>NC_136065.1:1388399624-1389787124 GCF_964261635.1 Lissotriton helveticus | reverse complement strand
CCCTGAAACGCGTCGGCAACTTTTAAAGAAATGTGAAGTGTAAAGGCATGCTATGAATCCAAGCCGGACGGCAGAATGGTTGTCGAGTGATCTCGGAATGCTTCAGGGCAATTTGGTGGACAATACTTACACACGGCAGCCTGGCCGTGCCGAGAAGCACCATCGCATGCTGGAAGCGAAGCGTGACTTCCAGCGGGGCGAGGCTTGAGTCCGCAACCATGTGGGGCTCTTCAGCACAACCTTCATATCTTATAAGCCTGCCAGAGCACTGAACAACCTACTTAAGGTAATGAAACGAGCATGAAAATAACAAAAGAAAAACGGAGCTTACTTAAAGTGAAAATATATGCGTATTACAGACTTCAAGTCCCACAATGCTTCAGATGGACTGTGCACTTAGCTAACGCCCACTGAGGGGCTTGAAATGAATAAAAGGAACTGCAAACAAAATAATGCGTGCATCCGTTTTCTTTTGTGCAGCCCAAGAAGAAGGGGCGTGAAAGCCCTGAAACGCGTCGGCAACTTTTAAAGAAATGTGAAGTGTAAAGGCATGCTATGAATCCAAGCCGGACGGCAGAATGGTTGTCGAGTGATCTCGGAATGCTTCAGGGCAATTTGGTGGACAATACTTACACACGGCAGCCTGGCCGTGCCGAGAAGCACCATCGCATGCTGGAAGCGAAGCGTGACTTCCAGCGGGGCGAGGCTTGAGTCCGCAACCATGTGGGGCTCTTCAGCACAACCTTCTTATCTTATAAGCCTGCCAGAGCACTGAACAACCTACTTAAGGTAATGAAACGAGCATGAAAATAACAAAAGAAAAACGGAGCTTACTTAAAGTGAAAATATATGCGTATTACAGACTTCAAGTCCCACAATGCTTCAGATGGACTGTGCACTTAGCTAACGCCCACTGAGGGGCTTGAAATGAATAAAAGGAACTGCAAACAAAATAATGCGTGCATCCGTTTTCTTTTGTGCAGCCCAAGAAGAAGGGGCGTGAAAGCCCTGAAACGCGTCGGCAACTTTTAAAGAAATGTGAAGTGTAAAGGCATGCTATGAATCCAAGCCGGACGGCAGAATGGTTGTCGAGTGATCTCGGAATGCTTCAGGGCAATTTGGTGGACAATATATATATATATATATATATATATATATATATATATATATATATATATATACTAGCAGCCCGTTCCGACGTTGTCCGGGTATGAATTGCTGCCGGCCAGCAGTATATTGTTTTGTAGGATTTCGTTTTGATAGCATTTCTTATCTGTGACAGGCCTGTGAAACGCTCCGATTCACAGTGCACTGCTGATGTACTTAAGAGTGCGCGTTCAGTAGTGTGTGAACTCGGGTTTCCCTACTTTATTTTTCCTTGCAATATTATATAGCGCGAACTCGACAACATGGCATGAGCTCAATTTACATTACAGAAGAACACATTTATTTGTGGTAGGCACGGGGAGACAAAGCGATTTGCCTGGAATCACAGGATGTTGAGCTGATGCCAAGATTCGAACGTAGCTCCCCAGCTCTAAAGTTCGCAATTCTAGAACTTGTGGCGGGAGGTTTGTCTAAAAGTGTATGTCGTGCTGGCCATCAATGAGAGAGACCTGTGCATTTTTCAAATCGGTGGTGAAAAAATATGAGTATGTTGCTGGAGATGTGGACCGCCGTGCCACCAATGTACTTACCTGGGGAGGGTAAACACCCATTATTCCGCAACTTTCTTTCCGCATACCATTACTCCGCATGCTTTCATTACGAAAGTACCATGACTCCGCAATGCCATTATAACGCATGGCATTACATTTTATATGCTTTTACCACGCATACATTTACAACGAAATTCGTTGTAAATGCATGAATGGTAAAAGCATGTTTTTTTTAATGTTTGGATAAGGTAAGTATGGGTATAGGGGTATATGTTTTGGGGTACTGAGGTATATGTTTTGGGGTGTTTGGGTATTTTAAGGGTTCAGATATAGTTTTGGGTTATGGGCTACAGGGGTAGTTTTAGGGTTTAGGGATAGGTATGGGTTTTGGGGTATAGGGGTATTTTTAGGGTTCAGGGGTAGGTTTGGGTTTTGGGGTACAGGAGTATTTTAAGGGTTCAGGGCTAGGTTTGGGTTTTGGGGTACAGGGGTATTTTTAGGGTTCAGGGCTAGGTTTGGGTTTTGGGGTACAGGGTATTTTGGGGTTCAGGGGTAGGTTTGGGGTTTGGGGTACAGGGTTATTTTTATGGTTCAGTGGTAGGTTTGGGTTTTGGGGTACAGGAGTATTTTAAGGGTTCAGGGCTAGGTTTGGGTTTTGGGGTACAGGGGTATTTTTAGGGTTCAGGGCTAGGTTTGGGTTTTGGGGTACAGGGTATTTTGGGGTTCAGGGGTAGGTTTGGAGTTTGGGGTACAGGGTTATTTTTATGGTTCAGGGCTAGGTTTGGGTTTTGGGGTACAGGCTTATTTTTAGGGTTCAGGGCTAGGTTTGGGTTTTGGGGTACAGGGGTATTTTAAGGGTTCAGGGCTAGGTTTGGGTTTTGGGGTACACGGGTATTTAAGGGTTATGGGGTAGGTTTGGGTTTTGGGGTACAGGGGTATTTTAAGGGTTCAGGGCTTGGTTTGGGTTTTGGGGTACAGCGGTATTTTAGGGTTCAGGGGTAGGTTTGGGTTTTGGGGTACAGGGGTATTTTTAGGGTTCAGGGCTAGGTTTGGGTTTTGGGGTACAGGGGTATTTTTAGGGTTTAAGGATAGGTTTGGGTTTTGGGGTACAAGGTATATTTATAGGGTTAAGATGGGTTAGTGTTTAAGGGTGTTGGGGTATTTTAAGGAGTAAGGGTGGGTTATGATTATGGGGTGCATGGGGTATTTAAAAGGAGCAGGGTGGGCACCCGGAGATGGAATGTACAGAACCTGGGAAGAAAAAACAATGAAATATTGGGCACAACGCTCGCTTTCTTTCCCCGTAATCCCGCGCCCCGCACACGCCCACGCCCCCAGCACACGCCCACAGTGCACGATATGAGACATAGCATGAAGGGCGGAATGTACCACAGGCCCCCAGCGTTTGTCACGCCCCCAGCACACGCCCACAGCACAACGCAGACACGCCCACAAGGGACTACTTTGCTGGCACGGTTCTTTTACCTTTTAAATGTATATGGTGGGCGTCTGCATAGCCTATGTCCTTCTGCTGCAACTGCCCTTTCCAACGCTGTATTGGGTGTTGTGATTGGTGCTGTGGTTCCTGAGATGACCCGCCTCAAAGGTTTGGGCTCGCTCCTTATTATATTAGTATGGATATATATATATATATATATATATATATATATATATATATATATATATATATAATATTTCTCTTTTCAAGGCTGTCCAGAAAACATAAAGAACAGTACATTACATTAAAATATACATAGCGAAAATCAAAATCTACCAGCGATCATATGCACAGACATGAGACTTTGAAACCACATATAATCAAAATGTCCAAAACAAGTTTTCTTCAGTGCATCCTTATATCTTCATCACATATTTCCAAGGATATCTGACATAGGACATAACGTAATGTTGTCGACGTTTCAACCCTGTGTTCAAGTGTTATTGACTATACATCATGTCGGGTCTTCATCAGGACGAAAACAGAACAAAGGACAGCCTTAAATGTATTGAAAGAAAGACATGTGACGTGTCCAGGATGGTATCCGTTAGCTATATACCATGATATCCCAGCACTCCGCCCTGGGTTTACTCGCTCTGGGGAGGTTTTTTTTCTCTTGTCAGTTATCCTCCTTCAATTGTAGTCCTCTTGGCCCAATAGTGCCTTTGTTTGTTTTTAAATATAGAGTGTGAACAGCAACTGGAATTTTCTTGTCTGTTGTCCTCCCGTGTGTTAGTCAGCACACCATTTTTCAATATAAAGACACCCACATGTTTTGCCTGTTTTTTTAACATGTTTTTGTTAGCTTTTAGGACTCTGTGTACTTTACCACTGCTAACCAGTTCTAAAGTGCTGGTGCTCTTTCCTTTTAATGTGGTAAAATAGGCTTACACCAAACTGGCACATTTAATTTACTTATACGTCCCTAGTAAAGTGGTACTGCAGGGAGTCATGGCCTGTAAGTTAAATGCTATTAGTGGGTCTGCAGTACTTATTGTGCCACCCACTTAACTAACACTTTGAAACATGCCTCCGGCCTGCCAATGATGCATGTGTGTTCAGTTTTAAACTGCCATTTCGACCTGGCAAAATAAACCTTTTGCCAGGCCTAAACCTTGCTTTTTAATACATATAAGTCACCCCCGAGAGTAGTCCTATATATACCATAGGGCAAAATTTGTCCTATTTAAAAAGTTGGACATGTACTTTTAAGTTTTATTCGTCCTGAAACTGTCACGATTCACTCCCTGTGCTCTCATGCCCACCACCAGGGGGCCGAATTGTGGGGCTTTCCAGTGTTCTAATAAGCTTCCAGACCCTCCCCTGCATGCATATTCTGACTTCCAGCCATTTGGACACTTATTGGGAACTGACATCCATGCCGGGTTTTGTGAATACCAGCCTGCTGTTGAACTGTATTTTAAAATTACCCACATGACTCCATTTTGTGTTGCCATGCTCTCGGCAACCTGGTGAAGAATTGCTTTCCATGTCCCTGTTCAAACTTGCACAACCCTCCCCGTTCCTTGTGGTCGAGCCAATTCCGAGAAGCTGCCTGTGTGCCTCACCCCCCCCTAGTTGTGCCAGAGACTCAGCCACATCCTGCCCTCCACAGCTGGTTGTCCTGGTCTCTTTGGTAATGTATGATTGAAGCAAGAAGAACCCGTAGATTCTAGGTGTCCCCTGCACCGCTGGCTTTGACTCTCCTAGTGGGGAGGGGTCTCCAAAAAGTTCTACAATTTGGCGCCCAATGTGGGGCTTCTTCGGTGGTCGTCATCGAGCCTGGTGGTCGTGAGGAGTCCGTGATCGAATTCTAAGGGAGTTTGCACCACTACTTTGGTAGAAAATTGTCTTTGTGGGCCCGAGGTCTCCGATTGCGTGATTCCTCCCTCCAGTGGGCTACCCGACTGCGGCCCCGACTGACGCCCCAGTTCTGGTTCCTAGTTTTGGGAGATCGGGACCTTTGTGACACCTGCCGTGTAATGGAAGATTAATGGTCAGGTAAGAGTGGGAGTGGCCCACTTCTTTGGTGAATTGTATTTTGGTTTTGGGTATTGTTTGAATTTTGCAAAAGCCGAAGGCTAAGGTTAAGTACAGTTGTATGCTGTAAACATTAGATTTTACCCTTTGATGTTTGGAACCAAGATACACGTCTAGAGATGCCTGGATTTAGTAAGTTTCGGAAATGGTGTTGTTGTTATTGTACACAGGACTCCGCATTGGAGGAATCTTGTCCGATTCCTCCTTTGGGGACCCCTAATCATGAAGTTTATGCTAAACATGGTGTTGGCCCGATTATGTTTTGCTCACTTTGGCACAAGTATACAAAGGGTAATGCTGAATTACAATGGCCAATATATGGTAGTTTTGAACCTCCTGTACTAGATAATTTAGAGGAGAAGTTGTTTCAAAGAAAAGCTAGACCTGCGATGTTTGATTCCTTTCGGGTTTGGCGCAAGGAATCCAAACAGAAAGAAATCAAACTCAAAAAGAGCGAAGCTAAAGTAATGCGCATGAGTGTGATTCAGAAAGCCCAGAATCATGATAATCAGAGAATAGAAGAGGGTATAGTAATACATGATAGATTAAATCGAATGCAGGTAGATGGATGTTACGTTACAAAGAAGGTTCCCGAAAAGGCCCGGGACAAGGAGGATGACCATCTCATGTCCTCCTTGTTGAACAACCCTCCACCCTATACCCCCACCATGTATACGGCCCTTGATCCCACACAATTAACTCCCGCTACTGCTCCAGTTGTTGCCCCTGCCCATGCCCTGGTTTGTCCGATTCCTCAGCCACTTGTTCCCAACGCCCGACTCTTCAGGCCACTGTACCAATGGAAGTCCACCTTTTCCTTCCCCTTGTTGCACCTTCCACTGGTCCCGTACCTGTCCAACCTAATATGCCTTCAACTCCCGTTGCAACCAACCCATTTCTTGTTGACAGTCATCGACACCTTCCCCCAGTGCAGGGCTATTAGCGAATGCTTGGTCAGTGGTCCGTGATATATCCCTTATGTAACTTCGCATAGACCACCCACTCCCAGACGGCACACTTTGCGCAGACTGATAGGTAATACACAGGAACAACTCGCTATGGGTCAGCAACCTCGTAGGTGGATGGAAAATAACACTATGTACACCGCTCAGGATATATGGATGACAATGGATCAGTAGACATGCATCCAACAGATTGATCGCTGTATGGTGTTATGTTTTTTATTTTGAGCTGCCTCAATAAAGCGCCGGGACACTCCTTTGGAGTAGCCGTGCGCTATAAAAATAAATGTATAACATAACATAACATAACATTGACATTTTTTGTGAAATGTGTGACATACTGATCCAAATGTGGGAGGATTTTGTAGAATCAGGTCCACCCCCAGGTCTGTCTGACCTTCGCCATAAGGTTAAAAAAGGGGACATACAAGGCCCAGCACTATTATGCGATCTAATTACGCTGGTAGCCTACAGAGACTACTTTGGTGTTACGTTAAATAAGGGTTTTCCAATGAGGGAGGTACAGCCTGTTTGGAGAGACCGCGTTGTTGGCATAGATGGCAACCCTGACACACCGGCAGGTTTTAGGCAAATGTGGGTCCATGTCCCTTGGAAAAGGTCTGACGTCCTCCAACTTAAAAGCCAATTGCCTGACCCGCGTAAAAATCCAGCAGGTTATTATAAGGAATCGACTCAGACACTCCAATCTTGCGTAATGACTTTAGCAGATATAGATATGTTAATGGGACAGGTAGTACCGACTGAAGTATGGTCCAAAATACGCCATAATGATCAGACAGAATTTGGCCATACGTGGAAAGAATTTGAGGAAGCTGACAGGGCTCGAACTGGTGGTGAGAAACCTGATCCCATGATCTTAGCCCTTCCGGTCCAGATACTTACCGCCATGAAAAAGATGTTGACACCTCACCGTATTAATTGGGACAGATTAGCTGCTTGCAGGCAAAAGAAAGATGAAAGTGTCTCTGACTTTTTCACACGATTCGAAAGCACATTCACCGACTATAGTGGACAGGACATGACTTCAGAAGGGGGACAGCAACTGTTTGTGGATACATTTATGTCCATTCTGTTACCAGAGCTTGGGACTAAGCTTAAAATGTCAGAGAGTGCATGGCCCATCTCCACCCCGTCTGGCATTATTTTGACAATAACCCAGTACTATGAGAATAAGGAGAATGAAGAGCGAGATAGAACGGATAAAAAGACTAAAGACTTAAAGACAAAGGTCTTACTCCAACAAGCATACCTGACCCGACCCAAAACAGAGGTGCCCCTAAGTTTCAACGAATAGCTCAGAGACCTGACCCTGTGACTCCTCGCCGGCCACTGGGACCCAACCAGTGCACTTATTGTCGCCAGGAGGGTCATTGGCGCGATGCGGGTCCCTTGTTGGCTCAGAACAACTCTGCCCCTGCTGACCGCTTCACAGGCCAATGTCCCCAGAGAGGACAAGGGCGAGGCGGGCCTAGAACGCAGTTACAGGACAGGCGCCCCCTTATGCAAGAGAATAGATTTGATACTGCTAATTATGAAGACCGCAATTATTTTACTGAGGATTATGAGCCTGAAGAAGGGACGGGGTTCCTGTCCCACATGGATTGCCAAAGACAAGAGAAGGGACCCATGCCTATTCCTGTTGACCAGAAGGGACCGTATGTCCATGTTACAACACTGGGCTCTATGGAGAAATTTTTGGTCGACACTGGTGCAACCAAAAGTTCTATTGCTAGGTCTAAAGTCCCTGGGAGCCCCTTATCTGGCGCAAATAACATTTCTGTGGGGTTTTCTGGTACCCCAGTATTTAGCCCCGTTTCACAACCATCGGAACTAACGATAGGACCCTACACAGTTGATTCCCCTTTGGTTTTGACTTCCACATGTGTCGAAAATTTGTTTGGTTTAGATCTGGTAAAAAAATTAAATGCCACCATATACTGTTCTCCTGATGCGGTTTACATCACTATGGGTCCCCCTACCACACATCCAGTATGTTTAGCCTCCTCGGATCCAACTCCCCAGGAACTTCAGAATGTCCCTCCTGCTCTTTGGTCCCAAGGTGATACTGATGTCGGCCTTTTGTCCATACCTTCCTTTTCTGTTACCCTGAAGGAAAATGCTCGCCTCCCCGACTTCCCCAATACAAAATACCCAAAGAAGGGGAAAGGGTATTACTCCAGATCATTTCTGAACTTGTCGACAAGGGTGTGATTGAACATACAAGAGGAAATGTGTGCAATAGCCCAATTTTGCCTGTCCTAAAACGCACCGATCCTTCCAAGCCCCCTGTTTATCGTTTTGTCATTGATTTGCGCGAGATAAACAAAATCGTAGTTCCCCAGTTTCCTGTGGTCCCAGATATCACCACCCTACTTACTATGGTTCCCCCGTCTGCATGTTTTTTCTCTGTCGTCGACTTAAAAAATGCCTTTTTTAGTATACCAGTCGATGAACAGAGTAGGGATCTTTTTGGATTCTCATTGGCAGGACGAAGTTTCCGGTTCTGCAGAGCTCCACAAGGATATACAGAGAGCCCTTCCATTTATAGTCAGGCCCTCAAGGGCCAACTTGATTCCCTGTCTCTACCCCAAGGTACCGCATTACTCCAGTACGTTGATGATTTGCTTATAGCGGCAGACACCAAGGAATTATGTAAAGAAGCTACAATGAAATTGCTTCTGCATCTAGCACAGTTCAATCGCAAGTTTCCCTCTCCAAACTCCAATATTGTCGACATGAGGTGACCTACTTAGGTCATCTCCTGTCGAAGGAGGAACGCCGCCTCACCCCTGAACGAATACAAACAATCAGTAAAATGCCCCCACCAAAAACGCAGAAAGAGGTCCATGCTTTTATTGGTATCACCTCCTACTGCCGCCAGTGGATACCCAATTCTTCTTTACTCATTAAACCTTTATTGACCCTCACACTTAAAGATGTTCCCCACCCACTCCCCTGGGCAAATGAGTGCCAGCATGCATTTGTAGAACTGAAAACAGCCTTGTGTTTGGCCCCGGTGCTAGGCACCCCTAGTTATCAGAAGCCCTTCACTCTTTTTGTACATGAGCATAATGGTTGCGCATTATCAGTGTTAACACAGTCTTTTGGTGACAGACAACGCCCCTGTGCATATTTTTCTGCAGTTCTAGACCCTGTGGCCTGCGCACTGCCCAGTTGCTTGAGAGCAGCAGCTGCAGCTGCCATATCCATTCGCCAATCTGCTGGCCTGGTCCTTGATACTGCACTTTCAGTTATGGTTCCTCACGCAGTTGACACTTTATTAAATAGGACAAAAATTCAACATCTTACTAGTGCACGTTTGTCCGGATATCAATTGACTCTCTTAGCCAGTCATATCACCATCCGCCGCAGCACTACACTAAATTCAGCCACATTGTTACCCTTTGTTGATGGTGACACTAATTCTGATCCGCATGATTGTGTCCTCCGGACAGAGGACGAGACTAAAGGCTGTGTGGATTTGACTGACACACCCCTCACTGACCCTGATGGTACCCTGTATGTGGATGGTTCTTGCTTCAAACTTCCTGATGGTAGCACAACTGCTGCCTATGCTATCACCACGTTACAGACAGTAGTGGAAAGTGAGAGAATACCTTAACAATCAGCACAGGCCGCCGAGTTGGTAGCACTGATAAGAGCGTGTGAACTGAGTACGGGGATGGCCGTCAACATCTACACTGACAGCCAGTACGCCTTTGGCGTGGCCCATAGTTTTGGGCGACTTTGGGGTGAGAGGGGATTTTTTACTTCTCACGGTACTAAAATACAGCATGGTCATCTGGTCAGCAGACTGTTAGAAGCATTAACTCTTCCTTCAATTATAGCTGTGGTCAAATGTAGCGCCCACAAGAAAGTGACTGATGACGTAGGAAGGGGTAATGCATTTGCTGACCAGACTGCAAAGGAAACAGCTAGAGATGTCTCTACCCGTATGTATGTAACTGGTCCCTCAAACTGGGTACCGGAGAAGGGGATGCACGAGGATACTATTGAGAATGTGAAGGAAATACAGGCAGAGACAACTAGAGAGGAAAAGGCTCTCTAGGAAGAGCAAACAGGCCTATTAAATGAGAATGGCTGGTGGACAGATCTGTCTGAACAACGGCGATGGTTGTTACCCAATGCCTATGTTTTGCCAGTGGTCACTATGGCTCATGGCCCAGCTCACATTAGTGCAAAAGGTATTTGCAAATTGCTAGCTCCGGTATGGTAAACAAACACATCCCAAAATATGCTGAGAGATTAGTCAGGAATTGCATGATTTGTTTGATGCATAACCCGGGAAAAGGCACACCAACACCTGCTGGGAATTTTGTACCCCCATCTTACCCCTTCGAAGTGCTCCAAATAGATTACATACAGATGGAAAGATGCAACAATCTCCAATATGTTCTGGTAGTTGTGTGTGTGCCTTTAGTAAGTGGATCGAGGCCTACCCCTTTAAGGACAACACTGCTATAAGCACTGCCAAAATACTGTTGAAGGAATTTTTCCCTAGATTTGGGATGCCCAGAATTATGTGGAGCGACAATGGAAGTAACTTTACAGGAGAAATAATGAAGAAAGTGTGTGTAGGGATGGGGATCAGACAAAAATTCCATGCCACCAATCACCCCCAGTCAGCGGGTTTGGTTGAGCGCCACAATGGAACACTGAAATTGAAAATGGCAAAAATCCAGGCTGACACAGGACTGTCTTGGCCGGACGCCCTGCCCCTTGCCAGCCTATCAACTAGAACCACGGCACATTCTCGTACCGGACTATCTCCGTAAGAAATAGTGTTTGGTCGGCCAGCAAATGTTTGGGGAGTACCCCGCCCAAAGAAATATTCTAATATTGAATACCCGTTGTTGATTGATTATTTACATGAATTGACCACTAACCTACGTCTCATTCATCGTCAGGTACAAGATATCCTGCCGCCCAAACCAGAGGGCCCTGGTAACACCATCCAGCCAGGCGACTGGGTCTGAATCCGCAATTTCCAGAGAACAAAGAACTTGGAGCCGAGGTGGAAGCCGCCCCAGCAAGTGTTTGCTGGCTACCAGGTCTGCAGTGAAGGTGGCAGGAAGAAAAAACTGGGTTCACGGGGTGCACTGCAAGAAGGTGCCTCTACCACTACCATAAGAACGGTGGGTCAAGGAAGGCCTGGGAGACGACGAATGTGAGAAAGTCCCGCGCTTTGTACCCTTCAGTGACGCCAACCTTGCCTGGGCTGCATCTGAACGAGAGGACGACGACATCCTGCAATCTGCCGTTTCTCCACATCTGAGGTTGCAGAGCCTTTGTTTCCTGATCAAACGAAGCCCAGGTCCACCCGGTACAACCTCCGATCCAGAAAAAAGGACTAAAGAGACAAAGGTCCTGCCCACTGCTTGACATGGTCTGACAAATGGCTGCAGGGCTGGGATACACCTGCGCATTTGACCAGAGCCGGTACAGCGGACCGGAGTGTGCCAATAGGACTGCTGGAATAACTGACCGATGAAGCAACCACCAATCACAGGCAGCAACCAGGGATGACCAAGTGAAGCAGACAGTGATCAAAATGAACGCTGAAAGCTTGAAGAGTAAAGAAATGAAAAAACAAGAGTACATAAAGACAATACGTGGCCAGTACTCGATCTGTCTACTCGTACTCATGACTATTTCACTGGTACTGGCCTGCCTCGGGTGGGTAATACACGCTGCCCTTGCAGCACCTGAGTCTCCTACCTCTACAGAATCACCTCATCATTACCCACCCATGAGAAAAACAGAAGGACAGGTTTCTTCAACAACACTTTCATTCAAATGTTATACCAGCCCCAGCTTGTGGTGAACACAACAAACTGTTGGGTATGTGAGTTGCTGTCCCATACTGCAAGCACTGGGATGTCCCTGATTCCTGCTCCTTTTTCTCGAGCTGGTTAGGCCTACGGCTGGTACACTGTGTTCTTTGACGCATTCTATTCAGGTGACACATCCACACGATCCCTGGGGAAGATCAGTAGCAGACAAGCATTCTGCCACATCATGGCTACGGAGTGGCCAAGCATGGATAAAGATTCAGCAGAAAAGATGAATATGAGAACAATCATGGGTCTTTTTATCCATCGAACATCTACAATGGTGCGGGAAAGAAAAGACTGCCACCTCTCAGGGATCTCCCTGTCTACCCACATCCTGGAAAATACTGCATGAAAAGCAATGGAACAGTATGGGTGGGGCAAAGTGACTGTGCCTACACGCTCCAGCTCAATGGGTTGACTCTCCCAGCTCTAGTGTCCTCACTGAATACGTACTTTGTGTGTGGGAGCAAGGCCTATACCTGGCTGCCCAAGTCCTGGGCCGGCGCCTGTTACATTGCTTGGTTGCTCCCCCCCAACTACACCGCCGATGCAACACACCACATCCAGAAGAGAGGTGTGATTGACACTGAAGACACAGCTGGCCAAGAGTTTGGGGACTTTGCTAAGGGGTTCCTCCCCTTTTGGGGCCCTATGGTCAATAGTCGCAGTCTGCGACATCTCACAAGGGTGGTTGCCACAATCAACGCAACTGCCGGTGCCCTCAGTAACATCACGGCGAAACTTCAAGCAGACCGCCTCATGACTTCACAGAACAGAATGGCGCTTGACATAATACTGGCGGACCATGGGGGTGTCTGCACATTGATCAGAACAAGCTGCTGTATATACATACCTGATAATGCACCAACGGTCTATCAAGCAATACAGAGACTGCATAAAATTGCTTCCGACATCCATCAGGATGAGGGTTCATGGTCCTTAACCGGCTGATTTTGGAGCATGGTATCTCAGTGGGGATGGAAGATAATGAATTTAATTGCCATCATTGCAGCCGCATTGTTCTCTTGCTGCCTCTGTGTTCAATGCATGCCCGCGCTATGTGGGCTCTGTGCCACCTCTTTGACACCCAAACAAATGAAATTACACCATCACAATGCCATGATGATGATCGAGAGAGAGGTCCAGGAAATGATGGACATTGACCTAGACGACGATTGATTGTTGCCTCTGCATGGCAAAAGGAGGGACTGTTGAACTGTATTTTAAAATGACCCACATGACTCCATTTTGTGTTGCCATGCTCTCGGCAACCTGGTGAAGAATTGCTTTCCACGTCCCTGTTGAAACTTGCACAACCCTCCCCGCTCCTTGTGGTCGAGCCAATTACGAGAAGCTGCCTGTGTGCCTCACCCCCCCCCCATTTGTGCCAGGGACTCAGCCACATCCTGTCCATTGTTGGTAACTCAGCCTGTCAAGACCAACTGCCCCGTGACCACACCATGTGGACAAGGAAGCACGAGGCTATGTACATTGTGCAATCAGAGACAGATGTCCCCTGGCTACGATTGCAGCACACAAGACTGACGAAGAAACTTGTCAAATGAGGAACTTATCGAAATAAAGAACTTGTATTGTGCAAATGGGCGGTGGCTAGTACTATAATAATGTGTGCGCTGAGGATTGAAGCAGCAGTCTCCGTAGAATTGTCTTTATACCATTCTAGGACCCTGTCCTTAGCTCGAGCTAATAAATAACTTACTTCCCTCCATGGTTGGTTGTCCTGGTCTCTTTGGTAATGTATGATTCAAGCAAGAAGAACCTGTAGATTCTAGGTGTCCCCTGCACCGCTGGCTTTGACTCTCCTAGTGGGGAGGGGACTCCAAAAAGCCGGTTCTACACTGCTTATACTTGAAGCCAGCCTACTCGTGCCTGAAACTTCATTACCCAGAATTCCCTGATCACTGCTTTGTCTACACCCCTGCAGGCCAAGGATGGGTGGAGGAATTCAGCTCACCTGTGGCTGGCTGCTGCTAGCCTGCTCACACCTGATGCATATGACCACTGTGAGCTCTTTTAAGCTCAGCTCCCTTCAGGCCAAGGTTGGTCATTGTAGCTGTTTACTGGTGAGACCGATACTTGCTTCCAGTGCTCCCTGAGCTTTTGCTATTCTTGTTTCCAGTCTTTCCTGAGCTTTAGTTATTTTTTTTTTTTTTTTTTTTTTTAAACCTTTATTGAACAATGAAAGCTCACAAATACTGGCCTACAACCCCACGGGCTGGCCAGAACAGAATGGTCAAATAACCAGCATACAAAAAGAAGATCTGCACAGGATAAAACATCAGGAGCACTGGTGAAGCAATAAAATCATCGAGCGTTCAGCAAGAGCAGGATAATAAAGGTTAATTTTCTAACACGGGGAGGGGACCGAAGGAATAACGGGCCGTATATGAGAGTACAAGGGAGGGACCGTGGCAAGCCGCCATTTTATAGACACAACGTAAGAAAATGAAACCATATAATCAAATCTAGCAAAGGACAGAAACAGAATCAGACCATCAAATAGCGACAGTGGCAACAGTCAATCGCGCTCACTCACCTCCGCCCCTACCCGAACAAAGAAGACGTGGTCAAAAAGCCCCATCACAAAGACTATGCAATACGCACCTCAACGGAAAAAAAGGGAACCTCCAGAAAGGAGGAAGGGAAAGAGGGAGAAAAAGACAACAAAAGGAACACCCGCCAGACCATGCACCCCCAGGGGGAAAAACAGGACAATAAAACCGGCATGCGATGTAAGAGAAACACGATACCAGAATAGGCAGCGAACCACAATCAGCCACACACCGGAAGAAGGACAGAAAACCCCCGGGGGAGATACGAGGTGACGGAGTCCCGAAAAAGTGAATACACAAGAGCCATAGAACAAAAAAAGGGGAAAATAAGGGGGGAAAAAGACCCCCCGACACAAACAGACCCCCCCCACCCACCCTTAAGCCCACCCTGCACCCCTGCAGAAGGCTACGGCCTACCCCCCCCCGCAGCGTGCCTGTCGCCCTAATTAGAACCCGAAATATAGTGGAGCAAGAAAAGTTGGAATGAAAAGACAAAGAAAAAGGGGGGGGGGGGAAGGAAGGGAAGGAAAGAAGGGAGTAAAGACATACAAACATACACACGGGGGAGGGCCAAAGACAGGAGTAAACGCACTCATCCACCCGCCCGGGTTAAAGGTCCAAGTCCTCGGGAAGCCAAAGAGTATCAGGCCAAAGTCCAGGAGCACTAATCAGTTACACAGAACCATATCAGGACACAGAGATCATCCAAGCCGTTCATGAGCTACCGCATATAAGAGTCAGTATTCATCAGCCCTGACCCTTTTTATCCAAAGCAGTAAGGGTCCGATCCAACGAGGACCCTGCCAGAAAGAACAGAAGGCAGGCAGCAGGAGAATCCAACGGCAGTCCAAAAAAGTCACAGGAAGAAAAGCACGGAAGATCCAGGAAAATCACAGAATGTAGCAAACGATGCAGGCACAGTTCCAAGGATATATCCATAAAAACCGACCCATCCGGGCCGGCACAGGAGACGTCATCGGGCAGTGGTGATTGAGAGGGACCAGGAGAATCATGAAAGTCCGGCAAAACAAAATCCAGCTCCCGGGCCAAGGGCAGAGGAGGCAGCACAGGAGGAGAAGGCGCCATCAGGGTACGCACCTCCGGGGCGGCAGCCGGGGCCGAGTCCGCCAGGAGAGTACCAGCCACACCCCGCGATATCAATGCCTCATCCGGTCGTGGGGGCCCGGGAGGCCCGCAGTGAGGAACCGTCTCCAGAGCCAGGAGTGGCGCGGCCACCGAGAGCCGCCAGGATAGCAGGATGTTTAAGATCCCCTTAAGTGCAGGAAAACCTTCACAGTATCCGACACCCGGGCCTTGCGGCGGGCCCCCAGTGCTCGTCCGGGCCCGGCCCAGACAAATGGGGTTGGCCGCCATCTTGAGAGCCCGAACAGGCCGCGCGGCCAACAACCTCCGCCGGGGCGGCAGTCAAGCAGATGAAGTCCCGCCGACAGGCAGAAGAACACCCGGGACAGGAAGGGGGGCCACCAGAAGAAGGGGATTCGCCGGCCCCCCAATGTCGCCAGTCCCGATCTCCGAGTCTCCGAGTCCGGGCGGCAAAGAACAAAATGGCCGGACCGGAGAACAAAGGGGGAGGAAGCTGAACACACGAGGAACCCCAATAATGAAGGGCAGCGTCACCATCCAAGGCTGCCGCCACACAGGAGTCTCTCAGCCAGGAACCTCCGGCTCACACGGACAGCGGCCCTCCAGTCACCTCCAGTGCGCCCCGAAGGGCAAGCCCGCAGGCTGCATCCGGCCCAGGAGCCGGGACGAAGAACCAGGCCAGTCCGCTCTCGAGTCCCGGGAATGGTCGGGGGCACTGCACCGGACCCACAGCAGCCAGGACAACCGGAACAAGTGGTAAGTGCCTGCAGTGCGTCGTAGTAGTACCACACAGCAAGGAGGGCTTCCCGGGGCAGGATAAATGCAGGATAAATGTGAAAAACACAGGCGGGCGAACGGAGCCGAGCTAAAGCGCGGCCATCTCGGTCGCGAGCTAGGCTCCTCCCCCCCCTGAGCTTTAGTTATGACTTGTTCCTGACCTGCTGCTGTTTTCCTTGTTCCTGAATTATCATTGCTTGCAGTGCTACCTTGTTTCCTGAGTTCCTGAGCTACAGTTATTCTTTGTTCCTGTTCCTGGGCTTCAGCTATTTCTTGTTCCTAATTTGCATTGCTTGCAGTGCTCTCTTGTTTCCTGAGCTGTAGCTAATTCCCTGTTCCTGAACTAGCACTGCCTGCAGTGCTACCTTGACTCCTAAAGCCTTAGTAATTCTCTATTCCTGTACTAGCACTGCCTACAGTGCTACCTAGACTCCTGAGCTTTAGCTCAATTCTTGTTCCTGCCCCAACTCTGCCTTCTTTGCTACTTTGTTTTCTTGATTCCTTAACCTGCACTATTCTAGTATACCCTTGTAGCCTCGCCTTCTGTATATCCTTCTCCATTCCCCGCCTTTCTCCCTTTTCCTTGGTTCCAGTTCCTAGTTTGCAGTCTTTCTATTCTGCTCCCTTGCTTCTTTTGCCTTGTATGTTTGTTACCTGCTTCCTGCCAAGTGTGCACTGTGATTTCCTTCCTTTCCCGTTAAGCACTCCTCCTTGCTAGCTCCTTGTCTATTGGGCTTGTGTTTAGTTCTACCCCCTTGCTGTTACTGCCTTGCGTGTTCCTGTTTGATCACCAGGATCCGTGGGCACAGCTGACTACCTAGGTGGTGTTTCTTGTTCACTTTGAGTATTGTCTTTATTTATTTATAAAGTTTTGAGTTGCATTTATAACATCACCATAGGTATAGCTCCACAGACCCTGCCTTTGCATACATATCCTATATGTTGGTATTTGCAGTCAGTTTCTGTAACAGCAATTGTGGGTAAGAAACTTACTGAGCTTCAGTCTTACTGTGTGGAGCTCCTGAGTGCTTTACCCCACACCCCCTTTATTGTTAATGTTGTTTCATATATATGTCTTGCACATGCGTCCTGGGTGTAGTTATTCTGAATACAAAATTGCCTTGTGAGCGCCTTTCCTTTCTGAGTCTTACCCATCTTGTTCAATCGTACAGGCTTCCCCTTTGGATCCCTTTTTCTCCTTTGACTCCCTGTATGATCCTGGGCAGCGCTGTACTGTGTAAGTTTTCTACCCAATTCCCAGTCCTTGCCCAAGTCCCTGACTGTGTTCCCCACATAGTCCCGGACAGTCCCTGACAGGTACAGACAAATTCGTTTTTCACTATTGCAAGGCCTACCTCTCTCATAGAATAACATTGGGTTACCTTTTTACGTTTAATAAGTAGTAACTTTTGTGTAGAAGGTGGGACTGTCATGTTTAGTGTCTGAGGAATTGTAATTTAAAACATCTTAATGGTTAAGTCAAATTTTAATTCACAATTCTTTGATTTTTAGAAAGTTGAAATTTTCTTGCCTTAAACATTTGATGCCGGCAGCCTGTTCCCTGGGTCACATGACTAGGTGTAGTTGGCACTTGGCCTTTGTCTATTCCTGATCAACTGGGTATGCAGGTACTAGTAAACGAGTTTGTCTGCTCAGGTCAGTTGAGTTCCACAGGGAGGGAGCAGGGAGCATTACTCTGTAGGAACAAAAGCCATTACACATCTAGATAGGTGCCATGCTTCATCATTGGGCTTTTGCTCCACGTCAGGCCAGTGCTGCAATACCTTTACTGGAGATATCTTTATAAACTGTATGGTGAAATGTGGGTGAAATAGTAGATTGGTGTAAAATATATGAAAATGTGGGATAAAAATAGGACAGGGGGTACTCTAAAGAAATATGTTAATGATTAAGTCCTACTGTTAAAATATGTGGTGCTACCTACTAGAAGTAATTATCTACGGTAGATGGCGATCGACATGTTTCAAGCCTAGTTCAGTAATGTAAATTATCTAGCGCCTTTTCTTTAGGACTGTAAAAACCTAATCTACACAGTAGTAGGTCTAGCTGGTGTGTGTCAGTAGTGGATTCAATGATATTCAATATATTTCTTGTGACTTGTTTATATGAGGGAGTTTTTTTTACACATGGTTGTAGAAAATAGTCACAGAACTTGGAGAGTGGTTCCAGGAGGGAATTTATCCCTGAGACTACGGGTCTGCCTGGAGGTGGGGAAATCCACTTATGAATCTATGGAAGGGTGTCAAAGTATGAGATCCTCAGTTCTTTGTTCACTAGGAAGTCAGTTTCGTTCTTAGTGATGCATCACTGTGTTTCAGCAGCAGATACCATGGAGATTATCTGAGTTTTTAGCCTTGTTATCGGATCTAGTGCGACGAGTGTGTAATACTTGCGGTCAGCAAGTTGGCGTACACATTTATTGGTGAACACCCTAAATATTGATTCCAAAATATTGAATGGACAGAATATCGATTCAAAATATAGAATAGACAGAATATCGAATTATCAAAATATAGATAGGAGAGAATATCGAAATTGGGGTAGGAAATATCGAATTCCACAATATTGAATTATATAATATAGATTTCCACAATATCGAATTATATAATATAGATTCCTATAATGTCGATTTTTTTAGTGTTATGTATGGTAGTACTTGTTAAAAATATGTATTATTTTTCTAATGTATGTTTAATTTTTTTTAAGTAATGAATGTTATGTAATTTAATTGTTGCGTAATTTTATTCCGTAGCGGGTTGTGGGTTTATAGGGGAATAGGGTGGGAAGTAATTTAATTATATTAAAGTAAATATTCATTTTAATTTATATGTATTGATAATTAATTGATTGAGAATTAATTATTAATTGGTAATTACATTTTATAAATTGGTAATGAATTTTTATTAATTGATAATTCTGTTAATTGTATTTTTTAATATTAGGAGCGGGTTGTGGGTTTATAGGGTAATAGGGTGGGAAGCAATTTAATTATAGTAAATTAAATATTAATTTTAATTTATATTTTTTTAACGTATTTTTATTGCCATTTTGCATTTACTCTGACAGATTGCATCATGTAGCAGGTTATTAAATTACATCTTCAAAGCATTAAAACATAATATAGCATTCGTCACACAGTTTTTAGGCCAATGTTTTGTCACTGTGGAGGTGGTTTTATAGGAAATATCTGAACAGAACTGGGTTGCAGAAGAACAGGTGGGGGGTTGGTCATGGAATCTTGGGTATAGGTATCATCTGAAGTCACAGGGTGGCATATGCCCTGGTGGATGGTGGGTCCACATACTTGTAGGGGATATTATTTTTTATTTATATGTATTGATAATTAATTGATTAATATTTAATTTTTAATTGGTAATGAATTTTTATTAATTGGTAATTCATTTTTCTTAATTGGTAAACAAAATGTATTAATTGATTAATTGATAATTATGTTATTTGTATTTATTTGGAGCGGGTTGTGGGTATATAGGGGAATAGGGTGGGAAATGATTTAATTGTAATAAAGTTAAAAATTATTTTTATTTATATGTATTGATAATTAATTGATAATTATTAATTGGAAATTAATTTTAATTATTAGTAATTCACTTGTATTAATTATTAATTACTTTATTTAATTGGTAATTAATTTGTATTAATTGATTTAAAAAATGAATACTTTTTTTATTGGTATTGATAATTAATTTACTTTTACTTTAATATTAAATCATTGCTTACCCTACTGTTGAACTCTCTGGAGTGGGAATAGTAATGTTTACCCTCCCAGCTATCCAACGCTTTCCCAACTGTTGCACTCTTTGGAGTGGGAATAGTAATTTTTACCCTTACGCTATCCAACGTTTTCCCTACTGTTGCACTCACTGAAGTGGGAATAGTCATGTTTACCCCTACGCTGTCCAACGGTTTCCCTACTGTTGCATTCTCTGGAATAGTAATTTTTACCCCTCCGCTATCCAACGCTTTCCCTACTGTTGCACTCTTTGGAGTGGGAATAGTCATTTTTACCCCTACGCTATCCAACGCTTTCCCTACTGTTGCACTCACTGGAGTGGGAATAGTAATTTTTACCCTCCAACTACTTTTTTTTACATTATATTTATTATTTTTATATTTTAAAAATGTTTACATTATTTTAAGTATGTTTTATTTAATTGTTTGTAATATTTAATTACTTTATATTATTTTTAATATTTTTAAAAAATTCGATATTTTAGTTAAATATATTTTTAACAATCTATATTTTGGATTCGATATTTTAGTACTTACCTGTTTGTAGATAGGGATTCTATATTTTGTCCTTCGATATTTTGGAGTCCATATTTTGGGCATTCTATATTATGTCCCTCGATATTAAGTCACTGACCCGAACCACATTTACTCTGTTAATTATTGGTGGACATGATTACCGTGGCACCATCTTAGTCTGTTTTTTAATAACAATTTTTTTAGGTTATTTCACAATATATAGGGGTCGCAGCCCTACATTGGCCACAGCGATGTAGGTTTAATTTGTATCAATAACCATATTTCTGACATATAACAACACCCACCAAACACTTGGGGGTCATTAGGATGGCGGGCGGACATCCTTTCGGTGAATGGGACCGCCCGCCGATGCTGCGGAGGTCCCGTGCCTGCTATTAGGATGCGCCCGCCACAGTGCCAGGAAGGCATGGCTTGCAGTTCCCTGCACCACATGGCAGGCAGCACGCGGTGCCTGCCATGTTGTGCAGGGTACTGCAGGGGGGTACCATAGGTACCCCCCAATGTGCACCCCCACCCCCTGAATCCCAGGGGGCCCGTAGGCGAAAACTGTCTGCCTTTTTTGCCGCCACGGAAAGGCAGAACCAAGCAGACATGCTAATATGGATGGCGGTGTCTCCCAAACACAGCCACCATGTTAGCACCTTTAACGCCTGGTCGACTCTGCGACCGGGCGGAAAACCGGCAGACGGTCTTTCCGTCCGCCGGGTTCTCCCTCGCCATGATAATGTGGCGGGGGTAAATTGAGAGTGGGCGGAGGTTTTTCGCGGGCGGATCGCCACCGCCATATGGGCGGTGGAGATCCGCCCGCAATACTAATGGACCCCTAGGTGTCATAAACGATAAACTTACAGACAGGTTCCGGTCTCCGAGTTTGTACAAGCGGTGCAATCATCACACTGTGCCACATTAATATACTACTTACACATATGTTAAAAACTCTCAATGGGGCTATACCGATACAGAACGACACAGCGAGACAATTTTCAGGGGTCTGACTCATGCTGGGAGGAAGGTCAATACCGCGATAATCCACCCATCTAGTCTATATTTTGCTGTGTTTAGCGGGGCATCCATGGGCCTCAAAAACAGCAATCTCAGCCCCCAGACATTTGTCCAGTCCAGTTTTCCATTTGCCCAGGGTAGGGGGTGATGTTGCCATCCACATTTGGGGTATATCACTTTTGGTCACTGCGAGAGCTAAAAACAAGAGGTGATGCTTATACCTATTCCCCCCTATATCTTCAGTGGAATGTATCAAGAAAAGACGGGGGCGAGCGGGAGATCAAAGGAAAGCACCTCATGGTGACATAAGCTAATTCAGCGCTAAAACAGATGTATCGCCGAGCAGCTCCAAACCGTTTGTAAGAAGGATCCCTCCGCCCCACCACACCTCAGGCATACAGGGTACTGAATAACCCCTATCCGCCATAGACGTTCCCTAGTGTAATATGCGCGGTGTAGATATGTAAATTGGATAAGCCAAAAGCGCATGGACACCGCCGCACCCCTACGGCTGGCGATGGCTTCGGGCCAATCATCGTCAGTGAGTTCAGGTAAGTCTGTTTGCCAAGCAAGCCTTGTCTTGTCCAGTGTGGTGGGTGAATGGGTTGTCAGTTTCTGATAGACCTGTTTGATCTTGTGAGGTTCTAGATCCCCTGTAAGCAGTCGCCCCTCCAATGGTTGAAACTTAGGGAGGGATTCTAATGGTCTGTTTGTTTCAATGTGATCTGTTTGTCATTGGCCAATTCTCCGAGTGCTTCGTGTTCCTTTTTGGACATATTGTGGCAATTCTGTGTTGCAGTCATTCCCTATCTCTTTTAGGATAGCTTGTTTAAAGGTCACTAGTTCATGCGGCATCATGGCAAGGTTTGACGTAAAAGTGGAAGGATTGCACAGACCTGAATCCGTTTGCATTAATTTTGGTTTGTCATAAAAAAATGCTTTGAGAAGTATTTTGCTAAATCATTATTGTTTCGACTGTGTCCATTCATGTAATGATTATGTCAGTTCTTGTAGTAAGTAGTCATTGGGCGACTCGGTCCAGTGTTTCAATATTTTTGCAGTTATGTCAAGGTATTTAATTAGCCGACAATTTAGCTGGACCAGCTCAGGGTTGAAACACAGTATTACCGCTTGTCTGCACAATCTAACTCCATACTGTTTGAACACTGGCTTTAACAGGGTGATCTTTATATCTTTTAGCATGTTACAGGTGCATATGATGTGAATTGCGTCCGCGACACCGCTGCAGCATAAACGACAAGGCTGTACTCCTCTCTTTCTCTCCCAAGGTGGCATCAATTAATTAAAGGGCCTAAACCCCAGCCGGAGTTTTAGGAATTTTTCCTAGATATTAATTTTTGTTCCCATTTTCAAGTAGAGCTGGGCTTTAAGTGTTTCGTATGTGTTTAGGACCATCCAGTCGTGCAATCGTTTGGCTAATGTTTTTTTATCCTCTATTGCGGACAATAAGCAGGTTACCTTTGTTATATTTTTTTTAAATGTGAAGTGGAACATCCCGATGAATCATAAGTCTGATAGACCTAAGTGCATAATAGATTCCTGGAGGTATAGACTTGCTGGTGATTTTCCTGGGTGAGAAAGTTCCATCCAAAGTTGGTCATTCAGGGTTCCTTTTTCGTCGCCTTTGATCTTATGCCAACATTTCACATATGCTCCCATGCGTTCCAAAGACTGTTTTTGTAGCCCAAATTCCAATTGTATTTGGGCCGGGGAGACCATTCTGGGGAGTTGAAAGATCCCTCGGTATGAGTTGGATATTATATTGTCAAGGGTTGTTACATCTTTTCCCTTCAGTGCTTCGCTCCCGTAGGTTATTGTTGGCTGGAGTTTAGCTTGCAGAACCCTTAGCAAAGGGTCAAACGTCAGATCCGGTAAAAGCTTCTTTAGGGGCTTTATGGCTAGGTAAGCCATTACCCCTTTTCTTCGCAAGGATTCTATTTGCGGTTTCGATTAATTATTTTGATCTAGTATTACCCCTAGGTATTTGTAGCTTAGTGTTAGTTCCAAACGATGTCCGTCGAGAAACCAATTAAGGTGTTTCTTCTTGCGATAATTGACTGCCATAATTTTTGTTTTGTTGAAGTTTATTTTAGTGCGTTTTCTTGCGAAAATCTATAGGTTACATTCAGTAAGTGCTGGAGTCCAATTGGGGTACTACTTATCAGGACTAGGTCGTCCGCGTATAACCGGTTTGACAGTGGAATTCCCTAGTTTTGGTGCGTTGGCTGCATAGCTGTTCAACACCCCCGTAAGGTCAGCTAGGATAAGATTGAACAGCAGGGGGGCTAGAACGCACCCTTGTTTAAGCCCTTTTCCTGTAGGAATTTTTTTTGTTATATGTAGACCTTCGCCGAGCTTTATCCTGGCCCATGAGTGGAGGTTCCTTAGTTGGTATAAGAGTTGAAGGGATCCCCCAGCCATCCAGTTTTTGCCAAAGTTTTGTTTGGTTGACGTGATTGAATGCTACAACAAAGTCTATGAAACAAAGAAAAAGCGGGTATTTTCCCTGTTTAGCTGCGTCCATGAGCAAGGTCAGGGCCATTATGTTGGTTATTGTACCTTTCCCTGTCCGAAATCCTGTTTGTGTTGGCGGTATTATGTGATTCTCTTCAGCCCAAGTGGCTAGGTCATTTAAGAGGAGCCCTGCAAAGTATTTAGCCTCGATGCAAATCAGGGTTATCAGGCGGTAGTTTTTCGGCACAGACCTCGCACCTTGTTTATAAATTGGGCTTATAATTGAGCCTCTCCATGACTCAAGAATTGTGCAGTTTCTGACTGCGTACTTAAAGACAGGTTCAAGTGCGTTGCTCCAGTAATCCGGGTCGTTTGAACAGCATTGGCGGAATGCCATTGGGGCCAGGGGCTCCAGCCAGTCGGCCCCTTGCTATTGGTTTCTTTATCTGTTGGGTTAGTTGGCTGGTGTGCCCCTCCTCTAATCTGCGTGTATCATTTTGTGCAGAAGTTGAAGTTGTTACCCGTTGTTGTTGGGATGGCACTGTTCTTTTTCTATCCTCAAAGGATGGTGGGCAATGTTGTATTAGCTCCTTTGCAATCCTGCTGCAACTCTCAGATCCCAGACCTTTAGGTTGTGTAGCTATTTGTTCTGTGTCATTAAAATGGTTAGAAAGGAAGTCTACCCAGGCCTCTTCAGTAATGTGAGAGTTGATTCCGCGGTTATTTGGCCGATGTAATTTATTTAGGGATAGCCAAAATTTGGCACTGTTTTTCTGTTTTGCATCGTAGAGAAGTTTAGCCCAAAATTCATTATTCATCGTCATTTTCCTGATCCATCTTCTTCGCTTAAAAGGGCCTTTGAATCATGAAGAGACTGCTGCAAGCTCTGATTTCCCAGTGTTCTCCGAAATTGTCATAATAATTGGTTTATTGTTAGTTTCAGTTTGTTAGAGACTGGGCTCTTTAGTATCGTCATCGGCGGGTCGTTTCAGTTCTTTCTTTTTGGGCCTGTTTTGGTAGTAAATTTATCGCCAAGGGAACTGATGAAGTTTTCTCAACTTTCCAACGGTTGACTGAGGTTATCCTGTACTTGCTTATGGACTTCTTTAGCTGTAGCTGCTACTGTTTCTATATTTGCTGACTTGCGCCTCATACATTTGAGGTCTGTTGTTCCTACCGAAATTATGGATTTTTCGGCCTCCAAGGATAATGTTGAGGCCACTTGAAGTTTAATTTCTTGTGGCATGAGATCGCTACGTATGTTGTTGCCTTTTTGGAATGAGGGCTATCCTGTCAAACATGGATAACGTAGTGAATGTAAAATCAAGGTAGGAAGATGTTTTGGCTGAGTGGTATGTAGGTACCGGAGAATTGTCCCTCTTAAAATGGCCGTTTACTGCCCTCAAGTTCAGGTGCTCTAATTCTGAGAGGAGGTAGTTTGAACTCTTCGCTAGTCTGGTTTCCATCGAGGGGCCTTGAGTCGGAATTTTCCATGCACCAGTCAGGTCTTGCGTGAGGTCGTCTTCCTGGCTATTCCCTAAAAGGTGCATATTAAAATCTCCAGCCAAGATAATGTTGTCTGTATCCTCTTCTTCCATTACTCTTGTGACTTCTTTGATCAGTTCTTGGATGTTTGTAGTTTGTGTAGGTAGATGTTTACCAGTATTACTTTCTGTGCTGTCTGGTTAAGAGTCAACTTCAATATTGAAGCCTGAATACAACTTGGAGGGGTGATGTAAATTTTTATGGGGTGCATTTCTCCAATTTTTGTTATGGAAGAGAGGAGGAGTAGACGCCCCGAGCGGCATCCGAAAATGGATCCCTTAGTGGCCGGAATGAAGCTGGAAGTGTAGCCCTGTAAGTCGAACGGTTTATCTTCCCAGGTCTCCTGGAGTAAAATGATGTCGAAAGTTTTAAGGTAGTTCAAAAAGTCATAGTCGCTTAGTTTGGAATTTAAGCCATTGATATTCCAGGGACATATTTTAACTTCATTGGGGCCCAATTGAAGGTTTGATGGAGGGGGCTTCCTATGTCAAGTCAAGAAATACTTTATTCGGTTCAATTTACAAAAACCATAAAAGTACACAAGCATGAAAAACCGGTCCATAAGTCAACAGTGATAAAATACAGCGTAAAAAAGGAAGGGAGTACCCATTGAGATATGCAACACATAATGAAAAGAGTTTAAAAACAACAATATATATGGCAATAAAAAAAAACTCATTATGAGAAAATTTAAAAAGACTTGATTCAAGTAACAATGGTCGACATTTGTGAGGGGTCATCTAGGACCAGGTGATCTTTTTGCTAAGTCTCACCGCTATGGTTAAAAATTTAGCCACGTTATAGATTTCCCAGATTTCAGCTAAAAGTTGAAGGTACAACAAAGCTGGCTTGACTTGCCTAAAACCTTTCCCTTTTAACAAGGGTATGATGAACTTTTTCCTAATGCCTTTAAAGTGCTCACAGAAGAACAGAAAGTGAACAGTATCCATAATCGAACAACCGTCACATTTGCACAGATCTAGGTCTGTACCCCTGGTCCAGCCAGGGCGGCCAGAAATTAGTAAGTGAATCTTGTTCAATCGGAACTTAGTTAGAAGATACCTGTGGTTGGAGTTGTTAACAACCTTAAGGTAAAGTTCCAGATCGTGGCCAGAGGAAACAATCAATTGATGGGTCCTGACAGAGGGCTTTAACAGCTCCCTGCCTTCTCTATCCATTCCTCTGGTCAACAAAAAAGTGTTTTTGACCCATTTCAAATCACCTTTCACCAGACTCGAAGGTTTGTTAAACAATTCAGGCCGACCCAGCTTCTCGCACATCTGTTGTACATATTTCAACCAAGGGATCTTTTCCCAGTGATCTAGCATTAGGCAGTCTTTTAAGATTTCATGATTCACTTCAAGCTCTAGATTAAGCCAGACTGATATCCATTTTAAAATGGGAGCCATGGCAATTCTATCCTCCAAATAGTCCACGCCGCATTCCTGGTGGACAATGAAGCTTGCCGTGGATCTTGGGAGGGAAAGGAGCGTTTAAAAAAAATTATCTTCCGTAACCTGAAGCGATGTAGCTGATCTGAAGCCCCACAGGTCAGCGCCATACATAGCGATGGCAGTACATTTGGCAGCATATACTTTTAAAACTGCCTCAATGGGCTTCACCCCTAATTTACGTGAAAAGCCCAGCACCGCAGAAATGTAGCGTGCCAGGGCTGTTTTTTTCTCCAATATTTGTGGGTGCCACGTAGAACATTCATCAAATACAACCTTCCTATGTCAATTTGATTGCGCTAAGAGAATTGTATGTTGTAGCCCCTGCCTTCCGTTTGTTGACAAGGATTCCTTTGGAAGGGGTTGGCCGTCTATTGGAGAGCGGCCCCATGCTCCCCTTAGGACTGAAGTCGACGGTCTGGATTGACTGTCTGTGATTAGAAATGGAGCTGGGTATAGTGGTTTATGCAAAAACAACAGTTGATGGACAGAAGGCAGAACAATGTTATACATTCACCCCAGTACAGAGATCTGGGCCTAAATCCATCGTTTTTTTGCTCACCAAGCCACCCCAGTTCAGACATGGCCATATGCAAATCAGCCTTGACTCTGTGCCTCATGGGAACAGTCCAGTCCGAACTGCCAAGCCATGACTTCCCTGAACCGGAATCAAGCATCCTAGGACCGGCTTCTGGCTATCAGCCGTCATCAACCAGGATAGCTTGACTCCAGTGGCTTGGAGAGCACGGGACTCACGTCTGAGCATACCTGTCCCACTCGGGGTGACAAATGCAAAAACAACAGTTGATGGACAGAATGCAGAATAATGTCATACATTCACCCCAGTACAGAGATCTGGGGCTAAATCCATTGTTTTTTTGCTCACCAAGCCACCCCAGTTCAGACATGGCCATATGCAAATCAGCCTTGACCCTGTGCCTCATGGGAACAGTCCAGCCCGAACTGCCAAGCCATGTCTTCCCTGGAACGGAATCAAGAATCCTAGGACCGGTTTCTGGCTATCAGCCATCATCAGCCTGGATAGCTTGACTCCAGTGGAGTGGAGAGCACGGGACTCCCGTCTGAGCATACCCGTCCCACTCGGGGGTGACAAATGCAAAAACAACAGTTGATGGACAGAATTCAGAACAATGTCATACATTCACCCCAGTACAGAGATCTGGGCCTAAATTCATTGTTTTTTTGCTCACCAGGCCACCCCAGTTCAGACATGGCCATATGCAAATCAGCCTTGACCCTGTGCCTCATGGGAACAGTCCAGCCCGAACTGCCAAGCCATGTCTTCCCTGGACCGGAATCAAGCATAATATATAGTGGTATAGTATAGTGGTTTAGGCACTGGTTTTAGGGTGATCCCCCCGCTCTGAAATCTTTTCCTTTCTTGGATAATTCTACTGGCTATCTCCGGTGTTTTCAATCTGGTTTTGGAGGCTTCGGAGTTTGGCAGGCCGTTGTTTGCTAAAACCTCAACAAACAATAGATCGGAAGTATGAATATTGGCTAACTTTGGGATAGCTTGCAGAAGCTGTAGCATGTTCCCTCTGTTTAAGATGTCTGCACGGCCTCGCAACTTGTATTGGGGGGCAAAGATGATCGTGTCAAACTCCTCCTCTTGGGTGGATTCCTGGGTCGAGGGCTCAGGGTAGTGACTAGTAACGGTTGTAAACTGATGTAAACTAAAGATGTCAGGGACGTTTGTTTTACTGTCAATGCTGTCATCAATGGTTGGTATTTGGCCTTAGGGGATACCAAGTTTTTTCTTGCGTGTCTCTAGTTAGCTCTGGGTTTTTCTGCTCGTGGACTCTGGTATTATTAGTCTCTCGTCTTCCGATAGTAGGTTGCGGACCTGGAGAGACTTGCCTGGGACTTTTATCAAGTATGCACGCTCCTGAGTTTTACTGGTGGATTTTGGGATTATTTCTGGTTGGTTGCTGAGTTTGGTTTTTTTCGTTACTTGAGCACTGTCCTCTATTTGTTTGGTTTTTGATAAGGAGTGCGAGTCCAGTGTTTTTTGAAGTTGCGTAGATTTGTCGTTTGTACCATCTTCCAGTAATGAAACTGGGAAACATTGATTGTTTGTAGCTTTGATATTCGTGACTAGTGGTCGCCATGGTAACTGATTGATTAGATGATGGGTCTGAGCAGTAGTTTTCTTTTTCCTCCCCTTCCTTTTGTTCCTGCAACAGGTATTCGTTGGCGTAATTTTATTAGTTGATTCTGATAATTCTATTACTACTTTTTCTGGAGTGGCTGTGTTGGAATATTGCGAAGTCCCGCTCTCTCCTGTTTTGTCAGTCCTGTTGAAAGTCAACTTTTCAGTATTTTGGGGTTCCGTTTTTATTTCCCCCTTTGTAGGTAAGTCTGGGCTTGCTGCTGTCTGAGTTACAGTTGCTGCTGCGATGGATAATAAGTCGCCCAGCAGTGTTGGTAACAAGGATAGTTTGTCTACAATTGGGGCGCAGGTATATTCTTGTTGAAATAATTTGTCGTTGAAGGCTGCTACTTGCCCTCTCTTTATCAATCCGTTTAAGTCGGCCAACTTCCTTTCAATTGCAGAAGTGAAATCTGCTAAAGTTTGAAGCACTGTCAGTTGTAAATCCATTTTACGGGATTGATATTGTAGTGCTGCAGTTGAGTATTGCATCGTGCTTTGTACTGTTTCCCAAAATGTGTCTTTGGTCGATTTGCTTTTGTCACTAGGGTCTGTCTTTACCCTGTTTGTTGTGTTTTTTGAGTCATTGCTATATGAAACCACTAGTTCCTCCCACTCTTGAGAGGCTAGAAAGGACATGTCGCAGTTGGGGTTATGATGGGTGTTGTGGGGGGTCGCCTGATTATGCCCCAGCGGGGTGTTTTCTTCAATGATTATTTCTTCCTTCTCCTGAGCAATTGGCCGGTGTTGAGGGGAGACACTGGTAATTTGCACACTGGGTGCCTTGGATTTTTGTTCTACTCTTTGTGCTGTGCTATTTAGACTCGCCTGGTAGACACTTGAGTCAGCCGTAGTGATTGATCCTTGTTGATCCGAGTTCTGAGTGTTAACCGAAGGGTGGGATTCCTCTGTCTTTAAGAGGTGATGTTTAAGTTTAGTAGTTGTGCCTTTTTCTGGCCCTTCTTGCTGGCATGATATTAGCGTGACTATCTCAGGTTCTCTGCTTGCCGTTGTCAGCGAGAGTTGGGCAGATTTGTTGGAGGGGGACCTGGTGGGCCCTGCACCCACCTGTGAGAATAAATGTGTTAAATGTTGTGTTTGTACATTGTCAGTATTTTTAGCGCAATCCCCTAGTTCTGCTTTTTGATTAATGGTGCCAGGTTCCGCTACATTTTCTAGGCCTCTTTTCCCTTCTAGTTTGACATTTGGTTCTTGGTCTTGAGTAGGTCTGTTGTTGATTAAGTTACTGTTGCTTGTTCTGTTTGATTCTTTTTGTTGTTGTGGGTTCATTGTATGGATTTGTACTACTGTTTGTTTTTAGTTTAATTTTGTGTCGGACTGAAGGAGTAAATTGAAGTTGCTTGGTTGCAAAGGAGTTTGCAATCCTTTAATACCGCTAGTTTTTAAAAATATTACGGTGCCTGGATCTTTCAGAAACGCAAAGTTGGTGTAAATCTTGGGCTGGAAGTAATGTGGAGTCTTCCGTTAGCCGCTGGGTTTAACTTAGTATCTTTAGGTGTTTCTTTAGATGATGTCCTGGTTTGAAAAGGCATTGTAGAGGTTCTGTAAGGGCTGTTATGTACTAAACTGTCAGGTGGGGGGCTTATTGAGGGGCTACAGATCTATCTCTTCAAGCAATGATATATCGCTATTGTCCTCAGGCTTCCCACATTTGACTTTTTGGGAGTCTGAATCAGAGCCAGGGGGGTCGCCGTCTTTGCTCCCATTGTGAAACACTTTTTTCCTCTTTATTGATTTTGTAGCTTTTTGCTTTGGCTTAAGGGTAGTTGGGGTCTCTCTTACTCTCCCTCATGTTTCCCCCGTCATTACGCTCATTTTTAGACTGGTGTTATCCCCCAATGGCCTTGGTATCTGCCTGGCATCTCTTTTCCGTCGTTGTTATGATGTAACTTGGTTCTGTCTCGTTGATGTCGAAATAGATTGATCATTTTGACAACAGACTTGATACAAGCCTTCTATGGGCAGCAAGGATGAAGCAGGAAGCAAGCTGGGCCCAACTTAAGTCTCCTTGGTCAAAGCTTGTGTCAAAACTCGTGTCAGGATGACACCCAGGGGTTCGCAGGGGAGGGGTTCGCCTCGGTCTTGATCTGGTGCCTGATGTTGATGTTAATTTGATAATTCACAGCAAGCCCCCACGAACCCCTGCTATCAAAGCTGTCGAAGCTGCCAAGTGCACCTAGCTCTGTGTCACATGCCCCCCCACTGCTCGCTGCTCTCACCTGCGCCGCACCTTCGCCACAGCCTCAGCCCAGTGGTCTCCCGCAAGACCGTTGCTCCGTTGTTCCTAAGCTCGCAATGGATGCTCTTAGGTGAATGTTCAGTTCCGCTCTACAGAACGGTGAGAGTGGAGGAACGAGGGGAGGTAGTGCCAACAGCAGGGCAGGGCTGGGTGAAGCACTGTAAGCGGTGAGAAGTGATGAAGGGGGGTGAGAAGCAGTGGCAGGCGGGGCGGGTGAACACCTAGCCGGCACCGGATGGCGCCAGGCAGCCACCGCTCTGTTCTGCAACTGCAATAACCGATGGAAGCGGGAGCGGGGGGAGCAGCCAGTCAGCCGGCCGGCCAGAAGCAGAGGTCCGGCCCGGCAGGTCAGATCTGGCCGGACTGGGTCGGGACGCTGCCGGACGCTGCGAGGCGGCTCCGGGCTGCTCGGCCCCCAGCAAGCGCAGCGAATTCAGGCTACGCTGGCTTCAGCTGGCTCTTCCGGGCTTCCACGGACTGGACAGGGATGCCTGCGACGGGATCAGAGGGCTGGACGAGGCAGGCTAGGTCCTGCAAGATGCTCACAGCAGCAGCAGCAGCAAACAGCTGCTGAAGTGGAGAAAGTGTCCGGTGGAATTCGAAGGTGGATTCTAGATGAGAGGTAGCTGCAAGCAGAGGGGACAGAGTACATGTCACTCAGGAGTGACCAGGAGACTTGAAAGACGAATATCCTCCAATGTCGGTTTTTGCAGGAGAGATGACGATGACCTTGACTCTGCAGCTGTGAGGACCAGGCGATGCTGAGGAAGATCAGGAGCCACGAACGAGCTGTCCCACAAAGGATGTTGAGTGCTGAGGTGTCGGTGTCCGGCAGGAGGGAGCACCAACAAGCCTTTGCAAAAGCAACCAATGCAGGAGTTGAAGAAGGAGCAATGTCAGGACCAGCAAGGTCCAGGGGACTCACCACAAACAGGGGAGTCAGGGCAGGCCCTGAGCAATCAGGTAAGCCTAAAAGAAAAAAAGGTGCCCCTCGAATGGACCCACAGGCCGGAGCATTGGAGTCGCTAGAGGACCTCGAGCAGCTCACCAAAAGATGCAGGCCATGGTACACACGATACGGTGTGGACAAAGATTTTGGTCACTGTAGGTCACTTGAGGTTGTGGCTACTTGGAGCCCAAATATTTTCTTGGAAGGAAGCCAACAAGCCTTTGCAACTGCAAGTTGATGCAGTGCACAGGGGTTTGTTCGCTTATTGCAGCCCTCACAAGGTATACTGGCCTCAAACTTGGTGAGAGGTCAGGGCAGGCCTCGAGAGCTGTGGAAAACCACCACCTGTGTTGCAGAACCTTACAGAGTCCGGAGGAGCATAGGATGCAGCAGACCGGTTGTCTTAGTTGTGGTGCCTGCAAATGCAGGGAAGTGACTCCTTCACTTCAAGGGAGATTCCTTCAGGTGTCTTTGATGCCCACAGGCCTTGGAAAGTTCCTGTATGGTGCACAGGCACAGATGATGCAGCAGATTGGAAGGGAGACGAAGTCAAGCCCATTCGAAGTCCAGTGAAGTCCAGAGTGCCCAGACGTTAGAAGAAGAAGTGGTGTCTGATCTGAATCTTGTTCCACAGCGAATCTAGGGACCTACACCCAGGTAAGCCCTTAAGTACCTTAAGGAAAGGGTTGGGACGATTCAGTGGACCCTCCCAGGGGAGGGTCTGGACAGGGGAGAGGTTACTCCCATGTCCTTTGTCCAGTTTCATACCAGAGCAGGAGCCAATGGCTCCCTGGACTGGTTTGAACTGGACTATGCAAAGGGACACCAAATGTGCCCCTCATGCAGAATTAGTGGCACTGGCAAGCGCACCCACCCCAATACACTAAATCCTGTCTAGGAGGGGGTCACACCTCTCTGTGACAGGATGCATATTGTTCTGCCTTCCCCTGCTCAAGCTGTGCTCAGCAGCAGGACAGCAGAATGTGTCTCTGGTCGTCAGCAACCATTTTGTGCTGTCCTGGTCTAGAAGGTTGACACCGGGAACACTGCGGGCTCTTCCAGTGCTTGGAATCATACCTCCCACACCGTTTATGGTTTGGGGGTATGATTCCAATCTATTTGATACCAAACATAATAGGATTCGGTGCAGCCAGTTTCGAGAAGGTCATCGCGTAATTACGCGGTGCCACTCTATATGGTATATGGCTGCTTCACTGACAACCCGGGAGAATGGACTCCGTAGGCACTAGGGGTGTCCTACTCATGCAGGAGCACCCTCTCACTTAGAACCAAGCACCCTGCCTTCAGGATTGCAAAGGCCTGCTATAGGGGTGACTTAAAGGTTTTAAGTGCAGTGACCCTAGATATAGGACACCTATATCTTTAGTAAGTGGTGCTAGCACCAGCTTATTCAGGCTGCAATGTCAGACCTCTAGTTCCATTTGGTGTCTCATGAGTGGCATAATGCATGCTTCAGCCCATAGGGGACCTCTGGGGTTCCTATGCACTGGGTACCTAAGTACCATATACTAGGGATTTATATGGGTACCCCGGTATCCAATCTGGGATGTACCGAAGTACTGAACATAACAATTTTAGGGAGAAAGCAGATAGACTGGGGTCCTGATTATCAAGATCCCAGTCAGACTAGTCAATAATAGCTTAGCACCAGGCAAAAAGTGGGAGTAACCATAGAAGCAGATCCTACTTTCCTACACGTATGTTAGTCTGACTTCAGTGGCTGCTTAATTTGAGCAGTGTCAGGTACTGGAAGGTATGTCAATTGATTACACCCCCAATGAAGTGCAAACTCAAAGCTGGACCGCTGTGCAAGTTATATATATATATCAAGAGAGATGGACTTGGAGCGCATTAAAGTCCAGCATACATGCTCCTAACTAATCATGAACAACAGGGTATGCAGTTCCTAGTAAATCCAGTTTGTCTGCTCAGGTCAGTTGAGTTCCACAGAGTCTGCAAGGAGCATTAGTCTGTAAGAACAAATGCCCTCACACACCTAGATAGGTGTCATGCTTCATCATTGTGCTTTTGCTCCACATCAGGCCCGGGCTGCAATGCCCGATGGGCACCCTCAATGGGGGCTCTTTACCGGAGATCTTTTTATAACCCATACGGTGAAGTGTGGGTGAAATAGTAGATTGGTGTAAAGTATGTTAAAATGTGGGATAAAAATAGGACAGGGGGTAGTCTACAGAAATATTTTAATGATTGAGTCCTACTGCCTATGTTAAAATATGTTTTATCTACTAGAAGTAATTATCTAAGGTAGCTGAAGGTCGACATGTTTCAAGCCTAATCCAATCATGTGAATGATCTAGCAGCTTTTCTTCAGGACCTTAAGAACCTAATCTACACAGTTACTGGGGTTTCGATATATGTATTACTTTGTGTTACTCCCAGCCACCTATACTTCTTTATGTATCAATACAAGTAAATCAAATATTTGAAAAGACCTGTAGTGCAAACAAAATTATTACATCATCAATTTCCTTATTATCAAAGATGGACAGTTGGGACACCAAAGCATGCTCATATGTTCATGCTCACTCTCTAATGTGAGTGAGTGGGGTGAGTGGGGTGACCCTTAACCCAGTCACCCCACTCACCGCACGGCCCCCGTGTGCCCTGGTCACCGCTGCTGCCTTCTCGCCGCTGCCTCCTGCTGCCTCCTGCTGCCTGGGCTCCCGCCCTCAGGCTTGCCCCCTCGCCGCTTCCTGTGTCCGTTTTTCCCGCCGATCCCTCCGTGACTGTTTTTTTCCCGCCCTTGTCCCTCCCGCTCACCGCCGCCGCTCCTCTGCGGCCCCACCCCCTTCCGTCTCCCCGGTCCCCATACGCCACCCCGCTCCCGCCTCCCAGCTGTTCCTCCCTCCCACTTGGCCATCTATGTCAGTGACCGCGCGGCAGTGAGCTGTGACCCTTAACCCGGTCACTCCACTCACCGCATGGCCCACGTGTGCCCTGGTCACCGCTGCTGCCTTCTCGCCGCTGCCTCCTGCTGCCTCCTGCTGCCTGTGCTCCCGCCCTCAGGCTTGCCCCCTCGCCGCTTCCTGTGTCCGTTTTTCCCGCCGATCCCTCCGTGACTGTTTTTTTTCCCGCCCTTGTCCCCCCCGCTCACCGCCGCCGCTCCTCTGCGGCCCCGCCCCCTTCCTTCTCCCCGGTCCCCATTCGCCACCCTGCTCCCGCCTCCCAGCTGCTCCTCCGTCCCACTTCGCCATATATGGCGGGGACCGTGTGTACGCGCAGCGGGCGCGCCGATTGTGCACCGAAGGCACGCCAAAGGCAAGCCCGTCTGCGCCCGTCCGCGCTTGGACCCCGCCCAGCGCCAGGAGCCCCGGCCCCCGACGCTGCCAGCCCACATGATGGACCTACGACGCCGCCACCCTCAACGCACTCAAACCCGGTCGGAACCCCGACTGCTACCGAGCCACCCCCAAAAGCACCCATGGACCCTTCACCTGCCAAGCCTGCAATTTCACCTGCCTCCGGACCTGCACCGCACCCGAAAGGCCAGGCTCCAGCAACAACCACCTCAAGTGCATCCTGCTCAACACCCGCTCCGTCCACAGACACGCCGTCGAACTCTGAAACCTGCTCGACACAACATTACCAGACGTCGCCTTCCTCACGGAAACCTGGATGAACGCCTCCTCAGCGCCCGACATCGCCATAGCCATCCCGGACGGATACAAGATCACCCAGAGGGACCGCGTCAACCAGACCGGAGGAGGCATTGCCATCGTCCACAGAAACACCATCCGCGTCACAACCAACTCGGACGACACCCTCACCGCTGCCGAGCACCTTCACTTCCAGTAACACACCGACCCCAAGACCACCCTCAGAGGCACTCTCATCTACAGACCCCCGGGACCACACACACAATTCAGCAACGCCATCGCAGACTTCATCAGCACGCACGCCCTCACCTCCTCAGACTACATCCTCCTAGGGGACCTCAACTTCCACCTGGAGAACAGCAATGACAGCAACACCACCACCCTGCTGGACAACCTCGCCAACCTCGGACTCAAGCAACTGGTGAACACCCCCACCCACTACGCCGGCCACACGCTTGACCCCGTCTTCTCCTCCAGCAAGCACATCTCCTTCAGCCACTCCACCGGACTTCATTGGACTGATCGCAGCTGCATCCACCTCAACTTCAGGAGAACCACGACCCACCACCACCCGCAACAGGTTCCCCGCAGAAGCTGGAGCAAGATCACCACCGACCAGCTCACCACCTCCCTCAGCCAGAACCCTCCCGCCAACACAACAGACCCCAACGAAGCAGCTTGCAACTTCACACAGTGGGTCACCAACTGCGCCGATGACCTCGCACCTCTGAAGAACCCACCCAGCAGACCCGGCAGCAAGAAAGCCTCGTGGTTCACCAACGAACTCAAAACCTCCAAGAAAATCTGCTGCACCCTCGAAAAAGCCTGGCGCCACGACCAGACCACAGGAAACATGACAGCCCTCAAGAACGCCACCCGCATACACCACCAGCTGATCCGCACCACCAAAAGGACAACATTCAAAGAACGACTGGACAACAATACCCACAATAGCAAGGTACTCTTCAGCATCGTCAAAGAGCTCTCCAACCCCAGCGCCGGAAACAATGACATCACACCCTCGCAAGACCTCTGCGACTCACTCGCCTCATTCTTCCACCGCAAGATCGCCGACATACACAACAGCTTCGGCGCACAGACCACGCACTGAACCAACGCCCCCCACCACCACCCTCTGCAACTGGACCCCGGTCAGCACCGAAGACACCACCTGCACGATGAACACCATCCACTCCGGATCCCCAACCGACCCCTGCCCCCACCACGTCTTCAACCACGCCGACTCCATCATCGCACCCCAACTCCGGGACATCATCAACATCTCCTTCACCACCGCCACCTTCCCGGAGAGCTGGAAGCATGCCGAGCTCAGCGCCCTCCTGAAGAAACCGACAGCGGACCCCACCGACCTCAAGAACTTCCGCCCCATCTCGCTCCTCCGGTTTCCTGCCAGAGTCATCGAGAAGACCGTCAACAAACAGCTCGCCGCCTTCCTCGAGACAAACGGATCCCTCGACCCCTCACAGTCCGGTTTCCGAGCCAACCACAGCACGGAGACCGCCCTCATCGCAGCCACCGACGACATCAGATCCCTGCTCAACAACTGGGAAACAGCTGCCCTCATCCTCCTGGACCTCTCTGCAGCGTTCGACACAGTCTGCCACCGCACACTAATACAGCGCCTCAGCAACACCGGAATCCAAGAGAAGGCACTGGAGTGGATCATCTCGTTCCTCGCCGGAAGAACCCAGAGAGTCCGCCTCTCCCCGTAAGTCATCTGCGGCATACCTCAAGGATCCTCGCTCAGCCCCACCCTCTTCAACATCTACATGAGCCCACTCGCAGCCATCGCACGCCAACACAACCTTAACATCATTTCCTACACTGACGACACCCAGCTGATCCTCTCCCTCACCAACAACCCCGCCACCGCCAGAGCCAGCCTACACGAAGGAATGAAAGACGTCGCCGAGTGGATGAAGAACAGCCACCTGAAACTATACTCAGACAAGACAGAAGTCCTCATCCTGGGTTCATCCCCCTCCGCCTGGGATGACTCCTGGTGGCCCCTGCCCTGGGCACCACCCCCAAGGCAACGGACCACGCACGAAACCTGGGCTTCATCCTGGACTCCTCCCTCTAGATGACCAAACAAGTCAACGCCGTCTCGTCATCCTGTTTCAACACCCTGTGCATGCTCCGAAAGATCTTCCGATGGATCCCCACCGAAACCAGGAAGACAGTCACCCAGGCCGTCGTCACCAGCCGACTGGACTACGGGAACACCATCTACGCTGGAACCACAGCCAAACTACAGAAAAGACTCCAGCGCATACAGAACGCCTCCGCACGGCTCGTCCTGGACATCCCCCACCACAACCACATCTCCGCCCACCTGAGAGACCTGCACTGGCTCCCCGTCAGCAAGAGGATCACGTTCAGGCTCCTCACCCACGCACACAAGGCTCTCCACGACCTGGGCCCCAAGTACCTCAACAACCGCCTCACTTTCTACACACCCACCCGCCAGCTGCGATCGACCAGCCTCGCCCTCGCCACCGTACCACGCATTCGCAGAGCCACCGCCGGAGGAAGATCCTTCTCCTACCTGGCGGCCAAGACATGGAACTCCCTCCCCATCCACCTACGGCTGACCCAGGACCATCTCTCCTTCAGGAAGCAACTCAAGACCTGGCTTTTCGAGCAGTAACGGACCCCTCCCCCCCCCCAGCGCCTTGAGGCCCTAGCGGGTGAGTAGCGCGCTTTATAAATCTGATTGATTGATTGATTGCATGTGTCCCATGAATTAAAAAGTGCAGTTCACCAACACCACATGGAAGATAAAACATATATCTTGAAATTCCAATGCACTCTGTTGATCAGTGTGGAAACGTACCCACTGAGGGAATAAATCAGGACTCCTTGAGTATTTTTCCTGGTGACACGCTTATTAGCTTGTTGTAAAATATAAAAAAACAGGGTCAGTTTACCTGTATTAATATTCTGGCGACCAAGCGGTTAAATTGCACTTACACTCTCTTTTGAAAATATTGAGCAGTTATGCACTACTTACGAACTCCTGTATATCAGCACACTGGAAGACCTACTCACGCCTACAACCTCGGCAGTGTGTCTCTGATATTTAACCTGTCTTCCGTCACCTTTAATTGGAAGCAGTTGTGTCTCGTGCAGGCGAAGCCTAGTTTCTACCACTAGAGCGAAAATACTCGGGTCGAGCGTTTGGGTACATTTTTTATTTCTAGTAGGAGAGAACTCTTCTCTCACAAGTATGTGTAAATGTGGCGGCCATTTTAACAAGGGGGCACGAGTCTATGTAATCAATGTGGGCCAACCATTTCAGTGCAGTCAATCTTGGTTTTAATGGTCGGCTAAACATAATAAAACACTTGTATTTAATAATATGACTTGTTTCGTCCAGTAGAGCTTTTTTTTAAGTTTTTCTTTGAAAAAATGATTATTCTGTGGATGAGGGTGGTAATGTAGATTGTGACATACATGTGTCATTCATTAGCTGTGAGCTAATTTATATAATTTGTGCTAAGGAATTTCATAATTGAGACTGATGGTGTTCGATGAAAGGCAGAATATCCATTGTTGTACCCTTCTTAAAATGGCATGTTGGTTCATGTTTGGGTATGCTTCTAGCAGAGTCCATCGTACATCTTCTACACTGTGTCCCTCAGTGAGGAAGTGTTTGCTCTTTTTTGTGTTGCTTTTATTGCAGCGTATAGTGCTGGGATGTTCAATTTTTCTCAATGTTACAGGGTGTGTAGTCATCCCTATGTATTGTTTACCACAGGGACAAGTGATCAAGTAGACACAGTTCTTCGTGTTGCTATTGGTGTGTTTTTTGTGTCCACACCCAATTAGTCCTCAGAAGTATCACCCTAGAGCTTTCTGTGAAAGTACAGGCGACACATGATCCACATGGTAAATGTCCTTTAACTGGGTGTAGATCCCATAGCAATCTCTGATCGAACCCCTTATGGTCTCATGGGCGTGTGTGTATTAGCATGTCTTTCAGATTAGCAGTTTGTTTGAAAGCAAACCTAGGTGGTGGGAAGGATAGTTGCCCAGTTTGTAAGATGTTCCAGTGTTTCTTAATTGTCTTATTTGATTGGGGTGTGTAAGTAGTGACACATGTTAGGGTCTCGTATTGTTGTCTTGGGCGTGGCTCTAGTAGTGTCACTCTGTTACAATTCCTTGCCCGTTTACATGCAGTTTTTACACATTGCCTAGAGTATTGCCTTGATTCCAAATCTACGGCCAGGTTTTGTGCATGTGTATCAAAATCCTTTAGTCTGGTACAATTGCATCGCAGGCGCAGAAACTGTCCCTATAGGAGGTTGTCGCAGAGGGATTTTGGGTGGTGGCTATTGTAAAGTAGAATTCTATTCCTGTCTGTAAGTTGTTTATATGAGCTTACTACTAGCTTGCTGTCTTTCTTCTTAATCAAAAGATACAGAAACTGCAGTTCTTTCTCAGTGATTGTTTATGAAAATTTCAGGTAGGGGTTTACGGTGTTAACCCCCCACATGTGCTGCCCTGGCTTGACCTAAAAATGGGATCCTCAAACCCGCTCTTCAGTACACTTCTGGGCCTGTGTCTATTACAGACACAGGACTGCCCTACTGCCAAAGGACTGCCCTACTGCCTGAGAATAAAGACTGGACATACACCCTTCATTCCAGGCTACCTGATCACTCCAAGGGCTAGCTGGATGGCCTCCAGTTCTGAGCAACAGGAATACAACAAGCTCCAGAGGTCTCCCTGTAACTGCCCAGCTGACCTTCTGCACTGGATCTGATTGGACCTGCAACTGAACCTGCCTAAGCCTTGCTGGCCTCTGCTGGAGTGAGTTCCTGATCCCCAAGAGATGCCTCCCAGGTCCTAGAGATTTGGTGTGGCAACAGATGAGCGTCTCCTAGAAGAAATCATGAGGTTTTGGACTCTCCGCGACCGCAAACAGGCATGTTCGCACCAAGATCTTTCCATCCGTGCTGACCGCCAACCCAAGCTCAGGGGAACTCAACTCTTTATGCTATAGTGACCACCAGGGGCAACTGGCAATGCAGGATTTGCACTTCGCTCTACAGCATTGACAGCCTGCAGTGACTGCCATTGTGAATCTCCATCAGTGACCATCCTGATGCCCAACAGAATCTTCGTGCTACAGCGACAACCATCCGCGACGCATGGTCTGCTCTTCGCTCAACAGTGATGACCAACCACAACGCTCACACTGCTCCTCTGGCCTTCTCCACCACGAACTGGACTCCACACTGGACTTTTGAAGATAACTTTTTAAGCTGAGCTACCCTGGTCCCTGTATCCGGCCCACGCTCCATCACAGTTTGCCTGAACTTGTGACTTTCATCCAGCCTCGCATGACCAGATAACCGCAAGTGACGCTTTGTGCTTTTAAGCGCTATATTTACCTTATAACTTTTAAATTGCTTACCTGCAGTTCTACTACTTTGATTTTTGTCATTTTGGTGTCAATTTATTATATTTCACTCTATTTTTCTGAATTGGTGTGTGGTTTTTCTAGTGTTGTATTTTCACTTTATAACTGAGTGCTGCAGATATACTTTACACATTGCTTCTAAGTTAATCCTGACTGCTTTTGTGCCAAGCTACCAGAGGGTTAAGCACAGATTAATGTAGTGACTTTTGTTGTTCACCCTGACCAGGCCTGTGACCATTGCTTGAGAAGGACTCACACCTCCTCAACCAACAACTCAAGTTCTCACAATACTCTTCAAGAAGTACTTCAGTTCAAGTCATATCATACTGTTACTTCAATATCCAATGAGGAGAACACTTCAAATTCCATAAATTCAATTCTTGATTACCTATAAATCTCATGATTACCCCAGCTATTGGATGTAAAGCCATGTCCTTCAGTGTTATACTTCGCAATCAGTTCTGACTACATACACGTTTCAAAGAGAAAATGTGCATAAGGGCTTGTTCCTCTTCCCTCTTAATATATCACAAATAAAGAAGAACACGCTTGCTACCAATAGGCTCTGTTGTCATGAATGTTCTTCACTCATTCATCCAGTGAACCATTAGGTTAAAAGAACCCTCACCCACCTACCTAGTTGGTGGCATGCTTCATCATTGGGTTCCCACCGAAGATGCCTAGTGCATCCCAGGTGTGCTGCGACGCCTGATTACGGCGGAGATGGATTTTGTTTTATGTGGTTGTGAATTTGTGAGTGGTTTTAAAACTGCCTCAGGGTTGTCCTTGATACATACATGTTAACAGGTTATTAAAAGAGAAAACTCACCAGTAACAGCACACTGTTTGTGACCTCAAATGCTTAATCTCCGAATAATTCTGCAGAGCACACATCTACAGCTGCTAGTTCTATCTCTAGATGAGACTATGGAATTACTTTCTTCATTGACCTTCCAAGTGTAACTCCAATAAATGTAGTACTAAACTCTGCAACAAGGATTATTTTTTAAAGTTTTATATAGCGCTAGCTTGACCCGTAGGTATCAGAGCGCTTTACATACACACAGTAAACAGCAGAAAGGACTTTACATTACATAGTAGGCCGGCAGTAAGGAAGCAAACCAAAGAAAAAAAATACAGCATGGTAAATAAATATGCAGTGCAGCGGAGGGGGAGAGAGCGATAAAAATATAAAGAAAAAAGGTGCGAATGACACAGTCCGATCACCCACTATCCTTGAATGTGCAGAGAGAGAGGAGACAACTCGGATATGGAAGTCTAGGTAAGTTGACGTTGGTCATGAAAGTATTTGTTTAGGAGATGGGGTTTCAGGTCCCTTTTGAAACAGGAGAAGGAGGGGTTGCATCTGAGGACTCCAGGGAGAGCGTTCCATATCCTAGGAGCGTTGCCAAAAAACGATTGGTATTGGGTGGTTTTCTTTTTCAGTTTTGGAGGAATAAGAAGGCGTGAGTAGGAGCTTCTCAGTGTTCTGGACTAACCTGCTCTTATCAGTTTGTTATTTAGGTAGTTGGGGGCATGAGAGTAAAGGGTTTTGTGTGTGATGCAGACCAGTTTATAGATACATCTCCCTTCCATGGGAAGCCAATTGAGGCAGTTGAGAGTTGGAGTGATGTGTTCAAATCTTTTAACTCCAGATACGAGTCGAGCGGACATGTTCAGCAATGCCCTTAGTGGGGCTAGGTGAGCTTTTGGAGTCCCTGTAAGGATGGCGTTCCCATAGTCGATTTTAGAGAGAACTAGGGATCAGACTACTGTCTTAAGGTCATCGTGGGGTAGAAAAGGTTTCAATTTTTTTAGGTGTTTTAGAGAGAAAAGAGCACTTTTTGCAAAGATTTTAATGTGGGCCTCCATTGATAAGTTCTTGTCAAGGGTGATGCCTAGAGACTTAACTGAGTCTGATAGGGTAAGGGGGCAGTTTAGGGCAACCAGATTCTTGAGCCACTCTTGGATTGGATGATGGTTACTTTTTGGAGAGAATAGGATTAGTTCAGTTTTGTCTGGGTTGAGCTTTAAGTGGTTTTAGGTTAGGGTGGTATTGAGGAGTTGGATGTCGCTAGAAGACTTGATCCTGAAATAGATTTGGGTGTCGTCCGCGTAAATATGGTAATTAACTTCAGCTATTTCAATATGATTGTGAGGGGCTCCATGAAGAGATTGAAGAGGGACAGGGAGATGATCGAGCCTTGCGGGACCCCAAGTGTGACTTTAGTTGGCTTCGAGAGACAGGTGTTAATTTTAATTTGTTGCGAGCTGTGTTGAAGGAAGGAGGTGAACCATTTTAGAACTGTGGCATTTATGCCAGAATGTTTCGACAGGGTCTCCAGAAGGGCTGGATGGTTTACTGTGTCGAATGCCGCAGATAGGTCAATAATGATGAGTAGGCAGGCATCACCTTCATCTAGGGCCTTGTGAATGTCATCGGAGACGTTAAGCATAGCTGTGTCCGTGCTACGGCCTTTTCTGAATGCAATTGCACTAAGGTACCCTCAATTTCTTTGAGGCCTAAGAGGAGGGGAGAAATAAATACAAAATAGAGTAACCTCTTTTCCGGCCTATCTGGTTTAAAGAATGGCAATAACCCTAATCACAATATTCACTATACAGCATAGATACACAGGAGGAAAAATAGCTTCCATTTGCATTGTATTTTATTTATCAAAAACACGTTTTTTGTATATTTACCTTTTATATATATATTTTTACACTTTCTTTAGAAAAAGGATTTTTTCATTGATAAGCACATTACATAGAAAATATTCACAAAATTGTTTCATAAAGGAAAAAATCATTCCTTCATTTTCTGAGCATAAATTTATATTTGGATAACCCCCAGGGCGAAAAGAAAAAATTGTTAACATTCTATCATTCATCCATTCGCACCTTTCAACCCTATCACACATACCAACTATCATACTATACAGACTAATTCACAAAAAAAACACATCTGAGTGAGAATCCTACTACAATAGTTCTATTTGCTTTATATCAGTGCATTCCAAAACACAAACATATGTCCGTCTTTTTGGTTTGAATAATCGTTTTTTTGACGTAATTCTTAGGTGGATTTCACAGATGTTTGTTGCTGGCCTACGCACGTTTCGGTGAAAACCTTCTTCAGGGCCAATAAAATACACGTTCCATCTTTTAAAAATTGTCTGGGGATTCTGTATGTCTTAAACAGTAGGCAGAAGGCGTGTTTTCATTTCCCAGAGTATGGAGATGTCCACACTAAAATTTGGAGCAGTAGACAATTGGATAGAAGTTAGGCTCCTCTACGCAATTTTTCGATACTTGAGATCTTAAATTAAAGATGTTTCAAACAGCAATGATTGTCCCGATATTAAAAGATGTTGTAGCTTTCAACTGCAACCTAAATATAAAATCAAGATGTTGTATTATTTCAAAGTCCTTTAAGGATATTCATCTTAGGCTATTTAGAAACTTCTGCAATTTTTATTCAGGAGGAGCCAATCCGAGTCTGTGGCTTTCAATAACGTCTGTTGTCATCCGGGACTGCTCTGGGTTATCCAAATTTAAATTTATGCTCAGAAAAATGAAGGAATGTTTTTTTTCCTTTAAGAAACAATTTTGCGAATATTTTCTATGCAATGTGCTTATCAATGAAAAAATCATTTTTATAAAGACAGTGTAAAAATATATATATAAAAACTAAATATACAAAAAACTTGTTTTTGATAAATAAATACAATGCAAATGAAAGCTATTTTTCTCTGGTATATCTATGCTGTATAGTGAATATTGTGTTTAGAGTTATTGCCATTCTTTTTTTGTGTTCAAATCTTTTTTATTGAAAAGAAAGGCATAAATGAGAGCGGCAATACATCCTCAGTATCCATATGAGAATATTAGTACAGTGCCGAAATAAAGATAGGTCAACACATAGGAAACGATACATGAAATTATACATGAAGTAAAGTAAGAAAATGAAACAATACAATAAACATCGTTCAGGGTTCATAAAAAGGTGATCGCCAATAACCAAACAATAACAAATCATCATCTCGTTATTCCTTCAGCACACAGTTCCGTATAAGCATTTCGGTTAGAATTAGCCCAGGTAATACCATGTGATATCTTATCAACCCTGTAGAGTAAGTCTATGGTTATTTGCCCAGTCATTGAGTATCGATTTAGTCACATACGCATCTCATGGTGGATCGAAGGTAAAGGAGGCCTCATCTAAGGATAGCCATAGTTTTTTATTGGTGACCTGCCACGGTGATGAGTGCAGCGCGGGGTTATCAGTGCCTCTAATGCAGGACAGCCATTCTCTCCAAGCATTAAAGGAAACCTCAGTTGCTGTCTTCCAGTTGCATAAAACAACCTTACATGCTAGCGTTAGTAGAAGGTCCAGAAGCTGTCGGTCATGGTCTCCCCCCACTGTCGGGTCTATGGCTCCCAGGATAATATAGATGAATTCTCTTCTAGGCTTTATGGCAAAAATGTGTTCGACATAATCAAAAATCTTTCCCCAATATGTTTGGAGCATGGGACAGTTGAATAACATGTGTGATAGGTCACCAGTACCCAATGAGCAGTTCCAGCATGTTGATGTGTCTCGAAGGCCAGCTTTAAATAATCTCTGTGGGGTCCAAAATGTTCTGTTAAGTATCATATACTTAGTCTGTGATAGTATCGGTGACACTTTATGTGTAAGTGCTGATGCGTGTATCCTGGTCCAGTCTATATCTATACCGGTGTTATTCGGTTCCGTCTCCCATTTGAGTTCATTACGCCTCATTGCTTTATTAGGCGCCGGAGCAAGTAACTTATAAATTTTTGAGACGAAGTGCCCTGAGGATTGGACGCATGGTAGCATAGATTGTAGCCAGGGTGTTGCTAATTTGAATGTGCGTGTAGATAGGGCTGTTTTGAGTTTAAGGAAGGCGTAAAAGTCGATCGGTAATAGGGAGTGCCTAGTCTGGAGAGTCGAGAAGGGTAGTGGCATATTATTCTCACAGAGGTCTGAAACCACGTTGATACCTCTGTCCGACCAATGGTCCCACATGGGGGGCAAACCATTAATTTTGATCAATGGGTTGCGCCAGAGGGATGCGGAAGCAGATTTGTGGATCTGCAGACCGGTCTTGTGAACCTGATCTAATCGCAAGAGGGCCCTCTTGGTATTAAGCATGATGTATTTAGAGTGCGGCAGGTGTGAAAGGTCCATTGTGAGTGCAGCAGAGAGCGGGGCCTTGCCCATGATGGACTTCTCAATATCAATCCACAAAGGCGTATAAGTCGGGTGTTCAGCAAACCAGGACGCTCTTTGCTTGCAGAGAAAGGCGGTCTGGTAATTTTTAAAATTTGGCAAACCTATACCTCCTTTAAGCTTAGGGAGTTGTAGTTTTTTCATGGCAATTCTGGGCTTTTTCCCTTTCCATAGGAAGTCCGTAAAAGATTTATCTATTTTATGCAAAAAATCCTCCGTGAAGGTCATGGGGAGCATACTCGCCATGTAATTTACTAAGGGGCTGATCATCATCTTTAACGTCTCCGCTCTACCCCACCATGAGAGGAACTTCGGCGACCATCCATCTAGTAGTTTTTAGGTCTCGGCTAAAGACGCGCGGAAGCGCGTCTCCGCCGAGATCTTATGTCACCGAGCGTGCTTCCCAGGAGACAGTCCCGGCCGCGCGCATCCTTCGAGGCGATTTGTAACTGGAACGCGCGCTGTGGCCAGGCGCTGTCTCCTGGGAAGCGCAAGCACCACACACGCATGCGCATACACACACACACAAGCGCCCATGCACGCACGCACATACATACATACAGACACCACCCCTGACACATACACACACGCGCGCACATACACAAGTGCACCCAGGCCCCCCGCCCCCCGCCGTCACCGTCGCACACATACATACACACACACACACGAGCATACACACACACACACAAGTGCACCAATCCCGCTCCAGCCTTTTGGAACTTACCTTACCTCAGCACGCGGCGCCCAAACTCCTGCTGGCGCGGCCCAGGGGCTCTACACCGCTCACAGGAGCCCCGGGCCGCGAGACGCAACGACTCCGCCTGCCTCCTCTTCCGGTCTGAACGTGGCCCCGCCCCCGTCACAGGCGACCGTGCCTGACTTCCGGGGCGGCCGCGATACTAAGAGACTGCTGGGGACAAAGTGTGGTCTGTGGAGTTACAATGGTTGCATGCAAGGGGTGAGTGTGAAAGTGCCGACCTTATTTATGTTGGCGTCGTGCGGCGCAGCCAGCTGTAGCATTTGATTAGTGCCTAAACAATAGCGATGCGGGCCACGAGCGGTTATTTCGCAGAACAAAGATGCATTGCAGATTGCTTTATGTCGCGTCCATTGGCGCTTATTATGAGAAGTGTACGGTCCTGACGGAAAGTAATTGCTTTCCGCCGGTGTTTTGGTTGGCTGCCGTACATCAGGTAGCCTGTGTTCTCTTTGTATTCACGGGCGGCTTGTACAAGAGAATGGGCTGATTTCCCACAAGGGCATTCACGCTAATTAATTTAGTTATCTCAAGAGCTTAACAAGTTGGAGCCCATGCTGGCCGAGTAGCGGCGTTCTTCCACAGTACAATCACTTCATGGTATTTAAGATTAAGCGATGTTCCTTCCCCATGCGAACGAGCTCACGTGGTCATCTCTGGGCGCGTCTTCTCTTCCCTAGGATTCTAACAGGGAGGTGTCCGCTTTCTGTATTTTTAGTGGTGAGTGGTGAGGGCAGAGTGGTGAGTGGTGAGTGCAGAGTGGTGAGTGCAGAGTGGTGAGTGGTGAGTGCAGAGTGGTGAGTGCAGAGTGGTGAGTGCAGAGTGGTGAGTGCAGTGTGGTGAGTGCAGAGTGGTGAGTGCAGAGTGGAGAGTGCAGAGTGGTGAGTGCAGAGTGGTGAGTGCAGAGTGGTGAGTGGTGAGTGCAGAGTGGTGAGTGCAGAGTGGTGAGTGCAGAGTGGTGAGTGCAGAGTGGTGAGTGGTGAGTGCAGAGTGGTGAGTGCAGAGTGGTGAGTGCAGTGTGGTGAGTGCAGAGTGGTGAGTGCAGAGTGGTGAGGGCAGAGTGGTGAGTGCAGAGTGGTGAGTGCAGAGTGGTGAGTGCAGAGTGGTGAGTGCAGAGTGGTGAGTGGTGAGTGCAGAGTGGTGAGTGCAGAGTGGTGAGTGCAGAGTGGTGAGTGCAGAGTGGTGAGTGCAGAGTGGTGAGTGCAGAGTGGAGAGTGGTGAGTGCAGAGTGGTGAGTGCAGAGTGGTGAGTGCAGAGTGGTGAGTGCAGAGTGGTGAGTGCAGTGTGGTGAGTGCAGAGTGGTGAGTGCAGAGTGGTGAGGGCAGAGTGGTGAGTGGTGAGTGCAGAGTGGTGAGTGCAGAGTGGTGAGTGCAGAGTGGTGAGGGGTGAGTGCAGAGTGGTGAGTGCAGAGTGGTGAGTGCAGAGTGGTGAGTGCAGAGTGGTGAGTGCAGAGTGGTGAGTGCAGAGTGGTGAGTGCAGAGTGGTGAGTGCAGAGTGGTGAGGGCAGAGTGGTGAGGGCAGAGTGGTGAGTGCAGAGTGGTGAGGGCTGAGTGGTGAGTGGTGAGTGCAGAGTGGTGAGTGCAGAGTGGTGAGTGCAGTGTGGTGAGTGCAGAGTGGTGAGTGCAGAGTGGAGAGTGCAGAGTGGTGAGTGCAGAGTGGTGAGTGCAGAGTGGTGAGTGGTGAGTGCAGAGTGGTGAGTGCAGAGTGGTGAGTGCAGAGTGGTGAGTGCAGAGTGGTGAGTGGTGAGTGCAGAGTGGTGAGTGCAGAGTGGTGAGTGCAGTGTGGTGAGTGCAGAGTGGTGAGTGCAGAGTGGTGAGGGCAGAGTGGTGAGTGCAGAGTGGTGAGTGCAGAGTGGTGAGTGCAGAGTGGTGAGTGCAGAGTGGTGAGTGGTGAGTGCAGAGTGGTGAGTGCAGAGTGGTGAGTGCAGAGTGGTGAGTGCAGAGTGGTGAGTGCAGAGTGGTGAGTGCAGAGTGGAGAGTGGTGAGTGCAGAGTGGTGAGTGCAGAGTGGTGAGTGCAGAGTGGTGAGTGCAGAGTGGTGAGTGCAGTGTGGTGAGTGCAGAGTGGTGAGTGCAGAGTGGTGAGGGCAGAGTGGTGAGTGGTGAGTGCAGAGTGGTGAGTGCAGAGTGGTGAGTGCAGAGTGGTGAGTGCAGAGTGGTGAGTGCAGAGTGGTGAGGGGTGAGTGCAGAGTGGTGAGTGCAGAGTGGTGAGTGCAGAGTGGTGAGTGCAGAGTGGTGAGTGCAGAGTGGTGAGTGCAGAGTGGTGAGTGCAGAGTGGTGAGTGCAGAGTGGTGAGGGCAGAGTGGTGAGGGCAGAGTGGTGAGTGCAGAGTGGTGAGGGCTGAGTGGTGAGTGGTGAGTGCAGAGTGGTGAGTGCAGAGTGGTGAGTGCGGAGTGGTGAGTGCAGAGTGGTGAGTGCAGAGTGGTGAGTGCAGAGTGCAGAGTGCAGAGTGCAGAGTGCAGAGTGGTGAGTGCAGAGTGCAGAGTGCAGAGTGGTGAGTGCAGAGTGGTGAGTGCAGAGTGGTGAGTGCAGAGTGATGAGTGCAGAGTGGTGAGTGCAGAGTGGTGAGTGCAGAGTGGTGAGGGCAGAGTGGTGAGGGCAGAGTGGTGAGGGCAGAGTGGTGAGGGCAGAGTGGTGAGGGCAAAGTGCAGAGTGGTGAGTGCAGAGTGGTGAGTGCAGAGTGGTGAGTGCAGAGTGGTGAGTGCAGAGTGGTGAGTGCAGAGTGGTGAGTGCAGAGTGCAGAGTGGTGAGTGCAGAGTGCAGAGTGGTGAGTGCAGAGTGGTGAGTGCAGAGTGGTGAGTGCAGAGTGGTGAGTGCAGAGTGGTGAGTGCAGAGTGGTGAGTGCAGAGTGGTGAGTGCAGAGTGGTGAGTGCAGAGTGGTGAGTGCAGAGTGGTGAGTGCAGAGGGGTGAGTGCAGAGTGGTGAGTGCAGAGTGGTGAGTGCAGAGTGGTGAGTGCAGAGTGGTGAGTGCAGAGTGGTGAGGGCAGAGTGGTGAGGGCAGAGTGGTGAGGGCAGAGTGGTGAGGGCAGAGTGGTGAGGGCAGAGTGGTGAGGGCAGAGTGGTGAGGGCAGAGTGGTGAGTGCAAAGTGCAGAGTGGTGAGTGCAGAGTGGTGAGTGCAGAGTGGTGAGTGCAGAGTGGTGAGTGCAGAGTGGTGAGTGCAGAGTGGTGAGTGCAGAGTGCAGAGTGGTGAGTGCAGAGTGGTGAGTGCAGAGTGGTGAGTGCAGAGTGGTGAGTGCAGAGTGGTGAGTGCAGAGTGCACAGTGCACAGTGCAGAGTGCAGAGTGGTGAGTGCAGAGTGGTGAGTGCAGAGTGGTGAGTGCAGAGTGGTGAGTGCAGAGTGGTGAGTGCAGAGTGGTGAGTGCAGAGTGGTGAGTGGTGAGGGCAGAGTGGTGAGTGCAGAGTGGTGAGTGCAGAGTGGTGAGTGCAGAGTGGTGAGTGCAGAGCGGTGAGTGGTGAGGGCAGAGTGGTGAGTGCAGAGTGCAGAGTGGTGAGTGCACAGTGGTGAGGGCAGAGTGGTGAGTGCAGAGTGGTGAGTGCAGAGTGGTGAGTGCAGAGTGGTGAGTGCAGAGTGGTGAGTGGTGAGGGCAGAGTGGTGAGTGCAGAGTGGTGAGTGCAGAGTGGTGAGTGCAGAGTGGTGAGTGCAGAGTGGTGAGTGCAGAGTGGTGAGTGCAGAGTGCACAGTGCACAGTGCACGGTGCAGAGTGCAGAGTGGTGAGTGCAGAGTGGTGAGTGCAGAGTGGTGAGTGCAGAGTGGTGAGTGCAGAGTGGTGAGTGCAGAGTGGTGAGTGCAGAGTGGTGAGTGCAGAGTGGTGAGTGCAGAGTGGTGAGTGCAGAGTGGTGAGGGCAGAGTGGTGAGTGCAGAGTGCAGAGTGGTGAGTGCAGAGTGGTGAGTGCAGAGTGCAGAGTGGTGAGTGCAGAGTGCAGAGTGGTGAGGGCAGAGTGGTGAGTGCAGAGTGGTGAGTGCAGAGTGGTGAGTGCAGAGTGGTGAGTGCAGAGTGGTGAGTGCAGAGTGGTGAGTGCAGAGTGGTGAGTGCAGAGTGGTGAGGGCAGAGTGGTGAGTGCAGAGTGGTGAGGGCAGAGTGGTGAGGGCAGAGTGGTGAGTGCAGAGTGGTGAGTGCAGAGTGGTGAGGGCAGAGTGGTGAGGGCAGAGTGATGAGGGCAGAGTGGTGAGGGCAGAGTGGTGAGGGCAGAGTGGTGAGGGCAGAGTGGTGAGGGCAGAGTGGTGAGTGCAGAGTGGTGAGTGCAGAGTGGTGAGTGCAGAGTGGTGAGTGCAGAATGGTGAGTGTGCAGAGTGGTGAGTGTGCAGAGTGGTGAGTGTGCAGAGTGGTGAGTGTGCAGAGTAGTGAGTGTGCAGAGTAGTGAGTGTGCAGAGTAGTGAGTGTGCAGAGTAGTGAGTGTGCAGAGTAGTGAGTGTGCAGAGCAGTGAGTGCAGAGCAAGTGTGCAGAGCATTGTGTGCTGTTGAGTGCAGAGTGCTGTGTATTGGCAATGTTAATGACAATGCCCATTTATTTTTGATTTAAAGAAAAAAAATGTCATGAGCAATGACAATAGCTCTACCTTTAATGATGCCGAGACCATTGCATTGCAAATGCTTGTTGTATTTTCTTATCGAGTATATCCTCATTAATTTTTAGGGTGGTTATCAGGTCTTTCTCGAATTCCATACCTAAATACTTAAAGCTCTTTGGCTGCCACGTAAGCCCCGAGTCACCCAGAATATTTTTGTCACACAGGTTATTGAGTAATTTCACTTCTGTCTTATCCTTATTCAGGGAGTACCCGGAGACACATGAGAATTCCTCAATTGTGGATAGTAATGTAGGAATGGCTTTATCAGCTTTTTCACTAAAGACCAGCACATCATCGGCGTAGGCCGTCAATTTAATTGTGCATCCTGTGAATCTAATTCCTGGAATTTCGGGGTTCTCCCTTATGTAGTACAAGAAGGGTTCAATAGCTAGAAGGAACAGGGACGGGGATAGGGGGCAACCCTGTCGTGTACCTTGTTCTAGGTTAAAAGGGGAGGAAAAAGCACCACCAGCTCTCACTCTGGCGGAGGGACAGGCATACAGGGACATGACTAATTTAGTGAAAAGAGGACCCAGATCAAATTTGTGAAGCACCGCATTTAAATACGTCCAATCAACCTTGTCAAACGCTTTTTCTGCATCCAATGTTACCGCTACAGTAGGTGTGGCTAAAAGCTTTGCCTTTTCAATAACGTGAGCCAGAATCCTAGTATTATCGCTTGACAACCTATTTTTCAGGAATCCCGCCTGTGACGGATGTATCAAGGACGGTAAAACCTTCTGGATGCGTTTAGCAAGAATCGAGGCCAAGAGCTTGCAGTCTAGGTTGATCAGCGAGATGGGTCTGTAGTTTTTCGGCTGTTTAGAATCTTTGCCTTCTTTGGGTATCACTGCAATTATGGCTTCAGCCATCGTTCCTTTAACTTCTCCTGTAGTGCTAATCTCTTGGAATACCTCCAAGAGCGGAGTAGCTAGGACGTGGGCGAAGGTCTTATAAAATGGTGCCGTGTAGCCATCCGGACCACGGGCTTTCCGTATATAATTTCTCATAGAATTCTCTGAAAATATTCGCAATTTTATTGGGATCAGAGCTCGCAGCGCCATTGCCGTCTAACAGGGAGGTTATGGTATTTTTTTGAATTTTAAATTTGAGATATGCCGCTAGTCCTTTTCCTGCCTTATTAGAGTCACAGATTTTAAAACGCTTCCTTTTATCAAGCCAGATTCCTGCCTTTTCACTAATAAGTTTATTATATGTGTATTTCTGGTTGGACAGTTCAATCAGATCTTCAGGGTTTCTATCATTCAGGTATTTGCGTTGGAGTGTAGAGATGTCCTCCTCCAATTTCAACAAGACCGCAAGTCTGTTCTTGTTAATTGCAGAGGATATTTTTATGATAATCCCTCTAATGGTTGATTTAAGCGCCTCCCATCTCATGGCATCCGAAGTGTCCCCTTTTTTGTTTGTAGCTAAGAAATCCGTGATGGCATGGTCAATGGCATCTTTGTGTTTCGTGTCACTAAGAATAGCTTCATTAAATCTCCACATAGAGTGTCGAGTGGTTGGTGTGACATTGGAAAGTGTGAGTGAGACGCAAGAGTGATCAGAAACCAGTCTGGGGGCAATGTCCGAGTTTTCAACTCTGGCCAGCGCATTTTTAGAAACGAGTATGTAATCAATTCTCGAGAACGAGTCATGTGGTGGGGAGTAAAAGGAGTAATCTCTTCCATCAGGGTGTAGCAAGCGCCACGTATCTACCAAATGGAACCTATTGCATAATTTCATGAACGCTTTGTGGGCTTTACCTGGGCGAAAGGCGCACTTGGAATCCCTATCTAATACCGGGTCAAATGGAAGATTGAAATCACCTGCTAAAATGTGAACTGCCGTGTCAGGGATGGAGTCAATCTGTTTTGTGAGGCCTAGCCAGAAAGACGGATCATGGGCGTTAGGGGCATATATTGACGTGATGAAAAATTCAGTATCATATTTAAGTAATTTCGCCGATACCCACCTCCCTTTCGTATCCATGGTGGAGGAAAGTATCTCCACATTCGCAGTTTTTGCTACAAGCATTACCACCCCATTTTTTTAGAGATTGCCCCAGAGCCTATTACCTCAGTGTAGTACTTGTTTCGTAGTGTGTGAAAATGTTTCGTTTCTAATTTAGTTTCTTGCAACAGGGCTATGTCCCCACGTTGCCTACGTAGATAGTCAAGTACCTTCTGACGTTTAACCGGCTGATTTAGGCCTTTCACATTCAGCGACAATATTTTAAGATTAGCTATGGTTGTTGTCCCTATTGGGGTATCTACAACAGGAGCCATCAATTATGCAGCGTCTGATATCGTACCATAACACATTTGTATACATGGTATTCAGATCTGAGAAAAAGCACCTTACATTTAACCCTACAGGCATTGACATACATTTGACATATCATACATTTGATACTATAGGCAGTAACATAACTCGCATTAATCACAGGGCTAGCAATTTTCTGAGGTACTGTGCGGAAGTTTCGGAATACAAAATAATACAGCGCGCATAGTGTGTAGAATAAACAAAAAAGGGAAAAAAACAGAAAAAGTGAGAAATCAAACCCCCACCCCAGTCCCCCAAACCACCCTCCTCCCTCCGCCCCTCCCCTAGTCCCACCCCTCCCTCCCCCATAGGAAAATAGGAGCATGGCGACTCGGGAACGACCACGAGGTCACCACCAAGCAAGCATAGTCAACAAAATGTAATGTTTGAGCTAGGGTGACCAACTGGCATTGGTGCAAATTCAGGACGGTGAGTGTAAAAATTCAGGACAAAGGGTCAAAATTCAGGACACAAATTCAGGACAGGAGGTCAAAATTCAGGACAAAACTTCAGGACAATAGGTAAGTTTTACAGACACATCAGAGGTCGCGCAATAGTATATAATTAAGCCCAGCCATTTCCAAACATATTCAACCATTTGCAAACCTATCCATCATGTATCCTTCCATCTATCATTTCACTCATCCATCCCTTCATCCATCCTTTCACTCATCCATCCATTATCCATCCATCCACCCTTTCACCCTATACATCTGTACACTTATCCATCCACTCTTCATCCCATCCATCCATTCACTCATCCACCCATCCAGCCATTTACCCTTTCACCAATCCAGCCATCCTTTCACTTACTAATCCTTCCACCCATCCACTCTTTAAGTCATCCATCCATCCTCCCTTTCTCTCTCCATCGACCCTTTCACTTAGCCATCCTTCCTTCCATCCATCCACCCACCCACCCATCCATCTACTCATCCACTCATGAATCCATCCATTGACCCTATCACTCACCCATCAATCATTTCACCCCTTCACACATCTATTCATCCTTTTGTCCATCTACCCTCCCTTTCACTCACTCATCCATCCTTACATCCACCCTTTCACTCATACGTACATTCATCTACCCTTGCACTTATCAATCCATCAATCCATCCATCATTTCACTCATCCACCCACCCACCCATCATCCACCCAACCATCCACCCACCCACCCACTCATCCATCCTTTCACCCACCCACCATCCTCCCACCCACTCGTCCATCCTTTCACCTACCCATTCATTATCCATCCATCCATCCTTTCACCCACTCTCCATCCATCCATCCTTTCACCCACCCACTCATCATCCATCCATCCTTCCCCTCATCATCCATCCATCCTTCCCCTCATCATCCTTCCATCCTTTCACCCACCCCCTCATCATCCATCCACCCCCTCATCATCCATCCACCCTTCTCATCATCCATCCTTTCACCCACCCCCTCATCATCCATCCATCCATCCTTCCCCTCATCATCCATCCTCCCCCCTCATCATCCATCCATCCATCCTTTAACCCACCCCCTCATCATCCATCCATCCATCCTTCCCCTCATCATCCATCCATCCTTCCCCTCATCATCCATATCCATCCTTCCCCTCATCATCCTTCCATCCATCCTTTCACCCACCCCCTCATCATCCATCCATTCCCTCATCATCCATCCATCCCCTCACCATCCATCCATCCTTCCCCTCAGCATCCATCCTTTCACCCCCCTCATCATCCATCCATCCATCCATCCAACCATCCCCTCATCATCCATCCATCCTTCCCCTCAGCATCCATCCTTTCACCCCCCTCATCATCCATCCATCCACCCTTCTCCTCATCATCCATTCTTTCACCCACCCCCTTCATCATCCATCCATCCTTCCCCTCATCATCCATCCTCCCCCCTCATCATCCATCCATCCATCCTTCCTTCCCCTCATCATCCATCCATCCTCCCCCTCATCATCCATCCATCCATCCTTTCACCCACCCCTCATCATCCATCCATCCTTCCCCTCGTCATCCATCCATCCTTTCACCCACCCCCTCATCATCCATCCATCCATCCTTCCCCTCATCATCCATCCTTTCACCCACCCCCTCATCATCCATCCATCCATCCATCCATCCCCTCATCCATCCATCCTTCCCCTCATCCATCCTTCCCCTCATCCATCCATCCTTCCTTCCCCTCATCCATCCTTCCTTCCCCTCATCCATCCATCCTTCCCCTTATCCATCCTTCCTTTCATTCATCATCCATCCTTCCCCTCATCCATCAATCCATCCTTCCCCTCACCCATCTATCCATCCATCCCCTCATCCATCCATCATTCCCATCATCCTTCCTTCCCCTCATCCATCCATCCTTCCTTCCCCTCATCCGTCCATCCTTCCTTCCCGTCATCCATCCTTCCCCTCCATCCATCCATCCCCTCATCCATCCATCCTTCCCATCATCCATCCATCCTTCCCATCATCCATCCATCCTTCCCCTCATCCATCGTTCTCCTCATCCAGCTACCCTTCCACCCATACATCCAGCTATTTACATTTTCTCTCATCCATCATTCTCCTCACTCATCAATCCATCCATCCTCTCTCATTATCCATTTATTCAAACTTTCATTCATCCATTCACCCTTTCACTAATTCATCCAGCCATCCACCCATCCCTTCACTTACTTACTCGCCCACCTTTCCATATTAATTTGAGCTGAGCGCTTTTGAGAAGAGGCCCATCAGGAACTTCACCCTCGCTGCAGGAGCCGTTCCAGGACTGGGACAGAAGCCACCCAGGGCGGAGACAGGATCCACCACAGGGGGGACAGGAGCCATCACAGGCAGGGGCGGGGGAGGGGGACAGGATCCACCACAGTGGGGGGACAGAAGCATTCACAAGTGGGGGGGACAGGAGCCATTACAGGCGGAGGGAGGGGGACAGGAGCCATCACAAGAGGGGGAACAGGATCCACCAGGGTGGACACAGGGGTGGGCATGCAGTTTTCTAGTATCATCTTGGGCTCCTTGCCCCCTCCTGTACAAGACAACGAGATGACAGGCTCTCTGTCCAAAATGCCATCCCCCACTTTGATGTACAGTACTTACAGGAGAGAACTGGTTTAACTGATTGTCCTTTGTTAATCAGTGTGGGTGCGATTTCTTAATTTTATTACATTATAGGCTGCATGTTTGAAGAACCGAGATTTGCTTACAATTTAGTGACCGTAATTAAGCTCTGTGACGAGAGAGAACCACGTGCTGCCTCTGTGTAATCTGGCCGGGTCTAGGATGTCTGGGGCCCTGGGTAGAAATGGAATGTGTGAGCCCCCCTCTAAATAGCAGAGACATGCCGCATTCATGGCTGTTTGCATCTGAATAGATGCCCCTGCTCCTGAAGCTGCCGCCCCTCCCTCTCGGTCACCTTCAAGCACCTCTTAACAGCTCATCAAGGGCTGAAGTCAAGGGCTGAAGGTGTGAGGGTTGCCATCCCGCTGTGCCTGTCTCTGAGCTTTGGAACAGCATCGGTGTCAAGAAGGGAGGTGGGTGGAAGCTGTGCCTGGTGAAAATTACGGACAAATGGCGTCCGTTAAAGAATCCTTCACGGACAACGGACAGACGGCCAAAATTACGGACTGTCCGTGAAATTTACGGACGGTTGTTCACCCTAGTTTGAGCTGCTGGAACAATCGCAAACAAGAGAGCTAGACAGCTTCCAATAACCATCAACAGGGTATAACAGTATGCAGCTTCACTTATAAACGCAATATCTTGAAGGACAAAGAGCCATTATGACTAGATTTAGAGAAAACTAATCGTATCTTGGTCTGTAAATATAAGACAGACAGCTTCCAGTGACCGTAAACAAGGTAGAACAGTAGAACAGTACACAGCTTCATTTATAGACGCACTATCTCTAAGGGCAAGGAACTATTATGAGTAGATTGAGAAAACAACACGAGTGAACAGCACCCTATCCACCAGCTGGAGACCATTTTAGTGGACAATGCAGCAACAGGCATCAACTAGAACCAGCAGACATTATTAATAAGCATTCAATAATCATTTAGAGGAACATGTCATTCCAACCTCACAGCACAGTAGAGTAGGCCAATGAATACCGCATGACACTAACAGTATGGGCAACACGAGCGCACCTGCGGGGTGCAGCAAAGAACATTCAAGATTGGATAAGGCACACATTAGAGCAGTGTATATTTATGATTCTTATGCAAAAGGGAAATTTACAGGTCAACCAAGTCCAGTGGCGCCTGCGGCTCCAGCACCTCACTGATTCAAGAAAGCGACCTCCATCTTGGTCTCCTCCTGCGTAGAGAGCAGATGGCGCAGCCTTTGTGGGTCAGAGAATATGTGAGTTACCCCTCTTATCGTCACTTTGAACTTTGTCGGACCAACAAAACCATACATGAAACCGAGTGACTTCAGTTGTGGTCTCAGTGCAAGAAAACCTCTCCTTACTTCCATCGTTTCCTTACTGTAATCTTGTGAGATGTAAATCTTATGTTCTTTCCATAGAACATGATTATGTTTGCGAACGAAAGAGAGGATCTGTTCTGTGTGCTGGTATCTTAATGGTTTGCATACTATCGCTCTCGGTCCCTTTTGGTCTTTGGTTATCCGTCCCGGAACTCGATGTGCTCTGTCAAATTCTAATGGTTGAGTAAAGGTGAGATTTGTCGCTTGTGCAAACCAGGTCTCAAGGAATGGGACACACGATCCGTAGCTGTCTTCTGATTTTTCTGGAATCCCGAAAATTCTCAGGTTCCCTCTTCTATTTCTGTCCTCTAACTCCGCAATCTTCTTTACCAGATGGTCCGAGCATAAGGTGAGATTCTTAAGAGCTCCACAATTTTTATTCTCCGCATCTTCTAGTTTACTGATTCTGCTTTCAGATTCTGTCATTCTTGAATTAATATCTTTAATGTCTTGTCTTACAGCTGCAACCTCTTCTTTGGTGGACCTAGCCAGATCTCTGACTTCATCCAGCCTATTCAGGATAGTGTCTATAGCCTCTGCCATATCTTTCTTACCTTTGATCGGTGTTGGCGGATTAAATTTCAGGCGTTTAGGGGTTTTGTCATTCTTTTCATCGCCCATTGTAGTGTACGGCAGTATACGTGCTGGAGGAATGTAGAGCAACGGCACCAATATCTCAGGCGCTAACCTTGTATCAGCACTGCGTGGTTGACAGTGATAATGTGGTAAGGCAGCACAGGTGAATGACAGGTCAATAGTAGAACAATGAATGCACGCACTGGTGCAGGACTCCTATTATATCATCCGCAGGCCCCTTATTTGTGATCCAGGACAGGAGTTTGCTGTGCGCTAGCCGTCATGCAAGTGCATGCATCAGGCAAGAACATAGATGTAGTGTCTATATATATTAGCCTTAACCGCTGCTTGATTGTGCCTGTGTTCCCTTGCATTCGTCGTAGTTGCTGATAGAACACTTAGATTTATGGCAAACACACTTGTGACCCAAATGCATGGTCTGGGCAAAGTTCAGTGCTTCAATCATATATTTGGCAAGACTCAATGGATCTGAGCATATTATTCATTATAGATAGTGGCCCGTGAGAACAAACATCTCTGCATATCCTTGTAACAGTGGCTGAGGTGCACCATCTGAACACCGTGCAGCGATGGTGTATATTCAAAAACACATGAAATTCCCAAGAGTCAGGTCAGGCGACATCATGGGCACAGATCGTGTAGATAGGGATATGCAGATCGGTAAAGTCCGCCATTTTAACTGATCGCTACCTTCTCCTCTCTTTTTTGTATGTGTGCACTATAATGTCATTTTCCTGAGCATGTAACATCCAGCGATCTGAGTAGGAGTCACCCACTTCGCTCTTACTCACGGTGTGGAGTTTGGCCGTTAGCGCGAAGCCTTCTCATCGGAGCTCCGTAGGCGGACCGGGGAGCCTCGTGGCTGCAGGCGGGTGAAGGCTCCGTCAGCAAGCGCGTCCGCCGGCGGTGAAAAGGAAAGGCGATTTCCACAGCTCCTTCCGAGCGGAATCGCCTCAAACCTACATCGCTGATTAATTACGCCTTCCGACGCTCAGTCATGCGTTTTGGGCTCAATTAAGCCCGTCCAGCCGCTCCTCCTGATCAGGAATCGGTTGCCGCTTGGAGGAAGACCGAAGTTACGCCGCCATTCCTCTGGCGTCCAAGCCACGCCCCCCCTATTGCCATTCTTTAAACCGGATAGGCCGGATAAGAGGTTGCTCTATTTTGTTCAGCCTTTTCTGAAACCAGATTGAAAGGCGTCGAGGAGGTTGAACTCATCAATGTGTTTATTGAGTGGGAGGAGAACACATTTCTCCAATGTTTTTGCAAGGAATGGGAGGTTAGAGATAGGTCTGAGGTTGTTAAGATCATTAGGGTCAGACCCAGGTTTCTTGAGAATGGGTGTGATTTGTCCTAGTTGAAGGGAGTCAGGGACACATCCTGAGGTGAGAGAGGCGTTGATGATTTTTGTCCAGAAAGGGGAAATGGTGTGGTTGAGTTCTTTTATAATTGTGGAAGGGAGGGGGTCCATAGTTTGGGAGGAAGGTTTTAGATTAGAAATTATCTTGAAGACCTCGTTTACCGACATTAGCTCAAAGTCGGACCAATGCGCATTGTTTTTTAGCTGGAGGTAGGTCTGATTCTCCTTGTTAAGAGCTCTTTCCGAGTGGTCAAGGGAGGTTGAAGGGGGAAGGTTAAGGGGGAAGGTGGGTTAGCAGATTGTAAGAAAGATTGATCAATTTTAGACACTTTATTGGTGAAGAAGGTGGCAATTTCTTCACATCGCTCATTGGTGGCTTAGATTTCTTGAGAGGGAGTGCAGTTAGTTTGGCTTTTAACAATGTTGAAGAGTTCTCTTGGTCTGTTTTTTGCCAGATCTAGTTGGCGGCGGAAAAAAGATGCCTTTTCACTGAAGATGTGTTTTTTGTATGACCGCCGAGCAAATCTAAGATGTGTTAGGTGCAAGGACGAGGGGTTTTGTCTCCAAGACATTCCGTTTGTCTGAGTTCACGCCGTTCATCATTCAGCTCCGCGTTAAACCAGGGTTTTGATTTGGTTCTCCTCAGTTGTTTGAGTTTGAGAGGAGCTACTTGGTCTAAAACCTCTGTCATTCTTAAGTTAAAGTGTGAAGTAAGGTCATCAGCCGTCCATGATGAAGGATGGAGTTGAAGATAGGGATGAATCTTGCCTTCAAGTTCGGATAAAGGTATTTCTTTGATGTTTCTGGTCAAGACTTTAGGTTTGACAACACAAATAGGTTGGAGGCTGGCAAGTGTGTCTATCCTGAACAGAATGAGGTGGTGGTCGGACCAGTCAATGGGAGAAATCTCTCTCAGGGAGATCAAATCGTTGTTGGCTCAAGAATCTGGTTGCCCTAAACTGCCCCCTCGTTCTATCCGACTCAGTTAAGTCTCAAGGCATCACCCTTGACAAGAACCTATCTATGGCGGCCCACATCAAAAACTCTGCAAAAAGTGCTCTTTTCTCTCTAAAACACCTCAAGAAATTGAAACCTTTTCTGCCCCATGAGGACTTCAAGACAGTAGTTCAATCCCTGGTTCTCTCTAAAATCGACTACGGGAACGCCATCCTTACAGGAACTCCAAAAGCTCACCTAGCCCCTCTTAGGGCAGTGCTGAACATGGCCGCTCGTCTTGTATCTGGAGTAAAAAGATTTGAACACATCACTCCAGTTCTCAACTCCCTCAAATGGCTTCCCATGGAAGGGAGATGTATTTACAAGCTGGCCTGCATCACACACAAAACCCTCCACTCTCCGGCCCCCAACTACCTGAACAAAAAACTGGTAAGAGCAGGTCAAACCAAAACCCTGAGAAGCTCCAACTCACTCCTTCTCATTCCACCAAAAATGAAAAAGAAAACCACCCAATTCCGATCGTTTTCTGGCAACACTCCAGGATATGGAACGCTCTCCCTGGAGTCCTCAGATGCAACCCCTCCTTCTCCTGTTTCAAAAGGGACCTCAAACTCCATCTCCTTAACAAATACTTTCCTGAACTATGTCAACTAACATAGACCTCAATATTCCGAGTTGACTCCCATTCAAGGATTGTTGGTGAACGGACTATGCTAATCACCTTGTTTTTTGCACAATTATTTATTGTTCATGCTGTATTCTTTATCCGTGATTTGCGTACTTACTGTCAGCCTTCTGGGTAACGTAAGGCCCTTCTGTTTTTTACAATGTGTATGTGAAGCGCTCTGATACCTACAGGTCTAGCTAGCGCTACACAAAACCTTTAAAATAAAAAAATAAATAGTGTTGCACCTTTGATGTGAGTCGGTGTAGGAGGATGGATATCTGACTATGGTTACCCCAGATTTTTTGCCTCGTGTTTAGCTGGTTTTCGACTTAGTTGGCCTGGGATCCTGCTAATCAGGACCCCAGGCTATCTGCTCTCACTGTAAAATGGATTCCATGTACTCTAGGTACATCTCCAATTGGATATTGGGTCACCTTATCAGCCCCTGTACAGTGTACCATAGGTTCCTAGGGCATAGGTGCACCCAAGGCCTACCAGGGGCTGCAGCATGTATTATGCCACCCCTGGCTGGCCGTCCAAACTGACACAACTGGCTGATCACTCAGCTGAGGCAAGGTGGTGTAATCACCCCTTGCTTAGGTGTAGTATTCCTATACCTACCCTTATATATAGACACATATGCACCTATAAGTCACTCCTACTGTGGAAAATTAGTGCGTTTTGGTGAACATTATCTGCGCCATCTTGCCTCTTCCCCTGATGCCACACTTTTGAGGTGCGCGCCCGCCATTTTAAGATGCCCCGATCAGAACAAACCCTTTTGCATGCCGCTGGCCCCTGACATAGCCCTTTGCCTTCACTAAGCCTGCACGCTGACCACCCCCTGCTTGCACCTGCCTTGAGTCATAAACCCCTCTTCGGCGCTGCTCTGCCCCAGGCCCTCATCCTGTTCCCAGCGCGACACCTCCCTGCTTTCCTTTCATGATCTCCGGCCCTTAGATGCAAACCCCCTTTTCCCCGTGTGCCCGTTTTGTCCTCCCCGTTCCCAAGCCGACACCCAGCTCTGCCGATACCATCCTTGCCCCTCCCCGTACAATAGAAAGCTTCCCCCATCAAAGAATCCCCGGGTTGATCAAAGCCCCCACCCCATGAGATCCGATCAAACTCCCCACATTCCGTGAATCGGCGGATTATCCAGCTGCGCGATGCTCATCACCTGTTGTGACTAGGGTGGGGACTTCAACTGTAAATGTGTGTGGGAACGGGCCCAAAGGGGAGTTCCGAGAATGTCTTTTCCGTACATCAAAGCTTTAAACATGTATGTGTAATCTACAATAAAGTCATAAATGTGGGTATAAGAGGCCAGGCCTCAGAAATACAGTTAGAGCACCTCAGAACGATACCTTCTGTCCGTTTCGTTGTGTTCTCCTCCGGAGAGAATAAAAAAACCTTGTTTCCTGCTTTCCAGTCTCCAGCGCCTGCCTCTTCATTGATTTAAATAACTAGAGGGTCACAGAGGCAATACCGCCGGGCAAATATCGATTGTCCCCGACCCGATTGAACTTTTTACAATTGGCGTCCCAAGCGTGGGGCCCATCAGCGACTCGTGGATCCAGTGGGAGAGGTCCCGACGACAGAGTGAACGACTGCAACGATCGGGAGAGCTCTTGCCCAATAGACCCTCGTCTGGCAGCCGATCATCCGAACTTCACTAGTTCCGAACAGACCTCTCTCGAGTGATCTACGGTCCTGACTGGGAACCATCAGGAGTGCCGTGAGAAATACGAGAAAAAGAGGACGATCGGGCGCTGGATTCGGAAGACAAGAAACTGTCCACATGGTCCGGGTAAGGTCGTGTTGCCACGACAAGTTGCGAAAAAATTTGTTTTGATTGCTTGATTGTTCAAAATACTAGTATTGCTCTGTTTATTTTTATTTGGAGATTCACTGTCTGCAAACGGAGAAACAACAGGCTCTCTCTCCCTTTGCAAGCAGTGGAGGATAGGTAGGGTAGCAGCCGTGCTTGTTCTTTTTCTCCCCCACTCAATAATTGCTTGAAACTGAACTGTTGTTCACAAAACTATTGTTTCCTGGAGATTCCCTGTCTGCAAGCAGGGAAGAGACCACCCTTTTTGCAGATAGTGAAAAGGGTAGGTAACGCAGATCTTTGCGGACCTACTCATTCTCCCCATTGTTATTTATTGGTCGTTTGGTTTTATATTTTTTTTTGATCCATGAGGTATTCACTACCTGCAAACAACGTAGAATAGAAATATTCTGTCTAGTCTTTGCACCTAGTGATAAGATAGGCAGTGCTGACTTTTTAGTCCCTCGTTACGAGCCGTCATGTCTGTCTTCTCCCCACTGATAAATAGCCTGTTTAGCCCGGACCGGGTGTTAGAGGTGGACCATATAGCTCCACTAGAAGGCACCCCTAATAAGGACATGTTCATAAACTATGGGTTATTCACCATAGCTTATAATAAATTATGGCACAGGTATACCGAAGATAGCCAAGACAAACAGTGGCCACTGGCAGGATCCTTTGACCTTGATAAAATAGAAACGTTAGAAATAGCCCTTCGAAATAATAAGACGACGCCAATTATGCTCGACAGTCTCGGTATGTGGCGCAGAGAAAAGACGAGGATAAACCAAGTAGGGAAATATACCGACAGGACAACCCCAGGACACCGCTACCCACAACTTATCCCCCGACACTATGCAAAGGACGACCAGACTTAGGGTCAGACCAATGCGCTTTTTGTAGGTATGTCGGACACTGGAAAGCCCAATGCCCGACTCTACTGAGCGTGAGTAAAGGCAAAGGGCCGACAAGAACGACAGACCGACAGTACGAGAAAAGGCGCGAGACAGAGAAGAACCCGACTTACATAGACAGACCAGACAGAACCACCACGTTTGATTATGCCCGATGGCACAGATTTCGCCAGGAAAATCTCAGCGGCATGCTCAAGTTCTCCTAGGTCGGGCAATGTCAAGACGGGAACCCAGCCTCGTTTAAAATTCACAGACGGAAAGAGATAATTATGACCAATAACTGTTTTTATATTTGTCTTGGGTCTTTGTATGTCGTACTTGTACTGTCCCCCGTCTGAGTTTGTGTGTATGTAATGTACAAATCCGCGTCATCCCTCTACACGTGTTTCCGTGTTACTCGACCTCTGTTAGCAGAAACTTAGCATAAAAGCAACCTGGAAAGAAAGAAATGGTAAAACAAAATCCGTAGACCATTAATAAACTTGAACTTTTAATTTAACACAACAAACAAGGAATAATAACGATAAACTGTAGAAAATGAAAGTCAAACAGAACATTCGCCCCCCCCCCCCATTCTGGAACCTTCCAAAGTAGGGCAGGGTTACGGCTACGCCCAACCAACGGCAACCCATATAAGGCGAGCCCCGCCGCCAACTCTTGGTCAGGAAATCTTAACGTATGGGGGAGCCGGAGGAGAGGCAGGAGCCCGCAGCCTGGGCATTTGCAGGTAGTCCCGCCACATGTCTCCTTGGCCGGCCGCAACGGGCCTGGAAAGACTAAGGTAGTCCCGCCACATGTCCAGAGGAGAACGAGGCACCTCTTCCTTTTCTCTTCCGTCACAGCCGCAGCAGTCCTGGACGGCGGGATGTCCTGCACGTACCTCCACAACAATTTGTCCAAGTTGGGCTGGGAGGGAGAGGCGACGCGGACGAGCCTCTCCCACCTCCACCGGTAGGAAGTTTCCCAGCCCCCAGCCCGACGCCGAACACCCCCAGTCAGGCGATGGTGCCCATACTTCCACAGCACCGGACACACCATGGTGGCACCCCAGTACTTGCGCAGCACCGAACGTACAATGGTGGCACCCCAGTATTTGCGCAGCACCGAACGTACAATGGTGGCACTTGGGGAACACCGGATGTGGAGAGGCCTTCATGCGGGGCGATGAAAAGGAGCGGCATGGAGTGCACCGGGAGAAGGAGACGATGTGAACGAGTCTCCCTCGCCCCCCCAGGTGGGGGCATCACAGCTGCACCCCAGCTGAACGTCCCGCTCTCACAAAACAGGGACCTCTTCCTTTCACTCCGAAGGGTCTCTTCCATTCTTGCAAACTCGACGAGAGTGGCCCCTGTAGGGCCTCAAAATGGCGTCTGGATCCGCTGGAAGGCGGGCCCCGGCCACTAGAGTAACTTTGGCCAGCCATACAACTCGAACATTTGTCCCATGGAGCACGAGCCCCCATCTCCGACAGCATCTCCGCAGCCTTGAAGATCATACAAAGGTCCCCGGCAGAACCTTCGGCCTTTGCAGGTTTCCGGTAAGGGACGGCTGCCTCGATCGCCAACGAAACAAACATGACATTGCCACACCTTCTGTTAGCGTGAATTCTAGAACTGCCGAAAAGGACTCTGGTCCAAACTGCCAGTAATGGAAACATTTCCCCCTGATGCTGCTTCCGGACTGTGCCGGCCCCGCCCAAAATGGCGCTGGTATCAATCGGAACTTACGAACACCTCGTGGTGTTCCTTCGCACTAATATAAACTTGATGTTCTGAGATTTTATATGATCCTTTGTACACTTGGCTAGAAAAGACGAAGAGAACTCACTCGACGAATAGTGTGAAAAGATCCCCGTTACAAATGTTGATTACGAATGTACAATGTATTATATTTTTATAACTGATGTAAACCCCATTTACGACGCACACGTACGGTATGCATATAGGAAATCTGATTACCACTGTTATGATTATGCTTCTAAATTATGAAAATATATGCCCCCGAACCCCCAGCCAATTAATAGACGTTTTAGTCTCTTACAAATGAATGAGTAAAACTTTCCGATGTTTTTTTGTTGCAAACGACACCCCCCACTGTACGCACTTTAGCCATTGCCACGACCGACCAAATACGACCGCACCCTCATAATCCATATGCTGAAATGATTTTGCAAAATAAAGTCTTTGAAACTATGGACGGGTATTGCATGCTTTATTTTAAAACAATATGGGATGGGTGGGAAAGTTCTTTTCTGTGCACCCTACTCTGCTCTCTCTTTAAGGTTAAAAGAAGATGGTTGCCCAGCCCTGGAGGACGGATCGGATCGACAACACGACACTCCGCCTTCAAAGTACGCGACTGACTCATGAACTCTCGCGTAGAGGAAGACCTTGACTTCCAAGGATGGGTAAAACGAATGGTGTAAATGAGGGAATGTAAAAGGAGGGTGAAATGAAATAATGTAAATATTATAAAGTACAACGTTCCAAAGTAGCAGGGACCCAAGAACCGAAGAACTTTAGAACGCCACGGCGTTGAAAGAGGTTTAAGGATCCCGATAGTGAGATATATCCTTTGACTAGATACCTCGCACTAGGCACCTCTGGTTTCCTTTTTTATGTTTCCCCGCACACGCCCTACATGAACACACTACCCCCCCCCCTCGACTCCGGAAACCATATCCCCGGGGACCCTGCCCCAAGGAGGAAAGACGAGTAAGAGGTAAGTAAAGGACTTATGAATCCATGTATTTGAATGCGCGCGAATGCTGTCTCCCCCACCCCCCCCTTTTTCCTCCCTCTGCAGGTTACATCAGAGATTACAGCCAAGGTGTGGCGAAGATCTGAGACCTTGCCATGTCTAAATACACGAAGCGGACTAGCGCCGCAAGGTGGTGTCTAAGCACGCCTGCAAACTACTCACGTATCGAACAGACCCGGAAAATTAGCACAACTTGATAGAAAGTGATCACCCTTAAACCAGACCGGACGAATGAACCCATGTCACGTATGATGCGAAACTGTGAGGGAATGTGTGTGTGTGTGACTGAGGCGTTGGCCCAACTGGTCGAAGGACCGAGAATGCGAGAAAGTGCGACAACATGGTACCTCCTTTTTTCTTTCCTTTTTCTCGAGGCACGTCCCCTCTACCCTGTCTAATGCTCAAACTGCACGATTACAAGATTCTAACGCAGACCCGTGAATGCCCTTTACTGTGTAATGCACTAAATAGCCTTTCTTGAATACACTGCCACCCTCTCTGTTGCACGTGTACTATTTAGCCTGCCGTTGCACTCTCTCTCTCTCTCTCTCTCTCTCGCTCTCTCTCTCTCTCTCTCTCTCTCACTCTCTCTCTCTCTCTCTCTATTTTTTTCACTACCACTCTTCCGAGTGGTTAGCCCCGAAATTGGCAGATTGCCACCCCTAGCACACCACCTAATTGGCTTCAAATACCGTCAGTATTTGCACAAACACTTGTCTTTAATACAATCACCCTGAAGCCGCGTCATTACCTCTCCTTTTCCGCTAGAAGTCAATGAACCCAGGTTGGGCCGTAAGGGAAAGGACAGGTAAGACGACAGAGGTTCCCTAATCTGACCCGAAATAAGGGAACTACATGTCAACGGCTCCTATAGTATAAAACAAGGACCTCAAAATACGCGACCCTCCCCTCCCCGAATTGTCGCAATACCCAAACCGGAAGAGTGACCACCCCCGTTACCTCCCCTGTCTATGTCCCTGGTTGTTTCCCATAAAACCCCTGTCCTTCCTAGTTAAGTAACCGGGCTGTAAAAGGTTACGTAGGACCCAGAATGATGTTTTACAAGGTTAACAGACTAGACCAAGGTAAAGAAATCATCAAAATGAACCCCGCAGTAGTTGAAAAGCAGGATGCACCGATAGAAAGGAAATGTTTAGCCATGTTCGTCTCTCAGCAAAATACCTGTGTAGTACCATGTTGACGACTCACTGTACCCTTTTGTAAATGTGAAACTCTAGAGAACGGCATATCTTTGCCAGATTTGTCTCCCGAAGGTGGGTTACCATCAGATGAACTGTCATGCCTGTAATAAATAATTATGAAGGAAAGTCATAGTAAATCCGACAGGTCCGCCACCGGTCATTCATATGCCAGTTGTGAACATTAAATATAACGGACATTTTCATTCTTTGCCTGGAGCTGGGAGAGAAATAGACTTTTTGATTATCTTCATCCGCAAATTTTCTAAAGACTGTCTTTTCAAACTTGTTTAAGGGTACTGCTGTTGGAGGAGAGAAGGACCGGATGTGGGAGCACGAGGCCCGACTGCAGACTAAGGAACACCTGCGACATTAGCCAAGGCGAGACCACGACTGAAAAGAGCTGCAGGACGAGGCACTGTTTTCGACAGCATGAAAAGAAAGGGTCGACCTGATGCCCCTGCTCGACGTCCAGTGCCTGTCGACAAGTCCCCGCTCTCTGAATTCCGTCACACGCCCGCCTATTTGAAGTCTCTCGTTCCCCTAGTTTGTTCCCAATTTGGCCTTGCTCCATCCCCCTTTTTCCTCTGACCTACCCTATGGACTGTTTTGAACGCTCTTCTTCCATCGGAACTTTCTGACAATCACCTCAAAGGACACAGGGCGAAAAGGACCTTTCCGACCAGAAACGCGAGGAAAGGGTCGTGCCCTGCAACGCAGAACTTAGAACAGAGCTGGACTTGTAGCTCCACCGCCGGTGCTCAACAGCGCCAACGAAAGACCACAAAGAACAATGAGAACTCATAAAACTTCGAACATTTGACATCCTCAACCACCGTTTTGCTACGCCTCATTTCTCTCCCAGCCGCCATTGTATTGATCCTGCTCCAATCCGAATCTGAAATATGTATTAACCTGCCAGTTCACGTTATGATATGTACTTGCTGCTCGCCGTTTTTGTATTTCATTCCTATGACTTTCCTGCTGAACAAATTTATCAAAGTTTATCAAATAGGTGCACCTCCTAAAAACTAGAAACCTCAAAATGTATTGTTTACAACTCTTTTTCATCTAGGGTTCCTACCGTTTTCTTTCTCATGCTCACCACAGTAGAACCGAATAGAAAATGAACCAGCAAGATGTCTTGAATATGTTAAAGGGAGGACTGTGGAAAATTAGTGCGTTTTGGTGAACATTATCTGCGCCATCTTGCCTCTTCCCCTGATGCCACACTTTTGTCGTGCGCGCCCGCCATTTTAAGATGCCCCGATCAGAACAAACCCTTTTGCATGCCGCTGGCCCCTGACATAGCCCTTTGCCTTCACTAAGCCTGCACGCTGACCACCCCCTGCTTGCACCTGCCTTGAGTCATAAACCCCTCTTCGGCGCTGCTCTGCCCCAGGCCCTCATCCTGTTCCCAGCGCGACACCTCCCTGCTTTCCTTTCATGATCTCCGGCCCTTAGATGCAAACCCCCTTTTCCCCGTGTGCCCGTTTTGTCCTCCCCGTTCCCAAGCCGACACCCAGCTCTGCCGATACCATCCTTGCCCCTCCCCGTACAATAGAAAGCTTCCCCCATCAAAGAATCCCCGGGTTGATCAAAGCCCCCACCCCATGAGATCCGATCAAACTCCCCACATTCCGTGAATCGGCGGATTATCCAGCTGCGCGATGCTCATCACCTGTTGTGACTAGGGTGGGGACTTCAACTGTAAATGTGTGTGGGAACGGGCCCAAAGGGGAGTTCCGAGAATGTCTTTTCCGTACATCAAAGCTTTAAACATGTATGTGTAATCTACAATAAAGTCATAAATGTGGGTATAAGAGGCCAGGCCTCAGAAATACAGTTAGAGCACCTCAGAACGATACCTTCTGTCCGTTTCGTTGTGTTCTCCTCCGGAGAGAATAAAAAAACCTTGTTTCCTGCTTTCCAGTCTCCAGCGCCTGCCTCTTCATTGATTTAAATAACTAGAGGGTCACAGAGGCAATACCGCCGGGCAAATATCGATTGTCCCCGACCCGATTGAACTTTTTACACTATGGCAGGCCTTAACAATCCTGAAGGCAGAGTGCTTGGTTTTATGTGAGATGAAGCTCTAGCATGAGCTGAGCCTATCTGAAGCTTTCTGAACCATGTCCTTATAGCTGTTCTAGGATATAGCCATACCATATACTCTTAAGTGCATTATGAACCTCGCGGTTATTGCTAACTTTGGTTTGGCTTTATCAAAACATGTCGTGTAAGGTGTCATACGCTTTGGAATACTACCCCCTCGCCAGTTCTGGCGACGGGGGTAGCATTCCACCCTTCTAGAGGGAGAAGACATGTTGTTCCTACTAATCCCGGTTAAAGTTAACCAGAGCCTCGGCATCACAAATTGGATGCTGCTGCCACAGACACAAGTCTGACCTCCTGCTGCTGGAAGCCCTTCCAGTGAGGGAGGCTTGGACAATAGGTTTCCTATCACAGGGAGGTGCTAGCACCACCCCAGACAGGCTACAGTGTATTGGGGCAGGGAGGGCTGAATGAAATGAGACACTGCCTGGGGCACACAAGGTGTCCCATGCATAGTCCAGTTCAAACCGGTGCTGGGGCACTCCAGCCCCAGCTCTGGCGCAAAACTGGACAAAGTGAAAGGGGTGTAACCACCCCCTTCCTGGGTCCCACCCACAGGAGGGACCTAGCAGGTAATCCAGCCCCTAGATTTGGTATATAGGTAGGAGCTGAGTCCCAAGACTTGAGATATATCCTGACTGAAACTCTGATACGAAACTCTGGACCTTCGACATCCTACTCGACGTAGAAGACTGAAGAATCTCCCTTGTGGTCAAGGAGTGACCACCCTGTGCAAGCAGGCACCATCAAGCGCTCAACGGGTTGCTTTGTCATTGCTCCCGCCAGAGCTCGAACACAGAACCTGACAAGACTAGGACTTCCAGACATCCAACAGCCAGATCCACAGCCACAGCAAAGCTGAGACCCGTGGAGGCGACGAGAGACGTGGGACCGGCCATCTTGAAAAGCCAGTGAATTGCTTTCCGTGCAACTTCTGAGGCACCCTCAAAGTTGTGCATTGGGGATTGAGAAGCCTCAGCCCCGAGCACCAACTGCACTGAAGATCACCTCTCCACACTCACCGAGTGCTGCGTGGGGCCCTTTTGCATTCTCCTGCTCGACGCGTCTGTCCGGTCACTTGCCCGTTTGCTAGTGGCCTCTGTGATGATGAAACCTGAAATCTACACCGCTGGTCTGGTTGCTCTAGACTGGCCCTTGCTTCCCTGCGAAGGAGAAGCCCCTCAGTCCTTGCTGGCCTGAGTAAGAAGCCATCTTCGATTCCTGCATGGGTTGCATTTGCCAAGGCCTGTTGACTCCGAATCGAGCACCGACATGGCCAACAGCAAGAGCCTTTGTGGGACAGTCCGTATCCAGCTCCTGGTCATCGTCGACACCTCCTGGTCCACGTGGCTGCAGAGACAAGCTTCATGACATCATCTGATTGCTTCCCGACATCGCCTGGTTCCTTCCTGGTTCCTTCCTGGTCACTGGCTAGTGACCCAGACTCTGTCCCCTCTGCTTTCAGGTACTCTTCATCCTCGATCCACCCTTGGATCCAACCGGACTCTTCTCTCCTGGTCGCCTGCAGCATCTTTTCTCCAAGGCTCCATAGAACTCCACGACGAAACCCGACATACTTTGGGACCTATGCACCCCCTTCCTGTGGGTGAGGTAACGCGAGTACTGCGGTGCTCCTGGGAAGATTAACTCTCCTAGTGTCCTAGTTTCAAGTGGTTAGCTTCTAGTCCAGTCGGAAGACTCCTAATTCCTTAACTTTGTAACTTTACGCACCCATTGACTTCTATGTGTGCACGCGTGCGCAATTAGACACTGCACACGCATCCCACGAGCCTCCTGCTCCCTAACAACTGTTAGTCCAGTGTAGCCCCAGCGATTCCCAAGGCCCTAGGCCTTTCCATTGTTCGGGACGTGGTTCTTATACCACTATTTTAGTATATGGTTTAGCGGGCCAACAGGGCCTATCCATATTTGTGCAATTTATTGTATGTTATATTAAGTTTCTTGTTATGCGCTTGTGCCTCTGCCCTCATAAAGAGTTCAGAGGATTGATTTAGAAATAAACACATATATATTTTGAATATATAACCTGTGTGGTGTCCTTTCATTTGGTATTAAAGGGATTGCATATGGTAAAACAGCTGGCTCCACATGCCCTCTTGAGTTTAGCCTAAGACTGCTTTTGTCCATGCTACCACTAGGATAGCTGGTCTATAAGGTTGACTTTACAACCATCACCATAAGGGTTGTCTGGACTGGTGCAAGTTGCTCACTAGAATAGTGAACATCATATACCAGGCCAACTTCTCACAGTCGGTTTATTGCAGAGTTGCTTGAGGTTATATATTTTTCAGAAGGTTGGAAAGGTTCAGGACAGTGGAGTCTTCTGGGTCGTTCCAGTGGATATTGAGGTCACAAATCACAAATCTTCAAAAGAGAGCCACCTCAGCCGTACTCTTTGTGCTTGTTATGTTAATAAAGACTACATACTCTGATGAGTGTGCATCCTCTATATTGTTGAGCATTATAACTTCTAAACGATCTACCTCAGAAACTGCTTATAATAGAAGAAAAGAGAAACTCTAGAACCAAGAAAATACTGGTGCCTAAAATCCCAAGATTCAAAGGCAAATTACACTTAATCAGTCCTCAACGGCGGTAGGAATTCGAATTTGGATTTACTTCGCCATGGAACAGAGGACCAACTCTTACCCACAACTGGGAAGCTCGGTCGTTAAAAAAACACTCCCTTTTTAAATATACTACAAATAAATACAATTTCTCATTCATGCTGTTCTCTGTGAAGACGTTTACTTTCACGTTCGACTGTCTATTCTCTATGAGGTGCTGTAACGTAACTGGTGCTCATGTAAAGCGCTCCAATACATTCGGGTCAAGTTCGCGCAAAATAAATCTGCAAGAAAAACAAGCATTGGAAATGCAATATGTCTCGCAATAACGCGAGTCTGAACTATTAGCATTGTAAATGATAATGCCCTTTATTTTTGCGTTCTGGTTTTTGGAACATAAATAAAAGGCTTTGTCATTTACAAGGCCTATAGCTTAAATTTGCGTTAAAACGAGACCTATTGCATTGCAATGGTGGTGGTGCTGCTGAGTTTTCTCTGAATCTGCACTCTGAATCTGCACCCACAATCTGCACTCTGAATCTGCACTCTGAATCTGCACTCTGAATCTGCACTCTGAATCTGCACCCACAATCTGCACCCACAACCTGCACCCACAACCTGCACCCACAACCTGCACCCACAACCTGCACCCACAATCTGCACCCACAACCTGCACCCTGAATCTGCACCCACAATCTGCACCCACAATCTGCACCCACAATCTGCACCCACAACCTGCACCCACAACCTGCACCCACAATCTGCACCCACAACCTGCACCCACAATCTGCACCCACAACCTGCACCCACAATCTGCACCCACAATCTGCACCCACAATCTGCACTCTGAATCTGCACTCTGAATCTGCACTCTGCGTGTGTGAGTGGCGTTGCGTGTGTGAGTGGCGTTGTGTGTGTGAGTGGCGTTGCGTGTGTGAGTGGCGTTGCGTGTGTGAGTGGCGTTGCGTGTGTGAGTGGCGTTGCATGTGTGAGTGGCGTTGCATGTGTGAGTGGCGTTGCATGTGTGAGTGGCGTTGCGTGTGTGAGTGGCGTTGCGTGTGTGAGTGGCGTTGCGTGGATGATAGTGGGCTTGCGTGGGTGTGAGTGGCGTTGCGTGTCTGTAAGTGTTGCTGTGTGGGTGAAAGTGGCACAGAGCCTTTGATGTGGCCTGGCGCAGGAGAAATGCTGCTGCTGCTAATTAAATACAAGAGTGGCCGGGAAGCGGCCGGGAAACACAAGTACGGCCGGCCACATAATTAGGGGAGGAGAAGCCGCACAGCACACGCTGGGAGAAGCCCTTTGATGTGCTGTGCGGCCGCGATGCGCGCTCTGTGCTAGGGGAGGGGGGAGGGCCATTAGCCTGAACTCGCGGCAAGATCAAACGAAGGGTGGGAGGGACATTGAGGAACAGATGGCCATGAAAGTGTATGGGCCAAAAGCGCGTGCCTGTGGCCACGTGCACTCGAAGAAAACGCCACGAAAAAAAGCGGTGGTTTCACAATCAGTTCGAGCACTTGAATTCTCGCCATTTCCCATTCCTTCGGAATGGTAAAGGCGAGACCTAAAAACTGAAATTAATTTTTGATTTCCAAATGTAATCCCTAAATACGCTTTCCAAATTAATTATGTTAATGCTAAGTTCTGTGCATAGATGAGTGTCCCATAATATTGGTGGCGCTATGTAAATTAATAAAAATCTAATAAATACAGCAATCTCAAGTTTGTGATTCGTTGACCCGCTATCTTGGTCCCTCCCAGTCGGTGACGCCCCTTTCTAAGAGCCATACATCTGAGTGATTTCAAAGCGCTCACAGCAGAAAGCCTAACTTGAGGGAGGCGGGACAGGTTCCCTCTACGACCTCCCCCAGCCGCCTTTGTGCCAAGCACATTCCACGCATTCCGAGGGACAAACAGCAGCAGTCATTGTTGACCGGCACAGCATGCCTTGGGGACATTCCTTTATCCGGTTAAAAAGAAATGTATGGGAACAGGTCTTTAGAGGTTAGAGGGCACAGAGGTCAGGGCTCGTACCCTTTCATGTGTGTGCCTCAGACAGGCCCAGCCAGGGCAACGGTTGCGCCACCTAGACATCTGCGTGCCTGGGAAGAGTCCAGGAGAGCGCGTGGCTCCAGGCAGGAGGGGAGTGGGAGCAAAAGCAGCCCCGGAAATGTGCTCATAACGTGTCATGCTTTTGACGTGAGTGAAACTCGTACTCTAGGAGGATTCACGATTCAGGAGTGGTTGTATGCACGTCCATAAGAAATCGGAGTTTGTGTTTCTTCCGGTCTGTTTCCAGGCTGGATAGCTGACAATCATTCCATCCATCGACCTCTAAAAGAAGCCCCCTGGTCCAGGGAGCAAACTCAAGCCCTGCAGCGCAAAGGGGCCCCACCCTTCGGGGGCCCTGTTCAGCCTAATTCGTAATAATAATATCTGAGGTGTGGAAGCCTCGGAGGGTCCCTCGCCACATTCTGCTTGGAGGATCCCATCGTTTTGCGTTACACCTCTGCCCTAGTCCTCCGGTTCCTGTGGGGAGGCGGCGTCCATCTGAGGAAGCAACGCTTGTCATTAGATGCCAGACAGACCTGTGCCCCCTGGGAATCCTAGCCACAGCTCCTGCGGACACTGGGAAGGTGCTTTTCCTGCTGCGCCCTCCGAAGGCGGTGAGGGGCGGCGGAGGTCATGATTATAGCAACACTGAGACCACACAGCCTCCCCTCTGCCCGGACGAAGGCTGTGCCCTGTCAAATGAATGCATCTGTTTCCCAAGGACAAGCAATCTTTCTGACAGGGCTATGAAAAGAGCAGCAGGGGTTATGCCTCCTAATAGGCAGGGCGGATCACGCTCCCTAGGGCATAGAGGAGCCCGGGCTTAATTAGGTTAAAAAAATTACACAATCATGGCTTGCACTTACGCAATTGTGATTCAAATACTATTCTTATTATATACATTCTGCCATGTGTATGGCACTGCAGTACGTTCGCAAGTCCAGCAGACTCCAGGGCGAAAGCATACTTGCTGAAATACTTTCGGGAGACACTAGCACAAATGTGCAATTAAGCCTCCATGACCTATAAAAGAAGATGATTGCGCGCTGCAGGAGACGCTGGAGATTCCTTGCACGGTCCAACAAGCATTGGCGAATTCAATTGTTTTGTAAAGCTTTACTACACTTCATAGAATCCACACCTCTCTACTTCCCTCCTCCCCCTGTGCCCCCTCTTTAATGCCTCAGTACTTTTTCCTGTCCTCTCTGTTCGTGTAATGTTCATTTTTTAGCGCTTCTGTGGAATCCAAACTGGTCCCTCGAACTGTTCGCTGTTATGTTCACAATATTGTAAAAGATGGTGCTCAGGGAAGTATGCCTGCATCTCTATATTGTTACTCTGTACAGCACCCTGGCACATTCACGGTAGTTATGTCTAATGAAACTACAAAATAAATGCGTGTTAGGGGAAAAGGCAAAGTTATGTTTTTAGAACATCGCCAGAAAAGACACGCTCGCAGGAGAAGTCGTTTTCCCCTGGAAAGAGCGGCCTTGGAGCTCGGCTTCTCCCTCCGACTCTGCTGCCGAGGCCCTGTCCCCGCTGGGTACCGTGCTGTGCTGCTGACTAACGCCGCGCTGCTCAGCACCAGGCCCGGCCGGAATTACTCATCATTGCACTCCGACTCCCCCGGTACCATCAGCTTCCAGGCCCAGCAATCCCATCATCCTCATGTGATGTGAAACTTGATCCGAGTAACCAGGTGACCTCTGTCTGAGCCGGATCCGGGGAAATGGGTCACCACGGGACTAGTCAGCTCTGCTGTGTACTCTGCAACCCGAGAGTCTGGAAATGCGAGCCCCTCCCCCGCAGGCCCTTCATCTCCCAGTTCCCACATCCTGAGTGTCTGCAGGCCGAGCCCACCCAGCGCCGAAAATGCAAGGAATGCGCATCCCTTCCCGGGGCTCCATTCACAAAGCAGATTAGCAACTGGGGCCGCGGTCGCCGCCACCACAAAGGCTCCTGCAGACAAGGAAATCTCCCAACGGAGTAACCGAGGGCGATGCGGCGCTCGACAAAATGAACACCTATAGGACGAGGCCCTTATCTATGCGCCCCGATTCCCACAATCTGCACTGTAGTAATGGACACAGACCCCAAGTCAGGCCCTCCGTGCCCCCTCTAGGCCAGAGTGCCGAGCAGTGGATGTTATGTTATGTTATGTTAAATCATTTATAAAGCGCAAACGGTTACCCCGAGGTGTCCTGGCGCTCGTTATTTCTCCTTACAGCCACAGCCTGAGTCAGCTAAAATGCCGTCTAATTTGAAAACAAGGCCTTTCTAAAGGCCAGCAGATCACTGGTCCCTCTAAGATGTAGAGAAAGATTATTCCAAGCCTTGGCTGCTCCATAGATGAATCTCCGTACACCCCAAGAGACTTTTTTTGTAGATGGAACAACAACCAGTTTGGCACATGATGAGCGTAGGTTTCTACTAAGTGAGTACCACGAAACGTGTTTTTGAAAGAATTCAGGTCCTTTGAGTTGCAGTGCCTTGATGCACTATACATAAGGCGTTGAACAGTACTCGCTTCTTTACAGGGAGCCAGTGTAATTTCCTTAAACCATTTATAACTGATGTAAATTTGGGCACCCCCGTCAGAAGTCGGGCTGCCGCATTTTGTAATCTTTGCAATTTATTTATAAACCTTTCCTGCATATTCAGGTACAAGCCATTGCAGTAATCAATCTTTGACATTGCAAGTGCAGTAACCACTGTTTTCCTACTTCCAGATGGTAAATATGGAAATATTTTTTAAACTGTTTTTAAAACAAATGCCATGGAGGATGATACCGCATTAACTTGAGCACTCATATTTAGTTTGTCACCGGGGCAGGTTTCTCTAGGCTTCCCTGGGTACCTAAAGGGGCCCCATGCCGTTTCTGGCCGTGAGGAACATTTACTTCATGTAAGGCGCCCTGTGAGCCAATTTAAATTTGCCTCCAATCCTCCTTCTGAGCCTTCTCCCTCACTACATCCATTCACATTAATCAGTTATGACTCAAATCCTAATCCAACAGTGCGCAGGACACTGTAGTTTAGGTCCTGTCAGAACTCCTTTCGGAAGGACATGGGGCAGGGCACCAGGGCTACTGGGCCCAACCGTGGTGGTTGAGGCATTTTACTCCTGATGTCCCGGGACCCGACCTACTATGTATCTTGAGCAACTGGCCCAAATACCCCTTTTGCACTTGACTCTCAGTGGTAGCTGTGGACTAGGGGTCAAAGGCTCCCTGTTGGGAAAGTGTAGATACAGATTAGTAAATACGGTTTATAACTCAAAGTGCACTAAGTAATGTCACTAAATTAATGTCCAGTCAAATCACTGCTTTTATATGAAAAAAAGTATTTTATTTTTAACTCTAAGCATTCAAAGAGATAACGACGTTCGTAAGCAACAACACAATCCCCTCCCTTGACATAGAGGTGTTTATCTGTCAAATCCCTGTCCCACCCTCTTCCTTGCAGTCTGTTTGGGATTATTCCCCATTCACTGGTCACCGCATCCAAGGAAAGCTCACTAGTAGGCCTTACTAAAGAGTCACATTTGACTCTTAGAAAATAGTCAGAATTTCTATGGTGCTGCAGCACCTTCAGCAGCGAGTCTCTTTGGGCCAGACAGGCTTGTTTCAAATCGAACCCGCACCAGCAGCATGGAAGCTAGCAGCATTTCAGCAGTTGCTGGACCACGGGTAATTTCAAGCTCTAGTCCTTTTTGGAAGAGTGGGGCTGTTCGCAGTACGTGCGGCAGCACCCGACAAGTGCAGGAGCTCTCCCATGTGGCGCTAATGACTTCTACTGCAGTAAGAAGTGATCCCAGCTTCCTTCCAGCGTGTTACATTTAGTTTTCCCCACACAGGGGGAGGGGGTAGAACCTCATGATCCAGACTAGAACCCAGCGATGGAGCAAAGTCCTCTCAGTGTCCTCTGAAGTCCATGAGGTCGGTTGGGGGCAGGTCTCAATGCACAATTTCGACCCGCAGGTTGCAGCTTCAGTTTTCCCGTTGAACAGCCCAAACTTGGCAAAACTCAGTGCTAGAAGCCCCTCCTGACATATAGGGTTTCTGCAGTACCTGCAGACAAGGTGTAGACTTCTCCTGTGCAATCACCAATACTACGGCAGCCCCTCTGCTAAGGGTCACACAAGTCTTGGTGTTTTGTCGGCACAGTCACTTCTACGGTGGCCACCTCTGGCATTCGGGGTCACTGCAACAAGGCAGTATGTGCTTGGTGCTCCCCGCACATTACTCGATGCTCCGCTCAGTCCGTAGCGGCCCTCTTCTGGCATATGGAGGTCGCTGAATCTCTCCTGCACATGGGGAACGACCCGATCAGTGCACAGCTATCTCACACCTCACACCAGTAGTCCTCTCAGTAGGGCTCCCCATTGGACCTCTCTCCCTCCAACATCTTCCTCACTGGGCCCACTGGTCTTATTTTTTTTTTTTTGCAGCGTTTTATATAGCGCGAACTAGACCCGAACCGAATCAGGTATCAGAGCGCTTTACATATTTTTCCAGTTACGTTACATTTTTACGTTTTCCAGTTACTTTCATTTTAGGCACGGGGAGATTAAGTGATTTGCCCAGAATCACAGGAGGTTTTGGCGTCGTTACCGAGACTCGAACCCAGTTCCTCCAGGTCCGAGGTCGAGCGCCCTAGCCGTTAGGCCAACTCCTCTCCCCAACTTATCAACTAGGCAGGTGCTCCAGTCTCCAGGGCAGGAGGTCTTGGTTTCCTGGGTGATGCCCCTCACCCAGCAGGGACACTAGCAGGCCTTAGACTCCAGTCCTGGTTACGGGCAGTCGTCTTGCAGAGCTTCCCCTTCTCACACAGCCTATCTGGCTCCTTGACACATTTTAGGGTCTCAACCTCCCTTTCTTATTGTCCATTTCCATGCCCAAAATGTGATTAAGGGTCTGGGTCTTTGAAGTTTTATGTTGGGGTTCTGCTTCTTTTTGACGTGTACACTTTCTTTTCTTCGTCCTCTTGAAATGCTGTCAGTCACAGCAGGAGAGACTCCAAAGCTGATAGTACCACAACAAAGGCCATGAGAGTGACTAGAGTTCACAACTGGATGGCAGTCACAGTGATATGTGTATAAAAAGGTTAATCTCAGCCCTACTGTTTGTGATCCCCATATCAGCTCATCTCCTTCCTGAGATGTGTCCAGGCCCTTTCATGTGATCTATCACTGAATCAAAGAGCACCCTTTTGAAGTGTAATGGGGGAGCCCCTCTCTCCCATCCCCCAGTGTGTCACACCTAGGTCACAGGAATGCAGCAATACACACATCCATCTGGGGGATTCCTCTACTCCTTATTTTTTCACCAAGCAAGTTTGGGCTTTCCAAAATGGAACCCACTACCCTCCATGTATTGAACCATTGCAGGCACACTTGCACCAAGTGTACATACACAGCACACACTACCAAGTACTGTCAACTCCAGCTTTTGTGCCACCACAGGTGCACATACATCCAGTACTCAAAATCACTCTGTGCGCAAAGCTCAGGACTCTATCCTTTCTATAGTGTGCCATGGTGTATTATTTGCTCACACTGCCAGCACACACCCTAACTATGCGTGTGCTGCACAACACTTCACCCTTCATGGTATGGTACTTCTTGCAAGCACACATACGCCCAGCACATGCTTTCATTGCACGCACACACACACACACACTGCACAGCACTACATCTCTCATATAATGTGTTCCTCACAGGCATACATACACTCAGTCAGGGCACAAGTCCGAAAAAAAAGAAGTGGGGGTCGCCGACGTCACGACAGGAAGTGAGTCACAAAAGGTGGCTTGCAACATCAGACTCATTGCCTCCCCTCGCTCACCCCATGGATGCGATTGCATCAGAGAAGCCAGCGCGTGGCCAGCGTTCTGAATGAGCTTCGATCGCACCCCAGAGAGGCCAAAGAGTGAATGTGTGGCTCTTGTTGCTCCAGTTATCGAGCTCCTGGTAAAATAAGTGGGGAGACGCAGTCCACCCGCGTAGTACCCCGACTCGAGCCCTGCACTCTGTATATGCACTAACCATGCTTGTGCTGCACAGGACTGCTCTATCCTTGCACTGTACTCTTCCCAGGCACACATACATCCAGCGCAGAGTCACCACTCCTGCGGAGCACTCTACATCTAACTGATGTAGGCCAAGGGCAAGTTAAGCACACAGCAGCAGACCATTGTGCTGTAAGTGAAAATGGCTGTTCCAATTCCACGTTAAAACAAGCAATGTTGTGAGGGCGCAGTACCACAGGCTGTCACTAGGTGTTCCTTAGGACCTCTTTTGGCCAGATATGGTACTGCATCCTGCAATATGGCTAGGCAAAGAATATGGCACAGTGATGAGAGCTGCCAACTGGTGAGCTGGGGATCCATGTTCGAGTCTGCTGTCAGGCTCAACCTCCTGCGATAATGAACTGATTGTTTAATTTTCCCAAGCACAGGTGTGCTGTGTAAATAAAAATGTTTGTAAAGTAAAAAAACAATGAACAAAACAGCAGTGGCCTCGAAGGCTGGTGGGGGCCTGCGAACAGTATTGTGGGAGGGGTGAGGGGAGGCAGGGGAGATTAAGGGATAGGAAGCAACGAAGCAGCGTAAAAACATTTGTAATGTTTAAAAAAATGAGCAAAACAGCAGTGGCCTTGAAGGGGTGGTTGGGGCCTGCGAGCAGTGTTGTGGGAGGGGGGAGGTGGAGGCAGGGGAGATTAAGCGATATGAAGCAACGAAGCAGTGTAAAAGAGCTTGTACAGTAAAACACAAAATGAGCAAAACAGCAGTGCCCTTAGAGGAAAATGAGCAAAGCAGCAGTGCCCTCGGAGGGGTGATGGGAACTGCAATCAGTGTTGTGGGAGGGGTATGGGGAAGGCAGGGATGATTAAGAGATATGAAGCCACAAAACTGTAAAAGCGCTTGCAAAGTAAAAAACAAAACAAGCAAAACAGCAGTGGCCTCGAAGTGGTAGTGGGGGCCAGCGTGCAGTGTTATGGGAGGGGTGAGAGGGAGGCACAGCAGTTAAAGCCACAGCAAGCAAATGATACGACCGAAGTTTCATTGCACAAGTAAACAGAACAGTTAGGGAGGAAAGAGGCCGGCCAACTAATAAAATAGTTTCTTCTCCATATAAATAACCAGAACAGTAAGAACACATGTAAGAGGGGCAGTCCTCATGGGAGGGTACAACATTCCAAAAGGAGGGACTACTAAGTGTATTCACCAATGAAAAGCCAGCATTTCTAAAGGGCAACAATATATGAAAAAGATGGGTGTTTTTCAAGCCCATATCCTGGATACAGCATGTCTCGAAGAGACCGCACAAGTGCTGCCTAGGCAAGACATAAAAAGGACCTATTCACTCCTACTGATCACTACCACCACTGCGCTCATGCTACTTAGCTCCTTGTGAAGGCAGCAGCTTTCCACTGCCCGAGGGTAGCGCATTGGGCGTCCCTCCCAGTCCAAGAAGATCACAATCTGTGAGGCAGGCCTATGTCATGGCCCACGCACATGATTCAGGTTTGCGTATAACAACAAAAAATAGCATTAGGGATCCAGACAACAGTACATTTGGGCACCACGGCAGGGGCACACGTTTTTCTCCATGCAAAGGAGTTTTCCATTTACCAACAGGCTCAATGAAACTTACCTCAGTCATGGACCATGATTCACATCTGGCAGTTACAAACATTGAAGATCTGTGCCTCAACCAATCCAATCATATTGCAGTGATAGTGCCTGACCCATAAAGTAACTCTGTATGCCCTTCTAGTTTTCAGCGTCTCCAGAAGATGGAGGGGAAGGTCAAGGATTTATCCCAAACACGTCCCCCATTATAGTTCCAATCACATGTTGCAGTGTGGTCAATGGGCATATTGAAACTCTGTGTCCTGGGTGTTATCCCAGCCGTGCCCCTCCTGTTTTCTATTCATATTTATTTTTTTCCTGACTTTTATATAGTGCAAATTTGACCCAGTATCGGGTATCAGAGCACTTTACATAGCACCAGTTGCGTTAAATGAGGACACATTTATTTTTTCGTTAGGTACGGGGAGATTAAGTGATTTGCCCAGAATCACAGGATGTTCAGCGTCATTGCTGAGACTCGAACCCGGTTCCCCAGATTCGAGGTCGACCGCTATAGCCGTTAGGCCAACTTGTGCAGGGTTCACTCCTTAACCCATCCGTGTATGTGACAATAAGTCACAGGCTTTACTGTAGATATTAATACCCGTCCTCGTGCCCCCATTCTCATCCTGCAGTGAAACACCAGAAATTCAGTCCCAACCCTCTCTGTGTAGTTCTCCCTGTGGAGAAGTGTGGCTCAATGGTTAGAGCGGCAGAGTGGAGAAGTGTGGCTCAATGGTTAGAGCGGCAGACCCTGATGCAGAGGTCTAGCCTGGGACCAGGGTTCAATTCTCCGCCTCGGCGGGTCATGGGCTCAAAAATTCCACGGACCTGATAATTCTCGCCTCAGTGCCTATTCCAATCATGGAGTGCAACTCTGGGCAATAGCTTGCTTAATCTCCACAACGGCCCCCACAACGCTAAGCATGCCTGGCCTCCACCTTGGGGGTGCCCAGGAGTGGACACCACACAGGGAAAGCCAGGATGGGTTCCACAGCGGTATTCGTACAAGCGCCTTGGGACCCTTGCGGGTGAGTAGTGCGCTATACAAGTATCAATTTACATTTTACAAGCCCTTCAGCAGCACCTTGTAAACTGCTAACATACCTCTTGACTGCAACTGCTCACAGTCTGGTGGCATCATGCCCTTGATTTGCAACCCCTGCACACAGACTACACACTGTTCTGTGCGTGGGTTGTTGTACACTAGAAACAAATATTCCGAAAGGTACAAATTGGGGACTGGTCACTCCCTAAAAACTGTCCCCTTTAAAAATATACACTCACTAAACATTTACTTGCTTAGGGCGTTATTACGAGTTGGGCGGTGAGGCAGCAGGACTGCAACGCCGGCTTCCTGATCCTGCACAGGCAAACCCATTTGCTCACCGCCCATCAGATTATTACTTTTTTATTCATTGGTGGGCGGATCTTTGGCATTTCTACGGCTGTGCCTAAAAATAGGAACTGCAATGGGAACTTCACAGGCAGTACCTGCACAGCATGGACGGGTTCAGTCCATGACGTGCAGGTACTGGGGTGCATGCACACAGGGGGGAACAACATGGGCACCCCTGCATGCACCCCATTTCCCAGAGGCAAAGGTCCCCCCTGCAGGGCTCCCTTGGTATCTGCTCCGCCACGGTTTTCGTGGAGGAGGAACCACCATGAAAACCATGACGGAGAGTAAACTCGTAATGTGCTTGGCGGGACCATGGGGGTTTCACCAAGAAAATTGCAGCCTCAAGACACCCATGCCACTGCCAGGAATCTCTGATCCCTGGTGGTTGTGGCGGTGCAATGGCGGTCCAACTGCCCAACTCGTAATGAGGTGGTCAGACCGCTGGTGCAGCGGTGGCTGGATTGCCACGCCACTGCGAGTCTACTGTTCTCAGACCCACCGACTAATAATCGGGCTCTTAGTACCCACAACTCTCTAACATGGTTCCCCAAGAGTGGTCCTTCCTTCAAATGTTAATCTTAGTCACATAAGTGACCTCAAAGGAAGGCAACATCATTGCTGATATCAGGCCTTTTGTGCTAATTTTATTGTCAGTGTAAACAAAGAACCTGTAACAAAATGCTTGGAAAAGACGACCAACACAGAAAATTGGTTGGCAGCTATTTGAGACTTCACTAATCACTTTTTAAATGCAGGGACCTGGCAATGTTAATGCCCTATCTAAAAACAAGAGGGAATAGACCCCTCTCCAATGACCCTTGCAGCTGCTGCACATGTAATAGCCACTCTAGACAGGTCGATTGGGAGGTACCAGCCCCAAACATTAATTCACATCCTGCAGATGTAGATCCCTACATTATTTTATCATCAAACCCTCCAAGGGCCCAAGTAAATGTGAGTGATGTGCTCTGTAGGATTTTCCATCAGGTGGGGTTACTTAAAGGGGTGTGGTCTTATGACAGCTCCCTAAGCAGTGTGAGTTTTTGCAATGGAGGGATCAAGTCATGGTTCACCACCTGACCCACGATTTTCGTGATGTCTGTCATTAATTGACTCCTATAGACCTCCGTTTGGGTTAAGGGTCTATGGCGAGTGGATATGTTTATATTTTTATATTCATATTTATTATTTTGAAGAGCATATGGCTGGCCAAAAATGCATCCCAGTGCTAAAGAGCCAACAACAACATAAACCTGTGGACACAAAGAAAATGAGCCTGCCTTAAAACAACCAGGTCCTAAGTTGTTTCCTAAAGTTTGGTTCATTAGAGTGTGGGGGTGAGCCCAAGTTTCCACAAGAACACTGGCGTAGAGGGAGTGGGAGATTGTTCCATAGTTTTGGAGCCAAGTATCTAAAATACGTCCACCCTGCTTAACTCTTCTGGTTATGGGGACTTTCCAAACACCTGAGTGCCCTAAAAGGAATATAGGGGTTAAAAGACTTTACAGGTAAAGGGGGCCAGTATTGGCAAAGGCTTGCTAGGTATAGCAAAGTGATTTGAACTTGAAACGTTTAGCAATTGTGAGCCATTGCAGCTCAGTTAGATGAGTTGAAATGGAGTGATGCTTAGGAACATGCAGCAGAAGCCAAGGTGCTACATTATGTATTACTTAAAGCCATTAGAGGAATGATGAAATATACAGCATTGCCGTATTACAGACATGAGATGATGCTTGCCTGGATAACGTTTATTTGTTTAGAGGACGAGAGAGTCCAAAGTACTTCCCTAAGACACTTGACAAGTAGGTTTTGCCTATGTGAGAGCTATTGGCTTCGTAAACATTTTTTAGACATGTTGCATAGCAGTGCAGGCTGCTTTACAACATGCCTTAAAGTTACCAAAAAACCGCTATAACACAGCCCGCATTGACTGCATCATGGAGGATCCTGTTTGTTATCAAAAAGTTGCAGGCAACCCAGTTCCCTCCCTTGTCAACTACATCAACACCAAAATCTTTGATTGGGGCGAGAGTGGTCTACTTTCGGAATCAGAATGTAGATACCTTAGGGTTAACAATCCCCTTGCCCCTTGTTTATACATTCTTCCAAAAACCCACAAGGAGGGTGATTTTCCTCCAGGGCGGCCCATTATATCGGGCATTAATTCGCCCACAGAGCGACTCTCGGAATACGTGGATGGATTCCTTCAGCCGTTTGTCACCAATTTACCAGCATATATACAGGATTCTAGGGACCTCCTCGAGAAATTCGATGGCTTATCATGGTCGGAGGACCTGATATTTGTAACGATGGATGTATCAGGATGGTACACTTGCATTCACTAACATTTTGGCTTAGCAGCAATACACTCATTCTTGGCAACACGCACAGCAGATCATGCAGATCATAACGAAATGTTAATTGAAATGATCAATATCATCTTGTCACAATTTGTTTTTCTACATGATGGAACTTGGTTCCACCAGATCCAGGGGACCGTAATAGGAAGCGAATTTTCTCCCTCGTACGCCGGCCTTTTATGGGCTGGTGGGAGAGGGAGCATGCCTGGGGAAGATATGCCTCCCCCTGGATGGACAGTATTGTCTTCTGGGGGAGGTATATCGATGATATCATCATGCTGTGGAAAGGCACTCCCAGTCAGCTTTTGGAGTTTCATGCTTTCTTAAATGATAATCCCCATAATGTACGTCTCACCATACAGTATAGTCAGAGCCATATTGAATTCTTGGATATTTTATTCTACATCGATAATGACAAAATACAGAGGACCATCTTTCGCAAAAGTACATCATGTAATAGTGCATTACATGCATCAAGCTCCCACCCTAAATCAGTTATAAGGAAAATTCCTTTTGGAGAAATGATACGTGTTCGACGTAACTGCAGTACGGATGAGTCATTTGGGGTTAATATTCAGGATCTCAAGACAAGATTCAGACAGCGAGGATATGATGAAGAAATTTTGAGAAAGGCAAATTTGCGAATCAATAAAGTCACTCGGGCAAGTACATTGCACAAAAAAACAGGTAAAAGAAGCAAAAGGGTCCAAGGGTTATGTTTGGCTTTTATTACACAATACACAAATAATAGTGCTAATCTTTTCAACATACTCAAATGTCATTGGGGACTTTTATATGAGACTCCAAGTTTGAGGGAATCAGTTACGGCAACACCCAAAGTAACATTCCGACGGGGTAAAACACTTCGTAATATACTATGTCCAAGCCACCCTCGCAGCACGACACAAAAGACATGGCTTCCCTCAATTCCAATGGGTTTCTATACCTGCACAAATTGCAATATGTGCCCTTTTGGAAAAAATAAGACACAGAATTTCCAGTACAATAAACTGAGGAGGTATGACATGAGACACTTTATAAATTGCAAAACAAGCTATGTTGTATATATTATTGGTTGTGAATGCAACAAGATGTATGTGGGTAGCACAGTAAGAACATTGAAATCACGCATACAGGAACATGTACGTGCCTTCAAAAACTATGATTTAAAATATCCCATGACATATCACATGAGGGAACACCATAGTGATAACAACAAGATTTGGTTTCATGGAATTGACCATGTTCCCCCTAATCCTCGTGGAGGTGATAGGGAATTAATTCTGCGTAGAAAGGAAGCCATGTGGATATGTCGCCTCAGATGTATAGAGAGGGGGTACAACAATGATGATGAAATGCACTATCATTAGTAAACTGTGTCATTTCACTAGGTCAGTAGTAATGAGCTTCTGTTTCAATTTAACTTTATTGAACATTGTCTGTTTTCTCTATGACCCTTGTACAAAGGAAAACGTGGTCATTGGACCTTTTTTGCGAGCTGATTTCATTAGAAAACTTTATTGAATTATGTGAGACCTGATCGTGGAGTATACACTGTGATGATATGGTTAACTGTTTTTACATGGTGATTCATTGTATTGCCTGTGCCTGGGTCTTTGGTAGCACATATATGACCTAGACGGGTAACAAGTGCTTGTGTCACTTGTTTTCTCTCTTAGTTTTCTAATATGTCTGGATCGGGAATACAGCACTTTGCTGTTGTTTACCTTCCATTGGGAACACTATGCAACTTCTATTTTTCACGAATGGAATCGTTTTTTGCATGTAGCGAGCATTTACGATCGGTATGTGAGTATAGGTGTAAGCCATCTGTTCTGTTTCTCATTTGCGAACAACTTTAATTTTTGTAAATGTATTTATCAAAAGTAATTCACTATTTTACTATTTAAGATAGTTGGTTATCAAATAATATTTTTAAATAATTATTTGGGAATCCGGGCACCATTCGCTTAGCATGGCGGGAGATTTTGGGTGTTTTAAGTTCTTTAGATACGGTATCCCCAAGTTCACTTAAACTAGAAGATGGCGGCTCCTTTTTGCGGTCGGGAACTTAGGACCTGACCTGGCAATATAGTTGCAGAATCGGAGATATGAACCCCGGTCTGAGGCACACTATGATATATATTTGAAAGTACAGGGGGTGTTTGTCATAATCACTATTACGGAAATATTGTGCGGTTGAGTGCGCTTTTATGAGTGTACATATTCTTGCACGAATAAAATTTCTCCTGGATAGTTAAAAGTAAAACGCAATCAGGAGAGTGAACAAATTTGTATTGCCCGTTTAAAGTTTATAATATAATGTCATTGCGCATACGCCGCATGGATTTGACTTTTGGAATCATTTGAATATATGTTTGGAAAAGTGATTGTTGAGGGGTATATTTATGTTAGAATCATCTTGATTGGTAGGATTTGCATCTTTAACGCACCAATAACACAATTATGACACGTGTGTGTGTGTGCTTTGTCTAAACAGATAGTGCACACGATGTGCTCTAAATAGAATAGTGGCTATCTCTGGATTACCTTACCGGAAAACACACTTGTGGAGGAATATTTTGCGGGCTCTGTAGCAGAAATTCGAACGGACCGGATTTAATTTGGAAGGTAGGGTTCATTAAGGCCTGGTAATTGAAAATGTGAAATCTTATAAATACCTTGGGATTACGTTTGATGACGGCCTAAAATTTAGACAACATTTTAATATCCTTGAAGCCAAGGGTTGTTCTCTTGCATTTGCCTTCAGGAAACTAAGAGACAAATTATTATGCCCTAATTATGATCATCTGATGAAGGTGATGAGAGCAAAGTTAATTCCATCTTTGGACTATTGCTCACTCATCTTTCGGGGTAAAGACGCGAAAGTGCTCGACGACATAGAAATCAGAACTTATAAAGCTGTTTTTAAAATTCCTAAATATATCAGTCGAGCAAACATAAGATTGGAATTTGGTTTGAAAAACCAATTTGTGGCGCGTCAGTCAGCATTTCTGAAGTCCTTAATATCATTAGCCCGCTCGGAGGAAGGATCTTTAGCAAAGCTTTGTTGGCTCGAAATATCAGAAGGAGAATATTAAAAAAAACTGGCAGCTCTACCTAACTGAATGCTTATATAACTTTGATTGCACTAATTTAGAAAATGAAATGAGGAGTAAAGTAGTTTAAAAAAAAGAAATCAATCAAAAGGCCGCACTTCTAACGGTCATAGCTGACAAAGAAGAATTAAGGAAAAGAAATCATTTCTGGTCAATTGCTAATTCCTTTGGTAAGCTGATGCCTCAACCCTATTTAGCATATCACTTAAATCCAAGGTTTAAGAATAAATGTATACACTTAAGGTTGGGAAGATATTCGACAAAGGATGGCATACCAAAATGGGAAAATCAATGGCCATCAAGCATTTGCAGGCTCTGTAGGCAAAGGGATGAAACAATAACCCATATAGTAACCTTATGCCCAGCATTGGCAGACGCTCGGAAATCCATCCTAAAATCGATCTTTAATGAATTAGGAATTAGAACATGTAGACAAGCAATTATTACCTGCTTGAGTGGGGAGAATATTAAACTTACTTATCTTTTTATTAAGTTTATTATTATTGCAGAGAAGAAACTCAAGGAAGTAGAACGGTTAAATAATTGTATTGCGATATAAAATACGTAAAGAAACATAACTTGAGGATCATTGGATGCAAAGTGTTAATTTAGCTTAAGGGACTAGGAGTATATTTTAATATAGGCATGCATATTGCACTTTTCTTATTGCTTGCATATGGAATACAGCTAAATTTTGCATATGCAATTGCAACTGCTAACAAAAGTCACTTTATGTAAATGCTGCTATATTAGTTCTTGGAGTATTCATAAGGCATTTTTAGTAAGTCATGTATTTTAATTATTGTGTAATGTATTAATGTTGCATTTTATTATCATTTTTATAAGAATTACAGCTAAAATTGGTATCTGTAGTTGCAACTGCCAACACAAGTCACTTTATGTAAATGCTGCTATAATAGTTTTTGGGGCAATTATAAGGCATTTTAGTAAGTCTTATGTATTTTAATTATTTGCGTAATGTATGAATGTTTTGATGGAATGGTCATCTACCAATGTATATGCTTGTTTTACTTGGTTGTTTTTATCTTTCCTTGCTTGTCATGATTTTAACTAATCAACAAATAAAATAATAATTACTATTACATTAAGGCCGACTTTTGCATTGAATATGTGACTTGGGGACTTATCATGGAATATAATTATAAGAGACTTTTGGTTTGTTGTTATGTTCTTTGTAGAATACACAAATACAAAATGAAAGGGGGACTGTACGAATTATTGGAATTGTATGGACTTTGAAGAGAAAGAATCATAGTAATCTACATGAGCGTGCCTGCAATTGCAAACATTATATGGTATGTTTTTACATCTCTCTCTTTATATAATTATTCCCTCTTATTGTGTCATGAGTAGATGGCTCTTCAATGTCTTACTGTTAGGATGATATTCGGGCTAGGGTACTCATTTGGAATCATTAAGAGATGACATGTATAGCTGGGTGCTCTTTGGTCATGTCGGATGACATTGGCTTATGGCTTAAAACATTTCCCTTGCTGTGTGAGGAATTCTTATCTTTAACTGCTTTTCTCATAATTGGGTAAATATTGTTTGGTCATATATCTTTCAGTAGAAAGCGGAATATGATGTATATGTTCAATATATATAGTTTTTTTATGTTTTATGTGACTTATATATGTTCAAAGTGTTTCTCGCCCAATCGATGCTTACAAGCACATTGAGTTATAATACTAACATAGCTATCTCATGGTTTTTTCATGATCTAGCTATGGTTGAAGATTGCATACTCTTAAGATTGTAATTTGGAAAGTGATTTCAGTGTCATGTGAATTTTGATGTTTGTACCCATATTTATATGTAAGTGATATTGTCAGTCTTTGTATGTTGATTTTTATATGTTGTTTTGTATATGGCTTAATTTCCAGCCCTGAAGAAGTTCTGTCTTAGAACGAAACGCGTCGGCTGTGATTCATCAATTAATAAAAAGAAGAATAGAGAAATTCAGAAAGAAGGACTTGTATTCATTGAATGGACTCTATATAATTGTGCTTAAATATACACATGCTGAGGTGGTGCAACTTTAATATATGGTTTGAAGAACTCATTTGACCCTGTGGTAAGGGTGGCACTCTTGGACAGAGGATGATTTTAAAGGTTTTGCACACAAGATTGAGTTAAGTAATAAGATATTGGTAAAACATTTCTGTTGTTTGGTGCCTGGCAAAAAATTGATCCACTGTCCAGTTCTTTTGTGTTTTCATCATGTTATAGCACTTTCTTTTCTTTAAGCCGCGTCTGCTGTGCAAAATGTGTAAAAAAGCACATGGTGGGAAAGCAACACAAGGGAGTTGTGGGGAGGAGGAGTGGAACAGAAATAAGCGACAGCAGGACTGGGGGGGACATAGCACCACCGGGGAGATGTGTGGGAGCACGAAGGGAGGATCAGCTGAAAGTGGAAGGAGGGCGTGGGGGGTGGGGAAGCAACATGAGGGAGCTGCTTGTAGGGGAGGGGGAAGCAGTAATGAACAGCAGAAGAACAACTATGGGGAGATCATAGAGTGCCATGTTCTCTTGTAGAGTGCATGGCAAAAACTAAAACAACCATTGGCATAGCCAACAGGTCTCGCCTTTGGGACCTTGTAAGTATTTAGTTATACAGCATGTCCCAAAGGCAAGACCTATATTGGCTATGCCAATGCCTGTTAGTAATAGTAGAGCACTATTTCTATTTTATTATTGATGGTGTACTGGATTGTTGGACTTGTCCCTGCTTGCAGGGTCATCCCGAACCTTTCCGCCTTCCCCCCTACCCTTTTTGCTGTATGTGCGTGATTGAATACTGTGCAATGGGGTGCAGAGGTTTATTTTCACCAGTGAAGAAAATGTCACTTTTAAAATAGACGCCATTGCTGTGTGCTTTGTGCCGCCTGCCTGTAGTGGGTTGGCGGTCTAGTGTTTGAAGTGACAGGGTGCTCTACACTTCCCCCACAGTGACAGTTGAGACTAGATCTGCCAGGCACCTTCTAGAAGCTTCTGGCTCTTTCTGGTAGGTGGGGTGAGGGGTGTATATGAAAGGGGGGGGGCTGTGCCTCCATGTGCTCAGACTGAACGTGGACTTGATTGAGAGGGGACACTCTGCCAGGAGGTACCGGCACATGGGCCTGTGTGCTGGCCCCTGAGCCCATCTGTACCACTGTGCTGTCCAAAGGGCCAGTCAGAGCCTTTGCTGGAGTCAAGACTGCTATGTCAGGAGGAGTGCCACTTTATGGGAGATGACTGCTTCTAGGAGCTGCTGTCCTGTACAGATGAGTGCCCACTGTCTGCTGATCTTGCCCAGCCTTGCCTGCCTGCTCCACTGCCCAAGCGCCTCGTGAGCGCTATACTTTGACTGCCTGTACTCCCAGGAGGTGAGGAGTGTGGGGGTACTGCAGTGCTGTGCTGCCAGAGTGCTATATATGCTCACTGACTGTGCTCCTCTTGCTGTCTAGCGCCTCGTAAAGTGCTACAACTGTTTCCAGCCCCCAGGACTCTTAGTCCTGCATTCCTGGACTTAGCGCTGCAACTTTCCTCCTGCATGAGGAGAGCACTTTTATCCATGCTGCCCATCTGAGAGACAGCTACTTCCAGGGAGTGGTGACAATCTTTGCAACGTGTGTGCATGTATGAGGTTTGCCCTTCTGACTTGAGGCCTAATGCATTTCTACGCGCAGTGTAATCCTGCCATGATGTTCATGCTCTTATGCTAATGAGAAATGCCCTAATGATGCCAATGTACCTGCAAAGATTCATGCCTAAGTTGTTTATACCCCAGGATTGGTGCCTATTGTATTTGATGATGCCTAAAGCCATGATGTATGCCTAACATGTCTTTACACTAATGATATTGCATTTATGCCTCAACTGTTTTACTGCATAAGGTGACTGCCGGCCAATGCTATGCGTAATGTGTTTCAAAACCTAAGGTTGATGCCTGATGATCTTTTTACCACAAGGCTTATATTGTTGGTGCTCTGCATGATGTGTTTTTACGCCTATGGAGATGCCCCATGCAAGTATGCCTCATGTCATGGGATTTATGCCTCCTTCTAATGTGATGACATTTATGTCTATGACTAATGCATTGATTCATGATGATGCTTTTCCCCTAATGCCTACATGGCTAGTTTTATGCTTAGGCCTAATGCCTTCATGCTGTTAATGTTTTCAGGCTAATAAGGTTTATACTCCATGGTTAGGCCTACCCTGATAAATGCCTAAAGTGATTTATGCTTATCGTAAGGTTGCTCAGTGCATGGCTGTGGGAGGGCGGGTCGGATATACAGACGCAGAGGCTGAATATACTTTACAAATGATAGGGTTTTATTGTCAGGCGGTACACTCTTGGGTTTTACTACAGGGGGGGGGGTTCTCTCTCTCCTGGTTTTGCTTCTTCGGTCCTAGGAGGGGGACTGTGGAGGGTCTGATCCTCGTCTTCTTCCTCAGAGCTGGTGCTAAGCGGTGTTTGCTTCGATTTGTCCGTCGTGGTTGGTTCCTCCCGGAGGCTCATTGAGAGAGAATGAGAAAATAGTGGCCGTCAGTGATAAGGTCGTTTTAACTAGGCAGGAATTATTCTACCCGTCACTGTCACCATAGATAGTGATATCGCGTCTCTGCTAGCAAAACAAAAGTATTCACCAAGCCTATTATCAAGGAATCGGTGGGTGGGGTCTGTATACAGCGTGACCAATGTATGGCCACATATACAATCAGGGACTCTCTGGAGACCGGTCTAAGTACAACGTGAGGGGGGGGAGAAAAAGAAAAAGAAAATGAAAGAAAGTGAGGTCAAGGACGTATGGTGATATTCGTGCCAGGAAAGGTAGACTTGTGCCCGTTGGACCAAAAGGATCCCTTCCACCCGTCCCGTGATTGCCTTCTACCCTCCTCCCTCCTCCCGAGTATCCACCCCCACCTTCCCTTCAACCCCGTCACTTACCGGCTCCGCCGCAACTCTCCGGAGTTGCGGCTGCTCTCCAGCCTACTCTGGTGGACACCACCACCCTTCGCTCCAGCGGTCTTCGGGTTCTTCTCCTTCGGCTCTGCTCACGTCTTCTTCTCTTTGTTCTGCTCGGCTCTCCGCTTGACTTCCCACTCCTCTTCCGGTCAAAGACACTCCTTCCTGGGCAATGTCCCTTTTCAGCGGTTGTGAACCACTGATTCCGGGGTCAGCTCCTCCTTTCTCCGCCCTCTCGCCTCACTGTGGGAAAGCACGAGAGGTGGGTGTGGTTGACCTCCGTGACATGCCTTCCTTTACTCTGTTTCCTGGAGTTTGTCCCTCGTTCGTAAAGGTTTAGGGTGTTGGTCTTTTCCTAATAACAGGTAAGAGTCGCACCCCGGGATCCTCCCCCTTACAATGGCCTTGCCAATTACTACTGGATGATAGACATGTATTGCTAATGGTATGAAGTAATGCCAATGGTAATGTGATTAACCCTAATGTGTTGCTCATGCTTTATCCTCGTGTTTGCATGCTAATATGATGATGCTCTATGTGTAGGCCTAGGGCTATTTGCACTGTGGCTAAGTGCATGATCCTGCTATGTCAGGAGGAGTGCCACTTTATGGGAGATGACTGCTTCTAGGAGCTGCTGTCCTGTACTGAAGAGTGCCCACTGTCTGCTGATCTTGCCTAGCCTTGCCTGCCTGCTCCTCTGCCCTAGCACCTTGTGAGCGCTATACTTTGACTGCCTGTACTCCCAGGAGGTGTGGAGAGTGGGCACTACTTCCGTGTGTGGGACTTTGGATCCTCACCCCCTCCCTAGCGCCTGGGAGGCACTATTTTCCTGATTGCCAGAGGAGGAGCTGACGCCTGCAGCACAGTGCTGCCATAGCGATATATCTCCATTCTCAAAGAGAAAAGGAGTGTGGATCCTGCAGCTGACGTCTGGTGAGGGAGTCCCCCTGCATGTCTCCCTAGTATCTCGTGGGCGCTATATTTGGAGTGACTGAGCTCTTCCTGCTGCCTAGCGCCTTGTGAGGGCTGCAGCGCTATCCGAGCCCAGGAGAAGAAGGTGCGTGGGTCCTGCAGCGCTGTCCTGCCAGAGTGCTATATTCGCACTGTCTGTGCTCTGCTTGCTGTCTAGCACCTCGTGAAGTGCTACAACTGTTTCCAGCCCCCAGGACTCAAAGTCCTGCATTTCTGGACTTAGCGCTGCAACTTTACTCCTGCATGAGGAGAGCACTTTATCTATACTGCCTACCTGAGAGACAGCTACTTTCAGGGAGTGGTGACAATCTTTGCAACATGTGTGCATGTATGAGGTTCGCCCTTCTGACTTGAGGCCTAATGCATTTCTACACGCAGTGTAATCCTGCCATGATGTTCATGCTCTAATGCTAATGAGAAATGCCCTAATGATGCCTGATGTAGCTGCAAAGATTCATGCCTAAGGTGTTTATACCCCAGGATTGGTGCCTATTGTATTTGATGATGCCCAATGCCATGATGTATGCCTAACGTGTCTTTACACTAATGATATTGCATTTATGCCTCATCTGTTTTACTGCATAAGGTGGCTGCAGGCTAATGCTATGCGTAATGTGTTTCAAAACCTACGGTTGATGCCTGATGTTCTTTTTCCCCCAAGGCTTATATGTTGGTGTTCTGCATAATGTGTTTTTACGCCTATGGAGATGCCCCATGCAAGTATGCCTCATGTCATGGGATCTATGCCTCCTTCTAATGTGATGAACTTTATGTCTATGACTAATGCATTGATTCATGATGATGCTTTTTCCCTAATGCCTACATGGCTGGTTTTATGTTTAGGCCTAATGCCTTCATGCTGTTAATGTTTTCAGGCTAATGAGGTTTCTACTCCATGGTTAGGCCTACCCTGATAAATGCCTAAAGTGATTTATGCTTATCGTAAGGTTGCTCAGTGCATGGCCTTGCCAATTCTACTGGATGGTAGACATGTATTGCTGATGGTATAAAGTAATGCCAACCGTAATGTGATTAACCCTAATGTGATGTTCATGCTTTATCCTCGTGTTTGCATGCTAATGTGATGATGCTGTATGTGTAGGCCTAAGGCTATTTGCACTCTGACTAAGTGCATGATCCTGCCAGGAGGTACTGGCTGCTTTAAGTTTATTACTGATGCTTCCATTTATTCTAATTGTGCTGGTGATGGTTCTGGCAGCGGCCCGATTGGCCCTGCCTTGTAAATATGTGAACTGCTACCCGGTGCCGGTTTGCACAGTTTATCTGTACCTGAGATTGCATTCTACAATGTGTTTTATAATACACAAGTTATTTTAATGCAACCTGGTGTGGAGTCTCCTTTTGTAGTGTGTCCGGTGTGTCGCCTGTGGGTGTGCTGCGCAGATGCTTTACAGAATGCCCTGGAGTTTGGCCTACCCGCTCCGCACCATGCTACCCCGTTTCTAACATGGATATATTCAATTTACTTGAATAGTGATATACTGCACTTATTGCAGTTTTAGAAATAGCAGTCCAATGCATACACTTCATTTTAAGTCAATTGAACGCATTTTAGGAATAGTGGTGAAAGGATCACATTCAATTAGTTTACATGGTTGTGCATTGGATACTTTTCATTTGAGGACTCGTGGTGCCTTGCACACATTTCATGAATACGACTGGGGTGCTCTGAACCTGTTTTCTTTTTTATGAATCGTGATGCATTCAAACAATTTTTATTATTTTAAAAGCGTTGATTGACAGATATTGCATTGCAGTTAACAGTGGTGCGTTGCAGGTACTTCAGTTTTAGAAAGGATAGTGCCGAGCACACTGTTTTATTGTTACACAGAGTGGTGCGCTGCACAAATCGGATTGCAATAAATAGTGAGACGTTGTGCACAAGGAATTTACTGAACCCTGCTCACACAAGTAATGTGATCAATAGTGTCTGGGACACATTTTACTGCTGTGAATCACTGTGCACAGAACACGTTATTGATGTCAGCAGCAGTGCACGGCCCACTTTAAGGCCCGATGGTGCGCTACACACATTTCATGTTTTAGGAATCTCAGCGCCTTCTGAACATATTTTATTTTTTGCAGTAGCCGTGGACTGCATGTTTCACTGACATCTGCAGAGCTTGGTGCACGTCATTGATAAGAATAAAGGCCCATTGCGCACAGTTCTTTTATCGGACTAGCAGCATACGCCAAGCATTTAATCATATTTCATTTAAGTAATCGTGTGTCATTTCTGTTGCAAAGCATACAGTTTATTTTTTGGGGATAAGGTATTCGTTGCACTAATTTTTATTAGTGCTAATGTCAGGGCGTTGCACGTTTTATTGGTGACAGTGGTGCATTTCAACTCCTCGTCAGGGGTACTAAGCGCCATGTAAATACAATTACAATGCAGACATTGCTAAAACAGCGCACTGTAAATATTTTGTTGTGTAGGCCTGGTGGTGCACTGCACAAATCTTACTTCAAGGAACAGTGATGCATCCCACACGTTTCAGTAAGACAGATAACAGTAACTGATCCAACACATTCCATTTAATTAGAAATGCGGTGCACTGTTTATTTTGAAGGTATAAATATCAGTGCACTGAGCTTTAAGAATGGTGGTGCAGTGCGCGCATTATATCCATGAGCATTACATTGCCCTGCACATATTTTCATGTTTGAAAGGCGGCATGCCGCTCGCGCATTTCATCTCTGTGCATCGCAGCCTGCTCTTGTGCACGTGGGTCGGTTCTCACTGAACGCACCGGGCACGGGCGCCACTTCTGCTGGCCTCGGGCTGAGGGAACATCCAGACCATTCAGTGAGAGCCAGACCCGCGCCCTTGCAACCGGAACATGCCCTGTCACAGCACGGGCCCCCCGCCAGCAGGAAATGAATGTGGATCTTTACTAAACACACTACCGCCAAAGGCAGAAATACAAGGGGCACGCTGCATGACAACAAAAGTGATTTAAAAGCCCAGAAAATAAAAAATACCCCTGTCTAAAAGCAGAAGTCCCTCCGCACTCGAGGAGACACCGCAGTGAATCTTGTAAAACTGCCTCATACAAGAATACATGACTCGCTCAAATGAGCACAATCAAAGATTGCGACTCATTTTTTTCAATATTTGATGCTTTTAGTAAGCAGCGTTGCTTGTTAAAAGCATCAAATATTGAAAAATACAGTTTGCAGAGCCAAAAAAAAGTTCCCAGAGTGTCACGCCGCCAATGAAGCATCCAGTCCTACGCGTGCACATCTTCTGTCCATCAGCGTGCACATCTAGCTTGGAATCCGTATTGATTCAAAAGGCCCTCGCATGGCGAGAGCAGCGCATGCGCGCTGCTAACGCCAGGCGATACATAAAAAAACAGTACCTGGTGGAGTGCGTGGCCAGTGGAGGAACACTGGCCACAAGCAGGAAACTGTGCTAGTATCAATGGAAGCCCCAGGAGAGAGTAGGAGGAGGCGAGCAGCCAGGAGAAAGCAGGAGGTGTGATCAATAAAAAGAAGGAAAACAGAGGGACATGAAAGCCAAATAATGGTAAGTATTAGTAAGTAATGGGTGGGTTCTAAGCCAGTTTTATATTTTTTTTGTTAACAATAGATTTTGCTGTCAGCGCATGCGTGCTGTTCAAGGGAAACCTAAAAAGAGTAAGGCTCAGAAAAGAGCCATGAGAAACCCCGAAAAGTGCTGAACAAATGAGGGGAGAAACCAGATTGTTAGAGACTTGAAATGAGTGGTGCTTCAAAAAGGAACCACAACATTCCAAAGCTTTTTTGCAAATCTCACTGAAAGTCTCTGTAAAAGAGAATTGTGACAAACCGTATCAAAAGTGGTACTGAGAAACCACACTGCGAAGAATGAAGCTGCATATTAACCTCCAAAGAGAAATGGGGTGGTCATTTTCAGATTTTTCTGAGTTCAAAGATGGGTTCTTTAAGAGTGGAATGACTATGGCATGTTTCCAAGAGGGGGAACTGTCCGAGAAGAAATTGAGAAATTAAGTAATTCCCTGAGAATTAGATAACTGATGGTGGCACCCTTATAAATTATATGAGGGGGGCATAGGATCCAGGGGAACCCGATTTAATAGAGTCAAAGAGGGTAAGACACTCCTTGTTTACAATGGTAGAGTATTTATAGTCCTGTGTTTATGGTTCGTCTACTTGTTACTGGACTATATTCTACAGGTATAGATGTCAAAATAGTGTTTTCTTGGCTGCTTGGTGCATGATCAAGGATGTCAGGCTGAGGATTTAGAGGAAGGAGTATGAAGGAGGTATAAGATATCTCAGTTATCCCTTTTGGCACCCCACATTCTTGGGGATTGAATGAATTGAGTGAATTTTCGGTTCTGTAACTTTACATTTTGTTTTCCACATTGCACAGTATTCTTATGATTGTGCCAAAGTAGGATACTCAATTAACAGTCTTACTGGTCCTGCTTAGGCTACACTTTTAATAACAACCTCTGATCCATGTATGGCAATTCATGCTAACTTTCTACTTGCCTGTCACTGGAGATGTTCTTTTTGATATTTATCAAAGACATGTGGATGTACTGACTTACATGACACATTTTCATCCATTAGATGTTGAGACTATTTGGGTTGAGAGGAGCAAAATAACATTATTTTAACATTGGTTAAAAGATGAATTGGAATGTATTCATCACCCTCCTTCATTTTCTGAACTTATTGACTAAGGGCCTGATCGGGATGGCTGTCTGACCGCCATCCAGCATAGCATTAGGATGCGGTCGGTCCAACCGCTGTGGTCAGAGGGACTGACAGACGTGTCTGACAGGCTCAAGGAGCCCATCAGGCCGTCGGTTGGATCACAATCCCTAAAATAGTGACAATTCTAGACCTGCTTGCACTAAAGAATTTACACTAGTCTCCCACCTCTGTGAAGGAGGCAAAGGCAGAAATGCAAGAAGAAAATGGACAAGAGCATCAAGGTTTTCTGTCTCATGTCTTGTCAGAAAGTGATCTGAACTATTCGGTTGCTGATTCCGATGTCGGGCGGAAGGGTTCCGAACGTCGCCCGCATAGGAATGTGCCGTCCGGATTCCTTTCTGACTGAGCCATTCTGATGGGCTCGTCGGAAAGGAATCCGACTCGGATTTTCGGATGACTGACGACAGGCTCGGAGAGCCTGTCTGCCGTCCGGTAATCCTCCAGTACTCCCCCGGCCGCCTCTTTACGACCAAGGGAGTAGGTTGGCACTTTTTCACTGCTTTTTTGTGCCGCTGTTTCTGGCACGAAAAGGCAGCCGGAAACTGTCTGTGGGGTCCCCAGTAGGGCCTCCATGGGTGCGAGGCCACCGAATGGCGGCCTGTGGGCACCTATGGTGCCCCTCTGTTGATCCCTGCACCCAATGGCAGGCACCTTGGGGTGCAGGCCACAGGGTGCAGGGATGAAATGCACCCCTGCTTTTCATAATGCAGGCATGCATTCTGCTCAGAATGCATGCTCCCATTTTCAAGTATACTAGTGCGACCGAACAGGGTTCGGTCGCATCGTACTTGCAGGGCCGTAACCAACGACAGCAGGTCGGTCGGTTACGGCTCCTGACTGATGTCGGACGGACCTGAGTCCGTCTGACATTGGATTCGGCCCCTCAGTGTTGAAAAGGGAGTTACAAGCCTTGAAAAGTTTGTGATGAGTGGATAAATTTTCTGAGGAGTACCAAGGAACCTTTTAAAATCTGGAGTACTAATTTAGAGGAATCTAAATAGTACAGCGTCAGCCGCAAGCTAAACAGGAACGCCCAGAGATAATAACCGCCGCCAGGAGAAAGCGACGATAAACCAAAAATAACCGCCACCAAAAGGAGTGGAACAGCTCAATAGCCGATTGTGGTGCGCGCACCCACTTGAACAAAAGAAACAATAGCAAGTTGAGAAGGCTCCAGGTTTTCTCTAGAAATAGAAATAATTTGCTCTTCAAAAATGGGCACCAGAAGTCAAAAACAAAAACGGGGACTTCTCAGAGCATAAATTATGAACACAATTACGTGTCACCTAAATCCAAAACAATAAGGCAGAAATCCAAGCCAGAATTATCCAGAAGTTCAGGAGTGAAGAAAAATGAGAGTGCAAACAGTATTCATAAAACATGTACTATAGTTTTGGAGGCGTGGTCTGCTAAGAAGTCAGTTGCCAAGCACCTGTACTTGGGAACAGGTTTCTTTTATGTTTGAAGTCACATGACAGGATCTAGGAGTGCACACAACCATCTTCCTAGTGTGTTGCATTCTGGTTCTTGTAGTTTCTGAGCAACATGTGCTCTACTTAATTACAGTTCTCCACCTACTGGTCTGGGTTTAGAAGGATAAAGTGCATGAAATTTCCTTATTAAAGAAGGCGCATGTACATTTGCAGCCGGCTCGCAAGTTCTATCTTCAGGGCCGTATCCCACCCAATCCACTAAATAATGCAATTTACCCCGATACCTTCATGAGTCCATGATGCTTTTCACTTCATACTCCTCTTTACCATCAATAATAAGAGGAGGGGGTGGGGGTTCAGAACATGAAGGAGTCACATAAAGTATGAGTAGCGAGATGTGAAAGACTGGCTGAACATTTATTTCTGGGGGTAATTCTAGTCTCACAGCTACCGGGTTGATTATCTTTTGAATAGTATAAGGTTCGATGTATCTAGGTTGCAATTTTCTAGGGCCAGGTAGTCGCAAGTTTTTTGTAGCTAGCCAGACTTGATCTCCAATCTTATATTCAGGAGCAGGTCATCTATGGGTATCTGCTTGTCTTTTCATTTTCTGTTGAGCTTCTGTCAATTCGTGTTTAGCTTGATTCCAGATGCGTATGAGTTGCGCATGATGTTCTGAAACAGCAGGAATTTCTAAGACGGAAGGGGTAAATAAAGAGGTAGGAATCTAGGATGATAACCATTGGAGAAAAAGAAAGGCAAGATCTAGGAGGAGGAGTGGTATGAGATATTGTATGCAAACTCTGCTAACGGGAGAGCCTGTACCCAGTCCCCAGTAACTGTGCTTAAAAGACACCTAAGATATTGTTCTAGTGTCTGGTTAGTTCTTTCTGTTTGTCCGTCTGTTTGTGGATAATATGCTGAGGAAAGACGATGATCTATATGAAGTGCTGTATGCACCCTGCCAAAATTTCGACACGAATTGCGGGTCTCTATCAGATACTATTACAGAGGGTAATCCATGTAAGCGTATGATATGTGTTATGAATACTTCTACCAATTCTTTGGAAGTAGGTAGTTTTTTAAGGGGAATGAAGTGTGCCATTTTAAAAAGCATATCTACTACAACTAAGATAGTAGTGAAACCTCATGATACAGCTAAATCAGTAATAATATCCACGCTAATGGAAGACCATGGAGTATGAGAAAAGGGTAAGGTTTGCAACAGACCAGCTGGTGCACAATGCATTGATTTTTGTCTTGCATATACAGGGCAGGCTTTAACAAATTCATGAATATCCTGAAGCATATTTGGCCACCAAAACCATCTCTTACACATTTGCTGAGTTTTCTCACTTCCTGGATGGGGAGAGTATGACACCACTCAATATTGTAAGCTGTAGTTCTTTAGAGGGAATGTATAAACGACCATCATGGAAATAAATATTATTTTCTATCTTGTTCAAAGGGTTTATCAACCACTCTTCTGGGTTAAGAGTATTGTATATTCTAATCAGATCCTCGTAAAACGATTATTTTGCTAGTGTCATTTTTACACCTATTGCAACTATTCTTTCAGGAGAGATTATGGGTCATGGAGTGTCTACTATGTGTTTGTTGTCTTTTCCTAGTCGCGATAATGCATCTGCGCGCCCATGTTGTGCTCCAGGTCGATAGGTAATAACGAAATCATACTCACAGAAGAAAGAAACCCATCTCATCTGACCTGGGAGTAAGAGCCTTAGCAGATTTAAAAAACTGAAGGTTTCTGTGATCTGAATATATAGTTATTACGTGAGTAGATCCTAGTAAATAATGGCGCCATTCCTGAAACGCTAATTTTATGGCTAAAAGAGTTTCCTTTCCCCAATGGTATAATTTTGCTCAGCAGGGAAAAAGGTCTTCAAGAAATAAGCCACTGGATGGAGGGTTCCTGTTTTAATGTCTCTTTGCGATAAAACCCCTCCAGCTGCATATTGAGATGCATCGGCTTCAACGTAGTATGGTTGTGTTGCATCTGCATGTCCCATGACAGGGGTTGAAATAAACTTGTTCTTTAATGCCTGAAAGGCCTGCTGTGCTGCTTCAGCCCATTCAAAAATCACTCCCTTCTTTAACAATTTGGTTATTGGGGTGATGAGGTCTGAGAAATGATCCATAAATCTCCTATAAAAAATTGGCAAGCACTAAAAAGGATTGTATTTCTTTCACCGATACAGGACTAGACCATGTTGTAATGGCAGAAAGTTTGGCAGGGTCCATATGAATACCTTCTGGGGAGATCGCAAATCCAAGGAAGTCTACTTTCTGGGTATGGAAGATGCATTTATCTAACTTGGCAAAAAGGTGGTTTTCCTGTTGTTTTTGGAGTATCAATCGAACGTGGGTGACATGTTCTTGTTCAGCTCTGAGAATAGATAAAAATGTCGTCTATGCAGACAATTACAAAAATATCGAGGTATTCTCTTAATAGTTCGTTAATAAAGAATTGGAATGCTGCTGGAGCATTGCATAATCCAAACGGCATTGCGCAATACTCAAAAACTCCAAATTTTGTGCGAAACGCCGTCTTCCACTCATCTCCTTCCCTGATACGGATCAGATGATAGGCACCTCGTAAATCAAGTTTGGTAAAGATTTTTGCTTTACGAACCAGATCCAAGAGATTGGAAATGAGTGGAGGTGGATTTTTATTTTTTATTGTTACTTTGTTCAAGGCTCTATAATCTAGACAGGCTCTCAAACCCCCTTCTCGCTTAGGGATAAAAAAAATCGGAGTTGAAACAGGAGAAGTCGAGTGATGTATGAATCCCTTTTTTAACATGTCTTGGAGATATTCATATAAATACTGGGTCTCAGGTTCTGTTAGAGCATATACCCTACTGACTGGTAATTCTGCGCCCGGTACAAGATCAATCCTACAATCAAAACTTCTGTGAGGTGGCAACTTCACTGCCTTAACCTCATCGAAAACCTCTGCGTATTCTTGATATTCTGGTGGTAAGATATGACAGTTAGAATCAGTGATTGCACAACCAATAGAGGGGTGTATGAGCGAAGTGTCATGGTAACAGTGTAACATGCAGTACGGGGAACGGAGAGTAACTCTCCTGGTGACCCAATCAATATGAGGATTATGTTTTTGTAACCCGGGTACCCCCAATATTGCACCAAAGTTGGGTGCATCAATTAAATCAAACTGAATTTTTTGGGCATGCCCATTATCACAGATCATGCCAAAAGCAGGAGTTTGGTAGGTTATTAAAGCAGACGATAGTTCTGTACCATCCGCAGCCTTGACCTTTTCTGGGTGTGCTTTAGGAATAGACTCTATTCCCCAGGTTTTTGCCAAAGAGATATCTAAAAAATTACTGGTTTCCCCAGAGCCCAACGGAACTGACAAGGTAGTTCTATTCTGAGATGATAACAAGAGCACCACAGATATTGTTAGATATTTTGGTACTAAAGAAGAGGTGTTTGCTAGAAATTGAGAGACCTTTGAAGCCTCAAGACTTGGGGAGCCGGTCTCCTCACTCTCCAAGTCTAGTAGTTTTCCGTATGGACTGTTGATCCCACCTTAACCACAGGAGGTTTAGTTCCCCTTTGGGTTTAACAGTGCAGTCTTTGGCATAATGTCCCCCTGTTCCACAATAAAGACATAGATCAAGCCGTCTACGCTTATCTCGTTCTTCTTAGGAAAGAGGACCTCTGATACCTCCTATTTGCATAGGTCCTACATTGTCTTTTACCTCTTTCTTTTCACTTCAAGCAAAAAAAAGACGAGGAAATTCGCCTTTCGTACGTTCTCCTTTTCTTTCACTTAGCCGATGGTCTAATTTGACTACTAAGTTGATAAAAGACGGACAGTCTTCTGGAGGGTTAACTATCTGTGATAGAACATCTTTCAACTCATCCCGCAACCCTCCATAAAACAAAGATGTTCGTTTTTCTTCTGGCCATTGGGTTTCGGCTACGAGTCGGTTAAAGGTGGTGATATAGGTAACCAGGTCTTTTGACCCTTGCTTCAGACTTAAACACTCATTATCACTCGCCTGCATGTACGAGTGGCGCGCAAAAAGATTTTTCATACTTTCTTTAAATCGAGTTAAGTCATACAGGATGGGGTCATCATTTTCTACCAGAGGCACAGCCCCTAAAGCCGCATTGCCAGACAAATAAGAAATAATGAAGGCTACTGGAAAGGAGTCTGATCAACACAGGAACTGCAAATGACACTGGTTCATGAACACTGCATATTTGCTACTCTCTCCGTTAAATCTCTCAGGCATAGCTAAGGGAGTTTGTGGGGGTGTAACAACAGTAACATTTACGGGTGATGCGGATACTCCAGAAGAAGAAAAGGCAGCAGAAGGGAAAGATACTTGGAAATGGATGGGTTGCATATAGGTTTTCTTTGGTTTGACTGTGCTGTCTACGCTACTAGTAGCTGATTGTCTTTGTGTTTTCAAAATATTTAGTTCTGAGGTTAGTCTCATATTCTCGCTTTTGACTGTTCTAAGTTCATCCTGTAAACTGGTTACAATTGCGACTAACTCATTCATAGTTAAGGTAGAAGTTTCAGATGACATGACTCCACCCATAAATGTGTTAAAGGCGTCGTCCTTGTCCATCTTCGCTCGGGGGGATTTAAAATACATGGGCTTGGCAATCTGTTGCGGATAGCCAATTCCTCGGGAGCGAAGAGGGACCTCAACTCTCCCCCTGGGTACTACCAGTTTCGTCTATAACCGGATTGCTAGTCACCACCCTGAGGGGAGAGAAGAGTCAGCTCAGGATCACCAAGGTGAACGACGAATCCAATATGTTCAGGAGAGGCTGGAGTATTGGATGTAGTGGTGAATGCTTAGAGAAGACAAACAGAAAACATAAACAATTAATACTGACTAGGATAATTCTCTATATATGTCTAATACCACTGTTATTAGTCGTACTCAGGTTGTGTACGCTCCTAGACTTACCATCATCGACATCGTGGATGTTTAGTATTGAGAGCTGGAATCCATACAGGAATGAACTTGATGATCTGGGCAGGAATCCACACAGGAAGAAACTTGATGATCTGTGCAGCTAAATCCCACAACAATCAGAAATAGATCAAGTACATCGGGAGTATGGCATAATACAATAATGTCCCAGCAAAAAGAATGCAATTCTACACCCACGGTAATTTTAGGTCCGAAGTATGTGAGCTGCTCAAGATGGAATTAGGCACAATATTGAAATTGTCCACGGCATTCAAAGAATAGCCACTAAAACATACGGTAGTGCTCAAGGGAACAATCAGTCCACGGCATTCTAAGAACAGCTACTAAAACATGCGGTAGTCCTCAAGGGAACAATCAGTAGCAGCTGTGAGGGAAGCGATGCCGTTATTTGAAAAAAGAGGCAACCGCGAGCATAGCGGCAATGGTAATGGAGGAAAGCGGCAGCCACGAGTGCAGCGTCAGACGCTAGCTAAACGGAAACGCCCAGAGACAATAACTGCCACCACGAGAAAGCGACGATAAACAAAAAATAACCGCCACCAAAAGGAGAGGAACAGCTCAATAGACGATTGTGGTACGCGCGCCCACTTGAATAAAAGAAACAATAGCAAGTCGAGAAGGCTCCAGGTTTTCTCTAGAAATAGAAATAATTTGCTCTTCAAAAATGGGCACCAGAAGTCAAAAACGAAAACGGGGACTTTTCAGAGCATAAATTATTAACACAATTACGTGCCACTTAAATCCAATACAATAAGGCAGAAATCCAAGCCAGAATTATCCAGAAGTTCAGGAGTGAAGAAAAATGAGAGTCCAAACAGTATTCACAAAACGTGTACCACAAGTTTGGAGGCGTGGTCTGCTAAGAAGTCAGTTAACCAGTGCCTGTATGTGGGAGCAGGTTTCTTTTATGTTTGAAGTCACATGACAGGATCTAGGAGTGCACACTACCATCTTCCTAGTGTGCTGCATTCTGAGTCTTTTCGTTTCTGAGCAATATGTGCTCTACCTCATAATTTTACATGTTATGCCTCCTTTGTTGGTTCATTGATTCTTTTTGTGTCATCCAAATAAACCAGTAGCTTCCATATTGTTGTACAGTGTTACTTTTAATAATGGTTCTCTTCATGAGATGAGCTTGAAACCTTTGAGTTAACCCAATGAATACAGTATGCTGATGATAGAAGAGTATGCCTACTGCAGTGATGTCCTCATGTGGTTTCACCATTTACCGGGTTTCAAGGCTCTGTGTAGGACATCGGACAAAATAGCTAATTAAAAATATGTGTAACATAAATATTGTGTCAAGAATATCGTGACACATAAATATTGTTGTCTTTAATATCGTTGTCAAAATATTGCTTTAGGTGTTGTATTGATTATTGATGTATTCAATAGTAATGTTAATAATATTGTTTTTAGTGGTAAATAGTGTGAAATATATTGTATTGTTGTTTTTATTTTTTTATATATAGTAATTGTTTATAATATTTTCAGTAATTTTTTATATAAGAATTCCTTTTGTAATTTAATTAGTTAAAACTTTTTTTATTTAGTATAATTATATTTCTTAGGAGCAGGATGTTGGGTTTACAGGAGATTAGGCTATGAAGTATTTTAAAAATAATATATTAGTGTATATATTTTGATGTTTATTTTGAAAAATGTAAAAGAAAAATGTAGGAGTAGAATTTTGAGTTTGTAGGGGATATGGGTGGGAAGTATTTTATAAAATTAAGTATTATAATACTTTTTTATTGTAAATAAAAATAAAAAAAAACGTAGGGATGGCATGTTTGGTTCATAGAAGATATGAGTGGGGAGTATTTAATAAAATCATGTATTAGTGTTTACGTTTGGATCTGTATTTATTAAACTTAAAAAAGTATTTTTTTAATTTGTTATAGTGGGGTATTGGATTGCTAGTGCATAAGGGTGTGGACATTTCTATTTCTTTTTTGAATAGTTTCAATATTTTGGAAAAGATTCTAGATTTGTAATTTTTTGTAAACATTTGGAATATTTAACATTTTTTAAAAAGTACAATATTTTTGAAAAAAGTATTAAATTAATGTAAATTTAAAACTAGATTTAAAAACATTACATGTTAGTAAAATAGTGTTATGTCATATTTGATGGAACAATATTAACAGTTTTTTAAAAATTATATATTTTTCATTCAAATATTTTTTCTAATTTTCTAAAAATTAAAATAAACTTGTTTTTGAATGTTATAAAAATAGTAACATATATTTTAAATGTCAGTATTATAGCAACACTGAAAATAGTTGATTTTGATGAAAAAAATCAAATATTTAGATAAAGTATTATTTACATAGGAAAAATAAAATTAAAATAATGATATATTCATATGTTTTTACGAAAAAAGACTTAAAAACATTAAACAGTATATTATATATTTAAGAATTGTTAACTAAATTATTATTAAATCTTATTAATATAATTGGTATACAATTTTGAAAATGTTTTAAAATATTGCAGTATGTCAAACATTTTCATATATGAATATTGTATCCAATTTTGTATGACACATATTAAAAAAATTATATGGATAATAAATATTTTTGTTTATGATGATTTATTTTAATTGGAAAAAATATGTTTTTATTAGGTTTTATATAGATGTTTGTTGACTTTGTTTATATTGCGGTGGTAATAGTAAATGTTAACTTTTTAGTGTGCTATATTTTGGGTTTCTTATTTTATATTATTGTAATTTGTAAATATTTTGGGCCCCATTCCAAGTACGACTGCCACAATGTGGGCCCGCCTACAGTGTTATGAGTCCGCCAGGGATCCAGAATACTGTGGCAGTCACGCAGCGGTCAGGAGCAGAAATATGCTGGCAGTGTCGCTGCGGTACCGCAGAGCATATTCTGAGTTGCCTGTCCACCACCCTTCTCATGGCGGTGATCCGCCATGGAAATAGTGGCAGAGAGGCTAATAAAGGGGCCCTAATAGGGCCCTCATGGTGCATGGAGGGGGGAACATGTTATGCACCCCTGGAACTGCACCCATTTTTCTGCATGGTGTGGCGTACAAGTCTCACCAAAACAGATCGAGAACCTTATCTCAAGCATCAAGTCTGGTTCCCCCATGGATCCTTGCCCTTCTTCTGTTTTAAAACTGATTCCGGACATTCTGGCCCCAAACCTAACAGACATCTGCAATGCCATGTTTAATACGGGCACCTACCCCGCTACATGGAAAAGTGCTATAATTAAGCCACTCCTAAAAAAACAGCACCTCGACCCTCTAGAAATAAAAAACGACAGACCCATCACAAGCCTTCCTTTCCCAGCCAAAATATTTGAGAAATTAATGAACACTCAATTGGCCCTCTAGATTGAAGCCAATAACCTCCTGGATGAGACTCAATTTGGCTTCAGGAAAAACCATGGCACAGAAACTGCCCTCATTAAAGCAGCAGATGAAATTAGAACAATCTGAGACCAAGGTGGCTCGGCGGTGCTAGTGCTGCTGGATCTGTCTGTGGCCTTTGACACGGTTGACCACTCCACTCTGATCGATCGTGTCTCGAATATCGCCATCAAACTGAAGGCCAAAAAATTACTGATCTCATTTCTCTCGAACCGCACACAACTAGTGAGCCTCGGCGATTACAAATGCCCCCCTTTTTCCCTCCCATGTGGTATGCCACAGGGCTCATCCTTGAGTCCAACACTCTTTAACATCTATGTTCTGACCTGGCCAGGGTCATCAAATCCCACGGGATGGGTCTTGCCTCCTATGCCGACGACACACAACTGGTGCTAGCAATTCACAATGAAGGCGGAGCATTTGCCTCCAGATTCCAAAGTGGCATGTGTGCCATCAGTACCTGGATGGCCAATAACTGCCTAAAGTTAAACTCCGATAAAACCGAGGTTCTGATATTTGGCAAGCTCTATCCTGTCTGGTCCTCCATCTGGTGACCCACCGACCTGGGTACACCGCCTCTCCCAGTGTCAAAAGTTCAAAATTCAGGTGTCATATTTGACGACAAACTGGCTTTTACCTCACACGCCAATGCTGTCGTCTTGTCATCCTTTTACACTCTCAGGATGATAAAAAAACTTCTACCCTTCCTTCCACCCAATGCTGGAAAAACCCTTATTAACACCTTAATAATGTCTAAAATTGATTATTGCAGTGGCCTTCTCATCAACGCTCAGAAAAATGTCACTAACAGACTGCAGATGATGCAGAATTCAGCTGCAAGATTGATAACGGGCACCCCTAAGTATCGTCCAATCTCATCAGTAGTACAAAACCATCATTGGCTACCTATAATAAGCTGAATTAAGTTCAAGGCTCTTTGTATTGCCTCCAAGGCCATTCATAAAACTGGACCTGACTTCCTGAAGAAAGCCTTGTGTGGATATATTCCCAACAGACCTTCCGCTCATCAACAGCCAACCTCTTGAATATTCCCGCACAGAAAAAGTAGCTTGGGGTGAAAGAAGATTCACCGTCGCCACTGCCAAACTATGGAACACCCTTCCCCAGCATATCAAATCATGCCCAACGCTATTTGCCTTCAGGAAGCTGATTAAGACTTGGCTTTTTAATCAATAAACACCACATCTCTAGCTCCATCTTCTACACAGTCCGCAGCGCCGAGACACCCAAGGGTATTTGCGCGCTCTACAAATTGCTTAAATAAATAAAATTAAATAAATTAATGTGGTTTATCAGTTCCATGTATATATTCCCTAGTTTGTTTGAAAGTAATGCATACACCAAAGGTATTTTAGTTTTTTTTTTATTCACCATGTATGGTTTATAGTTGATGGAATGGTTTGGGACACATTTTAAATGTGCCATCCATCATCCATGTTTGGCATTGGGCTAGTTCGAGTAAGATGTAAGGGGTAGCAAAGATTAATATATGTTTCTCATTACTTTTGTTATCATATCACAGGAATTGTGCCTCTCTATGTGTAAATAACAGGTGCAGTGTTTTTTTTATATCCCTGTGTGTTTTAGGAGCAAGTGGGGTATCGCTGGTGCCCTTTTAGTTCGGGTTATGAAGCGTTTTAAGGTGAGTATTGATGGTAACTAGCCTTTCATATATTCAGGTACGTGGGGTAGTATATTTTTCAGTATTTGTGCGGTGTTCTAGGGTACTAGTGCTTACTCCTCTTATATTTTCTCACATTTCTCTCATTTACATTACTGCTCTTTTACATTAATTACTACAGTTTCTTTACTAGTTGCTCTCCCATAACATGCATTAGAATAATACATTTCCAATTAATATGTTCAGTAGAAGCATTTTCTGGAGGTGTATCCCATGTAGCACAGTATTAGTGTCCCCTTATGTGTTATACATTTTGCACCTTCTGTCAGTATGTCTTTATTTACTGTAATAATATTGATAGAGCGTGCAGGGACCTACTAGCTCAGTTTTATCATACTCACCTGGGGCTATATAACAATCACACTTTGAACTAGCAGTCCTGCCTAACCAAGTACTAATTTAGTCACCCTATCAGTTGCCCAGAGGTCAGATTTAGGACTTACACCTGTAAACCATGACTTACCAATCCTCGTCACCTTACTATAAGTCCTGTGAATCAGGGAGTTAGAATAAACAGGCAATATTTAAACACATTTACTTTCTTATAATAACCACAGACTCTGGTAAAGTTTTAAAACCTTCATTTATGAGAGATTTTCTGAGTCAAAATGAAAAGGGCCACAATCTCGTGACCATAAATTTTACAAGTAAGAATATAACCAGTAGGACATAAAGTTTGTAAGAAATCACAGCAACACCTTTAGACATTGGTACCAGGGAAGGGTGAGAAAGGGAAATAGCACAAGGACATACCACATAGATTATATTTACCGAGTATGGTGCAATGACCAATCCTGGCCATGGGCTGGGGCAAAAACGACCAGGACCAGGCTCCCGACTAATCAGGTGCCCACAGGACAAGAGAGGTGCAGATCAGCACAGGTGACCTCAGATAAGTGCAACTCCAGAGTCACACCCCTCTCTCTAGGAAAGCCAATTAGTACCCCGACTGGGTAATCGATTCTTCTGACAGAGTGCTTCGCCAGCACCCCTGTTCTTGATCGCCTATTGAGTGCGTTGGGTCAGTGACAGGTCAGCTATTTGGACAAGTCAGACAATTTCTCTATCCAAACCTACCTTAGTTATACCATTTCGAGGGCAATGTACCACCCCTAAATGTTGCAAATCTATGTGTTCCCCTTCACTGATTGGTCAGAAAGACGAGGAGAGGTCATCAAACCATACTAAGATGATGTAATTTCAGTTTGATTCATATTGATTGAATTCCCACACACAATTTACTTTCCCATGATTTTATTCCACCCACCAACATTATTTCATTTTCGCATACAATGTTAACACATTTGATAAGTCTTCTTCCTTTTCCCAGGTCATGGTGAGGTTCTCAAGCACATCGTGGGCAAGATACTTCTTGGCCGAGGTTCAATGCCAATGCTTCAGCAATTTCAGAGTCAGAGTGCGCGTGCGCAGCATCGTCCAAGATGGAGGATGTGACAGTATTCAGGCCCAAAGTACGAGCTAGTAGCAAAGTCAAAAAGAGACATATTAGACTACAAAAATACATGAATGCACTGTATACCACTTAGCTCTACTCTAACCCCATTACTTTATTTTAACTTGTGCATTAATAGTTAAGCAGAACGAACAAGCTTAATATAAGCTGCAGCACAAGTATTAGCATGTGAGATTTAAAGTGGCCATTTCTGGCACTAGTGCGCAGAGGCAAAGATTTCCCACCAAGCATAAAGGACGTCACACCACATGAGTGTGGCAGACGTATGCGCAATACAGTTCCCGCGTTTTTGGCGGCCATATTAGTTCACTAGAGTTAATATTAGTAAAAACACATAGTAAAGCTTCCCCTAGATACTAGAAATGTGGTGTAGTGCAAATGTTAGTGCACAAAACATGTTGGTTAATATATTACAGGTTATTTAGAGAGGGATGAGTACAAGCAAGTTTCTGTATATGTGAAACCTCGCTCCATCAATATGAACATAGGAAAATAGTTATTTACTAAATGTTCTTAATTAATATACAGTTTAATATACATTTTCTATTTGTTGCCAAAACTTACTTGTATGTTGTTTAGAGTAGGTTTGTGTTCTTGGAAACTTTTCCTTCTGTAAGCTTCTTCATAAAACAGGCGTTTTTTTCTGTTGGAAGAGAAAAAGTAGTTTTATTTATTGCATATATTATATATTTCATGCTTAACAATGTTTTCACTGTTGCTGTTGCAGTACGTTTATAGCAGTTTTTTATATATAGTTACTTTGTTTTGTGGTCTTTGATGTTTAGTTGTCAATGGAAAGGTTGGATAATCTGCTGAACAGGGCAAATATTAAAAATGATGGGCGTGATTATGATGGTGGTCGGACTTTTGTCTGACGGCCATCCTGTCAGGAATGGGACCACCTGAATAGCTGTTGGCGGTCCTGCTAAAGGAATTATGCTGCGATTACCTTCAAGGAGGTCGCAATGTTTTTTTGTAAATATTTTTTTATTGCAGCAAGATCAGAAAATCATACAGCATGTTCAAACATCTCTCCTTGGTTCTCATTTGGTGTGTCACCCCTCACCCCAGTGTTACACAGCCATTCAGCTCATAACCCGGAGGTTGAGCGGCAAAATCACGGTGGGAATAACAATTTCACTGGAGCGCTCTGTTCATGCTCATAGCCACCAAGCGGATGAGGAATGACATGGCTGCTATTGGTCCTAACAGTCCCTTCTCCCTGTCCCAAGTCCAGGTAAACCAGGAGTCTCTTTTCACCCAACTCGAACAAACCCCCCATCAAGGAGGTCGCAATGTGTATATTTTGTATTGCGGCAAGTGCTGCGGGCTGCAGTACACGCTGCAAAACAAAAAACTAATGGTTGTAGGGAAGGCGTGTCCTAATTATAACGGCGGTGCCCGTGCCGGCATCGTCTCCATTGACTAACACTTTCCTCACTGCCACCACGGTGGGAGCTGTGATCTTGGTGGTGGTGGGAGTCTGGAGGTGGTCTGGAGGTGGTCTACCTGCCCACCCACTTTGAAATCCGGCAGTTGGGCTGGCAGGGTAGCAGGTGGTCAGACCGCCAAATGGCGACGGTGGTCCAGAGACCGCCAAAGTCATTTGGCCGTATTTCTTCTGCTAATGTACTCAAGTGTCTGTAAGCTAGTTTTTCAGGAAGCAGGCCCTCAAGTTTTGCAATGGAAGGGGGGGGTGAGGGGTGAGGAATCACCTTCAGGCTAGACTAGAAGATTTCGAAATCTCAGGACGCACCAGAAGAATCTTCTGCAAGAGGATAAGAAGACTTGCAAACCATATTTGGCAAGGTCATAAACATGATAAAAGAAAAGTATTAAACTTGGATTGAGGGATCATCTTAATTTCATACCCCACATGATTGAAGATGCCTTAAGCTCAATCATAAATGACATTTAAAGAATGTATAGTACCCAGAGAAACATTTTTGACCCTCAGAGTGTGCTACTGCATGTAAGCCATGTAATAGTTTAATTTAGCATAAGTGTATGTGGAGTTAATGGCTTAAAGACACTGGGTCTTGCTATAGTAAATACGCAAACATTGACCCACAAAGAATGCTTAATGACGGAGTCCTATGGGGAGCACTATCCATCAATGTAACCTATGAGGGCATGCCAGCAATTTAATAGATGACAAAAGCGCAATTCACTACGAAAACATTTCAAGGAGTACTGGGGTAGGGGGAGTACAGCGAAGTGTGCTTGATTTAAACAAAACCCCTAGGCAGCAGAACTCGACAAAATGGTGGAGAAAAAGGGTGATGCCCACAACCTTCTTACTAAAAAGGATCTAAAGATATGCCAGAACTTCACCAAAAAATCTCTGAAACATTCACCTCCCAACTATAATCTTTGGAAACAGAGATGACAGCAAACGTTGCTGATCTCAATAAGCCTACATGCCATTGGAGAGAGGAATGATGATATAGCTGGCCTAAGCTAAGATATGATGACATCTCAACCGGCTCTTGCCTAAAGGGAAGAAGAATCAAAAGACCTGAGTGAAAAATTGTGGACTTGGGGAGTAGATCAGCAGGGACAATATTAGGGTCCACAATGCAAGGGAGGCAAAAGATGGATCAGATTTTGAGATGGATTATGCAGACCTGGTTAAAGGATAAGTTACTTACCTGTAATCCTAGTTCTCTTCCAGGGGTATACTCATCAAAGTCATAAGCACTGAATAGTCCTGCCCACGTGCGGGACCCCGGAGCAATAGCCAATAATATGCATATATCTACATATATATATATAAATACATATAAATACGCATAAAATACCCATATATATATAGATAATATGCATATACATATACACCCTAAAATACACCATACTAGGCTCAAAAACTGCCATCATTGCATGTAAAACTTTTACATTTGCTAAATAAAGACATATAAATTACATTATATGATAATGTAAAGAAGAAAACACTGCTCTGGTTTTTTTTTTAAACACACAACCTTTATTTTCAAAGGTAAAAACAGGCAGGATCATAGAGGCAGCTTTAGCCTAGATAGCTGCATAGTAACAACAGAAAAATTAGGCGCCGTGCCTTTAAGGCCTCTATGAGCCTCCAGGCTCCCATCATGCACCACAGGTGATAGTTAGGTCAGTTCTTTTGGACGGCGTATAACAGTGTGATAACCGCATGGGTTACATGTAAAATAGACAGCCCTGGTATTCGCCCGGGGAGGCGGATGGGTTGCTTATGACTTTGATGAGTATACCCCTGGAAGAGAACTAGGATTACAGGTAAGTAACTTATCCTTCTCTTCCAGGGGATACTCATCAATAGTCATAAGCACTGAATAGAGTAGCAAGCCCATCCCATACCCTGCGGACGAATACCAGACTCTCTAAACAGTATACTAATATATATATTACCCAAATAAATTCCTCAGGGATGCTTGACCAACTTGAGCATCCGCCTGAGTATCAGAATCAAGGCAGTAATGGCAAAGGTATGAACCGAACGCCACGTAGCTGCCTTACAAATTTCATGAACAGGAACATTTTTAAGCATTGCTATCGTAGCAGCCTTTCCTCTAGTGGAATGCGCTCTCGGCTTGCCCGAGAGCTGTTTCCGTGCCAACTGATAAGATAACATAATGCATGACACAATCCATCTAGAAATGGACCTCTTAGAAGCAGGCAAGCCCGTATTCAGAGGACCGTAGTTCACAAACAAATGATCAGACTTTCGAACACTCTTGGTTTTATCAAGATAAAATTTCAAAACTCTTTTTAAGTCCAAAGAGTGAAGAGCTTTTTCAGCTGGAGTGTTCGGATTAGCAAAAAACGTAGGCAGTGTAACTGACTGGTTAATGTGAAAGTCCAAGACTACCGTAGGAAGGAATCTCGGATGAGTCCGAAGCACCACTCTATTTGCATGGAAAACGAGATAAGGTTCTGAAGCACAAAAGGTCTGAATCTCGCTCACCCTGCGCGCAGAAGTGATAGCTACTAGGAAAGCCACCTTCCATGACAGATGTTGAAGTGAGGCCTTATGAATAGGTTCGAATGGAGGACCCATCAATTTGGACAAAACCACATTAAGCTCCCAAGGAGGAGAGGGAGTCCTCACGGGAGGATACACTTTCTTGAGACCCTCCAGAAAATCCTTCACAACTGGCATTTGAAAGAAAGAAACCTGAGCAGGGGACTTTCGATATGCTGTTATTGCTGCCAGATGGACCTTTATAGAAGAATACTGTAAGCCTGCTTTGGCCAAAGAAAGTAAGTATGGTAACAGTACCTGTTCTTGACCTCGAATAGAGTCATGACCTTCAGCAGCACACCACATGAAAAACGCTTCCACTTGAAAGCATACGACTTTCTTGTAGAAGCTCTCCTCGCCTCTATTAAAATGTGCATACAATCCTGCGAGAGGCCTAGATGTCCATACTGGACGAACTCAGGAACCATACTGCTAGCTTCAGCGACGGCAGGTTGGGATGGAACACCCTGCCGTTCTCTCTGGTCAGCAGATCCAGGCAGCAAGGAAGCCTCATGTGCGGTACTTTGGACAGATACAGGAGATCCGGGTACCACAATTGGCGAGGCCAATCCGGAGCCACCAGGATCATGTCTGTCTTGGACTTGTACAGCTTCTTGATCAAAAGGGAATGAGTGGAATCGGTGGAAAAGCGTAGAGTGATGTCTCTGACCAGTCCATCCATAGAGCATTCCCCTTGGACCCTCGTTGTGGGTACCTGGACGCGAAGACGCAGCATTTTGCGTTTTCAGCGCCCGCAAAGAGATCGATTTCTGGTGTCCCCTAGGCCTGAAAGACATCTCTTATCACTTCTTCTTTTAAGACCCAGTCGTGTGCTTCTGCGAAGTGTCTGCTTAGGTCGTCTGCTTGGATGATGAGGACACCCGGCAGATGGACAGGCAATATTTTCATACCCCGAGCCAGAAGCCACTTCCAGATTGCTTGAGCTTCGAGCGACAGAGGTCTGGATCTCGTTCCGCCCTGCTTGTTCAGATAGTACATCGTTGTTGTGTTGTCCGTTTGAACAAGCAGGGAGGATGTCTTGATCGCGGGAAAGAAAGCCTTGAGAGCTAGGTGGACGAATGTCTGACAAAATATCGATAACACAAATATCGATATACAAAAATATCGGAACAAAAATATCGAAGTCAAAAATATAGGAATCCTATCCCTAACAAGGTAAGTACAAATATATCGAGAAAAAAATATAGAATGACAAAAATATCGTTTTTTGTAAAATATCGTTTTTTTTATTGAATAAAAATCTAATATTAACAAAATAATACTTATAAATGTAATAAACATATTTAAAAATGTACTATAATATTTAAAATTAATACATAATGTAATACAAATTAATATTAATAAATATATAATACATAATATATTTTTCATTAATATTAACTCTAAATTAATTATTTTCATAACTTATAAAAAAATAAAAATATAATAAATTACTAATACATTTATATACATAGAATAATCACATAAATAACAATTAATAACAACATAATACTAATAAAAAAGCTAAATACATTTTAGATAGTGTATGAGTAAAAATTACTATTCCCACTCCAGAGAGTGCAACAGTAGGGAAAGTGTTGGATAGCGTAGGGGTAACAATTACTATTCCAACTCCAGAGAGTGCAACAGTAGGGAAAGTGTTGGATAGCGTAGGGGTAACAATTACTATTCCCACTCCAGAGAGTGCAACAGTAGGGAAAGTGTTGGATAGCGTAGGGGTAACAATTACTATTCCCACTCCAGAGAGTGCAACAGTAGGGAAAGTGTTGGATAGCGTAGGGGTAACAATTACTATTCCAACTCCAGAGAGTGCAACAGTAGGGAAAGTGTTGGATAGGGTAGGATTAAAAATTACTATTCCAACTCCAGAGAGTGCAACAGTAGGGAAAGTGTTGGATAGCGTAGGGGTAACAATTACTATTCCAACTCCAGAGAGTGCAACAGTAGGGAAAGTGTTGGATAGCGTAGGAGTAAAAATTACTATTCCCACTCCAGAGAGTGCAACAGTAGGGAAAGTGTTGGATAGCGTAGGGGTAACAATTACTATTCCAACTCCAGAGAGTGCAACAGTAGGGAAAGTGTTGGATAGCGTAGGGGTAACAATTACTATTCCCACTCCAGAGAGTGCAACAGTAGGGAAAGTGTTGGATAGCGTAGGGGTAACAATTACTATTCCCACTCCAGAGAGTGCAACAGTAGGGAAAGTGTTGGATAGCGTAGGGGTAACAATTACTATTCCAACTCCAGAGAGTGCAACAGTAGGGAAAGTGTTGGATAGCGTAGGGGTAACAATTACTATTCCAACTCCAGAGAGTGCAACAGTAGGGAAAGTGTTGGATAGCGTAGGATTAAAAATTACTATTCCAACTCCAGAGAGTGCAACAGTAGGGAAAGTGTTGGATAGCGTAGGGGTAACAATTACTATTCCAACTCCAGAGAGTGCAACAGTAGGGAAAGTGTTGGATAGCGTAGGGGTTGAAATAATATACTTATAAAAAATAATTCATTATTACTTAATTACATTAAAATTAGTTCCCACCATATTCCCCTATAAACACACAACCCGCAACAGAACACATTTATCAATTAATGAATTATTTAAAATTAATTACCAATTAATTATAATTATTTACCAATTAATAACAATTAATGTATGCTTCCTACTAATCAATAATTAATTCTACATAATTAAATTACTTCCCACCCTATTCCCCTATAAACCCATAACCCGCTACAGAACATATGTATCAATTAATCAATTAATTAAAATTAATTAAAAAGAATTCTCAATTAATTAATTAATAATTCCTACTAATTAATAATTAATTTAACATAATTAAATTACTTCCCACCCTATTCCCCTATAAACCCATAACCCGCTACAGAACATATTTATCAATTAATCAATTAATTAATATTAATTACAAATAATTCTCAATGAATTAATAATAATTCCTACTAATTCATAATTAATTTAACATAATTAAATTACTTCCCACCCTATTCCCCTATAAACCCATAACCCGCTACAGAACATATTTATCAATTATTCAATTAATTATAATTATTTAAAAATTATTTTCAATTAATTAATTTATAATTCCTACTAATTAATAATTAATTTAACATAATTAAATTACTTCCCACCCTATTCCCCTATAAACCCACAACCCGCTACAGTACTAAAAGACAACATTTAATTAAATTACATTAAAAATAAATTATTAAACATAATAAATACAATATAATATACACAAAATGTATTTAAAAATCGATATTAGTAACATCGAAATTATTTACTTCGATATTACTGACATCGATATTTAAAACTTCGATATTACTAATATCGATATTAAGAGTGTCGATATTACTTACCTTCTATATTATGTCCCTTCGATATTTAAACTTCGATATAATTGTATATCGAAATTTAAAACTCAATATTTTGTCTGTGTACCAGGTGGACAGCTCTGAGTTCCAACATGTTTATATGATACAGTCTTTCTTTCTCTGACCACACTCCTTGAACTTGAAGCGACCCCAGATGGGCGCCCCATCCCTGAAGGGACACATCTGTCACCAGCGATTGTCTGGGCATGTCCTCTTGGAAAGGCACTCCCACTACCAGATGACTCCGCTGCATCCACCATCGAATGGAGATCCGTACTGACAAGGGTAGTGACAGCTTGTCCTCCCAACGATTTGAAAACTGGGACCACTGGTCCTCCAGAGACTGCTGCAGAGGTCTCATGTGCAGCCTGGCGTTCGGAACGAGGAAAATACAAGACGCCATGGACCCTAGAAGAGACGAGATCTGCCTGGCCGTTGGCCGAGGAGTCTTCAGTAAAGTTTGACACTTGAGGAGAATGGAGGATAGTCTCTCCTCCGAAGGATACGCTTTTGCGTCCTTTGAATCCAGAAGTGCGCCCAGATAGTGTATCCTCTGCGTGGGATTGAGGATAGACTTTTTGAAGTTTACGTGAAGGCCTAGTCTCCGCAGCTGATGTATGCAGAACGTGAGATGTTGCTGAAGCAGAATCGGAGACACACTCTTTAGCGGCCAATCGTCTAGATAGGGATAGACGAAAATGTGCCTCTTCCTCAGGAAAGCCGCTATGACTGCCATGCACTTTGAAAAGGTGCGAGGAGCTGACTTTAGCCCGAAGGGCAAGACTGTGAATTGGAAATGGCTGGTTTGGATGCAAAACCTTAGAAACTTCCGATGCTTTGGGGCGATGGGGATGTGAAAATAAGCATCTTGAAGATCTATGGAGCACATCCAGTCCCCTTTATGCAATAGTGGAATTATCTGATGTAACGCCAGCATTCTGAACTTTTCTCGCCGAATGAATTGATTGAGGCGCCTGAGATCTAGTATGGGCCTGAACTCCTTGTTTGGACCTTTCTTTGGAACTAGAAAATATCGGGAGTAAATGCCTTGTCGAGGCTGTGTCTTTGGGACCTCCTCGATGGCATAGGATTAAGGCAGACACCTCTTGCCTCAAAAGATGAATTCGATGGGTCACAGTCTTTTGAGGAGGAATGGAAGGTGGAGGGGACTTGATTCTGATGACATATCCATTTTTTTACAATATTCAGCACCCATTTGTCTATTGTGATGTTTTTCCACTCTTCCAGGCAAAAACGAACACTTCCCCCCACCGGAGTGGGTAACGGGCTCAGGGGAAGCAACAACTCACTGCTTTTGTTGCTGTTGCTTGTTTCCAGGTGCAGACTGCCTGGAAATGCCACCTCTTCCTCTACCAGGACGACGCTGGGAGAACTGAGATCTTCCCTGATTCTGCTGTGACGACCATTGAGGGGTTTGAACCCTCTGTTGGTTCTGTCTCCTGTCGTATGGACGGTATTTTTTCTTAAAATCCTTCCTTTTCTCAAGACCCACAGCTCTCACCGTATCAAGCTCTGTCTTCATTCACGACATCTCATCGTCAGCATGAGATCCGAATAGCGATGTTCCATTAAAAGGCAGATTAAGAATCCGGTGTTGCGCCTCAGGCTTAAGACCCGTGAGTCTCAACCACACTGAGCGCCTGGCGCAGAGTCCATGCGCGTAACCATGTGTAGATAAATCCGAAGCATCAGCGGCTGCACTAATCACCTGGTTAGCCACTAGCCCACCTTCATGTAAGATCTCAAGAAAGTCGTGTTTGTCTTCTTTAGGAAGCTTCTCTGCGAAACAAGACATGGAGTCCCATAGTGTGCGGTCACAGCGACCCAGCAAAGCAGAAGCGCTGGCGACTTTCATGTAGGAAGCAGAGGTGGCACACATTCTCTTCCCTACAGAGTCCATAGCCTTACTGTCCTTATCCGGCGGCACAGAGGATGACGCCGCTCCTGTTTGATTCTTGCGTGCCGCTGAGACAATCACAGAATCCGGTTTTGGCTCAGCCCTCAGAAAAAACGGATCATTGTCCGGTGCTTTATATTTCTTAGCGATCCGAGAAGGAACCGCTCCCAAAGCTGCTGGGGTTAAAAACTTGTGCTGCGCAGGCTCCAACAGACCTGGTACCAGAGGAAGTAAGGGCCTTGACGTCAGCTTTTGATGCAACGTTTCGAAAACGACCGTTGTCTTGGTGGTAGAGACCGGCATTTCAATATTAAGCTTAGCTGCTCCACGACATAGAACTTCATTAAAGGTAATAACATCATCAATAGGTGATATCCTACTCGGAGGAGTAGAGGACAGTGTCGGTGAATATCCTCTTTTTGAGTTTGTAGACCTTGTCGAGGATCTAGTATCGCATCTCCTTGAAGAGTGTCGACGTGATGACCTGGAAGAGGGTGAAGTTCGCCTCCTCACTGATGGAGATTTTCTCGGAGGAGTACGCTCACGTCTGTTTGGAGAACGCACCAACTGTCTTTGGGGCGATCTGGATCTCGAAGAAGGTCTTGCAGACACAGGAGACCTGGGATAAGATCTAGGCAGATTAATCCTCCTTATCTTCCAGTCTCTAATCTCCCCCAGCCATCGTGGCAAGATATTTGTCGCTGGCTGAATAGGTGAAGGTGCTCTTGAGGGCTCTAGAGAGATCTGCACAATCTGCAGTCCCGGGGAGGAAGAGGAACTCCCAGAAGACACAATAGGAACCGTAGACCGGTCTTTAGACACCGTTCCAGGCCTCTTAGCTACAGGAGATGCCGACCGCGACCTCCTCGACGGCGATCTCCTCAACGGCGATCTCCTCGACGGCGGCCTCCTAGGTGTCGACCTCCTCGGCGGCGATCTTCTCAGCGGCGACTTCCTCGGCGGCGACTTCCTCGGCGGCGACTTTCTCGGTGGCGACTTCCTCGACGACGAAGGTCTCTTAGGCGTCGACGTCATGCGTCTCAACGGTGATGATCTTCTCGGCATCGTGTGCGTCGACGCCAAATGACTTGGGCTCTTCGACGTCGAAACCTCTACTGGCCGGTTCGACGTCGACGTCATGGCACCTCTCGACGGCGACTTTGACTTATGTTCCGAGCCTCTCGGCGGCGACTGTCGACGTCGATGAGACGATGTCGAGTCCCGCCCTCTTGCAGTCGTAGGAGAGCCAGACCTGGACCGCCTACGCTCATGCCTCTTCTCACCTTGCTTCGACGGCGAAATCTTCTTCGACGGCGAGGGATGTTTCCACGTCGACGGACACCGCGACGGTGATTTCGATGCTGATTTTGAGCAAACAGGTACCTTAGAAGAAGATCTGTCCCTCGAAGTAGTAGGAGACCGATGTTTTCTCTTCTCCCCTCTGTCCTTGCGCTCTTTGTGCTGAGAAGAAGGCTTCTTGGAATGAAATTCTTCTCTTCCACTCACAGTATCTCCTCTGTCATACAGGGACTGAAGCCTGCTCTTCTCTCTCTCTCTCTCTCAAAGTTCTGTTAGACAACTTGCTGCAGTGGTAACAGAGTTCTGGCTTGTGAGAAGATGGTAGACAAGCTACACAGATCGAATGAGGGTCTGTCTTGTCCATTTTATTACCACAGGCCGGACACTTAACAAATAAGGCCGGCATTATGACTGGCAAAAATAGCCAAAAAACAGTAAAAAATTGTTGAATTAATCAAAGAATGACTAAAGACGTCGAGTAAAGACGAAAAAATTAGAGAAAAACCAGAAGAAAGTGATAAAATATCACAAACTGGCGAGCTCAATGCTCCAGGATCCTCACAGAAGGAGCCGGAAAAAAGAACTGACCTTACTGTCACCTGTGGTGCATGATGGGAGCCTGGAGGCTCACAGAGGTCTTAAAGGCACGGCGCCTAATTTTGCTGTTGTTACTATGCAGCCTATCTAGGCTAAAGCTGCCTCTATGATCCTGCCTGCTTTTACCTTTGAAAATAAAGGTTGTGTGTTTCAAAGAAACCCAGGGCAGTGTTTTCTTCTTTACATTATCATATAATGTAATTTATATGTCTTTATTTAGCAAATGTAAAAGTTTTACATGCAATGATGGCAGTTTTTGAGCCTAGTATGGTGTATTTTAGTCTGCATATGTATATGTATATGCATATTATCTATATATATATATGGGTATTTTATGCGTATTTATATGTATTTATATATATATGTAGATATATGCATATTATTGGCTATTGCTCCGGGGTCCCGCATGTAGGCGGGACTATTCAGTGCTTATGACTATTGATGAGTATCCCCTGGAAGAGAAGCCATTCTACAAGAGGATCACAACTTTGCAGTGCAAGCACACAGAGTGGGTGCTCCAAGGGAAAGTCCGGGGTCTTAAACTCGAGATATTGTAGCAAAATTGATGTCATCCCAGCTGAACGATAAATTCATTAGAGAGGGGGAAAAGTGGAAGATTTCACCTTTAAAGAAGGCACAGTATCCTTGTTCCACAGTCTTTCTCAAACTGCTCTCAACAAAAGTGGCACACTGATTACCATCACACTCGAACTTCACAAAAGACAGATCTGTCACAGATGGCCCTTCCCTTTTGTATAATGTTTCCAGATTGATTCTAAAACTCACACAATCTGCTTGTTTGAGGAAGGATATAAAGCCTTGGTAATAAGGAACACCTCCCAACTGATAGCAACTTATGATATGCGAGATGTAGTACAGCACTCAAGTGAGTCCTGGGAGAACCACTCTTTGGCAATGAAAACTGTGGAAAACGTGAAAAGAGGGACTACCCGAATCTGTCGACTGACTAGGAGTGCTGAGATAAAGGTTGTACAATTGATTCATCATGTAATGTTTGCACATCATAACTATAACAGCTTTCCACTTGGAGGGGTTGTGTGGGGGACGTCATGGTGGTCATGAGGAATATGACTGGCCATGACATGCTCTACCCATACATCAATGATGTATCTAATGCTTTCGCAACTGAATTCTTATATTATTGATTATGTAAAGTTTCATTTGGGTTCGGGCTTTTTTGTACATTGAAAGAAACCTATGTAACGGCAGTTCCTTTCATTGTACAGAGATGATCACTCGGCTAGTGATTATCTCTAGATTTGATGAACAGTAGTCAGTTAGGATGGCAGAAGGTTTACAATCCGTCAAACCATAAATCAGGCTCTAAGTCACTTGGAGAATGAAAAAAGGAATTCCGCCCAGACGAGTCAGAGCACATACATTATTTTCAAATTTCCTATCACCAGTTAACAAGAATGCTGAAATGAGGGAGCTTACCTGTTTCGAAAAACTCCTCACTACTTATACTTCTACGTGGAGTTAATTTCCATCATTTACTCCAACATATACTTCACATATCTGAGGTAACCCCACAAATGGAATGGACATACAAGAAAAAATATGGTGAGATTCTGTGTAAAAATATTCCTACACCTATCCAAATGGACCCCTAGCATACAGAACAATGAATAATGAATAAGAACTGAAAGCCTATTGGTAATTAGGTAGGATCTGAAGACCTACTCTCCGGCTGAATTTGTTAGGGGATTGCTGAGGAGTCGCCATTTTGGTAGAGGCAGACGACAGGGCGGGAATAGAGTAAGCCCTGCCAAAGATATCCTTCAAGGGTTTTGGCTTCCTCGTTCTGGCTGAGGACATACTCTCGTAGGATCTGGGGTGTAGGCCTTCCAGGGGGAGCTCCACAGATCGCAGGAGTAGCGGAGCGTCTGCCCCGATAGCGTTTGGTCAAACCCGCCCCGTCTCTGTCCCGAAGCCTGTTCTGACTGTCCGTGTTATGAAGGGGAGGCCTGCCGCGGTATACGTGTCCTGGGATACTGCTCAAGGGTAGAGGTGTGCCCGCCTATGTAAGTGCAATGAGGTGGTCGGAGGCAGCTCGTCGCGAGGGTCCGTATGCGACATGCAGACAACAGTGGCAGGAATAGTTAGCAAGGGTCCTCCCTGGTGCATCTGTGCTGTTCTCAGCTCCGAGCGCCTAAACTAAATCACTCCGTCAATCCGGAACCGACCACAGTGGTGCGAGGCCTGGCGGGGGGAGATGCCACCAGCGGCAGATAGTCTAGGCAGGGATTGTGGCTTGCCCCGCACCGGTGTCTACGGGGCAGGTATGCAGATGTCCCAGAGCGAGAGGATTGCGGCCGATGTCACTGGCACTCATGTTCCCAGGGGGTCTCCACCGCTGTGCACCACCCCTCTCTCAGGCGCAATTCCCGTGTTCTGCTTCGGGGTGCAGCATATGAAGCCCGGGCTCGGATCCCTCCGGAGCTGTCTGCACTCCTCTGCTCTCGCCGTCCCTTGTGAAAGTGGGGAGTCGGGAATGCAACGGGGACCCCCCTCCTCGGTGGTAGTCACAGAGGCGTGCTCAGTGCCTCCCGCTACACAGAGGGTGTGCTTCACCCGTCTCCGGTACAAAAGGGGATGGTGATGGACGGAGCATCTGAACCAATCAAACACTCACACCCAGTCTGACCCTGTGCCTCATGGGAACAGTCCAGCCCGAACTGCCAAGCCATGCCTTCCCTGGACCGGAAACAAGCTTCCGAGGACCGGTTTCTGGCATTCCAGCCGTCTTCAGCCCGGCTTGCTTGAATCCAGTGGCAAAGTGAGCAAGGGGCTCACGTCTGAGCATACCCTGCCACACTTATGGCGGCCAAAGCGGTACAAAAGGGGGTGGTGATGGACGGAGCATCTGAACCAATCAAACACTCACACCCAGCCAAAAGATCTGGGTTTGATCCATCACCGTTCTTTAGCCCACTCTGCCACCCCAGTTCAGACATGGCTATATGCAAATCAGTCTGACCCTGTGCCTCATGGGAACAGTCCAGCCCGAACTGCCAGGCCATGCCTTCCCTGGACCGGAAACAAGCTTCCGAGGACCGGTTTCTGGCATTCCAGCCGTCTTCAGCCCGGCTTGCTTGAATCCAGTGGCAAAGTGAGCAAGGGACTCACGTCTGAGCATACCCTGCCACACTTATGGCGGCCAAAGCGGTACAAAAGGGGGTGGTGATGGACGGAGCATCTGAACCAATCAAACACTCACACCCAGTCAAAAGATCTGGGTTTGATCCATCACCGTTCTTTAGCCCACTCTGCCACCCCAGTTCAGACATGGCTATATGCAAATCAGTCTGACCCTGTGCCTCATGGGAACAGTCCAGCCCGAACTTCACCCGTCTCCGGCAGCTCCCCCGCCGTCTGTCTTCCAATTGCGCCACCAAAACTCCCGAGAGTGTGGAGCCCGGGCCTGCCACGGCTCGGGCACCGTCACAGAAACGGGGCAGGGAAGCCTCACCTCCGCACCGCCGGCCGCGGTGAAATCAGTCACAGCTGCTAGGGCGCTCGGCCAGCACGGCGCAGTATTCTGCCTTCTGTCTACACCACCAACACTGCCCAGGAGACGGGGTCAGGGCTTGTCCATCACACTGGTGGGCAGCAATGGCGCCAGGCTCAGGTCCCCGTCGCAGGAGGAGGGGCAGGAAGGCCTCGCCACCGAACCTTTGATCGTGGCAGACTCAGCCTCGGCTATTAGGGCGCCCGACTGGCGCGTCGCGATCCTCCAGCAGCATTCGCTTCGCGGTGCACCGGGGATGGAGCTCGATGCTAGGTGCTGCAGTAAGCCGGGGGGAGAGACCTCAGCAACGTAAGCCTGCCTCGGCGGCCGCAGCGTGGGCCTCCGCTTAAGCGAGACACCTGCCTCCGCGGCCCAGGTCGCTCACACTCCTTCTCGGCACGGCCTCCGGATCCCAGCTTCTGTCACTCCCGACCTCGGGTATCGAGGACTGCAGCGGCTCAGGGAGACTCTCCAGTGCAAAAATCAGCCGTCGCCACTCTCACGGGCAGGAGCTCTGGAAGATCGCGTCCTACCTCGCCGCGATCTTGGCCACGCCGCCTGGGGCTTTAATTGTAAAATGGAGGAGGGCCACGCGAACCTCCCTCCTGGGGCTGTTTGAAGTCCTGGGGACCACCATTTCCCGGGGCTACAATACAATATTTAAAGGGGGGACCACCACCTCCCCAAGGGCCTATGAAATTTATAAAAGAGGGAGGGTGGGAGGCCGCACGAGTGATGTCACTGACCATGTCATGAGTGATGTAATATATGAGGTCATGAGCAGTACTTTGCAGGGACATAAGTTATAGTTAGCTCAGGTAACTATAACTGCTGAATTTCAATGGTTTGTCACGAGTGAAATCTGAGCCTAACTATAATATCCCTGTAACCTTTGTTTTTTTCCGTGAAAATATATGGCAGCAACTCCTTAACTGCTCACTACTATACAAACGGCACTCCGGGTAGTATTCACTTCACGTTTGTCACGACAAGGGCGTATGAAGCGGAAACGCATCTGCCACTTTGCTTTTGCCACATGGATTAAAAATTTGAAGTGAATACTACCCAGAAAGCCATTTACTTAGTACTAGCAGATGAGGAGTTTCCTTAATTTAAATATCTTCAGGCATAAGCATACATCGAGCACCCCTGGTGGTAAGGAACTGCACCGGTCAACACACAGCACAGCCCGGATCCGATATATATACCCCAGGATTACCGATTGTAAGTTCGATTAGATCATTATTGAAGAACCGTTCTAGATTCACAGATACCTTTTTAGTACAATGTGTTTCAGCCATACCATCATATTTGAGAGTCTCGATGGACTTCCTCAACAAGAGTCAAGAGATTCCGTGGGAATATAATTAACATCTTTGTACACGTCAAATCGTCATTGTGATGCATGTAAATATTTTTAAGAGCTCGTTCGCTAACTTGTATGGAGCATACCAATATGATAATAAATATGATAGAATACAGCTTAACAATGTTTTTATATATGATGGAAATCATTTTTTTACAAAACATTTGCTCCTACATACGCAAATCTATTAATTGGTCACTAAGAAGCTGAGTCTTTCTGGACTGAGGAGAATAAGAGGTACTGAAACATATTAAACTCTGGACACCTTTATAGATGACCTCTTCCGAATTTTGGAAGGATACAACAGGAGTTTGGAAGAGTTTATCATATCATTAAATAACAACACCTATGATCTGAGGTTCGCATACACAATCAGTCCATCACAGATAAACTTCCTGGATATAGAAATATATATAAAAGGATCCAAACTATGCAGTAAAATCCATCAAAGGGCTACAGTAAGTACTAGCATATTGCACACAATAAGAATAACGTATCAGAAAGTATTATCCCTACGTGATATACTTGTACAAAGCCGTCTGCCAACGTTAAAAAAATTAATAGGTAATTGGCTACAGGTACCTGGCTTTTGGAAATGTATAACATGTAAAGCTTGTGAGCATGGCATCAGCAAAACGTCATATAGACTACATAATGGGAAAGAACGAAAAATCATGGAACACATAGCTTGTGAAACAAACTTTGTAATCTATGTTCTTCAATGCACATGAGCAAAATCCTATTAGAAAGCACGAAGAGTAAAGTCAAATTGGGAATATTACGGCACATACGTGCAATCAAAAACCAGAATCACAACAACCCAATTGCCAAGCTCTGTTGGGATAAACATGAAGGAAGCACACAAGAATTGATATTTGGGGATACAACACAGTAAAGGTGAAGAACGAGGGGGCAATCGATAATTACATTTAAGGAGAATGGAATCAAGTTTATTAATATCTATGGTTACAGAGGCCCCCTTTTGACATAATGTGGATGCTGAACTACATGATCATCGGTAATATGAACAACAGCAGGGATTATTTTGGTGAACTACATTTTTGTAGGAAAATAAGGTTTTGGAAAATTATTAATTGTCATACTTTGACTGTATGTTCTGTTGTATATCTCATCTCCTTACATAATTGGAACCTTTTTATTTTGATTTATGCTTCATCTTTTGAAACATTCACTTTAGACAACTTGGGTGAAATTTTATTAACATATTTATTCCAGTTTTTTTTATTAAGATTCTTATTAGATATATAATTGAAGATGAATTGATTAAAGGGAGCTTAATGCACTTGCACTTTATTACTCTTTGGGATGGTGAAATAAATCATGGGCCCTGTCACTTTAAATATGCACTTTATATATGCATAGCACTTTAGAAGAGGTAGTGCACAAAATAAGATGCACTGACACTTTATATATCTATAATATCCTCAAATTTTATCCTGGTTTGAATTAAACGGCAATTAAGACAATTTAGTTAATTAAATTATGGCACATGCACTTTTGGAAGAATCATGCAATAAAGCTAACAATACCATCACTTTCTGTGTTAAGCTAAGTAATTTATTGGAGCAATAATTCCCCATAGATTGATATTAGCAAAAGTATCCCCTTGGAATGACAACCAGAACATCATACTTAATTAAATTCCACTAAAATAGTTTAGCATCTTTTTGTATTAAGAGCGAAGAGAGTCTACTAAAAGTCTTCGCTTGCACTTAGAAAAATCCATGGTTGGATCAAAAGAAACACAGGGAACATATTTAAATGAGAGGTGGTCTGTGCGCTTGGAGAAAAATATAATAATATGTACTTTACATATAGAATGTGCTGTAGATCAGGATATAATCTAAACACTTAGGACTCGATTAAGAGTTTCCACCGCCAAGCTCCTGCACCACCCAGACTTGCAGCCGCCCTCCAGTTATTTGTAGTCCAGCAGGCAGGTGGCGTGGCGTTCCCAAGGCAGTGCCTCTTTTAAAGGGTGAGGTGCCTTTAAAAAAGATACTGCAATGGGAACGCCTCACAAGGTTCCTGCATGGCATAGACTCGAAAGTCCATGCGGTGCAGAAACTTCATGTTATGTCCCCCTGTGTGCATGCACAAGGGGAGGAGGCCCTGAGGGCCCCATTTGTTTCCTCTCCTCCAAGGTTTTTATGGAGGAGGAACCCCTATGGAAAACCTGGAGAAGAGGAAACTCGTAATATGCTTGGCGGGACCATGGCAGTCCCGCCAAGCATATTGCAGCCTCTCTGATCCACGCCACCTCCAGGGAACAGCGGTTCCCTGGCAGCAGCGGTGGTCACGGGGCGGTCCAACTGGCCAACTCATAATGGGGCAGTTAGACAGCTGCTGCTGCAGTGGCTGGACTGCCACTGCCGCACCACCAGGAGTCTGGCGGTCCTCGGACCGCCAACTCGTAATCGGAACCCTTTGAGATTTCTATATAAAATAGCCTTCCCCAAAACAAGTATAGGGAGAATTGTAGTTTACAAATTTTGCTCAATTTAGTTTAGTTAACCCATCAGAGACATCTTTAGGATTTCATGATATAAGAAACATGATATAAGAAACTATCCCCCAGATTCATCAAGGCCACATTCTGCGAATTCCAAATTGCGATAATAACCGAATCGCAATTTAGAATTTGCAGAATGGGATTCGTGAAGAAATGCGATCAAAAAAAGCGAATCGCAATCGGCCGCAATTGCTGATTGCGATTTTGCCAAAATCGCATAAAATTCGCAGAATCGACCGTTTCCCATGTTGAAATTGCAATCTAGCAATTATCGAAATCGCAAATTGCGATCTCGCTAATTGCGAGATCGCAAAAACGGGAAGTCGCATTCCGAGCACAATGATGACATCACAACCAGGAAGTAGGCAGTTCCCTCCCTCATTCTGATCCCTGAGCCTGAAAGTGGAAGCAGCACTGGCCAGAGCTCCACTACAGACCACCTGCAGCAGCACACCAGGAGACAAACAACCTCAGATAAGTCCCAGGAAGCAGCAGTGAGCAGTGCCCCGGGCAGAAAAAGGAAAATAAAAATTTCCGAGCAGGAACTTGAGTACTTAATAGAGGGAGTCACAAAGGACCATGACCGCCTGTTCAGTAAGGATTCCCGGAGGGTGCCTGAGGAGGACAAGAGGCGCATTTGGCTGCACATCCGCGCAAAGGTCAATGCAGTGGGAGTAACCCAGCGCTCCATTGACAAACTTAAAAAGAGGTGGTATAGCCTCAGAGGGCGTGCAAAAGAACGCATTGCAGAGAGGTTGGGGGAGCGAGTTGCAACCTGAAGAGGAGAGACCACTGTTGCACCCAACACCCCACTGGAAGACCTTGTGGAGGACACCCTGAATCCAGAAGCATGCGTGGGGGTTACCCGGCTGGACTCATCCCGACCCACCCAACAATCCCAAGGTAAGTGCCATGCGACTGCGACCCTGTCCCCTAAGAATGGTCATGACTCCAGAGCTACCCATAAGACAACCCCAGTAATGCAGGCCATGCACACCAGAAATGCCCAATTGAATTGTGGGACTCGTAGTGTGACCACAATTACCATATAGCCCCACACAGCCAGACCTGTCAAGTGAGAGTCATTCCTAAAGCAAGTCAGGGAATGCAAGCCTGCATGCATGTAGCAACCTCCCATGTGCAAGAAACATGTAATTAATCATGGTCCCATTTACATCACAGGTGGCACTGAACAACCCAGCACCGACAGTGAGGCCCTGCACATCGATGAGAACCCAGAGGACACAGAGGGAGAGGGCCATCCTTCCCCTCAACCCGGACAATCACAGGCAGCAGCAGCAGCAGCAGTACCACCACCACCCCATGTGGACAGGTCCACCCCTGCAGCCACAGGTGCGGCACAACCACTCCATGTAACACCCATGGCAGTGGCACAGGCCACAACAGCAGAAGCCAGGAAGCAGACAAGGCGCACAGCCACTGGGCGATCACAGTCCAGCGGACTGGTGAGGGAGCAGCGCGACGTAACAACATGCGCTGGCAGGGGGGTACATGTCCCGGATCCTGGCCTGTCCATCGAACGTCGGATGCTCAGAGTCCAGCAGCAGCTGGCACGTCACTTGGCAGCCATCCACCTGCAGCTGCTCAAGACTGCGCGTAATGTGGGACAGCTCAAAGATAGCATGCAACTCATGACCGCAGCTGTCCATGAAAACAGCCAGGTCTTGCTGTCTCAGCAGGATGTCACCCGCCGCCGCCACCGCCAGCTGCTGACCCGCCTGTCAGCTTACACAAGATGGAATCATATAATTGGAAATGCCACCTCCCAACTATCGCATCGCTCCCTTGCGATGCTGATCCAGATGGTCCAATGCTGCCAGGACGTCACTAGGGCACTTGAGCAAGTCACCACAGCAGTGCAGAGTCTGCAGGCGACTGGCCGTGGCCAAGCAAGTGGGGGGGGGGGTGATGGTAGTGAGGGCAATTCCAGCCACAGCAGCCTGTCCTTGCCACTGGTGACGGTACCCCGCCGCAGCACCAGACCCACTGCAGCCTCACGGGCTAATACTGATGTGGAGGAAGTTGAAAGGCGACTGGGTGCGTCCACCCGGAGGCGCCACTGACTCATTGTACTGTACCAGCAGGGCCATGCTGATTATACAAGCATGCCCTCTTCACAAACATGGGGATGTATGAGTGAATACAGCTCTCATGTAATATAATAAAAGATATCTACATTATTGTGAAAAAAACAATAAGATTTAATAGTCACAAGTTAATCTGACTCATGTCATTATTTCATTTGTCATGCATGAGTGAAGTGTTGGGTGAGGGGAGTGGGTGCACTAGAAACAGTTCATTGTGATTTGGTTGCGGCGCCTGTGTCCTTCAGCAGGATTCTCCCCGCGTGCATGAGGCACATGTGCAGGTGGGCGATTGTCCCCTTCCGACTCACTGCCAGAGATCTCTACAGGTATCCTCCGCTTGGTAGCAACGTTGTGGAGTATTGCACACACGGCCACGATGCGGCAGCAGACCTCAGGCTGGTATTTGAGGGCCCCACCAGTCTTGAGTAGTATGCGGAATCGGCTCTTCAAAAGCCCAAATGTCCGCTCAATGCAATTTCTTGTGCGGATGTGTGCAGCATTGTAACACCGTTGCTGTGGTGTGGCAGGGTTGAGGTATGGGGTGAGGAGGTAGTCACGGAGACCGTAGGAGCTGTCACCTGAATGAAAGGAGCAGAGGGTGAGTGCCTGTTATGCGCAGCTACATGGTCGCGATGTACTATTTGTTGGCATGTGTACTTACCTAGAAGGTGTCCTTCACCAAAGTCTCCCCTGGCCAGTCATGTGTGCATACCGCTGTGCCGGAATATGAAGGAGTCATGTGTGCTCCCCGGGTATTGTGCCACTATGTCCGTGATGATTGTCTTAGCGTTGCACACCATCTGGATATTCAGTGAGTGGTAGGACTTGCGGTTCCGGTACATGTATTCTGTTTCTGCAGGTGGGAAGATGTGGATGTGGGTACAGTCAATGCATCCAATTACATGGGGGAATTGCGCAATGTTGTAAAAATCTAGCTTGGTTTGATTCAAGTCCTGTTGGGTGGTTGGGAATGTGATGTAATGGTGTAGCCGGGTCAGCATGGCCTCCAGGAAACTCCTTAGGCAGCGGGACATGGTGCTCTGGGAGATCCCCCCTGCAACGGCAACTATCCTCTGGAAGCTTCCGGAGGCCAGGAGGTGCAGGCTGCACAAGACCTGGACATGGGTGGGCACGGCATTGGTCCACCTTGTTGGGTGCTGCATCAGGGGGTCAAGGTCCCTGATGAGCTTTGTAATCATTGCCCCATTCAGCCGGTACTTTGAGTAGATTTCCTCCTCAGTTTGGCCCAGAAGTGTGATCCGCAGGCGGAAAATTCGCTCCTGGATTCTGCGTCTGTTCCTTGCTGCAGCCTGGAGCCTTCGCCGCCTGACCACCATGTAGAGTCCTGGCATTGTGAATGTCCTCATGCTCCTACTGTGTCTCCTTAAGTGTGTTTGGTCAGGCCCGCACCTGTGGCTAGTTTGGGAATTTTTTTTTTTACTTCATGGTTACCACCTGGTTTGGGTTCTCCTTAAATTGAGCCTCACAAATAGTGATATTGTGGTTTTTCGCTAATTGTGATTTTTCATGAATTGGGTTTGCGAATATTTAGCGAATTCGCAAATGGAATCGCAGAATCATTGGAGACTCGCTAATTCCGATTCGCTAAGGGGGTTCTGCGATTTTAATTGCGATTTCGCTAAAACTATTTTGCGAATTCGCAAAATGGTCAGTTTTCTTTTCATGAATTGCGGTTCATTGAATTGCGTTCGCAATAGCTCATTCGCAGCTATTGCGATCGCAATTTTGGTTGATGAATCTGGCTGAATGTTTTAAATAAAGTTGCAACAAGAACACAGATCACACTAGAGGAAAATAACGGTGCACAACAAATACCACAACTCCCAGCATGCACAAGCACTGGAACTCACTTGGAAGGCCCACCTGAGGGCAATTACTTACTAGCATGCAAAGGGGAGAAGAGGGTGTGATACTGCTTCTGTGGACTGTTACCAAGCATCTGCTGAATGAGCAGGAGTTCTGAAACGCGTCCGGCTATGAAAAATGCTTGGAATGAAATACCAGTTTGAAAGTAAAGTTTCTGAGGAAACATCCCTTGCTGAGTGTGTCTTCAATTTATGGGCAACACTTTGGAAATATATATTTATGTATATATATATATATATCTCCACCAATTGCCACTCTGCTACCGAACATCCTCACGAGCGGGTCCCTCCGCGATGATATATATATCATATATATCTATACTACTATTATAAAGAGAGAACTGTGTCCTTTGAGCCAGGTAAACTCGAAAAGTACACCACCAATCACAACACCCAGTACAGCGTTGGAAAGGGGAGGTCCAGGAGATGGACATAGGCTATACATTTGGGCAACATATACATTACAAAGTGAAAACAATATTTGGGGTAAAGTAGTTCCTTGTGGGCGTTGTTCTGCTGTTAGGGAGTAGCATGGGCGTGTCAAACTAAACCTGTGGGCGGAAACATTGCCAGAGGGGCATGGCCCATACAACGTCACTCGCTTCCAGGGGCTGCGAGCTTCAGGCACACAGAGCGCAGCAGGCACACACAAAACACCGCAAGTTCAGTAACACAGAAACTCGCTGCATGAAGACAGAAACTCGCTGTAACATTGAAGCATCTATAGAAGTAAGCGATGGTGACGGTGGGCACATAAAGAGCTTGGGCGTGGGCGGGTGTAACTTACTGAGGGAGGTGACATAAACAGCGTGGGCAGGGGTTTGAGGGACGTCGCCATGTGTAAGTAAACGGAAAAAACATTTACATATGCCATGAATGTAGAAGTTGATGTGTATTCACTTCAGGCAGACACACTCGGCGCATCAGTTCTGTAACTACGCCTTATAAGGGGCGCGGCTTCCATCAACGGCGCAGCTTCCATCAACAAGACGCGTTACGTAGGAACGCTACATTCATGGCCCGCCTATTGCTATTACATACCTCACAGCCTTCACGACGCCACGCAAAGGGTTCCCTAAGGAAAACAGACACAGACTCGACGCTCCTGCTGCTCCCGATGCTGGCCACTCTGCTGAGCGTCTCCTGCAGCGGTGCTGCCCCCAGCCCCCTTCTGCCCCGGACAACGTTGGGACGGGCTGCTAGTATATATATATATATATATTTATCTGGTGAGCAAGGCGACAGGATCGCCGAAACGCGTCGGATCGCGGCACCCTTGACACTGCATTAAAATGAAAAAATAAAAAAGAATTTACTGCAGAAATTACCGGAGTGGTGTCCGTTTCTCTGCCCGGCAGTGCTGTTTGTTCGGTGCTTCTGGGGAGCGTTACACGCATATATATGTATATATGTGTATATGTGGATGTATATATGTGTGTGTGTGTATATATATATATATATATATATATATATATATATATATATATATATTAAAAACCTAGGTTTTGGGGACGTCATAGTTAGTTGGATATGTCTCTCATACAAAACCATAGAAATTCCCCTGTTATAGTTAGTTCACCTAACTATAATTCGCGCCCCGCAATGCACTGCTGATGACGTCACATTTTACATCATTCCTGACATGGTCAGTGACATCACTGATGACATCACTGATGAAATCTCAAATGAAATCACCGATGACATCACTGATTACATCATCCAGTGGCTGTTTTTTTCTTTAAAGTTTAAATATGTATTATATATATGCCAAGTTGTATTGAAAAATGAGTGGGTGTATAAGTGTCTCATTGGAGGATTTAGTAGGTGCGTGACTGACTGTTTAAATGAGTGATTAAACGTGTCTTACTGAATGCATGGTTTAGAGGTTACCAACTCCTGAGGCGGAAAGCCGGGAGTACGCTCGTTTTTTAAAAATTGTAAAAATTGGAACTGATTGTTTTTTATCTGTTGTGCACTTCCCCCTGAGCACTCCCCCGTCCTTATTTGCATCAGAAATCCCCACGCAGCCGATCTAAGCGCTGCCGCGGGTCCGAGATCTTTTGCCGCCATTCGTCTCCAAGCCGACAGGCCATGCCCATGGCAGTGAGGCCACGCCCCCTCCTGGACCACTACTTAAGGCGCGCTGACTCACAGAGCCCGCATTAGAGGTTACCAACTCCTGAGGCGGAAAGCCGGGAGTACGCTCGTTTTTTAAAAATTGTAAAAATTGGAACTGATTGTTTTTATCTGTTGTGCACTTCCCCCTGAGCACTCCCCCGTCCTTATTTGCATCAGAAATCCCCGCGCAGCCGATCTAAGCGCTGCCGCCATTCGTCTCCAAGCCCACAGGCCATGCCCACGGCAGTGAGGCCACGCCCCCTCCCTTCACCCAAAAAAAACAATGTGCCTTCCCCGGACGCGCCGCCAGCGCGCCAAAGGCGCGCCAAAGGCAAGCTCGTCTGCGCCCGTCCGCGCCAGGCCGGGCCCAGGGGACAGCCATGCCGGTTATTCCATCTCATACTCGGCCGACTCCCTCAGAGAACTGCAACTCCCATACCCACCACCCTCCCCTTCCACCATCAGACGTATCACTACAGCTGGCCTCGCGCGCTCAGACTTTCACCCCCCCAGCCGGAGCATACCTCCCGCTAAACCGGCCAGGAGTGTCACTTCCACCCGGGTGTTGTATTTGAACACCCGCTCCCTGGTAAAACACCAAGCTGATAGCTATACCCTCCTGTCTAATGAGAAACCAGACATACTTCTGCTCACAGAAACCTGGCTGACCACAGATTCCCTCCCTGACATTCTGGCGGCCCTCCCCCCAGACTACTACATCCTCCATGCCGACCGCACTGGAAATCGTCCAGGGGGTGGGGTGGCAGCCATTATATTAAAACATCTTAACTTCATCTCCACATCTTCCATTACCCTCCCAGAAGTAGACAACCTAATCATCAGTCTGAAAACTGACGCAGGAGCCCTAACACTCCTTCTCTTATACCGGCCCCCACACTTTATGCCATCCTTTGCTACCATCCTGATCGAACAGCTGTCCGACCTACTGACACTGCACACCAGACTAGCTCTCTTTGGCGGCCTTAATTACTGGTTTAATGACGTCAACGCAGGCCTCCACGCCACAGAACTCTTCAAAGCCCTCAATAGCCTTAACCTGACCCAACCTCACCCACTTCCCCACCCTCAACCCCAACTCACCAGCTGAACTTGCGACCCGGGTAAAATCAGGCTCTCCGAACGACTGCTGCCCTCCTTCGGTCCTACGGGACGTCTGTCTCAAACTACCCGACCGCATCTTACCCCTGCTGAATGGCTCTCTCAGCACCGGCATTGTCCCCAGCACCTTCAAGGAGGCCATTTTAGTGCCTCTCCTGAAGAAACCTGGCGCGGACTCGGCGGAACTCTCTAACTACCGTCCCATATCGCTCTTGCCCTACTTTTCCAAGCTAATGGAGGCCCACGTCACCCGGTGTCTCTCCAACTTCATCGAGACCTCCGGCCACCTGGAGCCTAACCAGGCCGGCTTCAGGCCAGCCCATTCCACTGAGGCCGTTATCCTAGCAGTCTTGGACACTTAGAGGAGGAACGCTGACACAGGGATTCCCCAGGCCCTCGTACTCCTGGATCTGTCGGCCGCGTTCGACACGGTTGACCACAACATCCTTCTTCACCGTGTCAAGCGGGCAGGCATCCAGGGTCCTGCCCTCAAATGGACCCAGTCCTTTCTGACTGGCAGAACACAAGCCGTCCGCTTGGGCCCCTACACAGCGTCCAAAACCCCCACGACTTGTGGAGTCCCTCAGGGTTCTTCCCTGTCACCCCTATTATTCAACCTCTACCTCCGGCCCCTGATTCACTCGCTTCAGAGCTGGGACATCACAGTGTACAACTACGCTGATGACCTGCAGATCATCTTCCCACTCAACTCCTCGGACGCCGTGAACAACTTCCATTCCGCCATGATACACATCCAGCAGTGGATGAACTACAACCAACTAAAATTAAATCCTGGGAAAACTGAGCTCCTCCTCCCCGGCTCCAGCCTTTCCCACTGGGGTCCGCAGTTCTGGCCTAACGAATTAGGCCCCTCCCCGGTCCCTGTGAAATCAGTAAAAAGTCTTGGTGTGACCATCGATGCCGAACTCTCCCTCAGATCTCAAGTGGGCGCTGTGATCTCCTCATGTACGTTCCAGCTTCGTAAAATCCGTAAAGTCAGTCATCTTCTACCACCAGCCGCTCTGGTCCAGGTTATCATCTCCCTAGTACTATCCCGTTTGGACTTTTCCAACTCCCTGCATCACGGACTCCCACAATCACTGCTGCGTCGCCTCCAGGTCGTGCAGAATCAAGCAGCCCGTCTCATCTACAAAACTCCTAAATGGCAGTCGGACAAACCTCTGCTACACAAACTGCACTGGCTACCTATAGAACAAAGGGCGGCCTTCAAGCTGGGCTGCCTCACGTTCAAATCCCTCACTGCTCCAGTCCCGCCTTCCTGACAACACTTATCAACTCACACCGTCCAACGCGCAATCTCCGTTCAGCTCACCTCAACCTGCTTGTTGCCCCCAAAACCCAAACCAACAAATTCGGTGGCCGTCGGTTTGCCCACCTAGCCCCCAAATTTTGGAATCCTCTTCCCCTGTCCATCAAATCCAGTAGCTCTCTTCTTCACTTCAGAAAATTGCTCAAAACCTTCCTTTTTCCCCCACCCGGCTAAACTCCGCCTCCTCAGATCCCACACTCACCTCTGTCTTACAGCGCCAGGAAACCCACGGTGTCAGTGCGCTCTACAAATTTCACCTAACATAACATAACATAACAGTGACTAAACTGTGAATGTCTGTATCAGTTTGTCTGTTGTTGTATAAGCTGCTGCATAGGTTGGTTAGTAGCTACATGAGGTGTGTGACTCTGTGCATAGATGTTTGAGTGGTTGATTCACTGTGTGTATGGGTTCAAGAGTGTCTGCGAAAACAGCTGTATAGGTGGGTGAGTGTGTGTATGGGTGTGTTGGTGAGTGAATGGATGTCTCAATGGTACATGTCCAAGTAACTACATATGTAAATGGTAGTGTATGTGAGAGTTGAAGAATATAAATGACTATACTTGAGAGTCAGTGATTGTGGGAGTGGCTATATGGATGAGTGTGTCCTTTTATCAGTGATTGTATAAGAGAGTAAGTATGCATTTGTTTCTGTATGAATAAGTGATGTGGTGTGTATATAACTGTATAGGTCAGTAGATGGAAGTGTGATTAAATCTTTGCATGACTGATTAGGTGTGAGTAACTCTGGATGAGTGGTGGTGTGTGTGTATCTGCATAGGTGTATGCGTACTTATGATAGTGGTGTATTGATGAGTGACTGCATGTTTGAGTGATTGTATGGGTTAATGAGTGGATATGTGTGTAGACCTAGGAATCAGTGAGTGTGTATGTAGTAACTGGTATTGGTGTGTCGATGGTTTCGAAAAGGGTAGTCTGTATTTTGGAGTGGGTGTATCAAAGGTTATATTAGAGTGTTAGGAGGTGGATCAGATTTTCCCATGGATGATGTCATCAGTGATGTCACTGACCATGTCATGAATGATGTAATATGTGACGTCATCAGCAGTGCATTGAGGGGGCGCGAGTTATAACTGGGGAATATCTATGGTTTTGTACGAGAGAAATGTCCTTCTATCTATAACGTCCCTGAAACCTCTGGTTTTTTTTTGTGAATTTCTAAGGTTTTTTTAAATGCTAATTGCTAAGTATAACGTGCCTGGAACCTATGGTTTTTTTCAGTGAATTTCAAAGGTTTTTTAAAATGCTAATTTCGAATTACAATGTTCATTAAACCTATGTTTTTTTCAGTAAATTTGAATTCTTTTTTAGTTATATTTTGTAACTTTACTATCCTAAAAATAGCTTTTGTAATTGTTTTGGTTTGTTATTAAGATAATATAATGTCTTCTGTTTTCTTAAATATTTATATATATATTTTTTGGGGGGGGGGGGGAAAGTGGAATTGCGCACCCATCGTGTACCTATCTCGGTGGGTGTGCTGATTCAAACTGCCATATTGGTAAAGTCGTGAAGGATGTGCGTTTCAGCCAGAACACTCTGCTTACACTTACAGGGAGGGAACTACAACGCTACATGTCCCAGGTCTTCCCTGTAGTGATCTGCTGATCACAGGTCTAGTTGTCAGCATGCCACAGCCACTCCCTCACAGCTGATTTACACCCACACCACACCCATGCAGCACGGGCGTCACAGGACATGTGACCCTGCCGATAAAAAGGGCCGGGTGCACGTGCTCGACGCCATTTCCACTCTATCTGGGTGTATCCGTGTGCTTATTATGTTGGTGGCAGCCGAGGCACTTTGACCGACACGAGCCTCCCGCAACGTGGCAATGACTTGAGGTGCACAGAGTTGGTGGCAGCCTAAGCACTTTGCCGGACACTGGCCTCCTGCCACGTGGCGATGACTTGAGGTGCACAGAGTTGGTGGCAACCGAGGCATTTTGGCCGACACGGGCCTCCCGCCACGTGGCGATGACTTGAACTGCACTAAGTTAGTGCCACCAGAGCTAAGCGGGTGAGCAGCTTGCGATGATGCGTAGGCCTCGATACATCATCCTGGCAATCAAGACTCAATTTGAATTGTGAGCACGGCTGGACCGCATGTAGACCCAAGGCAGCTGACTGTACAGACATGACTCCTCGGCGCAGTGCAGCAGGATGCACTGGGGGCCTGTGCAGCGGAATCCAGCAACGGCTGAGGCGGTTGCTCCGGCACGTGGTGGGCCCTCTTAGAGACACGCCAGTGGCGGCAGGTGACCATTGAGGTCTGGGTGCGCAGGGTCGGGCAGTCATCGTTGGGCGGCAGACTGGTCTGGGGATCAGGGCTGGGATGCTTGCGAAAGATGTAGGAATCATGCACACTGCCTAAGAAGTTTGCAACAACATTAGTGTACAGGCCCCGTTGGTCCAGTTTTGCCTGCACATTGTTGAATGCATGTGGTTTCTGTTGCGGTGATTGTGTGCAGTGTCGGCAGGAGGCACAAGTAGTACATGTGTGCAGTCAGTTGCCCCCAACATGTGCAGGAAGCCTGCTATGGCATGGTTCCCTTGCTTGGTCTCCAGCTGTTCCTGCGCAGTGTGGGTGAAGGGAACATGCAGGTGGATCAAGCTGAAACGAACCGTAATGCTTACAGGTGTGATAAATCCTGCATAATGAGACTGTAACAGAATTTCATGTGCTTGTAACGTTTCTTTTCTTTCCTACGAAGGTTACAACCGCACAAACTTCTGTTACGGTCATTTTGTGCAGGATTGATCTTACCTATAAGCATTCCAGTTTGTCCTAGTGCAATACATTGTACCATATTACGTTTGTGACCATACAACGCTTGACCATTGTCTTCATTTATCCAACAGGTTTCTGAATACGGAGTTTTGGGATTTCCAGGACGATCTACAGTTATTTCGATCCACAAGTTGATGTTTTCCGGTGGCAATGTCATTCGTTGTTTGATGTTTTTGTGTTGTTAATTTATGTTTTTCTAATAAAGTACTGTTTTTCCACTACTGTTGACTACTAGACTTCAAGACCTGGCACACCCCCATTTCAGTCACTACAATCTTGGATCTGGAGCACAGAGGCATCAAGCAACGGCTGGGGTTGGGGTTGGTTGTGCAGGAATACAACGAATTGGGACTAGTGGGTGGTGCAGATACAGGGGCCCTATGTTGCTTTTGTAGACATGCATCCAAGACATGTGAGGAAGTTTAATATGGCTGGCTGTGATACTTTTCCGACACTCGCAGTTGTTCGTTGGAAGGTACCAGAGGCCAACAGGTGCAGCACAGCCAGCAGCTTTGTCTGTGTAAGGATGTTGATTGTCCACTGTGTTGGTACCATCAGCCTGTGGGCAATGAGCAGTGTGCACCAACTTGAGAATGGGACGATAATTCTTTCGCCACTTTCGCAGCACTAAAGTGCTGATTACGCAGCGATAAGTCTCATCTGTTGGGTTATAGGGTGACTCTAAAACGAGCCCTTGTGTTTATTAGGACTTTGTTGTAGCTACATGCGAATAAGAAGAAAAAATAAGAAAAAATAAGAAAAGTGGGCAAGGTACAAACACCCTGACCCCCTACGCCTGCTCAGGGGATCCCACTAAAAGGTCTAGGGCCACAAAATTATTACAATTTTTTTTTGTGAAAGCTGCTGGGTTCACGAATCGGGATGAAAAAAAAAATGATGGGGAGTATTCTCAAGGACTTATCACTGAGTTATCAGCACTTTAGCGCAGCAAAATCGTTTTCATCCCATTCTCAACCTGGTGAAAACTGCAGATATCACCAGTTTTCCAGCGATACCTTCCGCAAAAAACATTGCCACGAATTAGAGCGATAACTAACGCTAATGATATGCAGAATAGGCGTTCACGTGCAAAAAAACATGAAAACACCAATTCCCGATATTTTCAACGACCAACCAAATCTGTAAAGCGATCTAAAAATAGGCGATAAGCTGCGTTAGCAGTAAGAATTTAACATCTGCCTTTTACTGGTGTAAAGCAGGACGACTACCTACAGTATGAAAGGGAGCTCAGCCCAGAGCCACATCTGAAGACCAACACATGTCATAGAGCTACTAATCATGCAGCTCCGACACCCAATAAGGCCACAACACCCACCGCCACCACCTCCAGGACCTCCCCCCCGGCTCCCCCTACTACCACCAAGGCAGCAAAGATCAGGAAAGTGGACCTTCCCAAAACTGCATGGCCCCTCAGCCACACAATAGCTAACTATTGGGAGACGTGGGAACCAAGTATGTGTGAAGGAGGCAAGTAACCCATCAATCACAATGCCAAGTGAAGCGGTGATGTGCTGGACAGACCTCACTATGCAGAGCACAGACCTCTCCATGTGTACATATACTGCTGGTGCTTTTAGTGTTGTGGACAGTGGACGCAACCAAGTTACCTCAGGCAGTGGGGAAGATCTTGGTCATGTAGCTGTGTCGTCCCCCCCTGTAAGCGGAAGTCGAATCGGAGTGGGCTGGTCCAACGTACGCCACTTCAGCGTAGGAGTGTGAATAAATAGGCCGGGGCTCTGGGCGTGGTTCACTTCTGGGAAGCCCAATGCGTCTGCCATAGTGGCGGCCCTCACCCTGCCACGAGGCCACCGACGTGACCGCCGGCCTCCTCGACACAGGCCCCCTGCGAACCCAGAGGCACAGCACCGCAGAGTTTTGTCTGTACAGACTACTGCCTTTGATGTATACTGCGGACAGCAGGACTCACAATTCAGATCGAGTCGCGATTGCAGATGACGCAGTCCCGTAGGCAACAGACATTGTTCCCAGTGCGGAACTCCCAGACGAACCATCATCGCTGGCTGTGTACACGCTGAGTGCTTCAGGTAGCACTAACTCTGTGCACCACAAGTCACTGCCACGTAGCCTTATTGAGACAGAATTCATTAGGTAGAAGACATTGCTCGAAGTGCGGCCCGCTCGGATCACGCATCATCGCTGGCTGCGCACACGCCACTAACTCTGTGCAAAAATGGAAGGGACAGGGGACGCGTAGCGAGCTACGGTAGGACCACTTGCTGCTACCGATTGTGAGAATTTCCTGGGGGGCATAGCGCTTCACTTTTAAAGAAGACTATATTGTTTTTAAAAACTCTTTTAAGCCTACTTGCACTTTTGCACTTTCATTGCCACTCGCTCCGGTCCACCGCGGCAGGTCGCCATTTGTGTGGAGGGCAGGGTTGGCAGCCACAAGCAGATCAGCTGCTTTGTGACGCCATAGTGGCCGGAGTTGTGACGCACGATGCCCATTTAAAAACGGATGGGACGCGTAGCGAGCTACGGTAGGACCACTTGCTGCTACCGACTGTGGGAATTTCCTGGGGGGCATAGCGCTGCACTTTTAAAGAAGCCTATATTTTTTTTAACTCTTTCTAGCTTACTTGCACTTTTGCACTTTCACTGCCACTGGCTCTGGTCCACCGCGGCAGGTCGCCATTTGTGTGGAGGGAGGGGTTGGCAGCCACACGCAGATCAGCTGCTCTGTGACGCCATAGTGGGCGGAGCTTGTGACACGTGATGCCCATTTAAAATGCGGATAAGACAGCGGAAGTGCAGCCCGTCTGCGCCCGTCCACGCCGGTCCACGTCCAGGCCTCGTCCAGTGCCAGCCATGCTGCCTGTCCGGACTATACTCCAACAATTGTCTGGACTAGACATGAACTGCTGAAACTGTCCATGAGAGGCTGTAACACTCAAACTAACCTCGATCCTAGCACCATTAAACAAGGGGATGTGGACCACGGGTGGTATTGTAAGGCATGCTCTTTTTCTTTTAATAATGGACAATATTACAGAAACACTGTTCAAAGCTAGTACTCCTACCATTGGGCCCATTATTAACGCGTGTCTAATAAACTGTCAATCTCTCCCTAAACACAGAGATGACATTTGGCTAACACTTGAATCAAAAACTCTTGACCTCATGTTTCTCACTGAAACATGGTTGAAGGACTGCTCCAACCCGGATATAATGCTTGTGATTCCAGAAGGCTATAAAATTATCACAGCTAATCAGTTAGACAGCAGAAGGGGGAGGGATTGCTGTGATCTTAAGAGACCATTGGGAGATCTCACAGAAAATAGTTGGTCAGACCAGACGAATTGAAGCAATGTCCTTCAGTATTAAAATTTCCCCCAATTTCGCTGTGATAGGTCTACTGGCTTACAGACCCCCGGACTCTGAGCTATCTGAACTGCTGGAGATGTGCGATTTGATCGCTGATCTTTCACTGAGACACACAAAGTTCATTGTCCTGGGTGACTTTAATGTCCACATGGACAACGATAACTGTCCCTTAGCCACTCAGCTATCAGACTCCCTAATGGGATTAAACCTTACTCAAATAGTTGCACTTCCCACTCATAGAGTGGGTCATTTACTTGACCTGATCTTCACTAACATTCCAACCTTAAAGGTGTCTGATCCTGTTCCACTCTTATGGTCATATCAGAGCTTAATACCTTTTACTATCGTCGGCCTAAACCACAAAGACTCAGTGAAAAATCAATTTTAAGGAAAAAGGAATTGGAGGACAGTCTCACTTGAATTAATGGGACCGGTACTCTCAAATACCCCTCTGCTGTTCACAGGGCAACCCAGCCAGGATACCTCTTCCTTCAATGACTGGGTGACTACGGCTCTTGACAAAGTGGCCCCGATTAGAAATATGAAAATGACTAGATCCAAACCATCTGCCCCCTGGTTTACAGACAAGCTCTGCAGAAAGAAAAGTCTCTGTAAAAAACTAGAAGGGACATGGTGGAAAAACCATGACATCAAGACTAAGTACACCTACAGAGCAGCACTAAAACATTTAAAAAAACTTAAAGGCCACGCCATTAGGGACTTTCTGGCTGATCAAATCACCACTTCTGACAACTCTACTAAAGACGTTTTTAGGATTATCCAAGGATTTATCAAGCCAGAAGCCCTGGAAGGTACCATTGCCCCTACTGCCGCCTTGTGTGAAGACCTTTCCTGCTTCTTTCAGGATAAAATCCAAGCAATATAAGCGGCATTCAGCCCTGCAAAAAATCCTCCCCCGCCCCCACCTAAACAACATCACGGAGTCACTTGGCGTGAATTCCACCGATTTTGTCCTGAAGCGTCCCTTAAACAACTTGTTAAGATCAAATCTGGATTGCCGACTGATCCATGTCCAGCCAAGTTTATTACCTTACTTGCCCCACTATTGAACCCCCCCACTAAACCAGATTTGGAACACTTCTTTAAACACAGGCACCTATCCATCTATCTGCATTAGTACAGCCCATTCTAAAAAAAGTAGATGCTGACCCAACCAAACTAAACAATTACAGGCCGATCTCCCTCTTGCCAGCTCCTGCCAAAATATTGGAAAAGGAAGTGCAGAAACAACTCTCAGCATACCTTGAATCGAACAATCTGCTACATGACTCCCAGTCAGGTGTCAGGGCTGGCTACAGCACAGAGACACCCCTACTGGTGGCAGAAACAATATGAGAAACCCTGGATCATGGCAGTTACTCTATGCTAGTGCTGTTGGACTTGTCCGCAGCATTTGACACTGTTTCATACCTGATTCTTCTGGAGAGGCTTGAGCAGTTGGGCGTAGGGGACACTGTCCTAACTTGGTTCTGCTCCTTTCTCGAGGACCGATCCCAGAAAATCTGTCCATGCCCTCACGTATCCAGTGCCCGCCCACTTATCTGTGGCGTCCCACAGGGCTCGGCCCTTAGCCCAACCCTTTTCAATGTTTACCTCACCCCACGTGCCTCAATTATTGAGCATCATGGTGTCAAGGTGGTCTCCTACTCTGATGACACCCAGCTGGTGTTTTCTTTCAGGGACTACTCTGAGGCCGCTTTTACTAACTTTAAACAGTGTCTGATCAACATCTCATCCTGATGACAGACAACTGTTTAAAATTGAATACGGGCAAAACAGAAGTTCTGTTTTTTAACCAGCCATCACCCCCAAAAGCTGAACTATGGTGGCCCACGGAACTTAGGGCCAGATGTAGGTGTCAAAATACCGGTTGGAATCGTCCGAAAATACAGATTTTCGGCCGTTTCCGACCGGTATTTTGACATTGGTATGTAGGGGCACTGAAAACATACAGATTCGGTAATTTTACCGAATCAGTAATTTTACCAAATCGGTAAAATTACCGAATCTGTAAAATTACAGAATCGGTAAATTTTCCCAATTCGGTAAATTTACCGATCTGTAAAATTACAGAATCTGTATTTTCCTATGTAGGTAGCACTTCTAACAGTGCTACAGGGCCTTTAGAATTTGTTATTTACCATGTATTACAATTGCATGGTAAATAACGAATTCTTGTGTACATGCACATCTGTGCATGTACACCTGTGCCATGTGGCACACATACATGCCCTAAGGGCATGTATGTGTGCCACATGGCGCACAAGCCAGTTACAGGGGTGCAACAGGGTGTCAAAGTGACACCCTGTCCCCCTTTGCAATTCGGTATTTTTACCGATTCGGTAAATACCGAATCGGTATTTGCTATTGAATCCTATGGGCTTCAAGGCCCATAGGAATCAATGGCAAATACCGATTCTGTAATTACAGAATCGGTAAATACCGAATCATACCGATTCGGTATTTTTTACCGAATGAATACCTACATCAGATTTACCGATTCATGAATACCGAATCGGTAAAATTCGGTATTTATGAAGCGGTAAATCTGATTTACCTACATCTAGCCCCTAATCCTCCTCCTAGGCCAGTCCAGTCGGCGAGAAACTTAGGATTCAAATTTGACTCCGCCCTCCCAGGGAAGGCCCAGATAGGCCACGTCTCGTCCTCATGCTTCTGGAAGCTGAAACCCCTGAGGAGATTTTTACATCTCCTACAAATGGACTGCAGGAAAACGGGGGTGCACGCTCTAATTACCTCTCAACTGGATTACACCAACAGTCTGTACTTGAGTCTCCCAGACTACCTCATTAAAAAGCTGCAGGTCATACAAAATGCGGCCGCCAGGCTCACTCATTAGGAATGTACCTCTCTGCCACCATATCCTACACTGGCTGCCTGTAAAAAAGTGGATCCAGTTCAAGGCTCTGACCTTTGCCTTCAGGTCCATCAGTGACACAGGCCCAAAATACTTAAAAATAAGACTACCCAAATATATCCAAGACAGGACACTGAGATCGAATCACCAGAGATTCCTAGCTATTCCACGTTTTAAAAAAGCTAGACAAGGCAGTCGCTCATTTTCTTTTGTAACTGCCTCTCTCTGGAACTCCATGCCGGAGCACCTTCGGAAGGCCAACTCAGAACCAATATTTAGGAAGAATTTACAAACCTGCCTCTTTAGTCTACCTTAGAGCCTTCCCCTCCAGCTAATTCACTAGGTCATCTTCCCCACATAACTCACTGTCAGCGCCGGGACACCTCCGTCGGAGGTAGCTGTTGCGCCTTACAAAATGCAATAATAACAAAAATTAGTGCTGATGTAAATTGTGTAAGTGTATAATCGGTTAAGAATACCAAATGCTCACAATCTGTGCAGCTCAAGTCAACGCCATGTGGCTGTGGGCCCTTGCTGAGCGCTGCCTCCAGCCTACACTATGGTCAGCAGGGCTCAAAATTCAAATTCAGTCTTGATTCATTAATTGTACAGTCCAGTAGGCAACAGACATTGCATCCAGTGCGGCCCGCCCGGATGACGCATCATCGCTGGCTGCGCACACGCTGAGTGTTTCAGGTGCCAATAACTCTGTGCAGCTCAAGTCATCGTCAAGTGGCTGTCCACCCTTGTTGACCACAGCCTCCGGCCTACACTGCAGTCATCGGTGCTCACAATTAAAAATGAGACTTGATTCATTAATTGCAGAGTCCAGTAGGCAACAGACATTACTCCCAGTGCAGCCCGGCCAGTCCACGCATCATCGCTAGCTGTGCACATGCGGAGTACTTCAGGTGCCACTAACTGTGCAGCTCAACTCAATGCCACGTGCCTGTGGGCCCTTGTTGACCGATGCCTCCGGCCTACACTGCGGTCAGCAGGTCTGACAATTCAGATAGAGTCGCAATTGCAGATGATGGAGTCCAGTAGGCAACAGACATTGCTACCAGTGCGGCCCGCCCGGACCACCCATCAGCGCTGGCTGCGCACACGGTGAGTGCTTCAGGTACCTCTAACTCTGTGCAGCTCAAGTCAATACTATGTGGCTGTGGACCCTTGCTGACCACTGCCTCTGACCTACACTGCAGTCATCAGGGCTCACAATTAAAATTGAGTCTTTATTCATCAACTGCAGTGTCCAGTAGGCAACAGACATTGCTCCCAGTGCGGCCCGGCCGGACCACGCATCATCGCTGGCTGTGCACACACTGAGAGCTTCAGGTGCCACTAACTGTGCAGCTCAACTCAATGGCACATGCATGTGGGCCCTTGCTGACCGCTGCCTCCGGCCTACACTGTGATCAGCAGGGCTCACAATTCAAATTCAGTCTTGATTAATTAATTTCAGAGTCCAGTAGGCAACTAACTATAACGTCCCTGAAACCTACATATTTCGCAATGTATTCCATACATATTTCATCTTTTGTTCCATACGCCTAAACTGCGGTCAGCAGGGCTCACAATTTGAATTCAGTCTTGATGCATTAATTGCAGAGAGAATTGTACTCTATGTCCTCGGATTTTGTCAAGAGGAAGTGACAAAAAGCATTCCCCGATGTCTGTGCTGACTACTGCCTTCCATCTACACTGCGGACAGCAGGGCTCACAATTCAGATCGAGTCACGATTGCAGATGACACAGTCCAGTAGGCAACAGGCATTGCTCCCAGCGCGGCCCACCCGCACCACGCATCATTGCTGGCTGCGCACACGCTGAATGCTTCTGATGCCACTAACTCAGTGCACCACAAGTCACCGCCACGTGGCCTTATTGAGGCAGAATTCATTAGGTAAAAGACATTGCTCCCAGTGCTGCCCGCCCAAGCCACGTATCATCGCTGCACACGCTGAGCGCCACTGTTGCCACTAACTCGGTGCACCTGTCCTGCAAGGACACGCCATCATCGCTGGCTGCGCACACGCTGAGCTCTTCAGGTGCCACTAACTCTGTGCATCACAAGTCATGGACCCTTTATGATTGACTTTCGGGCTGTAGACACCGGACACAACAATGTCACCTCAGGTAGCAGGAATATCCTGAAGGGACATTAACAATTTCTTCACATCAGCACACTCATCTCTGGTGCCCCTACCTCAGTGCACCACAAGTCATGGACCCTTTACGATACAATCTTTTGTGTGTGATTTAAGATCTGGTGCTCCTACCTTAGTGCACCACAAGTCATGGACCCTTTATGATTGAATCTCTGTGTGTGATCTGATGATCACTGTTGTAGTTGTTGCCAGCACCAACCATTCCCTGGCTTACACTCACCCCACACGCATCCAGCACAGACGTCACTGGACATGTGACCCTGGTAATAAAAAGAGGCAGAGCGCACGTGCCCGTAGCCAGTTCTACTATCTATCTAACTGTGTCCGTGTGTTCATTATGTATGCATGATGGCCCTGGTCCCTACCACATTACATTGTGCTGTTGACTGCGCACGTAACCATGTTACCTCTGGCAGTGGGGAAGACCTCAGTCATATAACTTTGTCTGGGGCATTCTATGAGTACATGGGTAGAGACTGGATGATTAGAGTAATAAAAGGAGAGTGTATAGTATATGTATAAATGCTTGGGGATTGGGGGAGTGATTGGATAAGTATATATGTTGGCGGAGCCTAACCCTGAGCACGAGCTTGGCTCTAATTGGCTGCCAACCAGTGGCAACCCCGGCTGAGCGTCAGGATTGCAAACCAAGCCTCGGGAGAGCCGACGCTGCGCACGGAGCGTGAGTAGGCACTGCGCCGGTTCCTGAGGCACCCGCCTTTTTTTCTATGGGAACCCCACAGCCTTTCTTCTAGTACCCAGGGTTCCCGCCCACTAAAATCTGGGCCACTGGCTAGCAGGAATAACGCACGGATGCCTGAAAAACCGAGTGCATGAGCTTTGAATTCTCATTGTGGTATACTGCATTCTCATTCAGTGGATACCCTCCCAAGTTGGTAATCTCTAGAAGAATTGTGACTGTTGGATCCCCGGAGTCCCTTCCACTGTGTCCCCTAAAGCGAGCTGCACCAGTAATAAAAGACCCACAATCCTGTCTGCAAGATATTCGCAGCCCCACAACTGGATCATTGACATACGGCGGATAGAATTTACGGAATTCTGTAAGCGTAAGAGGAGTGGGCAGAGCCGGCGTACGCCAGTCAGGGGCGCAACTAGAGCCAAATTTCAGGGAGGCTGATAAAAATTTCGGGGGGGCTAATTCTTCCAGTCATAGGCAGAGTGGAGATGCAGGGGCTCTAAGAAGGGGTGAAAATACAACAAAGCCTCATTTACAGGTAAATGGTATTTTGAAGACCTGTGAATTGCCGCGCTGTGAGCCCCGCACCCAGCGCATTCACATTAGGGGGCTGCGCTGAAAGCCGCGCACCCAGCACGTTCACACTAGGGGGTCGCACTAAGAACCGTGTACCCAGCGCATTCACACTAGGGGGCCATGCTGAGCGCCGCGTTAGGATCGCCACTCCAAACTTTTCTTATAAAAAAACAGTCCACTTCCACTAATTTATATTCGCCCCGAGAACCCCATCCCCCAGGGCATGCCCAAATTTTGGAATGTTTTTATTAATCATTAGGAAGGGGGGCCGGGGGACGCGTGGTCCCCTTCCCTTGTCCACTTCTGGCCCCGGGGACCCCATCCCCCGGGGCCTGGCCTCTTCGTTGGGGACCGTGGGGCATTTGGCATCTGGTATTCTTGCTGGAGGCCTTGAAAGGACTTAAGCACTGTACCTCGCATCACGTCTCCCATGGTAGAGATCCCTATGTTGTCCCAATCGCAAAAGCCCGCTAGACCAGCTAGCCATGGCAATCTTCCATTGGACCACAGCGGTGTCTCCTTTGTCAACCTACCCCACCACCCCATCTTCCAGAAGGCCTGCTTCTACCCTTGGAACACCACCCCAGTGGCGGACGGCAGGGCCTTTCTGGCAGGGGACGAGTATAGAATAGTGTGTAGGGTAGTGGTCACCATGCACCTATGCTCCACCGCATAGGCAAGGTCTGACCTGTCCCCATACCACCAGTCATTTAATATCAATAGTTGCGAGGCCATGTAGTAGGACTGGACATCCGAGGTGGCCAGACCGTCACAGTATGTCGACAGGAAAAATGTCCGCAGCGCCACTCTAGGCGCCTTCCCTGCCCACAAGAATTGCCCCAATGCCGAATTCACTTGGTGAAACCACGAAGGGGGGATGGTGAACGGACAATTTTGTAGTTGATAGAACAGCCGCGGTAGCGATACCATTTTGAAGATGGCTCACCTACCAGAGATGGATAGGGTCATTCGAGACCAGGATCACAGCTCTTCACGCACAGGTGTCCATAGTGGCAGGATATTACGTTCCCAGGACACGGTCGGTGAATCTGACAGGAAAACTCCCAGGTATTTTATCCCTATCGAAATAGCAGTATCTTTATCAAAAGGAATACGATGAGACCAAACAATAGAAATCCAATATATGCGTATTCGTAATATTTCGCTTTGCCGGTTATTAGGCCAGCAATCACTTTTAGGTTCTTGCGGTAATAATGAGCAGTTCACGATGATTTAATGCAGTCCTAATGCAACAATATGCAGTTCGTAATGCAGGTCGTAATGTAGTAAAGACATCCTTAATGCACGTACTAATGCAGTTCGTAACGCAGGAATAATGCAGTTCGTAATGCAAGAATAAGACAGTCCTTAATGCAAGAATCAGGCAGTTCGTAATACAATAATAATGCGGTTCGTAATGCAAGAATCAGGCAGTTCGTAATGCAAGAATAATGCGGTTCGTAATGCAAGAATCAGGCAGCTCGTAATGCAAGAATAACGCGGTTCGGAATGCAAGAATAAGGCAGTTCGTAATGCAAGAATCAGGCAGTTCGTAATGCAAGAATAATGCGGTTCGTAATGCAAGAATCAGGCAGTTCGTAATGCATGGAATAACTTTATAAGCCAATCTGCGTAGTCAGCTCGGGCACCCATAGGCTTCAACAGCAGAGACAAGGGTCGTAAGCTTGAAGGGACGGCCCCGGTACTGCTGGGTAGGTACGGGCTGCTCGGGGACTCAGCGCGTCTAACGCAGTGCAGCGGGAGAGAGATTGGAGCACTCCTACACGCCTCCCCAGGCCACACACGCTTAGGACTCCCGACCAGAGTCCAAGCATTACCTGGGGGTGCGCTGCCTCACTCTCTCTCTCCGCTCGTCAGACATCCTGCTGGGCGGTCCCGATCACATAGCTCCGTTGTTAGGCGACGATGTAGCCGGACGGGTTACGGTGCTGCCTTCTCCTTCGTTGACGATCTTGGGCAGATTCCTCTTGGCAAACAACGATCACAATCCCTTTCACCTTGCAGCTTCCTTAGCTTCAAGAAATCCTTTAGCACATTGCAGCTCAGGCCGCCGGCGGCGATCCTCGCTCACAGCCTCCGTTACGATGACGGCTCGGGCCACAAACAGCAATGCAGCAGCGTGGACGATGTTTCACTCTGCGGGGGCAATGCGGTCACGGGGCACCTCGTAAACAGCACCACAGACCACACGGCAGCCTCAGGCGTGCAAAAAGCCCATGCACCAAGCGTCGCTGAGGCAAGGTTGGAAACGTTGATGTTCCTGAGTTTCCACAACAAGCCCCAGAACACACAGCAAGGGCAGTTCTTCTCTTCAGTTTCTTCAGCTGTTCTTCTTTGGCAGAGGTTCCTCTTGATCACAAAGTAGTTACAATCCTTTTTCAGTCTGGATTTCAGTCTTGAGTTCATGGGTTTCAGCTCTTACATTTATATCCTTTGAAGTCTTTGTGTTCTGGGGCTATGAGCCCGGTCCAAACCAGACCTGGGTGTCTTCCTGCCAGTGCACACCCTCTTCCTTTGATAGTCAGGGTCTGGGCCCCAGACTCTAAGCAGGAGGTAGAGCCATACTTTGGTGCCAGCAACACAGCCCTCTTCACATCCAGGGGGCTATTCCTCCCCCACATCAAATGGAGGCCAGCCTGTTGCTGTCTCACCTACTCCTCCCTGGTGTTAGGACAGTTCCCAGACCCTGTCACATCCAAACCCAGGCAGGCAATACACAACCAGGCAGAGGCACACAGGATGGTTTAAAACAAGATACCAGCCACTTCTAAAAGTGTGGTTTCTAAACACACAATTCAAAAACCATCTTCACAAACAGATGTGTTATTAAATTCTGAGTTCAGGCACACTAAACTCAATTTCTCCATCTTATGCCTATGGGAAGATGTGACACAGCACGCCCCATTCTGTCCTATGGGCAAGATGGCCTTGCAACAGTGAAAAACAAATTTGGCAGTATTTCGCTGTCAGTACATTCCTACCTTTCAAATACACTGCACCCTGCCCAGGGGGGCACATTGGGCCTACTATAGGGGTGTCTGATGTGCATAAAAAGGGAATGTAAGGCCTGGCAAGTGGGTGCACTTGTCAGGACAACAAGACAGTTAACAAACTGCACGCAGGCACTGCAGTGGCAGGCCTGAGTTCTCTTTTTAGGGCTACTTGTGTGGGTGGCATAATTAGTGCTGCAGGCCCACTAGTAGCATTTGCATTACCAGCCCTGGCACACATAGTGCACTTTACTAGGGACTTTACTAGTAAGACACACATACCATTTATGGAGAACCAATTACCATAGCACTTTACACAGAGAGCATATGCACTTTAGCACTGATCAGCAGTAGTAAAGTGCCCAGAGTGCTAAAATCAACAAAAACAGGTCAGAAACAATACAGGAGGAAGGCAAAAAGTTCAGGAATGACCCTGCAAAAAGGGCCAAGTCCAACACTTCCTTGTAGAATTTCAAAACATTAAAGTGACAATGCTGGATTTTATAATTAAAGTGACAAGGGCATTTTTTCTCTTATTCAATTTTTCAAACAAAAGTAGCCTGTGCCAAATTCGCTAATAAATCTTAACAAATATACAAACTGAACTCTATGCCAGTATGGAATTTAGAAAAGTCAACAGATATTGAGTATGCCATCACATTGTCACCAGCTGGCTCCACAATTAATTCATGAATTAGTAAGTTCTTCTATTGCACCAATGTGGTTATTTTTTTTTTCACAACAATTTTATTTGCAGGATCGGGCAAAAAAAAAGTACGTGTGGCTCCCCACATTCAGGAGAACACCACCGAGCATTGTGTTACATGCATAACATAGGACTAAGCGTCCGACCAAATAATCAAGAGAAAGCAATTATAAGTGGAATACAACTATGCCCTCCCCTACCCCTACTTACCCCAACTACCCAACCCTCCCACCTCCACCCCTGTGCCCCCCCTACCCCCTTGCACGTGCGTATAGATAGCTTCAGCATCCACTCATGATGCGATACTCGTGGCGTAATGCAAGGACTCGCAAGTAACATGCAACTAAAGATCTTCCTCCAGGTCAGCTGGTGGGTCTAGCATCAACCCCCTATACTCCGCCCATCTCTTCCATATCTTAAAATGCTTGCGGGGACAGCCACGTGCTTCAAAAATCGGTCGTTCCAGGCCCATGCAAAAGTCCATACCGGCTCTCCAGGCACACAGGGGAGGAGCTCTCACATCCTTCCAAGCCCGGGCCAGGTCTCTTTTGGCCACCACCAATCCCAGGAGCAGCAAATGACGTTTATAAGTGTTTCCACCAACCCCCTCTAGGATGTGGAGTAAGCCCAGACAATGAGTGCGAGGGAGAGTCCAATGCAGTACCTCAGACAGGCAGCCCCACACACCCCTCCAGAAGCCCACCAGCCTAGGGCAAGACCAGAACGTGTGGAGCAAAGTGCCCACTGCAGCTCCGCATCGCAAACACTCCGGGGATCCAATCAATCCTGCCTTCCACAGTCGCTCACGGGTGAAATAAGCCCTATGGAGAATTTTGAATTGGATTAGTCTAAATCGTATGGCAATGGCTGCCCCCCTAGGGGACTCCAGAGCCTCCCTCCAATCATCCTCATCGAGGGGGCGGATATCAGCTTCCCAAGTCGTCTTTAGCGGAAGAAGGGTGGAGGAACAATGAGTGACTAGTGTCTGATAGATGCGAGAGACTTTCTTATCTCCCAGATCACCCATAAAGACTTTCGCCTCAACAGGACTAAAGTCAGGTAGCGAAACCATATTGGCAATGCTGGGCATGAGTGCGTGGCGGAGTTGTAAATACCGAAAAAATTGAGATTGGGGCATGTTAAATTCGATTCTGAGTGCTTGAAAGGATTTGAGCGTCGCTCCGGACATTACGTGTCCTAGCTGCGAAATCCCAATTGCATCCCAGCCCTCAAAACCAGATAGGGCCGACAATTCGGGTAACAGGCCATTGCGCCACAGCGGCGTCTCCGCGGTCAATCGGCCCCACCAGCCCATGCGGCGTAAAGCCTGCCGCCAGACAGCAAACACGAGACTCGTGACCCTCGGCAGTTCCCGGCGTAGGCGGGCCGAGTAGAGGATTGTGTGGAGTGTATTGTCACCCATCAATGTACGTTCCAGGGCATAGGCTGGGTCCCCGCTGTCACTGTACCACCAATCGTTCAGGATAAGCAGATGAGCGGCCTGGTAATAGGAGAGTATATCCGAGGTGGCCAGGCCTCCGCAGTAAGTGGACAAGAAGCACGTACGTAGTGCCACTCTGGCCGTTCCCCCAGCCCATAGAAAGCGGCCCAAGATCGAATTGACCTGTCGGAACCACTGGGGTGCAATTGGATAGGGATGATTCTGCAATTGATAGAGGAGACGTGGAAGTGCAACCATCTTAAAAATTGCGGATCTACCAAAGATAGAGAGGGGCATTCGAGACCATGTCTTGATATCCGTCTGAACTCGGTCCCAAACGGGCACTATGTTGCGTTCCCAGACAACGCTGGGTAAGTTCGACAGAAACACCCCCAGATATTTTATGCCATGCGTAGCCACCTGCAGTCCCACCATCCAAGGATCTGTCTCGGTATCTCCGTTTAGCACCCAGAGGGTAGATTTACGTAGATTCAGGTAGATGCCCGAGACTTCCCCAAAGATTCGCATAATTTCTAGTACACGCGGTCCCGAGCGCTGCAGATCGGTGAGAAAGAAAAGGACGTCGTCCGCGTAAAGTGCGATCCTATCCGATAAGCTGTCGTTCCATACAAAGCCCCGCATTTGCGCATCTATACGCACCCATGCAGCTAACGGTTCCATTAGTAGAGCGAACAAATAGGGGGAGAGCGGACATCCCTGCCGGGTCCCTCGCAATGTGGTTATTTTTCAAAATTAATTATAACAGGTGTGGCCAAGCGCGGACCGAGATGGCCGCGTAGTCCGTGAGCTCCGCAGTCCTAGTGCTCCCTCATCCATCCTGAGGGACTATCCGTCATCCCTTAAAGCAACCCATGCTAGCGGAAGGCTAGCGGTGCCCTCCCAGCCTACTCCGGTGGCCGCGCCGCTCTGGATTGTGGAGATATAGCGAGCTGGAGATCCGGGCCTGCGTGGGATTCCTGAAGCCGGGACCCACAGTGGTGTGACCTGCCCGCGGCGCTCCCCACCCAGCCCAGCCCAGCCTCGCCGAGTGCCTGCACAGCGGTGCGGGGCACCGGACGTCGGTGCATTAGCGGTGAGTGCCGGCAGAGGGGTGTTAAGGAGAGACTCCCCCCGAAGTGCTGCTGGGAAACGGTGTGAGCAGTGAAAAGCCCCGGACTGAAAAGAATGGGCGCGCTGGCTTTACAGCCAAGATGGCGGCGGCGCGACCCAGCCGAAAGAACCTGCCCCTCTTTCTGGTGACTCCTGGCTGCTGCTCGCGGTGACGGGCTGAGACTGGACCTGGAGTGGGGGCCTTGAGTTGCATTGCCTCGGTGCGCTCTGGGGAAGCGCGGTGGGGGCTCCAGCTCCACTGGTATTCCTGCTGCTTCCACGTTAACACCAAGGTGGCACCTGAAGACAGTGCTGGCTGCGCAGCACAAGCGCGAGGTCTCTTTGCTGCATAGAGGGAGATGGGACCCCACTGAGACTGCTATTCAGCCCTATGATTTATGCTGATGTGATGTAGGCAGTGTGATCTCCGTGGCTGTGGATTGAAGTATTGATCGTGCCTGAGTCTGGCCGGGCTGCCCCTCCCCCCTCCCTTCCTGGGTGCAGGTTAACAACTCCCCTGCCTTCGTTACCGTCTCTAACCCTGTACAGCCTGGAGGGAGGAGTGAGGGGGCCAGTGTGGAAGGTGGCTCATCTACCCGTGCGGAAGGGGTCTGCTGACTGGTAAAGACTTGTCGGGCCACAGCACGGCAGAGGGTGCGGCCTGTGAGACGCTGAACGACTTTGGTGCACCTCGGTGGGTCAGACCATCTCCCCTTTGCCCATCTGCTTCTTGGCCTGCTGCAACACCTGTCCGGGATGCAGGAGGGGACTGCGTAGTGGTGGGTCTCCGACTCACCCTTGACATCTGTAACCCGTTTTCTGAGCTGGGACCTCGCTGACACACTGGACCAGGCCAAGGGGGCAGGAGCCAGAGGGCCGAAGTCGGTCCAGACAAACAAATTGGACCACTACACAGTCGCTAAGAAGCTGCTGCAGGGCCGACAGTCTGAGGAGGCAGCAAAGGGTGGTCCCGAGGAAGAGGAGCAGGAGCTATCCCTTAAGGATGTCATGGACGCAATTACAGGAGTGAAAAAGTCTCTGGAACATAAAATGGACTTCATGGTTATCGACATTAATCTCATCAGGGCAGATATGGGGAAACTTAATGAAAAAGTAAATCAGGTAGAGATCACGGCCACCAGCCTGGTGGAGGAAATATCACATCTGCACAGAGAGTTCCAGGAGCTGCAGGACTCTCGCATCACTATGGACCACAAGCTGGACGACTATGAAGGCCGGCTCCTCCAAAACAACCTTTGCATCCTGGGTGTTCCGGAGAAATCGGAGGGGCTGGCTCCAGACCTGATTGTGAATGACCTTATACTTAAACATCTGCAACTCAAGGGCCTCAGTAAGCTCTTCGTAATAGAAAGGGCTCACAGGGTCCCGGGCGGCCGTCAGAGATGTGATCCTTGCCACCACACATACATGTATTTATATAGCGCAAATCACCGACACGGTCTCTAAGCGCTTGCTTAGGGAACCCGTCCTGGTATTCCCCTGTGAGATACCCCGGCAGGGTATCCACAAGGTGAAAGCCAGGCATCCCGCCGCGAGGGGCCGTAGTGGAGATTAAGCAAGCTATTGCCCAGAGTCGCAGAGTGTGACCCCGTGAGTCGAGTAGGCACCGGAGCGAGAATTATCGAGTCCGTGCAGAACGCTAGACTCACTGCTCCTCACCGTTATGAAAATGCATCCATCACCTTTTTCCCTGACTTCCCGCAAAGAGTCCAGAAGCAACGAAGATCTTTTCTATCAGTGAAGCGTGACCTGAGGGATAAGGGATTGAAATATTCAATGTTGTTTCCAGCTCGCCTCCGTGTTGAGGCGAATGGAAAAGCATGGTTCTTCGACCGGCCAAAGACGGTGATGGAGTGGATGGAGTATTGGGGGACTCAGGGCTCGGCGAACCGGGGAGGAGGTGACAGTGCAGACACTCAGCCGTCTTGAAGCCGGGACCCGGGCAAAGGCCACCCGTCTTGGCAGTGAGAGGGATTTTGAGGCCGGGAGGGCTAGGGAGGGTGAGATATTTGTGCTGTAGCTAAGGGCACTTCTGGTTAATCTACGATTCCATGTGTCTAATTTGTAGTAGGGGACAACAACTCTGATTGGGACACGGACATGGAGCCCACTGCTGGTCCCCCACCCCCCTATTTTTTCTCTTCCTTTGAATTTTTATAGTGCGACAGGCACTCTGCAAGTTTTAGATGGGCAGTTTAGAGCCCGGTGGGCAGGGCAGCAGGGTGGGGGGGTGTTGGGATGGGGTGTTCGGGGCGTTTGTGGTTTTTTTGTGTTTGAGTCACATCAGCACTGTATTTGACAGAGGGAATGTAGAGGTTTGTCAACTGTACCTTTTAGACGATGGGGGGTAGGAAAGTGAAGGTTCTGAGTTGGAACGTAAACGGGTTGGGGGACAAAATCAAACAGAGTGTGGTTCTTCAGTATCTTAAAAGGCAGGCCCCGGACGTGATCCTGCTTCAGGAGACGCATTTAGTTGGGAACTCGTGCAAAGCTCTGCACATAATGGGGTACAAATTGGTCGCACACTCAGGTTTCACATCGGGGTCCAGGGGGGGTGGGTATTTTGATTTGCACCGCGTTTCCGTTGGCAGTGACTTCCATGTGGGAGGACGGGAGAGGGAGATACACCCGGGTTACGGGCATGTGGGAAGGTCGACACATAACATTTCTAACTATCAATGTTCCTCCGGGGCTACAGGGTACGACATTTGCTGATATGGTGGCGGTCCTGCTCGCTATCCCTGAGGAACCCCTAATCCTGGGAAGCAACTTTAACGCAGTTGTCTCTGGTATGATGGACAGGCATCCCCCACGGGAGGCGGGGTGGGCGGCGTGATGGCTACCAGATTTCATGGAAGCAATGGGCCTGGTTGATAGTTGGAGATTGCTTTACCTTGATCTAAAGCAGTATACATTCCGCTCGGGTGCACAAAAAAGTCTCTCGCGACTGGACTACTGTCTAGTCCCCGCCGCACAAACGTCCTACATAACGGAAGTCACACTCTTGGCTAGGGGCATCTCAGATCATTCTCTGCTGTGGGTCCACATGGTTGTAACTCGGGGCACGGCGGGGAGGATGGCCCCCATCAATCCTTGGTATCTGCGTACTCCCAAAATTCGCAAAGACCTCATTGCAACGCTTGATGAATACTTCACCAACAACGTGGGGTTGGTCTCCTCTTCCCAGTCCCTGTAGGAGGCCTTCAAAACTGTTATCAGAGGCCAGGCTCTGTCTTTGATAGCGGGCTCTAAGAAGGAGAAGCAGAGGGAGGTGGTGTGGAGCTTGAGACTGAGATTAGCAGGTTGGAGGGTGAGTTGGAACCGGGGGGTAATGCAGGCTAAACTTCATCTGTTGAGCCTGAAACAACACGACTATAAGGAGCTGGTCACTGGGCAGGCTCTATGACCTAGGAGATAAGGCTGGTAAGCTTATAGCATGGCTGGACAAGAGAAAATGGGCAAGCCGTCTTGTCCCAGAGCTCCTAATGGGGGAAGGGGTATCACTTACCGAACCGCAGTTCACGGTTTGCGGACCACTTTCAGATGGTTTACAAATCAGTCTCCCCTCACTCAGAAACTGACTCCCAGGTATTGCTCCGTGACATACAGCTCCCATGTCTTTCCCCTGAAGATCGGGGCTATGTGGATAGCCCAATAACGGCGGATGAGATTGCCCAAGCAATCCGTTCATTAAATTCTGGTAAGGCGCTAGGCCCCAACGGGCTTCTTATCGAACTCTATAAACTCAAACCGGACAAACTGGCACCTTATCTGAAAGCATTGTTTGTGGAATCTAGAGACAAAGGGATATTACCCAGGGAACAGAGAGTGGCTATGGTGGTCGTGATTCATAAGGAGGGTAAGACTAAAACGGACTGTGCCTCTTACAGACCTATCTCTCTCTTAAATGCTGAACCGAAGATCCTGGCCAAGCTCCTTGCAAACAGACTGGTGAAAGTGGTCAGCAGTCTGGTACATCCCAATCAATCGGGCTTTATGCCCCATAGGAATACGGCCCTAAACTTGCGTAGATTGCACGGGGTGATGGACAGAGTCCACACTCTGCAGGAGCCAGCTATAATCGCGTTACTTGACGCAACAATGGCCTTCGACACGATTGAATGGCCCTATCTGTGGGCTGTCTTGGCCAAATTCGGGTTCGGCCGCGAATTTATCAGGTGGGTGCGTCTGTTACATATGGAACCGCTCGCACAAGTAGTAGTAAATAACAGAGTCTCGACTCCGTTCTTGCTTGGTCGGGGCACCTGTCAGGGTTGCCTGCTGTCCCCCCTTCTCTTTTCTCTGGCCTTGGAGCCTCTTGCTGCCTGGATACATTGGGAACCAACAATTAGGGGCATGCAGTGGTCCCCCGGATGGGAGGATCGCATATCTTTATATGCAGATGATATTCTGCTCTACCTGACCTCTTCCAATAAGTCCCTTATTGAGCTCCTCGATGTCCTGGCCTCCTTTGGGAAATATTCTGGACTCTCAATCAACTGGAAGAAATCCTTATTGATTGTATTAAGGGGAGACCCCCCTGTCCTTCCGCGAAACTATCCTATACAGGTTAACACAGAAGGGTTCAAGTACCTAGGAGTCTTTGTCTCTCTGGATCCCTCGGTTAGGAATGCCCGGAACCTCCTTCCCCCTGCAGAGGCTTAAGAGCGATATTGCCAACTGGCGGAATCTTCCTCTTTCGTTGTTGGGTAGGGTAGCCCTCTTTAAAATGATAGCATTGCCTCGCTTTCTTTCTGCCTTACAGAATACCTTGTGTGCGGTGTCAGCTGGCTATTTCCGTGAGATTGAGAGCCTTCAGCGTAGTTTACTATGGGATGGTAGGCCCCGTATCACTCCGAATAAACTAACACTCACATGGTATGATGGAGGCATCAGCCTCCCGGATATCAGAAGATACTATTGGGCCTCCCTGCTGGCTGCGATTAAGCACGGCACGTATGGTCGAGCTGATGATCCCGGATATGCCATGGATAGGTGGCTTCTCCCCGGGGGTAGGTATAGCAGGGCCCTATATTCCTGACCGAAGAAACTGGCATTAACAGGGCCAACGAAGCATGCAGTTCAGATCTGGCATGATGCCACGGGCTCCCTGGGATGGAAAGACAAATTGACCATGGCCACCCCGCTCTGTGACTCCGAGAGACTAGGTAAGCTCTGGAGGACGAAAGGTTTTGATAAGTGGGACCTGATAGGAATCTCCACTATCAAGGATATCTGGGAGAAGGGGAGGATTAAATCATTTGAGGAAATGAAGGAGGAATATGAACTCACTAATGCTGAATACTTCCGCTACGTACAAGTCCGGCACTCGCTTCTCTCAACAATACCTGGAGGTGTGGAGTCCCCAGAGGCTTCACCTCTGGAGGATAGAATACTACATGGCCACCTTCCCGAAAAAACGATCTCCTTGATATATAAAAAACGAATCAACCACAAAGCAGATCCCCTTGAGGCGTTAAGGGACAAATGGGTACATGATGGGGTAGAGCTTGATGACGAAGATTGGCAGACAGCAGTGTCATCCCCAAGGGATGTTGCCATCCCAGCCCACCTGAGACTGGTCCAGCTTAAGATTCTACATAGGATCTACATCACGGGACCCCGACTTGTACTCATGGGAGTGTGGTCTCGTAGGTACCTTTATGCATATCATCTGGGAGTGCGAACACATCACCACCTACTGGCGCAAAATACACAACACTCTACACAAGGTACTGGGGGTCTCCCTGACACCGGAGGCGAGGAGATGCCTCTTGAATATTTAGGAGCCCACTGACTTAAACACCTCGCAGACACAATGGGCCACTCTGGGTTTCATGTTAGCTAAAAGGAATATAGCCCAGCTGTGGGGAGCAGAGCAACCTCCCACCCTGGAAGCGTGGGAAAACAATTTAGTTTGGTGTATGTTTAGGGAGAAAACGACATATCTTGCGAAGGGATGCCCTCGAAAGTGGTCACAGGTCGGGGGGCCCTGGAATCGCCACAGAGGAGAAATTTGTACGCCACCCAGAAATGCTACTCTTGATTACCCCCTCCCCGTGAAGTTCCCTTTCATTTGTATGTATTGTTTATCCTGTGACCACCCCGATGTAGAATTTGCAACTCCTAACGAACCTCTGTATTGTGTCTCTTTGCTGGTGTTTTATTTCAATAAAAAGAATTAAAACATTTTTTTTTTATTATAACACGTATGACGCAGTACAATATTCCAATCAATTAAGAACAGGCGTAAGCCACATGGATGCCTGATGTCTCAACATTGCTCCTAATATAATCACAACATCATGCAAGGCAAGTGCCCGTTATAAATTGATTGATGAATATATAAAAGCTAAATCTTAAATATTCATTGTTTTAAATATATCTAACATTCCTACTGATTATAGACAGATCTAATTATTGCTAAAGTGACGTGCAAATAGTGTGAAACTCTTAGAAACTTGTATAAGACATTATATACAGGATTGGACCTAGATGATAAAGGTCTAAAACAAATTCATTGTGATTGGAACCATGAACTCTAACAAAGTCACATATAATAGTCTTCATGGTTACATTTCATACGTGGACATGTAGATCTTTATCAGTGTTTAGATCATTGGGGACCTTGAAGTTAAATCTTAAAATATATCTAGATTCCAGCTGTCTTAAATATTTCTCTCTATTTCCACTCCTTATTCTGTTTAGCACCTGATCTAACACAAAGTATTCCAAATCCTTTACGTTACTTTCATGTATCTGTTCAAAGTGCCTTGCTACTGGGTATGTCTGATCTTTATTTTTATAAAAATAAAACGTATAAAATACGTTGGTGTGCACGCAAAATGGTGCTACCTATATAGAGCTTCAGACAACAATATCTTAGAGCATATACAACAAACTCACTTTTACAATTCAAAGGTTGTATGATCTTCCACTTCCTATCTGTACAAGGTACAGGCACTTCTGTGGTGTTGACGCCATAATTGCAAGCTTTGCATTATTGGCAATGTCTGTATATATATGTCAAGCAAAGCATGACAATGAACTGAGTGCCTATATATTACTTAATGTTTGAGTGGCAATGCAAAGTATATTGCAATTTTGGACTACTCGACCCATGGTGCAACTTGATGTATTTTACAACTCACCTGACGGTTATTGAGCCAATAAAAGCAGTAACCAGAAACCCGCTTTTGATCATTTTGCTGCCACTTGCCCGTGAACAAGAACTATTTGAGTTTGAAACGCGCTGGGCTTAAACATTTTACGGTTCTTGCCAGAACTTTGTTTTCCAGCTGATTGTATGCTAATGAGCCTGTGTCGAGTGTGCTTCGTCTTTTGGACAAGTGTGGAACTGAATATATATATATATGTATATATACACACACACACACACACACACAGACACACACATACATATACATATACACACACATTCACTGGAAAAAACAAAGGTTACAGAGATGTTATAGTTAGGCTCAGATGTCACTCGTACTAAACCAGTGAAATTGTGCAGTCATAGTTACCTTAGCTATCTATAACTTACACACGGGCAATGCACTGCTTATCACCTCACATGCTACATCACTCATGACATGATCAGTGACATCACTCATGACATTATCCTGTGACTCTGCTTCGTAAACATTTCTGAGATTTAAAGATATATACTAAGCTACAGCATAAGTTAAATTACTATTCTTTCTGTGCTAGTAATTAGTCATGCTATTTCTGACATGTATCTGAGTGGCTGTGCATCTGTATTAGTGCGAGAGTGGATGTCTGAGTGTGTAAGTGGGTGTGTGAGTGGCTTTATGGATGTGTTAGTGGGTATGTGAGTAGCTGTAGGGTGTGTGAGTGGCATTAGTGGAGAGTGAGTGGGTATGTGAGTGGCTTTATGGGTGTGATAGTGGCTGTGTGAGTGGCTGCATAGGTGTGTGAGTGGCTATATGGGTGACAGAGTGGCTGTGAGAGTGGCTGTATAGGCGAGGGAGTGGGTGAGTGAGTAGCTATTCGAGTGTGTGTATAGGTAAGTGAATGGGTCTGAGTGGCTGTATTGGAGAGTGAATATCTGTTTGAGTGGCTGTAAGGGTTAGAGTGGGTGTGTAGGTGGTTGATCCTAGATCCAGCGCGCACGCGCTGCTCTGTGAGACTTGTTGTAGTGGAGTAGGGAATAGAAGCTCCGCCCACTCTCCCCCATATTTGCCATTGGCTTGTGTCATTGTCCGTCCTAAATGCTGGCTTCTGATTCGTAAATGGGCCTGTTAGTCCCTCCTTACTACCGCCTCCTCTTCATTTGTCACCTCCCATGGCGACTGGCCCTTTTACTTCAGTTGGTACCCACTATTTCCTTTATCCAGCTTCTCTTACTGCAGACACAACATGCTTTGCTGCCTTCTTTACAACAATGTCCGTTCCTTCTTCATCCCAATGTCGTGCCCTCTTTACCCCCGCCCTCCTTCCCATTGTCCGGGCCTTCTCTCCCCCGCTAACCTGTCCTCCCTCCCTCCTGTTGTCCATGATGCCTACCATTTGCAATGCAATAGGTCTCGCATTTACAAGAGTCCGAGCTATTGGCATTGTAAATGACAATGCCTTTTATTTATGTTTTGGTTTTTAATGGATAAATAAAACACTTTGTCATTTACAATGCCAATAGCTTAAACTTTATTTATTTATTTATTTTCGAGATTTTTTATTGCGCAAACAAATACCCGAAGGTGTCTCGGCGCATGTGGCGGATAGAAAGACCGAGCAGCAGGCTTACTGGTTGAACAACCATGTCTTTAAGAGCCTCCGAAAGCTCATCAAATTGGGGGCAGTTTTTATGGTGAGTGGCAGAAGGTTCCAAAGTTTGGGAGTGGCAACCAAGAAGCGCCTGTCTCCCCAAGTTGCCGTTCTCGTGCGAGGTACCGGAAGCAGGCAGGTGTTGGCGGATCTCAGCTGTCTCTTGGGGCTATACAACTGGAACGCTTCAATCAGAAACTTTGGACCGACGCCGTGCACTGCCTTGTAGGCGATGCAGAGGGCCTTAAATTTAATACGGCCCTCTATTCTTAGCCAATGCAGATGACGAATGGCTGAAGTGGTTGGGTGGCGGCGGGGAATGTCAAGAAGAATTCTTGCAGCCGCATTCTGTATGGACTGCAACTTAGATAGAACGAGTTTCTGAGTATTAAGGAAGAGGGCATTCCCGTAGTCGATTTTGGAAAACACTAGGGTGGAGACCAGGGTCTTCCCAGCTGAGGTGGGGAGGTAAGGCAGTATTTTCCTAATTTTCTTTAGAATAAAGAACGCAGATGACACAACCTTGTTGACATGAAGGTTAAATGACAGCTTGCTGTCAAAGATAACTCCCAGGTTTCTAGCCTTTTCAACTAGGACAGGTGGAGAGCCCAGCTGGTTAGGCCACCAGGTGGAAGACCAGTCCGGGGAGAGTTTACCAAAGGTCATGACCTCAGTTTTGTCTGAGTTAAGCCTCAGACAATTGGAGGACATCCAGGTACTGACAGCAAGCATGGCCCTTTGAAAATTAGCTGCCACCGCTGGGCCGTCCTTGTGGATCGCCAGAACCAGTTGGGTGTCATCTGCGTAAGATGTAAGTCGCAACCCATGGGCCTTTATTACCCTCGCTAAGTCTGCTACATAGATATTAAATAGCGTTGGACTTAGCGAGGAACCCTGTGGAACTCCACAGGGGAGTGCAGAGACAGGAAAATAGAAGTTACCCAACTTCACTGTTTGGGTACGGTTGGCCAGAAAAGATGAAATAAGATCTCTAGCCGTACCGTTTATCCCCAGGGCTGTGACACGGTCGACCAGAATAGCATGGTCGACCGTGTCAAAGGCTGCGGACAAGTCCAGAAGGATCAGGACAGCCGCACCTCCCTGGTCCATAATGGCTCTGATCTCGTCTGAGGCCTTTATTAAAGCGGTCTCGGTTCCATGCCCTTTCCTAAAGCCAAACTGCGTTTCGTCGAGAAGTTGGTAAGTATTGACGAACTCTGAGAGTTGTTTATTCATCAGAGATTCGCATATTTTGGCAGGAAAGGGGAGACACGCTATTGGTCTATAGCTGGCCAGGGCTGTGGGGTCCAGGGAGGGTTTCTTCAGAAGAGGTCTGATCACGGCCTTCTTCCAAGGACCTGGATAGCGACCAGTTTGGAATGCGGTGTTACAAATTTCCATAAGTGGACGAGAGATCACCTCGCTGAGGTTAGCCATCACTAAGGGCGGACAGGGATCTAAGGGGGAGCCAGACTTGGTAGTAGAGATGAGTCTGCTGATTTGATCTTGCATAATGTCTTGCAACTTGTGTAAATATGAGACCTATTGCATTGCAAATGCTTGTTACATTTTGTGATGTAAGGTGTTTATGATTTCAAAGGGTCCTGGTCCACAGAGCATTGACTGACCTTAGAGGGAAAGTTTGTTTACCAGTAACGCGGGATTGGAGGGTGACTGAATTGAAGGAGCCAACCTTGGGAAACATCCAGAAGTGGCAGGTCAGAAGGAAGAAGCATATTGAAGATTGCCATGGCATTACATGTTACCAAATGTAGCCTCTGGAGGACTCTGTGACTCGCTATCAATTTTGGCACACGCATAGGAATTTTAATGTTTAAGCAGGTAGCCAAATCCTTAAGAAAGTAGTCAAAACATATTGGTTGCATGGCCACCTCTGTGATGTTCTTTGCAGAAGCAGCCAAATAATCAGGCTGTAGCACTTCTTATGGAGAAGATGAGCTTTTTAACAGGAGCTGCTACAGTAGACAACAAAGACATGGAAGGAGCAGTTTAATAGTTTAGTGATAAAGGTTAACACAGCACAATGGGGTCGGACAGAGAGTGCAGCTTTGAGGAGGGAGGAAGAGAGGGGTCATAGGAAACATCCTATAGCACTGGAATGGGATGCAATGGTGGTAGAATTGGAGGGAATGGTGGACAGTGCCACTCAGGCACCTGGAACGTAATTGCTGGTTCAGAAGGAAGACAGATGACGGGGTGGTTGCCTCCTCCCCCCCTTTTGCAAAGTGATATGCTTGTACAGTGTATACTAAAATCACAGCTTGCTGTCTATTATCTTTCACTTCAGCAGATCACCTAGCTAAATCTGCCGCGACCAGGAGTGGGTGGGTGGGTTAGCGGGAGGCGGGATTGTTACGAAGGGGAGTTTCTCGTTTGTGAGAATAATGTTTGGCAGGCACGAGGCGATATATATAACGTGTAGTCAGTGGAAAAAACTGATAATGGTAGATGCTAGCACTTCATATACCTCATTGCCTTACTTTGAAGCGCGGCAGCGAAGATAATTACTTACTTTGAGATGAAAATTTCTGTTTATTATTGCACAACAAAAGAAAAAATGGACTGTGATAAGAAAATGCCCTGTTATATCATGATGCTTCGCTATGGTCAACAATAAAGAGTTTAAACAAAAAAAAAGGTTAACACAGCACATCTGAGTAACTTTACGCTTGCTAGGAAAATATATGGGGTCTGACTTTAGTGGAAAAAGTGGGGTACTCTTAAGTGGATGTGCCTCAAATGTGGGGTAGGGCTTAAATAACTAGAAGTAAAGAGGTGTGTAAAACTCCACTTTCTGGTATTGGATTTCTGAACAACTATTATGTGGGAGCTGAACAATAGTGGGTCTCATCAAACTCTTTAAAAGAGGTGGGGCATGGCCTGCAGCCGATGGAGATGGACGCGAGCTGAGGAGCTCCGGCCGCCGTCTCCCCACGAACGATTATCCTGACCTCCTGCCTCAGCCGCGGGTGCAGACACTAACATCCCAAGCCATCGTTGGTTTTGCCGGAACTTTAGGGGGCTGCGACTGCCATATTAAGCTGAAACTCGGCGATTCCGATACCCGGGCACCCGCACGTAAAATGGCAGCTGTGCAGTGACCGCTGTTGTTGCCCCTACCCCTCGGTGATTGCGGGCACCAGCATAAGACAGAGCCACCTTCGCTGACCCCACTCTGCCTGCACACTGTCCCGGAGGTGCATACTGCCTGTGGGGGGCCCCATCTGCTAAAGCGGAGAGTGGAGCGAAGTGGAGACTGGCACAAGCTACGGAGCTCTGGCCGCAGTCTCCCTGACAACACCGCCCCAGAATCCTGCCACGACAGAGTGAATGGACTTTGTGGCCCCGAGACCCTGGAGTCGGATTATTGGTGCCGGAAAAGTCTTGGGGGGCAGAGATTGCCGTGCTGGGAGTTACTCGGTGAATCTTGGCTCCAGGTGCCCACGCTCAAGATGGCGATCGTGCCGTGAACGCTGCGGTGGCCCCCTGCGCATTGGAGATTGTGGGCGCCTACAGTTAGCGAGATCAACCCAACTGGGCCCGGACGAGCTGTGCACTACTTTAGGGGTGAGGGGGGCCGGAGCGCCTGATGCTGGGCACCCGATTCGTTAGCGCTCCCCTGGGGGACAAAGTGGCGGCCGGGGCTGCGTTGTCATCATAGCGAAGACTGCGCTACATCCCCCTGTACATTGGCGATTGTGGGCCCCTGCATCGGGCGAAATCACCCCCGCTGGGTCCGGACGAGCTGTGGGCTACTCTGGAGGTGGGGGAGAGCAGAATGCCTAGTGCTGGGCGTCCGGTCTGCTAGCACTCCACGGAGGGACGAAATGGTGGCCAGGGCTGTGATGGCCCCATAATGAGGACTGTGCTGCACGTGGGCTGCCTGGGGATCCCCATTTGCCCGGCTAGAGAGAGCGGTGTGGTGCGGAGTCTGGAGAAGGGGCTTGAACCCCCTGAGGACATCAGCGAGCCGCGCCAAGTGGTGACGTGGCTTCAAGGACTCACCATCTGCTGCTGATTTGTTCAGGGGGCCTTGTGCCTCTGTTGCACCGGTACATAGCCGGCGCTGGTGCTTGCCCAGAGGGAACACTGAGTGGATTGCTGGGGGAGGCGGACTTGGATTCCTTCCCCTCACTCATCCCCCCACATCGGGACGTGGGATAGCTGAGGGGGCTGCAGCAGTGCGGCGGAGAGAGCGACTGGGCAGCGGAGGGAGCGCCTCTTTTTCTGGAGACTACCTAAAAATGTGGACATCTAGCAAGGTGCTGCAACGCTCGGTGACAGTGGGAGATCCCTAGGCTGAGGAGTGTGCTCTCAACGGCGCTTGTAGAATCGTTCGGGGTCTCTGATTGAGGGGTCTTGCGGTGGCACCTGGAGGAACGTTTGCTGTGAGGTGACATGCTTGCCTGCGTTGGGTCATTCATCGTGTAGTCGCCTGTTGGACTCTCCTCCTGGGGGGACTGGTTGGTTGGAGTGGGGAACCCCGCTGATCTAGGTCAAAGAGGACTCGTGTATCCGGGCTGTAAGAGGTGCTGGGCGGTGAGGCCGACACTAAGGGCCACATATTCTGGTCAACCTGGGAAAACCACGTGGTCGTCAAGGGGGGGCTCCCCCGGAGCCGGAAGATAGAGTGGCAGAACAGCAGAAGCAGGACAGCATCGATCAACCTCCAGAGGGACTGATGCAGCAGCAGGTGGATCAGATCCTCCGCACTATTACGGACACGAAAGAGGCACTACAGCAGGACATTGCAAAGGTATCGTTGGGACTGGGTCTCCTGCAGGCAGATCATGGGAAGCTGGTCGACCGGGTGAAGCAAAAATTGAGGCTGCCTTGGAGGTCTTGGAGCCAGCGCAGAAGGCTATTGATGTTCAGATGGGGAGGTCAATCGCAGGCTCCAAATACTGGAAAGAAGGGCTGAGGATGCCAAAGGGCGTAATAGAAGGAATAATATAAGGGTAGTTGGCCTTTCAGAAGGAGTTGAAGGGGACAGCATGATAGATTACCTGGAGCATTGGCTGCGTACGGAGCTGGCCCCAGTGGGCCTGACACCATTCTATACCCTGGAGAGGGCGCATAGGGTGCCAGCCCGTCCGTTGACACCTGGGAGGCCACCCAGGCCGGTGGTGGCTCATCTCCTCCATTATAAGGATAGGGACCTACTGCTCCAGAAAGCACGCACTGCGGGCCCCTACAGAGTAGACAATAGTAAGGCGTCACTGTTCCCAGACTATACTTTTGATGTACAACGCCATCGAGCTTCGTTTCTGGCAGTTAAAAAGGCCCTCCGAAACTAAGGCATTCTGTACTCACTGATGTTCCCGGCGCGCTTGCGAGCGACGTTGGATGGCAAAACATTCTTTCAGAATGACCCGGAAGGAGCATGGAGCTGGTTGGAGACCTACAGGGCAGGAACAGATGGAACAGGAGGCGCTGGGGGGCGGATGACGGAGGCGCCCCGACCGCGCCGTACGAGGCGCAACAGAGGACAACGCCATGGGACTCAGAAACCTTCCGCGTCGCAGACGGTGAAAGAGAGGTCGGCAGCCCTGCAGGCTGTGACTGAAATCTCGCAGGCGAGCGGTGCATCGTAGATGGGAGCAACGGACTCAGAAAAGGGGTCAGCGGGCTCAGATTCTGATGGAACGGATGCGGGTAATGCTACCATGCCACATGTCACACCAGGGACAGCAGACAAGACTGTGGATGCCTGAACTTCTGCAATGTTTCCAATAATCAGTGTGTGGGGTGGAGTGATCCTGGTATTGTGGCCTTGGGATGAGGGTACTTAGGAGAGGCTTGGCGATTTGGAGGGCTTGGATGAGGAATTGTTGATGCCAGGCGGATGATGGTGGGACTGGATGGGAGAATGCGGTGGGGAGACGGACCAGGTCTTCTAGGCGTCAGAGCTCCCCCCTAGTTTCACTCTTAGCATGAACTCCTGGTTGCTACCAGGGAGACTGTTAGTGGGTGGTTTGGATGGGTACCAGCTGTTTAGAGCCTGTTCTGGGGAGGGGAGGGGGGCTGTTGTTGGGGGTTGTTGCTTGGGGTTGCTAGAACCACCGGTGTGCCAATGCAGGGAGTGCAATTGTGGAATAAGCTTAGCCAGCGACATGGGAGTGTCACTTGAGTTAAAATGTATTACGTGGGACACTCACGACTTACCTGTGGAGACGCCACCATACTCCGCAGCTTGCCAGGAAACTCTGCCCACGCCGCCACCGCCGAGAGTCACCTTACCTGCAGTCTGTTCGCGCCGCCGCTCCGGGACTACGAATCCCGGCAGCCTACGCGGCGGCGCGCGTCAGTGACACCGCGAGGGCGCCAGGGGAGGCGCACATAAGCGCCGCAGGGCCGGCGAAGCTCTGGGACACTCACGACTTACCTGTGGAGACGCCACCATACTCCGCAGCTTGCCAGGAAACTCTGCCCACGCCGCCACCGCCGAGAGTCACCTTACCTGCAGTCTGTTCGCGCCGCCGCTCCGGGACTACGAATCCCGGCAGCCTACGCGGCGGCGCGCGTCAGTGACACCGCGAGGGCGCCAGGGGAGGCGCACATAAGCGCCGCAGGGCCGGCGAAGCTCTGGGACACTCACGACTTACCTGTGGAGACGCCACCATACTCCGCAGCTTGCCAGGAAACTCTGCCCACGCCGCCACCGCCGAGAGTCACCTTACCTGCAGTCTGTTCGCGCCGCCGCTCCGGGACTACGAATCCCGGCAGCCTACGCGGCGGCGCGCGTCAGTGACACCGCGAGGGCGCCAGGGGAGGCGCACATAAGCGCCGCAGGGCCAGCTCCGCGGGACGCGAGCGGGACGCCCGGGGCTAAGCCCGGGCAAAGGGCGGGCCCTCTACGGCCCTCATCGGCAGGAGGAGGCAGGGTAGGGCCAGAAACGCTGCCCAGTTGCATACAAGTAAGTGAAAGATCCCCAACATACTTTGAAAATTCTGGATTACCGCTCTGACTTTAGGCCCATAGTTTTGCCTTGCTGCCACATCGGACCATGTCCAAAGTTAAAGCATCATCTGCTCCACTGAATACAATTGATAATTATATGGTACAGAAGGTTGCTAAAATTAACCAGCATAGAAGATCATCTTTGGGCCTCAGTTATTCGCCAGACATGCTTATTGATAATACGCCATTATCTACTTCTGCTCTTGACATTAGTAATGAGGTCTTCCAGGCTCCTGATTCTAACTCATTAACGCAACTATTGGTTGCTATCAACGAACCTGCTTCAGAACCTACTAGTGATATAGACATTATCGCGGTTGAAGAAGAACCCCCTGCACCAGTCCCAGCTCCTAGAGTAACAAAGGGAGGGGGAAAAAATGTACCAAAAAGGGGGGGGCTTCGATCGGGCAAGAAGTATACTGACCCTTCTCCCCAGAGGAACATTGAAGATAAAATGGGGGGTAAGGGGGAAGCAAAGGCATGTCTGGACGAAGACCAATTCAAGAAGTTACTGAATGCTATAGATAATAAAATAAGATCTATAACGAAACCACTATTAAGTAAAATTGACCAGCTCACGGAGGAGGTCGCTAGATTGGGGGTACTCTTGCAAGAAATAACTGAGGAAAGCCCAAACATTGCCCTATTGAACCCAGTTATAGCTGACCCACAAATTACTAACATTGCACCTGGGTCAGATCCCCAACCTTGTACTTCCCAGAATATTATGAGGAGGTCAGCTCAAGGAGGAGTAGGGCTAGGAACAACAAACCAAGATATTACTAATAAGGACCTTACAGGGCCTACTTCTAGAAGTACAAAAGATCTTGACAATGTAGAGGATGGCCCGGTTGAACTAGTAGTGGAAGCTTCTCCACTAATCTTGGTTTTGGCAAATGTTCCCCAACTTGATTCAGGTCATACAGAGAACACTTCATCTCTGATTAATAAATCACTCCATTGGTTATCAAAGAACATGGCATTTAAACCAGGAGGCAGGGATCAGCTGGCACAGGAAGTAGTAAAAGCTAGAAGGGTTGCATGGATCGGGGGTAGCAATAAAAAGTTTGGGGGAGATTGCGTGGTGCTGCACTTCTCAGATCCTGAAGTTCTACCAAATATTCTAGCCAACATATATCCCCCTCAGCGTAGATCTACTGAAATAGTGCCTTTAACGTTGGATTTCTTTTATACAAAAAAGGGAAGTCATCAAAATCCAACCTTATTAAAAACAAAATGGAACCCTGTTATAAGAAAAGCCAAACTACCTGAAAATGTAAACAACTGGGGAATTACAACAGAAAATAGGTTCTTGGCCCTTTCAGGTCTAAGTCAATGTGATTGACTGGAACCAATGTCCACAGGGAAGACGAAAAAGATCATAAAGGATAAACATAGAAATATTAGTATTTCAAGTACATTAGGATTGGATCGTTGTGAGGGCTTGCCTCCTGATCTCAGGGACTATGCCCCTGTTATAGTAAATAATACACCACTAACTGATTCTAGTAGTACTAATATTGTTGTATCTAGTTCTCTACCCTGTCCGTCTTTTCACAACCTGACTACTCCCCCAAAGAAGATCAGTGTGGAAAATGTAGATAGCATTAAGTTTCTATCTTGGAATGTTGCGGGTGTCCAACATAAAATAGAGACCCCAGACTGGTGTGAGTTCATTGACAGGTATGATATTGTGTTGTTACAGGAAACATGGTCAGTGACACCAGTCTTTCGACAGGGCTTTCTGAACTTTTATGTGCCCGCGAAAAAGAATACTAAGGGTCGCCCCTCAGGGGGTTTACTTATATGGATACGCCAATCTTTGCAATGTACTATTAGGCACATTCACATTATCAATAGTGACCTATTTTCTATTGTACTCAACTGGGGCGTTGGCCACAAGATGACAATATATAATATTTATGCAAGGGGAACCAAAGGGGGCACATCTTCTGATATAATAGGTGCCCTAGATAATGATTTAGAGATCTTAGCTAGTCAGTACATTATCTTGGTAGGAGGAGATCTAAATACAACATTTGAACCTCTAGGTTGTGAGGATAGTGATCTGACCCAAGAGGAAGATGCTAAGTGGGGAATTCCCCAGTTGGATCTTCCGTTGGTAACAAAGTGGACGGAAGTAGCTGTCCAGACTAAAAGTCTATGCCTATCCAGAGGACTGAGGGCTGCCAATGGCCGAACCCTTTCGGACCTACAGGGTAGGCATACCTTTGATAACCTAAGATCGAGCAGTAGAATAGACTATATCCTGGTAGATGTTAGAGGATGGAACAAAGTTGTTGACATGCAGGTCATCGCAAGGTTAGAGAGCGATCATAATCCTTTGTCATTGCTTCTCAACGTAGACCAAAAAGTATCCTGCGAATATGTAGCTAGAAACCTGACGAATGTAGAAGTTGTTCCAACCAACAATCTCCGCCATATTAGATGGATAACCCTAGCAGATAATTTAGAGGCTATGCAGGCACTCAAGGGGCTAGTCATTGATGAAGTATCCAGATTACAGGTTTTAACAGATGATATAAATTTTAACGTACAGATTGAAGAGTCTCAGCCAAAGTTTTTTGACAATATACAGAAGCTATTCTTGAAAACATCCAAGAAGAGCAAGGGTATTGGACCACCCATAAAAAGGGGATGGTACGATCGATCTTGCAGAATCGCTAGACAAAATCTCAGCATAGCACTAAGATCTAAAGTAGGAGTTTTAAATGCCAGGGACAAATATAGGAAAATTCAGATCCAGGCAAAAAAGCGGTGGGATGAGAATCTTTGGCTGGACCTAAAGAAAGCATGTGTCGAGAAACACCAGAAAGAGTTCTGGGCCATACTAAAGTGGGGATCTGGGGGCATCCCAGACTGTCCAAAAAATCATGTAGCAAAAGAGTCCTGGGTAGATTTTTTCAAACCTCAGTATACAGACAATTCAGGGTCGCATACTGATTTCCCCATAGAGATGGTATTCTTCACTAATGAATTATTTTCAGTGAAAGATGTACAGGAGGCAATGGATGGAGTGACCAGAGGCAGGGCACCAGGTATTGATGGAATACCGGCGGATGTATTTTTAGCGGACAGAGAAAGCTGGTGCAAATACTTTGTGTGGCTTGGAAATGCCATAGCACAGGGGGCAAAGATTCCAGCAACATGGAAAGGCGCCGAAATAATTCCAGTCTACAAAAAGGGGGATAAGGCTTTACCAAGTAATTACAGGCCCATCAGTCTTATTGACTGCGCCCAAAAACTGATGGGCAGGATGGTACAAAATAAGATTCAAGCCTGGATAGCTGATAAGGACATCCTTTCCCCATATCAAGCTGGTTTTCGCCCCTTAACTTCCTCTGTCGACCAGGTATTCCACTTTTTAACTATTTACTGGAAAAATGTAACCCTGCTAAAAGGCCCCCTTTTTGCTGTTTTTGTTGACTTAAAGTCAGCTTTTGACCTGGTCCCTCGACAAAAACTTTGGACTGTCCTAAGGGAACTAGGAATAAGCCCCGAATTATTGACTTTGCTTGTAAGGCTGCATGAGTACAACTATGCCCGGATTAGGTGGGGTGCCCAGGGCGATGTCACAGAATCATTCCCTGTGGAGAGAGGTGTGAGACAGGGTTGCGTCCTGGCCCCCACCCTATTCTCTCTATATATTAATGGCATAGTTGACTTCTTGAAGCAATCTCCAACGGATGCTCCAATATTAGACGGGAAACGAGTTCCAGTACTAATGTTTGCAGACGACACCCTGCTGGTCTCGCGGACCCCTAGCGGCCTACAAAAGACATTAGATGCCTTTGGTGAGTTCTGTCGAATTCGGGGCTTGGAAATAAATACATCTAAAACCAAATTTATGAACTTGAATCCCTCCATGAAATTTAAGGGGAAAATGATCTACAACGGGGCTCACTTGGGAGAAGTGGATGCTTTTATCTATCTGGGCATCTCTTTAAATGCTAATATGAATTGGAGATCACATATGGACTCTGTGGTGCTTAAATTTAACCAGCTGGCTGGGGCAATTGCCCAGAAACATAAATTGTCTTTCACCAAACCAATCCAGCCCATATTGGAGATCTATGGCATGAAAGTGTTGGGTGCATGCCTTTATGGTTCAGAATTATGGGGTTTCTCCAATTTGAACAAATTAGCAGTTGCAGAGAATAAATTCTTACGGCGCATTATTGGTGCTCCTCAGAGCACTCCCTCGACCCCACTCCATTACGATCTTGGGAGGAAAAGGATCGAGGACATGGCCAGACTGCGTCCCCTCTTGTATTGGAGGCGCATAAAAACCACCCCTGAGCTGAGCCATTACGCAGCTGCCCTCTTGGATGTTGATAATTCTGATACCTTCCACAAAGTACCATGGCTTAAGGAAGTGAGGTTATTGCTCCAAAAGTTGCACCTTGAACACTTATGGTCTGCAGCAGACCCAGGCGATTTTCCGTCTAAAAGCATATTGAAAAAACTGTACTGGGACATGATAAACAATGCTGCATTGACTTCTGATCAATCTTCTGCCTTGACATCCCAGTTTTTGGAAGTCAAACCAATCCCGAAATTTGAACAGTTTTGGGATCTGATCTCCAAACCCCTAGATAGAAAACTGTATTTCCAGTTTAGAATTGGCTCTTTACCTTTAAATGCTTTCACAGCTAATTGGTGTCCGGACAATGTAAATACTTGTTTTTATTGTAAAATTCATGCTGAAGATAGCCCACATTTTTTATTTGTTTGCCCCTTATATGCTGCCCCAAGGAATAGATGGTTGAAGCCTGCTTGCAGAAACCTGGGCACTAGGAAATGTTTGGATGCCTTAAGAATTTTAAGATCAAACTGTGCCCCAAATCTTGCAATTGCAGTGGCTAAATATATGGGGTGGGCATGGATAATACGCACGCGCACTTTAAAACTCCTATGAACTGCACTACTAGACCCTGTGATTTAAACTTTGTGCTGTGTCTCTTTTTTAAAAAAAAGGATTATTTCTTGTTTTATTCGCCAACAAGTATAAACTGCTTAGAATTTAATACTTTTTTATTTTTAGACTAGTATTTATATTTGTATAAGCTTAGGGATCTGCTTTTATGACAATGTTGTCGAATAAAGTATTTAAACTTGAAAACTTGAATTACGTGGAATGTACGGGGATGCACATGATGTTGAGGCACCATAGGGTCCATGCTTATTTGGTGCGTAGAGGGGTGCAGATAGCTCTTCACCAAGAAACACATTTAGACTGTGTTGAAGGCCAGGCTTTGCAGTGCCGCTGGAGGGGGCAGCTCTTTTATACAACGTATTCTGCTTTTGCTAAAGGTGCGCTTGTCTGGGTTCTCTTCCTGCCGACTTGGCAGATAGTGGACCCTGAAGGGCGGTTCGTGGCTGTTCGGGGAGGTTAGATGGGAGAGATGCGACTCTGTGCAGTGTCAATGCCCCCAATGTGGACCAGAAGGCCTATTTCGCCCGGCTATCGGGGAAGCTGGCGCCAATTCTGACGGGTTCGGTGATTTTGGGGGGGAATTTCAACATAGTCACGGATACTGAGATGGATAGGTCGCATCCACCACTACCCCGGGCACCTATACATAAGCTCTCCAAGCTCCGGAGAGACTGGCAGGTTGAGTGGGGGCAAATTGATACTTGGAGAGCACGGTATATGGGCGAACTGGACTATTCTTATTATTCAGCCTTACATGACTTGCACGGCCGGCTGGATGCGGTGTTGTGTTCCCCGGACGTCCATGCGCTGGTCCGCCATAGCGAGCACCTGGCAAAAACAATATCGGGCCATAACCCGCTATTGTTGGTGTTAAGATGGTCCAGGGGACTGCCTGCAATCCATACTTGGCGATTATGCCCAGACGCTTTGGAAGACCAAGTATTCCGTGCAGAGGTGCAGGAAGGCATAGAACATTGTTTTCTTGAGAATGAGGGGACGGCTTCGACCCTGGCCCTGGAATGGGATGCTTTTAAGGTGGTAGTGCGGGCCTGTGTATAGCTAAGACAGCAGGAGTGCGGAAGATTCTTCTGACAGACATAGAGAAGGAGGAGGTGCGACTGCATCGCGCAGAGAGAGCCCATCCGGAGGACCCGGGAGGGCACGTCGAAGTTTTGGCTGCGAGAGAGGGGGTGGCGGCGCAGGTAAAGAGGCTGCGCTACCTCGACCACAAAGAATACCTGGTGCGGGTACATGAGAGAGGGATAGGTTAGGCTCCCTGTTGGCGTAGTTGGCCAATCTGGCCCGAGGGGTTCGCCAGTGCTGGCACTGACCACTCCGGCGGGTGTATCGGAGTATACCCTGCAAGGGATTAATGAGATGTTCTTGGCTTTCTATACGGATCTCTATGAGAGTAAATTGTGGGGCTCAGGTGAGGGATTGGAGGAGTTCTTAGCTGAGGTGCAGCTCCCGCGCCTTGAGGAAGACCAGAGAGATGAGTTGGAGCAGGAGATTACAGTGGGGGAAATACGTTGTGCAATAAAGCATATGGCACATAAGAAAACCCCAGGTGCAGACGGCCTACCGGTTGAGTTTTACTCTACTTATGTCAATATCCTGGCCCCCAAATTGCTGGCGGTTTATCGCTAAGCCCGGGAGGTGGGGAGGTTACTGGATTCTGCTTGTGAGGCTATCATTATCCATTGTTGAAACCTGGTAAAGACCCTTCGTCTAGAACGGCCTACCGTCCATTGTCTATGCTGACTATAAAATATTGAGTGGGATTTTGGTGGCCCGGCTCCTCCCTTATATGGTGCAACTGGTCCATCCTGACCAGGCGGGCTTTATCCCAAAGCGCAATACCGCGACTAATGTGCAATGGCTGATGCGGATATTGGGAGAAGACCACAATGAGGCCCCGGCCGCGGCGGTGCTCTCAGTAGATATTGAGAAGGCGTTTGACAGCCTGGAGTGGCCATATTTGTACCGGATCCTACGCGAGTTTGGGCTTGGGGACGTCTTTGAGGGATGGATGGAACTCCTTCATAGATCAGTGACGCTGTGGTGTGGACGGGCGTGACGATTTCCTCGACCTGCCGGGTGGGGCGGGGCATGCGACAGGGGTGCCCGCTTTCCCCGATGCTGCTTGCCTTGGCCATTGAGCCTGGCCTCTCATGCCCGGTTGGGAAGCTATTATTCATGATTATACCTCCGAGGGGACATGCAGTTTATTTCCCTTTATGCGGATGACCTGTTGATCTTTTTCGGCAACACGGATATGGCTTTGGAGGGCGCATGAACATTGCTTCGGGTGCTTGGACAGTATTCGGGGCTGAAGGTAAACTGGGAAAAGACCTGCTTATTTCCGGTGGTAACAGCTATGCTGAATCCTTCGCATGTAGTGAGCATCCGTTGGGAACCCCGATGTTTACCTTATTTAGGCACCAACGTTTATCACACTCCAGAGAATTTGTTGGAGGGTAATTTGGGCCGGGCCATACGCGGACTTAGGGGTAGTTTTGGGTTTTGGAGTACGTTGCCATTATCAGTAGCGGGTCGGGTGGCACTCCTGAAGATGGTGGCACTCCCGCGTTTATTGTACTATTTTCGAACGTTTCCGATCTTGGTGCCGGGCTCCATTTTTCGACAGCTCTGCTCTATGGCGGTTGGATTTATCTGGGGGGCGGGAAGACGGCGAGTTGCTATGGCTACAATGATACGTCCGAGAGCTGACGGTGGTATGGCCGTGCCAGATTTTGAATGGTATTATCTAGCAGTGCAGTTGCAGTGGCTCACCCAGGCTGTGGCTCGGGAGTTCTGTGGCCCGGATAGCCCTGAAGGGCAATGGATCCCACAATATATTTTATCCTTTATACTGGTCTGGCAGAAGATGAGTCTTGAACTGCTCACTGCTGAGGAGAGGACGCTGCGGTTGTGCTGGAATCAGAGCCAGTGGAGGGCCGGATTCAGTCGTCCGTATGCCCCGGAGATACCGATGGGAATGTGTACAGCCTTACCGCATGGCGGGGATTGGGCGGCACTGGCTACCTGGGAAGAACTGGGACTACAAGTGCTGGGAGACCTCTACGAAAATGAAACTCTGTTACCGTTTTAGACCCTACAACAGAAATATGATCTTGCATGGGGGGATTATTTGCAGCATTCAGCACTTGTTTCCGCTATGCAGCGTTATTGGGGGATGGGTCTGTCGGAACCACATACTTCCATGGTGTGCCAATATGTGGTGATGGCGGCGGGAACTGTTAAGGCCATTACGTGCCTTTACAGGCGCATGTTAACTGAGTCTCAGGAGCCACTGCGCACGTTGCAAGGGAAGTGGGAGCGGGACCTTGGCAGGGAAATCCCAGAGACTATGTGGGTCCATCTAGTTAGGAGAGCCTGGAAATGTGCGAGGAATGCTAGATTCCAACTGGTACAGTTCTATATCTTGCACAGGGAGTATTTGACGCCGGCCAAGCTCAATCAATACTTCAATGCGATAGCAGCTCAGTGTCCGAGGTGTAGTTTGGAGGGAGCCAACTTTCAGCACATGTTGTGGGGGTGTACGAATTTAGGGACATATTGGGAGCTGGTACTGGAGCTATTGTGCCATATAACAGACCGGACATTAGAAGTAGATATGGGCGTTTGTTTGTTGCACTGGTTCCCACATACCACCAGAACGAAAGTGACAAGTACATTTATAGACCTGGGCCTTGTATTAGCTAAGAGAGGAATCACAATGCACTGGAAATCGGCAAGGTGGGAAGATGGCAGGCGGAGATGCTCAAATGGGAGCAGAGTGAAAGCGCACTTAGGCTGCAGCAGGCCCTGAGAACGAATAATTAAAAGGAGCTGGAGGCGGCAAGGGTGTGGGAGGCCTTCATTGTGATACTGAAGACCCCAGAATCAGAGTCAGGGGAGGGTTCGGAATTGGAGGATGTGCAAGACCCAAATGATGCATTGGCACAGGGAGAAGGAGGCGAGGTATGATTGCTGGACTCAGTGGTGATCTTTGAGTAGCTATGTTATGGCCTGTACTGTAACACTGAAGTTCACGTTCATTATTGCATTAGATTCTGGCGTCCTGTAATTATTGATAGACCATGCTAATGAGGCACACCGGTCGGGGGTGGGAGGATATGGGTGGGGGGGATACAGCGCGAAATGGCTGATGACATTTTCTATAGTTGGAATCCAATTGACGTTCCATAGCCGTAAGTCGGAGTTGACCCTTTTTTTTGAAAATCAATAAAAATAAGTTTTTAAAAAAATCTAACTCTTTGACAGAGAAAATACTCATTGGTTCAGTGAGAGTACGTACTAGAGTTGAGAAGCAAACTCCAGTGCCAGTACTTCACATTTAATGGTAGAATATGAATCAAAACTGGAGTGTGAAGTTATCAATGGTGATCCCATTAATGTCTTGCTACCCATTTTTTCTCTTTTCCTTCTTGTCCCTCCTGTCTTTCTGGATAAAGTGTTTTTTTTTCCAATAATTTTTATTCCGTTAATCGACAAATATCATGCAGAGCGCTGTAACCCAGAAGCCAGAGTGGGGTCTCCTTCGTCAACCTGCCCCACCACCCTATCTTCTGCAGCGCCTGCTTCCACACCTGAAATACCACTCTGGTGGCGGATGGCAGGGCCTTACGCACCGAGGCCGAGTATAAGATAGTGTAAAATGTTGGCCCCCATGCATCTCCGTTCCACCACGTAGGCGGGGTCAGACCTATCTCCGTACCACCAATCATTAAATATCAGTAGATGCGAGGCCATGTAATATGACTGGATATCCGAGGTGGCCAGCCCGCCACAATAGGTTGACTGAAAACATGTCTGCAGTGCAACTCTAGATGCCCTTCCTGCCCACAAGAACTGCCCTAAGGGCGAGTTGTCTTGGCAAAACCACGAAGGGGGGATAGGAAAGGGATAATTCTGTAGTTGATAAAGCAGTCACTGCAGTGACACCATCTTGAAGATGGCCGAAAGACCAAGGAAGAATAGGGGCATATGAGACCAGTGTAGGAGAGTGGGGTCTGCAATCCTATGGTCACCCCAGATTTTTGCTTTTTGCTTCACTGGTTTACGACTTTCCCTGGCTGTGGGCCTGCTAATCAGACCCACAGCCTAGCTGTTCTCTCTCTAAATTGACAACCATGTACTTTAGGTGCATTTACCAATTGGTACTGGGCCACCTTATCAGTCCCTGTACAGTATACCTTAGGTATCGAGGGCATAGGTGTACCCAGGGCCTACCAGGGGCTGAAGCATGTATTATGCCACCCCTGGCTGGCCATCTAAATCTGACACAACTGGCTGCATGACAGCTGGGGCAAGGTGGTGTAAACACCCTTTGCTATAGATATAGTATACCTATATCTAACCCTAAAATGGACACATATATTCCTATCAGTCACTCCTATGGAAGGCCTTATCAATCCTGAAGGCAGAGTGCTTGGAATTATGTGAGATGGTGCTCTGGCATGAGCTGAGCCCGTTTGCAGCTTGCGGAACCAAGTCCTAATAGCTGTTCCTTGATAACGCTATACCATATACTCTTAAGTGCATTATCAACCTCGCGGTTAAATGCTAACTCTGGTATAACATTATCAAAACATGTCGAGTAAGGTGTCATATGATTTGGAACACTACCCCCTCGCCAATTCTGGCGACGGGGGTAGCATTCCACCCTTCTAGAGGGACACGACATGTATGTAACTGTGAACCCCGGTTAAAGTTAACTCGAGCCTCAGCATCACAAAATGGATGCTGCCACCACAGACACAAGTCTGACCTCCTGCTGCTGGGAGTCCTTCCAGCGAGGATGGCCTGGACAAAGGGTTTCCTGCCTTTGGGAGGTGCTAGCACCACCCCAGACAGGATTTTGTGTATTGAGGTAGGGAGGCCTGAAAGGAATGAGACATGCTTGGGGCACACAAGGTGCCCTGTGCATACACCGGTTCAAACCAGTTGCTGGGGCATCCCTGCCCCAGCTCTGGCGGGAAACCGGACAAAGGATAGGGGGTGTAGCCACCCCCCTTCCTGGTCCCACCCAGGGGAGGAACCTAGTCAGTAGTGCAGCCCCCTTTAGGAGAATAAAGGTAGGAGCTGGTCCCATTCCAAATTAGATTATCCTGAACTATTCAACAAGAAGAAACTCTGGCCTTTGACGTTCTGCTCCACAGAAGACTGAAAATTCTCCCTTGTGGGCAAGGAGTGTCCACCCTGCAACTGCAGGCACCATCAAGCGTCCAGCGGCTTCCCTTTGTCGTCTTCCCTCGAGGATCCAGACTTCAGAGCCCGACGAGACCCGGATTCCCAGACCTCTCCGACCTCAACCTACATCTGCAGCAAAGCTGAGACCCGTGGGTGCGACGAGACACGTGGGACCGGTCATCTTGGAAGAAACTGCACTTCGCTTTCAGCACGACTCCCGAGGTAAACTCGACCAAGTGCTTTGGGGACTGAGAAGCCCCAGCCACGAGCAGCTCCTGCACCGAAGATCAGCCCTCCAGCCTCCACGAGATCTGCGTGGGGCCCTTCTGCTTGTTTGCTGCTCAACGCGTTGTCTGGTCACTTGCCGGCTGGCTAGTGGCCTCCTAGACGACGAACCTTTGAATCTTTGCTGCTGGTCTGGTTGCTCCAGACTGGCCCTTGCTCCCTTCCAAAAGAGGGGCACCCCGGACTCTCCTAGTCCGCACCAGACGTCTTTTCCCTTCACCGCGTGGGTTGCCTTTGCCAAGGCCTGCTGAGTCCAATCCCGGATCCGACACCGCCGACAGCGAGAGCCTGCGTGGGACAGCTCGTGCCTCCATCCTGGTCGTCGATGACGCCTCCTGGTCCACGTGGTTGCAGAGTCAAGCATCCACTCTTCACCTGATCGCGACGACAGCACCTGGTTCCTCCCTGGTTCCACACCGGTCACTGGCTAGTGACTTTGAACACTGTCCCCTCTGCTTTCAGGTCCTCTTCTTCACCGATCCACCCTTGGATCGCACCGGACATCTTCTTCCTGGTCACCTGCAGCATCTTTTCTTTCAGGCTCCATTGACTTCAACGCGAGAACCCGACGCCCTTTGACACCTATGCAACCGCGGCCCGTGGGTGAGTTAACAAGAGCATTTCGGTGCTTAAGGGTAGTTTAACTGTCCTAGTGTCCAGCTCCACAGTCGTTTTAGTCCTACCTAGTCAGGATTGTCCGTACTCACCTTTAACTTGAACTGTACTGTCCATAGACGTTGTTACGCATCTCGCGTGTGAGTTCACACTCTGCACACGCGTTCCGTGGGCCTCCTATTACTTACCTGAAGTTAGTGTAGCGTGGTCCCATCGATCCTACAGCCTCTGGACAGCTCCATTCCTTTTATCGACTTTCACATTCCACTTACTTAGTATATGGTTTGTCGTGCCCCTAGGGCACCATTGTAATTTTGTGCAACTTGTAGTGTTTTTCGTAAGAGATTGTCATGTGCTTAGCCCTCTGACCTCATAAAGAGTTCAGAGGTGTTGTTATTAATAAATATACTGTTTATTTTCATAACAACCTGTGTGGTGTCCTTTCATCTGGTATTCAAGGGGTTATATTGTGGTAAAACAGCTGGCTTCACATGCCAAAAGAGTTTAGCCTAAGACTGCTTTGTCCATGCTACCATTAGGATAGCTGGTCTATAAGGTTGACTTACAACCAATCACCATAAGGGTTGTTTGGACTGATACAAGGTGATCACTAGAACTAGTGAGCATCATATATCAGGCCAACTTCTCACAACCAGGCCTTCAGCTCGTCGTGCACCCATGCCCACACCGATAGAATATTACGTTCCCAAGACACCTCCAAGGAATCTGATAAGAAAATCCCCCAGGTACCTTAGCCCTTTTGTGGTTACCTGCACTGTTGAGGCCCAAGTACCCAGTACTATTTGTTTCCCCAGGGTCCACAAGGTAGATTTACAGGGGTTCATAAACAAACCCGACGATTCCCCAAAGATTAACATAATTCAAAGTAACCTTGGTCCCGTCCTATTGATGTACGTCAAAAAGAACAGGACATCATCGGCGTCCAAGGCCATGTGGTCCGACAATCCCTGGGCCCACTCAAACCGGCTACCTGTGCATCTATCCGCAACCATGCCGCCAAGGGCTCCATGGCTAAGGCGAAGAGAAACGGCGACAATGGGCACCCTTGCCAAGTTCCCCTACCAACAGGGAAGGTTAAGGAGGCAGATCCTGCGACATGGACCAAAGCCGTAATGTCCTTGTATAATAATCTCAAATAGGACAGGAAGAATGGACCCATAGTCAGGCGATCTAGGAGAGCAAATTAATATGTCCAGCTAAGGGAATCGAACGCCCTGTCCATATCCGCCAGCAGGAGTGCAGCTGGCACATCTAGCCCCCGAATAGTGTCTATCGCAATGTGCGCACGGCAAATATTATGCAGCTTCGCCCTCTGAGGCATAAAGCCAGACTTATCCGGCTGGTCCAACGAGGCGATTTGAGGATGGAGGTGATTAGCCAAGGCCTGGGCCAAGATCTTAGCCTCTATATTCAGTAACAAAATGGGGCGATAGGAAGCGGGCTTATCTGGGGGTCGACCCGGTTTGTGAAACACTACCACCTCGGCGTGTCTCCAGTCCTGTGAGAGGCAGCCACGTTCCCGTGCCTCCTCCACCACCCGAAGGAGATGGGGTCCTAATTTCGTAAAATATCTCTTATAAATTTCACAAGGCTACCCATTGGGGCCCGTGCTTTCCCAGAGTTAAGGTCTCCCAGAGCTGAGCCCAGCTCCTCTTCCGTGAACGGAAGATCCAATTCTGCCCTGGCGGCATCAGAAAGTGTCCGGGGCGGAATGTCCCCTAGGAAGCTATCTAACAGATCTTCCGGTAGGGATTCCCTCGGAGAATAAAGTGCAGCATAGTATTGTGCGAAGCTCTCCGCGATTGCAGAGGGATCACCGAGAGTCTTCCCATCAGGCCCCGGAATCCCATGAAGGACCAGGGGCCGCATGGCACCCTGGCATAGGCAATGGAGTCATTTGCTAGACATATCCCCCCACTGGTAAATCCTACTACGGGACGCCAGCCATGCCAGTTGGGTCTCGTACATCAACAGATCAGCATGTCTTTGTCTCGCCATCAATAACTGACGGCGTGCTCGGGCGCCCCCCTCTTCCTTACCGGCCCGCTCCAGTTCTATAATATGTGCCTCAGACTTCAACGGTGACTCTTTTCTGGTCCGACGCGCTGTGGAACAGTACGAGCTATCCACACCTTGTATAGTCAATTTCAATGCCTCCCATAAGGGGTCAGCAGCTGCCACCGACCCAACATTAAACTCCAGATACTGATCGATTGCCTGATCTATGTCGTCCCTATATTGTTCATATTGCAAATTCCACGGGGAGTGACGCCATCGAAAGGGTGACTCCTCGGGGCAAAGCTAAAATGTTAGAGTGACTGGGCTGGATAAAGTGTTTTAATCAGAAACCAAAGAATCTCCTGAAATCAGCACTGGTACTGAATGTGGTACTGATTGTGATGGAAAATGCTGCTGTCTGGGCCTGTGAAATATGCTTTCAACAAGTCAGAGGAACAGGGTGTTTTACGGGATCTGTGGTAAGGAAACTCCAGTTCCAGGTATCACTGGTAGCGTTGTACTCTGCAAAAACGTAAAACTGTATTAACTCACATGAATGTAATTGTAACTCGCCATGTTTTCTTACTCATTCAACATTGCCCACAGGAAGTGCCCATCTCTGACACTAAGCCATTCCCACATCTTGGCTCCCGAGGCGTGAAAACGAACATCAGCAGGTCAGCCTATATAATGTTTCCATATTTTGTTACTATTTGATGGTCTTTTAGCCTGTTCCGATGAGGTCAGGCTAGACACCTGCTTGTATATTGTTATAATAATTAATCACATAATCCTATTTAAAACTTAGCTCTAGTGTATACATTTGTTTCTTGCTGCAAGGAGAGCTTATTCCACTGTTCGGTGCTGTGGGAAACTATGGCTGAATTGCTTTGATATTTTTGTTTGAATATGTTTTATTGATTTTAACAACCAAAGCAGACATATACATTACGGTTCATCATATGTTCAGACTGCAGCCACTGTCCTGACTTTACGTGGATTTGGTTATTGCATAAGTATCTATACACGTCTTGAGTTTATCTCTCATTGCGTGGCTCGTAAGGTCCATCGTACACTGCGTGTTAGAGGGAAAGATCATATGTACGTTCCATTGATTAAATGGCGGTGCATGAACCGCAGGTTAAGCTGCTAACTTTGGAGGCGGGCTGTAATGTTGAGGACACCTGAAACATAATTAGGACGGAGATTCTGTTTAACATAAAACCACTTCTAGCTTGAGCAACTCCACCCAGTCTCCGCAGCAGTAAGTGTATGTGTGTCTCTGTTTCTCGATCTACAGATGCCTTTTGCTATGTTTGCAGTGATTACTAACCAGATGTACCTCTACTCATCCTGTTACTCAAGATTTCACAGACAAACTGGCAAATCATTACAAGGACAAAGCAGACACGTTGGACTCGTACTTACAACAGAAACAAAGCACCAGCACTAACCCTTGTACAAAACAACTATCCAAGAATGCTCTAATCAAGCCTCTCCGTTTCGTCCAACACATCTCACACGATAAATTTATGGACCTGGTCAAAGCAAGCAGGCCTACCGGCAGCCCTTCTGACCCCTGTCCGCCACAAACTTTCAAGACAATTCTTTTATCAACCTCTGCTGCCATTCCAGTAAGAAGAATCATCAACGTTTCCTTAACTACTGGAATATTTCCAGAAGAACTCAAAAAGTCATACATACGCCCTTTACTGAAGAAAACAAACTTGGACCCGCTGAACCCCGAAAACTACAGACCCATTACAAATGGACCTTTCCTGGGCAAACTGATAGAAAGAGCAGCGTTCGCCCAGATGTCCCAATTCATTGAAGAGAATGACATACTTTCAGATTTCCAAACAGGATTCCGTCCGGGAAGAGGCACTGAATCTTCCCTCCTTGCCATCTGGGATGACCTAAAGAATACAGTTGACCGCAACGGGGTTGCTGCGCTACTCCTCTTGGACCTCTCAGCACCCTTTGACACGGTTGACCATGGCACTCTGAAACAAAGACTTTATGAAGCCGGGTTAGAGGGAACTGCTCTAGACTGGATCGCGTCCTACCTTCGAAACAGAACTAATGTCATCCACACCCCACCTTTCTCGTCCAAACCGTACTCCACAAAAGCAGGGGTCCCTCAAGGTTCTATCATCTCGCCCATGCTTTTCAACATCTACATGAAGTCTTTACCAGTACTGATCAATAAATTTCACCTCACGTGCTACAACTATGCAGATGACACGCAAATACTCCTTCAACTGGAATGCCCCAAAGACATTGGAAAATCACCAATTTTCAGCTGTCTCAGAGCCGTGGACCAGTGGATGACTTGGAGCCATCTCAAATTGAATGCTTCAAAAACTGAAATACTCACGTGTGGCGATTGGAAAAATTACAACCCGCTTGCCGCATGGCCTGATGAACTGGGATCACTGCCTAAAGTATCGAAGGAAGTAAGAAACCTCGGAATGACCATGGACTCCAAGCTGTCGATGAATGTCCAAGTAAATAAACTAGCAAGATCAAGCTTTGCTACTATAAAAACGCTGCGACTAATTTTCCCTCATTTGGGATTTCCACACAAGGTCCAAGCTACCATCTCCCTTGTTCTATCCAAACTCGATTACACCAATAGCCTCTACCACGGATCACCTTTAACGACCATGAAAAGACTACAACGGATTCAGAACTCGGCTGCCAGACTACTCTTGCATATCAAACCACAAGACCACATCTCCCCTGCCTTGAAAGCCCCGCATTGGTTACCGGTTGCCAGAAGATCCACGTTCAAGCTGCTTTGTATTACCCACAAAGCAATACATGGAATAGGACCACTCTTCATCAGGAATAAAATCACCAAACACATTCAACAAAGGAACCTACGCTCTAAAGGAGCATCTCGCCTCAAAATCCCACCATACAAGAAAAAAACAATGGGTGGCACATCCTTCTCTGTTCAAGCAGCCAAACAATGGAACTCTTTACCCCCCAACATAAGATCCACCGACAACCACCTTATCTTCAGAAAACTACTCAAGATCTGGCTCTTCCCCACATAAGCACCACACGGAAATAGAAATTTACAGCATATCCCTCTGTATATAAGCATTTGTTTTCACTATAGATACGTACCTATCTTTGTGTATTACTTTATAAAACATGTAAAACAATTATGTTGTTAAGAGAAGAAAAAAATAATAATAATAATAATCATCAATAAATAAAAATCATTTTTGGTCTACATGTACATACTTCCATTGTACATCTATGTACCTTCCATGTACTTGGATCTGTGTGTCTGTTACTTTTCTCCTGAAAAAAAGCATATCCAATGCACTACCCTATCTCTCATCCTGTGCCTCTATCAATATATTTAATCGAAATATACTTACTTTTTATGTATCTATATACTTTTAATGTACTTATGGATCTATATACTTATCTCTCTTCTAATTTAGCATTTCCAATGCACTCGCCTATTTCTCAGCCTATACTTCACTCAATATATCTTCTAGCCCAACCTTCTGACTCCTCTCAAACTTCTTTCTACTACTCCTTCTATTGCACTACCCTATCTCGCATCCTATAGATCTATCAATATATCCTCTACATCCACTCTCTCATTTATCCCCCATACCACTACTATGATCGCCAAAATAACCTTTTCTAGAATCTCTCCTGCTCTACCCCTCCTTGCATCATCTGACACCTCTTTTTACTACACCTATCCCCTAAAACAAACATTTCTAAACTCTCCCCTCTGACTCCTTCCCTCCAAAACTCCTTTTTACTCATCCAAAAGCCTCTTCCTACTACTAATGACTATATATAAAAAATAAAAAAAATCTTTCACTCTTTTATCCCTCCACTATCCTTTTTCAATAAAAAATAACAGACTAACATGTTTCACTTCTCAAATTCCATATTCCATATTCAACTATACTAATATACTGCCCAAATAACTGAATAACATATCTACTACTCAAATTACTTCATATTTATACTATACTTATTTTCAACACTAATCCTTTATGGGTTCCGGAGTGGCGTGCTACTCTCCAGAAAAGCGCTTCAACGCCCATCAGGGGTAACAAGTGCTATATGAATGCAAATCTTTCTTCCCCTTTTATCCATCCGCTATCCTTCTCACTCCAAGTAACAGACTAATATCCACCACTGAAATTACCTCATATTTCACCATATTAATTCACCACTAATCCTCTATAGGCTCCCTGAATAGCATGCGTCAACAAGTGAGCGATAGATAACTACAAACCTTTGTCCTACTCTATCCTTCTGCTATCATTCCAAATCCAAATAACTGATTAACCTATCCACCACTTAAAATGTACTTGCATGCTTCACTATACTAATTCAACACTAATCCTCTGTGGATCCCGGAGTAGCGTGCTACCCGCCGAAAAAGCGCTTCGACGCCTCGTCAGGGGTAGTAAGCGCTATATAAATGCAATTACAATACAATACAATACTGGTGTTTTGTTTATGATAAACCTTGGTAATGCAATTGTGCCCTTTTTTATGTCTAGCCTGAGCTAATGCGATTGCGCATTGCTGGCGAGATTATAGTAAAGGGAAAAGTAAAGTCTATCAAAGACCTCAGGAATGCGGTTTATGGTCAGTGCATGTGAGGCATTCAAGCGCGGAGCACTGCTTTCGCCAGCTTGCGCTCTGCCTCACTTCCTGCAACAGCTTCCATTGCTACCAGACATTTTGTGCGCTTGCGCTTCTCCTTTGCAGCCACACGCATTTAGCTCACCAGGCTGCACACACCCTCACTCTCCATATGGTCGCTCGCGTTTTCTTTGATCTCTGCCACGCGTTCTCACCCACGCGTCTCTCCCCTTCCATGTATTTCCGCCCTGACTTTTGTTTCTCTCGGCTTTGTGATTTTCGGCTTTGGGTGACTGACTGCTTGAGCTCGTGCCTATGAGTTGTGCATGCGTCTATTATATTTATTTATTTACAAGCACGTCCATTCTTTCCTTTCCTTCTTACATTTAATATGCAAAAATAAACACCCTCTACACAAACAGCACTTCCGTCCCGCCTTTTCTTTCTCTCATCACTCAGTAGCACCACTACATCACTCAGGGACACCACCACATCACTCAGGGACACCACCACATCACTCGGGGACACCACCACATCAGTCGGAGACACCACCACATCAGTCGGGGACACCACCACTTCACTCAGGGACACCACTACATCACTCAGGGACACCGCCACATCACTCAGGGACACCACTACATCACTCAGGGACATCACGACATCACTCAGGGACACCACCACATCACTCAGGAACACCACCACATCACTCTGGGACACCAACACTTCACTCAGGGACACCACCACATCACTCAGGGACACCACCACATCACTCAGGAACACCACAATATCACTCTGGGACACCAACACTTCACTCAGGGACACCACCACATCACTCAGGAACACCACCACATCACTCTGGGACACCCACATCACTCAGGGACACCACCACATCACTCAGGAACACCACCACATCACTCAGGGACACCACCACATCACTCGGGGACACCACCACATCACTCAGGGACACCACCACATCACTCGGGGACACCACCACATCACTCGGGGACACCACCACATCACTCGGGGGCACCACCACATCACTCAGGGACACAACCACACCACTCAGGGACACCACCACATCACTCGGGGACACCAACACATCACTTAGGAACACCACCACTTCACTCTGGGACACCACCACATCACTCTGGGACACCACCACATCACTCTGGGATACCATCACATCACTCTGGGACACCACCACATCACTCTGGGACACTACCACATCACGCTAATAAACCACCACATCACTCAATCCAACCACATCATCACTCAGCACCACAACTGCACTGTCCTTGCTTGCTACCAACAAGCATTGCGAGAGCCAATAGGACTTTATTTTTTTGCAAAGCCAACACATATTAAAAATATATTTAATTTACAATACCAATAGATCACACTTTCCTAATGCAAAAACTATTGCATTGCAAATCCTTACAAGGCACTGCAGTAATTTATGTGAGCCTGTGTCAGATTGTTTTTTTGTTTTCAATACTAATACAACCTTTAAAGATAATAGAAATACAGTTTACTGACATGTCGCTAACTAACACTGCCACCCTCTCTCACAGACCACACACAATGCCCCCTTCACAGACTACACATACAGCCCCCCTCTCACACAGACTGCACACACTGCCCCACTCTCTCACAGACCACATACACTGACCCCTCCTCACACACTGCCCCCATTTCACTGCTCTCTCACACATTAGCGACTCACAGTACTTTAGGCCATACACACTCCACACTTTCAACTCGCGCACACACCCAGGCCGCACCCTTACATACTCACACTGTGCCTTAATACAACTCACCCTCACACACTGCCCTCTTACACACTGCCCCCTAGTTCGTACGATGTCAGTAGGTGACATTTCTAAATTTTAACTAAAACACAAACTTTACAGGATCAAAGCGTTTCCAAAACAAATCAGTAGATTTTGGGGTTTTTTTTGGGTTCATGTCTGTTGCTGCTATGTGTTTTCTGCTTACTTTGGAATTATTGTATAACTTTATTTAACTAATGAACTAAGTGCACGTGGACGTTTTGGTAGGAAAATGTGGTGGTTCGCAGGCGCCGTGCTCCTCCTTTGCTGCCAGACGCATTTACTTCACCAGGCTGCACACCCCCTCACTCTCCATATGGTCGCACGCCTTTTCTTTGATCTCCACCGCGCGTTCTCACAGACTCCTCTCCGTCCACGCATCTCTCCCCTTCCGTGTACTTCCGCCCCGCCTTCTCTTTCTCTCATTTTGTTGTGATTTTCATCTTTGTCTGACTGACAACTTCACCTCATGCCTAGGAGTTTTGCATTTGTCTAATGTTTTTTATGTACATTGTTTTTTGTTTTTTTTCACTTTAGGTGCCCAAACACGTTCGTTGTTTCCTTTCCTTCTTACATTTAGTATGCAACAAAAACACTCTCTACACAAACAGCACTTCCGTCCACCCTTTTCTTTCTGTCATTTATTTGTGATTTTCTGCTTTAGGGACACCAACACATCACTCAGGGACACCACCACGTCACTCAGGGACACCACCACATCACTCTGGGACACCTCCACATCACTCAGGGGCACCACCACATCACTCATGGACACCACCACATCACTCAGGGGCACCACCACATCACCCATGGGCACCACCACATCACTCAGGGACACCACCACATCACTCAGGGACACCACCACATCACTCAGGGGCACCACCACATCACTCAGGGGCAACACTCAGGGGCACCACCACATCAATCAGGGACACCATCACATCACTCAGGGACACCACCACAACACTCGGGGACACCACCACATCACTCGGGGACACCACCACATCACTCTGAGACACCACCACATCACTCTGGGACACCACCACATCACTCTGGGACACCACCACATCACTCATGGACACTACTCAGGGGCACCACCACATTACTCACAGACATCACCACATCACTCAGGAACACCACCACGTCACTCAGGGACAACACCACATTACTCAGGGGCACCACTCATGGGCACCACCACATCACTCATGGGCACCACCACATCACTCAAGGACACCATCACATCACTCGGGGACACCACCACATTACTCAGGGACACCACCACATCACTCTGGGTCACCACCACATCACTCGGGGTCACCACCACATCACTCAGGGACACCACCACATCACTGGGGCACCACCACATCACTCGGGGGCACCACCACATCACTCGGGGGCACCACCACATCATTCGGGTGCACCACCACATCACTCAGGGGCACCACTCTGGGGCACCACCACATCACATTTAGTATGCAACAAAAACACTATCTACACAAACAGCACTTCCGTCCACCCTTTTCTTTCTGTCATTTATTTGTGATTTTCTGCTTTAGGGACACCAACACATCACTCAGGGACACCACCACGTCACTCAGGGACACCACCACATCACTCTGGGACACCTCCACATCACTCAGGGACACCACCACATCACTCTGGGACACCACCACATCACTCTGGGACACCACCACATCCCTCATGGACACTACTCAGGGGCACCACCACATTACTCACAGACATCACCACATCACTCAGGAACACCACCACGTCACTCAGGGACAACACCACATTACTCAGGGGCACCACTCATGGGCACCACCACATCACTCATGGGCACCACCACATCACTCAAGGACACCACCACATCACTCGGGGACACCACCACATTACTCAGGGACACCACCACATCACTCTGGGTCACCACCACATCACTCGGGGTCACCACCACATCACTCAGGGACACCACCACATCACTGGGGCACCACCACATCACTCGGGGGCACCACCACATCACTCGGGGGCACCACCACATCATTCGGGTGCACCACCACATCACTCAGGGGCACCACTCTGGGGCACCACCACATCACTCATGGACACCACCACATCACTCGGGGACACCACCACAACACTCGGGGACACCACCACATCACTCGGGGACACCACCACATCACTCGCAGACACCACCACATCCCTCGGGGACACCACCACACCACTCGGGGGCACCAGCACATCACTCATGGGCACTACCACATCACTCAGGGACACCACCACATCACTCAGGGACACCACCTCATCACTCAGGGACACCAACACATCACTCAGGGACACCACCACATCACTCATGGACACCACCACATCACTCAGGGGCACCACCACATCACTCAGGGGCACCACCACATCACTCAGGGGCACCACCACATCACTCAGGGACACCACCAGGACCAAAACGTTTACAAAACATCTTTTTATTACCATTTCTATTTTTTCACTTTATTCGGTCAAGGTTTGTCAATGCTATGTATTTCGTGCTTTCGTTTTTTGCGTACTTTTTTGGAAGAAATCAACAAATTGCACGTGGACGTTGCGGTATGTAAATGCGGTCTGTAAAAGCTGTATCGCGGCACGTGCAGCGCTCTCCCGCTACTGGCACACGCATTCAGCTCACCGTCCTGCACACACCCTCACCACCCATATGCTCTGTCGACAAAATCCCTCCCACCCTTCCGTCCATCTCCCCTTTTGTTTGAACTTTTGGCGTGAGTATTCACAGGCCTGAAGGCACTGGAGTGATTCACAAGAGCCCGTGCAAGTGGTTTTTTTGGCGTACTATTACAAAAAAACGAATACAGTTTACTTGTAAGTCACTGCAGTGATTTACGTGAGCCCGTGTCACACAGTGCGTTTTTTTGACAGAAGAAAAACGTTTAGAATACAAATACATTTGACTGAAAACTCACAAACCTCACATGAAACGCAAATGGAATAAACACATTTAAAAAACACACACACTGCATACTCACACCCCTCACACACACACTGCTCCCACCCTTACACACTCAGACTGTGCCCGCATACAATGCACCCACAAACACTCCATACACACATTAGCCCCCACAAACATCCACCTCACACAAGGACATACACACATTAACACACACAAACTGCCTCCTCACACACTGCACTACACATATTAGCTGCCACAAACTGCTACATCACACACTGCCCTACACACATTAGCACACACAAACTGCCACCTCACACACTGCCTTACACACATTTGCCCCTCAAACTGATACCTCACACACTATCCTACACACATTAGCCACCTCAAAGTGCCATATCACACTATGCCCTACACACATTACACACCACAAACTGCCACCTCACACACTCCCCTACACACATTATCCACCACAAACGTCCACCTCACACACTGGCCTACACACATTACACCCCTAAACCACACACTCGACACCCCCCACGCGCACCCAATGTAAATGTGTTTGTATTTATATAGCGCCTTCTACCCAGAGGTCTCGTAGCGCTGTATTCATACCGCTGTGGAACCCTTCCTGGCTTTCCTGTGAAATGTCCACTCCTGGGCACCCCCAAGGTGAAGCCAGGCATCCAAGCGCTGCTGGGACCATTGTGGAGATTAAGCAAGCTATTGCCCTGAGTCACAGAGTGGGACCCATGATTAGACTAGGCACCGAGGCGAGAATTATCAGGTCCGGGGAAATTGTGTCCAAGAGCCGCCGAGGCGGGACTTGAACCCTGGTCCCAGGCCAGACCTCTGCATCAGGGTCTGCCGCTCTAACCATTGAGCCACGCTTCTCCACCCAACACCCCCCACACACTATGCATCCCCCCACACACTCTGCACCCCCAACAAACACTGCACCACCCCAAACACTATGCATCCCCCACACAGTATGCACCCACACACACAATATGCAACACCACACACAGTATGCACCCCCCCACAAACTCTGCACCCACAACCACAGACTCAACACACCCACACACACTCTGCACCCCCCCACACACTAAGCACCCCCCACACACTATGCACCCCCCCACACACTATGCACTCCCCCACAAACTATGCGCACCTCCCACACACACTCTGCACACCGCCACAAACACACTGCACACCACCGACACACTGCTCCCTCACACACTACACACTCACTGCGCAGTCACACATTGCCCATTTGATTTACTACTTAGCACCATCAAACACCCAGCAAGCCTCACGCACACACCAGCATCACTTATCCCCCAAGCCTCACTTACACGCAAGCCTCAGGCACCCACAAGCTTCAAGCACCCACCAGCCTCAACCACCCACCAGCCTCACCCACCAGGCACACACTCACAAACTCTGCACTCCCCCCACACACACTCAGCACCCCCCACACACACACTACAACACGAACACACACACTAGTGCAAGCCCCACACACACTCGTGCAAGCCCCACACACACACTGCAACCCACACACACACTCTGCAAGCCCCACACACACACTCGTGCAAGCCCCACACACACACACTGTAATCCACACACACACTCGTGCAAGCACCGCACACACTCGTGCAAGCCCCACACACACTCATGCAAGCCCCACACACACTGTGCACAACCCCCACACACACTGCATACAACCATCACACACTGCACACAACCCCCACACACACTGCGCACAACCATCACACACTGCGCACAACCATCACACACTGTGCACAACCATCACACACTCTGCACCCCATCACACACTCTGAACCCCATCACACACTCTGCACCCCATCACACACTCTGCACCCCATCACACACTCTGCACCCCCATCACACACACACTGCACAATCATTACACACTCTGCATAACCATCACACACTCTGCACAACCATCACACACTCTGCACAACCATCACACACTCTGCACAACCATTGCACAACCATCACACACTCTGCACAACCATCACACACTCTGCACCCCATCACACACTCAGCACCCCATCACACACTCGGCACCCCCATCACACACTTGGCACCCCATCACACACTCGGCACCCCCATTACACACTCTGCACCCCCATCACGCACTCTGCACCCCATCACACACTCTGCACCCCCTCACACACACTGCACCCCCTCACACACTCTGCACCCCCTCACACACTCTGCACTGTCTCACACACTCTGCACTCCCTTATACACTGCTCCTTCACACACTACACACTCACAGCCGCACCCGCCCAGCCTCACGCACCCGCCCAGCCTCACGCACCCGTCCAGCCTCACGCACCCGTCCAGCATCACGCACCCGTCCAGCCTCACGCACCCGTCCAGCCTCATGCACTCGAAAGTCCCACAGACTATGCACCCTTACACACTGCAACCCTGTTTGTTTCGCCCAATCATTATTTCTTCACTCATATCCCCCGTATTTACAAATTTAGAAAATTTCACACAGTATAATAAAACATGTATGCCGTTTTGCCTATTAATTACCACCCAAACAACATGTTACTTTTACATGCCGAATAACTAGGGATATCACACCATACAACCATCCTGAAATATCATTAGGAAACTTATCTTTAATAACAAAAGAAATTGTGGACGTACATCCATTTACCTGTCCCGCAACATACGCTGTACACATATAATTATTCCACTACTTTACAAACATTTAGCCGATTTCAAATGTTTTAAGTTTACGAAGAAACAACTAGTAAGAAAGCAAAAGAGTTAGATTGCAGTGTAAAGGAAACAACTCCAGACTAAAAGTCTACAGTCGTGCAGGGCGGAAAATGACATCTACATATAAATGCAACCTTTCACACTTTAAAGTCAGACACACTATCTATCGAACCATCTGATCGAACCACAAAAAGCGCAGTTCACCTTTCATCCTTTGTTCACTCACAAACACCTACGGAGACTATTACAACCTTTGTGCCTATTTAACTTCGGCGCAGGGAGAGTTTCAGACATTGCCTCCTTTCTGCCCGAAAAGACAACATTGACCTACGGCACGACGCTCTCCTTGCTGCCACCTACAATTCCCTGTTATCTTATCCTGTACCAATATGCTGTTCTCTTCCACCCTGCATCCTACTTTAACTACGTCTTCTTTTTTGCTGTACTGTTATGCTGCTCTCTTCCAAATACCTCCTTCTCTAACTCCCTGTTCTCTTCTCTACTCCAGAGCTGATCTTCTGCTCTATTCAACCCGCCTCCTTCTCTCCCTTCATTTCCTATTCGCACATGCTGTTCTGCTACTCTCTTCCACAACACCTCCTTCTTTAACTCCCTGTTCTCTTCTCATGTGATAATCTGCTGCTCTCATCCATCCCGCCTCCTTCTTTAACTCCCTGTTCTCTTATGCTGTGCTGATCTGCTGCTCTCTTCCACACACATCCTGCTCAAACTCCCTGTTCTCTTCTTTTCTCCCTTAGCTGATATGCTGCTCTCTTCCACCCCGCCTCCTTCTTTAACTACCTGTTCTCTTCTGCTAATCTGCTACTCTCTTCTACCTCGCCTCCTTCTCTAACTCACTGTTCTCTTCTCCTGTGCTAATCTGCCGCTCTCTTCCACACCACCCAAACAACATGTTACTTTTACATGCCGAATAACTAGGGATATCACACCATACAACCATCCTGAAATATCATTAGGAAACTTATCTTTAATAACAAAAGAAATTGTGGACGTACATCCATTTACCTGTCCCGCAACATACGCTGTACACATATAATTATTCCACTACTTTACAAACATTTAGCCGATTTCAAATGTTTTAAGTTTACGAAGAAACAACTAGTAAGAAAGCAAAAGAGTTAGATTGCAGTGTAAAGGAAACAACTCCAGACTAAAAGTCTACAGTCGTGCAGGGCGGAAAATGACATCTACATATACATGCAACCTTTCACACTTTAAAGTCAGACACACTATCTATCGAACCATCTGATCGAACCACAAAAAGCGCAGTTCACCTTTCATCCTTTGTTCACTCACAAACACCTACGGAGACTATTACAACCTTTGTGCCTATTTAACTTCGGCGCAGGGAGAGTTTCAGACATTGCCTCCTTTCTGCCCGAAAAGACAACATTGACCTACGGCACGACGCTCTCCTTGCTGCCACCTACAATTCCCTGTTATCTTATCCTGTACCAATATGCTGTTCTCTTCCACCCTGCATCCTACTTTAACTACGTCTTCTTTTTTGCTGTACTGTTATGCTGCTCTCTTCCAAATACCTCCTTCTCTAACTCCCTGTTCTCTTCTCTACTCCAGAGCTGATCTTCTGCTCTATTCAACCCGCCTCCTTCTCTCCCTTCATTTCCTATTCGCACATGCTGTTCTGCTACTCTCTTCCACAACACCTCCTTCTTTAACTCCCTGTTCTCTTCTCGTGTGATAATCTGCTGCTCTCATCCATCCCGCCTCCTTCTTTAACTCCCTGTTCTCTTATGCTGTGCTGATCTGCTGCTCTCTTCCACACACATCCTGCTCAAACTCCCTGTTCTCTTCTTTTCTCCCTTAGCTGATATGCTGCTCTCTTCCACCCCGCCTCCTTCTTTAACTACCTGTTCTCTTCTGCTAATCTGCTACTCTCTTCTACCTCGCCTCCTTCTCTAACTCACTGTTCTCTTCTCCTGTGCTAATCTGCCGCTCTCTTCCACACCACCTCCTTCTTTAACTCCCTGTTATCTTCTACTGTGCTTACCTGCTCCTCTCTTCCACCCACATCGTTCTCTAACTCACTGTTCTCTTCTCTTGTCCCGTGCTCATCTGCTGCTCTCTTCCACCATACCTCATTCTCTAACTCCATGTTCTCTTCTCTTCTCCACTGTATCTATCTATCTATCGCCCTCTCTCTATATATCTAACTCATTCACTCTATCTATCTATCTATCACCCACACTCTATCTATCGCCCTCACTCTATCTATCTATTGCCCTCAATATATCTATCTATCTATCGCACAAACTCTATCTATCTATCGCCCTCACTCTCTATCTATATATAAATCTATCTATCTATTGGCCTCACTCTATCTATCTAACTATCTATCACACTCACTCTATCTATCGCCCTCACTCTATCTGTCGCCCTCACTCTATCTATCTTATCTATCTATCTCACTCCCTCTATCTATCTATCACCCGCACTCTAACTATCTATCTATCTATCTATCACCATCACTGTATCTATCTATCTATAGATCTCACTCTAGCTATCTTTCGTACTCACTCTCTATCTATCTATCAATCTATCTATCTATCTATCGGCATCACTCTATCTATCTATCGCCCTCACTCTATCTATCGCATTCACTCTATCTATCTATCGCCCTGACTCTATCTATCTATCTATCTATTTAGCGATCGTCCTCACTCTATATATCGCACTCTATCTATCTATCTATCACCTCTATCTATCTATCTATCTATCTATCTATCTATCTATCTATCTATCTATCTATCTAGCTAAATATCTATCTATCTATCTATCGCCTTCTCTCTATCTATCTATCTATCTAGCACCCTCTCTCTATCTATCTATCTATCGCCCTAACTCTATCGATCTAACGCACTCACTCAATCTATCTATTGCCCTCACTCTATCTATCTGTCTATCTATCGCCCTCACTCTATGTGTCTATCTATCGCATTCACTCTATCTATTGCCATCACGCTATCTATCGATCGCACTCACCCTGTCTATCTATCTATCTATCGCCCTCACTCTATTTATAAATCTATCGCCCTCACTCTATCTATCTATCGCCCTCCCTCTATCTATCTATCGCACTCACTCTATCTATCGCACCACCACAGCATCACTCAGGGGCACCACGACATCACTATGAGCTAACACAGCATCACTGAACGCCACAGCATCACTCATCACCACCACAACATCACTCAGCGCCACCACAGCCAATCTGTGCAACCATTCAACTAGTTCAAATATATTATCACACTGTTTCAAGCTTTATTAGAAAAATCACAAACAGATGTTAATATTTAACTTCTGTTCTTGCATTTTCGTCTCAATAAAATACACTGAACATAATCTTCACAAAAGTTATTAACAAAACTTTAAGCTATTGCCATTATAAATTACAATCACTTTTATTTAAGAATTAATTTAAAAGCCATTGTTATTTGTAATATCAATACATGTAAGTCACGTAAATACAACACATATTGCATTACAAATGCTATAGGTGTCACATTTGCAAAAGTTATAACTATTGGCATTGTAAATGACAAAGCTATTAATTTCGCTATTTTCAAAACCAACACTTAAATAAAAAATGTGTCATTTACAATAACAATAGCTCAAACTTTCCTAATGCGAGACCTATTGCATTGCAAATGCTTAGTGTTATTGCGTGCTCCCTCTCCACCCTAACATGCTGTTTGGGGCTCCTCACCCTCCCCATTTCCTTCGTGCCGTTTAGCGCTCCCTTGCACCATCCCCGTGCCTCCATGCGGTTTAGTATTCCCTTCGACCCTCCCATTCCTTCCGTGCTGTTTAGGGCTCCCTCGCTAGTCCTCTGTGCGGTTTAGTGCATACTTCCACACTCCCTGTGCTGTTTAGTGCTCGCTCTACCCTCCACCTCAATCCGTCCGGTTTAGTGCTCCCTCCGACCTCCCAGTCCTTCTGTGACGTTTAGTGCTCCCTGTCCCTCCCTGCTATCGTGCAGGTCTTGTTCCCTCGCCTTAGAAGCAGGGAGAGCTAGTGACAAAATCCTCTTTTTCTTGGCTTCTCCTCCAGGCACTTTCAATCCCAGTGATGTCGCCTACCGGTGAAATATAAGTACATTCCAAATGGTATTCAGCAATACAATGTTATATCTGTGAACTGAACATGTAGAAAATCCTTAAACCCGTAAATGTACTTAAGTGATATCGAAGGATTAATTCACTGTTACCTGCAGCTGTGGTACTACATCCCGGTGAATCAGAGTTTTGCAAATGTCGTTTTATAAATTACTTTAGTCATTTTTACAGTTCATTAGTAGTCAAAGAAGAGAATTCTGTGCTCCCTCCCACACACACTGTGCCCTCACACTACTTTAGGCCACACACACTGCGCCCTCACGCTCTGCACCCTCACACACTCTGCGCCCTCACACATTCTGCACCCTCACACACACTGCACCCTAACACACACTGCATCCTCTCACTACTTTAGGCCACGCACACTGCGCCCTCACACTTCTTTAGGCCACGCACACTGCGCCCTCACACTACTTTAGGCCACGCACACTGCACCCTCACACTACTTTAGGCCACACACTCTGTACCCTCACACACTCTGCACCCTCACACACTCTGCACCCTCAATGCAACATACACTCCAAATACCACTCAGTGCCACATAATTACACACCACATAATTACACTGCACTCAGTGCAACATACACTCCAAATACCATACACACTACACACAAAACCACTCAGTGCCACATAATTACATGCTACATAATTACACTGCACTCAATGCAACATACACTCCAAACAATACCACTCAGTGCCACATAATTACACACAACACAATTACACTCTACTGAATACAACATTCACTTCACACAATACCACTCAGTGTCACATAATTATATGCTACATAATTACACTGCGCTCAACGCAACATACACTCCAAATACCACTCAGTGCCACATAATTACACACCACATAATTACACTCTACTGAATGCAACACACACTCCACACAATACCACTCAGTGCCACATAATTATATGCTACATAATTACAATGCAACATACACTCCAAACAATACTACTCAGTGCCACATAATTACACGCCACACAATTACACTCTACTGAATACAACATACACTTCACACAATACCACTCAGTGCCACATAATTATATGCTACATAATTACACTGCGCTCAACGCAACATACACTCCAAATACCACTCAGTGCCACATAATTACACGCCACACAATTACACTCTACTGAATACAACATACACTCCTCATAATACCACTCAGTGCCACATAATTATATGCTACATAATTACACTGCACTCAATGCAACATACACGCCAAACAATACCACTCAGTGCCACATAATTATATGCTACATAATTACAATGCAACATACACTCCAAACAATACCACTCAATGCCACATAATTACATGCCACACAATTGCACTCTACTGAATACAACATACACTCCTCATAATACCACTCAGTGCCACATAATTATATGCTACATAATTACACTGCGCTCAATGCAACATATACTCCAAATACCACTCAGTGCCACATAATTACACGCCACATAATTACACTGCACTCAATGCAACATACACTCCAAATACAACTCAGTGCCACATACACTCCAAATACCACTCAGTGCCACATAATTACACGCCACATAATTATACTGCACTCAATGCAACATACAATCCAAATACCACTCAGTGCCACATAATTGTATGCCAGATAATTACACTGCACTCAATGCAACATACACTCCAAATACCACTCAGTGACACATAATTACATGCCACATAATTACACTGCACTCAATGCAACATACACTCCAAATACTACTCAGTGCCACATAGTTACACACCACATAATTACATTGCACTCAATGCAACATACACTCCGAATACCACTCAGTGCAACATAGTTACACGCCACATAATTACACTGCACTCATTGCAACATACACTCCAAATACCACTCAGTGCCACATAATTACACTGCACTCAATGCAACATACACTCCAAATACCACTCAGTGCCTCATCATTACACGCCACATAATTACACTCTACTGAATGCAACACACACTCCACACAATACCACTCAGTGCTACATATTTATATGGTACATAATTACACTGCACTCAATGCAACATACACTCCAAACAATACCACTCAGTGCCACATAATTACACCCCACATAATGCAGTACTGAAAATTCTGGACCCGTGTTATAAACATCAACGGACCATGACGATTTTGATATCAGAATACCGCGAATGGTTAGTACACTATGGACAAGCATTTTCGTCATATTCGAGTGACGATTTCACCTTGAAATCGTAGTTTTCATTCTGAACTCTCGGGTTCCATTTTGTGTACGGCAGCCATTTTGTGAGTTGCCCTCACATAGGTCAATGATAAAGGCCAAACACGGTCCTGAAGGACACGTACACCTTTCCTGACTTCTCTGCGACCTGGGCAAGCTGACTCCACTCCCCCAGGCCAAACCTGTTTGGGCAGTTCCTCTCCCAGTGGCCGGTCGAGATAATATCAAGGCACAACGTGCCATAAACCTTTCATCACACACAAACCATGCCTAATCTCGCACACACCTGTCCCTGTTTCCTACTTTATGACTTGCTTTACGAGGAGGAGGTGCCCGTTTTTATTGGGGGTCCGTCGATATCTGATGAAAATACTGGGCCTTGCCGGGTAATTGATTGTGGGCTGAACAAACTGAAATGTGGGATTGTCATCATGACTCTGCTTTTTCTTTGTAGTGAAAATATGTGAATGGTCAACTGTAAAAATAGGAATGTTTGCCTGAAGCATAATATTTTGTATAAAAAGAGAAGGCTGGCTTTGTAAGATTGAGCAGTCTCCTGAGAATATACACCGTGTTGTACTTCTAGGATATCTGTTATTTGGTTGCAGCCAATAAATTCGATCTTTGACTTCACCTAGAAGACTCTGTGTTTCTGTAGTCTGAAACAGGAAGGACCCGAAGTCATAGGGTGTTGTCCCTGGCACCGCTGGGTTACCGGATCAGTACCGGTTCTGAAAAACCCAGTACTTCAGTTGGCGCCCAACGTAGGGCGATATCAGCTGTACCGGTCCAAGCCAGAGGTTCGTGAGGAGCTTCGTGTGAAAATTCTGGAGGAAGGCCGCCACTTCATCGACCCCTGCATGTCGACGTGGTCCGAAAGTCTTTGCTGCGAGGTTCCCCGCTTCCCGACGGCTACGAAGGACTGCTGCCCTGACTATCGCCCTGTTTTGGACCCTTGATGATTGGTAGAGCGAAACAATAGACGAGTCTTCTGGTGCAGTCATCGATACCCCAGTTAAGTATAAGTGGAGCGTCTCCCAGTCCTTAGTTGGTTCTTAGTTTTGAGTATCCCTTCGGGATCTTTGATTTGGAACTTGCAAGTACCAAAGCCGAGGGACTCGTGTATTCACGAGAATATCGTAATCGATAATCCCTTGAAGTTTGAAGCTAGACTAGAGAGCGAAGATGCCTGGTTTTAGCAGACTTGGAAATTTGTTTTGTCTTGGTTGTAATAGGGATTCCCGATTGGAGGACTCGTGTCCGGTTCCTCCGATTGGAACTCCAACATATGAACTGTATGTGAAACATGGAGTAGGCCCCATCACATATAATGAAGTATGGATCAGATACACCAGAAAGGATGGTGTTTTAAAATGGCCCCAATATGGAAGCTTTGACACGGAAATCTTAGATAATCTCGAAGTTAGACTTTTTAAGAAGAAAGCCCGGCCGGCGATGTTTGACTCTTTCCGCCTATGGCGTAAGGAAGCCAAACAGAAAGAAATTAAATTAGCGAAGAAAAATAAGAGAGAAAAGGGTATTTCGATAATGCAAGCTGCTATACAGTTTAAAGATAACGAAGAAGAACAGATGAGTGAGCAGTTGCACAGGCAACGTAAAATGGTTATCGCTAAATGTTACCCTGTTTTGCCGCATCTTCAGCAAGATGCAGCAAAAGACATTGAAAAAGACCCCCTAATGTCGCATTTATTGAGTTCGCCACCCCCTTATGCGCAGAGTGCTATGGCACCTCCGCAGCCTTTAGCCGCACAACCTTTGGTTGTATTGCCTCCTGCTCCTCCACAACCACCGGCTGCTCTTCAGCTGGCTCCTACTCTTCCGGTGCAGCCTCCTCAAGGGCCACCGACTTTGACATCTGCTCTGCCTTTGCTTCCTACAACTTTGACAACTATATCGACTACCACTCCTGGTATTCCTCCTGATACTGCCTCTGCGTCTGCCTTGACTCACTCTGCTTTTCCGCCTGTCCTTTCATCGACTTCTCCCTCTGTTTGACAGAGAATGACTAGCACTGTTGCTAGCCTTCTATATCCTCTCTTTGGATCAACAGGTGTATCCCCTGTCTCAGAGCGTAAACAGTTGCGTAGCCAACTGCCTGATTCTAGGGAGAAGGAAACTTTGAATTATTTGGCACATAAATGGGTTACTGAACCGACGAAATATGAGCTAGAGTCTGTTATGGATGTCTTCCATCAGTGGGAAGCACCAAAACAGAGATACGTTTTTGAGAAAATGTGTACCTTCCTGAGTGAGGATTTAGAGGAGAATGATTCGGAGCCCAATCCACCTGAGTTATGTCATATACGGTTCGAGTTTGGGAAAGGCGCAATTGTGGGTTCAGATGTTAAGAAAGCAGTTGCGACATTGTTGTCGTTTAGGAGTGAAGGTGTTTCTCGGTCATTGTTTGGGTCTGATTCCTCTGTTAAAAAGAAGGTAAGACAATACCCCATGAGAGAGGTTCCCCCAGTATGGAAGGAAGCAGTAGTGGCTGGTCTGAATAATGTTTCCCCAGCTGTTCCAGCACACTTTCAGCGTATTTGGGTACATGTTCCTTGGAAACGCGCTGAAGTTTTGGCCCTTAAACAGACATTGCCTGATCCCCGTAAAAATCTTGCAGGGTATTACAAGGAATTGACACAGACTGCAGGCTCTTGCATTATGAATTTAGCCGACATAGACATGTTGGTTAGAAATGTTGTTCCACAGCCTTTATGGGGAAAGATTCGTCATGCGGATCATGATCAGGAGTTAGGTGACACATGGGCTAATATTAGTGCTGCAGATGACCGATGTTGGTGGTGCTAAACCCAAGCCTTTAGTAGCAGAGCTCCCTGGTAGGATCATTAATTACATGAAGACTTTAATGCCTGCGATGCGAGTGAATTGGGACAAGTTGTCTGCGTGTAAGCAGAAGAAAGATGAAACAGTGTCTGATTTCTTCACCAGGTTCGAAGAAACGTTTATCGACCACAGTAGTCAAGATATGAGTACAGAAGGTGGTCAACGGTTGTTCGTTGACAAATTCGTGCACAATTTGCTTCCCGAGTTGTGTAAGAAATTAAAAGATTCGGAAAGTTCTTGGGCCGTTTCCTCTTCAGCACAGATATTGGCTACTTCATAGTATTACGAAAATCGAGATAAGGATGAGAAAGATAGAGCAGACAAGAAAACGAAAGAGTTAAAAACAAAGGTTCTTTTACAGCAGGCGTACCCGCCTCGTGGTGGTCAGAGTAACTATCAGTAGCCTCAGCAGTTTCAGAGAAACGCGCAAAGGACCGAATATCCTCAACAACGTTTTCCTGTGGGCCCTAATCAGTGTGCATATTGTAAAGAAGAGAGCCATTTTAAAAGTAGTTGCCCTGCTTTATTACAGCGTATGAATGGTGTTTCTAGCGCAAGAGGTCGAGGTACTCCACAAGCGCCTAGAGGTAGAGGATGTGGAAATTTCCCCCAGAACGCGCGCTCATTCCCGCCTCAAAATTCAATGAATAGGTTTGATCAGCAGAATAACGCGTCTAATAGGACAGCTCAGTACTATGCTGATGACTACTATGCAGAAGATGAGAATATGGAGGGTAATGATTGCTAGGACAGCCATAGACAAAGAGAGGAAGTCGTTTCAGTTCCAGTAGATCAGAGTGGACCTTACGTTGAGGTGATTACATCAGGTGTGTCAGAGCCTTTTCTGTTGGATACTGGTGCTACAAAGAGTTCTATTATGCACTCTAAACTACCTGGCGCACCTTTGTCTGGTGAAATGAATGTTTCAGTAAGTTTTTCTGGCGCCCCGGTTAGGAACCCGATTTCTAGTCCCATGTCCCTTTCTGTTGGACCTTGTGAATTCGAAGCACCCCTTATTCTAACCACAGGTTGTGGTGAAAACTTGTTAGGATTGGATCAGTTGAAAAGATTGTATGCAACTTTGTATTGTTCTCCTTCGGGAGTACAACTTACACTAGGTAAGAAAGTAGTCTCCCCAATGTATTTGTTGAAGGATAAACTTCCGACAGAATTGTCGTCTCTCTCTAATATTCTTTGGGCTACTGGTCCTAATGATGTGGGCCTTTTGGAAATACCGCCATATGTTGTGACATTGAAAGCCAATGTTAAAATGCCACGTATTCCCCAATATAAGATCTCTAGTGAAGGTGAAAAAGCGTTGCTAGCGATCATTTACGATTTGATTGAAATAGATGTAATCGAAGAGACAAGAGGCAACGTTTGCAATAGTCCTGTTCTGCCTGTTTCGAAGCGTACCGATCCTTCTCAGCCACCTGTTTACAGATTTGTGATTGACCTTAGAGAGGTGAATAAAATCGTTGTGCCACAATATCCAGTTGTCCCTGATATCACTGCCCTATTGACTATGATTCCAGCTTCCGCTACTTGGTTCTCTGTGATTGACTTGAAGAATGCTTTCTTCAGCATCCCGATTGCCGAGGAAAGTAGGGATATTTTCGGCTTCAGTTTAGGAGGTCGCAGCTTCCGCTTCAAACGTGCTCCCCAGGGCTACTGTGAAAGTCCATCGATATATAGTCAAGCTTTGAAAACACAACTTGATACGATTATTTTACCTGATGGCGCTACCCTTATTCAGTACGTCGATGATTTGCTTGTTGCTGCAGATACTGAGAAAATCTGTAAAGAAGCCACGTTGTCGTTGTTGCGTCATTTGTCTGATTTGCATCACAAAGTGTCTCTTTCCAAATTGCAATATTGTCGACAAGAAGTGACCTACTTAGGTCATCTCTTATCGAAGGAGGGAAGGAAACTGACCCCAGAAAGAATTCAGGCAATAGCGAAATTGAGTGTGCCTAGGATACAGAGAGAAGTGCGGGCTTTCTTGGGTATTACATCATATTGCAGACAATGGATACCAAATTTTTCGTTGTTGGCCAAACCTTTGGTAACATTAACCTGTAAAGATACACCGAATCCCCTTCCATGGTCTGAAGAGTGTCAGTAAAGTTTTTCCGAATTGCGCAATGCATTATGTTCAGCTCCTGTGTTGGGTACCCCCGACTACAGTAAGCCCTTTACATTGTATGTCCATGAGAAAGAAGGTTGTGCATTGTCAGTGTTGACACAGTTGTTCGGAGGCAAACAGCGTCCATGTGCGTATTTCTCGTCGACTTTAGACCCGGTAGCTAAAGCATTGCCGAGTTGCTTAAGAGCCACAGCGGCAGCAGCTGTTTCTATTCGGCAGTCTGCTGGTTTAGTCATGAATAATACATTGGTTGTGATGGTTCCACATACAGCGGACACGTTGTTAAACAGAACCAAGACACAGCACTTAACTAGTGCTCGGTTGTCAGGTTACGAGTTGACACTGTTAGCGAGTCATGTGCACATAAAAAGATGCAACACGCTTAACCCAGCTACGTTGTTGACGATTGAAACTGAGTTAGATACTTCTGAACAGCATGATTGTTTCCTCAGAACAGAAGAAGAAACGAAAGGGAGAATAGACCTTCAGGACACTCCTCTTGTGAAGTGTGATGGTACCTTATGGGTGGATGGTTCATGCTTCAAGCTTCCGAATGGAGATACGACTGCGGCTTATGCTGTTACGACTTTGCATACGATTGTTGAAGCTGCACGTATCCCACATAATTCAGCTCAAGCAGCAGAATTGATTGCACTTACGAGAGCATGTGTGTTGTCGAAAGGAATGAAAGTGACCATATATACCGACAGCCTGTATGCATTTGGTGTGGCTCACAGTTTTGGACGATTGTGGAAAGAACGTAGGTTCCTGACTTCGCATGGAGCTAAGATACAGCATGGTCAGTTGGTGAATGAACTTCTTGAGTCATTAACTTTGCCGTTGCAAGTTGCGATTGTGAAATGCAGTGCACACAAGAAGGTGACTGACGATGTTGGTCGTGGAAATGCATTTGCTGACGAAGTCGCAAAAGAAACAGCGAGGGATGTGATGAGCCGAATGTATGTTGCAGGCCCTGCAAGATGGATTGGTGACGTAGGAATGTGTGAAGACACGATAGAAAGTATGAAGTCCATTCAAGCTGAAGCTACAGAAAAAGAGTTGAGTGTGTGGAGAGAGAGTACGGGTAAATTGGATGTGAATGGTTGTTGGGTTGAATTGTCAGAGCATCAGAGATGGTTGTTACCCGATGCGTATGTGCCTGCAGTTGGTACAATGGCTCATGGAATGGCTCACATCAGTGTGAAAGGGATTTGTAAGTTGTTGGCTCCGGTATGGCAATATGCTGGAATTCCCAAATGTGCAGAGTATATGGTCAAGAATTGTATGGTGTGTCTGAAATACAATCCTGGTAGGGGAACCCCAACTCCAGCTGGTCATTTTGCGCCTCCAACGTATCCGTTCGAGGTTTTGCAGCTAGTTTTCATCCACATGGAAAGGTGCAACAATCTGAAATACGTACTCGTTGTTGTTTGTGCCTTTTCAAGATGGATAGAAGCATATCCCTTAAAGGACAACACTGCCTTATCCACAGCTAAAGCCCTTGCCAAAGAGTTCTTCCCTAGGTTTGGAATGCCGAGAATGGTCTGGAGTGACAATGGGAGTGAATTCGTGGGTCGAGTGATGAAGAAAGTATGTGAAGGGCTAGGCATCCACCAGAAATTCCACGCTGCAAATCACCCCCAATCAGCTGGACTAGTAGAATGTTATAATGGCACGTTAAAGCTAAAATTGGCCAAAATTCAAGCGAGCTCTGGCCTTAAATGGCCTGACGCTCTGCCTTTAGCACTCCTATCAACCAGAATGACTGTGCACTCGCGAGTGGGACTTAGTCCGCATGAAATAGTGTTCGGCCGTCCGGCCAACATATGGGGAGTGCCAAGGCCGAAAAAAATCAGTGAGATCGAACACCCTGTACTGCTTGACTATTTGTATGAATTGACGGCTAAATTGCGTGTTTTACACCAACAGGTTCACGATACTCTGCCTCAGGTCTCTGAAGCTCCAGGACATCCGATCGATCCTGGATCCTGGGTGCTGGTCAAAAATTTCCAGCGTAAAAGAATGACCAGCCCCGGTGGACCGGCCCTCATCTAGTTCTTCTCTCAACAAGATCAGCTGTTCGAGTGGAGGGGAAGAAAAACTGGATCCACAGCGTACATTGCAAGAGGGTGCCTTTGCCTCTACTGTACGACCGGTGGGTCCAGGAGGGTATCGCTGACTCAGAGACTGAAACTGTGCCTCGATTTCTGCCTTTCAGTGATGCACGCATAAAAGGAACAATCTCTGAACAAGAAAGTGACAATCTCTTGCAAGAAGCTGTGCCACCGTCAATTCGATTGGACACTACAGAGCCTGAACTCCTTTTTCAAGACCAGACAATACCTGGAAAGAAAAGATATAATCTGAGGCCGAGAACTATGGACAAATAAAAATATTCCTTTTTCTTTGCTATTTTTGAAAGTGCAGCTCTCACTCATCTGAGAAACTTTTTATTTTTGTTTTTCGAACCACCATTCGGGTTCAGCTGTAGGGTCGCGGTTGCCCAAAGTCTTTGGGGTGCAGCCGAAGACGTTAGGTCGACGGTTCTGGTTGGTCTAAGGGAGTTGCCCTGGACTGACAGAAGCATCCTTTAGCATAGAACACCCTACCATCGCGAGCAGCATTTTAGAGAGGATGGAGTTTTTCGAGATGGAGAGACCTGCCAAACAAATGAACTTTAAGACTACAATTTGCAGAATGATGACCAAGAAACGTTTTTTGATATTGTGTGTTTTCATGTTGTTCAGTGTTATGATGTTTTTCATAGGATATGTTTTATTCTCTTTTCGAGTGACACTTACACCCACTACATCGCCCATACCTCCTCCTACTGTTTCCTCGCATTCTTTCCAACCTCTTCCTGAACATGAATCCGCTAGGAGATTAGAGTTTATTAATAACTCCTTCGTTCAGCTTTTGCACCAACACCAACTAGTAATGAACACTACTAACTGTTGGGTGTGTGGTCTTATGCCTCACACAACGGATAAAGGTATCCCTTATCTGGTTCTGCCTTTCAGCCATAATGGTTCTGTGTGGGCATACAGAACAATGTTCATTTACGCACATGAGACCTACCCCCTACGTGCTGTGGAAGATAATCCCAAGAATAGTGCTCTAGTTAAGGGTATAGTAGACATGGTTAAGGAAGATATCTCCTATGAGACTATCCCGAGAGATGAGACACTAGTATATATAGGATGGAACGTGACTGGATATGGAGTTGCTCTGAGTGAGAAACAGCAAGCTAAGAGATCTTCCCCGATTTGGATAGTACCCCATCAGGGTCACTTATGTCTGCAAGGTATTGGCAAGAATCCCAGAGCTCAGTTAGGGAAGAGTATCTGCACTGAGACATATGTTTTTACGTCTCAGACTTCCCCTCCGTTCTTAGCAGCTAAGGGTACCTATTTCATCTGCCATGATAGAGCCTATACATGGTTGCCCCATGACTTTTCGGGCACATGCTTTGTTTCGTTCCTGTTGCCTCCCACCTACACAGCGGCGGCAGATTACCATAAGACAAGGATAGTTAGAGGTGTCTTCAGTGAAGAGGACACTGCAGAACAAGAATTTGGAGACTTTGTGAGGGGGTTTCTGCCGTTCTGGGGACCCATGGTTAACAGCAGGAACATAAGGCAATTGACAAGGGTGGTTGAATCCACCGTGGTTGAAACTGCTGGTGCCCTTAGTAACTTGACTGCTGAGCTCCAGTCGGATCGTCTTATGACCCTTCAGAACAGGGTCGCGTTAGACGTCATACTTGCAGACCGAGGTGGGGTATGTAGAGTGATCCAATCGAGTTGCTGTGTTTTCATTCCAGATAACGCTCCAACAGTGTACCAGGCCATCTCCAAACTGCATAAGATTTCCGAATCTATTCATGTAGACAAAGGAGATTGGTCGTTAATGGGATGGTTCTGGGAACTGGTATCCGGCTGGGGATGGAAAATTCTGATGGTCATTGGATGATCTTAGCCATTCTTTTCCTGTTCTGTCTGTGTGTACAGTGTGCTCCTGCACTATGTGGCCTCTGTGCTACATCATGTGTAAGGAAAACTGTATCGAGGGACGAGCTAAGTAATAGGATGATGCTACAGCAACATCTCAATGACTTTAGGAATATAGACCTGGACTAAGATTAGCGTGAGTATAGGTTATTGCCTATGTAAGGGCAAAAGGAGGGTCTGCAGTACTGAAAATTCTGGACCCTTGTTATAAACATCAACGGACCATGATGATTTTGATATCAGAATACCGAGAATGGTTAGTACACTATGCACAAGCATTTTCGTCATATTCGAGTGACGATTTCACCTTGAAATCGTAGTTTTCATTCTGAACCCTCGGGTTCCATTTTGTGTACCTTGGTTCTGGAGTATAATTTCCGCTTGGGGATGGAAAGTCTTGTCCTTTCTAGGTATTACAGTAGCGATCATATTCAGCTGCTGCCTCTGTATACAATGTGGCCCTGCGATTTGCGGCATTTTTGCTACCTCTTGTATTCCTAGTCCCAAGCCCCGTTCTAAAACCCGTTCCAAGAAAATTCGAGACGAGCAAATGATACTGTATGAAATGACAGATGGTATCATGAATATTGATGTTTCCTGATGGAAACGTAGTGACAAGGAGGGAATGTGGAAAAGTAAATTTTGCCATGTTCTGTGTCCCTACGCGTCCTCCATCATATGTTATCTGCGCATGATTAATATGCCTATGTATTCCCTATGTTTCGATTAAAGACGCAATTACAGTTGTGTCCACCTCTAGTATGTCAGTTTCCAGTTCTCGTGAATACTACGAATATCAGGCCTATGTAAAGTTACGTTACCACGTTTCTCAGTGTGCACGTTATTTCATTGTAAAGTCCCCGTTTCTGGGCCTCAAAAGGGCCTGGACACCAGATTCAGCTCCTGACTCCTGAAGCCTCGCTGAGGAGCGATACAGCCCCCACCTGTATCCTCGACCCTTCACTTACTTCCTGCCTCGCAGTGCCCGGCTCAGCCTAGCTCTGCCTCTGAGTCTGCCAAGAGTATGTTATGATTCTAGTTATCAGTCCAGCCCTCCTTCTCTGCATTCCTAAGCTACTGAACCGCATCAATAGTTTCCGTCATTGTGTAGCCTTTACGTCTCCACGTTAGAGAAATACTGCATTTAATGGTCATTTAATATTCTTCATCACGCACTACATGTAGAATAATGCATGCTCCAGTCTTAGAGTCTGTTCGCCTTTACCCCGATAACTTTTGGATTCTATCAACATGTTCTCTAAACATCAGATACTAGATACTGCTTAGGTACATGTCGCCCTGACTCTCCAGACTTCAGTCTCTGCTCCTAGCACAGAGTTCGTAGCCCCCAGCTTCTTCTAGTAACACGTCATTGCCAGTTTGCGCGCACCATTAGGTCAGAGGTCCCGGCTCCTTAGGTAGCCCCCTCCATGTTTCCGCCCCATTCATGACATATTCTGTTACGTTTGCATCACATGTCTATGTATACGCCCTGTTACACCTACTTTCACCCTTATCTTTCGCGACTGCTACGCGTCACACCCTTTGCTCCACCCACTGCTCCGCCTATCGTATGTATTGTAATGCAACTGTTTTAGTATATATGATCATGTCTTGTTATTTAATGTTACGCCGATTCCGATCCTGCCCCCGGCAGCGCTGCCATCCTATTCCTGTGCAGGTTATCCTGTTCCTGTCCTTATGCTGTATTAAACCTGCAAAACTCCTACTACCTCGAATCTTGACTCTTATTTATTGAGCTATCTGTTATTCATTTATCCATTCAAAAGAGAGGTATTATTTATTTATTTACCACATTACCACAACTCCTGTATTTCGTTACCAACTTACCCCAGTATATATCACAAGATTTTCTCGAAATCTTGAAGGAGTTGTGTGAGGGTTCATCTGGGGAGCCTCCCACAGTAGAGTTGCCCTCTGGAAACTCTACCTGTCGACGAGTCAAGGAGGGCTCGCACTACCCAATTTAGAGCAATATTATCTTGCTCCGCAGCTGCAATGGGTGACTCGGTGGTTCTCTGAACATTATCTATCCGACACAGCAACCCATTCCCCGCCCTGGTCGCACCAAGCCCTTCTCATTTTGTTCCATCCTTGTAGTAAGTAGAAAGTGCCAACTCCATTACTGTTCAATGTAGTGTATCGATGTTACCGTTGGTGCTTATACATTGCGGGAGGCACAACACCATATGCCCCTTCACTGCCACTCCTGGGTACCCCCAGAGGTTCCACAATTATCACGGCACATAAACTACGACACTTAAGAGAAGGTGGAATTTACGACATCAGAGATCTATATCATGAGGGCAATCTGATACCGTTCGCCTCACTTGCAGAGGGTAACGGGCTTCAGCTAGGACAGTTCCTAATACACCACACAATCATAACATCATTAAACAAACAATGGGGTGACATGACAGAGGAGCCCTTAACGCATCTAACTGTCTAATATCTACATGTCATGGGACAAGGACCCCACCTAGTCAGATGGTTCGCCACCTTCGTTAGGCATTGTACAGCGACAATGCTACTCCCCCTACGAATGAGTTGGGAGAGGAACCTGCAGTACCTTTACGGACTCCAAACGGAGCACTGTGTTGGAGGGAACAAATAACGTACCATGCAACATGTGTTTCCGCTTAATACAATATTATACAACACAGAAGGCATACCCACTCCAACGAAGATCTTCAGATGCGTTAGGCCTGTGCAAAACACCAAGTGCAACACACTTGGATGCAATATTACAGCAACTGCAGGAAACAGACGAAAATCCTGAAAACACATTCACAACCGCGCTAGCCGCACATTAAGAACAAGCATTTGCAATGCAATAAGTCTCGCATAAGGAAAGTTTGAGCTATTGTTATTGTAAATGACACATTTTTTATTTATGTGTTGGTTTTGAAAATAGTGAAATTTATAGCTTTGTCATTTACAATGCCAATAGTTATAACTTTTGCAAATGTGACACCTATAGCATTTGTAATGCAATATGTGGTGTATTTACGTGACTTAGATGTATTGATATTACAAATAACAATGGCTTTTCATTTTAAAAAAAATAATTAATACTTAAATAAAAGTTATTGTAATTTATAATGGCAATAGCTTAAACTTTTGTAAATAACGTTTGTGATGATTATGTTCAGTGTATTTTATTGTGACAAAAATCCAAGAACAGAAGAGAAATATTAACATCTTTTTGTGAAATTTGTAATAAACCTTGAAACATTGATAGAACATATTTGAACCAGTTGTTGTTGAATGGTTGCACAGATTGATGCTGTGGTGGCGCTGAGTGATGTTGTGGTGGCGACGAGTGATGCTTTGGCGTTCAGTGATGCTGTGGTTGTGCATACTAATGGTGTGGTGCTCCTGAGTGATGCTGTGATTGTGCTGAGTGATGCTGTGGTGATGGGGTAGATAGATAGATAGATAGATAGATAGATAGAGTGAGTGCGATAGATAGAGTGAGGGCGATAGATAGAGTGAGGGCGATAGATAGATAGAGTGAGGCTAATAGATAGATAGTGTGAGGGCGATAGATAGATGTAGTGAGGGCGATAGATAGATAGATAGATAGAGTAATTATGTGGTGTGTAATTATGTGGCACTGAGTGGTATTATCAGGAGTGTATGTTGTAGTCAGTAGAGTGTAATTGTGTGGCGTGTAATTATGTGGCACTGAGTGGTATTGTTTGGAGTGTATGTTGCATTCAGCGCAGTGTAATTATGTAGCATATAATTATGTGGCACTGAGTGGTATTGTCTGGAGTGTATGTTGTATTCAGTAGAGTGTAATTATTGAAGTACTGGGTTTTTCAGAACCGGTACTGATCCGGTAACCCAGCGGTGCCAGGGACAACACCCTATGACTTCGGGTCCTTCCTGTTTCAGACTACAGAAACACAGAGTCTTCTAGGTGAAGTCAAAGATCGAATTTATTGGCTGCAACCAAGTAACAGATATCCTAGAAGTACAACACGGTGTATATTCTCAGGAGACTGCTCAATCTTACAAAGCCAGCCTTCTCTTTTTATACAAAATATTATGCTTCAGGCAAACATTCCTATTTTTACAGTTGACCATTCACATATTTTCACTACAAAGAAAAAGCAGAGTCATGATGACAATCCCACATTTCAGTTTGTTCAGCCCACAATCAATTACCCGGCAAGGCCCAGTATTTTCATCAGATATCGACGGACCCCCAATAAAAACGGGCAGCTCCTCCTCGTAAAGCAAGTCATAAAGTAGGAAACAGGGACAGGTGTGTGCGAGATTAGGCATGGTTTGTGTGTGATGAAAGGTTTATGGCACGTTGTGCCTTGATACTATCTCGACCGGCCACTGGGAGAGGAACTGCCCAAACAGGTTTGGCCTGGGGGAGTGGAGTCAGCTTGCCCAGGTCGCAGAGAAGTCAGGAAAGGTGTACGTGTCCTTCAGGACCGTGTTTGGCCTTTATCATTGACCTGCCTGGATCTTGGTGTAACAGATGGGCAATTTTATGGAGTCTGGTTATAGCTGAATAAACAGACGGCGCGTTATTTGGAATGAAAATGCAGCAACTAGATCCGATGACTCTACAGGCCCCGCCCCTATTGGCCAATATGACGTCAAGGACGAGACGATTCTGTAAAACGACAAATCTCATAGCAGATTGCTCTTCGGTTAAGTTACCTAGAGCAGAGGCAGTCTCATTGACTACTACTTCAAGGGTTCTGGTTAATCTACGAATTAGCTTACTATTCTGGATAGGTCCTATAAAGAAGAAGAAACCTCTATTGAAATCTGTATACTGTTCTAGAGCAGTTTCAGTATAATCGACAATGGGGGACTCCCTTCTATGTCTAATGTGTACTAGATGTGTGTTTCTATGGTAATCAGATGGGGCTAGGAAAACAGGTGGCAGTAGGAAGGCGATGTAACAGGTTCCCTCCCAATCGAGGGGCAGACGAACATATGCGGTCTGACCACAAATAAAATAAGAATGACGTGAAGCTTTGAAAATAGATTTCCTACTGTCACTATATTTGACAATAGTAGTACAATCGCTATGTCCTACATGTACGGAACCATTATTTCTAACACATAATTCGCCTTTGACTGGTAGTACTGAAATAGCAGGTAAGTCTGGAGTGGAATCAGACTGGACATTCAGGACCATAAAATTCGAAGAATAATTACCTAAATTGTAAACTTCATTCTCTAGATCTAACCCTGTTCTGTGGGGAAGACCTTGCTTGTCTGGGAAACATGTACTGTTAAGAAAAGACATATCTGTTGAGGATGACGTTAACGTGGACCATGCTCCACACGAACCATTATGTGAAAATGGATAAGGAAAGAGTGGCAGAACTCCCTTCGGTGTCTGGAAAGGGGGGAGTCGACCACACACCCAACAATTAGTGGCATTGCTGGTCTGGTGTGAATAATGTAACATGCGGATAAAAGAATTGTTACGCATAGCGAGGCGGTAAGAGAGTTCATGAGGAGGCAGATCACTAAACGTGTGCTCTACTGTAGCATTAGAAGACTTATTTACATGAGAAACTGGAAAATACAAGTAGAATGCATAACTGGTGCAGGAAATCATAATACTGAGAAATAATATGAAACTTAGAAAAGCGATACATCGGATTGAGTTTTGACTAACTCTCTCACTATGGGGGTCTATTTTATACATGTCAGAAACCGGTCTAACCGTTTCACCTAGGGGAGGACTTAGACAATCAAACTGGCTGACTTATTTTACTAGACCTTAATTTCTTCTTATACTCCTGTTGCGGAGTTGTCTCTAACAGGGAGGGTGCAGTATCAGTGTCTTTTGCGGGACAGTCCTTAAGAATAGTACTTTGGCAGTCCTTTAAATCCGGGGAAATGTTCTTTGAGACAGGTGCCAGTCCATATAATTTTTTAATATGCGAAAGATGCACCCAGCCTTTGCGTCCCTCCAACTTCACGGCTGTACGGGTGGCCAGGAGGACCTGTCGGGGCTCCTTCCAGCGAGGCTCCAGCGGACTTGAGCGATCGAAATTTCGCACTAGGACCATGGATCCGGGAACGATTTCATGCGGTGCCACCTCGGTATTGTCTGGAAATGCGGCAGCAACCTGTGAACGACAAGAGTTGAGGGCAGACATCAAGGAAGCTAGGTAATCTGTCAGCATATTACTTGAAACATCGGTAATACTTCGGGGTCTAGGAGTACCCCACATGTTAGGGGGGCGGCCGAAAACGACCTCATACGGGGACAGACCTGATCTGGAATGTGCGACCATGCGCATATAGAACAGGGCGACTGGCAGAGCTACGAGCCAGTCCACACCTTTCTCTTGACAAACCTTTGCAATTCGGATTTTCAGGGTCTGATTATGTCTCTCTACGAGACCGGCTGCTTCAGGATGGCGTACACAATGGAACTTCCACTGGTACCCTAACAAAAGGGACACATGTTTCATGAGTTCAGATGAGAATGGCTGGCCGTTGTCAGAATATACGACTCTAGGGAGTCCATAACGGGGGAAGAACTCACGAACCAACTGCTTGGCAGTGGTCGCGGCTGTGTAATCTGGGACTGGATATGCCTCCGTCCACCTGGACAAAGCGCATACAACTACAAGGACATACTTGAAACCTCGACATCGCTCCATCTGAATGTAATCCATCTGGAGGACTTCAAAAGGGTGGTCAGGGGGCTGGAATCCACCTTGTTCCACCGGGACACTTTTACCTGGATTAAACTGGCAACATATCATACAGGTACGGACTTTCTGCTTGGCGGCAGCTCGTAAATGCTTGTTGAACCAAATATTCTGGATACTGCCTAACATAGCTTTTTCTCCTAAATGTGCTGGACTATGTGCGGTATTGATAATGACTTGAACCATAGAGTCGGGGAGAAACCATGTGGCTCTACCCTTCGTTAACCATCCTTGATCTGTCTGGACCCCTCCTTGTTCGGACCATTTCTTGATTTCATCGGAAGTAGCATGTAACTGGATATCTATGACATCTTGAGTAGGGTCTTTAACTGTCATACATGTAGTCGGATCTGGAGTGTGCGTCTGTGTCTTATTAACTGGAATGTCTGGTGTCTGTGCTGTAAGCTTGGCTGTGCGATCTGCTAGATCATTACCTTGGGAAATAGTGTCAGTAACTTTCGTATGTGCTTTGCACTTCATGATAGCAATGGATGTCGGTAAATGTATTGCATCTAACAGAGCCTGAATGAGGAGACCATGCTGAATCTTGGTTCCATGAGAAGTCATGAAACCTCTCTCTTGCCAGAGCACTCCGAAGTCGTGTACAACTCCAAATGCGTAACGTGAATCCGTGTAAACATTAACTTTCAGGTTCTTGGCGTGTAGGCAGGCTTGAGTCAGAGCAACTAGCTCTGCTGCTTGAGCAGACAGGGTGTCAATACGGTGTGTCTCTATAACGTCGGTGTCGGTAGTCACTGCATACGCGGCGACTAGTTCTCCTGTACTTGTTCTCATACATGAACCATCCACATAAAGTGTCAGGTCGGGGTCTGGTAATGGAATATCTGTCAGATCTTGTCTTGGCTTTGTCATGATGTTAACTACTTCCACACAGTCGTGTGTGGCAGGATTCAAAGTAACTGATGGTAACAGTGTAGCAGGATTTAAAACGTTGCAGCGTCTGATTTCTATGTGTGGCTGGAACAGTGTCAATTCATAACCTGTTAAACGTGCAATTGTCAAGTGCTGAGTTTGTGTTCGGTTTAAAAGAACTTCCACGGAGTGTGGAACTTGTACTGTCAGGGAGTGTCCTAATACTATGGAATCACTTTGTCTGATAGCTAGTGCTGTGGCTGCAACTGACTTGAGGCACGCAGGCAGAGCCTGGGCTACTGGATCTAATGTGCTCGAAAAATAAGCACAAGGCTTGTATTGTCCTGCTTGATCTTGTGTGAGAACAGATAATGCTGTACCTTCGCGTTCAGTGACGAAAAGTGTAAAAGGCTTACTGTAGTTCGGTGTTGCTAGAACTGGAGCTTGGCATAGGGCTTTCTTTAACTCATTGAAACTGAGTGTATGTTCAGATGTCCAAGGGAGGACAGTCGATACGGCTGCCTCCTGTGTCGTTAACTGTATCAGTGGCTTGGCTAGAAATGCATACTGAGGAATCCATTGTCTGCAATAAGAAGTGAGGCCAATAAAAGCACGTACCTCCTTCTGGGTCTTGGGCTGAGGAAGACTCGCTATTAACTGGATACGGTCTGGTGTCAACTGCCTACCCCTCTTGGACAGTAAGTGTCCTAAGTAGACCACTTGCTGGACACAGAATTGAAGCTTCGAAGGGGACACCTTGTGTCCCATCTCGGCTAGGAAATACAAGACTGTAAGGGATGCTCGCTCGCAAGCACGTTCAGAACGGGCTGTGATCAGTAGATCATCGACATACTGGAGCAGGGCAGTGTCAGTTGGCATGTGAATGTTGTCTAGTTGTCTCTTGAGTGCTTGACTGTAAATACTAGGACTTTCTGTGAAACCTTGAGGAGCTCGTGTGAACATATAGCTCCTCCCATTTAAACAAAATCCGAAAAGGAACTGGCTGTCTGGATGAATGGGGACACTGAAAAATGCGTTCTTGAGGTCTATGACAGTGAAAAATGAGGCTTCGGAATCAATGGCTGTCAATAGGGAAGAGATATCTGGGACAACTGGATACTGGGGAATAATACATTTATTAAGTTCTCGGAGATCAATCACTAAACGATATACTGGAGGTGCATTTGGATCAGTACGTTTCATAACAGGAATGATCGGAGAATTGCATACATTGGAGTCAGTTTCTACAACTACTCCTTGAGCCATGAGCTCGTCAATAATTTGGGATAAGGCTGCTACAGCCTCAGGTGGCAATCTGTACTGTCTGATTCGTGGTAACACTACACCTGGCTTGAGAGTCACACGATGGGGTGTGATTTGCATAAAACCAACATCAGTTGGACCTTGCGCCCATAGATGCTGCGGAACATTGGACAATCTCGGATCAAAATCTCGTAATACATAGTGACCCTTGAAGTCACGTAGGAACAATCGTATTCCCTCTGGGGAACAGCATATAACTGCACCTAATTCTTTCAGTGTTTTAATGCCTAATAGATTTTCTGGACATGACTTAGTAAGTAACAGATCAGTAGTGCGGGACAATGGACCTACTTCTAGAGTAACTGGCTTTGATATTTCATTTACAATAGGTTTTCCTGAAAATCCAAGGGAAACATTTCTAGAGCCTGAGAGCGGAGCCCCTGGAACTTCGGCGTGACTGATGGTGGTCCTACTTGCCCCTGTATCAATCAGAAACTTTCTGTCTTTCCCTAGTACTTGACTGTGAACATAGGGACCTTCTTGATCTACAGGTATCTCGATGAGAGGCAAGCCTACCTCCCTCTCTAGGCTGTTTCATGAATATGGCTGATACTCTGGATACTCAGACTGTGCATACTGGTACATCTGCTGTGTAACATGCTGTGTTGCGGCGATGGGCTGCGGTGCTGTAACTGTCTGTGGTGCATTCTGTGACTGAGGAGTCTGTGTAACTTGTTCTTGTCTAGGCGGACGTGGTCTTTCTTTAGTCTTACCGGTAGCTATGTTGTGTTTCAGAACTGCACACTCGTTTATAAAATGACCTGGCTGTTTACAATAATTGCAGTTCCCTTTAACGGGAGCTGCAGGATGACAGGCTTGATTTGGACCCCTCTTCTGACTGTCTTGAGGAACAGATTGTGCAACTAGTACTTTCATTTTCGTGTCTTTCATACGTTTCCTTTCATGTTCTTGCTCTTCTCTGATTCTATTCTGGTGATATTGAAGCATCTGTAACATCTGGGACGGGGTATTAGCTTGCCAGGTACTTTCGACTTTCAAAACTCGGTTTTTAATTTGTGGACTTGAATTCTCGACTAATTTAGTAACAAAAAGATGAGGGTATGACTCGCTACTCGTCTTGAGGCCACTGTTTATGGTAAAACATTTCTCAAATCTGGAATAATAATCACTAATATCTTCGTCTTGTTTCTGTTTACAGGCTGAGATTGCATCCCAGTCTTCCTTTTTAGTTGTCAATAACCTAGGCAAAACTTGTATTAATAATTCTGGTAATTCTTTACATTTATCTCCAAGACCGGTACCTGGTACTCGTGCCTTGTCTTCAGCTTCTAGGACTGCCCAATCGATCTTTTTCTCTCCCACCTCCCATTCTTTTTCCTTGAGTTTCTCATATACCCCTGCGGGCAACAGGACCTTTAACATTTTAATAATATCTGGATACGTGTATTCTCCCATACGGAGCATGTCCTTTAATTCTCGGTGGAACCCTGCTGGATCTTTATCATGACAGGGAATTAACTTTTTCATCTCTAAGAGTTCCATCTTTGTGATCGGGGTGTAAACAAACACTCGTTGCATTTCACCACCGTCTGTCTTAACTGGATGCACTTCTCGTAACGGATTCTGTCTGTCTATGTAAAAGGGTTTACTTTCTGGGGGTGAGACATGAACAAAATGCGGGTTCAGAAACATACTATATTTGTGGCGCTGTTCTAGAATGACACTAATCAAATCGGTACCTAAACCTTTCCATTTATACTGGAGTAACTCGTTCAGGACATCGTGTAACGGACCTGGATCAGAATGTTGACCCTCATACAATGTAATGAGGTGCTGGATCATATACATACCCGCCAGTCGTTGCTCGGCTGGGGGCATTTTCAGAAACATTTGTGCCACTATTTCGTCTGGAAAAGTGGTAGAATCAGTAATCCATCGGACTGCTGATCGGACTAGTTCTTGTTCATGTATGGTACTTAACTCGCTATAACCGATTCGTGATTTCAGAATGTGATCGGTAGCTTGAAATACTTGTTCCAGAGAACCTTGTTCTGGTGCTGGATGATGAAAAATTGACTTGTGTTCTAGGCGCAAATGGCGATCTGGAAATCTAGATTTTCCTACGTACGCTATTCTGTCGGGATTCTCGTCCTCTACCTCTTCTGTAGAAGAGTCATTTTCTTTCTCGCTTACTTGTGCTTCTTTACGTTGTTCGTGTACCCTTATTATTTCTTTACGGATTTTCTTGTACATACTCTCTATACTACTGATAGTCTTGTGTTTACCCTCGGCTATATTATCACTCCACCTTGTCAGGACTTTCATTTCGGCTCGATCTTTGGTCGGATAATCTTGTTCCCTTATTAGACAATTAATCAGAAACTTTAATATCATGAGCTGGACTTCAACTTTTCTTTGGCACATGACGTCACTAATACTTTCTGGATCATTCCCTGTACGGATAAAACGATATATTCTGTCTAGATCTTCTTTCATATCTGGTAGGGTGACTAGATACTCGGTCACCTTTCTCACGCGTAATGAATATAAAACCATACTATCCTCGCCTGGGACTGGATCATAGCCACATTCGGTAAGGGCTTTTCTTATTTCTGCAACAGACTGATACCTGGGCGTACGCTGTGACGCTTGTGCATGTAATTCGGCTAACGTTAAACGCTTGTGTGGCGGCGGGGTTTGAGGAGGACCTCCCCCTGCGGCCCCTAAACTAGAGTCGTCTACTGATGCTCTTCGTCCTGGCAGAGTGGGAAATGGAAATGTAGGCTGGACTTGTATGGCGGGCTGGACCGGGGGTACCGTAACAGGTACTCCGGTGTCTGGAGGAGCGGGAAGTGCCTGATTTACAGGGACTGGCGGAGCGGGATTTGCATATTCTGGGACTGTGTCGTCCAAATAGGACGAGATGAAAATATCAGCTGCGGTCGGTTTGTGACGTAGTTTGGTCGGAACTAATGGTGGCGGGAAATTACTGGATGCCTCTGGGGTCGCTTTTGGCAAGCCCTCGGCAAGAAGAGGATACATACCCTTAATGAGGGCGTTCCTCTGTCTGTCTGTCTGTTCGGTTTTGACTCGTTCACCTATCTCGATTAATTCCCTTTCTTGGGCTCGTTCTAAGGATTCTCTACTTAATTCTGACTTTCTGATTTCTTTTTCGGTTCTTTTATGAGATTCTTTGCGCCATAACTCAATGGCATCTTTCTGTGACTGTCTGGCTTTCTTTTTCCATAATGCTTCTTCTACTCTCATGATGCACTCGGCATCCCATGTACCCGATACGGGCCATCTATACTTTTCCTCTAACTGTTTGGTATACTCTACCCATAAATCTAGATACAATATGGCGCTTATGCCATGCTTCTGATACATAAAATGACCTGGACTGTCCCTAGGCGGGACAGGAACTGCTGCTTCTAGCAGACCTTTTCTGGTTTTTAACTGACGCAGTTTTGAAAAGAGCGGCATGACTGAACTATAATCTGGACACAACACAATACACAATAAACACGAGAATCACTTCGCACTCATACCACGACATTAAAATACATGAAGAACATTATGAATAACAGTTCGAACAGAATACTACCTGGAATACGGAACACAGAATACATGAATTTTCTCGAGAACAGAACTGACTAGAACAGAAACTAGATGTACTGCTGAAACAGTACGAAACTCACCGGTCTCATAAAGAGACACGTCAGGACCCGCATCCACCGAAGTGGACACTTCGTTTGTGGGTCTGTGTACCACCAACCCACGGACCAGAGTCAATCAGATTGACCCTGTCTAGATACTACCCTTGTAATGGTACTCACCGGGCAGTAAGAACGGAAGGCCTCGGACTGGACTGGACTGCTTCGACGCCGGACGGACGAACTTCGGACTTCTGTTACAGGTGGGCCTCCGGATACCTCGGACCTTGGACTCTCGGCTTGGGCTCTGGTCGGGACTCGCCGCGTTCCTCCACCGTCTCGTCTGGATGCTGGACCGCCTCCTCCGTCTCCTCCGTGGGCCTGAGGGATACTTGAAGCAGAAATATCTGCCGGTGCGCAGAAGAGTTCCGTCACGACTGCAGAGGGTCAGGGGGTCGGCGTGGCTTCACCGATGCGTGGGGAAAGGGCAAGTCCCTATTCGGGCGCCATTATGTGGTAAATAAATAAATAATACCTCTCTTTTGAATGGATAAATGAATAACAGATAGCTCAATAAATAAGAGTCAAGATTCGAGGTAGTAGGAGTTTTGCAGGTTTAATACAGCATAAGGACAGGAACAGGATAACCTGCACAGGAATAGGATGGCAGCGCTGCCGGGGGCAGGATCGGAATCGGCGTAACATTAAATAACAAGACATGATCATATATACTAAAACAGTTGCATTACAATACATACGATAGGCGGAGCAGTGGGTGGAGCAAAGGGTGTGACGCGTAGCAGTCGCGAAAGATAAGGGTGAAAGTAGGTGTAACAGGGCGTATACATAGACATGTGATGCAAACGTAACAGAATATGTCATGAATGGGGCGGAAACATGGAGGGGGCTACCTAAGGAGCCCGGACCTCTGACCTAATGGTGCGCGCAAACTGGCAATGACGTGTTACTAGAAGAAGCTGGGGGCTACGAACTCTGTGCTAGGAGCAGAGACTGAAGTCTGGAGAGTCAGGGCGACATGTACCTAAGCAGTATCTAGTATCTGATGTTTAGAGAACATGTTGATAGAATCCAAAAGTTATCGGGGTAAAGGCGAACAGACTCTAAGACTGGAGCATGCATTATTCTACATGTAGTGCGTGATGAAGAATATTAAATGACCATTAAATGCAGTATTTCTCTAACGTGGAGACGTAAAGGCTAGACAATGACGGAAACTATTGATGCGGTTCAGTAGCTTAGGAATGCAGAGAAGGAGGGCTGGACTGATAACTAGAATCATAACATACTCTTGGCAGACTCAGAGGCAGAGCTAGGCTGAGCCGGGCACTGCGAGGCAGGAAGTAAGTGAAGGGTCGAGGATACAGGTGGGGGCTGTATCGCTCCTCAGCGAGGCTTCAGGAGTCAGGAGCTGAATCTGGTGTCCAGGCCCTTTTGAGGCCCAGAAACGGGGACTTTACAATGAAATAACGTGCACACTGAGAAACGTGGTAACGTAACTTTACATAGGCCTGATATTCGTAGTATTCACGAGAACTGGAAACTGACATACTAGAGGTGGACACAACTGTAATTGCGTCTTTAATCGAAACATAGGGAATACATAGGCATATTAATCATGCGCAGATAACATATGATGGAGGACGCGTAGGGACACAGAACATGGCAAAATTTACTTTTCCACAGTAAGACCACCTTTTTAACTAAGGCTACCGTGCCCATCACCGCCAGAGGGAGCATGCCTTAGAATGCCATTTGGGAGCGGATTGATGTCATGGTCCTGTTCAGGTTCTTCGCCCTAAGTTGGCAGGGTATGCCCAGACGTAGGTCCTTTGCTCACTTTGCCACTGGATTCAAGATAGCCTGCCTGATGAAGGGTGTTAGCCAGAAACCGGTCCCAGGATGCTTGTTTCTGGTTCAGGGAAGACATGGCTTGGCAGTTCGGGCTGGACTGTTCCCATGGGGCACAGGTTCAAGACTGATTTGCATATAGCTGGGTATGAACTGAGGTAAGTGAGCTAAAGAAAGATGATGGATTCAGCCCAGATCTGTGACTGGGGATGAGTGTCTGAAAAGTTTCAGCGCTCTGTCCATCATCTCCTTGTGTTTGCTTTGTTCGCCCTAAGTTGGCAGGGTATGCCCAGACGTGGGTCCCTTGCTCACTTTGCCAGTGGATTCAAGCTAGTCTTGCTGATGAAGGGTGAACCCGGTCCCAGGATGCTTGTTTCCGGTTCAGGGAAGACCTAGCTTGTCAGTTCGGGCTGGAGTGTTCCCATGAGGCACAGGGTCAAAACTGATTACACTTAAAAACAAAGCAAGTTTCCTGCTTTTTCCCTTTGTGATGGTCTTTCTCTTTCTCCGTCTTTCAGAGCTGTGTGTTTTTCTTTCTCCTGCACTCGGGACATATTTGATGCTGAAAAATAAGTCATATTTACAACAAGGGGTGGTGATGGACAGAGTCTCTGAATTAAGCAGAATACTCTCACCCAGTCAAGAGATCAGGGCTAGATCCAACACCGTTTTTTAGCTCATTGCACCATCCCAGTTTCAGAACCTGGCTGTATGCAAATTAGTCTGTCCCTGGCCCAGTGCATCATGGGAACAGGGCAGACCAGACTACAAAAGCCAATTCTTACACTGGGAAGGAAACAAGCTTCCGGGGACCGGTTTCTGCCATTTCAGCCGTCTTCGGCCCGGCTTTCTTGAATCCTGATGGTGCAATGAGCAAGGGACTCACATCTGAGTATACCCTTCCACGCTTAGGGTGGACAAAAATATTTACAACAAGGGGTGGTGATGGACAGAGTCTCTGAATTAAGCAGAATACTCTCACCCAGTCAAGAGATCAGGGCTAGATCCAACACCGTTTTTTAGCTCATTGCACCATCCCAGTTCATCACCACCCCCTTTTCTGAATCGTTTTTGGCCACTATAGGTGTGGCAGGGTATACTCAGACATGAGTCCCTTTCTCACTGCTCCATCAGGATTCAAGCAAGCCAGGCCGAAGAGGCTGAAATGCCAGAAACCGGTCCCCGGTAGCTTGTCTCCTTTCTGGTGAAGAATTGGCTTGGGAGTTTGGTCTGCCCTGTTCCCATGATGCACTGGGCCAGGGACAGACTCATTTGCATATAGCCAGGTTCTGAGCTGGGATGGGGCAGTGAGATAAATAACGGTGATGGATCAAGCCCTGATCTTTGGACTGGGTAAGAGTGGTCTGCTTAATTCAGACACTCTGTTCATCACCACCCCCTTTTCTGAATCGTTTTTGGCCACTATAGGTGTGGCAGGGTATACTCAGACATGAGTCCCTTTCTCACTGCTCCATCAGGATTCAAGCAAGCCGGACCGAAGAGGCTGAAATGCCAGAAACCGGTCCCCGGTAGCTTGTCTCCTTTCTGGTGAAGAATTGGCTTGGTAGTTTGGTCTGCCCTGTTCCCATGATGCACTGGGCCAGGGACAGACTAATTTGCATATAGCCAGGTTCTGAGCTGGGATGGGGCAGTGAGATAAATAACGGTGATGGATCAAGCCCTGATCTTTGGACTGGGTAAGAGTGGTCTGCTTAATTCAGACACTCTGTTCATCACCTCCCCCTTTTCTGAATCGTTTTTGGCCACTATAGGTGTGGCAGGGTATACTCAGACATGAGTCCCTTTCTCACTGCTCCATCAGGATTCAAGCAAGCCGGGCCGAAGAGGCTGAAATGCCAGAAACCGGTCCCCGGTAGCTTGTCTCCTTTCTGGTGAAGAATTGGCTTGGTAGTTTGGTCTGCCCTGTTCCCATGATGCACTGGGCCAGGGACAGACTAATTTGCATATAGCCAGGTTCTGAGCTGGGATGGGGCAGTGAGATAAATAACGGTGATGGATCAAGCCCTGATCTTTGGACTGGGTAAGAGTGGTCTGCTTAATTCAGACACTCTGTTCATCACCACCCCCTTTTCTGAATCGAAAAATAAGTCATGGTCCTCAAAAATAAGTGCTGGCGTCCCTCATTTGCAACCACCAGCTTAAATTAAGCATTATGTTTGTGTGTGTTTCTGTGTGTGAATATATATATGTGTGTGTGTGTGTGTGTGTGTGTGTGTGTATCTATCAAAATGATGGACACAATGCTGAACAGTGTCAAACATTCACCCCTAGTCCTCTCTGGGAGTAAATCCATTTGGTTTTTGTTCGCCACTCTAGTGAGTGTGGACCAAGCCATATGCAAATCAGTCTTGACCGTGCTCCTCATGGGAACGGCCCCCCCGAACTGCCAGACCAGGTCCTTCCCAGACCGGAAAACAAGCATCCTGAGACCGGTTTCAGGGTATCACCCGTAATCAGCCTGTTTAGCTTGAATCTGTGACATGCTCAGACTATTTAGCCTTTGCTGCACATTATCCTGTATTTTTCTTGACTGAAATTATTGATGTTATTAGTCTCTGCTCTCTGAACAATTGTAAAGCGCTCTGATACCCGCAAGGGTCATGTTCGCGCTATATGAAACTTTCAAAATAAATACATTAAATAAAATATAGCTGGGTCTTAACTGAGGTGGCGAAGTGAGCTAAAGAATGATGATGGATTCAGCCTAGATCTATGACTGGGGGTGAGTGTCTGAAAAGTTTCAGGGCTCCGTCTATCATCTCCTTGTGTTTGCTTTGTTCACCCTAAGTTGGAAGGGTATAGCCAGACGTGGGTCCCTTGCCCACTTTGCCACTGGATTCAAGCTATCCTGGCTGATGAAGGGTGTTACCTAGAAACCGTTCCCAAGGTGCTTATTTCCAGTTCAGGGAGGACTTGGCTTGGCAGTTCAGGCTGGACTGTTCCCATGAGGCACAGGGTGAAGACTGATTTGCAAATAGCTGGGTCAAAACTGAGGTGGCGAAGTGAGCTAAAGAATGATGATGGATTCAGTCCAGATCTGCGACTGGAGTGAGTGGCTAAAAAGTTACAGCGCTCCGTCCATCATCTCCTTATGTTTGCTTTGTTCACCCTAAGTTGGCAGGTTGTGCCCAGATGTGGGTCCTTTGCTCACTTTGTCAATGGATTCAAGCTAGCCTTGCTGATGAAGGGTGTTAACCAGAAACCGGTCCCAGGATGCTTGTTTGCGGTTCAGGGAAGACCTGGCTTGGCAGTTCGGGCTGGACTGTTCCCATGAGGCACAGGGTCAAGACTGATTTGCATATAGCTGGGTCTGAACTGAGGTGGCGAAGTGAGCTAAAGAATGATGATGGATTCAGCGTAGATCTATGACTGGGTGTGAGTGTCTGAAAAGTTTCAGCGCTCCGTCCATCATCTCCTTGTGTTTACTTTGTTCGCCCTAAGTTGGCAGGGTACGCCCAGACGTGGGTCCCTTGCTCGCTTTGCCACTGGGTTCAAGCTAGCCTGGCTGATGAAGGCAGTTACCCAGAAACCGGTCCCAGGATGCTTGTTTCCAGTTCAGGGAAGACCTGGCTTGGCAGTTCGGGCTGGACTGTTCCCATGAGGCACAGGGTGAAGACTGATTTGCATATAGCTGGGTCAAAACTGAGCTGGCGAAGTGAGCTAAAGAATGAGGATGGATTCAGCCTAGATCTATGACTGGGTGTGAGTGTCTGAAAAGTTTCAGCGCTCCGACTATCATCTCCTTGTGTTTGCTTTGTTCGCCCTAAGTTAGCAGGGTATGCCCAGACGTGGGTCCCTTGCTCACTTTGGCACTGGGTTGATTTTGCAGACGCGTCATGCGCAGCGCTTGAGGGTCTTACTGCAAAATCTGGGAACTCTGTCCCTTCGCTCAGTTCCGGTGTCTGTTGCTCTAGGGGGTCCCATTGCTGGCCGTGGTCCCCGGTTCAGGACGGCCACTTCTTTTACCCCTATGACTGTTCACGATATTCTCTCTGCATTGTTCAGTAGGTTTTGAAGTGCCTATACCATTTCTTTCCCCCCTTTCATATGAGTGGAGCGGTGTTATGCTTGCCATGTAACACATTGTCTATCCCTCGGTCACTGGTGGCTCTTATGCCATACTTCTCCCGCTTCTCATCTCTCTTTTTTCTTTTATTGTCCGCTGCCTTGGCTCCTTCAGTGGGCCCAGGAGAACCCGGTCTCCGCCCCCATCAGTGGGTAATGCAATGTCACTAAAGTGGGATGAGTAGGCTTACCACGGCCATTATTTGCTTTGGTAAGTACCAATGTTGGAGTAGAGTAGGTCGGAATGTAGCTGGGGGTAGTTGGAGCTTTTTCTATTCCCTTCACTAATTAGCTACATAGCGCTAGTGTGGTGGCCTTTCGAGGGCGGGAAGGAGAAGGGCGGTTTCATCCGTGCCCATTTTCGCCTCAAGGCCTGGGCCCGATATGACCCCTGGGCCTCTTCTGGGTGCCCTCGCCATTCCCCAACTCCTAACCTCCAGCGGCCACAGCTGTCTGATTCGCATCCGCAATGGGCTATGTGGTCGTAGTGTCCGCCATCCTTTGCTAGAGCGCAGCGTCGCACAGGCGAGTGACAATGCACCATCGCCACCCTATCAGGTGGGTCTCAGGCCTCCAGTCTGTTCCGTCCTCCGGTCCTCTGGGTGCACTGGCCCAGCAGAGGCAGCGGGCAAAATCGCCGACCGGGCCTCGCTGCGTCCCCTCCTCCGGTAGTCCCGTCTCCAGCTCAGCGACACGCCCCCATCGGCGAGACACGCTGCGGGCCCAGTCGTCCCCTCCGCCGTCGCCGATCCGCAAATGCTGACAGGAAAGTGGATACCAATTTTCTGGGAGGCGGCATGTGAACAGCATGTCGCCAGCACCTCTAGGCTGTCTCCCAAGGGGCGCTGTCAGCGACACTCCTTCAGATTGTGCCGTTTCCCTGCTTCTTTGGTGCATTGTCTTTTCACCGCCCAGTGCACCAATACTTTAGGTCCATTTGGCTTGTTGATTGTGCATGGATGGCTTCTTCTAACTAAGTGGCATACATGAAAACAAGGGCACGCCTCTGTACTGCGTCCGCCATCTTAGCTGCTTTGCCGAATTGCTTTGCCATTCACTGACCACTAACTTTTTACCATTTCATAATTCCATTGGAATTACATAGGTTTCTTTGACAAACAAGTCCCAGGAACTTGAAAGTGGTCAAGCTCAATCACCAGAAACCCCCGGCCCAAACAACACTATTTTGCCCTTTTTGCACAATCAAAATAGAATCTGTAGCCCATTTCCTGTTTGCATGTCCGGCGTATGCCCAGCCAAGGAAAAGGTGGCTCAAACCGCTCTGTCGGTTGCTAGGCACTAGGAGCCATACCGAGGCGATGCGTATTTTGATGGCAGACCCACGATCTTTATATGTCTGTGGTCTTTCTAAATTTTTATCATGGGCATGGCATGTCATAAACAAAAGGCTTAAGCAAATTGTTTAATTTGGATTTTTAACCAATTGACTAAATGTTGTTTTTAATCTTTAAGTATTGGTTGTAAAATTTGGTGTAAATAGATTAATTGATGATTTTAATTTTAATGTGTTTTTATAATATGTGATGCTTTTATGATATGTTTTTATCGAAATAAAGCCTTCTGACTGACAATCACCAGTGTTAGAGATGTGGCCAATTGCCTATCGATCCACAAGTGCATGACTTACCCACTGCAGGGAATAAACTAAACAGTACAAGATATTGAGTTAAAATCATGCGGTTTGCACGTTGACATATATATCCCCACTGGAGGGGCTTAGCTATATTATCAGATGAAGAAACCACATGATTTAAAACAGTTAAAAGGGTTGCCGGCAACTGAACAGAAGTGCAAAAAATAAAGCCATCAAAGAGCATCAAGGAATTGACTAAGCATCTTGGTCCATAACTAATACTCAATAGTGGGTGACAAAAACGTTAAGAATCGCAATCACGCATTGAGTGTCAAGCCTGCACTAAAAAATGGATACTTATTTCAAATTAAAATCAGTTTTATTTTTTTTAATAAGCAAATTTTGATTAATTTTACAAAAGAAGTACACCAGCCAATCCGCACTGTATTGCAATGATCGAGGATTACAATCACAAGCTCTCAATACCCAACGTGTAGACATTAATAAAGCAGAAATGAGATGTACACGTTCGAACCCCTCCCAGTTAGACCCCTCCTCCCAACCATTTCCCCCAAATTCGGCAATATTTCTTAGGGCAACCACGTGCTGCATACATAACTTTCTCCTGTGTGGCGCACCAGTCCACTCCATTCCGCCAACGCCCCCCACTTGGGGGTTCGGGGCATTTCCAGGAGGCCGCAATGTCCCTTTTATCTACCACCATCGCTGTAGTAAAGAACAGTTTTTCGTTGCGTGACCCATCCAACCCATCAGTGACGTCCAGGAGCGTGTGTTTAGGGTCGTGTGGAACCTCCCACCCCAGGACCACAGAGAGTTCTTCTTCAATGCCCTGCCAAAACCCCGCCAAGAGGGGGCAGGCCCAGACCATGTGGAGGAAGTCAGCAGGGTCATATCCACACCTGGTACATGCTGAGGACGGACTAAGCCCTGCGCGATAAAGGTGTACAGGGGTGAGATATGCAGCGTGCAGATAGCAGAGCTGCACCAAGTGCAGCCTCGCGGAGGCAGTGACCATTCTGGGGGCCATAAGTGCATCACGCCAGTCTTCTTCCTCCAAGGGGCCCACCCAGTCCACCCATTGCGTCCGCAATCGGTCCAAGGAAGTGGGGGTATTGTTAATCAGTGTACGGTATATATATACCTGCTGCCGTGTTCCTGGCTTCCAGAAATTTTCAGGCAACAATTAAAACGTCAAGATAACTTCGGTGATTAATGTTCTTCCTAGCGAGAGATCGGAGATTTGTCTAGTGGAAGTTTTAACTCATGGTAAGGTAGCGCAGAGTGCCTGTTTCGGATTGTGGAGATACTGCAATGAGCTGTTCTTGGGAATATATCGCACTTTAAAACCAAATCGCCAAAAGTCAAAGCAAAATGCTTAAATGTAACTCGATGTACATAGCGGAAAACTTGCTAAAAATTGTAAATATTGTATTAACAGATTGAAAAAAACGGATTTTAGTTCGGAAATCTTTGCACAAAAGATGAAGAATTGTAAAGAACAAAATATATTGTAACTAGGTATGCAGAAGTAACTAACAAGCTTCTTCTTTTGCTCTTCATCTCTAGTTAACCCACCTTGATCACCTTTGGAACCACACTATTTTGTCTAAATCTACTCAACCTTGATCCTTCTGAATTTTCCTCCACTGCTAAAATCATCACTTCTAAAGACCATATATAAAACCCTTAGAATATTCACGCATCTAAGCCACATTGGATAATGGTCCCTGCCCATATGCACTTATCTTCTTTTATGCTATTAATTTCATCACCGGGGTCTTACCTATCGATCAATCACTAACTAGCTATCATACTTTCTATTCTTCACCATTCTCCTTCAATTCCTTGCACGTGTATTGGGGTCAAAGGCTATTTCGTTTAAATTACCTGCTCTCATATATGAAATTGTGATCTCTTACAGCCTTGAAAAAGCCCTGGCGCAAATCGCCTAAGGGGCGAAACACGTGTCGGCTGTGCATGTTCTTATCTAAACAAATAAAGAGCAACTTTTCTACAAAATAAGGATTTCTGACTTTGATTATACAAGCGAGGATTGAGCCTAAGGACACTAAGAATTGATACTTAACACACTCATTACCCCCCTCAAAACTTCATTGTTCAAAAACTCAAGAGGTCCAGAGTTTTTTTGAGTGTGTTACCAATACAGAAATTGTGTGAAAACTGATATGGACTTGGATTTTCCTGTGGACCACTCTCTCCCTGTAGAAAACTAATGTATGGACATCCAAGCCCCATATCCAACTTAATCGATGTATGAAACCAGAGTGCTGAAGAATAGAAACCAATTTGGTCAAAAAAGCAAAGACTAAACCAACGATCATAATGTCATCATACGGCAATCGCCGGGATAGACGCAATAATAGACTAGCAGAAGCCTTTTACCCAACCGGAGCCGCAATCAGCAAAACATCCAGCATAACCAACCTGACGTCAGCGAAAAGTACCTTCCAAGCATTGGAAAGAGCAGCGAGGAAAGAAACCTCAAAATGGTGGGAAGGAGCATCGCTCAAAAAATATCTGGAACATAACCTTATACCACGAGGCCTCCGCATCCTCATCTTCCCACCAATAGAAACTACATCACCAGAAAAACTACAACTATGGGAGGAAAATCTCCGCACAGCATCCAACAACATGATAAGACAACTTATTGATATTGCACAGGAGGAATACGAAATAAACAAAAAAGAAGTGGACACCCTATCTAAAAGAATTGAAGAAGCCAACTGGGGTGAAATCACCACAAAGAACTATGACATCCTGAACAAATTCCTGGATGAATATGAAGAAGATATTATACAGAGGAAAAACCGCAAATTTAGACACGACCTAAACGATTACCAACAGGGAAGAGTCTACACTTTTGCTCAAAAGTATGACAATATCAACACCACGACAACCAACAGTAATACGAATACTCCGATTCAGACCCCAAGTTCATCTGAGGCAGGATCAGTGGAAGACCTAACAATAACAAGCAATTCCCGCCCACAGGTAAATTTTCGGGAGGAAGTACAACGACACAGATTGGGGTATGTACAGGAGAATCGACAACGACCACCAAATCTAGGGACACCAAAACCACATACAGCAGGTGTACAAACAAGAGCAAGGATGAAGGAACAGCACTTGCTAAAAACCTAACAAACAACTTGGTTCTTAATTTGTCAACAGAGGTCCTATCAGAAACACACAATAAAATTCTCAATAAAGGTCTATCGTTTTGCCCAACGGCACAATGGGACCTGGTCAAAACAAAGGTCGACCTTTTTAAATTCCCAAGGAAACTCAAGCTCCAATCATTCTACAATGATAATCCGAGACGACAAAATACTATCCACACTAGCCAACAAACAAGTGAAATGTCAGCACAGGATCTTGAAAACAGCAATCTGTTATTACATCTTGCAACAGACACTGATCCAGATCATTTAGAGCTCTTGACGACAACGGCAGAAGAATTGGGTATTGACATCTTCCATTCAAAACCAAGCATATTGAAGAAAAAAACAAAATTTACTCCCTCACAGCCAGCAGGAAACTCCATTGATATGTTCTCAAAAAGAGTATCTGAAGATTTAGACAAGGAATTCCAGAAATACAAAGCCAAACAGAAATATACCTCCAATAACACCTCTGCAAAAGAAAGAATGGCACTAAAGGAACTGAGATGTAATGAAAATTTAACGATCAAAGAAGCAGATAAAGGAGGTAACGTTGTCCTCTTAAACACCTCAGACTATTTACTGGAAGCCCAAAGACAACTGGAGGATAAAACATGTTACCAACTGTTAGACCACAACCCTACCCAAGATATCCAAGACAAATTAACTACTCTATTGGACCTCTGGTATGAAAAAGGCTTGCTGAGTATAGAAGAAAAAAATCTACTATTTATCAAAAACCCAATTACACCAACACTATACCTGTTGCCTAAAGTGCACAAGCCGGGAAGAATACCAAAAGGACGACCAATAATTGCAGGTATAGATTCTATCTGCTCAAATATAGGAGCATTTATCGACGCAGAACTACAACCTTTGATGAAAGCATTACCATCTTTTCTTAAAGACACCAAGGACGTGTTACAAAAACTAGAGAACATATCATGGCAAGATGATTATCTTCTCACAACAATTGACATCTGCAGTCTGTACACCTCAATTAAACACACCGACGGCCTAGCCGCAGTGAGGAAATATTTACAAGCTAGATCTGTCCATCTAACTGCACGAAATAAAATGGTCTTAGACTTACTGGAATTCTGCCTCTTTAATAACTATTTCCTCTTCAATGGCAAGTACTACACTCAACTGCAAGGGACCGCAATGGGGGCCAAATTTGCCCCGCCCTACGCCTGCCTTCTGATGGGTGCAGTTGAAGAATACTGGCTCTGGCAAGAAAGACCTGATGATGTCATCGAGAGCATAATTATGTGGGGTCGCTACATAGATGATATTCTCTTAATCTGGCAGGGCAGTGAACAGAAATTGAGAACTTTCATCAAATCTCTAGTACCCAACAAATGGGGCATTGAAATCACACACAATGTGTCAAGAACAGAAATAGAATTTTTGGATCTAACCATTTATGTCTTGGATCAGCAACTACAGACAAAAATACACAGGAAACCAACATCTGTAAACTCAATTCTCCATGCTTCCAGCAGTCACCCCTCACACACAATCGCTAACATCCCAGGAGGTGAATATAGACGGGCCCGTCTAAACTGCAGTGCAGCTAAAGAATACCAAAGCCACTCAGAGGCAGTAACTCAACGACTTAAACAAAGAGGCTATAATGAACAAACACTATCCAAAGCACAAGAGAAAGTTTCAAAAATGGACAGACAATCCTTACTTCACAAGAATATCTCCAAAGAGAAAAAATCAACTATCCGCTTCAATACTGAATACCACAGTGGTTAATACACAATTCGAAAAATCTTAAATAGACACTGGCACCTACTGAAAGACAACCCCACCTTATCAGACTCTCTAACAAACAAGCCACAATTAGGTTTCTCCAGAAGCAGGAACCTACGTGACATACTCTGTCCCTCCTTCTTCGAAGTAAAAAACAAACCCAGGATTTTTCCACCACAAATCACAGGTTTTTATACCTGCACAAATTGCTCAATATGTAAACTTGGCAATTCCAAGACTAAAGAAGTCAACATAAATGGACACAAATACACAATCAGAGACTTCATCAACTGCGAAAGCACCAATACGATTTACCTCATCACCTGCCCCTGCGGCAAAAACTATATTGGTAGCTCAAGGAGACCACTCAAAATTCGTATCCAGGAACACTATCGGAATATCCACAAAACAGATAAGAGACAATCCCTTGTGGAACATTATTTGCAATACCATGAACACAATTTAACGTTTTCCTTTGTCGGCATCAAAAGAATAAAGACTCCAAAACGTGGTGGCGATGTGGATCGCCTCCTACGAAGAGAAGAAAGCTCACTAATTATAAAAATGGATGCAGTGGAAATGGGCCTAAATCAAGAATATGAATGGCACCACTGGCTGGAGTAAACTGCAGCTGAGAATCAGTCTGTGACAAAGGGACGCCGAGATTGTGAACTGCTTACCGATGCAAATGACTGCTTTCCGTACTTCACTGAAACAAATTGCAAGCAGTAGACTGGTGAAATTGCGGACAAACACCTCTCCCTCCATGTCATCTATACATTCTTTGATCCTGCCATAGACTGATCAGAGCTTCTAGATGAAAGAACGAAAGCAATGTGACAACCAGTATACACCAATCAGACACCGACCCAGAGGACTAAAAGTGGGGGTTCCCCCTTTCCCTAACCACAATATCGTAGATCAGCAAGTTGAAAACCTCATAGACACCCTCCGGTGATATTACAACACAATGCTCCCCCCTATTTTAATCACTGAAACACCACGCCGCCTTTTGGACATTTGCTGATGTCCATTGCCACTATTGACAAAATAAATGATCAACAAAAATACCATTCTAAAATGGCGTAGCGAACAACTACTATTCAATGCCCAAATAAGTCCGTCTTTGATTATCACCACAAATATGTCAGTATGTCTTCCACCTCCGGGTCAATAGACGATAACACACATACGAGAACGAATGAATAAAACAACATGACCAATTATTAAATAACATCGAGTCCTCGCAACATAGACCATTTACCCTGTGCCTCCCCCGCTTTAGCACTAGGAACAAAGTAAACTAACATTCCCGTTGCACCAAAAAACACGGACCCTTCCGGGTCACCATCCTCCCTTCCGGTTTAAAAGAGGCAGCACCCGGCAATACACAGATCGCGACAGCGGAAGGATTACCGAGCAGACTGCCGACGCAGTACTCCAGGGATTTTACCCTTACAAGTGAGTGATATACTTTCCCACAATGGCTTACCCTCCTGCTTGTTAAACCCCCACTGTGTGTATGCTACCGCAGCGCACTTTGTCGGACCACCACTCCTCTCGCACAAAGATTTCAAACCGATTTTTAGAATCTTGCTAGCACTATGGTGTAAAAACCCGCTGTGCTCGTGCCACCGCTCCCTGCACTAATACCGGAACTTTTATTTCCTACTTGTAAAGACTGCATGCTGACATCCTCAAATTCTGCTATTTTAACAGCTTTCTAAACACCATAAACTGCCTCCGCCATGCCCGATCACACACATAATTAATTTCCTTTACCGAATGACGAGTTGATTAAACACTCAAATAATAATGTTTCCCTTTTATTAAGTGTCTTATAAAAAAAACCTCTAATACAAAAACAAGAGATGATACGTATCACTCCAGTCCTCTGCTCTGACTCACCCAACCCACTCCAGTCCTCTGTTCTGACTTTCGGTGATACATTGCTATGTACTGTGTGTGAATTAAATCTATGTTATATGTGCTATATATGTTAAATACTCGAGAAAACAAATTATGAACTGCCTGTTTCGGATTGTGGAGATACTGCAATGAGCTGTTCTTGGGAATATATCGCACTTTAAAACCAAATCGCCAAAAGTCAAAGCAAAATGCTTAAATGTAACTCGATGTACATAGCGGAAAACTTGCTAAAAATTGTAAATATTGTATTAACAGATTGAAAAAAACGGATTTTAGTTCGGAAATCTTTGCACAAAAGATGAAGAATTGTAAAGAACAAAAAATATTGTAACTAGGTATGCAGAAGTAACTAACAAGCTTCTTCTTTTGCTCTTCATCTCTAGTTAACCCACCTTGATCACCTTTGGAACCACACTATTTTGTCTAAATCTACTCAACCTTGATCCTTCTGAATTTTCCTCCACTGCTAAAATCATCACTTCTAAAGACCCTATATAAAACCCTTAGAATATTCACGCATCTAAGCCACATTGGATAATGGTCCCTGCCCATATGCACTTATCTTCTTTTATGCTATTAATTTCATCACCGGGGTCTTACCTATCGATCAATCACTAACTAGCTATCATACTTTCTATTCTTCACCATTCTCCTTCAATTCCTTGCACGTGTATTGGGGTCAAAGGCTATTTCGTTTAAATTACCTGCACTCATATATGAAATTGTGATCTCTTACAGCCTTGAAAAAGCCCTGGCGCAAATCGCCTAAGGGGCGAAACACGTGTCGGCTGTGCATGTTCTTATCTAAACAAATAAAGAGCAACTTTTCTACAAAATAAGGATTTCTGACTTTGATTATACAAGCGAGGATTGAGCCTAAGGACACTAAGAATTGATACTTAACACACTCATTACCCCCCTCAAAGCAGAGTGTTAATATGCCTGCTGCAAAGAACGTGTACCATTCAGATCACAAAGTGCATATAATGTAAAAAGGTCAGTGGGTTACTGCTTTTGTCTGAGAGATCCTTTTGTTACTTCAGTTAAAATCGTAACATAGAACAGTGAGATATTAACCATCATCAAAGAGCTGCATGAAAACTATAATGTATAGATTAGAGCGTTATGATAGTTTCCCCAGTCTTTCGTTAACCTAATGTTGGAAAATGGGCTAATTTGGACAAAAATCAATTCTGATTATTAAAGACAACACCCAACCACGGTGTTACATTTTAAATTCTCCGTTTCTGCTTCTCTAACCCAAGCACTCTTAAACTATCCTGCCTACCAGTATGGATGGCATGTGACTTCTACACTTTGTAGTCCTCCGTCTTTTATAAAATGTCCTACACGCTGATTTACACACCTATGATTGATTGTCTCTGTGTAGTGTGTGTGATTGAAAGTGCTCTGACAGCCAGCACTAAAACGAGTGGTGCTATAAAACTTATTGAATGCATCTGAGCGATAGTGGTTATAGAGACTTGAGGGCATTGTTAAAGGGTCGTAGTGAGGGAATCCGTGGCGGAAGTGATCATTGGGTACGCCAACAAACACTGTCGCATTGGGCACCCCCAGCGTTAAAGCCAGTCCTGACTACACCTTCAAACAAGCATTTGCAACGCAATAGGTCTCGCATTTGTGATAGTTTATGCTATTGGCACAGTAAGTGACAATGCCTTTTATTTATATTTTAAAAAACATCACAGAAATAAAAGGAATTGTCATTTCCAATGCCAATAGCTTTAACTCTCCCAAATGTGAGACCTATTGCATTGCAAATGCTTGTAAAAGCGCTCCATGCCGCACTTTCACTTTAATGGCGGCTGCGCCCCTTTCTTTAGATGATCCACATCTAAAGAAAGGTGCGCAGCTGCCATTAATGTGAAAGCGCAGTATGGGGTGCTTTTACTACAAAAAACATGTGTTTGTCAAGTTGGCCCTATTGGTGATAAAAATGTAAAAGCAGTTTGTTGCAAAGTCATCCTGTGCCCTGGGCACCCCCCACATGTTTGCTGAATGGTACTGGTGGTAACTGACTCTGACTGACCCTGGGCTCTGCCTAACCAGGCCCAGGCCCAGTGCAATGCTGAAAGAGACACATTTAGAAGACAGTGAAAACACCTACATACACTAGGGTACAATAAGGGTGGGGGTACCCCTATGGTTGGCATGACCTACCCAATCAGACCCTATTAAATATTAGGGCAGGGGGGTTAAAACTACCTAGAAGTCCCTAGCCCACAATAGGGCATGGCAGTTTGGAGGCAAGCAGCTTTTCTACAATTGCATGTGCGCACTGCTGAAGCCTGGGGTCAGTTTTAAAAGTAGCCCTGGGTGGCAGGACTGTTTTTAAAAAGTAAAGTGTGCTCATACTCGACTTTGGGGTTCGGGGCACTTCAAAATGGATAACCTACAATGTGTTGGCATATTAGGAACCCCCAGTGTCTCCCCTAGGTGTCCCAAGGGTGGGGGGTCAGGTATTTATAAGGTAGACCCTTATAAAATGGGTTTTATATGCCCTGGGTTAAGTGAGATTTCATATTTCACTCCCCACATTGTGATACAGTGCTGCCCAAATTCAACTTTGATGCCAGGAACCCTGTGGAGGGAGAATCTGCAATATTTCTACAGATTCCGATCCCCTAAAGTCTCCCCTAGTTGTCCCATGGGGTAGGGGTCCTGAAGCTATAATCCAAGTACTTATAAAATATGTTTTTGTAAGTCCTGGTGCTGGAAAAATGGCCCACGTCATTTTTCCCATTGCAAATCCCCTGCTACGTAGGTTAACATGGTAGGAAGTTATTAACTAATAACTCTTGATAGAGAGGGCTCGAAGTACCATTCAAAGACTTCCCCGAATGGTATTAATAAACTCAAGAATATAATATGGTTGAATTTCTCCTAAAGTGTACATACAAGAAGTTATAAGCCTTTTTTGTTTGTAAGTCCAGATTCAGCCTTCCAGTGGTCTGTCCTGATTGGTCAGAGTTAAGTGGATTAGCCAGGCTTCCTTGAAGAGGTGAAAAAGAGCCCTTGGGATTAACCAGCTCAGCTGGGAGGGCAGTGGGCTGCTACAACTGAATGCCAGAGCAGGGGGAGGAGTCGTAAACCATGATCTTCAAAGAGAAGAGGAGGCCTTAGTGTCATTTACAACTCTTAACTTTTCACCTCAGCCAGAGCTAGGCTTATGGAAGGAATGCACAGATGCAAGGAGGAGTGTTTATGGAAAGTAAGCCATCCTAGGGGTATGTTTAGCCAGCTCTGACCTCCCTGCTGGAAAATCAGCCAATATGAATTTGGATTACCTTGCTGCAAAATAACTAGAGAGTGGACTCCCTGCAAGCTACAGGTTAACAGAGCTCACCTGGACCATCCCCACAAAGGATCCTCAACCTGGAGAATACCCGTGGATTTGTAAGGGGTTTGTCCAAGTGTATTGTGGAAACTGAAGTCCTCAACTTTCAAGGACCATCTTGGAGCTTCCAGACCCTTGAAGTGAGTTTGAGACACTTTGGGACCCCTTGAGGAACTTCAGGAAGAAGTTCAGGAAGTTTGGAGAACTTTGGAGCAACTTTGAAAAACAGCTCCATAGAGGGACCGACTCAACCTGGCAAGCCAAGGCACCTGCCTTCAACCGCGAGCCGGCCAAGCCATCCAGGTTTTTCCCGGTAAAAGCTCCATAGATCCCACTTCCAGAGTTTGACCGGGAGTAGAAGAAATCCAAGGCCGGCGAACCCTCACTGAATCCGGCCTGGTGAAGAGCATCGAGGGACCCTGCGAGAAAAAGCTCCGTAAAAGTTTCTAAGTCCGGACGAAGAAAAGGTGACCGGGAGCAACTGTGAAGGCCAAGCTGCCTGCCTAACCGCGTGTCAGCATGGATCCTGGGTTTGCTACGCTGAAGCACTCCGGAGGTCGTACTTCCATAGGTTTGACTGGGAGCACATTGAAAGGCAATCCGGTGAACCCTGACCGAATCCGGACTGGCTGAGAGCTTCGAGGGCCCCGGGAAGAAAAGCTCCAGAAACGTTTCTAAGTCAGAAGGTAAAAACTGTAACCGAGACCTACCACGAGTGGTTGCCGCTCAGGGCTCCATCATGGTCGGCCTGAAACTTTGACTTTTAGCCGGTCTATCACAACCAGATAGCCCAATAAAGTGCTATATGTTTCTAAGTGCTATATAATGCTACATCTTTGAAAATTCATATCTCCGGTTCCCTACATTGGATTTTTGCCGTTTTGGAGTCATTTTAAACATAAAGATATTTCCTATTTTTATAAATTGGTGTTGGATTTTTATTATGTGCTGTGTCTTAATTATTTACTGAATTGGTGTTTTTAATGCTTTATATACCTGTCTTTTAAGTTAAGCCTGCCTGCATGCAGCCAAGCTACCAAGGGTTGAGTATAGGAATAATTTTCTAAGACCTATGCTAAGTCCTATCATGTGTTAGTGGCCTTATTGCCAGTGGCAGACCTACATTTGCCCCTACCAATAATCCACTTTTCAAAACAGGTGCCATGTTCAAAAGGTAGCGCGGCATCCCTTAATTGTATTGTAATTGCATTTATATACAGATTACTACCCCTGATGAGCCATTAAGGCACTTTTTGGGAGAGTAGCACGCTACTCTGGAACACATAAAGGATTAGTGGTGAATTAGTATAGTGAAATATGAAATTAATTTGAGTGGTGGAAATGTTAGTCTGTTATTTGGGTTGAAAATGATAATGGAGGGTTAGAAGAGGGAAGGATTTAGAATTTGGCTTTTTTGGGAGCTCATAGGAGTAGGAGTAGGCTTGGGATGAGTAAAAGGATCAGAGGGAAGGGTTAAGGAAGGCTTAGTTGGGAGATCTGAACAGTAAAGAGGTATGAGATGATGAAAAGAGAGTAGTAGAGTAGGGAAGAGTCTAAAAAAGGGTTATTTGGGGATAATAGTAGTATGGGGTTTGGGATGAATGAGATAGTGGAGGTAGAGAATACACTGACTGAGGTATAGGGTGAGAAATAGGGTAGTGCATTGGGAAGAGTAGTAGAATTAGGTTTGAGATGAGTCCGATAGTTGAGGTAGAGTATATATTGAGAGCGCTATAGGGTGAGAAATAGGATAGTGCATTGGATATGCTGAATTAGAAGAAAAAAGTAATAAAAATATAGAACATAAGTACCAGGAAGGTATATTTATATATGCATAAGGAAGGTAGTATATGTAGATTAAAGATGCATTTAATAAAAATGTAATAAAATAGTTATGATAAAAGATTTACTTTTTTATGCAGTCATTTAAATACATGTTAAAAACATAGAATAATGTAACTATCAGTAATATGTAAATTTGTTAAGCAGAACGTATTAATATCTCTATTTTTGAAAACAATTATTATACATGTTTGTGCAAAGCAAATCACATATATAGGTACATATCTATAGTACACATACATGCTTATATACTGAGGTTTATGCTGTATTTTTCTGTTTGCATGTGGTGGTTATGTGGGGAAGAGACAATTCTTGATTTGTTTTCTTAAGATAAGGTGGCTATCCATGGCTATTATGTTGGGGGGTAAAGAGTTCCATAGTTTGGCTGCTTGAATAGAGAAGGATGTACCACTCATGTTTTTTTTCTTCTACGTTTGGATTTTGAGGCAAGGTGCCACTCTAGAGCGGCGTTCCTTTGTTGAATGTGTTTGGTGATTTTATTCCTGATGAAGAGCGGTCCAGTTCCATATAGCACTTTGTGGGTCTTTGAAAGCATGTTGAGCGTGGATCTTCTGGCCACCGGTAACCAATGTAGGGCGCAGGGGAGATGTGGGCTTCTGGTTTTACACATAGGAGTAGCCAGGCAGCAGAGTGCTGAATTTGTAGTAGTTTTTCATAGTTGATAAAGATGATCGCAAGTAGGTAAGTTAGTTTATTGTGCATGATTTTTTTTAATATTTGTTTATGGTTTCAGTCAAAGCCATACAAACAGGATTGGACGACATATTCAGCAATAATCAACATAATAAACGGTTATACATTAATTCTCATTGCATATTAAACAGTTCCCACACGTCCCTCTCGGCTAGGCATCTCCATTTCAGAGGTTGGCGACACACAGGGATCTCCTTGATATTTGTTCCATTGCGAACACTTCCTATCCTATTTCTTGGGGCACCCGCTAGCCTTAAAAACCTCGGTCTCTGCTAACATGCATCTGTCCATTTCTTTGGCCCATTGGGTGATGAGTGGTGGGCTCAATACCCCCCATCCTCTAGCTAGCTCTCATTTCACCAACGTGTATCCCAGTGTAGTGAATTGTTGTTCCACTTCCGTGGCCTCCCATATGTTCAACAGTCCCAGTTGTGGTGTCAATACTATGTCTTTTCCCAAGGCAGTGTGCAAGCTATCTGAGGCTTCCTCCCATAGGGCATGTATCTTTGGGCAACTCCACAAAGTATGGTAAAAAATTGCCTGCTGTCCGCATCCCTTCATGCAAAGGTCATCGGGTCTAGCACCTATTTTAGCCAAAACTGTCCCTGTGAGGTATGATCGATGTAATATCCGAAGTTGAATCAGCTCGAATCTTTGTGTAATGACCGCTTCTCTGTGGGACATAAGAGCCGTTTGCCAGTCCTCGTCATCTATAGGACCCATGTCGTCTTGCCACCGTTCCCTGGGCTTTGGAAAAGGTGTCAGGCAGGTTATTACTCAACTTCTTATAAGTTAGTGAAATTGCCTTTGAACTAAGAGGCCCATCGAGCAGCCGGTCTTCCAGTGGTAACGATTCTGGTATATCTTTGAAAGATTGGAACGCCGCCAGTAGCGCATGTCTAATCTGTAAATATCTGTACAGTTCTCCTTATTATGCATGATTAATTAAAACTGTTGCATACACATGATAAAACATTCACATGATAATAATTTCAGTAATTCAGTGAATAAAAACAGTGTTAAAAGTCATTAAAGTGCTTTGTTTTTAAAACTCGCGTTTAGACGTTGCGGTCTTCGATAGTTCTAAGGTGCATTATGCATCAAGGAGAGCTGGGCTAACAGGCGCTATACCAATTTAAGCGGCCATCGTTATTTTTCCTATTAAGATTTACGTTGTTTGAGTTTTGTTAAAGCGGTTGTATTTGTGTGTCCGTAAGGTGCTGTTGCAGAAGCAACCGTCACACAACACGAGTATTTACTATTTATTGCTCTGATTTTATTTTAATTAAAACATTTTCTTTTGCAGTTAAAAGCACAAACTTATAAGACATTCATAATCTTGTGGTCAAGATCCTGTGCTCTGGTACATATACACAAGCTATTCTAACAATTCCGATTTACGGTTTGCTAAGTCAGAGTCACTGGTCCTGCTGTTTTGAACAAGATTTAAACTTGTATCACAATTTCAAAGATAAACCAAAAATACAATTGATTAAAAACAAAATACATATAAAAAGTCCTTTGTCGACGCGTTTCGGTGCTTTTTGTCGTGTTGTTGCACCTTCCTCAGGACAGACGAATTTAAAAACAGGTTTAATCTTCTATCTATGGAATGAATGCACATAATTACTATAGGTTTGTGAAAAAGAACGTGTGGAGAAACTCGTTATATGCTTATTGTAACATTTAATTATCGTGTGATTCGATTATATTTATCAAACTAACGGGCTTACTTGGGTTAGTTGTATGTAGGTCCTTCTTTTATCTTTAAGGGCCAATGAAGATTCATATAACGTCAGGAATCATTCAGTTAAACGTTTAATTAAACGTGCTAATTTTTTCTGTAATTCAGAAAAGATTTACTTCAGCATTTAAACCAAGTCAAGTTACCATTGATTTATTTCGTTTAGGGTCAAGTTATCATACCCACTTACTTAAAAACGGGACTGCTCGTTTTAACGGTGTCTGTGTTTTGGGTCGCTGCGTCTTTCAGTCTGCGCACGATAGTTCAATGTTTCTGGTATCCCAAATGCCTATATAATTAATCAAACATTGGTTTTCGAGTACTAACTTCGTCAGGCCTAACTCAACAGTTCCATAGCTTTAACTTAGGACTCCATACCTGTTTTTTTGCAGTATATCGATTGCTCCGTCTTGATTTAGTCCCTCAGGGATCAATTTCGAGGCGAGGGTACCACTGTCCAGTTTTTACCTGGATTGTAAAATTCACTCGTTACATATTTTTATAGGCACATTATACAAAGCATCAATTATTGCGTCTTTTCTCTACTTGTATCTATGTAGTAGAGAAAAGACGCAATAATTGATGCTTTGTATAATGTGCCAGAAACATGGGTACTGTTATCACTCTACGGCGAACTTTTACTTTGTACCACACTGTCTGCTGACGGTGAAACTCTCATGAGAAATACAGCACAGAAAATAAAAAGTATCTACTAAGCACAGTTCACACTCTATGCAGAACTTGTCCAAAGAAACACTATTCACTTAAAACAACCAAGGTCTGAAGGTGCTAAAGATCATACTACCTATAGCCAAAACTTTACAAATACGCATCTTCTGAAGCAAAACAAGCACATGCACATAGCTTAGTACCTGGTACACACAGTCTTCTATGTTATGTAGAAATTGTCAAGCTGACACAATTCTATCTAATCACTAAAGGATGCTTGGGCAGAGCTATCTGCATGCTGCGAGGATGCGGTCAGCTCGAGCTCCTCACTAATCACAAACCCCCGGCCCCCTGCAGCCACCGCACACACCCCTCTGGGCCCAGCAGCATGCCCCCAGACCAACAGGAACCCAGTTGAGCCCACGGAAGATTAACGGGCCGACCTGCTGCAGTGGGGAACGACGGAGCCCACTCAGGTATGGAGCCTGACATTCTGAAGATGGTGGCCCACAAAGATGCCAAACAAGGTCCCCAGCCAGGAATCGGCTCGACTGTGAGGATCAAACACGGCGCCAACCTGGATAAGGTGTTCTCCCCTTCTTGAGGAGCAATTGGGAGAAATCTTAGGCCTACCCTCGATGCACACAGACTTCACATGTTGTCCAGGGCTCGCTGGTGCCAATAGGAGCGACCAGAGATCACACGGAGGACCCTGCACTCATACCTGGTCCAGAGAGACCCCAGGTGAGTGAAGTTGTAGAGGCCTCACAGGGCACAGATGCTGAAGCAGAAGTACCTCTGTTGGACCTCCCCTCCTCCCCCGTTCAGCATAGCATCCCTGGTTGTTCTACAAAAGCCTCAATCTACTTGGGGAGTGACACTGACATATCGATGGTGGGGGCCTGGGCAGGACTGAATGGCACCCCTCTCCCCCTCCCACTTAACCTGTGCCTTTTGTTATGAGGTGTGGCCAATGTTCCATCTAATTTTTTTCCTCTGTGTGCGGCAGTGGAGGGTCTCTGTGCGCTGCAACCATGGCTATGTGCGCCAGGAACCGAACCTCGCGTATCTGCGGCGCCAAATGCCACTCGTTTTTGGTGCCCTCTGTCCCACTCGTTTTTTGTGCCTTTCTGCCCTCTTGCCCTCGGTCCCGTTTTAGGTGCCCTCTGTCCCACTCGTTTTTGGTGCCCTCCTGCCCTCTGTCCCACTCGCTTTTGGTGCCCTCCTGCCCTCTGTTCCACTCGTTTTTGGTGCCCTCCTGCCCTCTGTCCCACTCGCTTTTGGTGCCCTTCTGCCCTCTGCCCCACTCGTTTTTGGTGCCCTCCTGCCCTCTGTCCCACTTGTTTTTTGTGCCTTTCTGCCCTCAGTCCCAACGTTTTTGGTGTCCTTCTGCCCTCTGCCCCACTCGTTTTTGGTGCCCTCCTGCCCTCTGTCCCACTCGCTTTTTGTGCCTTTCTGCCCTCTGTCCCACTCGTTTTTGGTGCCCTCCTGCCCTCTGTCCCACTCGCTTTTGGTGCCCTTCTGCCCTCTGCCCCACTCGTTTTTGGTGCCCTTCTGCCCACTGCCCCACTCATTTTTGGTGCCTTCCTGCCCTCTGTCCCACTCGTTTTTGGTGCCCTCCTGCCCTCTGTCCCACTCGTTTTTGGTGCCCTTCTGCCCTCTGCCCCACTTGTTTTTGGTGCCCTCCTGCCCTCTGTCCCACTCGTTTTTGTGCCTTTCTGTCTCGTATTTGTGCCTTTATGCCCTCTTGCCTTCTGTTCCGCTTGTTTCCCCAACAGCTATGGCCTTTTGTTTAAATATTGCTGACAATCAGAGCCCCTTCACAGGCTCCGATTAACAGCAATACTTAAACAAAATGCCACAGTGTGCCCCGCGCTTTACTAACAAAAGCGTAGACACTTTCCAAACACGCTGTGTTTGGAAAGGCCACAGTCTGCCACGCGCCCACGCAGCCGCAAACACCATAATCGCCATAATCCCCACAATCCCCACCAGCCCCCCCTGCCTCCTTACCTGCACTCCGCACTCCGCACGCACGCCGCCACCACTGGAAAAGTCCCTCATGTTCGCGCCGCTCGCTTTTTAAAAGACACTGGCTGTATAAGATAGACTCCATTGCGGTGGAGTTTTGCCTCATCAAAGAAGACTCCAGAAAATTGTCTGAGGGTTATCTCTGTACAGACCGTGACGCGGCTGAGGCTTTAGGTGGACGATCAGGCACACTTTTTCATGGAACCGGCTGCAGGATAGCATTGGCTGGAGCTGTATGGCACAGACACTGTAGGTCCGGAAATGGCAGAGCAGCGGTGGTCACCATGCCTGAAGCATCAATTGTCTCGCCGTAGAGGGACACAACGGCCTACCAAGCCACAAGCGCCTCTGGAGCAGACAAGGGCAGTAGTGACTGCTGCGTCTATGGGAGCTGGCAAAGACTCTCCACGGCGTACATCCTTTGTCCATCCAAGTTCTATCACCAGCTCAGATGACTCAGTGGTGCCAGGCCTGGAGAATACACTTTAAGGGGTTACCCTGGGCACGGCTGACGACCTAGTTTGATCCCTACCTTGATGATGATAGATAGTGAGGTGGAAGCCTCAACTGTGGTACTGTGATGGAGTGGCTGCATTTGTTATAATGCTGATTCCTAATGTTTTGTAACCTTTATGGGCTGGGGGGGGGTTGGAGGCTGGGAGGTAAGGTCGTGCTGAGTGACCTGTCATACTAGTTTGCTCTCTACTTTGTTCCCCTTATCCGGCATGCTGCTCTCCTTCCCCGATTGCACCTTTCTATTATGCAACCAGTTAGCCCCTTCGATGGTCCTAGGCTGTTGACGGGCTAGTTGTCATTTACTGCTTGGACAGGATGTCTTTATATCACAGTCCAGGGGGGAGGGTGGGTGGGGCTTGTTCGGAGTTATTAGTTGTAAGTTTTGCTTTCTTTTTGTGGGGTGCACACTGAGGAGGGAGTTGCATAGTGTGGGGGATGAGAGTGGCTCGGATCATATGGGGGGTGCAGTGCGGAGACTTGTGAGTCTGTGAATGGTACTAGCTGAATGGTGAAGCAGATTAGTTTTATTACTTGGAATATGCAGGGCTTGTCCACTCCCTCCAAACGTTATCACGTCATGGCGTATTTGAAACATAGAGGGGCGCAGGTCACGTTTTTGTAAGAGACCCATCTTACTGAACTCGAGGGTCAGGCGGGACCCTTCGTAAGGGGTGGAGGTGCCACCTGTATAACACTACCAATGCCGCAGTTGTTCGGGGAGCCCTCGTATGGATTAGGCCTGAACACAGAATGCCTGGAAGAGCAGTGCATGCGCTGCCAAGGCTCGACTTAAAAAAAGTCTAAAATCCATTCTGCAGAAATTACTGGTGAACTTTACTTTTTACAGCGCCCTCCATTTGGGTCATATTGCCTGCCTTTCATTACCTCCTCGTCCTGTCTTCCTCGCCACAGTAATTACTCATGAGCCTCCGGCTCCACACAGAACTCCAAGCATAAAAAAACAGCGCTCTAGTCTCCCTCTCCCTCCTCCAAGATGGCCCCCAGTGGCTCCAGCCAATCCCATAAAGGGATACAGAAAGACCAACACGACCTGTTCTTTTTTTCTGCACTTCTCCAAGTGCTGTGTTCCCTGCTGGTCAGGTGAGTGGGGCTGGGGTCTTTATTTTTTTTTTTTTTTTTTTTTAAAACCTTTATTTGCATCAATAGGATAGACAAGCATGGGCCCACAACCAATCCGGCCGGCCACAAATCAAAAATGATCAAAAATCAAAATAAGCGACTCAAGGCCAGCTGGCAGGCAGGCAAACATATTTAAAACAGTGCTAAGGATAGGACAAGCAACATTAACGGCCCAATATCAGGATCAATGAGGTCCATTTTATAATAGGGGGACAAGGCTCATGGCAGACTCATAGAATACGGGAAAAACCAATAAACAGAAATATACCCACGCCAAAAAGGGAAGAGGAGGGGGGGGAGGACGACGTGAAGACACGATTCGATCGTAGCACAAAACAAACGCAAAATATAGTAGATAAGCATACAAGTACTACCAGCATCTCATGCCCCCCACCCAATAACAAGCTAACAAAGGCAAGGGGAGCGGATAAACTGCACGATCGAAACCTACTCGCCATACGAGCCTGGGGAAAAAAAAGGGGGGGGGGAGGGAAAGGGGGAAAAATAGGGGGGAAACAGAGGGGAGGAAACCAATAAGGGCAAGAACAGGGAAAGGGGAAAAAGAAGGAACAAAGAAGAAGAAATATAAAAGGAAAAACACAATCGTGCAAGATGGGCGCCACCCCGGGCCAGGCATCCCGCGGCTAATAATACAGAAGAAAGTAGAGAGCTAGCGAGAAGAAGGGTATGGCAGTCGCGACGGAGCATCGAAACTGATAAAAGTGGCATAGCAACAGACCCCAACCCACTCATGCCAGAGAAACGAGGACAGAAGCGGCACCGCTATAAAGGGATAGAAAAGGGCCATAGAACCAAAAAAGAAACATCTGAAAGACCCCGCCCACCCGTCCCACCACGCACCCCTGCAGAAGGCTACGGCCTACCCTCCAAACAGCGTGCCTGTCGCCCTAATCCGAAACCCGAAATATAGTAAAGAAAGAAAGTAGAATAAGGAGAGAAAAAGAAGTAGGAGAGGAAATATGAAACAAAAATAAGATGTGAGGGAGGAGCCAGAGGATATGAACAAACACACTCGGCTACGACCCTCCCCCGACCAGCAAATGAATAATTATCAAATCAGTACTACACCTTCACATACAGCAAAAACCCGCAAGGGGGGGGAGGGGGAAATTTTAACGTTTCACAATGTCGAGAGTACAAGCATCAGCGCAACGGACAGGTAAACCAGCAATCTATCAGTGTTGCGCAACTTACCCCCAGCCCTTCCTAATCACAAAACCATCCCAATAAAGGATAACATGGAGCGGACCACCCAGCACAGAATAATCGTAATGTTGACCAGGGTTACGGCAGTGATGTAGATTAGGGAGAGCCACCATACTAATGGAACACAATAAGGCAATGAAGCAAGTCAATTGTAGCAGTAGCGACATGGCAAGCAAAAGCAAGCCGGAGTCCAGTTTCGCAGTTCGACAATGCAAAGGTACCCCTCCAGGACAAAAGCTCGAATCCATCGAAGCGGGAGCAAACAGCGGTCCATCATAGTCCCCAGTTGTCCGGGAAGGAGCAGATCTCCACGTCGTGTGCAAGTCCTCGAAGTCCGGGCGGCGAAGCGGAGGTTCAAAAGCCACCGGCCCATCAAGCGGCCGAAGAACAGCGGCAGCAACTCCTGGCGCAGCCGAGGGGCGCGAAGCAATGGAGGCATCAGGACGACAGGGGTGCAGGAAAGAGCGGCGACCCAAAATGGCGGCGGGCCGCATGGGGTCGGTAGAAGCACCGGGGGCCAAGACAGCGTACAAGGACATCAAGGCGTCCAGGACATCTCCGGGCGTGGGCGCACGAGCACACGCCCAGGCCTCCGCGCAATCCAGCCGGCAAGGTTCGTCGGTGCAGAGCGGATCACCCCCCACGTTGTTGGAAGCCATTTTGTGAGTTTCGCCGCCCCGCACTCCACCGTGGGCCCCCAAACAGTTCCCAAATGTAGGACTTTACAGATCTCCGGAGGTTCCCAACAACGGCCTCACAGGCACAGAACGGGCAGGCGCTCGATGGGGGGGGGCCCCCTCCGAACCGTGGCGGGCCCCACAAGCAGGTGCTAGGCGCGGGGTCCAAGGCTGCCGGACAGAACAAAGGCGAAGGGACCTCTTCACACAGTCAGCTCCCAACACATCTCGTCCCCCTCCAGCCGCACGGTCCACAAATCGGGGCCCGTTCAGGATCGTCGGGGCATACACACAATGGCTCCCACCAGCGGCTCACTCTCGCGGCCGGGGCCGGCAATCTCAGCACCGCCGGTCGGGTCCCACAGGCGAGGTCCCGGTCTCGAGCGCCCGGAGGCCCCAATCCCACCGAGGGCACAACCGCGGACCCACAGCACGCAGGAACCTCCGGACCAGACGGTGAGTAAGAGTGGGTCGTTAAATTCCAAAATCTGTAGTGAAGTATCATCGTAGTACAGGATACATTGCAGGATATTCGAGGTTGGCCGGAGGGCCGACGGAGCCGAGCTAAAAGGCGGCCATTACGCTCTCGAGCTAGGCTCCTCCCCCGTGGGGCTGGGGTCTTGCTTTAGCAGTCCCTTACAGCCTCGGGTATTTAGTTGGGGGGAAGTTAGTTGCTATTGTTGTGTTTTTAATTGTTTATTCCCCCTTTCTTTTGCCGAGCGCCTTGTCCAGCCTAGCGGACTTTTGGTGCTCTTTTTTGTGCGGGTTCGCATGGTGTTCCCGCTTCGTGTTGGCCGTGCCTAAGCTTGCTGCTCAGCGGGAGGTTGTTACCGGTGCGCGCCCCTTCCGACCGCACATCCTGCTTTTGGGACTCTGCGCGGTCGGATGTTTCTTCTTTGCCAGCACTTGCTGCCTAGCGGCGATTTGCTCCGGTGCACGTCCCTTTCCGACCGCGCGTCCTGCTTCTGGGACTCTGCACGGTCGGATGTTTTTTCAACACCGGCGTTTGCTGCCTCGATACAGGTTGCTATGGTGCATGCCCTTTTCCGACTCTGCGCGGTCGGATGTTTGTTCTCTTGCCGGTGCTCGGTCTCTTGCCTGGGATTATTGTGTCTCGGCTGGGTCGGAGTGTGGAGATTCCTTGATGGATTTTTTTCCAGTCTGGGGCCTCATTAGCGGTGGATCGCGTTTCTTCCTGGGTTTTTTGTGCTTCCTTGGGGGGCGTGTCTATGGGCGTGTCTTTGGTTGCTAGACGACCTGCTGGCTATTTTTAGGGGATCAGGTGTTTTTCTATCCCTTACTATCAGTTCTTTGCTCATGGCTGGTATCATGGAGAATATGATACATTCTGCGTTTGCAGCTGCATTGCGTGACAGCGTTCATGTTCCTCCTGACACATGTGCGCGAGTTGCTGGCGTTCCAGCTGTGGACTCTGACGCTGAGGTGGAAGTTGGTGTCAAAGGTCGTTTTGTGCAGGGTGCCGACCTTATGGAAGTCCTATGTCACATACGCAAGTTCTTGGTTTTCCCTGAATCTATGGTTCCTATGGAGGTTGAATTATTTTTGCAGTGTCAGCGTCCTGGACCTGATTCGTTGCCCCTTCTTTCTTCAGTGTTGAAGGTGTTGGAAACTGATTGGTAGGATGTGACGGTGGGTTCCTTGATGGCCGGTATGTCGTCTCATGGGATGGTTGTTTGGGAGGATTCCTCTCCTACTGTCCCTGTGGATCGTGAGGTGGATGGTACGGTGTGGCGCGCTTTTGCAGCGGCTGCTTTCTCCATCTGGGCTACAACCTGTTCTTAATATGCCGTCCAGTCTTTCCTTACAGATTTTTCAGTCTTTGGCTGTATTATTGGACCAGAGGATAGATGTCTCTTCTACTCTGGCGTTCATGGTACAACATGATTCTTTGGGGACGGCTGCTTCGGCTGCTGGGTCTTCTTTCGCTGCATGCAGGCTGTTGTGGCTCCGGTCGTGATAGGCCGTGATAGGCGGGTCTGCTGATGTGCATCCATTTCTCTGGTATGTGCCTGTTTGGCTCTCAATTGGGGAATTTGTTTCGGTAGGCCCGTTTGCTTCTGGCTCCTGAGCGTTCTGGCCGCTTCCGGGCTTTTTGGTTACCGAAGATCTTTTGGTCCTTCACGGAGGGTATGTGCTGGTCAGCCCTTTCATGGGATGGGGCATGATCGGGGTGCTTCTTCCTTTGCCGAGTCCCGATTCACCGGTGATTTTACCTCCTCCGATCCCGCATTCCAAGTCCTGTCTGGGTCGCTCCTGGAGTGTTTCCGGTTGGGGATCGCCTCACTTGCTTCTTGGACTCTTGGCGCGAGTCTAGGTCAGTTCGGTGGGTGCTGCAGGTGGTGTCCGTAGGGGTTCTTCTTGGATTTTCCCTGTCTCCCTAGGCTGTTTCGGGTCCTCTCCGTGTCCCAGGGTCCCTCTTCTGCGGGTGGCTTTTTTGGAGGGTGTCAAGTCCCTTGTTCTGTGGAGAGCCGTGATTCCTGTACCCGTCGTTCTCTGAGGGTTTATTCTATCCTCTTCCTGGTGGCATTGGGCGAGGGGGTTCTCGGTCATGTGAGGATTTGTTTGGGTATATGCTTTCGTTCCTCTTCAGAATGGTTTCCCTCCGGGCTTTCCTCCCTCTGATCTTTCTTGGGGATTTTTCTTACAGGTTGCTTCTCTGCATGTGCCTGTTCGCCCGGATTCTCTGAGTTTTTCTCCGTTGCTGCATCCTGGGTTGTCACTCTCGGTTCCTGGTAATGCCTTTGGCCTCTGCTCTTCGCCCTTGGTATTTTTCGGGTTCTGGCTCCTCTTATTGGCCGTTTCCGGGGGGGACGTTGCCGTTTTTTTCCCTGTCTGGTTGTTACAATTTTCTACTTCTTCTCTTTCGTTGGCGGGGTTGCATATCCGGATGCTATGCCGTGTCCTGAAGCATCGCGATTTACTGGTGAATGTTCCATGGTCATCCCTGGTTCCGTCGTGGGTATTGACTTTCTTTGGGGTTCTGTTCGGGACTCAGTTGGGGTTGGTGTTCCTGCCCCCTGATCGGTTCTGTCCCTGAGTCTGCTGTGCGGTCCCTGTTGTCGGGGCCTTTTCCTCATGTATGCCTGTGTTGCAGGTTCAGGGTCTGATGTCTGCATCTTTGTGGACCATGCCATGGGCTCGCCTTCACATATGCCTGTGGGTGTCCCGCACTTTTGTTGCGTTTGGAACTCCTGTTCCCTAGATGTGGTTGTTTTTGTTCCCTGTGTCCCCGGGGGTTCGGGTGGTCCTGGTGTGATGGTTGACCGAATGTCGTCTGTCCAGGGGCCGCCCGTTTCTGGTTGTTCCCTCGCAGGTTCTCACTGCCGATTCCGGCCTGCTGAGGTGGGGTACTTCTCTAGGGTTTTCTATGGCTCGAGGGTTTGGCCTCAGGCGGTGTTGTCTTGTTCTTCCGACTACGAGAGGCTGGGTCCTTCCTGTTGGGTCTGTTGATCTTTTCGGATCTCCGCGGGGTCACCGTGTGTGGGTCCGGACGGACTCTCACGTTCCCTCGGTTGCCTCGGCCGTCGATTTGTTGTTGGGCGGTGTTGAGCCTGGTGTCCCTGTTTGGGATATTCCTGGCTGGTCGGGAGTGCTTTGTGATGGATTGTCTGAACCGTGTGTTTCCATACATGGGGTCTTTGTCCCTGCCACACTTGCTGTTCGGATGGTTGCGGTGGATGTTTGGGTCTCCGGTTGTAGTCCTCTTTGCTTCCCGGACCTCGGCTGCATTCCGCTGTTTTTACACGTTTATGCCTTGTCTGGATGCTTGGAGTGCGGTCACTCTGTTGTTTCTTTGACTGTGGGGCCTGTTGCGTGCCTTCCTCCTGTTCCCCTGATTCCATAGGTATTGCGGGTGATCAAGTGGGGGGGGGGTCGTTTGTCCTTCTGGTTGCTCCGGGGTGGTGCCGTCGTCCTTGGTATCCCCTTTTGCTGGAATTGGATGTATCTCCGGGCTGGACGTTACCGTTCGTGCCTTATCCTCTGTTGGGTCCTCTTCTGCCTCTGCCTATGTTCCGGTCCCTGGGTCTGCGGGCCTGGCTCTTGTGAAGGGATCGCTGTTGCGTGCAGGTTGTTCTTTGCGGTTGCTGGCGTCATTCAGCAGTCTCGGAGGCCTTATACTCTTCAGTCCTGCGCTAAGCGTTGGGATTACTTTGCCTCTTGCTGTGTGTGTCACAGGCTGTCTTTGGCTTCTTTGGACCCTGCTCGGATTCTGGATTTTACTTGATGGTTTCCTTTTGGGCTTGGCCATTTCCACTCTCAGGGCTCTATGGACCGCCGTTCGGCATTTCATATCCTGCCTTTGGTTCTGTTTTCTCCTTTGGTGGCTCGGCTTTTTGAGTCGCTTTCTTTGCCACGTCCCAGTCCTATCTTCTGTTCTCCTCCTTGGGACCTTCCTCTGGTATTGCGTTCCTTGCAGTCGGCTCTTTTCGAGCCTTTGGAGTCGGTGGGCCTGGAGTTCTTGACACTCGAAGTGGTGTTTCTTGTGGCTATTACATCTGCCTGGCGTATTGGTGTGCTGGGTGCCTTCCTGCGGTCTGCTCCATTTTTGGTCATTTTGTCTGATCGTGTGGTCTTGCACCCTCATCCTACTTTTTTCCTATGGTGGATTCTTATTTTCACCGTTCTGCTGCAGTGGTTCTTCCGATTCTTTGTCCTGATCCTTCCTAGGCTGAGGATTGCCTTCTCCACCTGTTGGATGTGCGTCGTGCATTGTTGGTTTCTTTTTCACGCGCTTCTTCCTTTTGTACGGTTGACAACTTGTTTGTCAACTTTGGTTTGTCTCGTCAGGGCCTGAAGCCCTCCCTGTCCGATGTCAGTCGTTGGATTGAGGAGGCCATGCTGTTGGCTTATAGTTCTGTTTCTAGTCTTCCCCCTCTGTCTGTTCGGGGTCGGTCCACCGGATCTGTTTCTGTTTCGTGGGCCGCTTTTCAGCGGGTGTCCATGGTGGATGTTTGCCGGGCTGCCACTTGGTCGTCCCCGCTTACTTTCCGCTCCCGTTTTCACCTTCGGATTGGGGGTGGGGGTTCTGTTTCCTTGCCTCTTCTGTACTGTCGGCTGGGATTCCCTGAGGTGTATTTTTCTGTGGAATATTGTACCTCTTGTGGTTTATTTTTGTTTCTCTACATGATTCTGTGGAGTGTTTTCCTTGCATGAAGCTGATTGCTTTGGTATCGGCTCATGAGTAATTACTGTGGCGAGGAAGACAGGACGAGAAGGTAATGCCCCGGTTACTTACCGGTAATCTTCATTACTCCGAGTCCATGTCTTCCTCGCCACAGTATAGTTTCCCTTCCCTCCCGGCCCTGTTGGTGGCTTCATGTCTGCGGCTTAGTTCTTCAGGTCGTGTTGGTCTTTCTGTATCCCTTTATGGGATTGGCTGTAGCCACTGGGGGCCATCTTGGAGGAGGGAGAGGGAGACTAGAGCGCTGTTTTTTTATGCTTGGAGTTCTGTGTGGAGCCGGAGGCTCATGAGTAATTACTGTGGCGAGGAAGACATGGACTCGGAGTAATGAAGATTACCGGTAAGTAACCGGGGCATTCCTTTGAGGCGGTATCTGGCCTTACACATGTTGGGATCTCTTGGCTTTGATTCTTCTCGAGCTACTGAATTTTACTTTGTACAATGTTCTTCCCATTTAGTCTTATTGCCTGTTTTTCATTCCCTGCAGGTTGTTGTATCTTTGTTTTCCACAACATGATTGATATGTTGTGTTATCCACAATGTGATTGATATGCATATGTTTCAGTTCTATTATAAAGCCCTCTGGTGACTAAGTATGCGCTGCATAAAATCACAACTAAGAAATAAAGAAATATTGTATTCTGCCCTGAAGCATAATGCCTAGTTTCGCTTTGAATGCTTTGCATGTAGCAAGGGTACTCACACTTGCCCCCTGAATTGCCCCTACCTCATATATCTTTCTTTACAGGATAAGCATTATTAACAGTTTCCACCGTCCTCCAATATGAGCTCTGCTACTGACTCCTCCGGTCATAAACTAGGGATTTAATGCAAGTCACTGCTAGACATACACATTAGGAGTGGGAGTTTGTTGACCTTTCAAGACCGGAAGAAAAAAAAATTCCCTTTTAGTAGGCGAGTTTTAAACTGATGCTAAAGATTAGGATACGAATCTGTCTCTAGTTATTTCCTAATTACAATTGCTAAATCTCCTTTGACTCTAAGTGGAAGGGGAAGTTGGCAGAAGGACGTGCGTATGTCGCTGTGGGAGAGTCGGGAGCAGAGGTAGTGATTGGGTGTCACCTCCCCACCCCCTCGCTCCAGAGTTAGGAATGCAAGAACGGGGCGTAGGGGGTCAATAGATTGTTTGCAGACCTGGACGCTCACCCTTTGATGTCTGCTGGGAAGCAGCGCAGGGACCCTTGGAACACATCGCAGACGTGCTGCCCGCCTGGTCTGAAACGAGAGATGCTCACACTGAATGGCTCCGCCCCCTTTTCCATGGGTCCTATTGGAATGGAGGAGGGGGGCTAAACGGGGTAGGCATGGGAGCCACGGGAGATGATGAGACGGCCTGAAAGCACGGGACGGAGAGACTAAGAACTGAATGCTCATTCAGTGCTGCGCTGCTCTTTCCTATGTCAGTGGATGCCCAGGCTTCCATAGGCAGCGCTCCCACGGAGGATGACAGAACAGACAAGCATTGACAAACGGGCGGCTGGTGACATTTGAAAGTAGTGAGACGTAAAATTACGGTCATACTTCACCGTAGCGAGCGCGCTCCGAACAACCTAAGGAGGGTTCGGGGGTTCCCCCCCCCCCACAGGAAATTTTGAAAAAAAGAGTGGACAAATGGTGCATTTTCAAGCAAATTTGAGAAAGCAGGAAGGTTAATAAAGCAATTGTGGAAGTGCAGTTATTACATTAATAAAGAGATGTCATATAACATAGGTAGCTTATTCGGTATAGGGAGCTACTTATTCAGTATAACCACAGTTCTTCATAACAGACTTCAAAATACAATGCATTTCTGAGTACCTCACAGATATTTTTTATTTAACAAAAAACTAACATCTAAACATCATGTGCATTTTGTGATCTGCAACAGGTACATGTTCTTTGCAGCAGGCACATTAACCTTCTGCACTACCTTTCCATGAGTCAAAACTTCTACTAGACAAAACTCTGATCGCTCTCTAGGAAAAACATTAACTATCAGTGTTATCATGACATTTTTATTATTTTTGTGAACAAAATCAATCTAGCCACTTTGCAAACACTGACTTGCTTTCTTTTTCATTTATTTTTCATTGTGTGAACCTTTTATTCCCAAAGGGCACTGTGAAAAGAAAAATGTTGACCTCCCACTTACTACTACATGAGACTGAGGCATGTTGCTATATAACAGCGTTGTAGAAACAGCTCTCTTTCATAAATGAGTTCTTTAAACTAATCACAACCAAAATAAAATAAAATCAACCTCAGTCTTCCCACTGACACCACCCTGTTAAGAAACGTTCATACTGGGTTAACTATATCTTCCAATTGGAATACTTCTGAAGTGCCACATATAACCCCAGCTAATGACCTACTTGTGAAGCTTAGAGTCCAAATACAAGCTTCAAAAGGTCCAAAGGTTCTGAAATGCATTTCCATACATTTTCCTCCCTAATTAATATCCCATCACCCCAGTCTGTGAGTCAGAGTGCTGTGAGCTCAATCGTGGCAGAGCTAACGCTGATTGGTGTAACACTGTACAGCAAAGCACAGACTGCTGGCCATTCCTGTATACATCAATGGTGCGCAGTATAGTGTAGCGCAGCAAAGCAAGTAAAACACCACAAAGTATAGTGTAGCAAAGCACAACACAGTCCAGCAAGCCTCAGAACTGTGAACAAACATAAGACTGGTATACAAAGCACAGTGCACAATGTTACCGCACAATACAGTACAGAAAACTATAGCATACAACAGTGCAATACAGTGCAACATAGCATACGACAAAAGCACAAATCCTGACATCCGATTCAATACGGGAAACCCCTTGGTATTCGATTAGAGCACTGAACATTAAAGCAGAATGTAATATAACACAACAATACACAGCACATTAAAGTACAGCCCTGTACGCAATGCAATGCAAAACAGCATAGCTTAATAGAGCACATCCTTATTGAACCCTTCCACAATATGTAAATGCCTTTAGGCCTATTGCCCCGGAAAGCGAGGGAGAGAGAGTGAAAGTGATGGAGAGAGACAGAAAGAAAGGGGGGGAGAGTGAAAGTGATGGAGAGAAAGACAGCCAGAGAGAGAGAACGAACGAAAGTGAGAGAGAGAGACAGGAAGAGAGGGAGAGAGAGAGACAGGAAGAGAGGGAGAGAGAGAGAGAGACAGGGAGAGAGGGATAGAGAGAACGAAAGTGAGAGAGAGAGCAAGGAAGCGAGGGAGGGAGAAAACGAAAAGAGAAAGGGAGAAATGAGGAAAGATGGTAAAAGGAAGAGAGAGCAATGGATGGAAATGGAGAGGGGATGGAGGTGGAGATAAAGATGGAGAAATATAGAGTGGGCCAGGTGGAAGAGAGAGGGAGAAAGGAGAAGCTCAAGCTTATGAAGAAAAAGAGAGACAAACAGGAGTGACAGAGAGAGATAGAAGAGAGGGCAAAAGGTGGAGAGAGACGAGAAAGAGTGACAAAGGCAAAGAAGGAGAAAGGGGGAGAGGAGCACATAATGAGTAAAGAGAGAACCAGATAAAGGTGTGAGAGGGAGGTAGAAAGGGAAGAGATGAGAGTGGAACGGGGAGACGGAGAGAAAATGTGAGAGAGCGCAAGAGGCCGAGAAATGGGGAGGGAGTGAGGGCGCGAAAAAGAGGAGATGAGGAGCGAGAGAGACAGAGTGAGAGGGATAGAGGAGGTGAGAATGGAAGAGAAACAGAGAGAGATCAAAGACATGAGAGAGAATATAAAACAGGGTGCTGCACCCGTCACCGATTTTATAACATCATTCCGAAGTCATGTTTTATCAAATGATGATTTCTAAAGCTTAAGGGAAAAATACCCAGCATATAATTTTGAGAAATGATATCTTTATCTAGCACATTTTGAGTTAGGTGGCCTTTTGGCAGGTTAAGCTTAGTTGAATTCTTTAATGCAAAAACAGCAACATTACGAATTTTGACACCATGGGAGCGTTGTAAATCTTTTGCGAGAACCAGCATATGCCACTAAAAAATGCAGAACTTCCTTATTTATCCTGTGATGGTATAGAACCATACTTTCTTTCTACTCAGCACTGACACGTGACTCCACAAGAGTTTTGCTGCGGGGAGCCCCCAGTAACACACCTTTCTTCCAGAAGGGGCCCCTCTAAACATGTAATATATCTTTATCCATGCCAGTTGTTTTAATCTAGTATGAAATGCTAAGGTTGTTCAATTGAATGTATATCAGCTCTACTGAGAAATGCCAAAGATAGCCCATTAAAAGTACAATCGCCCCCTGAAAATCGGCATTATTGTCCTATTAAAATAATAGTGTCTGCCTTTAGCTATTCTGGCCTCCCCTGGCACTCTGCCTATGAAATGATGACTTCTCGTGATGAGATGTGCGGGTAACGGCCCAATTCAAAGTACAGCAGTGCCGCAGAGATCTTCTGGCAGTGCCATTTAAGAAAGTGCGGTACAAAAGGGGGTGGTGATGGACGGAGCATCTGAACCAATCAAACACTCACACCCAGTCAACAGATCTGGGTTTAATCCATCACCGTTCTTTAGCCCCCTCTGCCAGCCCAGTTCAGACATGGCCATATGCAAATCAGTCTGACCCTGTGCCTCATGGGAACAGTCAAGCCCGAACTGCCAAGCCATGCCTTCCCTGGACCGGAAACAGGCTTTCTAGGACCGGTTTCTGGCATTCCAGCCGTCTTCAGCCAGGCTTGCTTGAATCCAGTGGCAAAGTGAGCAAGGGACTCACGTCTGAGCATACCCTGCCAACTTATGGCGAACAAAGTGGTACAAAAGGGGGTGGTGATGGACAGAGCATCTGAACCAATCAAACACTCACACCCAGTCAACAGATCTGGGTTTAATCCATCACCGTTCTTTAGCCCACTCTGCCACCCCAGTTCAGACATGGCCATGTGCAAATCAGTCTGACCCTGTGCCTCATGGGAACAGTCCAGCCCGAACTGCCAAGCCATGCCTTCCCTGGACCAGAAACAAGCTTCCTAGGACTGGTTTCTGGCATTCCAGCCGTCTTCAGCCAGGCTTGCTTGAATCCAGTGGCAAAGTGAGCAAGGGACTCACGTCTGAGCATACCCTGTCAACTTATGGCAAACAAAGCGGTACAAAAGGGGGTGGTGATGGACGGAGCATCTGAACCAATCAAACACTCACACCCAGTCAACAAATCTGGGTTTAATCCATCACCGTTCTTTAGCCCACTCTTCCACCCCAGTTCAGACATGGCCATATGCAAATCAGTCTGACCCTATGCCTCATGGGAACAGTCCAGCCCGAACTGCCAATCCATGCCTTCCCTGGACCAGAAACAAGCTTCCTAGGAACGGTTTCTGGCATTTCAGCCGTCTTCAAAAAACACAGTTGATGGACAGAATGTAGAACAATGTCATACATTCACCCCAGTACAAGGATCTGGGCCTAAATCCATCGTTTTTTTTACACTCCACGCCACCCTGGGTTAGACACTGGCTATATGCAAATCAGCTCTGACCCTGTGCCTCATGGGAACAGTCCAGTCCGAACTACCAAGCCATGTCTTTCCCAGGCCGGAATCAAGCATCCAAGGACCGGTTTCTGGCTATCAGCCTTCATCAGCCTGGATAGCTTGACTCCAGTGGTGTGGAGAGCCTGGGACTCACGTCTGAGCATACCTGGTTATGCTGGGTATGCTCAGACGTGAGTCCCAGGCTCTCCACACCACTGGAGTCAAGCTATCCAGGCTGATGAAGGCTGATAGCCAGAAACCGGTCCTTGGATGCTTGATTCAGGTCTCGGAAAGACATGGCTTGGTAGTTCGGACTGGACTGTTCCCATGAGGCACAGGGTCAGAGCTGATTTGCATATAGCCAGTGTCTAATCCAGGGTGGTGTGGAGTGCAAAAAAACGATGGATTTAGGCCCAGATCCTTGCACTGGGGTGAATATATGACATTGTTCTACATTCTGTGCATCAACTGTGTTTTTTGCAAATTTCAGCCGTCTTCAGCCAGGCTTGCTTGAATCCAGTGGCAAAGTGAGCAAGGGACTCACGACTGAGCATACCCTGCCAACTCAGACGTGAGTCCCTTGCTCACTTGGCCACTGGATTCAAGATAGCCTGGCTGATGAGGATTATGAATCCGAAACCGGTCCCAGGATGCTTGTTTCCGGTCCAGGGAAGACATGACTTGGCAGTTCGGGATGGACTGTTCCCATGAGGCACAGGGTCAGCTGATTTGCATATGGCCATGTCTGAACTGGGGTGGCTGAGTGAGCTAAAGAATGGTGATGGATTAAACCCAGATCAGTTGACTGGGGGTGAGTGTTTGATTTACTCAAACGCTCCGTCCACCATCCCCTTTTGTATCGCTTTGTTCGCCCTAGTTTGGCAGGGTATGCTCAGACGTGAGTCCCTTGCTCACTTGACCACTGGATTCAAGATAGCCTGGCTGATGAGGATTATGAATCCGAAACCGGTCCCAGGATGCTTGTTTCCGGTCCAGGGAAGACATGACTTAGCAGTTCGGGCTGGACTGTTCCCATGAGGCACATGGTCAGACTGATTTGCATATGGCCATGTCTGAACTGGGGTGGCTGAGTGAGCTAAAGAATGGTGATGGATTAAACCCAGATCAGTTGACTGGGGGTGAGTGTTTGATATGCTCAAACGCTCCGTCCACCATCCCCTTTTGTATCGCTTTGTTCGCCCTAAGTTGGCAGGGTATGCTCAGACGCGAGTCCCTTGCTCACTTGGCCACTGGATTCAAGATAGCCTGGCTGATGAGGATTATGAATCCGAAACCGGTCCCAGGATGCTTGTTTCCGGTCCAGGGAAGACATGGCTTGGCAGTTCGGACTGGACTGTTCCCATGAGGCACATGGTCAGACTGATTTGCATATGGCCATGTCTGAACTGGGGTGGCTGAGTGAGCTAAAGAATGGTGATGGATTAAACCCAGATCAGTTGACTGGGGGTGAGTGTTTGATTTGCTCAAACGCTCCGTCCACCATCCCCTTTTGTATCGCTTTGTTCGCCGTAAGTTGGCAGGGTATGCTCAGACGTGAGTCCCTTGCTCACTTGGCCACTGGATTCAAGATAGCCTGGCTGATGAGGATTATGAATCCGAAACCGGTCCCAGGATGCTTGTGTCCGGTCCAGGGAAGACATGGCTTGGCAGTTCGGGCTGGACTGTTCCCATGAGGCACAGGGTCACACTGATTTGCATATGGCAATGTCTGACCTAGGGTGGCTGAGTGAGCTAAAGAATGGTGATGGATTAAACTCAGATCAGTTGATTGGGGGTGAGTGTTTGATTTGCTTAAACGCTTCGTCCACCATCCCCTTTTGTATCGCTTTGTTCGCCCAAAGTTGGCAGGGTATTCTCAGACGTGAGTCCCTTGCTCACTTGGTCACTGGATTCAAGATAGCCTGGCTGATGAGGATTATGAATCCGAAACCGGTCCCAGGATGCTTGTTTCCGGTCCAGGGAAGACATGGCTTGGCAGTTCGGGCTGGACTGTTCCCATGAGGCACAGGGTCAGACTGATTTGCATATGGCAATGTCTGACCTAGGGTGGCTGAGTGAGCTAAAGAATGGTGATGGATTAAACCCAGATCAGTTGATTGGGGGTGAGTGTTTGATTTGCTTAAACGCTTCGTCCACCATCCCCTTTTGTATCGCTTTGTTCGCCCAAAGTTGGCAGGGTATGCTCAGACGTGAGTCCCTTGCTCACTTTGCCACTGAATTCAAGCAAGCCTGGCTGAAGACGGCTGGAATGCCAGCAAATGGTCCTAGGAAGCTTGTTTCCGGTCCAGGGAAGGCATGGCTTGGCAGTTCGGGCTGGACTGTTCCCATGAGGCACAGGGTCAGACTGATTTGCATATGACCATGTCTGAACTGGGGTGGCAGAGTGGGCTAAAGAACGGTGATGGATTAACCCAGATCTGTTGACTGGGTGTGAGTGTTTGAATGGTTCAGATGGTCCGTCCATCACCACCCCCTTTTGTACCGCTTTGTTCGCCACAAGTTGGCAGGGTATGCTCAGGCGTGAGTCCCTTGCTCACTTTGCCACTGGATTCAAGCAAGCCTGGCTGAAGACGGCTGAAATGCCAGAAACCGGTCCTAGGAAGCTTGTTTCCGGTCCAGGGAAGGCATGGCTTGGCAGTTCGGGCTGGACTGTTCCCATGAGGCACAGGGTCAGACTGATTTGCATATGGCCATGTCTGAACTGGGGTGGCAGAGTGGGCTAAAGAACGGTGATGGATTAAACCCAGATCTGTTGACTGGGTGTGAGTGTTTGATTGGTTCAGATGCTCCGTCCATCACCACCCCCTTTTGTACCGCTTTGTTCGCCCTAAGTTGGCAGGGTATGCTCAGACGTGAGTCCCTTGCTCACTTTGCCACTGGATTCAAGCAAACCTGGCTGAAGACGGCTGAAATGCCAGAAACTGGTCCTAGGAAGCTTGTTTCCGGTCCAGGGAAGGCATGGCTTGGCAGTTCAGGCTGTACTGTTCCCAGGAGGCACAGGGTCAGACTGATTTGCATATGGCCATGTCTGAACTGGGGTGGCAGAGTGGGCTAAAGAACGGTGATGGATTAAACCCAGATCTGTTGACTGGGTGTGAGTGTTTGATTGGTTTAGATGCTCCGTCCATCACCACCCCCTTTTGTGCCGATTTAAGAAAGTGCAGCATCTTCGATGAGAAGAGCAACTATTGCCCCATTAAGGGATTTCAGCTCACCGAGGAGTCCATGTGATTTCCAAATTCAAGTAAAGAAACAGCTATATTTATCAAGCAAATTGCCCGACCAGAATTAGTAGCTCGTTTCTGGCAACCAAACTCAGATCTCTGCAATAGGCGCAGTAACCAGGCCAGCTGAGCTTTATATGCGAACAGGACATGAATCAATATGAGGCAGATCTAGGACACATGGCTGGTGGCTGCCTGGCTGACTGCTTCATCCTTATCGGATATTCATATGTGGAAAGGACGGATCCCCCTGACAGGCTAATGCTGCTGGAAGTGGAAGGCCCATGAGACTGGGGCAGTGTCAGTCATTTACCGGGCAATGGAGATGGAGACGTCATGAAAGTGTCCGTTTAAAGCATACTAGGGTCCTTTACAACACCACAGTCCTCTGAAGCAAGCTGCCTACCTCTACGCACCCTGTGTGGCTAAAAACAGCGTTCTGACTTAACTCTTTCAAACCCGGGTCTCTCCCCTGAAAATGCCCGGCGAGGAAATCCGAGTGAGTCTGAATATAAAATCTGAAACTTTGCCACATGGTTTCTGACCCGCCCACTGCCGCCCACACTTCCTTGAAAACAGTTGCAGCGCGGGCAGGGGAGGGGGTTCGCACGGGGGTGAGTGGCAGCCTGGCAGGGTATTAAATATAATATAAATGAAAGGGAAACTTACCTCAGCTGGTCCGCACGGCGCCACCTCTGCTGCTCCCCTTGGCGCCTTGTTCAGGAACGGCCCTGGAGTGGACTGCCAGCCCCTCTCAGCCAATCCTGGCGCTGCCAGCAGCGCCAGGCATGGCTTAGGGGCACGGCTAATCTTCGCCCGCAGCATGCTCATAGGAGGCCGAGAGGCTCCTAATGGGCATGCGCAAGCAAGGGGAAACACAAGTGTGCATGAGTGGGCACGGTGCAAAAATTCGCCCTCCATCCCCACTCTTGCGCACTTGTGTTCCTGCCTGCTGCCCCTGGTGACAATCATGTCAGTCAACATGACGCCAGACCGCCCACCCCCTTCAGTCTCTGAAGGGGGTGGGCAGTCCGACGTCATGCTGACTGACATGATTGTCAGTTCTCCCTCGGCGTATTTGAACTTAAGTAAACTGATTCAGTTTACTTAAGTTCAAAGACGCCGAGGGAGCTGCGGGCGGGGGGGCTATGCCCCCACGCCCCAATGGACACACCGCGCCTGTTGACAAAGCCAATAGGTTTCGTCTATGCAAGAGCTATTTACTTTGCCAATGTGTGCCATGTTGTGGGTACACCAGCATGGCTGCTAAAGGTTTGTGGCATAGACAGTGCTTTAAATGGGTCTGTACTCTCCGGTACTCTTGTGTAGCCCACCTGTCCTTCAAGGTCTGGGTGTAGAGGGAGCGGCAAGTGTGGGGTAGAGCGGAGTGGTGTAGAGTGCGCTTTGCACTTTCTATTTGCTCATGCCTTCAAGAGGAGCACTATGCGGAACATCGTTGCACTACCATTGCTAAACATCATTCATCCGCAGCAACCTTGGGACAATTTTGTGCTGCCTTTACATCTGCTCTTCCCATATCTGCTCTGGTCTTCAAAATTAATGCTATGTTAAATGCTTAGGCCAATCGTAACAAATGCTGTTTATTCACTTTGCGCTTTCTCTTCCACTGCATGGCTCTTTGTTTTTGCTCCTTTATCTACACTGCTGCTAAATATCTGCTCAATAAGAATTGTCTTTCCTGTTTTGCTGCTAAGTTATCTGTCTGTAAACAAGCATTGGCAAAGCCAATAGGTCTTGCCTATGTGAGAATTATTGACTTTGATATTGTCTTTAGCTTAGATGCAAATGGTTGAAAGTAATGCAATAGTTCCATTAATTTTTCACAAATGGTTTTGGTGTTTGGTGTTCTCAAGGGAGAGGCTTCGGGGTATCAGCTTGCATAGTCAATGATGACTAATATATACAGATACCCTTTTTTGAATACAGGAGTGGTCCTACCAAGTCCATGCAGATCCTCTCAAACGGTTTCTCAATGATAGGTAGTGGTTGTATGGGACAGATTGTGGTGTATATGGATTCCTTTTTAGGGCTCGCGAAGCGAAGAGCCCTGTTGTATGGTGTTTAAAAATGGACCTTGAAATTCCAAACAGCTCGTGCGTGTGCATTTCCAAGGTCCATTTTGATTGGGATTTGTTTGCCTGCTGTTTTTTAACAGAACACGCAATAGGCCATAGGCGGTCGCGTAGCTCCGCCTATGGCCTATTGGTGTCTATTACGCGCACCAAAGCCCATATGTCTTCAATTATCGCGGCCAGACACGGCCGCGATAATTGAAGACATGTGCTCGCGGGTTTTTTTTTTAGATCCATTTCACAGCGAAGCGCTGACGTCTTGTTGTAATAATGTAGGCGGTTGAGCATTGGAACTCTGGTGCGCGTGTGTTTACACATCTGGCAACACCGAGAAACAACAGCCTAATCTGAGTTCATCTTTAAAACGTGCTTCTGAAAGACGGATTGGGCTGGGGCAGAGTCGGTCGCATGTCAGGAATGTATTGGACACGAGCTGCCCTATAGAATCATGCACCTGCCCTGCTGCTGTATTGATATCCAGATACTACCTGCTTAAGGTAGATTAGCCTGCACACTGTGTGAGGAATACTGTATTACCTGGGACTTTGTCTCTCCTGCCACTAACACCTCCCCCCTCCGGAATATAAGAACGAGCGCGTCCATGAAAGTACCGTTGACCAGCACTATTGTTTCCAGTTGTTTCTAAAGGTGGGTGGGGCGGGATCCCAGGGCTGAGGACAGATCTGCTGGCTTTGCCTTCCAGATGGCCTGGCATCCTCTTTCACCTCAGCCCCTCGGCCGCCACGCTCCACTCAGCAGCACCCGGACCACTAAGGGTGTAGCCAAGAGTGAAGTGCACAATGCAGGCTTTGTGGGTAGCATGGGGTGCAGTGCAGGCCCCTGCGCCAGTGGGTGTAGGACAGGACGCAGCCTGCACCGCCTGTCCCTTGCCCGCGAGTGAGTTGCCGTGTCACCCCTGCTTTTATGTTTTTCGCGCGATCGCGATCACTTTCCTTTTGCTTGTTAGTTAAAATGAGCATTGTGTGTTTGCCCGTCCTATTGCCTTGCGTGCTGACCTCTTGTCTGTGTACTTTGCTCATGTGGATTATTGGATGTAGACTCGCTTATCAAACCATTTGAGGAGAGAGCTCAAAGTTTGTGTATGTTATCTTTTCATTAGTTGGTATTTACAAGACAACTGCTTGTAAATCAATCTCCTGGCAAGAAACTTTCCATCCTAAAATGAGCATACATTGGTAAGAGAGTCTCCCTCGTCTGTCTTTAAGAATTCAGATAGATCATGAAGTTAAAGTGTTTTGACAGGACATAGCCTTGCTTGGTCAGGGGTTGAAGCAAGGTACTTTAGGAAGTTCAGCAGGCAAGAAGTGTACTGACAGAAAGAAAGAAATGGATTAATACAGTAAGAAGAAAAGCAGGGGGAGGTATAGCTGGAGAGAGGCAATGCCATAGCCTGGGTTCTGCGCTAAATACCAGCTGCTGTTAAAACAACCCAACAATCTTCAGAAGAAGATTGGGGAAGGAGTGTCCGAAATTAAAATCACCTTAGAATACATTTCTCACACCATGGAGAGCACAGCTGACCGTATTACACCTTCTCTTATCAAACTGTCCAGTTCTTTTCATCAATCCTGTCGTGTTCCAAGGCTCTTTTATTTCTATGATTACACCGCTTTACTCCGATCCAAAACCACCCCCTTCTTCGAGCATGATTTACAGTCATCTCACTTTTCACCCATTCCATGTTCAAACTTTACATTCCTTCTGCCCTAACCGCTCCATCCACAGGACGTTGTACATGGCAAACACGCAGCCTTGGCCCCACTCTGCTTCTCAACCCAAAGTATACATCTTATCTTACTTGGCCTATGTATGTGATCTGTGTTGACTGCTATCATAAAACCTGTGGGGCTGAAGAATGAGGTAGTGGTGACCGACCTTAAAAAATCAGCATCCAGTGGCTTTCGAAAATGTGGCTATTTCTCCATGGCAGTGGCGGCTGGTGACACTCGAAAATAGTGGGGCGTTTATAGGGTACTTTCTCCTGCGGCTACCTTAACATTGTTTATTTATTTATTTTTGCAGTTTTTACATAATGCAAACTCTCCCAACAGTATTGGAGCGCTTTGCATGAGCACCATTACATTACATAAAACACACCACAAGAAGTTATATAATAATATTAATAATAATAAATAAACATAATAAATAAACATTCAACTTACCTCAGCAGTTGACCTTCTTTGCACGCGTGCAGGCCGACTCTGAAATACACCTGCATCACATGCTGAATAGAAGAGCTGAGCAATGCATGTCAGGCGGGTAAAGTTAAACTAAACACCATGCATCCCAGCCAATGATAGCACTGCTTTCAGGGTGTTTATAATAGTAAACAGCATAAGTGCAGTGCGAGGATTGGCTGGGACGGACAACCACAGTGCTCCGTTTGAGAACGATGGAGCTGTGTATTTGCTTCCCCACCTCCCTGACAGCTATGACTGGGGAAGCCTGAACTGTACATGTCGGGCAGGCCATAAGCAAAATACCAGTCACCCTGACATGCGCAGTTCAGTTAAGAAACCCTAACTGCCGGGTGCCAATAAACAACATGAAATGAAATGAATGAAATGAAATGAAATGAAAACAATATTTAATAAAGCGCACTGCTGCCAAGCGGCTTCCTGGCGCTGGGGGACCTGGGTCAGAACTCACGGAGGGGGACACTGGGGACCTAAGAAGGAAAAGCCAAAGAAAAAAGAAAAGTTTTTAAGGCTTTACGGAAGTGGCTGAAAATAGGAATGGAGCGAAGATGAAGTGGGAGACTATTCCAGAACTGGGGGGCCAAGACGGAAAAACGAGTGCCCCCGGATCTGGATTTGCGGAAGCGGGGAATGTGAAGAAGGGAGAGAGAGGAAGAGCGGAGAGTGCGACTGGGAACATAGGAAGAAATGAGGGAAGTGATGTAGGCAGGGGCAGAGCGGGAGTGGGCGCGAAAGGCAAAGCAAGCAAGTTTGAAGAGGGATCTGAAGCGGATGGGGAGCCAGTGAAGGGATTTCAAAACCGGGGTAATGTGAGAGGATTTGGGGAGGGAGAGAATGAGACGGGCAGCCTGGTTTTGAATGGCCTGTAAACGTCGGGATTCGTGGGCGGGGATACCCACGTACAGGCCATTGCCATAGTCGAGGCGTGAGATGACTAAAGCCAAGACTATGGTTTTAAGCGCGTCGATGGTGAAAAAGCGAGATATTTTCCGAACAACACCTACTAGTAAAACAAGCATTGGCATCGCCAATAGGTCTCGTTTTTAGGGCTCGCGAAGGGAAAAGCCCTCTTATTAGTGTTTCAGAAATGGGCCTGTACATTCCACAAATTCCACACGCTCGTGCATTTTTTTTGTTTTGCGGCCTGCTATTGGCCTTTGCGTGCGTGTTTGTTTTAAACCTCGCACACAATAGGCCAGAGGTGGGCGCATAGCTCTGCCCCTGGCCTATTGGTGTCTATTACGCGCATTTCTGCACGTAATAGACACCATGTGGCTCGCTGTGGCGTACGTGCACCACTCGCGGCTTTTTTACGAAAGTGAAAGCGATCTTTTTTTATGATACCCGCGGGCACGCCTTCCAAGCCCCAGAGCTCTGCTCCTTCAATGACAGGGTCTACGCCACGTACCAGGTGACTCGGGGGCTGGCCAGCCTCAAAAGCTGCGTGAACCCCATCCTGTACTTCCTGGCGGGGGACACCTTCCGCCGGAGTCTGTCCCGGGCCACCCGGAAGGCGTCTCAGAGGAGCGAGGCCAACGTGCAGTCCAAGAGCAAGGAGATGACGCTCAACATCCTGTCCGAGTACAAGCAGAACGGGGACACCAGCCTGTGAAGGCCCCCCGGCCTGCCTGGCTTCTAGCGGGTAAAGTAACTCGCACTGAAGACTGCACGGAGCCCCGCTGGCCCCCCTGTGGCAGTAGGCACAGTTTGTTGTTAAATAGCGAAATTTGATATCTCGTGGTGAGTTAAGCTCGATGTTTGAAGGTCGCTTGGAAATCTTTGTAGATTTTACTGAAATAAATCGGTGTGTAGTTTCTCTGCTTGATACACTGATGAGAGTAATCTGCTCTGTGAAGGGACCGAGTACCCCAAATGTGCAGCATCAGGGTCTCACTGAAAATTAAATGGAATAGACCTTTCATAAACTACAGCGGGTTGAGCTCGATTTAAGGATATTTACCCGCTTTTTAAAGATAGTTCTATTGGTTTTAAAATGCTAAATAACATGCTATGAAAACTTGTCTCTGTTCCTTGTTATCTATCTGCCTCACTTACTTTTTTGTATTTGTTCACCACCTCTGTGTTTTCCCATTGTTTTCTTGTAATTTAAAAAAATTGTAATGCATGTTTCCTTCCCTGTACATGGCAGCCCACCTCCCATGCCTCTCTGTCATGGCATCCCCTAACAGTGACATCCCCTCTTGTGTGCATATCTCTGTCTGCATGTGTTTTTTGCTGGGTGCGCGTTTCTGTATCTGTGTCTGTGTGTGCATCTCTATATGTGTGTTTCTGTCTCTCGGTGCACATCTCTGTCTCGGTGCGCGTGTCTCTATCTGCGTGTATTTTTCTGTGTGTGCTTCTCTATCTCTGTGTGTGCGTCTCTATATGTGCATTTGTCTCTGTAAGTACATCTCTTCTCTGTGTGTGCATCTTTGTTTCTATGTGTGTGTCTGTCTGTGTGGGCGTCTCTATACGTGTGTCAGTCTCTGTGCACGTGACTGTCTGTGCGTCTCCATGTGTATGTTTCTATGTGCGTGTCTGTCTCTGTGTGCGTTTGTGTGTGTTTGTCTCTATGTGTGTATCGGTGCATGTGTCTCTCTGTATGTTTGTCTCTGTGTATATGTCTACTGTTAGCCTCACTGGCAATGTAAACATGGCATGGGAACGCTATAATACACATACTTAATCCACAGATACAAACAAACCTGCCATTCCCTAACACACACAGTACACAAACCAGCAAACATATCCAGCTAAATATAAACAATGCCAAATTCTCTAACTCTAACTAATGCGAGACCTGTTGCATTGCAAATGCTTGTTAGACATATTTCACACTCTCTACAGTATCGATTTATATTGGCATATGTACCGGGGCAATAGAAATATCTCAGCACCGTCTGGATTGTTTTTGCTGCACCGCTATGACCTGCTAAGAGATGTGAATGAGCAAAAAACATGATTTGCTCACGAAACCTTTGGGGAACTACCAATTGTGAAGGCTCTTCGGGCTTTCCTACTCGGTATGACAAACCATTCTTAATTTGAAAAGAAGGATAAGAGGGGGATGATGTGGAATCCCTGGCTTGTTGCCCTGCATTCTGGAGGGTGGGATCTTGGTTTTGTGCATAGCGGAAGTGTTAGACCTGTCAGCCCTAGGGTGGTCTTACCCCACATTTTTTTCCCTGTCTGCCTCAATTTTTACCACCATTTTGTTGTTGGACCTAGGACTCGGGGCGCCTTACCGCTGCTGAACAGTGCTGAGGTGCAGGTGCTCTCTCCTAACAAAATGGTTGCCATAAGCCCCTGCTACTGCGGAGTGGCCACTGTCTTATCTGCACGCTAGTAGTTGGGATCAGGCTGGGACATAATGTTACTGTAACTCTGAGCGTCCCGCCTCTTGTCACCAGGGAAGCCACCACAGAGTCCCAATAGCCTTCTAGAATCTTCCCACCCCCCAGGCTGGCGCCATATCTTGCGGTATAAAGGTAAGGGAGGGAAAACTTGACAGTCAGTTGGAGCACCACTGTACCTGGGGACCCTCCACCGGAGTATTGGCTGCGGAGTGCGGAGCCAGGGGAAGCTACACTACTGAGGCTGACTGAGCTTAGGCCCTGCTGTCCCCAAGATAGTGAGTGATCCTGCCTGCCTGCTGACTTTGCCCAGTGTGAGGGGAACCAGGGAGACCAACTCCAGTGGATTTACCCGGGACTACCGACATCGCCCCCCCCCCCCCACTGCAACTAACTTCTACAACTAACATCTGCCTTCTTCTGCCAGCGCCAGGTCTGGGAAGCGCTGAGAACCCCAAGGTAAGCGATGTGTCATCCAAGCGCTGCATTTCAAGAACTTGCCCCCTCCTGCTAGCGCTGTGTCATCCAAGCGCTATATTTCAAGAACTTGTACCCTCCTGCCATCGCTGTGCTCATTAAGCGAAGCGCTATACTGAAGGAACTTGCCACCTACTGCTGGCACTGTCCCACAAGAATCTGCTGCTGTCTGCTGGCGCTGCTGCTGGGTGTCCAGGACCTGTTTGTGCCCTCCATATTGAGCGCTGTGCTGGTGCGCTCATGCTGTGCCTCCTCTGCGCTGGGTTGATGAGCGCTGTCTGCCCAGGATCACCACCGCTGCCCAGGTACCTGTGACTGAGCGCTGTTGGGCCGAGATTACCACGCCACCCGCGGGGCGAAAGAATAAGCGCCGCTGTGCCCCAGTCTCACCGCCGCCGCCCGGGCACCAAGAGAAGGAGAAGCGCTCTGGCGAAGGACGCAGCCACGGCCCCCGAAGTCCAGGGAGGGCCACCACGGCTTCAGCAAGGGCAGCGCTAGGCCCCGTGAGCACAAGAGGAGCGTTGCCAGACGACTGGGGCGCTGGGCGTGTCATCAGCCCCGCCTCTCCAGAAGTCGCGCTCCCATTGACGCCCGCGCCCCCGCCCCACTGAAAGCCGCAATCTCATTGGCTTCCGGGCCTCGAAGTGGATAGGAAGGCCGGAGCTCGCACAGGCCGGGAGGAGAGGGCTCTGAGGAGCGTGGGAGCCCCTGACCTCCCCTGGCCAGGGCTGAGGATGCGGAACAGTGAAGGAGCCTCGCCTATTCCCACTCAGCGCCAGGTATCAACCTGGGGAGGTAGGCAAGGCCATTATCAATAAAGGGGCTGCCGGGGGAGCAAATCTAAAGCGGAGTGGCAGCCCCGTGATCACCCCAAGGCTAATAGAGGAATAGGCCAAGCGGCGGGGGTCGTAGTTAACCCCCTGCTGGCCAGAGCTGACTTTGAGAGCCCCCGCCTGACACCTAAAAAGGGGGGCTCAAAACCCAACACTGCGGAGACGGCCCCGGGGGCCTGAGAACTTCACCAACCCCACCCCACTCGAGTACTAACTGCCCGGGTCGTGTTCCTTGCAGGAATGTCTTTTGTGAACCTGAATAGAGCTTGAACTGGCCATAAAAGTGTTACCCACATTTCCCAGACGTTAGTGAATGTTCAATTGCATGAATATGTGTTTCAGTAAGGTTGTCTATAATGAGCAGAAACCGAAGAAATGTTGCTTTTATTGAATAGCTGCCTAGGAAAGGTTGCCTGGGTTGAGGTTATATCTACCTAGGGAATAGTGACAGCCGTGATCTGAAGTCAGGGACTGTTTAACCTATGTACTGTGAGAAACCTATATTATCTGCTCTACCAAGAAATAGATAAAGATACTTGTTTTTGTCAAATACACTGGAAGTGGTGTCTATTTATTGGGTGTGCTTTACTGGGTCAGTGTGAGTGTGTGCTGCACAACTACTTAACACATAGCTTCCGGAGTGCCTTCCCGCCTCGCGCCAAGCAACCGTGTCGGAGTCGGTGGTCCCTGGGGCCTTCCGGGTCTAACACTGGTGGCAGCAGTGGGATTAGGACTTGTGCTTGTGCAGCACCCTACAGTGACTCATTGTGCGCCGCAATCTGACACCTGTTTTACTGCAAGCTAAAAATTCTCCCAAATTGCCTGATTGTGAATGCTCTTGTGTTAAGCCTGTTACCTACGTCCTAGTGGCTTTCCCTGGAATTGTCCGAGGCCCTACCTAGCAGGATGGAGTTCGAGCTGGCCAACCTAGAAACGTACATGGTGGCGCAGCTTAGGGAGTTCTGCCAGGTGAAGGGGGTGTTCTTCAAGCGAGGCGCCAAGAGAGAGGATCTTCAGAAGCGATTGAGAGCATGGGCATTGGACCACCCGGGAGGGAGAAAGGACATGGGGCGGGGAGAGCAGGACGCTCCAGGAGAGCTGGACCTACTGCACATAGATGCTAGTGACAATGTGTTGCCAGGAAGACGTTCCCGGGCAGGCAGTAGTGTGTCAGTGAGGAGCTTATCGGCGGAGAAGTTTGAGGACAGGAGGGAGGAGAGACAACTTAAGCTAGAGCTTGCTAGGCTAGAGAAGGAGAGGGAAGAGAAGAGGCTGGCTATGGAGGAAAGGAAGCTTCTCCATGAGCTTAGCCTCAAATAGCTGGAAATTAACGCCCTACAGATGGGAGCTAATAGCAATGCAAATGGTTGCAGCGTACCTATTGAAGCTCCACAGGAGTCTAGATTCTACCTGCCCAAGGGTGTGGTGGTTAGTTTCAGTGTGGGGGATGACATCGATAAGTGGCTAGCGGCCTATGAGGTGTCCTTGGTAGCCCTTGGTGTCCCCGAGTGTTATGGGGGGGGAGGGGGTGGCCTGTATAGGTACATGCCTCCGGTGGGGAGGGGCACACTCTTGACATTAGATAAGGCAGACCAGACCAACTATTCGATTATAAAGGAAGCGTTGCTTAAGAAATTTGGCCTGACCCCTGAGAAATACAGACAGAAGTTCAGAAATAGCCACAAGATTCCCACCCAGAACTGGGTAGATTTTCTAGACTATGCCCGCAAAGCATTAGAAGGTTTGGTGTGGGGCAGTGAGGTGACCGACTACGAAGGGCTGTACAATTTGTTTTTAAGAGAGCACCTTCTTGATAAGTTTTTTCCAGAGCTGCGCCAACACCTGGTGGACCGCAAGTTGACCGACCCGAGGGAGCTTGCGGAGGAGGCGGATACCTGGGTCAGTACCCGGGTGTTCCACAAGGGATCCGGGGGGGACTCCCAGAAGGGTGGAAAGGGTTTTCCCCAGAAGAGAGAGGATGGAGATAAAAAGGAGTTCTACAATGGCCCCCAAAATAGACTGCAAGGGAGAGGGGTAGGTTCTCAGCCCCAATCTGGTTCTCCAAAGCCTGCTTAACCTGACCAAAGTCAGCAGCCCAAAACGGTCCGGTGCTACAAGTGTGGGGAAGTGGGACACTACAAGGGGGATCCCCAGTGTCGGAAAAGGTCCCCAGCCCCTACTGGAGGTAAGAGCCCAGGGGTGGCTAGTGTAGCGCTGGGGGAGGAGTTGTCACTAGATAAGGGGGGTGAGTGGGCAGGCTTGACCCTAGAATCCCTGGGGGAGAGGGAGATGCTTCCACAGACTCAGGTACCCTCAAATACTGCCAAGTACCGGCAGAGGGTCCTTGTTAACGGGCAGGGGGTGGAGGCTCTGAGGGACACAGGTGCCAGCATGACGATGGTAAGGAGACAGCTGGTGCGCCCGGAGCAAGTGGTTCCTGACGTATTCCACCCGGTTGTGATGGCTGACAACAGTGTGGGTCACTACCCTGTGGCCCAGGTTCCCTTTGAGTGGGGAGGGGTCTCGGGCCTGTTGAGAGTCACGGTGAGCCCTGCCATGCCAGTTGATTGTTTGTTAGGAAACAACCTGGAGCATACCGCCTGGAAGGAGGTGGAGTTTCAAGCACACACTGAGATGCTGGGACTACCAGGATGGACCTGTGTGGTCACATGGCCCATGGCTGCCCGGCAAGGGAATCAACCAGAGCTGGAGCCTGGAACAATGGCCAAGCCCACCGCTAAACAGGAAGATGCCTTGGAAGATGCACCCTGTGAGATGGATGGAGCACCTGATGCGGTGGCCCCGGAGTCCACGGAGGATGACGTTGGTCCCGTGGTGGATTTACCGACCCCTGCAGAGTGGCAGGTGGAAGGAGGGCCTACCCAGGAGGAATTCTGTCAGGCACAGAGGGAGTGCCCCACCCTTGAGGGCATTCGGCGACAGGCCGAAGCCCAAGCAGCGGGAAATGCTGCGGGAAACTATTATATCTACTGGGAGGAAGACCTTCTTTACAGCGAGCCTAAGGCACCGGTGCATGGGTCCTCAATGTTCTTAGTGGTCCCCCAATGCAATCGAGCCTTTCTAATGGAGTTGGCCCACAAGATCCACCTGGCTGGACACCTGGGTCAAGATAAAACATTTGCTTGGTCTTGCGTGACTTGCAAGGCAAGTGGGAAGACTGGGACCAAGTTGAAGGCCCCCCGGAATCACTACCCATCATCGGAACCCCTTTATAGCGGGTAGGCATCGTCATTGTCGGGCCTCTGGATCCGCTGACCACCTCTGGACATCGGTTTATCCTAGTCCTGGTGGACCACGCCACCCGGTACCCGGAGGCCATTCCTCTGAGGACCATTACTGCACCTGCAGTGGCTCGGGCCCTGATGGGGATTTTTACCCGAGTGGGTATCCCCAAGGTTGTGGTGTCGGACAGGGGCACCAACTTTATGTCGGCCTACATGCAGGCCATGTGAAAAGAGTGTGAGGTGACTTATAAGTTCTCCACTCCTTACCATCCCCAGACCAACGGGCTCGTGGAGCGTTTCAATAAGACCTTGAAAGGAATGATCTGGCGTTTACCAGAGGACTTGAGGAAGAAGTGGGACGTCCTCTTGCCCTGTCTGTTGTTCTCCTAGAGGGAGGTGCCGCAGAAGGGGGTAGGTTTTAAACCCTTCGAACTTCTGTATGGACACCCTGTCAGGGGACCCCTCAGTCTCTTGAAGGAGGGTGGGAGAAGACTCCTAGGAGGCTTCCCCGGGATGTGGTAAGTTACATGCTGGCGTTCCGCAGCCAGATGGTCAAGTTGTGGAAGGAGGCAACCGACAACCTGGAGGCCAGTCAAGCAGTCATGAAGGAGTGGTACAACCGGAGTGCCCATCCGGTGAAACTGGAAGCTGGACAGAAGGTGTGGGTCATGGAGCCCGGAGAGCTTAGTACCCTCCAGGACCGGTGGACTGGCCCGTACAAGATACTGGAGAAGAAGGGCCCAGCCACGTACCGGGTGTTGCATGTCAACCTCCTCAAGCCGCACCATGAGAGCTCAGAACTTACCCTCCTGATGGTTACCGATGGGAGCAAGGAAGAAGAGAGCGAGCCTCTCCCGGACCTTCTGGCATCCCAGGAGAAAGATGGATCTGTGGAGGGAGTGGTCCTCTCCCCGTCCCTGACGCCGGAGCAACAGAGGGACTGCCCCCAGTTATTGGAGCAGTTTGCCTCCTTGTTTTCCCTCACTCCTGAGATCACCCACCTGTATAACTATGCCGTGGACACAGGAGACAGCCCCCCTGTCAAGACCAAATCGTACCGGCTGTCAGACAATGTGAAGACCAGCATCCAGTGGGAAGTCACCAAGATACTGGAGCTGGGTGTGATTAAGCCGTCCAGCAGCCCCTGGGCTAGTCCGGTGGTGTTGGTACCGAAAGCGAGCCCCACCGGGCACCACTCCTGAACTTCAGTTCTGTGTGGACTATCGAGGCCTCAACTCCGTGACCAAGACGGATGCTCACCCGATTCCTAGTGGCTCTCTGCGCCCCGTTACACTAAGCAAGCAAGAGGCGGCTGGTGAACGATTGAACAGACCATGTATTCATGCTTCTATTTTTATTTTTTTCTTTAGAAACTTCCTAATTGGCCATCTATAATATGGTGCCATTGTGTGGTTTTTTAACTCACTTAGAGGTAGGCCGAGGCTGTTTTACTGGCTTAGCCATAACAATAGCGGCTTTCAGTTAGGTCATTTTTTGATTAGTTTTTTTCTTCTTTCTTTTTTAGTGAGCTTGGCCCTGATGAGAACCTCTCAAATATAGAGGTTTGAAACGCGTAAGCTTGGTAAACCAAACGCTTGTGTTTTATTAAAAACTAGCAGCCCACCCCGGCCTTGCCCGGGGCAGAAAGGGGCTGGGGGCAGCCTCGCAGCAGGAGAGGCGGAGCAGAGCGGCCGTTTTGTTGGTCCTGGCCGCTTCTGCCCGCGCTTTGTTTCCCCCGACGTCCCATCACTCACTGTTCATGGCCCCCGCCCGTCCCTTGCTGCGCACCCGCGGCTGCTTGATTTACCTCATCCGCCGCTCCTCTCCGCGCTGTTGTGTTTACCGCTCCACTGCTATTCCGCTTCTCGCCGCTCCTGACCGCTTGTCCGATACCTCATCCGCCGCTCCTCCCCGCGCTGCCACTGCTCCTCCGCTTCTCGCCGCTCCTTTCCGCTTGTCCTCCGCAGCTCCTCCCCGCGCTCATGTTCTCCGCTCTTCCTGTTGCTCCTGAACGCCGCTCCTCCCAGCGCTCCCGATGTCACACGCCAACGTCGCAGCCGGCGCTACTTTCTAGGTACTACTTTATTTTTTTCGTAAATGTTTTAAATAACATAGATTTTTTATTTTTATATCGCCTATGTCCTTCTGCTTGCCCTGAGGTTTTCATAGATATCTTGGGTGTTTAGATTGGTGGTGTACTTTTCGAGTTTACCTGGCTCAAAGGACAGACTTCTCTCTTTATAATAGTAGTAAAGATACCTGCTATCAGATTTACACAAATATTCACTGAGTGTACTAATTGTATTGATTGTATATAATATTTTTTGGGGGGGAATTGAAAAACTGACATCAATTCATCAGATTGTTTGACGTTTGGTTTATTATTGTATAATGTGTATATTTTGTGTATAAGTATTAATGGAGTGAGTGTGAATTAGTGTATGTGATGTGATTTTGTCTTGTTAAGTATACATTTTTCTTGTTTTTGTGGGATATTGTTAAAAAAAATGTTTTGTACATATGGGTATAAAATGAAAAGAAAAATTTTTCTTTATAAAAAATGAAATAACTCTTTAAAGATAAACAAGCGTTTAATGAGCTTACGCATGTTTAGAGGTTTCTTACATGTGAAAAAAACAGCAGCATTGGCAACCAGTGTAGTTTTTTATGATTAGGTGCTCAGCCTTGTTGCGGATGAGCCAGACCCTTTATTGGTATTTGTCACCCGATCCCTAGGGCGGATGAGCTCGTTGACCGGTTAGGGGCAGCCCGATACTTGAGCACTTTCAATCTTACGTCAGGGTACTGGCAGATCGCCATGACGGACGGAGCCAAGGAGAAGACTGCGTTCTCCACCCCAGAGGGCCACTTCCAATTTCGAGTGATGCCCTTTGGATTGAAAAATACTCCAGCCACTTTCCAGCGGTTGGTAAACCAGGTACTTTCTGGCTTAGAGGCCTTCCCTGCTGCCTACCTGGATGATATAGCTGTCTTCAGCAGCAGCTGGGAGGACCACCTGGAGCATCTCCAGGTGGTGCTGCGGGCCCTGCAGCGGGCTGGCCTAACCATCAAGGCCAGATTGGACAGGAATCTACCTGGGGCACCTGGTGGGCGGGGGTAAGGTGCAGCCCCTCCAGGCCAAAATCGAGACCATCGAGGCCTGGGAGCCCCCCAAAACCCAGGCGGAGGACCGAGATTATCGCCACCGCAAAACAATAAGCGCCGCTGTGCCCCAGTTTCACCGCCTCCACCCGGGCACCAAGGGAAGGAGAACCGCTCTGGCGAAGGACGCGGCCGCGGCCCCCAAAGTCCAGGGAGGGCTACCACGGCTTCAGCAAGGGTCGCGCTAGTCCCCGTGACCGCGAGAGGAACGTTGCCAGGCGACCGGGGCGCTGGCCACGTCATCGGCCGCGCCTCTCCAGAAGTCGCACTCCGAATGGCTCCCGCGCCTCCCCTGAAAGCCGCCACCTCATTGGCTCCCGCGCCTCGAAGTAGATAGGAAGGCCGGAGCTTGCACAGGCCGGGTTAAGAGGGCTCCAAGGAGCACAGGAGCCCCTGACCTCCCCTGGCCAGAGCTGAAGACGCAGAACAACGAAGGGGCCTCGCCTCTTCCCCCTCAACGCCAGGTAACAACTCTGGGAGGGAGGCGAGGCCATTACCAGTAACAGGGCTGCCGGGGAGCAAATCTAAAGAGGAGTGGCAGCCCTGTGATCACCCAAGACTGAGAGAGGAATAGGCCAAGCGGCGGGGGCTGTAGTTAACCTCCTGCTGGCCTGAGCTGACTTTGGGAGCCCCCGCCTGACACCTAAAAAGGGGGGCTCAAAACCCAACACTGCGGAGACAGCCCCAGGGGTCTGAGAACTTCACCAACCCCGCCCCACTCGAGTACTAACTGCCCGGGGCGTGTTCCTTGCAGGAATGTCATTTGTGAACCTGAATAGAGCCTGAACTGGCGATATAAGTGTTACCCACATTTCCCAGATGTTAGTGAATGTTTAATTGCATGAATATGTGCTTCAGTAAGGTTGTCTATAATGAGCATATACCTAAGAAATGTTGCCTTCATTGCATAGGTGCCTAGGAAAGGTTGCCTGGGTTGAGGGTATATCTACCTAGGGAATTGTGCCAGCCATGATCTGGTGTCAGGGACTGTTTAACCTATGTACTGTGAGAAACCTATGTTATCTGCTCTACCAAGAAATAGATAAAGATACTTGTTTTTGTCAAATGCACTGGAAGTGGTGTCTATTTATTGCGTGTTCTTTACTGGGTCAGTGTGAGTGTGTGCTACACAACTACTTAACACATAGCTTTCGGAGTGCCTTTCCGCCTCGCACCAAGCTACCACGTCGGAGTCGGTGGTCCCTGGGACCTTCCGGCTCTAACAGGAAGTATTTATCTGATAACCATGGGGCTTGTGTGAGAAGAACGGAAGGGCGAGTTGGAGCCTTCATCAAAGAGTGTCTAAGCAAGACATTAAACAAGGGGTTGTCTGTTCCAAGAAGCCCTGATGATTTCACACAAATCTTATGTGATGATATCTCTGCATTTTTCCAGAACAAAATTGAGTCTATATATCAGAAAATAACACAATCTTCAAATTGTAAGAGCAATGTTGACTCTTTTTCTTCTTGGAAACCAAAGAATGAAAGCAGCAGATTTACTACGATCCCGGAGGTTAGTTTGTCTGAGGTCACTGCTTTGTATAGTCAAATTAAATCAGGATCCCCAACCGATCTCCTGCCTGCTAAAATGATAGCTTCTCTGGGAAGCCTGCTCTCCCCAGGTTTTCGAACATTAATCAACCTCTCTCTTAAGGAAGGACAAGTGCCCAGTGTCTGGAAAAAGGCGATTGTGAACCCTATTCGTAAAAACGCGGCGCTGCCATGGTCAGACTTGAACAACCTCCGCCCGATCTCCCTCCTGCCCCATCTGAGTAAGATGACTGAGAAACATGTCAATACACATGTGTCTAAATACATCGAGGCAGCAGACGGTCTGGACACTTTTCAATCTGGGTTCAGACCTAATCACAGCACCGAATCAGCTCTCCTCTCCGTGACCGATACCATCCGGATGGCACAGGATAGAGGAGGATCCATGATTCTGGTGCTGTTCGATTTGTCCGCTGCCTTCGACACGGTGTCACATGAGATTTTAATCAGTCGTCTGAAGAAGGTAGGGATAGGCGGAACTGCTCTGGCATGGCTAGAAAGCTTCCTTCCTGGCCGCTCACAAAGTGTTCGACTGGGCTCCCATTTTTCCATCTTTAGGGAGCTCACCAAGGGGTCCCACAGGGCTCATGCCTAAGCCCCACATTGTTTAATGTGTATGTGGCCCCCTTGGCTGAAATTGTGAGAGAATATGGGTTCACACCGATATCATACGCAGATGACACCCAGCTGCTGTTCCCTTTTAAGACAATGACGTCAGCAGTCAAAAACTCCTTCGCTGCAGGTATGAGAGCTGTATCCCATTGGATGACCTCCAATTGCCTGCAATGCAATGTGGGCAAGACGGAGGTCATGCTTTTCGGAGAGGCCCCGCTCCTGTGGTCACCTGAGTGGTGGCCTCCCGATCTAGGCTCTGCCCCTTGTCCCAAAGAGATAGTAAAAAACTTTGGGGTTCGACTTGATCAATCTTTGACACTCAAAGATCAGGTCAATCAGGTGACGGGATCTTGTCTTAGGGTCATTGGACTCTTGAGAAGGGTGTTCCCTTATCTAGCGGATAGCCATAGGAAGACCTTAGTCCAGACATTGGTAATCAGTAGATTAGACTACTGTAATGGGCTGCTTATTTCTGCCAATGAGGAACAACTTGGCAGGCTACAGGTAGCCCAAAATACAGCTGCTAGACTGATCCTGAACGTTCCATCTAGATCCCCCTCTCGTCCTCTGTTGAACAAACTACATTGGCTGCCTATTCGCCAGAGGGTGAAATTCAAGGTATGCTGTACTATCCATAAATGCCTGTCTGGCATTGGTCCTAAGTACCTATCAGAAATATTTAGACCCTATGAGCCAGGTCGCTCTCTGCGCTCTCAGACTCAATCTCTGCTCCAGGTACCACGGATCAAAAAAGAAAGACAGGGAGGCCGAGCTCTCTCTTATGGAGGCCCCACCCTTTGGAACTCCCTGCCCCTCACCCTTAGGCAAAATCCTAATTTTGCCACTTTTAGGAAATGCCTAAAGACTCATTTGTTCCTGACCATGTAGATATTCTCTCTTCCTGCCCTGATTGTCTTTATTTGGATATAGCTCTGGTAAGAACACAAGCGCGGAGATACCCCTTCGGGGGTCGAATTCCTGCGCTATACAAGCGAATAAATAAATAAATAAACTGTTCTGGGAGGGTATCCATCACCCCTACCTTTGCCTGTACAGTAACTCCATTAGGTAGTGTAATAGGGATATAGGCTACGGGATGAATACGGACATCCCCGTGCACACAGCGTATAGATATCTGTTAGTTAGGACAGAGTTGTGATTCCTTTACTAACATGCTGGGTAGAACAGACTGCCTACAACCTGAGTGCAAAAGGGCCTTAACTGTATGTCCGTTCAGGGTAAGACTTACAAAAAAACAGGAACCACATTCCTCTGTATATAGGATGCTTTGCGGAACACAACAAACATCCATCGGTTCATCGTGGTTTTTCTTTTGGGAGCAAAATCTGGCTATATGGCCCCATTCTCCGCAATCATAACACTGGGGGCCTTTAAATAGAGTGGCCTCACTTTTGGGAATACGATCTTTTGGCGGTTCCACAAAAGGCTTGCTTTTCTTCTCGACTCACCCACGTCCCGAACTGAAGCGTGTGGTTTTCTCTGGTTCATATACTAATGGCTTTGATTGGGCCCGGGCAAAGGATGTCGCCCTGTCCACTACTTGCTCTATAGAGAGATTGGTCTGTTGTCTGAGCCATCTTTGGGTAGGTGTGGGTAAAGCCTCCAGGAACTGCTCTAAATAGATCAGTGCCATTATTTCTTCCTTACTATTTTCTTGAGGCCTGAGCCATTTATCAGCGTCTGCTTTTAATCTGAAAAACAATGTCTTTGGGGTGTCTCCAGGATGACCCCGTTCCTTCCTAAACCGTACCCAGAACGCTTCTGGATCTACCCCTAGGTGTTCCAGTATGACCTTCTTTATTTCTTTATACTTTGTAGTACCTGTGGGGTTTGCTACTTGATGGGCGGCCTGTGCCTCCCCAGTCAGCAGTGGTGCCAAAAAGAATGGTCACTTCACCTGTGGCCACCCACAGGCCTGAGCAGCCCTTTCAAAATTCAAAAGGACTGCATCCGGGTCCTCATTAGGATAATACTTTTGTAGTGAGACAGTGGGATAACCGGCATGTACCCCTGGTCGGCTCTGTTGACCTGAGGGCAAGTGAGCCTCTCCTTCAGCAACCCTCTGAATACAGTCCAGTTGTTGGGTTAGAGAGGCCTTGAACATATCTCTATCAGCTTGAGCAGACGTAATTTTTCTCTCGATGGCCCATTCTAGTTTTTCTTGTCTGCGTATTAGTTGCTGTATAAGGTTCTCCATTATGCCAGATGTTAGACCTGACATAATTGGCGCGAGTCTCCCTTCCATTTTTGATGGATTGCCTCCTCTGTTTTGATATGTTTTGCTGGTTTTATGTTTTGGGCACTGTGACACTGCTAATCAGTGCTACAGTGCAAGTGCTCCCAATGTTAAATTGATATACTAATTGGATTCCATGATTGGGTTATTTGATTTATCTGTCAGTCCCTAGTACAGTGCACCATATGTGCCCAGGGCTTGTAAATCAAATGCTGCTGGTGGGCTTGCAGCACTGGTTGTGCCACCCACAGAAGCAGCTTGTAAAAGGTGTCTCAGGCCTAACATTGCAAGTCCTGTGTGCAGTCTAGTACTGCCGTGTCGACTTGGCCAAGTGCACCCACTTGCCAGTCCCTAAACCTTCCCTTTGCTTCATATTAGACACCCCTATGGTAGGCCCAAGGGCAGGGTGCATTGTAAGTATAAGGTAGGACAAGCTCTGATGTGTGTAGCATGTTCTAATAGTGAATTACTGACATTTTCGTTTTTCACTATTGAAGGCTACCTGTTCTCATAGGCCAGAATGGGCAGTTAGATTATTACATTCCTATAATCCTAACTGACTCAGGAAACATGGTAGAAATTCGAATTTAGTATCCCTGAACTCAGAATAATAAAATACATCTTTAAGTGAAGTTGGTTTTAATATTCTGTGTTTGAAAATACCACATTTAGAAAGTAGGTATTTTCTTGCCTAACTATCCAGGCCTGCCTCTGCTGGGTTGTGTATTCCTTGTCTGAGTTTGTGAGTGACAGGGCTGGGGGATTCCAGGAGACAGGCTGGGGCAGCCCGGTGGTGAATAGAGAGATCTGCATCTAGATGGGAGGGAGGAGTTGCACCTGGGACCTGAATAGGGCTGGGCCTTCCCTCTACAATGCTGGCTCCACCCCCTGTGGCTTTTTCTGGAGTCTTTACCCTGCACTGTGAAAGGAGAGGAGGAATCATGTCAACAGAGTGCTCTAGAGCTGTATCTTCCCTCCCCTGTGCTGGCTCCACCTCCTGTAGGGTGGCTTATGTCTCTGCCCTGCACAGTGAAAAGAAGAAGAGGGTCATGTAAACAAAGTGCTCAGGTACTGGTTTGGACTAGTGAGGTACTGGGTTTTTCAGAACCGGCACAGACACCGGTAACCCAGCGGTGTCAGGGTTCACCCAGAGACCTCGGGTTCTTCCTGATCCAGACCACAGAAACTCAGAGTCTTCTAGGTGAAGTCAAAGATCGATTTATTGGCTGCAACCAAGGTAACAAGTGTCCTAGAAGTACAACACACGGGGAAGTATATTCTCAGGAGACTGCTCGAATTTACAAAGTCAGGCTTCTCTTCTTATACACAATTTTAAGCTTCAGGCAAAACATTCTTGGTTGTAAAGTAAATCGTTAACATATTTCCAATACAAAGGAAAAAGCAGAGTCATGATGACATGTCCATATTTCACTTCGTGCTACCTACAACAAATCACCCGGCAAGGCCTAACATTTCATCAGATATAGGTGGACCCCCAATAAAAACGGGCACCTCCCCACCATAAAGCAAGTGAAGCAAAGGAGCAGAAGTAGATGTGAGCAAGATACGGCAGGTGTGTGCGCTGAAATGGTTTTATGGCTTGTTGAGCCTTGATGTTATCTTGTTCGGCCACTGGGAGGGGAACTGACCTAACGAGTTCGGCCTGGGGCATTGGTTCCAACTTGCACAGGTCATAGGAAAGTCGATTAAGGAGTACGTGTCCTTGCTGAAATGAATTTGGCTGGATTAAGGCCTATGTAAAGGGCAACACACAAGATGGCTGCAGTATATAAAATGGAAGCCAAGGGTTCTGGACGATAATGACGATTTCGAGGAGAAATCGTTACTCGAATACGCAGAAAATATATGTACATGGTGTGCTCGTCATTCTCGGTCTTTTGATACCAAATTCGTCATGTTTCGATGAAGTTTTAATTCTCGAGTCCAGAACGATTACATGAATCCAGAATCTTCAGAACCACAAACCCTCCTTTTGCCCTTACATAGGCAATTAATCTATCCTCATGTTAATCTGAGTCCAGATCTATATTCCTAAAGTCATTGAGATGTTGCTGTAACATCATTCTAGTACTCAGTTCATCTCTTGATACAGGCTTCCTTATACATGATGTAACACAGAGGCCACATATTGCAGGAGCACACTGTATGCATAGACAGAACAGGAAAAGAATGGCTAAGATCATCCCAATAACCATTAGAATTTTCCATCCCCAGGCAGATATCAGTTCCCAGAACCATCCCATTAACGACCAATCTCCTTTATCCACATGAATAGATTCGGAAATCTTATGTAGTTTGGAGATGGCCTGGTACACTGTTGGAGCGTTATCAGGGATGAAGATGCAGCAACTAGATTGGATCAATCTGCATACCCCACCTCGGTCTGCAAGTATGACATCTAAAGCGACCCTGTTCTGAAGGGTCATAAGTCGATCCGACTGGAGCTCAGCAGTCAAGTTACTAAGGGCACCAGTAGTTTCAATCACGGTGGACTCAACTACCCTTGTCAATTGCCTAATGTTCCTGCTGTTAGCCATGGATCCCCAGAACGGCAGAAAACCCTTTGCAAAGTCTCCAAATTCTTGACCTGCAGTGTCTTCTTCACTCAAGACACCTCTAACTATCCTTGTCCTGTGGTAATCTGTGTAGGTGGGGGGCAACAGGAAGGAAACAAAACATGAGCCCGAAAAGTCAGGGGGCAACCATGTATAGGCTCTATCGTGGCAGATGAAATAAGTACCCTTAGCTGCTAAAAACGCAGGGGAGGTCTGAGATCCAAAAACATACGTTTCAGTACAGACACTCTTCCCTAACTGAGCCCTGGGATTCGTGCCATTACCTTGCAGACACAGATGACCCTGATGGGGTACAATCCAAATCGGGGACGATCTCTTAGCTTGCTGTTTCTCACTTAGAGTAGCTCCATATCCAGTCATGTTCCATCCTATGTATAATAGTGTCTCATCTCTAGGGATAGTCTCATAAGAAATACCTTCCTTAATCGTGTCTACTATACCCTTGACTAGAGCGCTCTTTCTAGGATTGTCTGTTACAGAACGTAGGGGGTAGATTTCGTGTGCATATATGAACATTGTCCTATATGCCCATACAGAACCATTGTGACTAAATGGCAGGACCAAATAAGGGATACCTTTATCCGTTGTGTGAGGCATAAGGCCACATACCCAACAGTTAGTTTTGTTCATTACAAGTTGGTGCTGATGTAGCAACTGAACAAAGGAGTTATTAATGAACTCCAATCTCCTATTTGATTCGTGATCAGGCAGAGGGTGGAAAGAATGAGAGGAAACAGTAGGAGGAGGTATGGGTGATGCAGTGGGTGCAAATGTTACACGAAAAGAAAGTAAAACATAGCTGATCAAAAATATCATTACACTGAATAGCATAAGAATACACAATATTATAAAACTTTTCCTTGTCATCACGTTGCACAACTTGTGCTTAAAATTCATCCGTTTGGCAGGTCTCTCCACATCGGGAAACTCCATCCTCTCTAAAGTGCTGCCCGCGGTGGGAGGTTGCCTCTGCTAAGGGATGCTTCTGTCAGTCTAGGGCAACTCCCTTGGACCAACCAGAACTACCGACCTATCGTCGTCAGCTGCACCCCAAAGACTTTAATCAACCGCGGCCCTAGCAGCGGAACCCGGATGGCGGTTCGAAAAACAAAAATAAGCAAGTTTCCTAGATGGGAGAGCTGCACTTTCAAAAATAGTACTTGGGGAAAAGGAACTATCTGTTTTATTAGTTCATGGATCTTAGTCTCAAATTGCAAAAAGAAAGTGTTTCATTAGTTCGTTTTTCTCGGTCTCAAATTGTATCGTTGTTTCCCCGGTATTGTCTGATCCTGGAACAAAAGGTCAGGCTCTGTAGTGTTCAATAGCTTGGATGGTGGCACAGCCTTGTGCGAAATGTTCTCATTTTCTTGTTCAGAGTCAGTTCTTTTTACAGGTACGTCATGAAAAGGGACGGCATGTGGCACGGTATCAGGTTCTGGGTCAGTGACACCCTTCTGGACCCACTGGTCAGAGGGCAGAGGGAAAGGTATTTTCTTACAATGGATCCCGTGGACCCAGTTGGCCTTCTCCTCCACCCGAACGGCTGACCTTGTAGACAGAAGGACGAGATGAGGCCCGGTCCACCTGGGCTGGTCGTTCTTCGTTCTTTGAAAGTTGCGGACAAGAACCCAGGAACCGGGGTCAATGGCGTGACCAGGAGTCTCAGAGACCGGAGGCAGGGTGCTGTGAACCTGTTGATGCAAAACACGCAATTTAGCCGTCAATTCATACAGATAATCGAGCAAAACAGGGTGTTCCAGTTCACTAAATTTTGTGGGTCTAGGCACTCCCCATATGTTGGCTGGCCGGCCAAAAACTATTTCATATGGACTAAGTTTCACTCGTGAATGCACAGTCATTCTAGTGGACAGGAGTGCTAAGGGTAGAGCGTCAGGCCATTTAAGACCTGTGCTCGCTTGGATTTTGGCCAGTTTAAGTTTTAACGTGCCGTTGTAACATTCTACTAATCCAGCTGATTGGGGGTGATTTGCAGCATGGAACTTCTGCCGGATACCTAGCCCTTCACACACTCTCTTCATCACACGACCCACGAATGCACTTCCATTGTCAGACCAGACCATTCTAGGCATTCCGAACCTGGGGAAGTACTCTTTCACAAGGGCTTTTGCTGTGGACAAGGCAGTATTGTCTTTTAGGGGATAGGCTTCTACCCATCTTGAGAAGGCACAAACAACAACGAGTACATATTTTAAATTGTTGCACCTTTCCATGTGAATGAAATCTAGCTGCAAAACCTCGAACGGGTATGTAGGAGGTGCAAAATGACCAGCTGGAGTTGGGGTTCCCCTACCAGGATTGTGTTTCAAACATACCATGCAATTTTTGACAACATTCTCTGCACATTTGGGAATCCCTGAATTCTTCCATACTGGGGCCAACAACTCGCAAATCCCTTTCACGCTGATATGAGCCATTCCATGAGCCATTGTAACCACTGCAAGCACATATGCATCGGGTAACAACCATCTCTGCTGCTCTGATAATTCAATCCAGCAACCATTTGCATCCATTCTACCCGTACTTTCTCTCCACGTGCTCAATTCTTTCTCTGTGGCCTCAGCTTGAATGGACTTCACACTCTCTATTGTGTCTTCACACAGTCCAACATCACCAGTCCATCTTGCAGGGCCTGCAACATACATTCGGCTCATTACATTCTTTGCAGTTTCTTTCGCGATTTCATCAGCAAATGCATTTCCGCGACCAACATCATCAGTCACCTTCTTGTGAGCACTACATTTCACAATCGCTATTTGCAGGGTCACGGTCAGTGATTCAAGAAGCTCATTCACCAACTGACCATGCTGAATCTTAGCTCCATGCAAAGTCAGGAATCCACGTTCTCTCCACAATCGCCCAAAACTATGAGCCACTCCAAATGCATACTGACTATCAGTGTAGATAGTCACTTTCATTCCCTTGGACAACACACATGCTCTCGTGAGTGCAATTAATTCTGCTGCTTGAGCCGAATTATGTGGGATACGTGCAGCTTCAACAACTGTATGCAAAGTCGTGACAGCATATGCTGCAGTTGTGTCACCACTCGGGAGCTTAAAGCATGAACCATCCACCCATAATGTACCATCACACTCAGCAAGAGGGGTATCGAATAAATCTATTCTCCCTTTCGTCTCTTCCTCTGTTCTGAGAAAACAATTGTGCTGTTCTGAAACATTTGATTCCTCTGCAATTGGCAACAATGTAGCTAGATTTAAGGTACTGCATCTTTTTATGTGCACATGGCTCGCTAGCAGTGTCAATTCGTAACTGGACAGTCGAGCACTAGTTAAGTGCTGTGTCTTGGTTCTATTTAACAACGTGTCTACTGCATGTGGGACCATCACGATTAGTGTATTATTCATTACTAGACCAGCAGACTGTCGAATAGAGACAGCTGCTGCTGCTGTGGCTCTTAAGCAACTCGGTAATGCTTGTGCTACCAGATCCAAGGTCGACGAAAAATAGGCACATGGACGCTGCCTACCTCCGAACAACTGAGTCAACACTGACAATGCACAGCCCTCTTTCTCGTGGACATATAATGTGAAAGGCTTACTGTAGTTGGGAGTACCTAACACAGGAGCCGAACATAATGCTGTGCGCAATTCGAGAAAACTTCTCTGACACTCTTCAGACCAGGGAATGGGATTGGGTGTATTTTTGCACGTTAATGCCACCAAGGGTTTGGCTAATAACGAAAAATTTGGAATCCACTGTCTACAGTACGATGTAATGCCCAAGAAAGCACGCACTTCTCTCTGTGTTTGTGGCACATTCAATTTCGCTATTGCCTGAATTCTTTCTGAGGTCAGTTTCCTTCCCTCCTTCGATAAGAGGTGACCTAAGTAGGTCACTTCTTGTCGGCAATACTGTAGTTTGGAAAGTGACACCTTGTGATGAAGATCACACAGATGACACAACAATGACAGCGTTGCCTTTTTACAAATTTCCTCAGTGTCTGCAGCAATGAGTAAATCATCCACATACTGTACAAGAGTAGCACCTTCAGGTAAAACAATAGTATCAAGCTGTGTTTTTAGAGCTTGACTGTATATTGATGGACTTTCACAGTAGCCCTGAGGAGCGCGTTTAAAGCGGAAGCTGCGACCTCCTAAACTGAAGGAAAAAATATCCCTGCTTTCCTCAGCAATCGGGATGCTGAAGAAAGCATTCTTCAGGTCAATCACCGAAAACCATGAGGCAGATGCTGGAATCATAGTCAATAATGTGGTAATGTGGTAACGCGCCAGGATACTATTTTTTTAGTAATTGAGCGCGATATAAAAGCCTTTAATAATAATAATAATAATAATAATAATAATAATAATAATGTCGGGAACAACTGGGAATTGTGGCACAACTATTTTATTCATCTCTCTCAGGTCAATCACAAATCTGTACACAGGTGGCTGAGAAGGGTCAGTTCGTTTTAAAACAGGCAGAACAGGACTATTGCAAACATTTCCTCGTGTTTCTTCAATCACATCCTTTTCAATCAATTCGTAAATGATCGCTAGCAAAGCTTTTTCACCTTCACTCGAGATTTTGTATTGGGGAATTCGTGGCATTTTAACGTTGGCTTTCAATGTTACAACATATGGTGGAATTTCTAAAAGGCCCACATCATTAGGACCAGTGGCCCAAAGAATATCTGGAAGAAACGACAATTCTGCTGGAAGTTTGTCCCTCGACAAATACATGGGAGAAACTACTTTCTTACCTAGAGTAAGGTGTACTCCTGAAGGAGAACAGTACAAAGTCGCATACAATCTTTTTAACAAATCCAATCCTAGCAAGTTTTCACCACAACCTGTTGTCAGAATGAGGGGGAGCTTCGAATTCGCAAGGACCAACAGAAAGAGACAAAGGGTCAGAAATCGGATTTCTAACTGGGGCGCCAGAAAAACCTACAGAAACGTCCATTTCGCCAGACAAAGGTGCGCCAGGGAGTTTGGAGTGCATAATAGAACTCTTTGTAGCACCAGTATCCAACAGAAAAGGCTCTGACACACCTGATGTAATCACCTCAACGTAAGGTCCACTCTGATCTACTGGAACTGAAACAACTCCCTCTCTTTGTCTATGGCTGTCCTAGCAATCATTACCCTCCAAATACTCATCTACTGTATAGTAATCATCAACATAGTATTGAGCTGTCCTGTCAGATGCGTTGTTCTGCTGATCGAATCCATTCATAGCATTTTGTGGTGGAAGGGGACGTGTGTTCTGGGGGACGTTTCCACGTCCTCTACCTCTAGGCGCTTGCTGAACACCACGACCTCTTACACCAGAAACACCATTCGCACGTTGTAACAAAATAGGACAATTATACTTGAAATGACCCACTCCTTTGCAATATGAACACTGGTTGGGGCCTACAGGTACACGGGGTTGAGTGTACTCGACTCTTTGCGAGTTCCTCTGATACTGTTGAGGCTGCTGAAAATTACTCTGATAATTATTCTGACCATTATTATTTTGATTACCGCCACCACGTGGCGGATATGCTTGCTGTAGCAAAACCTTCGTTTTCAATTCTTTGGTTTTCTTTTCTACTCTATCTTTCTCGTCCTTGTCTCTATTTTCGTAATATTGTGCAGTAGCTAATATCTGCGCTGAAGATGAGACTGCCCAAGAACTTTCTGAATCCTTTAACTTTTTAAACAATTCCGGAAGCAGATTGTGCACGAATTTATCGACGAACAACCTCTGACCACCTTCAGTGGTCATATCTTGACCGCTGTGGTCGACAAATGTCTCCTCAAACCTGGTGAAGAAATCTGAGACAGTTTCTTCTTTCTTCTGTTTGCATGCAGACAACTTGTCCCAATTTACACGTTTTGCAGGCATTATCGTTTTCATGTAATCAACTATTCTACCAGGGAGTTCTGCTATCAAAGGCTCAGGCTTACCGCCACCAACTTGTCGGGCATCTGCAGCGGCAATATTAGCCCATGAGTCACCTAACTCTTGATCATGATCTGTATGACGAATTTTACCCCATAAAGGCTGTGGAACAACATTCCCAAATAGCATATCGAACTCGGCTAAATTCATTATACATGACCCAGCAGTTTGTGACAACTCTTTGTAATATCCTGCAGGATTTTTACGCGGATCAGGTAATGTCTGTTTAAGGGCTAAAACTTCAGCTCGCTTCCATGGGACATGTACCCATACACGCTGAAAGTGTGGTAAAATAGGTGGGTTAACAGTTGTGTCGCCCTCTCTCCATTGTGGGGGAACTTCTCTCATCGGGTATTGTCGCGCCTTTTTCCTACTAGATGCACTAGGCTCAGATTGTGACCCAGAACTGCTTCCCTTACTCTGATATGATAACAACATTTCAACTGCTTTTTCCATATCTGGACCTACAATCATGCCCTCTCCAAACTTAAACCGTACACGACACATCTCTTGCGGGATGCATTCCAGATCATTGTCTTCCAAATCCTCGCAAAGGAAAACACACATCTGTTCGAAAACATATCTCTGCGTCGGTGCTTCCCATTGATGGAAGACTTCCATGACAGACTCTACATCATACTTTACAGTGTCCATAACCCATTTTCGTGCTAAACGATTCAATGAGTCTCTCTCTTGATAGTCAGGCAGTCGACTTCGCAACTGTCTTCGTTCTATTTTAGGGGTCGTAGTAGGCGACCCAAAAAGAGGTGAAAGAAGGTTAGTGACAGTGCTGGCCATCTGCTGCCGAAGGGAAGGTGAAACTGAAGGAAGAACGGGGTGAGATAAGGCAGAGGCAGAGATACCGGCAGAGGAGGCATCAGGAGAAATAGAAGGAACACTAGGCAAAATCATAGAGGGAGCATTAGGAGAAGTAGAGAGTGCACTAGGCAAAATCGTAGAAAGCACAGGTGAAACAGGTGTGATTGGTGGGCCTTGAGGAGGCTGCACCAAAGGAGTAGGAGCCAGCTGAAGAGTAGCTGGTGGTTGCTGCAGAGGAATAGGAGGCATAACAACCACAGGTTGTGCAACTGTGGGTTGTGGAGGTGCCGTTGGATTTTGTGCATAGGGGGGTGGTGAACTTAATAAATGCGACATTAATGGATCTTTTTCACGCTCTTTTGCTGCCTCTTGCTGAAGAGACGGCAAAACTGGATAACATTTATCTATTATCATTTTACGTTGCCTGTGCAACTGCTCACTCATCTGCTCTTCTTCATTGTCTTTAAACTGCATAGCAGCTTGCATTACTGAAATTCCTCCTTCTCTCTTATTTTTCTTAGCTAATTTGATTTCTTTTTGTTTGGCCTCCTTACGCCATAGGCGAAAAGAGTCAAACATCGCTGGCCGGGCTTTCTTCTTGAAAAGTTTAACTTCAAGGTTTCGGTATCAAAGCTACCATATTGGGGCCATTTTAAAACACCATCTTTCCTGGTGTATTTGATCCATACTTTGTTGTATGTGATGGGGCCTACCCCATGTTTCACATATAACTCGTAAGTTGGAGTTCCAACCGGAGGAACCGGACATGAGTCCTCCAATCGGGAGTCCCTATTATTACAACCAAGACAAAACAAATTTCCAAGTCTAAGACTAGGCATCTTCGCTCTCTAGTCTAGTTCCAAACTTCAAAGGATTATCGATTACGATATTTCTCGTGAATACACGAGTCCTTCGGTTTTGGGGCTTGCAAGTACCAACAATTATTCCAAAGGATACCCAAGATTTAAGACCAACTAAGGAATGGGAGACGCTCCACTTATACTTAACTGAAATATCGATCACGTCACCAGAAGACTCGTCTTAGTGTTTCGCTCTACCAAACTTCAAGGGTCCAAATCAGGGCGATAGCCAGGGCAGCAGTCCTTGTAGCCGTCGGGAAGCGGGGAACCTCGCAGCAAAGACCTTCGGACCACGTCGACATGCAGGGGTCGATGAGGTGGTTGGCCGTCCTCCGGAATTTTCACACGAAGCTCCTCACGAACCTCTGGCTGACTGGTACCACTGGAATCACCCCAAACGTTGGGCGCCAACTGAGGTACTGGGTTTTTCAGAACCGGCACAGACACCGGTAACCCAGCGGTGTCAGGGTACACCCAGAGACCTCTAGTTCTTCCTGATCCAGACCACAGAAACTCAGAGTCTTCTAGGTGAAGTCAAAGATCGATTTATTGGCTGCAACCAAGGTAACAAGTGTCCTAGAAGTACAACACACGGGGAAGTATATTCTCAGGAGACTGCTCGAATTTACAAAGTCAGGCTTCTCTTCTTATACACAATTTTAAGCTTCAGGCAAAACATTCTTGGTTGTAAAGTAAATCGTTAACATATTTCCAATACAAAGGAAAAAGCAGAGTCATGATGACATGTCCATATTTTACTTCGTGCTACCTACAACAAATCACCCGGCAAGGCCTAACATTTCATCAGATATAGGTGGACCCCCAATAAAAACGGGCACCTCCCCACCATAAAGCAAGTGAAGCAAAGGAGCAGAAGTAGATGTGAGCAAGATACGGCAGGTGTGTGCGCTGAAATGGTTTTATGGCTTGTTGAGCCTTGATGTTATCTTGTTCGGCCACTGGGAGGGGAACTGACCTAACGAGTTCGGCCTGGGGCAATGGTTCCAACTTGCACAGGTCATAGGAAAGTCGATTAAGGAGTACGTGTCCTTGCTGAAATGAATTTGGCTGGATTAAGGCCTATGTAAAGGGCAACACACAAGATGGCTGCAGTATATAAAATGGAAGCCAAGGGTTCTGGACGATAATGACGATTTTGAGGAGAAATCGTTACTCGAATACGCTGAAAATATATGTACATGGTGTGCTCGTCATTCTCGGTCTTTTGATACAAAATTCGTCATGTTTCGATGAAGTTTTAATTCTCGAGTCCAGAACGATTACATGAATCCAGAATCTTCAGAACTACACTAGGCAGAGGCCTCTCTGCCTTCAGAGGACAAAGGATTTTGGGGTATAAATATTGGGACCCTGGTCCCAAGGAATTAGATCACTTCTGGAACAAGAAACCTTTCTGCCAAGGAGAAGAACCAAGGAAGCTGCAGGAGTTTGGACTGCCCCTCTGCCAGTGTTCTGTTTGCTGGGTTGGCCTGCAGTGGTTGCTTCATTGCCAAGGGAAAGGAGAAGGACTTTGTAAGGACTTTTATCTACAGAATATTCTCCAAGGGCTTGAATTGCGCTTGCCTGACTTCTGTTTGTCTCTCCCCGCAAGTAACCCCGTAGGCGCCCACGCACCTGTGAGAGTCACGTCCCTCCGGGGCCGTGGCCGGACTCTTCCGCTCAGCTCTGCGGCAGCTGGATTCCTTCGCCGGCTTCTCTGGTCTGGACACCTGCTCTCCTCTCATAATCTTCCTTTTTCTCCTCTTCGAGGAACTCCTCTCGCACCGGGCGCACCACTCCTCCTTCTCCTCCGTGTATCAGCGTTTTTGGCCCCGCCTCCCGTGCTCTCTCTTGTCTTCTTTCTTCCGTTGTTGTCCACCCCCACGTGACCTCCTACGCAGGTTGTAATTGAGACCCTCTTAAAGTGCCTGCTGTCGTCACTCTCGTCTCCTGTATCGATGGAAGGCACGTCAACTGCCGCATTCCAAATGGGCTGTAAGAAAAATAGGGGGGCGATATAAGAGGAAATGCAGTCTTTATCTCCCGTCTCTGGTACTCTCTCGTCCTGGCTAGTGACTTCCTGACAAATACTCAAAACATTAGCATTGCGATCAATAGGACCTTGCCACACATGTAGAGGGCAAAGTGGAGTTCAAGCATTTTGACTGCTCCTACAGTCTGCAATGGCAGGGCAGCTGTCATCTGTTTACCTGGGTCACTCTGAGTGGCACAGACAGTGCTTCAGCCCTGGTGACACCGTTAACTCCCATGCCTTGGGTACCACTGGTACCATATTCTAGGGACTGATCAGGGCATTTAAGTCCTTATCAGTTAGGGTTACCAATTTACCTATAATCCAGCGCGACACCTAATCAGGGATCAATACTCAATAACATCACATTTAAATGGCCCATACATATTCACCCACATCCCTGATGCGCTGGGGGTCAAGTTTTAATGATGTGATCATTTGTTTTCTTCTACAGGTTTGTATCTGACATCTCTAAATACATAATTGAACCCGCACGTCAACTCTCTTTCCTCAGATTGATGGACCATTAGTTGAGACGTTAACGGTAATAACAGTACTATCTAACTATCTAATTAGCTAAATAATCACAGACTCTCTGTAAGATTAATAAAGTTTATCTCAAAATAATGTGTAGAATGAATGCTCATTGCCTACAGGTTACAAGGCAAACAAAGAAAATGAACAAGAAGGATAGGAAAACATCAGCAAATTGCAAAGAGTGTCATACTAATCAAATGAACGAAAGCATATGAAGGAGTGGATAGATGAAAACACATAAGTTTCAAAGACAAAATACATTTGCAAAGGTTTGTACAAAGTACAAATCATGAAGATATACTAACCCAAACGATCAGAGAAATACCACCCCCCTGGCCAAGGAGGTAGTGGGGTCCCCTGAAATAGAGTCAGGGAACAAAGATTTCAGGAAACAGGAACAGGTCAGGAACAGCTAGGCATCTCTGCAAACCAACAGACAGCAACAAATCACCCCTCTATCTCTCTCACCGGACAACCTTCTCTTCCTCCAATCACACCCCTAAAGGCACCCCAGTTATACCCTAAAACTTACATGTCCAACCTACAACAGTTGAAACATTTCATGAAACTCAGGCTCTCACTGGATGGTTTGGGGGTGGTTAATCACACCACCATGATCACATTCATAATTCTTCAATCTTCTTTTCTTTATTCAATGTTCTCATTACGTGATCCACGACATGTGAATGTACGTATATTCATTTAGAATATATGTAACAATTTCATGGTTCACATGAGTCCCTTTTGCTGTGTCCATGTAAGAAGGATATGCACTGACTTTAGGTCCCATGGCCAGTCTCGTATCTTGGCAGACAATGTTTTTTCATAGCTGATCAACCTTTGACTTTAGCACTTCTGTGCAGCGCTCAGCTTTTCTGTCTATTCATCGGGTTATACATGGTTTTCTCCAGCCCCATCTACCATATGATTTTAGAAAAAGCAGGCCCATTCGGCTCACTATGACAAATAAAACATAGGCATTTATTAACCTGTTGACCGTGGCGCGAATTTCGTGCCGCAGGTGATTTATGGAGTGGGCATGTTTCGGACGGCCCCCGGCCGTCCTCCGCACACGCCCACTGTGATGTCGGACGCACCGAATGGGTTAATTACATGAAATGCACGTTTCACTGTTTACCACCCACCTTTGCACTATCCAACGTTAATATTTTTCTTAGCAAAGCTTTAAGCAAAAGCGGCAATATTTTTTGATTATTTTTAAAGCAGGATGCGAAATGATGCCTAGTCATGCATTATTTTGTTTCTTTCGAAGCGCAGTGTAAAATGCGGCTTAGTTCTGTGAGAAGTTAGCCTGGCACATGATGTCCACTATTCTAGTGGGCACCTTGCACCAGTCTAAACTACCCTTATTGATGGTGGTTGTAAAGTCAACCTTATAGACAAGCTAGTGGTAGCATGGACCAGCAGTCTTAGGCTAAACTCCAAAGAGCATGTGAAGCTGTTTGTTTTACCAATTATAATCCCTTGAATACCAAATGAAAGGACACCACACAAGGAATATATCAAATATATATGTATTTATTTCTAACACAACCCCTCTGCACTCTTTATGAGGTCAGAGATTGAAGTACCTCACAAGTTACTCAATTAGCATACTATAAGTTGCACAAATACAGTTATGCCCTAGGGGCCTCACAAACCATATACTAAGTAAGTGGTATAAGGACCACTTCAGAAGTAGTGAATAGGCCTAGGGCCTAGAGAATCGCTGGGGCTACACTAGACGACCAAAGGTTAGGAAGTAGTAAACCCACGGGAGACGCGTGCAGTGTTTAAACACAGTCGCGAGTTACCATTGAGTTATAATGGGAACGTAGAAGTTACAAAGTTAAAGATTTAGGGCACTTCCGGATGGACTACAACAAAACCACTTTAAAGTAGGACACTTCGAGAGTCAAGACCCACAGGAGCACCGGAGTACTCGTGTTACCTCACCCAGGGAAGCCGGGGGCATAGGTGCCTTTTGATGTCGGGTTTCGTCGATCGTTTCAATGGAGACCTGCAAAGAAGTGCTGCAGGCGACCAGATGAAAAGTGTCCGGGTGGATCCAAGGGTGGATCGAGGAACTGAAGAACCTGAAAGCAGGGGGGACAGAGTCTGGGTCACTAGCCAGTGACCAGGAAGGAACCAGGAAGGAACCAGGCGATGTTGAGTCGATTTCAGGTGAAGAGGTGAAGCTTGTCTCTACAGCCACGAGGACCAGGAGGCGTCGACAATGACCAGGAGCTGGATACGAGCTGTTCCATGAGGGATCTAGTTGACTGCGGTGTCAGTATCCGGATTGGACCCAACAAGCCTTGGGAAACGCAACCCACACAGGAAGTGAAGATTGGCTTTGGGTCAGACCAGCAAGGTCTGGGGAGCTTCTCCATTGCAGGGAAGCTGGGGCAAGCCTGGAGCAACCAGGCCAGTGGTGTAAATTTAAAAAGAAGTCTTCAGAGGGCTAACTAGCCAGCAGGCTAGCAACCGGGAAGACGCGTCGAGCTGAAATGCAGGAGCAGGCCCCACGCGGCACTCGTGGAGTGTGGAGGGCTGATCTTTGGTGCAAATGGCGCTCGGGTCTGGGGCTTCTCGTACCCCAATGCACAACTGCGAGTTACCTCAGGAGTCGATGCAGTTAGCAAAACACAGGAAGTCCAGGGTGTCCGGTCCCACGTCTCTTGTGTCTGCCACGGGTCTCAGCTTTGCTGTGGAGGTGGATCGGTGTCAGAGAAGTCTGGAAGTCCAGTTCCTGTGTCGCTGAGTCTTCGGGTTCCGGCAGGAACGTCGACAAAGCAAACCGGCAAGTTACTGGTGGTGCCTGTTTGCACAGGGTGGTCACTCCTTGACCACAAGGGAGATGTCTTCAGACTTCTAGTCTGAATAGAACGTCGAAGGTCCAAGAGTTTCGTATCAGAGTTTCGTTCCAGGATGATCTAAAGTCCTGGGGACACAGCTCCTATCTTTACACTGATTTTAGGGGCTGGATTACCTGCTAGGTCCCTCCTATGGGTGGACCTGGGAAGGAGGTGGTTACACCCCTTTCCCTTTGTCCAGTTTTGCGCCAGAGCGGGGCTGGAGTGCCCCAGCAACTGGTTTGAACCGGGCTTTGCATGGAGCACCTTATGTGCCCCAGGCAGAGTCTGGAAAAGCATTTTTCCATTCAATCCACCCTGCCCCAATACACTACAGGCTGTCTGGGGAGGTGCTAGCACCTCCCTAGACAGGATCCCTATTGTCCAGGCCTCCCTTGCTGGAGTTTCGTCCAGCAGCAGAGGTCAGACTTGTGTCTGTGGCAGCAGCATCCATTTTGTGATGCTGAGGCTCTTTTTAACTTTAACCAGGTAAAGCAGTAACTACATGTCTTCTCCCTCTAGAAGCGTGGAATGCTACCCCTGCCACCAGGACTGGCGGGGGGTAGTATTCTAAAGTGTTTGACACCTTACACGACATGTTTTGATAAAGCCAAACCAAAGTTAGCATTAACCGCGAGGATTATAATGCACTTAAGAGTATATGGTATGGCTATATCATAGAACAGCTATAAGGAGATGGTTCCGAAAGATGCAGAGGGGCTCAGCTCATGCTAGGGCACCCTTTCACATAAAACCAAGCACTCTGCCTCCAGGATTGTTAAGGTCTGCCATAGGAGTGGCTTATAGGTTAGTATGTGTCTATATATAAGGTAGATATAGATATACTATATCTAAGAAAGGGGTGATTACACCACCTTACCCAAGCTGAGTGATCAGCCTGTGGTGCCAGTTTAGATGGCCAGCCAGGGGTGGTATAATACATGCTGCAGCCCCTGGTAGGCCTTGGATACACCTATGCCCTGGGTACCTATGGTACACTATACAGAGGCTCACAAAGGTGACCCAATACCCAATCTGGTATGTACATGGTATCAATTTAGAGAGAGAACACCTGGGCTGTGGGTCTGATTAGCAGGCCCACAGCCACACTGAAGTCGAAAAACCAGAGAATCACAGCAAAAAGTGGGGGTGACCATAGGAAGCAGACCCTACTCTCCTACACAACTACCCTCCCCCCACCCCCTCCCCCCACAAACGTAGGGACATTAAACTAACCTTGATCAGTTGAGTCTTCATGTTCTAAGTGGAAATATCTGGAGAGTCCATCTGCATTGGCATGGTCAGTCCCAGGTCTATGTTCCACTGTAAAGTCCATCCCCTGTAGGGAAATGGATGGGCCACCTAAGCAATTTGGGATTTTCACCTTTCATCTGATTTAGCCACAAGAGGGGCTCATGGTCTGTCTGAATCTTGAAGTGAGTACCAAACAAGTATGGCCTCAGCTTCTTCAGGGCCCAAACCACAGCAAAGGCCTCCCTCTCAATAGCTGACCAATGTTTCTCTCTAGGGGTCAGCCTCCTGCTAATAAAAGCTATTGGCTGGTCATGACCATCTTTATTCAGTTGTGAAAGAACAGCCCCTACACCCAACTCAGAAGCATCTGTTTGGACAATGAATTCCTTGGAGTAGTCTGGACTTTGCAGAATAAGTACAGTGCACATGGCCTGCTTCAGGTCATCAAATGCCTTTTGACAGCTTACTGTCCACTGAACTTTCTTTGGCATTTTCTTGGAAGTTAAGTCATTAAGAGGAGTCCCAATGGACCCATAGTTCTTAACAAACTTCGTGTAGTACCCAGACAGGCCCAAGAAAGCTCTGACCTGTGTATGGGTGGTGGGAGGAGTCCAGTCCTTTATGGTCTGGATCTTGCTCTCCAATGGTTGAACCTGACCTCCACCTACAAGGTGGCCCAGGTACACAACCCTATCTGGCATTTGGTAGCCTTGATAGTTAGGCCTGCCTTTTGCAGGGCCTCCAAAACATTCTTTAGGTGGATCAGGTGATCTTCCCAAGTGGAGCTAAAGACAGCAATATCATCAAGATAAGCTGCACAGTAGTCATCCAGACCTGAGAAGACTTGGTTCACCAGCCTTTGGAATGTGGCAGGTGCATTCTTCAGACCAAAGGGCATTACCACAAATTGATAATGACCTCCTGGGGTTGAAAATGCTGTTTTGGCTTTTGCATCATCAGCTAGTCTGATCTGCCAGTAGCCAGCTGTCAAGTCAAATGTACTCAAAGACTTGGCAGAAGCCAATCTGTCAATGAGCTCATCTGCCCTTGGTATGCGGTGGACATCCATCCTAGTGACAGCATTGAGACCTCTGTAGTCCACACAAAACCTCATCTCTCTCTTACCATCTTGGGTGTGAGGTTTAGGCACTAGGACTACAGGACTGGCCCATGGGCTCTCTGAGGGCTCAATAACTCCCAACTCCAACATCTTTTGGACCTCTGTCCTGATACAGTCCCTGACATGATCAGGTTGCTTGTAAATCTTACTTTTAACAGGCAGACTGTCATCAGTGTCCACCTCATGGGTGCACCAGCTAGTCTGACTTAGAGTCAGTGAAAACATATTTCTGTGGGACTGGAGAACTTCTCCGCAATCCTGTTGCTGTTGGTCAGTGAGGCTGCCTGCCAAGGCTACACCATCAACTGAACCATCATCAGGGTTATGAGAAAGCAGGTCTGGGAGAGGGTCACTCTCCTCCTCCTGTCCCTCATCTGTAGCCATGAGCATGCCCATGTCTGCCCTGTCAACATATGGTTTGAATCTGTTAACATGAAGCACCCTGTGGGGGCTCCTGGGAGTTCCAAGATTAACCAAATAGGTTACCTCTCCCTTCTGTTCAACAATAGTGTGGGGTCCAGACCATTTGTCTTGGAGTGCTGCTGGGGCCACTGGCTCCAACACCCACACTTTCTGCACTGGCTGGTAAACAGTAAGCACAGCCTTTTGGTCATGCCAGGCTTTTTGAAGTTCCTGTCTGGCCTCAAGGTTTTTGGATGCCTTTTTCATATACTCAGCCATCCTGGAGCGGAGACCAAGTACTTAATCCACTATGTCTCGCTTTGTAGCTTTGAGAGGTAACTCCCATCCTTCATTCACCAGACAAAGGGGTCCTCTTACAGGGTGCCCAAATAGAAGTTCAAAAGGGCTGTAGCCAAACCTCTTCTGTGCGACCTCTCTGTAAGCAAACAAAAGGCAGGGCAGGAGGATGTCCCATCTTCGCCTAAGCTTTTCAGGTAAACCCTTAATCATGCCCTGTAAGGTCTTGTTAAATCTTTCAACCAGACCTTTGCACTGTGGATGGTAGGGTGTGATGAACTTGTAGTTCACTTCACACTCTTTCCAAACAGCAGTCAAATATCCAGACATAAAGTTTGCACCTCCGTCTGAGACAAACTCCTTCGGAAAACCCACTCTTGAGAAAACTCCCAGGAGGGCTCTTGCCACAACAGGTGCTGTTGTGGTCCTTAGGGGAATGGCTTCTGGGTATCTGGTGGCATGATCCACTACCACCAGAATAAACCTGTGCCCAGAGGCTGTTTGGGGATCCATTGGACCAACAATGTCAATCCCAACTCTTTCAAAGGGAACCCCCACCACAGGTAGTGGTATTAGGGGGACCTTTGTGGTGCCACCTGATTTGCCACTGGCTTGGCAGGTGACATAGGAGCGACAAAACTCCTTGGTATCCTCTGACATGTGAGGCCAGTGAAAGTGAGGGACAAGCCTGTCCCAAGTCTTGTTCTGGCCAAGATGTCCTGCTAAGGGAATATCATGGGCTAAGGTGAGAAGGAAGCCCCTGAATGCCAAAGGTATGACCAACCTCCTGGAAGCACCAGGCGTGGGGTCTCTAGCCTCTGAATACAGGAGCCCTTCATCCCAATACACTCCATGGGTACCTGTAGAATTCCCAGCAGCCTCGGCAGCAACTTGCTGTCTAAGGGGTTCAAGAGAAGGGCAGTCCAACTCCGCCTGCCTCAGATCTGCCCTTGAAGGTCCCCCTGTCCCAAAAAACTCAACCTGATAAGGCTCAAGCTTTTCTAGGGCAGTTCCTTCTTGGGTCTCACAATCAGCTTCCTTGGAAGGCTGATCCTCATTCTAAGGCAAGGGGGAAGGCACTGCCTTAACCCTACTGCTTCTCCTCCTGATAGGCAACTGGTCCATAATTTCAGGATCCAGGGCCTGTTCAGTGTTGCAATGTTTTACCTGTGACCTGGTCACGGCAAGGACATGTGCTGATATACCTAACATCTCTTCATGAGTCCTATACTCCACTTGAGACCAGACTGAAGTTTCTAGGACATTGCCAAGCAAACCTTCTACAGGGAGGTCTGAACTAACAACAACCCCTTTGAGGCCAGTTACCCCTCCCCAGGAGAAATTCACCATTGCCACACTATGGGTGGTAGTGACATTGCTTGCATTGGTCACTAGGTAATTCTCACCTAGTATGATCTGTCCAGGGTTCACAAAGCTGGGTGTCACCATTGTGACACTAGCACATGTGTCCCTGTAGGCCTGAGCCACTTTGTTATTAATTAAAGGAGTCTGTCTGTACTTGCCCAAGTAACTGGGGCTCACAGTAGAGGACATAGCCATGTCCACATCACAGACAAGACCAGCTTTGGTTGGTATTCTGACTAGGCCAGAATCCACCTCAGTTCCCAGTGTCAACCCTACTACACCCTTCTGTTGAGAACCACCACTATTAGCTGCACTAGGGGGAACAGTTGCCTTGGGGGCAATGGTGGTTGGAGCTTCCTCCTTTTTGGTGCAGTCACTGGTCCAGTGAGGGGTAACCTTACAAAAGTTGCACCATGGTTTCTTTGGACCTTCTTTCTTTTTAGGTTGTTGGGGACCCCCACCATTAGAAGCTTTTTGGGGACCGTGCGAAGACTTCTGGTCTTTTGCTTTCTCCCCACCCTTTTGGTCTTGCTTCTTCTGATCACCACCTTGGTTCTGTACCTTATGCTTCACCCTGGTTCTGACCCATTTGTCTGCCTTCTTACCCAATTCTCGGGGAGAGGTCAAATCAGAGTCAATCGGGTGTTGATGCAATAACTGGTTCTGACAATTATTAAGAATCTGTTGTCTCATAATAAGGTTATACAATCCTGTATAGTCACTTACTTTACTGCCCAATAACCAGCCTTCCAGAGCCTTAGTGGCACAATCTACAAAGCCAGTCCAGTCCTGAGTCTGTGTCTTCTGGGTATCTCTGAACAGCAACCTGTACTGCTCAGTGGTTAAGCCAAACCCATCTATCAGAGCGCTCTTCAGGACAGTGTAGTTGTCAGCATCCTTTTCATTAACTGTTAGGAGCTTATCTCTGCCTTTGTCTGCAAAGGAGAGCCATAAAATTGCTGCTTACTGGCTCTGGTGTACCTGCTGTACTTTGCAGGCCCTCTCCAAAGCAGTAATCCACTTGTGGATGTCATCCCCTACCTGATAGGGGGGCACAATTCTACTCAGGTTTCTATGGTCATGAGACCTTTCCTTATCTTTAGGAATTATGCTGCCACCAGTGGACTCTAGTCCACACAATTTTCTCTCTCTCTCAAGAGCCAGGGTCTCTTTTGCAGGGGCAATGTCTTGCCTCTCGATTCTAAGCTTGAATTCCCTCATCCTAGCCTTATGCTCTCTTCTCTCAGGGGAAGTCAGTCAGTCAGTCAGTCAAATAACTTTATTCGGTTAATTAAAACCATAAAAGCAGTACATAAATAAAATGCCATTAAAAATACAATTAAACAAGTTTCAGGAGTGATTGCAAATCCTGTAAAATCCATTAAAAATGCTTAAAAGAGAAAGAAAATTATTAAATGAAAACAAATATAAAAAGTAGATGTGGGGAATACACTTTCTAGTAAATTTTGCACCTTCCCCCCGAACATATTTTACAACAAAGTTTCAGGTTTGGAGGTTGTTTATCGGAGGGAGTTTAGTTCTGTTTTGTCTGACGGCTGCTACCAAAAAACAAGCTACACTATATGTAACCTTGACCGAATTCAACATCTGTAGGTATAAGAGGGCCGGCCGTACCTGGGCGAAGTTTAGGTCTTTCAAAATTGGAAAAAGAAATTTTTTACGAGCCACCAGGTAATGATCGCAAAGCATAACAAGATGAAGGGTATCCTGCATGGAGAAGCAGTCACAAGAACAAGGTGGGGTATTTTCTGGGGTACCCCATTTTGTATATGAGCCAAGCACAAGATGTATCTGGTTAAACCTGAACCTTATTAATAAAAAACGGTGGTATGGTTTGGTAACGTATTTTAAATAAGGTTCCATAGCCATGGACGACGAGAGTTGATATAATGTCCTTACCATTGGCTTACAAAGCTCAGCCGCTTCCCTCTCTGTCTCCAGCAAATTTCGAAAATGCTGCTTGACCCACCTTGCATCCTCTTTCTTGAGGCTCTGTGGTAAAGAATACATGTCCGAGCGCCCTAGCCTCGCGCATGCCGCTCTAACATACGCCAGCCAGGGTATGCTGTCTGCTTTATCCAAGGCCATACAGTCTTTGAGAATGCAATGATTCAAAGTGATCTCCTCATTTGTCCAAGTTTTAATCCAGCATAACAGTGGAGACATTTTTAAGAGATCAGTAGCGTATCCCAAGCCTATTTCATTATGGATTGAATATGTAGGAGATGATTTGGGGAGTGACAACAAGGTACGTATAAATTTGTTTTCTACAACTTGTATGCCTGGGGCTGAAACATATCCCCAGATATCTGCCCCGTAAGAGGCGATTGCCAAGCATTTGGATCTATAGATGCGAGTCATGGCCTCCATGGGTCTTGAACCAAGCCTTTTGGAGAAATGTATAAGTGCTGCAGTGGACCTACTAACTCCATTCTCTTTTAGTTTCAGTTGGGCACCCCAAGTTCCTTTCTCGTCAAAGGTGACGCCTAAATAGCAAAAAAAGGGTACCCTCGAGATTGGAGAGTTATTACAACTAAACGTCCTGAGCTTCATGTTTTTCTTTTGAGAGCCTGTAACCATGACATGGGATTTAGCTGTGTTAATCTTTAGGTCCAGGGCTTCCATAAAACCACCAAAGTGATCCAATAATCTTTGCAGGCCCACACCTGTACGGGCTATAAGGACGGCATCGTCCGCGTATAGGAGTACCGGAATGGGTAACCCCCCTATACGCGGCATGTCCAAGGTAGCTGAGTTCAGGGATTTCCCCAGGGAGTTAATGTACAAGGTAAAAAGGAGAGGGGCAAGAATGCAGCCTTGTCTGACCCCTCTCCCTGATCTAAACTTCTCTGTGCATCTTCCCTCCCTTGTTACCCTTACGGAGGCAAACAAATTTTGGTGAAGGTTGTGCAAAAAATTAACCAAAGTAATGTCCAAACCCAAATCTCGTAAAATAATCCACAGTTTTGTACGGTTAACCAAGTCGAAAGCAGAAGATAAATCCATAAAACCCAAATAAAGAAGCCCCCCCTTCACCCCGGTGTATTTGCTAATAATAAGGTGAAGGTTTAGACATTGATCCATAGTCCCCCTATGTGCTCTAAAACCATACTGCAAATCAGAGAGGATCCCGCTCTCCTCCAGCCAATCCCCGAGTCTTTGCAGAATGACTCTGCCCAAGATCTTGACGGCAGAGTCCAGCAGGGAGATTGGCCTGTAGCAGGCAGGATCCCCCCTGTTCCCCTTCTTGAATATGGGAACAATAATAGAGGTTGACCAGGAAGACGGGAAACCGGCTGCAGGTATCGCATTAAAGACATTAGTGAGTATTTTTGACCAAAATTGCGGATACTGAATGTAGAGATCAGCAGGGATCCCGTCAGGTCCAGGGGCCTTGTGTTTACTAGTATTTTTAATCGCCCTTTCAACCTCCGTTGTATTGAATTCCATGGCCAATTTAGATGGACCGTGGGCCCTGACCGGTGAAGTTGGTACCGTGGCTTCATAAATCTGTTTGAAGTGACAAAGCCATCTATCAACATCAATCACATATTCCATGTCAGTTTTCCCATCCTCGGAGAAAAAGGGCTGATTCACAATGGCCCAAAACTTTTTACTGTCTCTCAGTACATCAATGTCTAATAAACTGTCCCAAGCTTCCTCCTTGATTTGGTTCTTGCGTTTACCAACTGCAATTTTGTATTCTTTCCTTAAGTTTGCCACTAATGACCTGTCTCTGGGTTTATGTTTTAGTGCCTTCAACAGGGCAGAGTGCTTTTGCGAGCATTCCTTATTAAACCATTTATGAATTTTCTTACTTCCTTGCGTGCCCGAACTTGACTCCAAATTCTTGGCGATACTCGCACATATTTCCACATAGGCGGCCACTACATCAGAGCCCAAGGCAGTTGAGTCTAGGCAAACTGCCATATTATCCTCAGTCTCTTGGGCTAATATTTGAAAGAATTGCTCAGGGACAATCTTCTCCCATTTTAGCCGCCTTCCCTGATCCTTAGTCGTCAGGTCTCTTGAACCCACCACACCAGTTGTTCTTCCAGACCGGAAGCAATCTAAGTCCAACTTTAGGAGGACAGGATGATGATCACTAAAGCTAGCAGTTACAACCCTGTACTCGGATGCCTTTGCCAGAGCCCCAGTTGATACAAAGATATAGTCTATGACGGTGTTAGCGTCTCTCCCGATGAAGGTAGGTGCTCTAGGCTCGATTTTACCCTGGTCTGGTTCAAATAGGTTTAGGTTCGCAAGGAAAGTTTCAAGGCCCTCACCCTCCTTCGTATGTTCAAAATGGGGGATGCCCTCTGTCGGTAATCCTCCGTATCTATCGTTGTAACAACCCCCCTCGCAGGGGTGAATATTAAAATCACCCAGAATTACCATCTCTGGGACCGAAATGCAATCTTGTCTATAGACTGACAAAAAATCCAGCAAAGAATTCAAATGCTCGTTCTCACAGGAAACCTCTTTGGAGTTATAAAAATTAATAAGCAAAAAAATATGTGAGTCTGGCAAAGTCCACTCCACCACTAGCGAATTCGTGGGTGCAGAATCTAGTTTTTTAAAAAGACCCACCAAGTTCAGGGAGCACAATGTAAGTAGACCACCCTTGGCTCTCCCTCTTAAACCCACCACAGCTGGTGTAAAAAAGCTACAATAGCCATCTATTGAAAAACTTGTTGTAGTGTCCCAGGTTTCTTGGAGTGCCAGGATATCATAATGTGTAACAAACCCTTGCCATATGGGGTCTAACGCCTTTGCATTTAAGCCCGCCACGTTCCAGGTAAGAATTTTACAGTGTAATGGATCATGGTTAGGCATGAAACGCGACTCCCGGATCTCGCCAACAACAGGGGCTCTGTCAGACATTGGGGCTTTGTCCGACATTGTAGATAAGTTTAAATTATCCCGATCCCTCATAGTAGTGGCCATACGAAGTTGAATAGGAGTGCACTGATAATTCCGTCCTAATGGGGAGTCCTGTGTTTGTCAATCGACCCAATCTGTAGTTGACAAAGAATCAAAACGGTTTGCCGTTGGGAAATGAAAAGGGTTGTTTAGCCCATTTACAAAGGGATGGTAATTGTAGGGCTGAGTGTGATGTGGACCAACAAAGGGGACACCTTGATGCGGTCTACCTCTTCGTCTCCTTACCATATTCCAACCCACATCCCCCCCTCCTCCCATCCATGGTGTTGTAATTCCCATGGGGGGGTGAATCTCTGTCTAGGTTTAAAGACATGTGGTCCCTTTAGCCAGCTCCATCGGTAATCGGCTTGATTTTCTGGTAGATAAAAATAGGAAAGGGGTCTAGCAGTCACGGTACTTTCATGGTGTCTAGGAGGTCCACTATTACATATAAAATCTACGGCCTCCGTATTCTCAAAGGTGACCACTACACAGTCCCCTTGCAATTTTTTCCTATTACCTCCCACCCACGGTGTTCTCTCTACCATTAAGATGTTACTCGGTATGTTTGGGGGGAGAGGATAGTTTTTAGATAGCCAATGGCAAACTTTATTTTTTAGAGCCTGATACACCTCTACTTCTGATGGGGAAATTTCAGTAATGCCGGTAAGAATAACCACGTAGGGACAAGCATCCGGAGGAAGATGGATATTTCTACGAGCCGTGCCTTTGCCTCTGGCAGAAACATCAGAGTTCAAGTGCTTTGGTGTGCGATTGCTCAGTGAAGCCTGAGGGGTTGGATTAGTTTTTGTCGTTTTCTGAGTTTGATCATTTGTGTGGGTTTGAACTATTACAGAAGTCTTAGGTTTAGTACAGTCCTGTTTAGGGGTGTTACTTGAATTCACAGGATCAGCACTTTTCGTCTCAAGAACTCTATTAATCACCACAGACGGCTTGTTGGCCTTTTTAGGTTGATTGATGACCTGGGCTGGTTTATTATTCATAGTGAAACTAGGAGCACTTATATCCTTGTGTATGTTCATTAGGATAGTCTCCAGGCAGCGTAGTCTCATCTCTATTGGTTCCAGCAGTGCTTTTAACATATTAAAAATAGTAATATTGTCTGTACTTACACCGTTCCCCTCCTGTGACGACTTTTCTGGATTACCATCTTCCCCGCTCAGCTCCAGAATTTCCTCTAGGCTCTGATCGATGATAGTATCATCTGGGAGGCTCAAGGATAGGCGATTCTTGGTGGAATGTGATCCTCCCATGGGAGTAGATAAATCTACTAATGGGTTATCCATGATAGGGGGGTCGGAAGCGGCCTTTTGGTCGTTAAGGGCAATTTGGGCCTTCTTCCCTTTGGGATTGGATGGTTTGTTAGTCTGTCGTTTATGTTTAGGGATAGCCCCTTCTATCCGGCCCCTTTCATTAATAGCATTTTCCGTGTTAGTTGAGTTCAACTCACTTTGATCAACTCCGCTCACTGTTAAGAGGTTAAGGTTCGGAGAGGCCTCCAGGTCCTGAAGGGTATCTGTAACATCCGGAACCCCAGTCGTCCTGATGGTATGTACAAGAGCCTGGATATTCAAACGGGAATCGGTATTTGGCGTCTGTGCCTGGGCGATAAGGCCCAGGGAGGATCGCTTGGCCGTTGCCAGGTCTGGGGAGACTCTCCTATCCATTAGTATAATTCCCTCATCAATTAATGCATTAGTGCGAATAATAAAGTCATCCAGTGTGCCTGTGAGTTTTTTAGCTCCTGCGGCAGCCATGCTTCTGGTTTCCCGGTGGGTCATGGCCAGTGCTGACTTACGATGGTAACAAAGGGATCTGAGGGAATCCGGCCAGGGGTTATGGGCCAGGCCAGGCTCCTCAGGGCCACAGAGGGCCACAGAGGGCCCGCCCTTTGCCCGGGCTTAGCCCCGGGCGTCCCGCTCGCGTCCCGCGACGCTGAGGGCTTGCTGTAAATATGGCCCCTCCTGGCGCGTCTAGCGCGTCAGGGAACGCGCCGCCGCAGGGGCTGCCGGGATTTGTGGTCCCGGAGCGGCGGCGGCGAGTCTGGTGGTAGCGGTCACAGCGGGTAGGTTATGCGGCGTGGCGTGGGTCTCCGGGACTCTTCTTGTGCCTCAGTCCTCTCCTTGTAGGTTTCCGATATCTAAATGATCCCCCTCTCAGGGGAAGTCATTCTCCCTAGAGCTGAGGCATGGGACCCGATTGAGTCAGCAGAGTGGTTGGAATCACTGGAAAGTGATCTTCTCCTTCTGTGCCCATTGTTAGGCCTACCTGGGGGTCTGGTTTGGATTCTTCCATTCTCAGTCCCAAGTAGTCCTAGGTTAACCTGGTTCAGTTCCCTGACTTGCACCTGGTTAGTATCCACCTCAGCCTCAGCATCCCCTTGGTTTTCACCAGTGGGATCATCTGTTGGGGGATGGTCCTCCTCTGTACTACCTGATGGACCTGGGTTGGATGCTTTGTCTACATCATACTCCACAAATATATCTATCAGGTGTTTAGAGGTGGGACTTTGTCCTTGTCTCAGTCTTCTGACTGAACACAAACTTCTCAACTCATGAAAAGTGAATGTGTCATATTTAGAAGGTACCCTGGGAGGGTCAGCTTCTGACAGAGGCCCTGCTTCTATGGACATTTTCCAGTGAGGTGTGGTGTGTGCACCTACCTACACTAAATGTTATCTACTAGAACCTCTCTAGTGTTGTAGTCAGGGTGTGCTAAGCCCTTTGCTCTACAACAACTAAGTTCAGTAGAACTTAAGTATTATAAGACTTGATTTATATGTACCTCTTGGTACCTTAATGTGATCTTTCAAATGATATTACAAGATTATATGGTAAAACAAATTCAAGCTCTTATCCCATCGCTGCCACCAATGTGAGAAGTTAGCCTGGCATATGATGTCCACTATTCTAGTGGGCACCTTGCACCAGTCTAACCGACCCTTATTGATGGTGGTTGTAAAGGCAACCTTATAGACAAGCTATCCTAGTGGTAGCATGGACCAGCAGTCTTAGGCTAAACTCCAAACAGAATGTGAAGCTGTTTGTTTTACCAATTATAATCCCTTGAATAGCAAATGAAAGGACACCACACAAGGTATATATCAAATATATATGTATTTAGTATAACATAACCCCTCTGCACTCTTTATGAGGTCAGAGATCGAAGTACCTTACAAGTTACTCAATTAGCATACTATAAGTTGCACAAATACAGTTAGGCCCTAGGGGCCTCACACACCATATTCAAAGTAAGTGGTATAAGGACCACTTCAGTAATAGTGAATAGGCCTAGGGCCTAGAGAATCGCTGGGGCTACACTAGACGACCAAAGGTTAGGAAGTAGGAGACCCACGGGAGACGCGTGCAGTGTCTAAACACAGTCGCGAGTTACCATTGACTTATAATGGGAACGTAGAAGTTACAAAGTTAAAGATTTAGGGCACATCCGGATGGACTACAACAAACCACTTTAAAGTAGGACTCGTCGAGAGTCAAGACCCACGGGAGTACCGGAGTACTCGTGTTACCTCACCCAGGGAAGCCGGGTGCATAGGTGCCTTTTGATGTCAGGTTTTGTCAATTGTTTCAATGGAGATCTGCAAAGAAGTGCTGCAGGCTCCCAGATGAAAAGTGTCCGTGTGGATCCAAGAGTGGATCAAGGAACTGAAGAACCTGAAAGCAGAGGGGACAGAGTCTGGGTCACTAGCCAGTGACCAGGAAGGAACCAGGAAGGAACCAGACGATGTCGAGTCGATTTCAGGTGAAGAGGTGAAGCTTGTCTCTGCAGCCACGAGGACCATGAGGCGTCGATGACAACCAGGAGCTGGATTCGAGCTGTCCCACGAAGGATCTAGTTGACTGCAGTGTCGGTATCCGGATTGGACCCAACAAGCCTTGGCAAACGCAACCCGCGCAGGAAGTGAAGATTGGCTTCAGGTCAGACCAGCAAGGTCTGGGGAGCTTCTCCGTTGCAGGGAAGCTGGGGCAAGCCTGGAGCAACCAGGCCAGCAGTGTAAATTCAAAAATAAGTCTTCAGAGGGCTAACTAGCCAGCGGGCTAGCAACCGGGAAGACGCGTCGAGCTGAAATGCAGGAGCAGGCCCCAAGCGGCACTCGTGAAGTGTGGAGGGCTGAGCTTTAGTGCAAATGGCGCTCGGGTCTGGGGCTTCTTGTACCCCAATGCACAACTGCGAGTTACCTCAGGAGTCGATGTAGTTAGCAAAACGCAGGAAGTCCAGGGTGTCCGGTCCCACGTCTCTTGTGTCCGCCACGGGTCTCAGCTTTGCTGTGGAGGTGGATCGGTGTCAGAGAAGTCTGGAAGTCCAGTTCCTGTGTCGCTGAGTCTTTGGGTTCCGGCAGGAACATCGACAAAGCAAACCAGCAAGTAATGGGTGGTGCCTGTTTGCACAGGGTGATCACTCCTTGACCACAAGGGAGATGTGTTCAGTCTTCTAGTCGGAATAGAACGTCAAAGGTCCTAGAGTTTCGTATCAGAGTTTCGTTCCAGGATAATCTAAAGTCCCGAGGACACAGCTCCTATCTTTATACGGATTTTAGGGCCTGGATTACCTGCTAGGTCCCTTCTATGGGTGGACCTGGGAAGGGGGTGGTTACACCCCTTTCCCTTTGTCCAGTTTCACGCCAGAGCGGGGCTGGAGTGCCCCAGCAACTGGTTCGAACCGGGCTATGCATGGAGCACCTTGTGTGCCCCAGGCAGTGTCTGGAAAAGCATCTTTCCATTCAACCCACCCTGCCCCAATACACTACAGGCTGTCTGGGGAGGGAGGAAACCTATTGTCCAAGCCTCCCTTGCTGGAGTTTCGTCCAACAGCAGGAGGTCAGACTTGTGTCTGTGGCAGCAGCATCCATTTTGTGATGCTGAGGCTCTGTTTAACTTTAACCAGGTAAAGCAGTAACTACATGTCTTCTCCCTCTAGAAGGGTGGAATGCTACCCTCGCCGCCAGGACTGGCGGGGGGGTAGTATTCCAAAGTGTTTGACACCTTACACGCCAAACCAAAGTTAACATTAACCGCGAGTATTATAATGCACTTAAGAGTATATGGTATGGCTATATCATAGAACAGCTATAAGGAGATGGTTCCAAAAGCTGCATAGGGGCTCAGCTCATGCCAGGGCACCCACTCACATAAAACCAAGCACTCTGCCTCCAGGATTGTTAAGGCCTGCCATAGGAGTGACTTATAGGTTACTATGTGTCTATATATAAGGTAGATATAGATATACTATATCTAAGTAAGGGGTGATTACACCACCTTACCCAAGCTGAGTGATCAGCCTGTGGTGTCAGTTTAGATGGCCAGCCAGGGGTGGCATAATACATGCTACAGCCCCTGGTAGGCCTTGGATACACCTATGCCCTGGGTACCTATGGTACACTATACATGGGCTCACAAAGGTGACCCAATACCCAATCTGGTATGACCCTAAAGTACATGGTATCAATTTAGAGAGAGAACAGCTGGGCTGTGGGTCTGATTAGCAGGCCCACAGCCACACTAAAGTCGAAAAACCAGAGAATCACAGCAAAAAGTGGGGGTGACCATAGGAAGCAGACCCTACTCTCCTACAAGTTATTTCATGCATTATGAGGAAAAGTGTTCTTCTGATCGGCATCATTTGTACCGGGGCTCCATTGTTTTTTCATTGCCATCTCGTGTCAAACACTTCCACACAACCCACCTGGTCGTTTCTGTTGATGCCTGAGGAAAATCTAACTAACACGACAACAGCCAACTTGCAGCCTGCATTTCTGCCCAGGAACTGTCGCACACCCAAACCCCCCTGTTCTTGCAGTTCAACAGAAAGCCATGATACACTCACACCCTGTGTAAATTATTTGTTTTCCATCTCCTGCTCCCAGCCTGGTAAACATCCTTGACACCGTGATCAGGTTATCTGGACAATGGTCTGACTGCTGGGCCTTGATCAGGGTGATTAAACAATGACCTGAAAGACTGAGCCTTGATCAAGCTGAGTGAACAATGATTTGTGTACCAAGTCTTGACCAGGTCACCATCTACAAACATCGTCTGGATCTGGTTATCAACTGCAAACACTGCCCTGATTGAACAATGAACTAACAGCCAAAAGACCAGAATGAAAAAGTATAAAAGGCTTGTAAGCTGCGGAGTAAAGCAGCAGTCTCCACGAGCTTGGGACGCTGTTCCACGGCCCGGGCTATTTTAATAAATCTGGGTTCCTCCTGCAGACCTAGGCTCCTGTGTCTCCTTTTACTACGTATGAAGGGTATGGAAGACTTGGGCGATTCCCCCACCGCCGAGACCCAGTAAGTGGGTTATTCCGGTTCTTCAATTAGTTCACATTGGTGCACGCATGCGCAAAGCGGTTTCCCATTTATTTGTGATTTGTACGTTAGGTTTCCACTGCACACTGTTAGTAAATATTACGGGGTGTCGATTCAAGCAGATTTTCTTTTTTGCAAAACCCTGATCCATCACTTGTATCAGTTTTAAGAGGTGAACACTGGGGCCTGGGCAGCGGACTCCAGTGCATAGTAAGACTTATAGCGATCAGCATTGGGGCAAAAGGTAGGTGGGGTGACCATACAAAAAGGGAACACCAGGGTTTATGCTAGTTTGTATATCTTATTGCCAAAGGTTTTTTGATTGAAGTTTGCACCTTTTTCATTAATGCTGCGTTTTTCAAACTTAAAACTGACTTGTGTGGTCTCTGGCTGCGGCATCTCACCCGAACACTTGAAGGAGAAGACAAAATCCTGTAACAAATACATGTGATTGCAATACATAAAAATGCACTTTCCTCATCTGCAATTAAGGTGTGTGTATTCGATGTCCAGTCAGTAAGTTCAGCTCATGATAAGAAAACATTGAACCTGCGTGGCTTTTGGGGATTAGAGTGGGCAGCCCACAATCAGCGAGACAACACTGGTAAACAACAGATTGCTTTAGTGTACTGGGGGCCCTTACGGTTTCAGCGGGCTGGATGGTTTCAACTCGCAAGCAGCACTAAGCTCAGAGTACCGCCTGTCTGCCAGGCTCCCTGTGAGCTGTCATTTAATATGCAGAAGCAAAGATTGAAGTAGAAAACAAAAACGTTTTTGCAGTACATAAAAATACACTTTCCTCATTTGCATTATGCACCTTGGCTGTAAAGTTGTCAGTGAATGCACTCGACTATAAGTATGATTAATGTCTAATGGCGCAGCTTGGCAGCTATGCGGGATACCAGGCATCCCTTGTTTTAGGTAATACTGCTACTCGAGAAAGCAATAGCAAACTATTGCGCTATGAATATATCCAAGGTAATCCTGTTACCCAATGCGAATCAGTCAGTGACCTACATGTCGTCCTCAACCATATGCTGTCTTGATGTTTTAAAGTACACAAAAGGGCGTACTTTCCAAAATATGCATCATTATATGATTACAATTCCTTCTATTTACGATAAAGTGGCACTCGAAGTTCCACACACGTGGCAGTAAAAAGTCATACATCAGCACACTGAAAAACGAAAATGTCACACTTGAGCAAAATGAACGTGTCCCCTACGTACCCACAATCCTGTTTAAATTCACCATCAAACACAATAAGTTTCTCTAAAACAATGGCGTGCAACAGACGTACTGGCGGGGAAAGTTCTGCTGTTCTGCAGTGGAAATTGCCATATGCTACGCTTCGGAGGTAAAGGCGGGAGAATAGTTGCTTTGTGTGTGAGAGTTTCATTGACACAGATTCGCGCTCGGAGGAGACCCGGGCCTTGCTTCAAGCAAAACAAACACTGCCCCGCCCAGACCCCGCCCGTTACCACACGCAGTTGTTATTGTTTCGTTTTGAATTTCAAAATGACACTAGCCCCGCCCACCTAGCACGCGGTCTTCTTCGCGCCTTTTCTTCTAGAAGTACTTGAAAGCGCTTCCGCCGTCCTCGCCCCTCCCCCGTGGTATTACGGTCCAGCCCTCTTGTCATCGCGGCTCGCGCACAAGGGACACAAGCTTGGCGCTCTTTCCAGGTTAAATAGTGACAACTAGGCAGTAGCCGGCGTGCGGGCCATGATTGGTTGTGACGCTTGATGGGCGGAGCCGGAGGCAGCGGGAAGGGTGGGTGGCGGGTGGGCCGGCCGTAGATTCAGTCCCACCCCGCCCCCAGCCGTCTTTCCAACTACAGGCGGCGCGAGCTGGTCTGGAGCTTAGAAACAACGACATCAGCGGTGGGACCGAAGCCCAGGATCTGTCGGCGTCAGAACCACCGGAAGCGCGAGAACTCTACGAGAGGCTCGCGGGCCACCTTGAGACACTTGTGTCCAGCGAAGCTGGAACCACCCAGGAAAGAGACCCCATTGCGACTGTAGGATACCGGGAGGCGCCGGTGCCACTGGAACTGCATAGAAGAGATCGGGCTACACATTCTCGGAGCATCACCCGGCAGAGCACTCCCGATAAGAGGACCTGCAACGCATCGCGCCTGTCTTTGTGGCCGCAGAGCATCTTCCGAGACCGCACCATGTTCTTGTCCAAGATGACTAGCTCTCTGGCGCAGCTCCGGCCCAGCCCCGCAGGGGACGGCAAGCCGGTGGTGGCAGGTGAGTCACGCGCTCGTGTCCAGGCTGCAGACACATCTCTGCCTTGCGATCTCGGGGACTGGCTGGGCAGGGAGTGACACCATGGCGGCATCTTCTTGACTGCCAACCGTTCTGTTGTGGGAGTACCACACCTGCAATATCGAGTACCTCTAGCACAGGGAGAGGTGTGGTAGTCGGGGAAGTAGGTAAGGAGTGACTCCTATAAAGGGCAGTGTTTCAGTTTTGGAGTACGGACCCCAGTAAAGGGAGAGTGGTCAGTCTCAGTAGTTAAGGATTGAATAAAGGGAAGGGATTCTGTCTGGATGGAGTAAGTAATGAGGGATTCCACTATAGGGGCACTATTTCAGTTTGGGAGCCGGTAAGGAGTGACCATGACCACAGTAAAGAGGAATGATTCAGTCTGGGAGTATATGATGAGTGACTCAAGTAAAGGAAATGATTCCCTCTGGGAGAGCATCCTTCTGCTTGGGTGGGTGTTGCCTCTGTTGTAATAAGGCGTCATTTAGTCTTGACACATCCTGGTGTCTAGAACTGTCTCGTCTCTTCGTTTCATCTTCTAAGCTGCCTCTTTTGTAATTTCCAGTGAAAGAGAAGGAGCCCTTTGAGAAGCTGTACCGATTGGGAGCCCCTCTGGGGAGCGGCGGCTTCGGCACTGTGTATTCTGGGGTCCGCGTTTTCGACAATGCTCCGGTGAGTAATCGTTTTGCGACTCGGTTCAAATGAGTCTTGCGCGCACACATGAACTTAGTCACTGATCGGGAATCGGGTCAATTGCAGTCACTAGCACTGCTGTCACATGTGCGCTTGTATATAGAGGTCGATGAATTGGGGAATGAGTCCCGCCTTTGCACCCCCTAATGTAGCGTTCCATCGTAGCCTACTTTTTCGGCTATCTGCACAGTGCGTTTTGTTTAATGTGCAAATTTGGTTCATGTTCATTCGTCTTTTCACGTACTGCCAAGATTTTGATTGTATTATGGTATTTTTTTTCCATTGTCGTGTGTAACGAATTTGCTTTTTCAATTCTAGATTGCGATCAAGCACGTGCCCAGGGAGAAAATATCCTACTGGGGAGAGCTGGTAAGTATTTTTTTTAAATGTATTTATAAAGTTTTATATAGCGCTAGCTAGACCCGGGGGCATCAGAGCGCTTTATATACACAAGAAAAGAAGATGCATTACATAGTAGACCATGAGGAATCATAAAATATACACGCATATACATCACACTTAAATATACATTGGGGGAGTGAAGAACGTAGGTGGATTGAAACAGTCAGATGACCCCCTCCAGGAAAAAGTCAGAGTGAGAGTGGAGTCCATTAGTCTATCGATGTCTAGGTTGGTTGACTAGGTCAGGGAAGTATTGGTTGAGGAGCAGTATATGTTTCTGTTGATCACGATCATCCCTCATTGTGCTTTGCGGCTTTCTGACTTGTCTCTCGCCCGCCCCACAGCCCGGCGGCTCCCGCGTCCCCATGGAGATCCTGCTGATGAAGAGGGTGTGTGCTGGCGCGGGTTCCAGAGGGGTCATCCGTCTCCTAGATTGGTACGAGAAACCAGACCGCTTCGTGCTGGTGATGGAGCGGCCCGATCCGGTGCAGGACCTATTTGACTTCATCACCGAGAAGGGGGCTTTGCCTGAGCCTCTTGCCCGCTGCTTCTTTCGCCAGGTCTTGGACGCCGTCCGTCATTGCCACAGCTGCGGGGTGGTCCACCGAGACATCAAGGACGAGAACATCCTCGTCAACCTGAGGACCGCAGAACTGAAGCTTATCGACTTCGGCTCCGGGGCGCTGCTCAAGGACACCGTGTACACGGATTTCGACGGTGAGTACTTCTCAGATGAACAAGCGGGTGCACTGTGAAATATTCCTTGTGCTTTGGCCTGCTGGTGAGCTACAATACTATATATATGGTTGTAGGCTACGCAGGCCACTAGTAATATACTCTGGCTGCTTTTGGTTACTTCTATATGATTATCCGTGGCAACGTATGCCCTATGTATATTGATCTGCCACTTGACTTCGTTGTTACTAACGGTGAAAACTGAATTGCGATTATCGCATTAGAAGATAGCAAACACTACTAGCTAGCAGTTCGGCTGTTAGTCACTTCGTAGCGCAGTTTTACTGTGTGCTTTTGCTGCCATCTAGTGGAAGTTTGGGTCTTCTTTACAACCCAAAGTTTGTAAACAAAGCCACGTGATTGTACGGCCCAGCCTCCTTGTTCTTGGCACCAGCCAAGAATAGACTGGCAAATCGCATTTGATCTGACATCTTTCCCTGCTGTACCAAAGCGCCTCTAATAGGATGTGAATTATTTTCCTTTCAGCGCCTCACGGCAGCTGGTGCGCTCACTCGATTTAGAAGTAAATCTGTTTTTCTCTTCAGGTACCAGGGTTTACAGCCCTCCGGAATGGATCAGGTTACACAGATACCACGGGCGGTCTGCAACAGTTTGGTCCTTGGGCGTGCTGCTTTATGACATGGTGTCGGGGGACATTCCGTTTGAAAGCGATGAAGAGATTCTTCGAGGACAGGTGTCTTTCCGGCGAAAAATCTCGCCAGGTAAAGTTGTGGGGAGAATGTTGTGAAACTTATACATTATGTTTAGCCGTACTTAGCAGCCCATCACTCTTTAATAGAGAATTCAATTGATCCCCGAGTTTGTTCGTGTTCGTTTTCGTTTAGTGGCCCTTTTCTGCAATGGGGGCACGATCATGTAAATAAATAGCAGCTAGCAGTCTTGGAATGCGGGCCGGGAGTAGTGCCTTGCATCTTGAAACACGTTGACATGGGAGGAAGTAGTGTCTGCAAGACAAACCAGTTATCTGAAGTCTCATTTATTTTTTTATTTTTTTCCCCCCATAGAGTGTCAGCACCTAATTGTGTCGTGTCTGGCCCCTCGGCCATCTGACAGGCCTACATTTGAGGACATTCTGAACCATTCATGGTTGGGGGAAGCTATCCTTCCACAGAAAATGGACGAGATTCACCTACACAACCTGAGCAAAGAAAGCAGCACATGAACGCCGCTCTCCCTGGAGGTCCTGGGAACCAGGAGTTTGGTTGCATCTCATGCCTCTGATACACGCAACGCTGCAAGCACCTTCCGGTGTGTTACTTAGGGAGAGCTTAGCGGTAAAGAGGACGTTTTCACCCTGGAAGCAGCTTCGTGGCAACCATGACCAGCACTTTCTTCGTGGCCTTCATCCTTTGCTGCTTTTACTTGCGTTACGCTTGTGGTGGTAATATTTTCGGAGAATGAAAGAGAGGCGGTGCAGAGCGCTGTCTGCTGGGTCTTTAACCGGACCAAGGTACATGGAACTTCCTCACTTTGTGCTCACAATTCTAAAAGTGGAGGGATAGACTGCAACAAATGCAAGCATTTGATTTCGAAATAAAGAGTGGGAATACGGCTGGAATCAACGGAGGATACACTTCGTGTATATAATATAGCAAAGCTGGTGTGTTCTAGCAAGATTAGCTCTAATTTATTTTTTTACAAATATTTATTTTCAGAATGTTGTGGCTTATGGGAATGTATTTATTCGTTATGTCTGGTGTCCTGTCTTCAGCAGGGTAGTGCTCCTCAGTACTGTGAACGTTTCCATGGCTTGTTGATTTCTCTGTGAACCTGACACTTTGATAGTGCTTGGTCCTGTCCACTGGTGTCTCCTAGTGCCAGCACTTTACGATGCGAGTACGCTGCAGACTTGACTTCGGCCTGTTACATGCCAGTATAACTAGATGTATTGCATTAATTAACCCATGGACATTTTGCCGAGCTGGTTCCTAAGAGCCATGCATATTACTAGTCCAATGCAATATATAACCTGCAGTATGAAATAATAGTTAGGGAGTCGCTGGTGCGCTCATTTGTAATCTTGTCCAGTCACTCCCTGTTGTCTGTAATCACTGTGCACCGAACATCTAAAATGTTTGCAGCAACCGTTTGTGTTTTGTGGAAAAATATGCGAGAACAGACTGTTCTCCCTCCCCCCCCCCCCCCCCCCCCGAGTTAAAGACCCTCTATTAAACACTGGTTGTCAAATGTCAACACGGATGTGGGATGTTCTTAACTAAACTGCAACTAACAATCGTTTTTCAGTTTGTTTTAATAAAATTATTTTTGTACCTTACAAGTTTTAATATAACTGTTTCCATGAGTTTGTTTTTGCACACCCGTTTAAGCATTGCGTTATTTGCCCAGTAGTGTTAAGTGGGTATTACAAACTACAGTCAGTCGCTTTGGATTTGGAGAGTGCCTCGGAGGTTACGGGATTGGGGGTGTTTTGTTTAGGTGCAATCACTAGCGCGCTACTGCTGCTAGAGTTAAAACGTGGGCGCTGAAACTGCATGCCAGCATCACGTTCTCAAGACGAATGGAAACGGGAGTGTGCGGCCGATCCCTGCACCCAGCCCATGTGTTTGAACCACAGCCCGGTGTAAGATGCAACACCAATTCTTTTACTGTTTACACAGAGCAAGCCATCTTGGAGCTGCCCCTCTGGGAAGCACTACTAGTCCAGTACTGTTTAGATGGAAGCTCCCAATTATGCAGAGCACTGCGTTTTGTACGCAAGTATGTTACCACTAAGTGTATTCTGTTGAGCACATACTTCTGCTGTCGCTCACCTATGCTGCTAATTTTGTGGCACTTTCCACTGGTGTCTGTCTCGAAGTGAAATGTTCACATTGCAAGCCCTTTTAGGGCGAGTCTGGGCAGTGCATGCACTACTTAGCTAGGCATACTATATTCCGGTATGGACTCGAAGGTCCGCACACATTTTTCGTTGGCTTGTGTTATTGTCCACTGTAAACTGGCTTTTCATTAGTTAATAGGCTTTGTAGTCCCTCCTTAGTACCATCGTGTCTCATTTTGTAACCTCCCATGAGGACACCCCATTTTAAGTGTGTTACTGGGTAGCCTTTAATTACAGCCTCAGAGCACTATTTTCTCAAATAGCTTTGTCCCACACACTCCTAACGCCGTAAAAAAGAAATCTTTATAGCACAGGCGTCAAACACATTTGCAAGGAAATAGGTCTCGCATCTGCGAGAGTTTGAGCTATTGACATTGTAAATGACTGCCTTTTATTTACCTGTTTTAACCCCTTCGGGGCTGATGACTAGCTCAGCTCGTCATGAGCGTAACCTGCCGTGCGCTTATGATGTGCTGAGCTCGTCATGTAACGCGGTAATTTCAAAATTGCCGCGTACATTGCGAAAAGCCGCCGTATTGATGCGGTTAAAAACATCACATCAATAAAAGGCATTATCATTTACAAGGCAAATAGCTCAAACTCTGGTAAATTTAAAAGCTTTTTACTTCAGGGCTCTTTTCTCGGAACTGCCGGGCGTGGTTCTCTGGGGATGCCTGTGTGGGTTCAAGCTAGTTCTGTGCTCTGGCCGGTGCAGGGTCGGATGCTTTCTTCTCCTGGGCGCCATCACACATGGTTCTCTCCTGTGGGTGCGGCAAGGTCACTGTGTAGAGCCATGCTTATTTGGATGACAGACAAGTTCTAGATTCTGATCTGAGCTTCGTCTTGCTATTGCTGCTTTGAGTGACCGCTATAAGATACTTCACTCTCCTTTTTAGGTCAAAGCCTACTGGTTTATTAAAGACTTCTTGGACATTCAGAAAGCCATGGGAATGCATTTCGTCCGTTGTTTACCAGTGGCTTTGTGGCTCAACTTTTCTGGCTTTCTATTTGTTGGCTTTGTTTCAGGCTGTCCAGAGGGAGCTTGATCCTCCCAATGGGTGTAAAGTCTTTTCACACTACCTCCTTGTATTCTCCCAGGATTGGTCTTTCTGAAAACAAGTCTGTAAATCTTGTTCTCATCTTGTCACATTTGCTGTGCATTCAAAGGGGGATGTCAAATGTCAGGACCTATCTTCCAAAGGAGCTTGATGTTTTCTTTCTCTGACTTCAAAGTTAGATGATTTGGGACAATCTTGCTGGATACTGGGAGTAGGTAAGTTTTTCTATCTAGCACACAAACTAGCTGCAAGTATATCAGAATTAGGACAGCACGAACTAAGCACGTTTTTTGTTAATTCTGAAGTGTATTGGAAACGCATGCTTCAATAGCAAAATCAATGCACTGTGTAATGTCATTGCTATACATTATCATTTGTGCGCTGTATAGTTTTATTAACAAAACTCTGCGAATGTAATGGTACATTCAATTGAATGTGTTGTCTGTAATGGCAGTGTGCTACTCTACTCTTGCTATGCGCTCTGACAATACACTACACGAACACACTACTCTGTACCACTTCATTCTACGCCCCTGCACTCTAAACCAATCCACTGTATGCCACTCTACTCTACAATAATGCACTCCTCTGTCACTTCACACTATTCTGAAACCATCTACTCTGCGTCACTCCACTCTGACACTGAAATCTATTCCACTTTACTTTAAACTTGTACTTTATGCCAATGCACTCTATTGCCATCTTCTCTACAACACAATGATCTGAGCCGCTCCACTCTATTCCTTTATAATCTGCAACACTACTCTGCACCACTCTACTCTTAACACATGGGTACTCACAAACTTTCTCTCTGGGGGCCAAACGTACAGTGTGGTTTGTGGCAGAGGGCCGCACCGGTGGGGTGGAGGGGGTGGTGCTAAAGCAAAAAAAAAAAACCTGACCATGAGGTTGAACACAGGTGCCTGCAGCAGACGCTGTCGTCCACTGAGCCACCAGACCCGGCATACACACATCTCCCTCGCTCTCTCCCTCCCTCTCTCTCCCTCCCTCTCTGTATCCCTCCCTCTCTGTATCCCTCCCTGTCGCCCTCCTCCCTCTGTCTGCCTCCCTCCCCCGTCTCCCTCTCTGTCTCCCTCTGTTTCCGTCCCTCTCTCCCACTCTCTTTCCCTCCCTCTGTCTCCTCCCTCCCTTTTGGTCCCTCTCTCTCCCTCCCTCCCCCTGTCTCTCTCTCTCTCTCTCTCTCTCTGTCCCTCTCTCTCTCTCTCTCTGTCCCTCTCTCTCTCTGTCCCTCTCTCTCTCTGTCCCTCTCTCTCTCTCTGTCCCTCTCTCTCTCTCTGTCCCTCTCTCTCTCTCTGTCCCTCTCTCTCTCTCTCTCTCTCTGTCCCTCTCTCTCTCTCTCTGTCCCTCTCTCTCTCTCTCTCTCTCTCTGTCCCTCTCTCTCTCTCTCTGTCCCTCTCTCTCTGTCCCTCTCTCTCTCTCTCTGTCCCTCTCTCTCTGTCCCTCTCTCTCTCTCTCTGTCCCTCTCTCTCTCTCTGTCCCTCTCTCTCTCTCTCTGTCTCCCTCTCTCTCTCTCTGTCCCTCTCTCTCTGTCCCTGTCTCTCTCTCTCTCTCTCTCTCTCTGTCCCTCCCTCAACCTCTGTCTTCCCCTGTCTCCCTCTCCTTCCCTCCGTCACCTCACCCTGCATGTGTATCATCCTGGGCGGAGACAGCTTCCCCGGCGCACACACAGCAGCACCCGAATAATCCACAGGTCTTTAAAAGACCCTTTACATGTTAATAAAGCTTTGTCTTCTTAGCGCCCCTGCATCACTGGAATCGCCCGGCCCCCACAGAGCAGAGTCCATGCTACTGCAACGGGCAGTGTTTGCGGACACTCTTTAACATGTTTTAAAAAAACAGGTCTGATGTCTGCAAGGTCCGCGGGCCGCCAGAGATGGCTTGCCGGGCTGTACTATGAGTACCCGTGCGTGAACACTATGCCACCATTGTACTGTGACCTAGTGTATTCTGTGCCACAGCACAAATTAACGCCGTTACTCTGCACTTTATGCCACTGTACTCTGCAACACTACACTACACCAGTCACTTTACCCCCACTCCACTGCAGGCCACTATTGTACGCCTCGCCAATACACGACAATCTATCCACTCCTCTCTACGACACCACTCCACTCTTCCACTCTACGATACTCCGTGTCACTCCTCTACGCCACTAACCTTTTTTAGCCATGTTGAACTGCAGCCACGCTGGTGCACAGCATGGCTAAAACACAAAGGCAAAGCCAAAATCTGGCATTGACGAGGCATTTGTTTTATCAATGTTTGTTCAGATGGGCTGGTGCTGTTTTCTTTGGGCTAACGTTGCTGTAGTTTAGTTGCTCTGTTGTCTGTCGGCAGTTTCTCTCTGTCAGTCTCTTGCTATCAGTAGTTTGTCTATCACTGTCAGTCTCTCAGTCAGGCTGTCTCTCACTGTCAGTAGTTCGTCTCTGTCAGTCAGTCTCTCTCAAACACTCAGTCTGAGTCTATCTCAGACACTCAGTCTGAGTCTATCTCTGTCAGTCGGTCTCTCTTTCTCTGTCAGTCTCTCTCCTTCAGCCAGTCAGTCTCTCTCCACCCTCTCTCCCCAATGGTAAGCAACAGGCAGATACATTCCTATGTCAGCTTTCTGAATGTCCCAAAGATGTCTTTAGCGGAAGGCTTTGACCTAAAAAAGGATGTAATTTTGTTGGCTTACATTTGCGTGGTGCACACACCTCAAATACAGCGCCAAAAGCTACCTATAACCAGTAAAAAAATATATTTGTCCTTGCCACATCAGGGATACAGTCCCACATGGCTACAACAATTGAAAGCAGTGGAATGGTTTACAGCAAAGTGTGGCATACAGTAGAATAGTGTGGTAGAGAATGGAGTCGCGTAGAGTAGCATCAGGTGGATTGAAGTAGAGTAGTACTGTTTTGGGTGTAAGTATCTAAAGCATCAAGAGACTATAGCTTGAGTGAACGCCACATAAATAAGAAGCCTGTGATAAAAGTAGGAAAACTCATTGCATGTCCAGGAGCAATACCAAGCGAGCATTTGCAATGCAACGGTCTCGCCTTTTGGAAACTTTAAAGTATTTAGCCATGCAGGACATTATCCTGGGTGTTATATTAACTCGTCTCATTTAGCCTTACACAACTGCTATAACCGGATGAAAAGATCATTTGTTGTCAGTGGGGCGCCATGGAAAGGGGTTAAGGTATCTGTTAGTCCCAAACAAAGTTTTACAAAAACCTACATAGACAAAGTGAATATTGGTTAACAGCGATGTTTGAAGCGCAGTATAGTGCAAAATGAAAATGCGGTAACAGAATATGTAAAGCAACAAACACTGTCTGCCAAAGGCACAACCCATGGAGGATGGCGAACATGGGCTAGCAGCAACGAAACTACATTAGTTAAAAAAAAGTAGCAAAAGTATTCAGTATAATTAGAAAAGGGGGCTGGACACTAGTATTTAACAAAAAAAGGTAAACAATTGTGACCAATAGCCATCCAACAGTGTTGTTAAACACTATTCAAATGTCACGCTGCCACCTGTACGTCTGTGTCAAAGTACAACTGTTTTAACTTTGACAGGATAGGAGCAGTGCTTGCCTCCTCAAACAAGCCGGGCAATGCAGGAAGACCTTTAATCTAAGTGGAGAGTTCCCCGGTGTCATTGCACACAGAGTACTCGCATCCGTCCAGATCCTCTTGCAGATCGTCCTGCAGCTTTGATGTTCTCCACTGGAATGGTGCCACATCGGCCAGTGTCCACCATGCGGTGCCCCTGTACTGAACGCATTCTTCTTATAACATCATTTTACTTCATGCATTTTCACTTTTTGTTTCTGTGCAGATTTTTCGATGTCCTAATTATATTTTTTATTCATTAATTTTAAAAACGTGCCTCATTGTACTCCACCATGTCAAAGGAGGATACAATAAATCTCGAAACTTCTCAACTTTGCGCGACTCTTCCCCCAACCAAGAGCAGTTAGCCGCACCAAGGCACGCAGATTTGAACCGCTGACCTGCATGCCTTACGCAGTTTCAGCTGCAGCATTACCTCACTCAGATGCCTTATTAACTATATCTGCCTACACAGCTGAGCCTACTCCCTCCGACTGAATTTAGCAAGGAGCTGAAGACCTGGATCTTCGAGCAACCTCACTAATCCCTAGTCCTGGCTAGACCGTCACCTGCTTAGCGCCTGGATATTTTCCTGGGTGATAAGAGCGCCGGACAAATCCCCATAACATATCTGCGGATAAATTCTTCAAGCTCTTCACCCGGAGGGTCTCCGGGTGAAGGTGTTACTGTGGCTACTGCTGACCACTTTGTGTGGATGTAAGCAGTATTCAGCCTTCAGTTCTAATGAGAATGTTGTCGAGATTGTAGTGTAACCTTCCAGCAGGATCAATGGAATTATATGGCACGGGAGGGCAAAATAATGTAGCAGAAATGACTAAACTATGTCATAAGAAAAGTCAAATTTTGCGACATAATGCAATAATTTGTGGGAGTTGTACTGTATTATTTTGTCATTTGTACATGTATTTGGTTAAATCTTTCACTTTGTTAATACCAGTTTAACAACCAAATACAGTTTAACTTTTTGGCTGTTTGAGCTGGAAACAATTTTTTTTGTTAAAATCTGCAGATTGGGTATTTGATGATGATTTATGAGGCAAATGCAGCAAATCCATAACTGCAGAACATGCTGCAAAATCCCATAAGTTTAATGGCCATGCCTTCACATAAAACAAGCATTTGCAATGCAATAGGTCTCGCATTTGTTAGAGTTGGACCTATTGGCATTGTAAATGGCAATGTTTTTTATGTATGTATGTGATAGGGTGAAACACGTTGGCTGCGCTTTTACTTACCCTAGAGGAGTTGTTGATTATCTGCATTTAGCGTTGTCCGGAAGACATCCACTTCCACCAAACTAGTAAATCACGTCATAGAGCAAGACATACATCCAACTATTGTAGAGTGTTTAGGCAGCTGAACTGGCCTTGTTCACGTACAATAGAAAAGGCAAATAACTAAATGTTCATCACAAACAGAGACTGTGATGGTTAAGGGGGACAGCAAGGACATGTGATATCCTTTCTCTATAAAGTACTAAAACACAGAGGTATTCAGGCACTGGAGAGGGACCGCTGCTTGGATAGTAACGATTGGTTAGGATGAGGGGTTTTAAGGTGTTGTAGAAAGTATGGAACCGTAGCTAAAAGGCGGTTGCAGGTTTTAGGCTCCAAGTCTTCAAACGTTTGGGCACTAGCAGCAGTTTTGCAGACTTTTGGCACAATAGCACCGGAAACTTCTACAGTAGGGTATATCTGGCGACACTCTCTCAGGTATCGGGAGGGGATACCGATGTTATCCAGAGGCAGCATAGGCTCCTCAACACGTGATAAAGCTGCACATGTGAAAGGGGTGATAGCACTGAAGATTGGACTAGCCATCTATATTGCACAGCACTGCGGAGTTACATGCCTCTAGGCACTTCTGCAGGATGCAAAATGGATCAATAGAGGCTAAGAGATGGCCAAAGAGGATCAGTACAGCATGAAAAAAAATGTTCTTCAGGGAATTTACGAAGCCCATGTGGTACAAACAAACGGTCCAGTTCTCAGATATTAAATGCACACACTGCTTCACAGAAGAGGATGGGAACTTCCCTATTGATGCCATTCAACCATCACATACTCGGCAGCCCATTTTATAGTAAGGTGCTCTTTTCCTTAAAATCTACAATGATGTATGCAAGTATGTGTGAAGGTACTTACATAGCACAAACTAAGTAGGGGAGTAATGGAACAGAATGGCGAGAACCCCGGGGTACATATGTATTTAAGTAAAGGCAGTGGCTTCAGTTTCTTTCTGAATTGCAGGAGGGTACAAGAAGTTCTAATATCGATTTGATTCTCTCAGGCCACACGCTTGAGCATCCACATTACTTGAAAACATTTCCTCCATTAAGATATTTCTGAGGCTATCTCACAGAAAAGGTAAATGCCGAAGTAGGGGTGTGCAGAGGTCTGGAAGAGTTGTAGCTGTGCTAGGTGTTTAGGATAGAATATGAGAGAAGTTCACATACATGGATTCTCATCTGGAATTATTTACATAGTGATTATTCTGAAAATATGATATAGATCCTGTCTCCGGGGCCCATGCTGGACACCCAAAATGACCTGCATTTTTCTTTCCTGCTGTTACATTATTACGAAAAGTTTTTCCAGATGATGAATTCCACTTGGATTTAAATATTAAATGCACCCTAGGAGTTGTAGTCCTAGTTAACTTCAATTGAACACTAATAGATTTCCGACCATTTTTCTCCTGTTTGGGTGGAATTATCAGCAGCTCAATAAAAATATTTAAATTAGGGTCCCCAGGTGTATTTATTTAGGAGGTTTTTTTTTTTAACAGTACTATGCATCCCCCACTGTTATTTCAGGGGGCTGAAATACGTGTGGGGGTTTATTGGCTAACATGAACACTTCTTACTCAGTCACAATCATCATACACGTGGTGTTTCCAGACCTGAGATACAGTGTGACAACAAATGCATTCTGGATCTTGTAGTCCAGGTTTACTTATCCCATAGGTTTGTAAGTGATGAGACAAGCTCCTACTGTAGCTGGTAGACAAAGCTGTTAAGACAGCCTTTCGGCAGACTACCCTCAGTCCTGTCCCTTAGATGGCATCCCTGCCCGATGACGTCATTGCAGTAAATAAATTGTGCTGACGCGGCACTACTTCCCACTCCTGTGTACATTTAGGCGCAGACCCCTGAGGGTTCACCAGGAACTGCACAAGGAGAGCTTTGGAGTTCTAAGCCAAGTGATGCTCGCCACCCGGTGTTACTACTAGCCACTTTAACTGTATTCACGATATAGGGCAAGTAGGCAGCAATACAAAATGTGGGCAGTTCATCTAAGCCAGTTTTTGCTTCAATTCTAGTTTGGTGATTTCTCTATTATAAACCAAAGTGCCAGCATGCAAAGAACAAGCATTTACAATGCAATGGTTTCGCCTCTGGAAAAGTTTGAGCTATTGGCATTGTAAATGACAAAGTTTGTATTTATGTGTTGGTTTAAGAAATAGAGAAGTAAATGGCATTGTTATTTACATTGCCATTTGCTTAATTTCTCTCAAATGTGAGACTTATTGTATCCTACGGACGAGTTTAGCAGACAGCAATTACTACCACACACACACCTAGAGCCACACACACACACACACACACACACTCAGATCTACACACAGACACAGACACCCAGAGAAACACACACACACATACACACCCAGAGTGCCCCCCACACACACACACCTAGAGCCACACACACACACCCCCAGAGCCACATACACACACACACACACCCAGAGCCACACACATACAGACACACATCCAGAGCCACACAAACACACACCCCGAGAGCCATACACACACTCAAAGTCACACATAGACCCAGAGCTACACACACCTAGAGACACACAAACACACACCCAGAGCCACACAGACATCTAGAGCCACACATACACTTAGAGCCACATACACACACTCAGAGCTAGCCACACATACACACCCATAGCCAGCCACACATACACACCCATAGCCAGCCACACACACACACTAAGACTCACACACTCACCCACAGCCACACACACACATACACTCGGAGCCACACACACCCACCCAGAGCCACACACACACCGATAGCCACACACACACCCACCCAGAGCCACACAGACTCACACACCTAGAGCCACAAACACACATGCTGCGCCACATACACACACATTCAGAGCTACACAGACAACCAGAGTCACACACACATACTCAGAGCCACACATACACATACACACACTCAGAGCTAGCCACACACACACACCTAGAGCCATACACACCCAGAGCTACAAACACACACCTAGAGCCACACACACACCAGAGGCACACACACACACACACCTCTAGAGTCACACACACAGACACACACCCAGAGCCACACACATATACACACCGAGAGCCACACACACATACACACCGAGAGCCACACACACATACACACCCAGAGCCACACACACACATACACCCAGAGCCATACAAACACACATACTCAGAGCTACACACTTACACCTAGAGCCGCACACACACACTCAGAGCCAGCCACACACACACACCCAGAGCTAGCTACACACACACACACCTAGAGACACACACACCCAGAGACAGCCACACACATACACACATACTAAGACCCACACATACCCCCAGAGCTACACACACACACACCCATAGCCACACACACACACACACACCAGAGCCACACACACCCATAGGCACAGACACACACTAGAGCCACACACACACACACACTCACTCAGAGCCACACAGACACACACATCTAGAGCCACAAACACACACACATCTAGAGCCACAAACACACCTAGAGCCACACATACAACCAGAGTCACACACACATACCCAGAGCCACACATACACATACCCCGAGCCAGCCACAAACACACACCTAGAGCCATACACACCCAGAGCTACACATACACTCAGAGCCACACACACACTCAGAGCCACACACACACCAGAGCCACACACACACCCAGAGCCACACACACACCCAGAGCCACACACATATACACACACCCACTGCTTCACACACATACACACCCAGAGCCACACTTACACCTAGAGCAACACAAACACACATACCCAGAGCCACACACACACTCAGAGCCACACACACACACCCAGAGCTACACACACACACACACACACACACACCCATAGCCACACACACCAGAGCCACACAAACCCATAGCCACACACACACACACACATACACTCAGAGACTCAAGGGAGGGGAGAGCTTCTGATGCGTGTTTGCCTGGAGCTTTTCCTCGTGCCCTCAGTATGCAGCCAACCAGAAGAACTACTGGAAGCAGATCGCGTGCGCTTTGAAGAAACAGAAGAACCTGTGTCAAGACCCCAAGGCGGTCTTAAAGTCAAAGGAGTGCAAGAAGGGGCCCAAGAAGGCGCACCTCAGCTTCTCCAGCTCCAGCCTTATAGAATCTGCCTCTGGGAAGGAGAAAGTAATTCACCCCGGTAAAAAGCCCTCCCGCCCTTCGAACGCGACTGCTGAGGTGAAGCAGGACGCTGAGACGAGCAGCAAAGAATGCGTGGAAGACGAGAGCGTCGACCAGAAAAAGGTTGCGGAGGAGTACTGCGGGGAGTCGTGGGGCTCGCTCTGCGCATTCTTCTTCTCCATGGTGCAGGATAAAAAGTGCTGAAGAAGTACTAACTTTTCCATAGGCGCCTGTTGGCCCCTGTGTGACATGTGTGATACTTTCTGCTGCTTGGGTCTCGGTTTTTTTAGACAACTGAATGATGCATTCTGGGACTTGTAATTTCACTTTTAATATCGCATTTATAGACTCAAAATATCCAGCGAGCAAATAATGTAGACTTAAAATCAGGGCAGACATACGATGCCACGTGTGCTATAGGGCGATGTAACAGCTATACTTCTTCACTGGGGAAGTATAATGTGGTTTAGTAAAGTCCACATTTGTAAAGCGCACAATCACCCGTAAGGGTCTCTAGGCGCTGGGGGCCGTCGGGAAGATTAAGCGAGCTATTGCCCAGAGTCACATGGTGCTGGGCTAACCTGCCGCCGGAGCCGGGGATCGAACCGTGGTCCCCAGATTCCAGCGTCAGTCGCCCTGGCCGCGGCGCCACACCTCTCCCGGTCAACTGTGTATTTACTACACAGTACCGTGTGCTATGCGCAGGGTGCTCGATGTAAATACTGTAATTATAAAAACAGAGCTGTGTATTTAAACATCTTTAACAGTCTTGTAAAAAACGTGTTTCTTTTCTATGTTGATATACCGTAAATTTTATTCTGTACCTATTTTTTATCTGTGAACACTGGTGCAAAGTGCACAGCCAAATACTTGCTTAGTGTTCTTTGAGCGATTTTAAAACGGAACAAATGTAATACCTTCAGTGCTATGCACTTGTGTAGTGTCTATGATTTTAATTGGTCAATTAGAATAAACGCTTTTGAGACTCTTTGAAATAAATGCATCGGTGCATTCGTCTTTGGGCGTGGGGTATATGTGGAATGTTTAAATGGTAAATTACAAAGCGTTGCGTGGACAAGCGTCACTGGGAGCTCAGTGCTGCATTTTTTAACGAGACCCTGCACGTTGAGATCCGAGCTACTGCGGGCACTTTAGTTTCATTTGAACACCAATTAGGGAGATAGTTGCAGCATTCTCACTGCATGTAGTACACCACGGTTCAAATGAATGGCCTCTGCTTCTCATGCTCACAGGCAGCTCAGCTGAAAGACGGTCTGGTTGACCAATGCCATTTAAAAGCGTACCCGTACTTAAGAGCATTTCTCGCAGAAAAAAACAACAAATTAAATGTAGTGTTCCTAAATGGTAATTACATTCGCCTCGAGGGTAGGGGCAACATAAAAGCCACTCACACTTAACATTGTATTCGCTTTATTAGCATGAGAACCACTTATAAAGTCCATTAAGTTTTCTATGAAACGCAATAACAATATGTACCCGCTTGCACTAGGCGCAGTTGCGGACCCCTCACCAGTTAGCACTGTCTCCGGGCGTTCAGCGCGCACTTCTCTCCCGCACAGGGTCAAATTGCAGCTTCCGAGTTCCTCACAGCCCTCTGTAGGCAGCCAGGGCTCCATATTTTAGCCCATTTATTGGGGCGGCCACTTCCTTCATAAACCGCACGTTATGCCGTCATGCACCAGCACATATCCTTTTACCACCTCCTTAGTTCTGGTGTCAGGGAGCACCCCACTGACAGGGACCCACTCACACTGGGACATCAACAATTAGCGCCACAGACTGCCTGACGTGGGCGTGGCGAAAACAGACAACAGCAACAAGACACAGAAACACGTGAAACAAACATGAAAAAGACATGAGACAAGGGCAACAAAGACAACACCACGGAGTAACGGAAAACATGGAGAGGACATGACAGCCGACGAAAGCATTCCATTGACGGAAAACAAAGACAACAGCAACGAGACACGGAATCCTCAAATTGTTTTTGCAGATGTTATAGCTACCAAAACCTCATCTTCATAGTCTATAGAATTATAGTTTCAAAGCGAAACCCTTGCAGAACTGTCAAAAACGGTTGTAAATCCTAAGGAAAAAGGAAAGTAATCGAAGCCCCAAAACTTCGCAGTCAAACTTCCCAATGGTTCTCAGAAGGCCTGGCTGCTGCCTATGTAGACTTCAGCGTGGCAACTGCCAGATTCCTCCCAAATCCATCACCTAAGAATTGTAATATTGACAAAATGCGATACTCAGTAGGAGGAAAAGATCTCACAGAACACTTTTACAGCACAGTATGCAGAGGACCGCTTGTTTGGCAGGAAATGTATACATGTGAGTGCTTCCGGTTATAAGGGAGACATCCTTATGCCTGTGTGGCTTTCCAATTGCCATCCAGTCATACATGTATGAGGCTCTGCACCCGTGTGCCAATCCCCTGACTCATCCAAACACAGTGTGTGTGTGTGTTTTGTCTATTCCTTCGGCCCCTAGAGATAAAGAGGGAAGTGCTGAAGAGGTACTTGGCCCAGTTGCTGAGGACATTTGGAAAAGGTCTATAGCCAAGTAATAAAAAATTCTTTTTTGATTACGATATCCGAGTGTTTGGATATATTAACACGTATAGTCCAACTGTAGTAAAACACTTGAAAAAGATAGCTAGTTTGATATTAGATTTTATTAATGATTTATGTTATACATTTGATAAATGTTTATATATATTTTTTGTTTTTTATATTTTATATATTTCTCTTTTTTTGACAAATTTGTTGTTATAAAGAACAATACAATTTATAAAGTGAATAATTTTGTACATATAAACTCGTGTATATTACTACGCGCGTTTCGGCTTTTGAGCCTTCTTCAGGTGACCGTCTATTGCTCTACTGTGACAGCGGTTTCAGGATCGATCTCCGCTTCATGGATTCAGCAGAACTTCCAATCAATTGCAGTGTCTGCTCGCATTCCTTGCTGCACAAATGTGAATTTGTAGGGGTGGGGTCCCATTCCTTCAACTGTAGTCGGGTTTGAGGCATCAATCACTCCTATCTGGGTCACCAAAATGTTGCTCGAATATGAATTTACTTTTTAAACAGCCTTTTCAGTAACCCTTCTTTTATGACCTGTGATTTATAAAGCTCTCATCAGATGGAAATCGCAAAAAATCCCGGTACTAAGTCTAGTTCAAATCTCTGAAAAGTACCACTTATTAATCACGTTTCCAGGTAATTACGAGTACGTGACCTAATCCATCATGCCCATGCTTCTCAGTCGAGTAATCGCGTACTACCAGTTGCTGAGGACCCATAGTAAGTCGGGCCCTGGGACATTAGGCGTAAAAGGCCTCGACCCCCATGTTTGGGGCCTGTAGCTCCTGCTTGCCCCCTGGCCCTCTGTAAGGGGTTCCGATAGTCTGATGTTATTCCAGGATTCAGTAAGACCATTAGCACAACCAGTTATCATGACATTACCGCAAATTTAGAGATAATGTGCAAGGACTGTTTCTATATCAAATCCAGAATTATTGATGTCAAATTAGGCCATTGGTATTTAAAAAAATTAGAATAGTCATTCACTAATATTTGGTGTATTTTGTCATTCAGACATAGTACTTTGGGGGTAATTTAAGATGTGTAGAACGCCCTAAATAAATCCTGTGAAAAGTGTTGAAAGTGATTTTCAGTGCATTTAACACTATTTTTGCATTAGGAGAAAAGTACTGCATTTTATGCCTATTAGTTTCAAAGCATATCCCTCTGCCCACTACTTTCCTTACTTCTAGGCCACCGTTTTCTGCTGTTTTACCGACTTCTTTGTCCAGTCCTCGCGTTATCAACCAGGCCTATTTCTCTACTTCTCATTCTGCTCACCACTCACCTTCTCTCTAGTCAGCTTGCCAGCAGCCCCTCCCACCAATTCACACCTTCTTTCATTCTGCCTACGCCTCCTTCTAGTACTGTGCTCGGTGCCCTCGCTACCCTTACTTTAAAACTTCTCAGTGCTGCTCTGCTCATGACTCTTCCACTGCCCAGAATTCTGCCAACCCGTCATCTTACTTTCAATTTCCCTGCATACTCTCTTACTCCTACCACCCACACTACTTACCACTCCTCTCCTATCGTTCTGCCAACTCGACATCTTACTTTTCTGCCCACACGCGCTATATTGGCTCCTGTCTCTCCTGCCACTCGCTTCTCTTCTCGTCCCTGACCCAACTCTGCCCTATTGCCCTGCCTCTACCCGGCTCTTTCTGCCCCCTGCCTGCGCGATGAGGGCACGGCAGAAGGCCGTGGAGCTTCTGGCCTTATTTGTTGATTATGCGGAAAGAGTTCTTTTCCGGGGTGTTTATCTCCGTTGACGTCTCGTGCTCTCTGAGCCCCCTGGTCCGGGCTGAGGGGAGGGGACAAAGCACCGGGCGGGAGCAGCGGGGCTCCAGGAGATGAATTAGGAGCTATGTCTCCGCCTCGCAGGGCCAGGCGGGGTACATTTCCACACAATAAAAGTCGCTTACTCTGGCTCAAGCAGCGCTTAGTTTTATTTTTAATGGCGCTGCGGATTACCGGCCCCCGAGCAGTCGAGGCGCTGGCCTCGGGGATTACTCGCTAATGAGGCCGGGCCCGGAGATGTGTCTCTTTAGCAGAAAGTAATGCGGTGCCTTTTATTCCACTAGATGTTCTCTTCCGTTTTCAGACGGTTTTAAATCCCATTTGCCCGTTTCTATTACTTTTACATCACACTGATTAAATTCACACTGACTGTTTGCGCATATATCTTCTTAATTTTAATATCTACCATCATAAAATCTGTAATGGTGAGATTTCAAATTCCCGCAAGACGAGAACCAGGCGGGGAGCGCGAGGGCAGTAAAAAAAATCGAGTTAGTGCACGAAGCGGTGGACACAGAAGGTAAAACCGGAGGGGGCAAGAGGGAAGACTAAGGAAGAAAGGAGAGTGGTATGACGGAGAGAACTTGAAAGAACAAGGGGACCCATTCACGCCGCGACGGGGTGACTCACAGAGGCGGCAATATGCTCACAGTTGGCAAACACAGCTCTGTTTGGACAGCCAGTGGGGCCATCCACTCGGCAAACACCGGCAATCCAGTTAGTCCTCGGCAAAGGGAATCAGACACTGCGTCCACTCCCCGGGCCTCCGGGGACACACCAGCCTGGCCTTCAGCACAACAGCCCCTCTCTTAGGAGCCAAAATCCCCCCAAAAAAGAAGAAACAAGCAACGGAGAGTGAAAGGGGAGGGGGGCGGTAACGGGGAGGGGGGCGGAACGGACATCGGGAGGGGGCGGGAACGGGGCACAGGACAGCGAGGGGGGGGGAGGGCGGGAACGGGGCACAGGACAGCGAGGGGGGAGGGCGGGAACGGGGCACAGGACAGCGAGGGGGGGAGGGCGGGAACGGGGCACAGGACAGCGAGGGGGGGAGGGCGGGAACGGGGCACAGGACAGCGAGGGGGGGGCGGGAACAGCACACGGTCAGCGAGAGGGGGGGGGGGGGGGGGCGGGAAGGCAAGGAAATGGAAAAACAAGCTCTCACCCACCTGGACTTCCTCCAACGTCGGTCGGCCGCAGAATGAGAGCAACATGGCGCCGAAAAAAACAAAAAACAACTCCGCCCACCGCCGCATGACTCACAGAGGGAACGCCCAGGGAAAAAATCGAGGGAACGCCCACGAATCTGGTCCGTGAATGACGGACAGATCTCTGTTCCAATGGCTAGCCTCCATTTATGGAGCTAGCCAATGGAACAGAGGGCGTATTCAAGTGCCCTTACTGTGAAGACTACAGATTTCTCTGGAGGCGGAGCTAAGAGCTCCGCCCTCCAGCGAAACCTAAAAAGTACAAGTCTCTAGGAGGTACTTACACATGCATGTGACAGCTTACAATTTTTAAAAACGCACTTGCAGCTGCTAAGTGCCCCATTCCACGCGTGGCACTTTCTGCCAGCCCCAACTTTTGTAACCAACAGCAAACGTATGCAAATGTGCTCCTGGGCTGGCAGGAGAGGTCACCTGTGGAAAGAGACCACTTGGCAGCTGAGGAATGAGACATGATACACGTATCTAAGAGATTAACTGCAATACATATACAAAAAGGCAGCTTTCTATTTGCCAGAGAGAGATTTGCGTTGGAAAGTCTGTTATTTCGTTTGGCTGTAAAGGTGTGAGAGATATAAACATGTAAAGGAGCTTGAAACAAAGAATACTGACAGCTCAGCAGCCCCCAGCACCCGTGCCTGGATTCAGTGTTCCAAACGGGCTCCAGTGTTGAACCGAAAGAAAACAAAAACACCCCCTGCATTCCAGTGTGGATCTGCCTGCTCGCACAGTGGGCAGCTCCACATGTGTGCGCGTCCGCTTGTGACGACTAGGCACAGCTGCACTTTAAAACGGTATATTTACAACAAGGGGTGGTGATGGACAGAGTCTCTGAATTAAGCAGAATACTCTCACCCAGTCAAGAGATCAGGGCTAAATCCAACACCGTTTTTTAGCTCATTGCACCATCCCAGTTTCAGAACCTGGCTGTATGCAAATTAGTCTGTCCCTGGCCCAGTGCATCATGGGAACAGGGCAGACCAGACTACAAAAGCCAATTCTTACACTGGGAAGGAAACAAGCTTCCGGGGACCGGTTTCTGGCATTTCAGCCGTCTTCGGCCCGGCTTGCTTGAATCCTGATGGTGCAATGAGCAAGGGACTCACATCTGAGTATACCCTACCACGCTTAGGGTGGACAAAAATATTTACAACAAGGGGTGGTGATGGACAGAGTCTCTGAATTAAGCAGAATACTCTCACCCAGTCAAGAGATCAGGGCTAAATCCAACACCGTTTTTTAGCTCATTGCACTTTAAAACGGAGCACTTTTCTCCTCTCCCTCCCCTATCTCTGGCACTACAAATGAGTCGGGTGGGGGTGGTTCGATCTTAAAGTCTACGGTTCCCTCCCACATCAGCTTCTTTACCTAACAAAGAGCACAGGAGATTGTAGCAGAGATACCGGCTAGGAACCGGTGCTGCTCCGTTCGGTACGAATGAAGAGAAAACAGAGCCAGCCGTGGGAAGGGAAGTCATAAGGATACACAAGCATGCTGACAGCGAACACGGGAGCTCCCATCACAATGCAGAACGGGAGGGGGCGGGAAGGTGTGGTGTGTGTCTGTGTGTGTGTGCGTGCGTGTAGGTGCGCTCGTGTGTGTGTCTGTGCGTGTGGGGAGGCTGGGGAGGCGGTCTTAGTGGCGCGAGCAACTGGAGGCTTCCAACGAGTGAAAGTGAAAACGGGAGATGGGCACAGCAAGCGCGCGACCAAATCCTGCTGCGCGTGCCCATCTCTTGTCTCCACTTTCGCTCGTTGGAAGCTGAGGGGACGACTATAGTTCTCGGCGAGAACGCGCTTCGCGCGCTTCTAGCTGAGACCTAAAAATGTCTGTCCTTGCACATAGCACTGTTGATTATGTACCAGCTGCAAAAACCCGGGTCACTTGCGGAAGACATACCAGTGAATCTGTAGGGCTAACTCAAACCCATATTCTTCTGAGAGTTACAATGTGAGCCCAACTGACTAAAGAAGCAATTAATATTTGTTGTTGACAGTGGAACTTTCTTTTTATTTGCTGTGCACGTCCTGGTGAAAATATGAGCGGGCAGCACACTTACGAATGGAGAGAAGGGGAAAACCAGCCCAGGGATGAGTGTCCGGCAGATCCCCATCTTCTTACAACATAGACATGTTGACTGTATTCTTGCCTTTGACCCTGTACAGCACTCCACTGCCTAATCAGCTAGGTTTGTGCTCCATAAATACCACATACATACATGCTATACCTTCAGACTAGCCCGAAGACTACACTGCCCCTAAGAGACACGTAGGGCTGAGTCACCTGTCAAGTAGCGGCCTGGCGTTTTGGCCTGGGCAGACACTTGACTGACCTGAAATATCACCGTCTTCGTGTGGGAAAATCCTCCCCTGGCCAGGCGCTTAGAGTCATCAGTCTTCATTTACACTGTGTGGACGAGCCCTGACCCCTGATCCAGGGTCCCCTGGGGTGTTCCTGGCCTGCCAGTAAAAATAATGAGTGACTCCTACCCAGGAAGTCGGAAAGAAATCTGTCTAGCAGCAGGGGAAGTCATATGTTCTTCCTCTTGTGAAGAGCAGACCCCTGGCACCTGCTGGCGTGCTGGAGCTGTGATTAATGGCCAGATAGGTTCATGGTTGCTTGGGTGAACGCCACATAAATAAGAAGCCTGTGATAAAAGTAGGAAAACTCATTGCATGTCCAGGAGCAATACCAAGCGAGCATTTGCAATGCAACGGTCTCGCCTTTTGGAAACTTTAAAGTATTTAGCCATGCAGGACATTATCCTGGGTGTTATATTAACTCGTCTCATTTAGCCTTACACAACTGCTATAACCGGATGAAAAGATCATTTGTTGTCAGTGGGGCGCCATGGAAAGGGGTTAAGGTATCTGTTAGTCCCAAACAAAGTTTTACAAAAACCTACATAGACAAAGTGAATATTGGTTAACAGCGATGTTTGAAGCGCAGTATAGTGCAAAATGAAAATGCGGTAACAGAATATGTAAAGCAACAAACACTGTCTGCCAAAGGCACAACCCATGGAGGATGGCGAACATGGGCTAGCAGCAACAAAACTACATTAGTTAAAAAAAAGTAGCAAAAGTATTCAGTATAATTAGAAAAGGGGGCTGGACACTAGTATTTAACAAAAAAAGGTAAACAATTGTGACCAATAGCCATCCAACAGTGTTGTTAAACACTATTCAAATGTCACGCTGCCACCTGTACGTCTGTGTCAAAGTACAACTGTTTTAACTTTGACAGGATAGGAGCAGTGCTTGCCTCCTCAAACAAGCCGGGCAATGCAGGAAGACCTTTAATCTAAGTGGAGAGTTCCCCGGTGTCATTGCACACAGAGTACTCGCATCCGTCCAGATCCTCTTGCAGATCGTCCTGCAACTTTGATGTTCTCCACTGGAATGGTGCCACATCGGCCAGTGTCCACCATGCGGTGCCCCTGTACTGAACGCATTCTTCTTATATCATCATTTTACTTCATGCATTTTCACTTTTTGTTTCTGTGCAGATTTTTCGATGTCCTAATTATATTTTTTATTCTTTAATTTTAAAAACGTGCCTCATTGTACTCCACCATGTCAAAGGAGGATACAATAAATCTCGAAACTTCTCAACTTTGCGCGACTCTTCCCCCAACCAAGAGCAGTTAGCCGCACCAAGGCACGCAGATTTGAACCGCTGACCTGCATGCCTTACGCAGTTTCAGCTGCAGCATTACCTCACTCAGATGCCTTATTAACTATATCTGCCTACACAGCTGAGCCTACTCCCTCCGACTGAATTTAGCAAGGAGCTGAAGACCTGGATCTTCGAGCAACCTCTCTAATCCCTAGTCCTGGCTAGACCGTCACCTGCTTAGCGCCTGGATATTTTCCTGGGTGATAAGAGCGCTGGACAAATCCCCATAACATATCTGCGGATAAATTCTTCAAGCTCTTCACCCGGAGGGTCTCCGGGTGAAGGTGTTACTGTGGCTACTGCTGACCACTTTGTGTGGATGTAAGCAGTATTCAGCCTTCAGTTCTAATGAGAATGTTGTCACGCATTTGTTGTCGAGATTGTAGTGTAACCTTCCAGCAGGATCAATGGAATTATATGGCACGGGAGGGCAAAATAATGTAGCAGAAATGACTAAACTATGTCATAAGAAAAGTCAAATTTTGCGACATAATGCAATAATTTGTGGGAGTTGTACCGTATTATTTTGTCATTTGTACATGTATTTGGTTAAATCTTTCACTTTGTTAATACCAGTTTAACAACCAAATACAGTTTAACTTTTTGGCTGTTTGAGCTGGAAACAATTTTTTTTGTTAAAATCTGCAGATTGGGTATTTGATGATGATTTATGAGGCAAATGCAGCAAATCCATAACTGCAGAACATGCTGCAAAATCCCATAAGTTTAATGGCCATGCCTTCACATAAAACAAGCATTTGCAATGCAATAGGTCTCGCATTTGTTAGAGTTGGACCTATTGGCATTGTAAATGGCAATGTTTTTTATGTATGTATGTGATAGGGTGAAACACGTTGGCTGTGCTTTTACTTACCCTAGAGGAGTTGTTGATTATCTGCATTTAGCGTTATCCGGAAGACATCCACTTCCACCAAACTAGTAAATCACGTCATAGAGCAAGACATACATCCAACTATTGTAGAGTGTTTAGGCAGCTGAACTGGCCTTGTTCACGTACAATAGAAAAGGCAAATAACTAAATGTTCATCACAAACAGAGACTATGATGGTTAAGGGGGACAGCAAGGACATGTGATATCCTTTCTCTATAAAGTACTAAAACACAGAGGTATTCAGGCACTGGAGAGGGACCGCTGCTTGGATAGTAACGATTGGTTAGGATGAGGGGTTTTACGGTGTTGTAGAAAGTATGGAACCGTAGCTAAAAGGCGGTTGCAGGTTTTAGGCTCCAAGTCTTCAAACGTTTGGGCACTAGCAGCAGTTTTGCAGACTTTTGGCACAATAGCACCGGAAACTTCTACAGTAGGGTATATCTGGCGACACTCTCTCAGGTATCGGGAGTGGATATCCCGGGAGGGGATACCGATGTTATCCAGAGGCAGCATAGGCTCCTCAACACGTGATAAAGCTGCACATGTGAAAGGGGTGATAGCACTGAAGATTGGACTAGCCATCTATATTGCACAGCACTGCGGAGTTACATGCCTCTAGGCACTTCTGCAGGATGCAAAATGGATCAATAGAGGCTAAGAGATGGCCAAAGAGGATCAGTACAGCATGAAAAAAAATGTTCTTCAGGGAATTTACGAAGCCCATGTGGTACAAACAAACAGTCCAGTTCTCAGATATTAAATGCACACACTGCTTCACAGAAGAGGATGGGAACTTCCCTATTGATGCCATTCAACCATCACATACTCGGCAGCCCATTTTATAGTAAGGTGCTCTTTTCCTTAAAATCTACAATGATGTATGCAAGTATGTGTGAAGGTACTTACATAGCACAAACTAAGTAGGGGAGTAATGGAACAGAATGGCGAGAACCCCGGGGTACATATGTATTTAAGTAAAGGCAGTGGCTTCAGTTTCTTTCTGAATTGCAGGAGGGTACAAGAAGTTCTAATATCGATTTGATTCTCTCAGGCCACACGCTTGAGCATCCACATTACTTGAAAACATTTCCTCCATTAAGATATTTCTGAGGCTATCTCACAGAAAAGGTAAATGCCGAAGTAGGGGTGTGCAGAGGTCTGGAAGAGTTGTAGCTGTGCTAGGTGTTTAGGATACAATATGAGAGAAGTTCACATACATGGATTCTCATCTGGAATTATTTACATAGTGATTATTCTGAAAATATGATATAGATCCTGTCTCCGGGGCCCATGCTGGACACCCAAAATGACCTGCATTTTTCTTTCCTGCTGTTACATTATTACGAAAAGTTTTTCCAGATGATGAATTCCACTTGGATTTAAATATTAAATGCACCCTAGGAGTTGTAGTCCTAGTTAACTTCAATTGAACACTAATAGATTTCCGACCATTTTTCTCCTGTTTGGGTGGAATTATCAGCAGCTCAATAAAAATATTTAAATTAGGGTCCCCAGGTGTATTTATTTAGGAGTTTTTTTTTTAACAGTACTATGCATCACCCACTGTTATTTCAGGGGGCTGAAATACGTGTGGGGGTTTATTGGCTAACATGAACACTTCTTACTCAGTCACAATCATCATACACGTGGTGTTTCCAGACCTGAGATACAGTGTGACAACAAATGCATTCTGGATCTTGTAGTCCAGGTTTACTTATCCCATAGGTTTGTAAGTGATGAGACAAGCTCCTACTGTAGCTGGTAGACAAAGCTGTTAAGACAGCCTTTCGGCAGACTACCCTCAGTCCTGTCCCTTAGACGGCATCCCTGCCCGATGACGTCATTGCAGTAAATAAATTGTGCTGACGCGGCACTACTTCCCACTCCTGTGTACATTTAGGCGCAGACCCCTGAGGGTTCACCAGGAACTGCACAAGGAGAGCTTTGGAGTTCTAAGCCAAGTGATGCTCGCCACCCGGTGTTACTACTAGCCACTTTAACTGTATTCACGATATAGGGCAAGTAGGCAGCAATACAAAATGTGGGCAGTTCATCTAAGCCAGTTTTTGCTTCAATTCTAGTTTGGTGATTTCTCTATTATAAACCAAAGTGCCAGCATGCAAAGAAAAAGTACAAGTCTCTAGGAGGTACTTACACATGCATGTGACAGCTTACAATTTTTAAAAACGCACTTGCAGCTGCTAAGTGCCCCATTCCACGCGTGGCACTTTCTGCCAGCCCCAACTTTTGTAACCAACAGCAAACGTATGCAAATGTGCTCCTGGGCTGGCAGGAGAGGTCACGTGTGGAAAGAGACCACTTGGCAGCTGAGGAATGAGACATGATACACGTATCTAAGAGATTAACTGCAATACATATACAAAAAGGCAGCTTTCTATTTGCCAGAGAGAGATTTGCGTTGGAAAGTCTGTTATTTCGTTTGGCAGTAAAGGTGTGAGAGATATAAACATGTAAAGGAGCTTGAAACAAAGAATACTGACAGCTCAGCAGCCCCCAGCACCCGTGCCTGGATTCAGAGTGTTCCAAACGGGCTCCAGTGTTGAACCGAAAGAAAACAAAAACACCCCCTGCATTCCAGTGTGGATCTGCCTGCTCGCACAATGGGCAGCTCCACATGTGTGCGCGTCCGCTTGTGACGACTAGGCACAGCTGCACTTTAAAACGGTATATTTACAACAAGGGGTGGTGATGGACAGAGTCTCTGAATTAAGCAGAATACTCTCACCCAGTCAAGAGATCAGGGCTAAATCCAACACCGTTTTTTAGCTCATTGCACCATCCCAGTTTCAGAACCTGGCTGTATGCAAATTAGTCTGTCCCTGGCCCAGTGCATCATGGGAACAGGGCAGATCAGACTACAAAAGCCAATTCTTACACTGGGAAGGAAACAAGCTTCCGGGGACCGGTTTCTGGCATTTCAGCCGTCTTCGGCCCGGCTTGCTTGAATCCTGATGGTGCAATGAGCAAGGGACTCACATCTGAGTATACCCTTCCACGCTTAGGGTGGACAAAAATATTAACAACAAGGGGTGGTGATGGACAGAGTCTCTGAATTAAGCAGAATACTTTCACCCAGTCAAGAGATCAGGGCTAAATCCAACACCGTTTTTTAGCTCATTGCACTTTAAAACGGAGCACTTTTCTCCTCTCCCTCCCCTATCTCTGGCACTACAAATGAGTCGGGTGGGGGTGGTTCGATCTTAAAGTCTACGGTTCCCTCCCACATCAGCTTCTTTACCTAACAAAGAGCACAGGAGATTGTAGCAGAGATACCGGCTAGGAACCGGTGCTGCTCCGTTCGGTACGAATGAAGAGAAAACAGAGCCAGCCGTGGGAAGGGAAGTCATAAGGATACACAGGCATGCTGACAGCGAACACGGGCGCTCCCATCACAATGCAGAACGGGAGGGGGCGGGAAGGTGTGGTGTGTGTCTGTGTGTGTGTGCGTGCGTGTAGGTGCGCTCGTGTGTGTGTCTGTGCGTGTGAGAAAGCAGGGGGAGGCGGTCTTAGTGGCGCGAGCAACTGGAGGCTTCCAACGAGTGAAAGTGAAAACGGGAGATGGGCACAGCAAGCGCGCGACCAAATCCTGCTGCGCGTGCCCATCTCTTGTCTCCACTTTCGCTCGTTGGAAGCTGAGGGGACGACTATAGTTCTCGGCCTGTGATAAAAGTAGGAAAACTCATTGCATGTCCAGGAGCAATACCAAGCGAGCATTTGCAATGCAACGGTCTCGCCTTTTGGAAACTTTAAAGTATTTAGCCATGCAGGACATTATCCTGGGTGTTATATTAACTCGTCTCATTTAGCCTTACACAACTGCTATAACCGGATGAAAAGATCATTTGTTGTCAGTGGGGCGCCATGGAAAGGGGTTAAGGTATCTGTTAGTCCCAAACAAAGTTTTACAAAAACCTACATAGACAAAGTGAATATTGGTTAACAGCGATGTTTGAAGCGCAGTATAGTGCAAAATGAAAATGCGGTAACAGAATATGTAAAGCAACAAACACTGTCTGCCAAAGGCACAACCCATGGAGGATGGCGAACATGGGCTAGCAGCAACAAAACTACATTAGTTAAAAAAAAGTAGCAAAAGTATTCAGTATAATTAGAAAAGGGGGCTGGACACTAGTATTTAACAAAAAAAGGTAAACAATTGTGACCAATAGCCTTCAGACTAGCCCGAAGACTACACTGCCCCTAAGAGACACGTAGGGCTGAGTCACCTGTCAAGTAGCGGCCTGGCGTTTTGGCCTGGGCAGACACTTGACTGACCTGAAATATCACCGTCTTCGTGTGGGAAAATCCTCCCCTGGCCAGGCGCTTAGAGTCATCAGTCTTCATTTACACTGTGTGGACGAGCCCTGACCCCTGATCCAGGGTCCCCTGGGGTGTTCCTGGCCTGCCAGTAAAAATAATGAGTGACTCCTACCCAGGAAGTCGCCAGGAAGTCGGAAAGAAATCTGTCTAGCAGCAGGGGAAGTCATATGTTCTTCCTCTTGTGAAGAGCAGACCCCTGGCACCTGCTGGCGTGCTGGAGCTGTGATTGATGGCCAGATAGGTTCATGGTTGCTGTTTTCCAATGACCTAGTTTTGGGTCACAGTCAATGCATGGTCCGGGGGTTAACACAATTTACAAGCAGAAGATGATTGGAATTAGGCGGATCCACGTGAGTGCGCCCCCTCCAGCTTAAGGACAGGGTGACATGTTCAGACTATTCACAGAGTGCATGGAGTGGTGAGGGGTGGAAATGATGATTGCTAAAAGAGAGAGAGAGCAGAGGTTCTAAATCGTAGCCTAGGCGCGTACTCCTTCAGTGTTTTGCGGTAGTATCTATCTGTGATATTGACACTGTGACAGTTTTAGTGCATTAGAAAGAAGGTGAGCGTGCTTTCTGGTTCCATTATATTCTCATCCCAAAAAAGTAGACATTTCCTGTGTTGTCCGCCTGAGTATAGAATTCACAATATCAATGGGACACAATATCCAGGACAGAATACTAAAAATAAAATATTGGCAGGTAAGTATGTTTAGCTTTTCTATACCTAACACCACATATATGTGCCCATCCAATGTGTGCGCTAGGATGCAGGGTGAAACCTCCTATACCAAAGGCATGTGGGAGTCGGGTGGGTATATAAGCACCCCAGTGGCGTAACGATAATTGAGGGGGCTCCCCTGCCAGGTAAGTGGAGGGGCCCCCTCCGGACTCTATTAGGAGCTCTCAGGCCGAAGTGCAGTGCTGAGGGGGCCCTCTTGAGCTTGAGGGCCCCCCGCACTGCGGGGGGAGCGTGGGCATGTGTTACACCCCTGAAGCACCCGAGACCTATTTACACTGAACATGAGTTTTTTTCCTCCCTTATCGTGGTATTCGGTTTGTTTGGTGAATGTATATGCGAGCACCCTAGCTGCTCGCAAAGACTTATTCAAGCTAGTTCAAACAAAAGCGCATGTCCTCGCTGTCTGCAATGACGGCTTCTGCATGTCTCAGTGACGTCCGGACATATCACACTGGATGTCATCGGCGCCTGTACCCCCTTCTACTCCAGGGATGGGGCAGCCACTGTATCTCGTGCGACATGGGTGAGTGGACGATGATCATGCCAGCCCTGAATGTGGCCCTCTTACACAACACACATGAAAATGGACCCCATGTGCCATGGCTGACTTGTATTCTCACCCACAAATGGGGAGGGGGGCTATTCCGAAGGACGATGCCCCTTGATCTGTAAATAATATAATTATGGTTTCTTAATTAACAATATGCTTTCTCGGCCTGGACAACGAGGCCTGTTAACATTGGAACGCACATTATTTCCTCCAGATCAGTAGCAGCGCCCCCTGCCCCTCACACATAGTGGTGCGGATGTCCAATCCTCCTAGCCCTTCAATCCTGGGCCTCCTCTAGGCACCCTCCTCGCACTGCTGGTACGCAGGAGGCCTGGTGTAGGCCTCTCTTGCAGTGCTCTTTCGCACACACAGATCGGCTGGGCTCACAGGCAGCGGCTTCCCGTCACTAGCCCCCTAAAGTCGTGCCTGGCCCCCCCTCCACTCTCGCTGGTGTTGTTTGAAGAGAGGGTCCCGCACCTCACGTACAGGGTATCGCTGCTCGCGGGTGCTCGTCACATCCGTTAGTGGGGTGTCGAAGGAGTAACATATCCCCAATCACAGTCTAAGGCCCTGGCAGGTACGTAAAGTAAGCTGCCTGAAACAAGTTAGGAGAGTTTTTGCGCTACGTCACTTGGGGGGGTCGAACAGTGTCTCGATGGAAAACCGCTGACACCTGCTGGGTATCAGTGCTTTAAATGGGCCAGTACTGTGCGGTACTGAGTACCGGTAATCTGGTATTTCTATTTAAAGCACTGTAGGCGAAAACCCGATAGGAGAATGGAGGGTGTGAAAATGGAAGGCGGGAAAGACGCTCCATAACTTGACAGACAAAGGAAGAGAGCCGGCTGGAACGGGAAGGGCCGATAAAGGGGGGAAGGATTGTGGGTGGCATTGCTTAGAGTCACACAGGGGCTGGTGTGTGGGGGGGAGTGAGATCTGGACACAGAAAAGATGGTGGAAACGGGAGAGTGATAGAAGTTAAAATGCAGGAGGGGGGCACTAGTAGTAATCGTGAGAAAGAAAAGAGATGGGTTGAGGCCTACGAGAGAGGCGGGCTGAGAAGAGCGAGGGTGAGGGGCACTGGCCTACCCGGGCCTGAGGGGCACTGGCTCAAACTGGCGTGGGGGGTACGGGACAAACCTGGCATGATGGGTTCAGGCGGTGCACTGATGGGAGGGTCACGGGCCCAGCAAGGGCCACGGATAGACTACCAGCCCGAGGGGCACGGACATAGTATGGGGATGCGCATCTCGGGGGTCTCCGTGCACCACACTATCTTCAGGTGCTGGTGGGACCTTACACCATCACCCTGGCTGTGTCGCCCCGTGCTGCCTGTGGACTCCTGGGGCCCGTGTGTGGGGGAGGGGTGAAGACCCTGACCTGCCTCTGGCCCCTCAGGCACTGCGCTATCCCAAGTGATCCTCGGACATTACCCCCACCCCAGGCCTCCTCGGACCCCGCACTGTCTGTAGGGTTCCCCGAAGCCCTCAATGGCCTGGCAGCTCCTCGGACTCCTCACCGACTCCGCGGCTCCTCGGACCCTGCTCGGTGCCGAGGGTCCCTCGGATCCCGCAGCGCCGAGGTCCACAGTCACTGCTTGAGCTCCAGCGCCCAGATGTGCTGCGGCCAGCTAGTCCTGCTGCTCGTCTGTACCTCCGAACCTCCTCTGTGAAGACGCGCATGTACCCTTCAGACAAGGTAGCTCCCTGGCAGCTGCAGCCGGCCCACAGAGACCAGTGCAAGAATGTCGGAGCGGAGGACACGCACAGCCCCCAGCGCTCAAACGGCCAGAGCATAGACTGCCGGCCACACAGAAGAGCAAGGGGGGAATGAGACCAGCACAAGAAACCCCCAGGGGAGCCCCACGGTCTGGAAGAGCCCGGATGAGAAGGGGGAGCTTCAGAGAGAGGTAGGATAGAGAGGGTGGGCACGAGAAGAGGAAAAGGAGGAGAGAAGAGGAAAAGGAGGAGAGAAGAGACATATAGGGAGGAGAGGACGGATAGGAGGTAAATAGCGGAGCCAAGGGGAGATGGGAGGAGAGCAAGCACAGTGGGCGAGGTAACAGGAGCAAGGAAGACGGAAAACAGGGGAGGGGACACGAGGAAGAGGAGCAGCGAGCAGGGGAGCTTGAAACGAGGACAGGGGAGGCGAAATCGGTTGTCTCACGTAGACTTCTCTCTTCCCCTGACTTCCTTCTGCTGTAAAAGGTTTCTAATCTTTATGGGGCAAGCCCCATAAAGATAACAAATCTTTTACAGCAGAAGGAAGTCAAGGAACCCAGTCTGAAAAGGACAGGGCTTAAAGAGAAAGAAGTACGTCACTGGGACCTCTTTTCCAATGGCTGGCCACCGTTTAGCATGAACGGTGACGCCAGCCAATGGAAAACAGGGGCGGGGCTTAACCCCACTAGTGAAACTCACTCTAAGTCATTAAGTCTCGCCAGCGAGACTGCGCATTTCTGCGCAGCCATCGCGGCCGAGACCTAAAAACGTATTTAATTAAAAAAAAGTGCGTAGCAAAAAAAAAGGTGAGCAGAACAAAGAAGAGAAAGAATCCATGTACTTTGTCCATGCTCCAGGGAGGAGCTAACACACTCCTCTAAGAAACCCCAGACCTGAAGATTTATTGCACTTTAAACATCACCGTCCCGATGGTGCAAGGATGTTCCAGTACTATTGACACTCGTTTGTTTTTAAAGCAAAAGCTCTTTTTTTCTAACAGTATTTATGGTTTGAGTAAATTGTAAGGTACGTATTAAAACAAAGGATACTTTTTTAGCTGTATTATAATGAATTTAATTAATCGATCAATAAAGAATACCAAGAAAGGCAGGGAAACTTTCAGGAGCTAAGCAATTGAAAGATTACAAATGAGAACGACAGCGAAAACAACAAATGGTATGCTGTGGGTGGGTTGTAAGCCACTGAATTTTAAATACGCCTCGCAGCACATTGCATGCGCTGTATAGGCAAAACAATAAGTGCTGGTGGGGTTCCAATTGCAACCACCGCTCAAATTACATAGTGGTGGCAGTGAATTGAAAGCCGGCACTAAATTTAAGGCTTTATGCTACATGCATAAAATTAAACTAGGCTCAGCTCCCTGGGGGGGTGTCGCTCCTTTTCCTACCTGGCACCCGTGTTGTGGAATTCACTTCCTCTCTTACTTCGGCATGAAACTAATCATATAAGTTTTGGCAAAAACCTTAAGGCCTGGCTATTCAACCAGTAACTCCGGTCTTTCTCTTGCTTCGGTCCTTGGCGCCGGGCAGGCACGGTGCTTCCATTGGGGCGTGGTGGCGTAGCCCCCCCGCCCGCCTGCAGCCGCCCGCAGCTCCCTCGGCGACGGCGTTAAGTACAGTTCAAAGTAAAGACAGACGCCAAGGCAGGCGGGACTCGGGAGAACTGACATTCCAATCATCATGTCAGTCAGCATGACATCACATCGCCCCCCCCCCCTTCAGAGTCTGAAGGGGTGGGCGGGGTGGCATCATGTTGACTGACATGATGATGTCATGTCACCAGGGCAAGCAACACAAGAGCGCATGAGTGGGGACGGAGGGTGAATTTTTTACTCGTGCCTACTCATGCGCACTTGCGTTTTCACTTTTTTGCGCATGTCCATTAGGAGCCCTTTCGGCTCCTAATGGGCGTGCTCCGGGCGAAGAGAAACCTGTGCCCCAAGCGCCAGGATTGGCTGCTAGGGGCTGTCAGTCCCCATACGTGCGTGACGTGAGGCGCCAAGGGGTCAGTGAGCAGAGATGGCGTGGACCGGTCCGGCTATAAGGTAAGTTTCTTTTACTTCATATTATTCAATTCCCCGGAACCGATCCCCCGTGCCCTGCGAGCCGCGACTGGTATTGCGAGCTGCAAGTGGTGTTTTGTGGTCCGTCTGAAAGTGTGCATAGTTTGTCAGAGACTTGCTCTGCCTGTGTGTGTTTACGTGCGTCAGTAGTAATTCTCGTTTTCAGACGGTGTGCATTTTAAAATACGATTTGATGCGGATAGTGTGGTTCATAACCTGCTTTTATTTTCTGTGGTTTGCAGCACTAAGTAGTCTCCTATTCATCTTTGGTGCGCCGATGGTACAGGCACATTCACGGGTAGGAAGGCACTATAAAAGAAATGTAATGGTTTCGGTTTCATGTGATACACGTGTGTGACGTACGCTAGTGGTTGTAATCACTTTTCCTCAAAGAAGTTTGTTCACAAACAAAAACACAAAACTCCAAATAAAAGTCTGAGTCCGTAACAAATTAATCAAAAACATAGGCGTCCGACCTCATTTGTCACCCTGAGAGCCACTCCAGTCCATGCTTCTGTGAAAAGAGACCCCCTCCCAAGCCCCACTCTATTCTCCCTCCCCCAGGACCCTCCAGCTTCAGAGTGTGGTGAGCGGATTAATCGGGGCAGGAACAGACCATCAGGTGTTGTTTAACCCTTTGCTGCTGTGTGTGCATGATGCAAAGCGCCAGCATGACACCTTGAAGTCCTCTGTAAACTTGTAAAGCGTCTTGTAGCACGTCGTCAGACCTTGTTTAACCCATTGTGGGTCCCTGGTGCCCGCTGCTGTCCGCCAATCCAGGGACCTGAAGGCCATTTTACAGTCTTGGGAACAAATAATATCTGCTTTAAGCCACCGTTGCTCCTTGGTACACGCTGCTGTGCATGGTGATGTGTGCCAACTAGCACCCTGAAACCCTCTTAAAAGGTCCGCACAGCACATTAGGTCTAAAACTTTAACTCATCCCTGCCTGTTCTAGGAAGTGTGCTGTCCATGATGTCTAGAACCGGCCTTGCTGCTTGAACCCATCACCTCCCCTAAAGTCTTGCATGGCATGAGGTCTTTTTTAACCCATTATTGCTCCATGCTGTTGGAAATGATGCTGAAAGTCACTCTAGTGACCAGAAGTCTGTTTTATACGTCCTCTCGGTGTACGAGGTTTTGGTTTTACGTATTACTGATCCCTGTTTTTTTCTGCTGCAAATGTGCATGATGTTAAGAGCCTGGTCATCGCAGCACCTGAGATCTGTTGTATTTAATGGCTTCTTGCTGGTGCCCACTACAGTTGGTGTATATAATGCAAGAACCAGCCTAGTGGCTTGATGTCCATCCCAAGGCACCTCTTGGCATATCAGATCTGGTTTAACTTGGTCCCAGGTAGCTCCTGCAGCTAATGATCATGATGCTGTGAGAGCCGACCTGGTCACTAGAGCTGCCCTGTATCTTCCTGCCACCTTTCCAGTGGGCGGTACAGTGCAGATACACGGAGTCCATTAGTGCAGGCGAATCCATTGCATGAATGCCCTGGCGGCCACTTCCATTTATCAGGGTTTGTTAATCTGCTCATACCTGATAACTTGGAAGCCTCTGTTGACGACATGGGATGGCTTTTGTACTGAGAATTTTGGGTAACAATGAGAAGCCTTTGCTATTACATGCAGGCATTCTTTACACAGAGTAATTCTTGAAATGCATTCATATTTTCTGCAGTTTTTTTTTAAATGGCGTTTTTTGCATGAAAACAGAAAATTAATTTAAGGAAATAGTGTAATCATATTGATATACAGCACTGCACAGTCAATGAATGTATTTATTGTATAGCTAAAACCATTGCAAGTGCATCAGTGTGTTTAAAAGTTAATATGGGTAAATGATAACATCAGAATACGCAAAGATTGTCCGCTATAGCTCAGAAAAATTGGCAATTTTTTAAATGATAAATAATTAGATCGCATTGCTTTATTACCCTGCCTGCTTTCTCAAATTTGCCTTAAAATGCACCATTTGTCCACTCTTTTTTCAAACCCCCCATAGGTTGTTCAGGCTCGCTCGCTCGCCGCAGTGCAGTACGGCGATAATTTTACGCCGCACCACTTTCAAATGTCACCAGCCGCCACTGGCGCCGGGAAACCTCTGGATAGCTGTGCGCCCTACAAATGTAATTTAATAATAAAGTGAGTAAACAGCCTTTAACATACATGTAATGTCCACAGGAATTGGGCTAACCCTGGGCCAGCCCCCTGGTCATTCAAAATATCCCCCAGCTTAGACCCAACCACACTGTTGAAGGCACCAGACAGGTCCATGAAGGTCAGGCAGACGGAGCCCTGAATAGCGATGGTATACCTGCTAATAATCACATATAAGACATTGCTGCACCTGCCAAGCCTCTCGCGTAATTCGTAATGTACCTCCGACATTGCGCCTGACTCTGTGACCCCGGACAGCAAGCAGTCCAATACAACCATCCCGGCAATTTTTTCTGCAGAGTTCAACAAAGACATTGGACGGTAACAGCTAGGAGACTAGGTCGCCTCTTTTAAAAATAGAGACAGTGGTGTCAGTATGCAATAGGATAGGATAACATTTTAAAGCGCACTTATACCCAAGGGTGTCAAGGCGCTAAGCAGGCGAAGGTGAGGGAAGGAGCGTAAGACAGCCAACTACGATGAGAAAAGCCATGTTTTCAGCAGTTTTCTAAAAGCCGGAAGAGAGTCCGCATTGGAAATGGGGGAAGGCTGGGAGTTCCAAAGTTTGGCGGCCGCTACCGAGAAGGAGCGACCAACCCACTTGACCCTGCTGTATCTTGGAGAGAGCAATTTTTTTATGGGAGGAGGAATGCAGAACTCTCCTTGGGGTATACCATTGGAATATTATTTTCAACTGTAGCGAGCCTTTACTATGCACAGCTTTGTATACCGTGCTCAGAACCTTGAAGGAGATACTTTGCTTAATGGGAAGCCAGTGCAGGGCGCAAATCCCCTCCCTGGCAGATAGTTGCTTTGGAATGTTCAGGATCAGCCTTGCTGCTGCATTCTGAACAACCTGAAGCTTGTTCAGAGAAGTCACATTGATGTTGAGGTATAAATCATTGCAATAATCAAGCAGGGAGGTGATAAGTGCAATGATGGTGGACCGATGCATTTCAGGCGGGATAAAGGGTAACACCTTTCTGAAGGTCTTTCAGATATAGAAACAGGTGCTGACTGTACGGTTGACTTGAGCATCAAAGGTCAGACCCTCTTCAAAAATGACCCCAAGATTTGTAACTGTCTTAGCTGGGGCAGGAAGGGAGCCACAATCTGCAGGCCACCAGGCACTTGACCAGATAGAGCTCTGTAAGCCAAAAACCAGTATCTCGGTCTTATCAGCAGTAATCTTAAAGGGTTACCATTCAGCCAGCAGATAATGCTTGCCATACACTGGTTGAATTTCTGTGCAACCAATTGCAAATCATTAGAGATGATAGCAATGATTTGAGTATCGTCCGAGTACGAGATCACCTCGAAACCAAATGATCTCACCAGCTCAGCCATGAGTCCTGGAGGCCACAGCAAATAAAAGCATTGAAGCAGTTGTACAATAGAGGGGCCCACAATTCCAGGGTAGATTAGCACATGTCCATAGGGATCCCGTACGGGCCTGGGGCTTTATTGTATGAAGATTTGATAATCGCCTTGTAAACCTCTTCCAAAGTAAATCTCAAGGAGATTGGATAGACCACGTTGGCCTCCTGTGTATCCTCTGGCATTTCAGGAGAATAGAGACCACAAAATAACAAAAAGATTAATACCTTTGAGTCAGGTTATAAAAAAAGGCTTGGATAGCAGGGCTCTCACAGTGTAGTATGCGAATTTGGCAATCCAAGGTGACTCATAAATAAGCCATTAAACCCCCCGTTGCCCTGCCAGCAGGAGATTGAGTTGCTGGTAGTTGCAATGGTGTCAGCCAACAGCAGTGATGCGTCCTCTACGTCATCCACCAGAGGAGGGAGAGATGGAGGGAGGCCAGTACCCAGGGGAGAGTCACTGTGAACCACAGGAGTTGGGGAGCCAGACAGTATATTAAGGAGAACACCCCCCTGGCCGCAACTATTGGTTTGGGGAGAGTTTGCTGGAGGGTTTTAAGGTGAGTGGAGGTAAAGGGAAATATGGGTGATTTTAGGGGTAAGTGGAGGGTGGATTGTAGTGAGGGTAATTTTAGGGTTCAGAAACAGAAAGAGGTAAAGAGAGGGTAGGAGTCCATTCTAAAAATTGGTTTGGGGGTCAGTGATCCTTCCCCCATCAGTGCCTCCATGTCCCTTCATCCCCAATCTCAATGTTGCGTCCCTCCACCCATTATAAAAAACGCTTAGGCACTACCTTTAAAAAAAATGTATTTAACAATCCAACTTGGTTTAGCAAAAAAAAAAAAAAAAACTTGCATATTTTGTAGGTGTGTGCATGCATGCTCCTATAAAAAGAAACAGCCGCTGTGGCTGTATTTTTTTTAAATTTCCTCTATAGCCATCATGCACAGCAGCTCTAAAAACCATTGGCAAAGCCAATAGTTCCCAACAGCGAGACCTGGTGGCTTTGCCAGTGCTTGTTTTATAGGCCATCCACTGACTAGCTGTTCACTGTCATCCTGCACTTGCTTTTCTCCAACAATGGATGTCTTTCCCACAAACCTACCAGTGCATCTTCCAGTTCTGCCTGCAATCAGTTGTCCAAGAGCATGAAAAACATGACAGCTGTGATCTTAAGTGGAATGGGATCTGGGTCAGTGCATGTGGGGGTTGGGTCAACGTCATGGCTAAAAAGAATAAAATAATCTGTAAATATTTTGTTAAGTGTATCACTTCCAGGTAACTACATATAAAATAATGCAGACACCTTAAATGAAAAAACAAATGCAAATTAAACGGATCCATGGAAACCACACTACTTTACAAAACCTCAATTGGTTAATGTGATCACTGCGGATGTCTCTGTGTGACCAGAGAGCTGCAGAACTGAATTCGGATTGGCGGAGAAGAGTAAATAGTGAGTTGTGTATTTTTAATGGTATGGGATTCCAGCCTGTGGAAAAAAAGTGCTGCAAACATGCAAGTCAGAATTTTAAAATTCTAGTATAAGGTAAGCTGCCAAAAAATTAGCAAAAATATTTAGGTTTAAGGTAAAAAATGCTTTCAAAATAAGAATTTATTAATACAAATCAGACTGTACCTAGTGCAATTGTTTATTATAACTGTCCATTAAAAATACGTACTCCCAAACTCAGCTGGTAACACCCTTACATTACCTCTTGAGATGAATACATCTTGTCATCCTGAAGCTTCAAGTAACTCAGTTAGTGGATTTATATAGCGCAACTAATCGCCCGAGTATCCAGGGAATTGACTCCGTCAATTAAAGCCAATATTGGCTTCCAGGAAGCCTTTAGATTTGCAGATTAACCAATTGCTCACATTTACATTTTTTTCATGAAGTAGGTATCCTTACAAGAAGACTTGTTTCTCTTTTTTCCATGTCTTCTTCTCCCTTGTCTCCACAGCACAAAAATGCCCTCCTTTCCTTTTCAGGAAAGGTATCACAAATGTTTGAATTAACTGTTCTGGGATGCCTGTCTTTTAATAAAGCTTAGAGGAACAGTTTTTTTTAACTTAAAAAAGTATGACATGTTGTTCCCCACAGATCCCGCCCACTTCGTCCTCTACTTGCAAGTACCTGCTTTTGCCACTGCCTGGTAGTATATGTTTTACAGTGCAGTGCCAATTTCTTCACTTGTCCATCATTACCATTTTTAAAAACGTATTTGTACCGGACTGAGGTTTTCACGGGTAGAGTACAAACTTCAGCCTAATTTAATGCCGTATTACCAGTTGGGCAGATTTGCTTTGCGAAGATCGCGGCTGGAACGCTGGCACCGCCAGCACACCGCTGACCATCATGGTTGGGGGAAGGCAGCCTCCTGTCTTTGGCGAAATACAGGTAAGTGCTTTGGTACCATGTACCCATTACCGGGACTGCTCACATATGGGTCGCACTACAGCAATGGGTAGGTGGTATTTTTCCACATATATCAATCATGCATATGTGTGCTTTTGACACATATGCAGTCGGAATGTACACACAGGCATCGATTTTATATGGAAATACATTTGCCCACCGCTCCCACACCGCTGGCCCCTCGGGAAACTCGTAATACAGCAGTCGGAAGGCCACTGGTGCAGCGGTCGCATAGGCGGTCCTTCGGCAGTCAGACCGCCGAACTCATAACAATAATAATAATAACTCAGTATATCAGTATATTAAATAGATGTAATATATATATATTTTTTTTGAGAACCTTTATTGTCACTTCAAGTAAATACAAGTACGGGCCTACAACCACCCCGGCCGGCTGCTAGGCAAGTCGTAAGTACAGCAAATCAATGTAGAAAATACAGCAGCCCGAAAATCAGGGTCTAAGAAGTGTCCAGGATATAACTTGTAATCAAGCGTACTGTGCGAGATTCAGGATTTGAGAAGGTTCATTTTACAATAAAGAAAAACTCAGAATCAATGCCATACGGTCATACATGGTCCTACAATAGCAAGCATGAAACAGGAAATCCGCAAATAGTGCAAACACGTTTGAAGTATTGGGGGTAAGGCACACGAATCAGGATAAATGTAAAAACAAACACGTTGCGTAGCAAAGCTGCACCCCACCCCTCAAGACGAAACATACTGTAGGAAACACGAAAAAACGACGACACCAAAAAGGAAGAAAGACAAAGGGCCATCGAAACAAAGAAAGGACAAAGCAACAAACCCCATCCCCCTACCCCCACCCTGCACCCCTGCAGAAGGCTACGGCCTATCCCCCCCAGCAGCGTGCCTGTCGCCCTAAATAAGAGACCCGAAATATAGAAAAAGAGAAAAAGAGGAAAAGTGTGGGGAAGGGCCATCGACCTGGCCACCCGGACCCCCCCCACCACCGCGCACAGTAAAACATCCTAAAAGCAAGATCAGAATAGCCATGGCAAACATTAAGTATCGATAGCACATTCAATAACATCCCCGCTGAGTGTCCCCCAAATCACGGTCAGCCAACAATAAGTTCCACCATGACCTAGACGGTCTCACCCCTGGCCTTTCCTATCAGTAGTACCAACATACGTCCACTTATCAATCGGCATACAGAGCAGCGTGGAGGGTCCAAGTGAGCCGGGCGGACCGGACAGTGTTGTTATTCCATGGGACTTCAGCCACCAAAACCCAGCCGAGTATGTATGGCGAAAATCCGTCTGTGTCAGTATCGACCCCAAAAACAGCCTCCAGTCCGGACACAGTCTCACCAGCCAGGGAAAGAGAGTCACACCATCCGGTAAGCGCTGAAACGCCGCCGGGGCAGCCCAAACCATAGATCGACGTTGTTTCCTCAGCCGCCGAATAGATAAGTGCCCCGAGGAGTCACTCACATGTACAACAGATCTGTCCAAAGCGATCTCATGAACCGGGTCTTCCAGCATCTCCACGAACATAGGCGTAGCTGGAGCACTCATCACTGACGCAGAGGCGGGCACATCGGCGCTTCCAGGAGATCGAACTATGCCCGTGTGGAACGGCGGGACAACAATGGCGGCCATCCTTCCTCCCAGATCCCGGGCGTCCCGGATCAGGGTCGTATGCAGGGTTGTTAGCGCAGCCAGTATATCTCTGGACGTGGGCTCTGTCTCGTGCCGCCAGACCCCAGGACTCTCCCGCACAGCAGCTTCTCTGCCTGGATGTGGTCTGCGTAAGAGGGTGCCGTCCGCCATCTTAGCTGATCCGGCCTCGTCCTTCTCCACCTCACCTCGGGACCGGGCCCCACACCAGGGCGCAACAGGAGTCACCACGAGGACCCCGAAAGTCAAGGCAGGCTTCCCAGCGAAGAGTCACCAAAAGGCTAAACAAAATCTCCACCGCTCCCTTGGGAGCCGCCCGCCGATTCCGGGAGAACGATTCAGAAAAGGGGGTGGTGATGAACAGAGTGTCTGAATTAAGCAGACCACTCTTACCCAGTCCAAAGATCAGGGCTTGATCCATCACCGTTATTTATCTCACTGCCCCATCCCAGCTCAGAACCTGGCTATATGCAAATTAGTCTGTCCCTGGCCCAGTGCATCATGGGAACAGGGCAGACCAAACTACCAAGCCAGAAAGGAGACAAGCTACCGGGGACCGGTTTCTGGCATTTCAGCCTCTTCGGCCCGGCTTGCTTGAATCCTGATGGAGCAGTGAGAAAGGGACTCATGTCTGAGTATACCCTGCCACACCTATAGTGGCCAAAAACGATTCAGAAAAGGGGGTGGTCCATCACCACCCCTTGTTGTAAATTATTTTGTCCACCCTAAGCGTGGAAGGGTATACTCAGATGTGAGTCCCTTGCTCATTGCACCATCAGGATTCAAGCAAGCCGGGCCGAAGACGCCTGAAATGGCAGAAACCGGTCCCCGGAAGCTTGTTTCCTTCCCAGTGTAAGAATTGGCTTTTGTAGTCTGGTCTGCCCTGTTCCCATGATGCACTGGGCCAGGGACAGACTAATTTGCATACAGCCAGGTTCTGAAACTGGGATGGTGCAATGAGCTAAAAAACGGTGTTGGATCTAGCCCTGATCTCTTGACTGGGTGAGAGTACTCTGCTTAATTCAGAGACTCTGTCCATCACCACCCCTTGTTGTAAATGATTCCGGGAGAAGCCATTAGTCATGCCCGGACACAACACTGGAAAGGGGGCCAAGTATCGTGCACTCCCCTCGACCCTGCTTCACCGCACATCCCACAAGGCACTCCCCTAGACGGACTGGGTCGGCACTGTCGCCATCGGCCCAACAGATCTCCGGTGCCCTCCGGCCGACTCCTCACCCCCACCAGAGGCCGCTGTTGTCGCAGTCGCGGCCGGCCACTCTCCTCACTCGACACCCCGGTCCCAGCTCCGTGAAGGCCGCAAAACAGTCGGGGACATTTCCACGGGTCTGCCGCATGTAAAAGCCTCAGGAGCAAACGGTCAGTGAAAGTTGTCCTTCGCCTACTTAAATATGCCGTTATGGCTCAGGATAGTTGCCAGGATGTACGCGCTGGGTGAGAAGGCTCACGGAGCCGAGCGTCTATGCAGCCATCTCGGTCGCCAGCTTGGCTCCTCCCCAACATATTTTTTTTAATGTATGTTTTTACAATTTTTATTAGTTGTATAATTTAAATTTTGCAAAATATATTTGTAACATAAAACAATAGTAATTTTAAAGTGAAATTAATTAAAAGTAGAATTTTTTTAAACGATTGCACTATATACCTTTTCACATGTTAATTTACATGCAATATCATTTTTGAACATTTAACTTTTTTACATACATTCTTAAAACCTTTTAAAACATTTATTATTGGTATAAATTAAATAATTGTATATATTTTATACTAATATTTAACTTATGCTTTTTAAAACTGTATTTTATTAGTTTTAATAGGACAAGAAAAACAAAAAGAAACATACAGTGCAAGAGTACAGTTTCATGCATATTATCCCAACGATAACAAATTAATGGCGGTGACAGCCATGATTCTGTTTCATTCGCCATGTGCAATAGCTTCAGGGTGGTACATACATGATCAGTACAATTTGTGGAATGAACCAAGCCAACTAGCAAAACATCTGAAAAGGAGTACAGTAATTTCAGACTCGGTCAACATAAGGATAGCAAGATTAACATTAATCCATACAATCTTAGTGGCCCACATGTGCAGTGAAGTCTTCCCATCGATCCTAACCTCGTGCCCAGCGTTGGTTGACCTCTACTGAACTCCATGGCGGTGCCTACCATGTGAATTCAGGGGATCCCACCGACTCCAGTAAGAAGACTCCGACGTCGAAATGCACCCCTGCACCCAAAACCTCTGTGCCTCAGTGAGATGAACCAACAGTGCCCCTATGACCCCTTACATCTCTACTTACCTCTCCTATGGTTCATCTCCCTCCTGCAATCTCTGATGCCACGCCTGTAGCCTGTTTGCCAAAAGAAGAAACAACACTAAAAAGCATTGGGTGCCCATAGCTGATTTTGCATCCCGCCGCCCTTGTGCTGCTTGTGGTGTATGTTTGGTGCTGCTTTGTGGCCCTCCCTGTGCTTACCCTAACCCCCCAAAGCTTGGCTCCTGCAACCGATCCACTTACCTGCAAGCCATGTGGATCCAGGCACCCCCTGGCTCAATTGAAAAGCATTGGGCAGAACTCCAACTTTGACCGCTGCACCCAGCACGTCTAAGGTGCCCTCTATGTGCATTTATTAATAAATTCAGCACAGGCATCAGTGTGGGTTTATTAAGACGAGGTGTTTGGTATCAAACACCTTGGGGTACAGTGAAGCCATTATGTAGCTGGGGAACTCGTAATGAGTGTCCAGTCCATGTACTCGACATGCAGGCTGCAGTGGGAGTTTGCATGAGCTTGGAGAGAGGTCCTTTAGGGTGGCTCAATTCGTGCTGCAGCGCTTAGGAGCTCTCTCTAAGTGCAATGCCCTAGGTACCAGGGGTACCATCTACTAGGGGTTGCATGGATCCTAGAGGGTTGCTAATTGTGGAACAATCGTACAGTTTAGGGAAAGAACACTGGTGCCGAGGACAGGGTTAGCAGGAACTCAGCCTTCTTTCAGTCAAAATTACACCAGATACCAGGCAAAAAGTGGGGGGTATGTAAAATGGGGCACTTTCCTATACAGCCCCTCCCCCAAACGAAAGAGGATGAGACTAACCTTTCCCAAGAGAGTCTTCATTGTCCAAGTGGAAGTACCTGGAAAGGCCATCTGCACAGGCATGGTCAGTCCAAGGTCTGTGTTCCACTATAAAGTCCATTGCCTGTAGGGAGATAGACCACCTCAAAGGTTTTGGGTTTTCACTCATCGACTGCATAAGCCATCTGAGGCGTCAAACAGGTATGGTCTCCGCATCTTCAGGGACCAAACCACAGCAAAGCCCGCCCTCTTAATGGCACTCCAACGCTGTTTGCTGGTGAGTAACCTCCTACTTATAAAAGCAACAGGCTGGTCGTGGCCATCATCGTTGGTGTGGGATAGGACCGCTTCTAGAGGCATCAGTCTGCACAATTGGCCTCCACCTACCAGGTGGCCCAAGTATACAACTGTGCCCTGCCCTATCTGGCATTTTGATGCCTTGATAGTGCAGTTTGCAGGGCCTGCAAAACCTTGCCAAGGTGGTTCAGGTGATCCTGCCACGTAGAACTATAACAGCAATATCATCAAGATATGCTGCACTGAAAGCTTGCAGCCCAGCAAGGGTGGGCTTCACTATACATTGAAGGGAAGCAGGGGCTTTCCTTAAGACATAACAGTGAACTGATAATGCCCATCTGGAGTGGAGAATGCTGCGTTTTTCATCTGCTCCTGGAGCCATGCTAATCTGCCGGTACCCTGATGTTAAGTCAAAGGTGCTGAGAAATTTGGCTGTTCCCAATTTGTCTATCAACATATCAGCTCTGGGTATGGGGTGAGCATCTGTCTTAGTGACAGCATTGAGACCTCTGTAGTCTACACAAAACCTAATTTCTGGTTTCCCACCGTTGGAGTGAGGTTTGGGAACCAAGGCCACTGGGCTAGCTCAGGGGCAGCCAGAGGGTTCAATAACCCCTAACTCCAACATCTTGCGTTCTTCAGCTTTGATGCTCTCCTTAACATAGTCAGACTGTCAATAGATCTTGCTTTTGACAGGTAAGCTGTCTCCAGTGTCCACATCATGGATACACCAGTGTGTCTGTCCAGGGGTTAAGGAGAATAGCCCAGCATATTGGTCCAGGACTTGCTTGGGCTGAGAAGAGAACTCCATCCAATAACCCATCTTTAGGGCTGCTGGAAAGGAGGTCAGGGAGAGGTCCGCTCTCTGCTTCCTGCCCTTATCAGTGACCATCAGCATTGTCACTTTAGCCCTGTCTTCTAAAAGCTTTAGGCGGTTAACATGGATGACCCTTTTGAGGCTCCTGCTAGTGCCAAGGTCAACTAAGTAGGTAACCTCAACTTTCCTTTCAAGGATAGGGTAGGGACCACTCCATTTGTCCTGGAGGGCCCTAGGTGCTGCAGGCTCCAAAATCCATACCTTGTGCCCTGGTTGGAACTTCACCATGGCAGCCTTTTGGTCACACCAGAGTTTTTTAAGCTCTTGGCTGGCCTCAAGATTTTTGCTTGCTTTATCCATGTACTCTGCATCTTGGAACGTAGGCCTAGTACGCAGTCCACAATATGTTGTTTAGGCTCATGGAGAGGTCTATTTGCACATGGAGACTTGCTATCCTAGTGCTAACTGGAGCTGTACTAGGGGGATTCTTTTTGGGACATGCAGAGTCTCCAGTTCGGTGTCCAGTCTTCTGACAGTTGTGACACCAGTTTTTTGGGATCCCAATTCTTACCTTGGTACCCAGTTCTTGATTGTGAAGAGTTTTGGGGCCCACCCTCCTTAGCAGGTTGTTGGGGGCTGTTAGAAGACTTTACATTTATTCTTAGGATGTTCACCCTCTTTCCTTGGGGGAGGCTTAATAATCCCTTTCTTTTAGTCACCCTCACCAGTGTTAGTTTTGGTCACCCGTCTTGACCCAGCGGTCTGCCTTCTTTCCCAATTCTTGGGGAGAAATTGTACCTAGCTCTACCAAGTACTGGTGCAACGTTTCTTGATAACAATTACTTAATCAGTCTTCTTTCATAATCAAATTATACAGCCCATCACAGTCATGCATATTGTTACCTTTAAAACAGCCACCTAGAGTTTTCACAGAAAAATCTACACAGGACTGACTCTGGGTTTTTTGATTCTCCCTTAATCTGATCCTGTATTCTTCAGTGGTGAGTCCAAAACACTCCATCAGGGTACACTTCATGTGGTAATAAGATTCCACTTCTGTTCCTGTCAGTGTCAGGAGTCTATCCTTGCATTTACCAGAAAACAGTTTCCTAAGCAGAGAACCCACATACTTCTGGCTCACCTTCCTTTACACCGCAGGCTCTCTCGAATGCTGAACAACAATTTTGTGCGGTCATCACCTTCTGTATAGTTGGGAACAATACCTTTGGAAATTTTAGGGCAAAGATTTCCTCTGTGTCCCTAGGTATTATCTTGCTGCCACAATGTATGGGTCTACAATCCAAACCTGCCCTTTTCCTCTTTATGTCCAGTATCCTGTCCTCCAGGACTATTCTGCTGACTAATCTTGCCAACATGATCTCCTCCTCTGGAAAATCTTAAGGGTACCTCAAACGACCTGAACAATGCTCATTAGAGGCAGGGAGCCTTGGCACGTTGGATCGGTTTTGGGGTAGAGGTATGGTGTCCTCTCCTTCGAGTTGAGGCATATTTGGGTCATTTTCTTCACTAATCCTGCCCTGGGTCTCAGGGTGGGTGGTCTCATCAGTAGGATGGGCCTGTTCATACTCTGCCAACAGCTTCTGAAACATTTCAGTGGTAGGGTTTGAGCCTGTTTTATGTTGTACCCTTTGCAGAGGGTCCTTTACTGCTTAAAGGTAAAGTGCAGGTAAGGGGTAAGGTTGAGTTCCTCTGGGGTAGTCATTATCACAATAAAGTTGGGAACTATTTTTGAAACTTGAAAAAAGCCTACTACAAGTTTTCTTAGTCCTAACTATAGTAAGTTTTTAAATTGTAACCAGTTTTAAACTTCAGGGACTTAACCAAGACCCTAACAGTTAATTTTTTTAATTTAGGAAAAAAGCGACAAATTGAAAAAATTCCCTTTAACTAAAGGCAATTTTTGGATTTACTTGTGTAGTCACTTATTGACCAAAGTGGTAACAGCAAACACAAAGTTGTATACCTCACCACTGATTCACCAATGTAGGAAACCGGCTCTCTATATAGTGTACTAAAAAGAAGTACTCTGTGCGGAGAGTCCAGTGGTTCCTCAATTGATTTACAGAGGCTAAAGTGGATAATACTAACGCTCTCTTTTGTGGTCGTGTGCGCGAGCAGTTAGGCTTCTCAGAGGGTAGTGTTACGCATTTGTTGTACTCACAGAGGCAATAAAAGAAACACACACCCAAAGAATAAATCCAACACCAAATTAAAAAAATAACACCTTTATTTATATATATATATATATATATATATATATATATGTATATATATATATATATATATAATTTCAAACTCCAGAACTTATTTCAAGATAAGTACAGTTTTCAATAAAAAATATTCACAGGTAAGTAAATGTTTCAAACTTGTGCGCTTTTACGCACAATGCAATCCTATGGGAGGAAAAGTCAAAGATGAATAATGATAGTTACAGTTGGTTTCAGGGGTTCACCTTCTGGGCTCGGAGTAGCAGTGGGCCAAGGTTCAAAGTGCTACCAGCAGTTTGTCGAGAACCGCCCGGGTTCTACTGGGAGGAGGGTGCTGGTGAGGCTGGTAGCTGGTGCTAAGGAGAAGGGGGGCCACCTGCGAAGAGGCTGAACAGAGTGACTTGCGGGCAAGTACGGGGGCTCCTAAATGGGAGCTCAAGTTGCAAGGTGACTTGGTGCACAGGGACTTAGCTGTTTAGATGGGACCCAAACTGGGGGGCTTGGGAGCAGAGTGGTTTGGTTGCCTGGGTGCGTAAAGATGCACCTCGTGGTCAGCGACAAATAGCTGTCAGGGGCAAAATCAAAGCAGCTGTGCCACTCTCGAAGTGGGTCTCATTGATGCTGCCATTCCTTAACAGATGCTTGGTCCTGGTGCAGTGAGGATCCGGACAATACACTCCCAGACGATGTTTGGTGCAGGGTGTCCGGTACCCCAGGGGTTAGTGCTGCACGACTCTGATTGGTCCTGGTGTCTTAACACTTGGCAAGGAGACAGATGTGACCTTCCAGCGAACGAGGCCTGGGTTTCCATAACAAAGGCGGGAGGCCTTTAAAGCTTCCTGCCCTGTTATGCCCATCCTGCTTGGAGGAGGTGTGAACACCTCCGCCAGAGCAGGCTTTATTCCTGTCCTCCGAGAGTGAAGGGCCTCACCTCAGGAGGTCAGAAGCCTGTCTATGGTGGCTGTCTGGTACACGCTAGTAGTCAGTAGGTTTTCAGGGGCACCTATAAGGTGCCCTCTGTGTGGATTTATTAATAAATCCAGCGTTGGCATCAATGTGGGTTTAATAAGATGAGGTATTATGTACTAAACACCTTGGGGTAATGTGAAGTCACCATGTAGCTGGGGAACTCATAAAGATAAATGTCCATCCCCTGTAATCATTATGGCTTCCCTGTGCACTGACAATATCTATGGGTGAACTTAGAAATCACTGGGACATATCCACACTTGCAGATATGCCCACACATGGGTAGAGTGCACCCTGCCATATGGCTTTAAGGCCTTCCGTAGGGGTTTTCTCTGCACCATCTTAAAAAGTTGAAGTACATTGGAATGCATTCTACCACTACCATCGGATAGATGGCACCAACCCTGAAAACGTTGAACTGTCGAACAGAATGCGGATGGAAATGTGATGAAACTGATAGTTAAATGAAATACCAGTAGTACTGGAGCGGTGTTTCCGGTCATGAGTTGAATTTCTTAAAGAACGCCATCATGGAAGTATAAAAGGACTCACACTTTTTATAATTGTAACAACTATTTTACAATTTTGTATGTAATTATACATGCCTCGTTAACTGACATGACAATACAAGAAGTGTCCTACACATAGGGTTTTTATGTAGACGCACTGTATTTTCATTCACCATGATTAATTTTGTTGCGACGGAGCCACGAATACTGTGTGGGTGGTCAGTGCAGGTATGCTGGGAGATGTAGTTTGAATGGGAAGGATGTTTGAAAATAGCACGCCTTGCGCGGCATGCACATAGTCTAGTGTTTGGTTTTGTTATACATGAGGTGTGGGGCACCTGGAGGCAATTGGTCAGAGGCATAGTGAAAAACGATTGTTTTCAATGGTGGCGATTTGAATCTTATCAGAAATGGGGCTGCTTCTATCGAAGATGGCGGATAACGACATGATAGACAGGAATTTATACATGCTCCCACCGTGCAAATAAGTTGTATCGGGCTACTTTTAGTCATGAACGTAGTCAAGTATAAGATTTGATAAGCAATCTAATGGACATTGCGATAAAGGGTTGTTCTCTCCGAGTGACAGGGTTTTATTGACAAACGTATTTGCAGTTAGTTTTCAAGCACTGGTTAAGTGTATGTTTTGGAGGTCCTTTTTGTGATATAAATGTGGGGTTCATGATCAATATTTTGTTTGTCTTTAAAGAGGATTCTTTTTGAATTGGGGGTTAGCATGTCACAGATTTTTTTTTTTTTTTTGTTTTGTTGGGCCAAAGCATGTCATGTTGTATATATTAATTATAATGCACCTGGCAGAATGTTCACAGAGTTTGTAGGTGCACTAGGTTTGTCAGTTCAGGTAAGGTTATATTCAATATACTGATGTGTTCTTTTATGAAATCTTGTATTTTAGATACCCCGATGAAGGGAATTATCCCGAAATGCATTGGGTACTTTTAAGGATATTGTGACATGTGGAAACTCAAACTTTCTTGTGCTACTGTGAATAGCCCATAAGGGCGATTTTGAAAATAATGTGCAAAATGAACTGAAGAATGATGAAAATTTGGAGAATAAAAATGGAGAAAATATGGATAAAAGATGAAATTGTGATAATTTGGTTAAAGACTTTTGACTCGTCTGATTCATGCATGCATATGGCTGTGCAGCTTGACTGGGGACCTGACGAGGCTTACATTCAGCAATAAGCGAATGAGCGGCGTGCACATCAATCCTGCATGCCTCAAACGCCGTTGAGCATCTTAAAAAGTTGGAGTACATTGGAGTGCATTCTACCACTCATGGTTTGCACAGGGATGTGTGCCATGTCTACTCTTCGCTTTTCTCTGCACCAAGACACGCAGGCTGCAATGACAGTTTGCATGAGCTTGGTGAGGAGTCCCTTAGGGTGGCACAATTCACGCTGCAGCCATTAGGGGCCCTTTCTAGGTCCAATGCTCTAGGTACCAGGGGTACCATCTACTATCAGTTTGCATGGATCCTAGAGGGTTGCCAACTGCAGAACAATAGTACAGTTTAAGGAAAGAACACTGGTGCTTGGGACTTGGTTAACAGGAACCCAGCACACTTTCAGTCGAAATTGCACCAGATATTAGGCAAAAAGTGGGTAACCATGTCAAAAGGGGCACTTTGCTACATTAATAGCCTTCATCTATCACTCAACGAAGGGCAACTATAATTTTGTTGACAAACACTGCAGAACAATCACTAAGGGGATATAGATCACTACTATACAAGAATAGAGCTAAGTCAAGGCAGCCCTCTGGGCATACAGTAGCACTATTTCATGAGTGAAGGGATGACTGCAGGAGGTGGCCTTGTAGACTTGTGGTGAAAAGAAAACAATCCTATGCAAACAGACTATCACACCAGTTAGCCACCCACAAGACTTATGCCCAGATAGATATGATGCTCAAACATACACTTCGCTACAAAATAAAATACACTTAATATGATAGTATCACACTCTCAGATTATGCTCCAGTGTTTTGCCAAATTGACTGGGGGGGATAGCTCAGAAGAAACAATCATGGCGACCGAACAATGCCATACTGTGAGATCCAATACCAGCAGCAACAGGAGAGCAGACACTTGATAACCTTGCAAATGATGACACTGAGGAGGTAGAGCTACTATGCTTAAATAAAGCTCAATACTTCCTGGCCAAACTGGATCCATGGTATTATGAGGGTGGGAACAGAGCCAGCAGGTTACTAATTGCATGTCTGACAGCGAGACAAACACAGAACCATATCAAACGCAAACAGGATGAATTAGGCTCCCTTCCAGACACAGAGAAAAATGTATTGGGAATTTTTCTCTGGTTCAATCAAAACCTCAAGGAGCAGATAACCCAGACCTCAGTTGAATTCAAAATTACTTTAATACAGTCAAGCAAACCACCCCATGAAAAGAATGAGAATCTAGACCACAAAATAAAGAAAGAAGAAATGGTAAAAGCAATTACAAACCTCAAATTTTCAAAAGCACCAGGACCTGACGGTTTTACACTTGCATTATATACGGCTTAGTGTCCAAAAACATTATATCTTATGATGATCAGACCTTTCAGACTAAACAACACATTACCACAAATCATTGGCCCAGATCAGTCAGGATTTATGGAGGAGGGATGCGTCAGATATAATATTAAAAAGTCATTCATATTATTGCTGCTGTTCTGATGCTTGAAAAGGAAATGTTCCTATCTCTCAAAGCCAAAAAATTGTTTGATAGAGTGGGTTAGGAGTGCCTGAAAAGGACTATGCAGGCTAGGGGATTCAACAAGATGTGGTGCGGGTGATCTATGCAGCCCTGTCAGCAAGAATGCAAGTAAATAAATGTCTGGGAATCTGAAAAGATACAAAAAGGTAGAGGGACAAGGTAGGGATGCCCTTTGCCTCCCCTGTTATTTTCCATCCATCTAAAACCTTTGGCACAAAAGATGAGGTATAATCAACAGATAAATGGATTAGGATTTGGCTCTATAACAATCAAACTCATGATTTTTGCTAATGATGTATTAGCCTCAGTAACCGGCCCGAACACTTCCATCCCAACCTTAAGAGAAGAGCTGCGGAGACTTATTGATTTCTCTGGCTACAACATCTGCTTAGAGAAATCTGTGGTGTTTAATCTGAACATAAACCTACCAAATTACGAACCTCTGATAAGCAAATTGCCTTTCAAATGGGTAGAAAAGTTTATTCCGTACCTCGGAGTGTACATCACATCTAGCACCAAGATCTATTCTAAGCGAACTATCCACAACTGTTTCAGTCCACTGGAAATTAGCTTCAACAATGGCAGAACATAAGCCTGGGAAGGTTTGCCCAAATAGCGTCAATGAAGATGACGATCCTGGCAAGAGCCCTGTTTCAGGTCTTACCGATCTGGGTCATTTACAGAGCAGCTCCAACAAGCTTGCTATAACTACATTAGGGGGGGTGTGAGGGGGGGAGAGAATATGATACAAACAACGCTTAAACACCCTGACCAGAGGAGGGCAGGGTATACCTGAACCTTCCTGCTGTCAGGAATTCCAAATATGCTGCATGTGGTAGTGGTCAAGAGTGTTAACGGATAAAATACTGGTACGTCCCAGACTAGCATAAGTGGGACGTTATCTGTGCAAGCTGCCATGGTTTAAACGGGGAGAGAGAGAGAGAAAACATCTAAAGGCACCCTGGTGTTGAATACCACTTTAAGAGTGTGGGGTACCCTGAGGGACAGAGGTGTATTATAAAGTTACCACACACTCCACCCCATTATTTGGAAACCCCAATTTTGGGCCGGGCCATAGAGAGGAGCATTCAAGAAATGGGAAAAAAACAGATGCCAAAAGTCTGGAGATTGATTTGTACAGAGGCAGATCAATACCTCTGAACAAATTAAAAAAGAAACCCATATCTCCACGCAAGGCATTGGGCATTACATGCCACAATAAAACTGGGGCGACCAGAGACTTCACTGACACACATTAATCGAAGATCTACTAGCTCAAAAAATCAGGCAATCATAAGAGATATAACTTTTAGACCAAGAAGGAGGGAGAACTGGGAATTATTCTTACGGACAAATGTTGGGACCAGACAATTCTGGACTGGGTAGCTCTAACCACCCAGACGCAAGTCAGAGCATTTCTTGGCTTGACTGGGTATTACAGGAGGTTTGTGAGGGAAATGGGTCCATTGTGGCCCCCTAACAGAATAAACCTCCTAGAAGATGGCAAAGAAAGTGAACTGGACAGTGAGCTGTCAAAAGGCTTTTAACACTCTGAAGGAAGCAATGTGCTCAGCACCCATTCTAAAAGCTCCAGATTACACCAAGTAGTTAATTGTGCAGACAGATGCCTCTGAACATGGGATAGGAGTGGTCCTATCCCAAACCAGTGATGATGACCTTGATCAACCTGTTGCTTTCATTAGCAGGAAGTTACTCCCCAGAAAGCAGAATTGGCATGCCATTGAGAGGGAAGCCTTTGATGTGGTTTGGTCCATGAAGAAGCTGACGCCATATTGGTTTGGCTCTCACTTCCATGTTCAAACTGGCCACAGGCCTCTCAGACGGCTAATGCAAATGAAAGGTGAAAACCCCAAACTGTTGAGGTGGTCCATATTCCTACAGATAATGGACTTTACGGTGAAACGCAGACCTGGGACTGCCCATGCCAATGCAGATGACCTTTCTAAGTTCTTCGACTTAGAAGAGGATGACTCTCTTAGAAAAAGTTTAGTTTCAACCTCTTTCATTTGAGGGGAGTTATGTAGGAAAGTGACCCTTTTTGACATGGTCACCTCGACTTTTTGCCTGGTAAATGATATGATTTTGACTGAAAGTCCACTGGGTTCCCACTAAACAGGTCCCCAGGGCCAGAACTCTTTCCCAAAACTGTACAATTGTCCCCCTATTGGCAAAACGTTTAAGCATCCTCTGTAAGTCCCTAGTAAATGGTACCCTGGTACCTAGGTCCTGAGGTACTATAGAGGGCCCAGGGCTGCAGCACAAAAGGGACCACTCACCAAGCACATATAAGACTGCCATAGCAGGCTAAACAAATTGTGTGTGCCATGTCCCCTACCACTACATGTGATACTTGTAAGTCACCCCTACAGCAGGCCTGACAGCCCTAAGGCAGGGTGCTTAGTACCACATGCGAGGGAATACCTGTCACAATGTAACGTTTTGTATCCTCAAGATCGATTTGTGGCTCAAGTGAGTCCACCCCTTGTTAGTCTCATTCTGAATGCTACAACAGCACAGAAGATTAAGGTGATCAAGTGAGGGAAGGAAAGGAAGGGAACGGCTGGGCGGGAGACATGTAAAGAAAAATAACACCATAAGCAGATTATATATGGGTCTCACGGTTTCTGCGTATGTGCTATCCTCTCTATTTTACCTGTAAAGAAAATAAGGATTGTTCTGTACCACTATGGAACACACAAGGGATGGTTCATTCCTTTTCTGAACCTTTGGTTTCTGTATAGACATACGCTGTAACAAAACAACTGGTATCAATATAGGAATGCTATGGTTTCTACACCACCGTCAAACACCTGGTTAGACCCACATATATACAGGTTTTCAAAATACCCACCAAAACGAAAGATCTGCCAAGCGTCACAGGGATGAATAGTGGTATTGTGCAAGCTAGAACCATGGAATGGCATGAGGTCACTAGAGCTCTGTATTCTATCTGTCAGTTGCTCGAGTACCCCTTTCATGGATGGATGTACACTTATGGAATAAACCTCCACTTTCTCCATATAAACCTGCTTCGTGTCTTCACTACATAACTGGCGACGATTCGGGATTTGACCGGTCCGGACACCCAGCAGATCATCATCCTTCCTTCACGCAGTTAATTACTCGGAACAAGGGGCCAGGGAGCAACCATTGTCTTCACAAGTGCACAACAATTCAGAGGTGCCAACTTTCATTTTGATTCACTCATATGTGAATATACAAGATGAGAACGTTATCTCTTGTTACCATCCGTGGAAAATTTCCATGAGAAAACAGAAAAGTTTTACTGTACTGTTGGTCGCACTGGTTGCCTAGCAACCAACCAAACCTTTTCATTTTCTGGCTGGCGTCACTTTCAAAAGATAAGAATCTACACTTGGCCGTTGTACAAGCTCAGGCCTCACTGCACGTCTAAAGAGTTGTGAGCCCATGTAAGTTCAAGTGAGAAAGAACTGTGTCATGTGCAGCATACTTCATTTCGGTACAAACGGAGTGCTCAGCATCAGGCGCATTAAATATTACATATCTCAACAGCCCTCCGGTGCTTACCTTTAGTCTACTGATACGCCTGTCACGCGCTCCTCCGACCTCCAAGGCACAACTTACATTTGGTTCTCTTTACTTGTCCTACTGAACACGGCTCCGCTCTTTCCAAGAAAGAAGATAGAGCGTTTTACTGCAACACTGCCCCCAGCAGTTCTCTAATGCACAGAAGTTTTCGTTTCATAGCCAGCTCTGAACTTTAACTATTAAAGTTTACCCATCAGCGATTTGCACGCTTGGTGCAAGTCTGCATTCTAACGATCTGCCCGCTCAACACGAGTTCATTCATCAGCGACCTGTGCGCTTTGCTCAAGTGCGTCAGCAATTTGCACGCTTACTCCAAATACACATCTTAGTGATCTTATTGTTTTTTGCAAACCAATACTTCAGCGATTCGCGCGCCTCACACAAGCTTGTCAGCGATTTGCGCGGTTGGTGCAAATCCACGCTTCTGTAATTTGTACGCTTTTTAGTTTTACCATTTTTCTTTCCGATTTCTTAACTAATAAGAAATCATGCAAAGCATATCACCACCTGCACCGTTACTGCAAGAACCTGGTGGACCACCTCTTGAATGGAAACTATGATTACGTTCTCTCAAAGCGTATTTAATAGCTATTGATGCGACAAAATTCAAACCAGGAAGGAAAAAATGTTTGATTTATTATCATTAAGGCTCCCTGTTTTCGGATTTTACTGATTTTCACAGATAGATACAGACAGAAAATATTTTATTTTCCTGTCTGTATTTATTTTTAAATGTGTATGAAAATGGAAATTGGGTTGCTTTTTGAATGATTCTGAATACTCTCTGCCATGACTGCCAGGCCAATAACTGTGTGGATTGATAGGTAAGGCGGTTAAAAAAGAAAATAATTTTAGTAAAGGGGTTTAAACAGTAGTAGATATGCATATGGTTGATACTGAAATTTGCATATTTTTAAATAAGACCATTGATTTATGTTCTGTGGGTGTTCATATCACTAAAACTTGGCAGGCATTAAATCATGAGTGCATATTTGCCAGTTAAATAAATGTGGAAATATACCAGTTTCAGCTTAATTCGTTCACAAAATCCAAAATAAATAAGGATAAATGCAGATAAAACTAACAAAAAAGAAATATGCACAAATACAGACGGAAATGTCAAAAAAAATAAATACCATAAAATCGGGAGCCCTAATAATCATTTAGGAGCTGAAGGTCAAAATATATTTGACCATTTACCAGAATATGAAGACCTAGATAAGACGGAATTCGATGAATTTGACACTGCCATTGCTCAACTTGACAAATACTTTTCAAAGACTAAAAATATAGTAGTTCATAGATGTAAGTTTTTTACTAGGGTATAAAAACCTGCAGAAAGTATCAACACATATGGTACTGCCTTGAAAATGCTGGACGCAACTTGTAAATTTGAAGATTTCACGTCACAGTTAATCAGAGACCAATTGGTGGTAAGATGCAGCTCCAAGAAAATCCATCTTTAGACAAAGCTATCAACATAGCTAAAAGTATTGAGGGTTCCTGTGAAGATGTGGAATTTTTGAAAGAATCTGTTAATAAAACGTCCATTTCAGGCGCAGTCACAAACAAGCCAACTACTACTTTAGAAAACAAAAAGAACAAGAGTACATTCACACCTAATTCTCAAACTTTACAATCACGGAGAGTTTGTTGTTTCAGATGTGGATCACCCAAACATGTGTCGACATTTAAATACTGTCCTGCAACAGTGCAAGAAATGTGGTAAGGTAGGCCACTTCTTGAAAGTGTGTAGAGGGGTAAAAAACGACAATCCTGTTTGTTGTGTAATGAGTAATGGCCATGAGGTTGATGACAATGATAATGATGAAGCACATAGAGAGTTGTTGTTAGGAGTGAGATGTGTGAAACAAGACAACACTTCTATGGTAGCTGATCCAGAAATTGAGGTATGGATTAAAGGAGATCCAATTAAACTCTTAGTAGACAATTGTGAATGCTCCTGCTCTTCAACCATTTATTGAAGGCAGAACTACTGTGGTAACAGTTGATGCATGTGAATATGGTCTTGGCGCAGTTCTCACTCAAGTTGACATGGGGCATCAGTTCATTGTAGGTTTTGCTTCTAGAACCAGCATAACGTAAATATTCAGTGATTGAAAAAGAACTTTTAGCGTGTGTTTGGAGTGTGGAAAAATTCATAGCCTATGTGTGGGGCAGACCTTTTGTACTAAAAACTGACCACTGTCCTTAAGTGAATATACTTTCTGGCAAAAAGATTAAATGCACCATGGCCAGAATTTCTAGATTAGCAGCAAAACTATTGGAATTCACTTTCTCAATTGAGTACATTCCAGGTGAAAAAAATTCTCGAGCAGATTGAGCCAAAGAATTTAGAATGGGAAACAGAAATTGAAGAATGTTTCATTGCTTATGTAGGAGATGTCACTATTTGTGAGAAAAATGAGGACTAAATTATAGCCATTGAAAATGACCACATACTTAGTAAAGTAGTTGCTTTTGTGAAATCTGTCTGGCCAAAAGAGACTCAAATGCAGCATGAGTTGCAAATGTATTGGCAAGTCTTAGGCAAACTATCTTTAGAAAGTGATGTTTTAGTACGCGGCGACAAGCTTGTGGCACCTGCTTGCTTTCGGCAACGAATAATAGAATTAGCACACTGTGGTCATCCGGGTTCCACTTTAACTAAAAGAAAAGTCAGGGAAAGGTTCTGGTGGCCACGTATGGACACTGAAATTGAAGAGTTTGTGTCCAATTGTGCCAAGTGTAAATTGAGTGACAACGTTTTAATAATAGAATGACAGGTAGAATCAGTAAGTTTTTGACCTGGAAGAGCTTGGCAGCGTATTGTGTGGACTTTTTGGGTCCTTCTCACATTTTGCCCAACTATGTGAGATACTTCATAGTTATGGTAGATCATCTCTCAAGGTGGGTTGAGGTTGAGCCAGTCTCTGAACCTACCAAATGAAGGTAATTGAGGGTTTTCAGAAAGTATTTTCAAGAGAAGGATTACCTGAAGAAATCCTAACTGACAATGGAGTTCATTTCACTTCCACAGAAATGTCTTTATTTTTAAATATCTGTGCCATAAAACATTTAAGAATACCCCTATATCATCCTCAAAGCAAAGGGAAAGTAGAATGATTTAATATGATACTAGTAGAGTGTATACAGGCTTTCATCAGAAGCAATATGAATGTTGCCAAACCTATACAAGATCTGGTCTGGTCCCACCGCACTACTCTTCATTCTGCAACTGGTAAATCCCCGTTTGAGTTGATGAGGGGTAGGGAAGCCGCCACGGAACAATGTCCTTACTGGGTCACCAAAATAACACCAAAGTGTGAGAGTGTTGAAAGTTGGTGGAAATCAGCTGAAACCAAATCCAACTTGGTCAATTTAAAAAGGGCTGTTACAGCGAATTCGGCCTTAAAGAAAGAGTGTAAATTAAAAGTAGGAGATTGGGTACGTGTCAAAAATCCAGTTCTTGTGGGAAAAGGCTTATCGAAATTTAAAGATCGTGTTCAAGTATGTCAATTAAGAAAAACTCTGTGAAACTTTCTGATGGGAATTGGTGTGGCATTATTCATGTGGCCTTGATCCCTCACAATCTTGGCATGCATGGTAAAGCCAAGAAATGTCCAAAGGGTGATATGATGGTCCAAGCAGCGAGAAGGAGTGTTTGCACCAAAATGATACCAATGAAATGGAAACATTTTGTTTCACATTTAGTTGTTTTCAACGTTTTCCTTCTTTTATTTATGTCTTTAAAAGGAGGGTGTGGCTTACAGTGTAATGTTATATGAAACTCTTTGTAATTGTCAAGATAATTCCACTGTTATTTGTATTGTATTATTCTTCGTTTTATAAGAAGGGAGATGTTTGGTATTTTGTAAGCTAGAACCATGGAATGCTATGAGGTCACTGGAGCTCTTTATTCTGTCAGTTGCTCGAGTGCCCCTTTCATGGATGGATGTATACTTATGGAATAAACCTCCACTTTCTCCATATCAAACTGCTTTGTGTCTTCATTACATGAATCCCAATAGATCTCTTAACCCCGTTAGAAAACAGCAACAGAATTTATATGAGTACAACCACTTGTTGCTTTGAATCCTGAACCAGTGAAGGATTTTTCCCCTTCTGTAGCTTGTTATTTATTTATTTTATTTATTTTTGAGATTTTTATTGCGCAAACAATTACCCAAAGGTGTCTCGGCGCATGTGTAAGCTAGCAAGGACCACAATTATAGAGTTCACTGATCGAACAGCCATGTCTTTACGAGCCTCCGAAAGCTAATCAGATTGGGGGCATTTTTGATATTTAGTGGGAGAAGGTTCCAAAGTTTTGGTGCAGCCACTAAGAAGCGGCGGTCTCCCCAAGTTACCGTTCTGGTACGAGGTACAGGTAGGAGGCAAATGTTAGCCGATCTCAGCAATCTTTTGGGGGTGTATAGTTGGAATGCCTCAATCAGGAATTTGGGTCCAGTGCCATGCACGGCCTTATAGGCAATGCAGAGGGCCTTGAACTTAATACGGCTCTCTACTCTAAGCCAGTGAAGCTGGCGGATGGCAAAGGTGGTAGGATGGCGGCGAGGGATATTTAGAAGAATTCTAGCAGCCGCATTCTGTACCGACTGTAACTTTGACAGCACAGATTTCTGGGTGTTAAGAAAAAGGGCATTCCCATAATCCATTTTAGAAAATACCATGTGTGCTCCAAACTCAAAGAAAAACCAAATCACTGTGGAGTTGAGTTACTCCTAGCACTCATGAATAAAGTCTTGATAACTTTGTTACCCTTGCAATCTGTAACCCTCTAAATTCATATCTATATTCACCAGTGGGGGGGGGGGGGAGTTGTATGACACTCTCAAAACATTTATGAAGGTAGAAGTGTTGATACTAATCACTATCCTGGAGTTTACTCAGAGACACCCTTTCCACGGTCCCGCCTAATATAGCTGTTAATACAAGATGATCTGTTTCACAACATGTAGCTTTAGAAATAACAATGCCTTCCGTCTTGGGCATAAACAAGTATGCTTGGTAGATCTTGCTCTGCTCTGGAGGAGCAACAATCTTACCGCACCAGAAGAAAGCGCTGTGTCTACCTCAGAGTGTCTCGCTGCAATCCAGAGTATTTTTCAAATAATCTGTGCCGTAGTGAACCGGAAAGCAACTTTTATACGCTTCCAGATCACGACGCGATGACGCTGGTTCCAGCTCACCTGATCGGACCGTGGCATTGAAACGCACGTCCGTGTCCGGATCTGTATTCGGCATCCACCACCTGCGCAGCGTCTCTCCTACTTGCAGTTAAGGGTGGAGGGCTGCATGAATCTCTGGCGATTTGCCTATGGCAGCTTTACCTGAGGGTTCCTCTCTTATGGCCTTAACAGCACATTCATCTTCCGAGGAACGCTGACATGGGCAAGGTTTAGTCGGATATGTACTGTGGAACCTGTTAATGCACTGAGGAGCATGAATGCCTGTGGCGGGTTCCCATGAGTTTTCTTCCGCTCCATATCCTTTCCATGATACTAATATTATTATTATTATTAATTAGCACTTATTGAGCGCATAGCTACCCTAAGGCATCCCAGCGCTAGCGGCAGCATAGAGGAGGGAAAGGTTGCTCACATGTTAGTGTTCTGGAACAGCCATGTTTTAAGATGCTTTCTGAAGGTGAGATGGTGAGTCAAAGTTCTTTATTTCGGTTCATGATAAAACCATAAAAGATACATCATAAATATACACATACAATTGTGTAATACAAATGCAACTATTTCATATGTGAATAGTAACACCTCATCAAGGTAGGGGCTAATAGTCTGAAAAAAAAAAAAACATACAATTACCGTACCACAAGAATACTATTAATATTTTAATATATTAAAAGCTAGACACAGAGTTTACAAATAATTTATACTGTGTTCATAAATCATATTTATTTATTTATTCTATTATGGGCATATGCACCGTTATTTAAAAGTGTCAATACTATTTCCAAGTAGTCATTCCAACTCAAATACTTTTCAGTACAATAAGTTCATTGTTTGTATTTAGTATCATTAGCCGTAAAGTGCATGTTCATAGTTTAAAAAAGCCGTAGATATAAGAACACCACTACTCAGAACATTATCTTTACAGTCTTAATCCAACTTTAGCCTCTATAAGACTCACATTGAATAAGAATCTACTGACACTAAAGACAATTTTTTGAGATGTGTCTGTTTGGGTTTCGCCTGCCGAAGGCTGCGCTCTGCGCAGCTTTTCGGCGCAGGTGAAATCCTTTGTTGACAATAAGGACTTCGGGAACGTCCCCCGGCTCTCATTGGCTAGCTCCATAAATGGAGGCTAGCCATTGGGTGCCGGATCTGTCCGTCAAGGCCGGACCAGATTCGGGGGCGTTCCCGAGATTTTTTCCCTGGGCGGAGTTACGTTTTTTCCCGTTCCCTCCCCTTTCCCGCCGTCCGTGTCCTCTCCCGCCCCCTCCCGCCGTCCGTGTTCTCTCCCGCACCCCTCCCGCCGTCCGTGTTCTCTCCCGCCCCCTCCCGCCGTCCGTGTCCTCTCCCGCCCCCCTCCCGTTCGTGCAACTCGAGTCAGCTGTGCCCATCAGCGAAAACAGGCAAGAGAGAGACTCTGAAGGGTACACGCCCTCACTGCTCTCCCCTCTGCTCAGGAGAAGGCGCCGCTTAATCTTTCCATCACCGGCAGACCCCTCAGTGAGGAAAATTTTACTGCGCAGATGCAGTGTTACTACCACCGCTCCCCGGCTCAGGCGCTGTGAAGAAAACAATTTCACCAGTTGCACGGAGCTGTCTGTGCGCAGAGGGTTAAATCTGCCTCCCACCCCCGGGCCGCGGGGAGGCTGCGCCGTGTAATGCGTGCACGCCCCCTCACCCGCCTTCTCCCCCTCTTGCCTTCTTGCTCTATTGCAGGAATTGAATGGCCGGTCCCTGAGCTTCTCCACGCTTTCCAGGGCCTGGGGGCTGCTGGCGGAGGCTTGAGGCACAGAAGCGCCCCGGTGGCCGAAGGGGCGGGCGCGTGAACAGGAGACGTGAGCGGCCCGCTGCAAGGGGTCGACTGAGTCAGAGCCACCCGCCGACACCCGAGGGAAGAATGAACACAACAACAGGTAATGCGCTGGCTCTGAGGAGGGGTGGCGGAACTGGGGTGATGTGGCGGCATCCCTGCACGCTGTGCACTGGATTGTGCACTGTTCCCACGACCGGACTCGCCTCTGTGTGATAGAACGCCACCTAGGCCTGTCGAAGCCTCGGGCTCGAGTCGGAGCGCAGCCGGAGCACTCGGAATGGGGCGGGCAGGTACAGAGGGCCTCGGGCGGGGAAGGAGGAGACGTAAGTTTTGCAGGCCGTGTTTTTCCGGGGACGGAGGGGAATAAGGAAGGTTGCCCCCGGATTTTCCTAATGGTAGTGGTGTTCCTGATACATTTTCTCAGCTGTGAAACTGTTACAGTCTGGTCATTGACTTTATTTGTGAGAGTGCGGCCTGTATATTTTTGGGGAAGAATATAGGGAACTATATTGATATCCCCTTTATCATTTGAAAGAAACTACTATGTGCGCGAGGCAGGAGGCAGCCTCCACCCCCAGCCGACGACAGGCACAGGGCCACAGACCGGCCTCTGGCAGCAGGAGCTCCCGTAAGCATGAGCGGACGCTTCCTCTCACCCCAGGCCGGTGCGCCTCCGGCCCCTAGACCCCCCCAGACACACACAGAGGAGCTTCGGCACCGGCAGTAAGTAACACTCCAACGCAGCAAGGGAGGGGGCAAACAAGCGGAGAGTGTGTTTGGACTGCCCTGGCATATGGTGGGAGGGAGTCACCAGAGAAAGCGAGGCCCGCGGGCGGCTCCTGGGCACCGAACACACCTGGCCAACCTCGTGTCAGTGGAGGGCTGGGTTCCCACAGTGCGGGCAGGGGGCGCCCATTTGAGGGTATCTATGGGATGGGGCAGGTATGTGTAGTGGGAGAGAGCCTGCTGTGTGTTCACACACTTCACCAGGACAGTGACACAAACCCTGGACAGGGTTCTCACAGTTCACGCAGGATAGCCACACCTGAGGGGGCGAGAAGACGATCTCCTACTTGTAACTGCTATTTTAAGAAGTGGGTTCAGCCCTCTTGTTTGCACAGTATTTATTTGCGGCCAGCGTCCCATGTTCAGTTTCAACCTGTAAAGAGACCAAGAGGCACCTGTAGAACAGTAGCAGAGATTTGACATGCCCCTCAAAAAGAGACCATGCCCATCCATTCCTCGCCCTCCCCATGTGTGAGCTCTGCTGCTTCTTCTAGTCAGACTCCTTTGCTGATTTGACTGTGCTAGAGAGAGTCTTCCAGAATTACTTTAAAGCCATTGGACGTGTTTGAGGTGGTGCGCCTGTGTTGAGCGACTGGTAGTGTAGTGGTGTAGTTTCTTATTGACTTTCCAAGCGTCTCGCATTATAGAAAGCCACCACTGAAGAGATAGGGCTCAGTTTAATCATGTAAAGTGTTTAATGTTAGGGGATAAAAAGCAACCTAAATGCATTGTGGGAGCCACTGAGCCACACACTAGGGTCTGAAGCACCCATGGCTGCAGGGAAACTCAAGAGAAGGAGACAGTGCACCCAATGAGAGCTCTGGGGGCCACACAACTGCTCCAGTGTGTGTGTGTGACTGCTCCAAGCTGTGTGTGTATGTTACTGCTCCAGTGTGTGTGTGTGTGTGTGTATGTGACTGCTCCAGTGTGTGTGTGTGTATGTGACTGCTCCAGTGTGTGTGTGTGTATGTGACTGCTCCAGTGTGTGTGTGTGTGTATGTGACTGCTCCAGTGTGTGTGTGTGTGTATGTGACTGCTCCAGTGTGTGTGTATGTGACTGCTCCAGTGTGTGTGTATGTGACTGCTCCAGTGTGTGCGTGTGACTGCTCCAGTGTGTGTGCGTGTGACTGCTCCAGTGTGTGTGCGTGTGACTGCTCCAGTGTGTGTGCGTGTGACTGCTCCAGTGTGTGTGCGTGTGACTGCTCCAGAGTGTGTGCGTGTGACTGCTCCAGTGTGTGCGTGTGACTGCTCCAGTGTGTGCGTGTGACTGCTCCAGTGTGTGTGTGTACAATTATTCTACAAAGCGCTACAAATATCCAAAGCACAATTCAGTAAAGCGCTAGAAGTATTCAGAGCACAAACGTATGGCTAAGAGCAACACAGCGAGCGCAGAGAATATGAATATTAAATCAATTTGGCAGGGCTTATCGCAAAATAGCGCGATTGTACACAGCAATCAGCCCAACAATACTTATCTGATGAGGGCAATGCACGCAGCCTAACGATATCAGGAGTGAATCAGGGAGCCAAACGATGCCAGGATTAGAGCAGGGAGGTTGGGGAGCGACTGCTACTGAGAGCGTCAGTGTGTGTGTGACTGCTCCAGAGTGTGTGTGTGACTGCTCCAGAGTGTGTGTGTGACTGCTCCAGAGTGTGTGTGTGACTGCTCCAGTGGGTGTGTGTGACTGCTCCAGTGGGTGTGTGTGACTGCTCCAGTGGGTGTGTGTGACTGCTCCAGTGGGTGTGTGTGACTGCTCCAGTGGGTGTGTGTGACTGCTCCAGTGGGTGTGTGTGACTGCTCCAGTGGGTGTGTGTGACTGCTCCAGTGGGTGTGTGTGACTGCTCCAGTGGGTGTGTGTGACTGCTCCAGAGTGTGTGTGTGACTGCTCCAGTGGGTGTGTGTGACTGCTCCAGTGGGTGTGTGTGACTGCTCCAGTGGGTGTGTGTGACTGCTCCAGTGGGTGTGTGTGACTGCTCCAGTGGGTGTGTGTGACTGCTCCAGTGGGTGTGTGTGAGTGCTCCAGTGGGTGTGTGTGACTGCTCCAGTGGGTGTGTGTGTGTGTGTGGGGCTCTGGGTGTGTGTGTGTGTGTGGGGCTCTGGGTGTGTGTGTGGGGCTCTGGGTGTGTGTGTGTGTGTGGGGCTCTGGGTGTGTGTGTGTGGGGCTCTGGGTGTGTGTGTGGGGGGGCTCTGGGTGTGTGTGTGGGGGGGCTCTGGGTGTGTGTGTGGGGGGCTCTGGGTGTGTGTGTGGGGGGGCTCTGGGTGTGTGTGTGGCTGGCTCTGGGTGTGTGTGGCTGGCTCTGGGTGTGTGTGGCTGGCTCTGGGTGTGTGTATGTGGTAGTAATTGCTGTCTGCTGAGCTCGTCCGTAGGGTACAATAGGTCTCACATTTACGAGAGATTAAGCTATTGGCAATTTAAATGACAATGCCATTTATTTATCTGTTTTCAAAACCAACACATAAAAACAAATTTTGTCATTTACAATGCCAATAGCTCTAACTTTTCCAAAGGCGAAACCGTTGCATTGTAAATGCTTGTTTTAACATTCTTTCTGCCTCTAGGCAAGCGCTAATGTTCATATTACGGCAAATGGGTTTAATTAATTTATTCTTGGTTTGCCATATTCCGGGCAAAAAAATAATATGTGTTTATCATTCTCCTTCGACACATTTTGACATAGTTCACAAAATTCATTGCTATTCCTACCACAGTTTGTAGCCCATTTTGATGTGTTTATATTAATTTATAACACGCCATATCTGAACTTCATATACAAGGCTTTAGCTAGTTGTGGACGTATCTCATCCAAAAAGGGTTCAAAACTCCCTACCTCCTTGAAAAGAAGAAACTTGGCTGTTAGTGTGCCATATTAGCTGTACTATATAACACATTATTTTGAATATGACCCCAAAAAGTGGACTTTTACAATTCTTTACTAAACTATGTCAGAGTTTCCCAAAAATGACTCGGACCTAGTTTCTCAAGCCAAGAAAAAACATGTTTGAGCCACGAGGTACTCCTGCCCCTGTCAATCTTTAAAATCTCCTGTAGACCATCCTTGTAATAAGAAAATTCAGGAGTTGACCAGAGCCCTACCCAGAATAATAAGGGTCTTAGTATTGCATGGTGATCTGTTAATTTGACGTTTAGATCCATGAAAACAGGAATTAGAGGTGTTCACACTGGTAAGCTTAAAACTCTTCTAAAAAATTAGTTTTCTCCTAATTCAAAACTCTTTTTGCAATGGGGCCCCAATATTTCAGCGCCATAAAGAGAAGCTGATTGTACTTTATGTTTAAAGACCCCTCAGAGCAGGAGTAAACGCCTTCAAGATACTACTCCCATGCTTCTTTATTATTAGTAATGAGTTTTGAAGTTGGATAATCTTGTTTTTTTCTAACTGTTGCTTCCAAGACAACTTTGTGTCCAAAGTTATACCTAAATAATTAAAATGATGTACATACTCTAGTTTTTGGCTATTGACTGCTAAGTTCTTTTTAAAAGACTTATGTGGATTTATTGCCATATACTTTGTTTTGCAGGAGTTTATTTCAGGGCCCTTTTTTTGCAATAGGTGTTAAAAGAATCCAATAAAGATTGTAGACCTTTAAGGGTTTGTGATATTAATATGGTGTCATCAGCAAATAAAAGTGCTGGCACCGGATCCCCTCCCAGCTTGGGCGAATCATGTGTGCATCCAAGCAAATGACTTGGGATTTCCGCAACGCAACTCTGGGTCTGCCCTTGTTCCATATGAAGTCTCGGATCACACGTTCCAGTTCACGGAAAGTTTTAGCTGGGACATAAACCGAGAGGTTCGAAAAATAGTATAATAGCTTGGGAAGGACTATCATTTTCAGCAAGGTGACGCGGTTGATGACAATTAATGGAAGTGACTTCCAAAATTGTACTTGGGCCCTTACCGCCGAAATCGCCCTTGTTATGTTGCCGTCCAATAAATCATCTGGGTCCGATATATGAAAACTCCAAGATAGCAAAAGGAGACCATGGGAGATTCGAGCCATTAATGAGGACGTTTGTTTCTGCCGTGTCCGCGCTAAAGGGGTATACTCTGGACTTAGCCCAATTAACCCGAAGGCCTGACATTTCCTTAAACGCCCTCAGCACATCTGCTATAGATGCGGGGATATCAGTGACATCACGTACATACAACAATAAGTCATCAGCATACAGAGATATGGCATGCGTCACATCCCCCAGCCGTATGCACCAGCCGACTGGACTACGGCAACTCCCTCTACGCCGGAACCACAGCCAAACTCCAGAAGAGACTCCAGCGGATCCAGAACGCCTCAGCAAGACTCATCCTGGACATCCCCCGTCGCAACCACATCTCCGGACACCTGAGAGACCTGCACTGGCTCCCGGTCAACAAGAGAATCACCTTCCGTCTCCTCACCCACGCACCCAAAGCCCTGCACAACCAAGGCCCAGGATACCTCAACAGCCGCCTCAATTTCTATGCTCCCAAACGCCAGCTTCAATCGACCGGCCACGCCCTCGCTGCCGTCCCCCGCATCCGAAGAGCCACCACAGGGGGAAGGTCCTTCTCCTACCTCGCCGCCAAGACCTGGAACTCCCTCCCGACCCATCTCCGCCGGACCCAGGACCACCTCGCCTTCAGGAAGCAGCTCAAGACGTGGCTGTTCGAGCAGTAGCGGACCCCCCCCTCCCCAAGCGCCTTGAGACCCTCTGGGTGAGTAGCGCGCTATACAAATGCTTTGATTGATTGATTGATTCCTCGCCACTCCTGCGGAGTAGAATTGCCAATGGTTCCATGGCTAGAGAAAAAAGCAGTGGGGACAGCGGACATCCCTGGCGTGTCCCTCTCCTTACCCTAATGGGATCAGATACAAGCCTGCCAGTGTGGACACGGACAGTAGGACGCTGATTGCGCTCCAATTGCTATTGTACCATATTTAAAAAAAACATCTGCTAGCTCATATTTATTCAGCACTTCTGCCAGATAAGGCCACTCCAGTGAGTCCAAGGCCTTCTCCAGGTCCAGCACCAGGCATCCTGAACGGGGCCATCTTTGTGTAGCATAATGCTGTATTCTAAAAAATCTACGGAGGTTAAGTGAGGTGTTTCTAGTTGGCACAAAACTGTTCTGATCCGGGTGCACCAATTTTTTCGCAAAAGGCGCTTAGCGAGTAGGGATGCAAAAATGTTATAGTCAGTGTTGAGAAGTGCAAGCAGACGATATGAGCCCAGCGATTCTAGGTTTTTGGAGGGATGCCAGCAGAGCTTCATTCTGCGTATCGGTGAGCGTGGACTCATCCAGCGCCGTCTCATATACCTTCAACAGATGCGGAACTAACACATGCGCATAAGCTTTGTAGAATTCAGCCGGTAGGCCATCGACCCTGGAGACTTCCCGTTTGCTAAGGAGAATATGCTGTCTCGTATTTTCTCCGCAATGAGAGGATCGCTTAGTTCCTCCATCTGTGCAAGTGTGGGTTTCGGTAGGTCTATCCCGTCTAAATAGTTCTGAAGCACATGGGTCGTACCCTGCCAACAAGATACGTAGACTCCCCTGTAATGAGCCACAAACGCCTAATGTATGTCCCGCTGTGTATATACTATGCCCCCAGCCGCTGTGCGCACAGATGGAAAAGGAGATAAAAAGTCATCTTGGCGTATAAGCCACGTGAGTAATTTCCCAGCTTTGTCCCCAATATGGTGTGTTCTCACTGAGTGCGCGGCATAATTGAGACATCTTAGACGTTCTAGCAGTCTTGCATGTTCATGTTTACAGCTATCAAGTTGACCCTGGGATCCCTCTACTTCCTCCTGCTCCCCGGCTGCCAGCTTCCCCTCTAATGTGTTGAGCTCGCTTTCCAGCTGCACTCTAATGCCCACCTACACACCTAAGCAGTGACCCCTCACCACTACCTTAAGGGCATCCCATTCAAGCAGGGATGATGAAACTGTGCCTGCAGTCTCATCAAAATATTGTGCCACATTAGTAGCTAGTGAGTACCGGAAGGATGCATCGAGCAGAACATCCGGCTGAAGTCGACACATAGGTATCGGCGGCACTGCGTTTTCCCATTGTATTTCTATCATATGTGGATTATGATCTTAGTGTGTTCGCCCCATATAATAGGAACCCGAGATACTCGAAAGAAGATCGTTTGATATCATAAAGCGATCTAGATGCACATGGAGACCATGCGCTCCTGAATAATATGAATATACCTTCTCCTGAGGGTGGTGGTGACGCCAAGCATCAAATAAATGCCAATGCGTGGCCCACTGGTTGAGCGCCTTCGCAGCCGCATGCGTAGCTGTACCAGGCAGGGGAGGGAAGGAACGATCTAGCGACACATCCATTACACCATTATAGTCCCGCCCAGAATCATGGGAACATCGTGCCATTCAGCTAGTCTGAGGGAAACCAGTTCTAAGAAAGCCACTTGCCCTGTGTTGGGTGCATATAGTGACACAAGTGTGACCCGTCTTCCATATAACACACCCCTGACCATGACATATCTACCTTCTTCGTCTACGCAGGAATCCACCACCCGGAAGGGAGTCCGCGGCCTGCCCCACACCAACGCTCCACGCGCATATGCTGAATAGCCTGTTGCATATAACTGACCCCTCCAGCGCCTATGCAGCCCTACTATTTCAGATTTTTGCAAGTGTGTTTCCTGCAATAGTGCAATTTGAATGTGATGGCGTTTCAGGTAGGAATAAATAAGATATCAGCGTGATGGGCTATGAATGCCTCTCACATTCCAGGTCCCAATCTTGACTGGTGCCATGACTTTTGAAGACTAGCACCGGATGTGATCCGGTCGGACCAGGAAGTGGGGCAGATAAATGTTATGTACGTAGATGTGAGTCCAGAGTTCAACTCACTGCGCCAATCAATATCGCAGGTGTCCCATCTCAGTATGCAAAATATGGCATTTTGGGCAATAATATAATCAGCAGCCATGGCAATCAAAAAAACAATGTCACACGGAGTACAATGCAACCTGCAGCCACATAAACTTAAAATGAATACCAAAAGGGTGAATAAGCAACAGGCAATCGTCCAAACTACATTTAAAAACACCATACAATCTATGTCCGTGGTGGGTGAACTATGCGTTACAATCTATAAATGTCTAATGGACAGAGACCCGACAACAGACAACATGACCACCCTCAAGCACGCCACCCAAAAACACCACCAGCTGATCCACACCACCAAGAAAACCGCATTCAAGGAACGACTGGACAACAACGCCCACAACAGCAAGGAACTCATCAACATCGTCAAAGAGCTCTCGAACCCCAGCTCCGGAAACAACGACATCACCCCATCGCAAGACCTCTGCAACTCGCTCACCTCGTTCTTCCACAGCAAGATCACAGATATACACAACAGCTTCAGCACACAGCCGACGCACCATACGACTGCACCAACGCCCCCCACCACCACCCTCCGCGCCTGGACCCCGATCAACACCGAAGACACCATCCGCACGATGAACTCCATCCACTCCGGATCACCAACCGACCCCTGCCCTCACCACGTCTTCAACAAGGCAGACTCCATCATCGCACCCCATCTCCGGGAAATCATCAACGCCTCCTTCGACACCGCCACCTTCCCAGAGAGCTGGAAGCACGCCGAACTCAGCGCCCTACTGAAGAAACCTTCAGCTGACCCCACCGACCTCAAGAACTACCGCCCCATCTCGCTCCTTCCTTTTCCTGCCAAAGTCATCGAGAAGACCGTCAACAGACAGCTGGCCGCCTTCCTCGAGACGAATGGATCCCTCGACCACTCGCAGTCCGGTTTCAGAGCCAACCACAGCACCGAGACCGCCCTCATCCTCCTGGAGCTCTCCGCAGCGTTCAATACTGTCTGCCACCTCACCCTAGTACAGCGCCTCAGTGACATCGGAATCCAGGAGATGGTACTGGAGTGGATCATCTCCTTCCTCGCCGGAAGAACACAGAGAGTCCGCCTCCCCCCGTTCAGATCAGAGGCCACCGAAGTCATCTGCGGCGTACCACAAGGATCATCGCTCAGCCCCACGCTGTTCAACATCTACATGAGCCCCCTCGCGGCCATCGCACACCAACACAACCTCAACATCATCTCCTACGCCGACAACACCCAGCTGATCCTCTCCCTCACCAACGACCCCACCACCGCCAAAACAAACCTACACGAAGGGATGAAAGACGTAGCCGAGTGGATGATGAACTCAGATAAGACGGAAGTCCTCATCCTAGGATCATCACCCTCCGCCTGGGACGACTCCTGGTGGCCCCCTGCCCTGGGCAGCGCACCCAAACCAACGGACCACGCACGCAACCTGGGCTTCATCCTGGACTCCTCCCTCTCGATGACCAGACAAGTCAACGCCGTCTCCTCGTCATGCTTCAACATCCTCCGCATGCTACGGAAGATCTTCCGGTGGATCCCCACCGAAACCAGGAAGACGGTCACCCAGGCACTCTTCGCCAGCCGACTGGACTACGGAAACACCCTCTACGCTGGAACCACAGCCAAACTCCAGAAAAGACTCCAGCGCATCCAGAACGCCTCCGCACGTCTCATCCTGGACATCCCACGACACAGCCACATTTCCGGACACCTGAGAGACCGGCACTGGCTCCCCATCAGCAAGAGAATCACGTTCCGACTCCTCACCCACGCACACAAAGCTCTCCACAACCAAGGCCCCAGATACCTCAACGACCGCCTGACCTTCTACACCCCCACCTGCCAGCTACGATCGACCAGCCATGCCCATGCCGCCGTTCCCCGCATCCGAAGAGCCACTACGGGAGGTAGATCCTTCTCCTACCTGGCTGCCAAGACGTGGGACTCCCTCCTTATCCACCTCCGCCTGACCCAAGACCACCTCTCCTTCAGGAAGCAACTCAAGACCTGGCTATTCGAGCAGTAGCGGACCCCCCGCCCAGCGCCTTGAGACCCTCCGGGTGAGTAGCGCGCTATACAAATGCCTTGATTGATTGATTGATGGAAGCAGTGCCCACCATGAACCCAACTGTGCAGTGCCCACCCAAAATCTCTTGTGACCGCCACCTGCAGAAAAAAAACATAGGACAATATGTGACATGTTATGCTCTTCATACCACTGTAACATAAAATAGGGAGCGGTCGTAGATGACAACGTTATAATGAAGCATGAGAACCTACAGTGTACTGCATAGCGGGCAGTTCACCATGCCATACAACTTTCAACCATGTACTTGCGTGTATAGACTCTGGATCTGGAATAGTTCGAATAAGGCGAAACAGCGACGATTTTCAAGCAATATTGTCGGCAGTCTGTGGAGTGATAACTGGCAGGTCATAAGAGTCTTGCGTGGTGAGGGGGCCATCCAAAAGGACGTCAGTGTTGCTGTCCTGGCCTTGCTGGCCGGTGATGGACTCACTCTCCTCCATTTGCGACCCACTGATAGATGCTACAGCCTGGAGAGCGCCTCGTTAGCCTTGCAGTAATTGGTCAAGACCTGTTGCCTGCGAAGTATGTAATTGCTTCAGCTTTTTCCCCCTAAGATGTCGACGATGGTAGGTCTCGCTAGCTGGTTTATTACTGATGTGATCAGGTAAAGGTGCAGCCCCTGAGGGGAGTAGGTGTCAAGCCAGCTCTCAGCACCCTCAGAGCTGGTAAAGAAATGCATTTGACCATTTGCCACTACTCTCAGGCGCGCCGGGAATAACAGGGAATATTTCAAATCATACTGCCTGAGGCGCCTCTTCATTGCCATGTAAGAATGTCCCTGCTTCTGTACTTGGATCGTGTAGTCAGGAAAGAACATCACCTTCTGGTTGTCCACCTGAATGTCGTGTAACTTCCTGGTTGCCTGCAAAATTGTGTCTCTGTCCCTATAGTTCAGTAGCCTGATCAGGAGCGGTCGAGGGTTGGACCCTGATGGCAAGGGTCTGGCCGGCACTCGGTGTGCCCTTTCCACTACAAAATGCGGGGACAGGGCCTCTCTGGCAAGAGGGTGCGCTGCCAGGATTCTGCATAAGCTACAGGGTTCCTTCCCTCCTTTCCCTCCGGCAGCCCCACCACTCTTACATTGTTGCGTCGGGCCCGGCCTTCTGCATCTTCCGTCCTGTCTTCGAGGAAGTCCACTCTGTTAAGGAGCTGTTGTATATGTTTGTCCGCTGCCTGAACTCGTGGGGTCATCTCCGCCTCCGTGGTTTCCAACGCATCTGTACGGTCCGTCAACTTGTGGTGGTCAGCATGGAGAAGAGTGAGATAAATAACTGCTTTTCAATTTTACCTTCCAAGGCAGTACGGGTGTGGTTCAGTGTCTCCCCAGTTTCTCCACAGCGGCCAGGACCGCATGCAACTTGACAGACATGGCAGCCGAAGACTCTGCATCTGCCATTTTTTCTGCTTTGGCTCTTGTTTGTGGGGGTGAATCCGAGCCGTCGGGCACGTTTGTTTTAATCCGTATGCCTGCGACATCTATTCAAGTGAGTTTGCGGGTCAAGCCTAATGCATCCCAGTCAAGCATTCAGAGGAACCAAAGAGGCACTGTTGGGCCCGTACACCGCATCTCAAGGATCATCTCCAATGCTTATAGTCCCAGTAGCTGCTACCATGTCCTCACACCTACACCCTCCCTTGCCGGCTCTGAATGGCACTTGTACAGGCTCAGTCCTGGGGGATGGGGCATGAGAATGTACAGAGTATTAATTTGGAGCAACACATCGAGGGCCGGATCCCTAGCGGGCCGCCCGGCACCTTCACGCCAGCTGTGCCCTCACCTTCTGTTTACAGGGCACTCCCGCAAAACAATTTATCTATGGGCGCCAAACACTACAATCATGCCTCAGCAGATCTCCCGGAATTTTGTCGGGCCTGGAGCTTTCCCTGGCTTAACTGCATTTGAGTACAGTGTGCATGATATCTCAACATTTATAACGAGCAAGGGAAGAGAAAGTGTAAAACAACAGATCTACACAATTATTAAAAACTATATTCTTTTTAATGATATTTCTTTTAAAATCATGTCTTAAATGTACACAAAAAAATGACAAAGAAACCAATTATTACAATACTAAAAATTCATCATACAAGTAAAAACAGAAGTGGCAATCAATACTTTCTCGACGCGCGTTTCGGCGTTTGAAAAAACGCCTTCATCAGGAGCCACAAAAATGTTTCTGAAATACATAATATAATCAACATGAGAAACATACAAACATTCATATATTTATATAGGCAACATAATTACATAAACATTAAAAAACATTTCATTATTCAGCACTTTATAAAATTATATACAATTCAAACCTCCCTGCTTGCTATAGCATATAATGTTCGCCAAACAAGTTACAAAACTTATTCATATATATTTGAGCAGTTGTTATAATTATTCAGGAGAAAAGAATTCAGACATTTCTCACAGTCTAATTAGTTCTCTTTGGTACATCCCATAAAAAAAATAAATGAAGTGAAATGAGGGCCACATTCGAAAACATATATTAGTTTATATCGTTGGCCAGTTTTTAATATCCAATGTTGGTATTGTTACCGATATACTTGTAGACAAGAGTCAATACTAGCTGCTGGATATCTGAGTATATTACTTTCCACTGTACAATCTAAGAAAAGCGGACGATCATTATATTGCGATTCCGTCAGACATATGGAAACCAGAAGGTGATACATACACTGTATTCCTTAATATACTATAGGTCAAATCCATTATTTTATAACACTAGATACACTTAGCCAAGAAACTTAAAACTATTTTTCGACCACCAATGGTATGGCCATTCAGTGCCTGCGTCCAGCACAAGCATCTAGTGTCCCACTGTTTGTATATTTACGAATATCCTAAATGGGGGAAACGATAACCATCAGTTCTTTTGTTAGATCTAATCTAGCTATCCAGGTAGAGAACACATTGTTGCAGCACTAGTTAACAAGTCTGCTTACCTATCGATAAAGAGGAAGATTCCTGTAGCTGCTAGATATGCAACCAGATAAAACCAAAAGACGCTTTCCGTCTCACATAAAAACCTTTTTCTTTTTCTTTTCCTTTCAGCGAACCTAAAGACACCGTACAGGAACCCCAAAGCACAGAAAAAGAAGGAAAGGATATTCATTGTTAATATCGTAACGCAAACCCTTGGCTACTCTTAGGAGACTATTTAATCAAATAAAGAACAGCACTTACATTTAAACGTGCACGTGACATCTAGTTTCTACACCCGCATGGTAAATATTCATGTCAGGGGCCGCAAAAATCTTTGGAGCCGGGAAGCCGTTTTGGTATTCCTGCCTCTCGTTCCGTATAACTCTGTATCCAAAAAATACGGCCAGTCATTATCTACGGTAGGTATTCTTTGACATAAATGTAAAAATACCCAGATTAAGACCAAAATAATTGGATTGGGATAGTTCCTAAAACGTTCCTTACCGATGGAAATTGGTAGCGAGGCTTCTAACGGCGTTGTCGATGGTAGCTGCCGATGAAGCCAGTCGGCGTTCTGTGACCGTTAGAAAAGATATCACCAGCCATGGTAATTAGCTCCCTTTAAAACTACCCTGCGGAGGGTCACATGATTAACAGCTTTCAGATTCTTAAAGCGCCAGTAACCTTAACCTAGTATTTGGGCAGGTAATTATATCCGTGTGAATAGTCTGTTATTAGTTTATATACACAGACTAACGCACAAAAGTAAATATTGGTTTAACTGGGGTCACTACACCAAAAATTTAAATTAGTTATGACAACTAAAAGAATATATACGGAAATATATAGAGTTACAAAGTGCATCAAGTGACATTATATTACTTTACTTTATAACTCTTTACAACTATCATCTGAGATCAACAGTATCAAACACCTGATCGATTTACTTAAGGTCATATATAAACCAGGGTCCAGAAGGGCAATCTGGCATGTATAAATCAATCTCTCACAAGTTCGATCACGATGAGGGGGAGACATTCTGGGATATATTGATGATAGTGCAATAAGATAACTAAACTATCGCATTCTCCCACGGAATCTCACTATTTAATCCCTGCTTAAAGGTATTGAGGACAAAAATCCAGTAGACTTCCCTTTTCTTTCTGATGGCGCATCCACCTTTACCATCCGGAGTTCTTACTTTTTCTAGGATGCGCCATTGGAAGTCATCTGATTTGTGATTCTTGTCAAGAAAGTGTTTTACTAAGGGTGCTGTCAACTTTTTTGTCTTGATGGCCGATCTGTGTTCAGTCAGACGTATTTGGATTGATCTACAGGTTTCTCCAACATAGCCAAGGCCACACGCACATGAAATAAAATAAACCACATTTGCCGTTTTGCAATTCCAAATGTCGTTGGCCTTAGCAGAAAAGCCATTGTGTGTATACAATAAGGAGTTAGAATCCTTTGCTACCTACCTTAATAAACGGAAATTAGATAAGCTTAATAAAGACAAGAGATTTTATACCGAAGAAGTAGCTTATCCTTATTTAGGTAAAGAGTTCTATAAACAGAATCACTACATAGATGAATCCAGGAGTGCCCCACAGAGAATTAATAATTTCACCGATACATCAGACTCTGAAGGTGAAGGTTCAAGTAACAATTATTATGAACCGGATGGAGGTTTCCAATCTTATGCAGCACCACGTCCCCAACAACGTCCTTTTTTATCCAACAGGGGGCCTCGTCGAGGTCGTCCGAGAGTGAGATTCCAGGGACAGGGACAGAGCAGGGGCAATTTTCAGACGAATCAGCAACAGCATCAGCTGCAGCATCAACATCATCAGCAACAACATCAGCAGCAAGAGCCCCAATTCATAAGGGAGACTCGGAACAGGCAGTACTGGGGTCAAGGAATGTGATTCCTATTTTCAATTTGTCATCTATTGAACTTGACAGACACAGTGAAGCTCTGTTATCTAAGGGCCTTTCGTTTGTGCCGCAAGCACCTGTAAACACTTTTGAATTATATAAGGATATCATCTCCTTTTTTAGGAAGATCAGGCTCAAAAAGTTTTTCCAGGCTCAGGGAGAGACTAATAATGAACAAATATCTCAACGGGAACTGACATTACCATCAACATTTAGTCCAGGCCTGGATCAGCTGGGTCCAGAAGTGGCTGCATTCAAATTAGTGGTTCTCCAGAAACTTGACAGGACGCTTCGGTTCATTCCTAAACCATTATACAACTTAAGCAAGGATGAATCATTAGCTTTGAAAGGACTATCTGAAAACAACAAGTTGGTTATTAAGGGATGTGACAAAGGAAGAGGTATTGTCGTGCTTGATTCAGACAAGTACGAACGTAACATGGTTGCCATGTTAGATGATAACTCCACCTATTTAAAGATCAAGTCTAATCCCCTAAATAATATCATAAAAAAGATCAGACAGACGAATGAAGCCCTTAATAATGGTGAAATTAGTGTTAAAGAGTATGAGTTCTTGAATACCAACAAAAACAAGACAGCGTGTATCTACGGGTTACCGAAGATACATAAGAACACTAATAATCCTCCTTATAGACCAATTGTATCTACGATCGGAACCCCAACAGAATCTTTGTCAACGTTTATTGACCATTTTTTAAGACCTCACATACCGAAGATTCAATCATATGTTAAAGACTCTGGACATATGATTAATAAAGTTGAGAATCTGGAATTTATGCCAAATAGAGATATATTGGTCACAATGGACATTGAGTCCCTTTATAGCAATATCCCTTTGGATGAAGCTATTAGAGCAACAGATTGGTTTATTAATAGACACAATATAATCTGTCCCAAAACATTTCTAATTGACTGCCTTTTGATTGTTTTAACGGACAATATATTTGAATTTGGAGATTTGCTATACCGCCAACTTAGAGGGGTAAGCATGGGTGCATCGGTTGCTCCTTCAATAGCGAACATATACATGTCCGCTTTTGAGGATAGGTTCATTTACAATGAACTGGGACCCTTCTTTGAGTCTGTTTCCCATTGGTCCAGATATATAGATGACATCTTTTTTATCTGGACCAATGGGAAAGAGTCCTTGTTGGAATTCTTGGAGTGGATCAACTTAACTGATGAAAATTTAAAATTCACTGCTCAATATAGTACTGATCAGGTAGAATTCCTGGATTTGTTAATAAGAGAAAATAATTCCAAATTAGAAGTAGATCTGTTCACAAAGCCCACGGCACGCAACACATTGCTTCATTTTAGCAGTTTTCATCCCAAGAGCCAGCGTGAAAGTATTCCTTTTTCTCAATTTATTAGGGTACGCAGAAATTGCACTAATCTCATTGATTACGACAGGCAGGCTGCTATTATGAGAAGAAAGTTTTTAGAACGTGGTTATCCACATAGGCTCGTGAGAAGTTCGTATAAGAGAGCACGTTTTTACGACCGCGATGCCTTGTTGACACCTAAAGCCCTGTCCGCAAAGGATCAACTTGTTTGCGTTACTACTCATTCTACCTTGAATGAGCGTGTGAGACAGATCATCAAAGCCAGTTGGCATATTTTGAACTGTAATCCCACCTCTAAGAATGTTCTAATGAAGCCTCTGTTTGCACACAAGAGGAACAGAAATTTGAAGGATAAAATTGTACATTCAAGATTTGGAACTACACTGGCCAATAATAGTCTGAGTCAGAGATCTTTATTGAATAATCTCCCAATACGTGGAACAATTAAATGTTCCTCTTGCAAATCTTGCAATAACATCATTGGAGGTGCAGAGTTCACACACAATGGCTTTTCTGCTAAGGCCAACGACATTTGGAATTGCAAAACAGCAAATGTGGTTTATTTTATTTCATGTGCGTGTGGCCTTGGCTATGTTGGAGAAACCTGTAGATCAATCCAAATACGTCTGACTGAACACAGATCGGCCATCAAGACAAAAAAGTTGACAGCACCCTTAGTAAAACACTTTCTTGACAAGAATCACAAATCAGATGACTTCCAATGGCGCATCCTAGAAAAAGTAAGAACTCCGGATGGTAAAGGTGGATGCGCCATCAGAAAGAAAAGTGAAGTCTACTGGATTTTTGTCCTCAATACCTTTAAGTAGGGATTAAATAGTGAGATTCCGTGGGAGAATGCGATAGTTTAGTTATCTTATCGCACTATCATCAATATATCCCAGAATGTCTCCCCCTCATCGTGATCGAACTTGTGAGAGATTGATTTATACATGCCAGATTGCCCTTCTGGACCCTGGTTTATATATGACCTTAAGTAAATCGATCAGGTGTTTGATACTGTTGATCTCAGATGATAGTTGTAAAGAGTTATAAAGTAAAGTAATATAATGTCACTTGATGCACTTTGTAACTCTATATATTTCCGTATATATTCTTTTAGTTGTCATAACTAATTTAAATTTTTGGTGTAGTGACCCCAGTTAAACCAATATTTACTTTCGTGCGTTAGTCTGTGTATATAAACTAATAACAGACTATTCACACGGATATAATTACCTGCCCAAATACTAGGTTAAGGTTACTGGCGCTTTAAGAATCTGAAAGCTGTTAATCATGTGACCCTCCGCAGGGTAGTTTTAAAGGGAGCTAATTACCATGGCTAGTGATATCTTTTCTAACGGTCACAGAACGCCGACTGGCTTCATCGGCAGCTACCATCGACAACGCCGTTAGAAGCCTCGCTACCAATTTCCATCGGTAAGGAACGTTTTAGGAACTATCCCAATACAATTATTTTGGTCTTAATCTGGGTATTTTTACATTTATGTCAAAGAATACCTACCGTAGATAATGACTGGCCGTATTTTTTGGATACAGAGTTATACGGAACGAGAGGCAGGAATACCAAAACGGCTTCCCGGCTCCAAAGATTTTTGCGGCCCCTGACATGAATATTTACCATGCGGTGTAAAAACTAGATGTCACATGCACGTTTAGATGTAAGTGCTGTTCTTTATTTATTAAATAGTCTCCTAAGAGTAGCCAAGGGTTTGCGTTACGATATTAACAATGAATATCCTTTCCTTCTTTTTCTGTGCTTTGGGGTTCCTGTACGGTGTCTTTAGGTTCGCTGAAAGGAAAAGAAAAAGAAAAAGGTTTTTATGTGAGACGGAAAGCGTCTTTTGGTTTTATCTGGTTGCATATCTAGCAGCTACAGGAATCTTCCTCTTTATCGATAGGTAAGCAGACTTGTTAACTAGTGCTGCAACAATGTGTTCTCTACCTGGATAGCTAGATTAGATCTAACAAAAGAACTGATGGTTATCGTTTCCCCCATTTAGGATATTCGTAAATATACAAACAGTCGGACACTAGATGCTTGTGCTGGACGCAGGCACATAATGGCCATACAATTGGTGGTCAAAAAATAGTTTTAAGTTTCTTGGGTAAGTGTATCTAGTGTTATAAAATAATGGATTTGACCTATAGTATATTAAGGAATACAGTGTATGTATCACCTTCTGGTTTCTATATGTCTGACGGAATCGCAATATAATGATCGTCCGCTTTTCTTAGATTGTACATATCGGTAACAATACCAACATTGGATATTAAAAACTGGCCAACGATATAAACTAATATATGTTTTCGAATGTGGCCCTCATTTCACTTCATTTATTTTCTTTTATGGGATGTACCAAAGAGAACTAATTTAAAGACTGTGAGAAATGTCTGAATTCTTTTCTCCTGAATAATTATAACAACTGCTCAAATATATATGAATATGTTTTGTAACTTGTTTGGCGAACATTATATGCTATAGCAAGCAGGGAGGTTTGAATTGTATATAATTTTATAAAGTGCTAAATAATGAAATGTTTTTTAATGTTTATGTAATTATGTTGCCTATATAAATATATGAATGTTTGTTTGTTTCTCATGTTGATTATATTATGTATTTCAGAAACATTTTTGTGGCTCCTGATGAAGGCTTTTTTCAAACGCCGAAACGCGCGTCGAGAAAGTATTGATTGCCACTTTCCCTTTTCTGTTTTTACTTGTATGATTAATTATTAGTATTGTAATAATTGGTTCCTTTGTCAATTTTTTGTGTAAATTTGTGCATTTAAGACATGATTTTAAAAGAAATATCATTAAAAAGAATATAGTTTTTAATAATTGTGTAGATCTGTTGTTTTACACTTTCTCTTCCCTTGCTCGGTATAAATGTTGAGATATCATACACACTGTCTAATTCCCTGTCCCATGAACTATCAATTTTGAACAGGGGGTCCTTGTTGTTTACATCATTTAACTGCATTTATTGCCAGCAGTGTTTCTTCCAAACTGAAATGAAGATGATTAATATTAGGATTAAATACAGGTGTTACATCCACATAAATGCAGGCAAAATAGTCATCCCAAGTTTTAGCAGCAAGGAAGAGATCCTTGTCATCCCTACCTGTCTTTTTGCTCTTTGCTATTAAATGCCAAAAACCTAATTGATCTTTGGACTTGGCTGCTTAAATCTGTCCAAATATTGTCATCCCAGGTTTTTTTAAACGGGCATGGGTTTGCTTATATTTGGTTCTTTTCGCCCTTGTAGCAGTTATATCATTATCTTTTATTGACAATATGAGGTCAGCCTTTGCTTCATGACACTCTCTGTTATACCATGGGTTAACTCCTGATTTTTTTTTCTTTTTTTTTTTCTTTATCCTCATCTGCCCGACACACGTCCCTTAGATGCGGAAGGAACCAACCAATCATCTCACTGCCTCTGGGAGCAAGGCCCTAAAGATTGAGCCGCTTCACAACTTGGCAGAGAATTTTATGAGTTGATAGGAACAACCGTACATCTTATGACGATGTCTCAAAGCAACTTCGTGCCGAAATATTCAGTATATATATGTCGAAATCTGGGCAGACCACAATACTGAACTGTTGAGTGGGTGGGCTTAATCATCGGATATTGGGGGGGGAAAAAAAAAAAAACCCAAAGGACCTCACTTCCACTCTGTCAAAAGTTTCCAAAATGTGAGGTTCTGGGCTCTGCATGATCTTCTCAGATCTACCTTTGAGGTTTCATACAATGAGTTTAACCATACTGAGTGGGTGGGAGGGGTGGTGTCCACCCAGTGCATGCATATCTGCCGTCTTGCCAGCAGGATGGCGTAAAACAGAAAGGATCGTGCTGACCCAGTTATGTTCTGGTCTACCCCAAGAATAACAAGTGATAAAGATAAGGAGATGTCAATTTTGATAATTGAGACCAAAGTAGCTTTAATCTCTGTCCAGAAAGTAGCTAAATGGGGGCACTCCCAGAACATATGAGTGTCAGATGCTGAGGGCAGTTTGCATTTGTTACAACATTTCCCTTCTTGAAATTTGGATAGACGTAGGGGAGTGAGATATGCCCGGTGTAAGGTGAACAGATGGTTTCGTCTAAGCCAAGCGGGTTTTACCAATTTGTATAAAAGGGTGAAAGATTCTATCCAACTATCCTCTTCTATTGCCGCAATTTCTCTCCCCCATAACTGTTTTGGCAGGTGAAAATCCCCATCTATCTCCTCATGTATAGACCAATACCAACAAGCCACCTCTTTGCCTCCAATCTGTTTTTCGACTAGCTGTTGTTCTAGAGGATTAATTCCCCCGATATTAGGGACTTTCCTGATTAATTCTCTGGCCCAACTGCTAATTTGTATATATTTAAATCTTGACAATGTCAACCCTACTTTTTCCCTAAGGGCTTCCCACGGTATCAGGATGCCTCCACCAAGTAAGTCACCCCATCTTGAAAGCCCAGCTGTTATTAGAGGGGTGGCCAGAGAGTCTTGCAAGCATGGTGGAAGCCCGGGAGAGTCCCAAATTGGTGCATGATTAGAATAATACGCCAACCCCACTCTGCGCTTAATTTGTACCCATGTCTTCAATTGCGTTAATAAAGTCTTCAACCTCACCTTCTTGAAAAACTTTTGTTCTCCGAACTTGAAAAGAAACCCATCCAATGGGAGGTTTGCCCCTACCAACATAGCTTTAAATAGCTTCCCATTTGAGGTGACGTCCGGTGTCTTCAGAAGCATTCTTGAATGGGAAAGCTGAAACGCCCAGGAATAGTACTGTATATCTGGGAGGGCCAGTCCGCCTTTTTCCCTCCTCCTCCTCAATTTTTTCCAAGCCAACCTCGTGGCTTTATAACCCCATATGAAAGAGTTTATTTCTTGTTGACACTTATGAAGTTGTTTAGAGTCAAATGCAGTGGGAATTGCATTAAAGATAAAGGTGAATTTCGGAAGGATGGACATCTTTACAATATTGACCCTCCCATAAATTGATAGTCTAAGACCTACCCAGTATCTTAAAAGGGCCCTACACTCTTTGGCGACCAGGTCTAAGTTTGATTTTGCTAAGGCGTCAATATCTTGTGTAATTTTGACTCCAAGATAACGTATTGAGTGAGTTGAAGGCGTCACCCCCACACCCGGATTGGCAATATTCCATGTCATCAACTCGGTCTTATCGGCGTTAATGTCGTAGCCAGAAATACCTCCAAATTCTTTGGCTTTTTCAACCACTATGGGGAAAGCATTTGCAGGGTCGCTGGTGTATATTACGATATCGTCGGCATATAGCCCAACTTTCCTTTCCCACCCACCGAATTTGAATGAGGAAATTCTTGAGTAGTCCCTAAAAGATTGTGCAAGTGGCTCAATGTATAAATTAAATAGTAAGGCGGACAGGGGGCACCCCTGTCTTGTCCCCCTTGTGATCCGGAAGGGCTGAGTGCACACACCATTCACCATGATGCTTGCACTAGGGTTTTGATATAGGAGTCCAATTGATCTTCGAAAATTTGGACCAAATGCGAATTTCTTCATAGTTTCGGCTAAGTATGCCCAGTTTACTCGGTCAAACGCTTTGGTAGCGTCAAGGGTCATAATGGCCAGAGGAAGAGAAAACGTAGAGGCAATATCCACTGCCCCGATCAAATCGTATGTAAGGTCCGAAAGTTGTCTACCCTTTATAAAACCCTTTTGGTCGGTGTGAATAATTGACCCAACCTCACGTCCAAGTCTGTTTGCCAGCACAGCCGCAAAGATCTTATAGTCACTATTTAGAAGTGAAATTGGCCTATATGAGCCGCATTTAACTGGGTCTTTCCCGGGTTTTGGAATCAGGACAATAATCGCCTCTCCCCAAGAATTGGGAGGAGCCACACCATTTATTAGGATGTCGTTAAAAAGTCTTGTCAGCACCGGAACTATTTCCGGAGCTATGACCCGTAATAATTCGCCAGGGTGGCCATCCGGGCCTGTTGCCTTGCCCCTCTTCACCTTTTTGATGCTTTCCCTCACTTCTTCCTCTGAAATAGACCTATCAAGACGCTCTCTTTGTTCAGAGCTAAGAGTGGGAAGAGTGATCTTCTCCAACCATCTAAAATTTGAAAAGGGGTCCTCCGAGATTTCTTCCTTGTATATTTTTTGAAAAAACTCCAAAAATGCTTCCCCAATATCTTTAACAGATGATCTTTCACTTGCCTCACCACCTACCATAATATGTTTTATATGTTTTTTTGCTTGGTCCGATTTAATTTTCCACGCTAGGACCTTACCTGCGGACTCACCATATTCAAAATTGGAGATTTTACTTACTTCCCATTTTAGGGCGACCCTTTCTTGAAGAATGTTTTCTAGCTTTTCTTTTAGCCCCTAACGCTGTTCTTGCTCCATATTAGTTCCGATTCCGGAGCCAATATGTTGGTCCAATAATGCAATGTCCCTTTCAATACTGTTGATCTTAACTCTATAGATTTTCCCTCGATAGGAGGCCCTATTAGTTATGTAGCCTCTCAAATAAGCTTTAAAGGCTTCCCATACTATGTTTAGCTGGGTGGAATTAATATTTGTGTCCATGAAAAGTTTTGTTTCATGGATGAGAAGGTCTGTTTCTTCTTCTTCTAGAAGAATAGTGCGGTCAAATGACCACACGGCCTGAGAGGGTTGCTGGACCGAGTGCAAACAAAAAAATATAGCGGAATGGTCCGATAAGTGTAAAGGTAAGTACGTTAAGTCCTTAAGGTGGTCTCTTAATGAGTAACTAAAAAGGGCGTAATCAATCCTTGATTTATGATTATATTTGTAGTTGTGGTATGATACACCAAGTGCCCTACCAGCTCTTTCCCTCCATGGATCTGCCAATCCGAGTGTCGACATAACATCCCCCAATACCTGCCTGGATTTTTTAAAGGTTAATGCCCTTGAATTAGGGGATTTATCCAGCTTTAGGTTAAGTACCAGGTTAAAATCTCCCATCCAAATTATCGGACCTTGTGTTGATAATAACTGGTTCTGGATTTTAATCAAATATGAGGGGTCATCCTGATTGGGACCGTAATAACCAACCAAATTGTATGTACTACTATCTAGACTGACTCTAGCGTATAACCATCTCCCACTTAAGTCCTCTTCATATGCAAGAATCTGGGCTTTGATTTGCTTTTTGAAAATGATTAATATACCACGGATATTTGCATTATGATTAGTGCATATATAACAGTCTACCCATCTGATTTTACTCAACATTTCCTTCACTTCATGTTGGAGAAGATGTGTTTCCTGGATGACTATGACCTGCGCCGGTGAGTCCCTCAGATATTGCAATATTCTGTATCTCCTACTCTTAACACGCAGGCCATTGACATTCCAGGACAGAAATGTTATTACCATCAGCCAGTGTCCGGACCCCTCCCCCTACTCCAGCTCAATAAAGGATTGCGTCTCCCAGTGAGAATTGAGTGGAGTATGTATAAAAGTATACTTGATTGAACTAGTGTGTTTGAGACTGTGCCTGAACAGTGAGGATATTTTATGGTTTTACCCCTTCCCCCCTCCCACTCCCACCCAACCCTGGAAAACCCAAACCCCCCCTTAATTAATCTGGCTATTGCTGCCAGATTTGCCTCTCTATGGAGTTCCGTATGCCCTGGTCAGTTACATGATTGAATATAGCCCGGCATGCCTTAATTCTTTCTAGGGGAAGGCCGTCATAATTATATAAAGTAAAAGTACTGGAGATACTTAAGTTTAGGGGTTTGACGCACACCTTCCCACATAAGGGGATTATTGTTCTGATACGATTTCCCTTTGTAGGTGTTATATATATATATTTTAACTTCAAATATATATATATCTTTTTCCTTCATAGACACCTTCGAAGAAGATACCCTTTTAATATGCATATTATCTTTTTTTTTCCTTTTCCTTATTTTGCCCCTTTTTTTTTTTTAATTAAGTTTCCCTCTTCTTTTTTCTTACCATTTTTTTTTCCCTCTTCTTTTTCCCATTTTTCATCCCTTCATCATTTTTTTTTCCCCTTTTTTTCCTTTCTTTTTTTTTTTCCCTCTTCCTTCCCCTATTCTCCGACCTTATATCCCCTATACCCTTCACCTCTTTTGTTGTCATTTTATTTTAACTCGGTGACTCAGTGTGCCATGTCTATATTAACCTAAGAACTATCGCTAGATGTTACCCTGTTGATGATCAATAATAGATGTCAAAAGTTCGTCTGCCTCCAATGGAGAATGGATGTTATGCATTTTGTTGTTATACATGACCCTCAAAAAAGCGGGGAACCTCATTTGGACAGTCGCTCCCAGAGCCCTAAACTTCTCCATTTTCTGGCCTAACTCCCATTGTCTATCAAGAGTAGATTTAGATAGATCAGATCTGACAACATAAGAGAAGTCTGGAGCTTTTAAAGCAGTGGACTTTAGAGCTAAATTCAAAATCTTCTCTTTTACCGAATAGGCATCAAACGCTGCTTTAATCTCCAGCTGGTTACGCTTAGATTCAGCGATCCCAGTTTTAATTTCGTGAAGTAGATCCTCCAGTGAAATCTTCTCCTTCATCTCCGAGGTCTCACCTGCCTTATCCTTGTCCTGAGTGGCGAGAAGCCCAGCATTTTCAGGGGTATTGTGGACAACACCTGAGTCTACTTCCCCCTCCACTACCACCGCCTCCACCGGGACGGAATCTTGAGTGTCATCTGTATCGCCCATCTTATTCTTGTCCTCTAGTGGTCCACTAGGGATTTCTATAACTTGAGGTAACACTTTGAAATAAGATCTAAGTGAGGGGGTAAGCTTCGCTGCACTGCCTTTAGTTTTTTTAGATCTTAATTTAGTGCCAATTTTTGAGTCTTTGGGACCTTTTTGCTCAGCCAGCCGGGGGGTTACGGCCGCAGTTACTGTAGTAGCGGGATTTGCGGAGTGAATGCCGGAAAACACAAATATAGAAGGGCCCCGAGTGCTCTCTTTAGATCCAGATTCTGATTCTACAGCCACGTCCTTAGTTCCCTCCTTAGCTCCCTTCTTAGTGTCGCCAGGACTGAGACCCAATTTAGAAAAGGTATCAGTGAGGGTGTTATCTTTGGCAACCCCTCTATCTAAAAACTGATCCCCTTCACCAACCTTACCCCCCTTAATGTCCACACATCCCTTCCCGAACTCCTTACTTGATGGTAGTGCATGAACGAGTATTTTTCCAGCTCCTTCCTCCTCTGGTTTTGTCCCTGTCCTTGTCTTTGTCTTTAGTTTAAGGCGACGAACCCTCTGGGTTTTGCCCACGCTGAAGGTGTCTGATTGAGCTCCTTTAATTATAAGCTCCACGGCTGCCTCTGCCCACCGGGAAAGTCTAGCAAAAGGCAGGATCTTGACACCACACATCCACACACCAGCAAACTGGACGTTTTCGATTGGGGTAAAGCTAAGGCCAGTACTGCCACTTTCTACTTTGTTCTGTTTTTTAATTTATTTTTTATTTTTTTCCTCCGTGAAAAAAGGTCAAGAAACCAGACGATTTACGGTAGCAACCTCCTGTACCTCCTGTGCCTGTCTCGTAGTACTATAGTTCCGCTTGCTTCGCTCAGAGCGGTGCCTGCCTTAGCTCCTGTCTCAGGAGTGCCTCAGATTGCCTCGGGCGTCAGACGCCGAACACTGACAACATGCGTATTGCAGAAGGAGCGACGGAACAACAACGCGTTTGCAGACCAGCAGGTAATTCCGACAGCCCGGTGACCGAGCAGATGTAGGCGGGTAGAGTAGGAGACCGCCTTTACCTCTCACGGAGCTCCGCTGCTCCGCTGCTCTGCTCCGAGCGGGACCTGCCTCGGCTCCTGTCTCAAAGGTACCTCGGGCGTGAGCGTGGGCGTCAATAACCAGAGTAGTATGCTAAGCACCGATAAAAAGCATTAGTTTCGGTGCAGTATGATCAAAGTCAGTCTTTTCAGGGAGAGATGCCGATTGCGCGATTACATGCCGATTACATGCCGATTTTCTCCGCGTTTCCACAGGACTAACTGGAGCTCCACAGAGGAGACGCGACCTGCCCTAACCGTTGGCCGCCATGTTTTCCCCAACACACCTCCATGGGTTAACTCCTGATTTTATACCTATTCCACTATGTTCCCTTAGTAGACTACTCAGAACGGTACTAAAGCATCCAGCAAAGCATGATGTGCAGCCAATATTGAAAACTCTAATCCTGGTGAATCTACATAGAGTGAAACAATTTCAGTAAACATATTGTAAATCTGTGTCATGGATTTAACATTCCCTAGTATATGCAACAATTTTAAGGCCCGGCGGTTGTTACTAACTAGATTAGCATCAGTAAAGGTGTTAATATTCTCATTGTCCACAGTAGTACCAAAAAAGAGATCAGATATTAATGACAAATGTGAGGGACAGTGATCACTATTTTTTTTTTTGTTGAAACTTTTTATTGATTTTATAACACAAACACAAACAACTTGCAAGGAGAGAAGAAAAAGAAACATCAGTATATACAACGCTGCAGTACATGATGGCGGAGCGGGAAGGGCAATACCATAAGCATTTGTTCCATCGAGAAAGAATCTCACAAGGGGGGGGGGGCAGAAGAGACAAATTGCAACCAGTATACAATAGCATGTGAAGGAACCCTCGGGTTACGGGGACGTGGGTGCTACATCTGGGTCAGGAAGAGGAGGGGCACATATATCACCACGGTAAGTGTTCCATTGAGTCCATATCTTCCCCCATTTTCGGGGGGTACCTCGAGAAATATATACAGTTTTTTCTCTGAACATGCACCAGTCCATGTTTTGTTTCCATTTCCGAATCCCGGGCGGGCCCTGAGCGCCCCACAGTTGCGCAATGTCTCTTTTGGCAATCATATTGCCCAAGGTCACCCACCGAAGCTGCGACACGGAGTAATCATTCGGTTCCCATACATTCAGCAGGCATCTCCTAGCTTCCGGCATCGATCGCACCCCCGTAACCTCACTCATCACCTCGTGCACACGGGACCAGAATCGCACTATCTCAGGGCACTCCCAAATGATATGTAAAAAGGTGCCCAGGAGACCGCATCCACGCCGACACAAACTATCCACAGAGAAGCCCATGTGTACCAAACGGGGACCAGTGACATACACTCATCGTCCAGCTCCAGCCCATCACCAGTCCAGACCTCTCTAAGGCGAACCAGGAGATCAGACCTGGAGTTGATTAATTTTTTATAAATAAGCGAAATCGTACTATCAGGAACATGTCCGTCCAGTACCCTGTCTTCAAGCGGGGACGACTCCGGTATCTCCACACCCGAAGGGAAGACCGAGAGCACCGCGTGGCGGACCTGCGCATAGCGAAAAAATTCACGATCGCTCAAAGCGTACTCGGTTTTCAATTCCTCGAACGTCTTCATTCTCCCCTTAGTCCAGACATCATCAATCCTGCTGATACCAATCAAGTCCCACCTATCAAACCCCCGGAACTGCCAAAGTGAGCCAAGTCTATCAGATGCGTACAGGGGGGTGGCACGAGTCAATTTACCAGTCCACCCAAGCGCCATGGAAGCATGTCGCCACACCTGGACGGCAGTCCTGGTGGGGCCCGTCACGTTGCGAGGGGTGATTTTCGAGTAGAGGGCTCTATTGAAGTCGCCCCCCGGTAACAACCATTTGTCCATCTCGAAGGCCGGATTCGGCAAAGGGCCATACATGCAATGATTTATCGCCCCCAGTTGAGACGCCCAATAATAGCGACGGATATCAGGTAAAGCAATTCCACCGTCGTACCACGGGAGCGACAATTTAGCAATGGCGATCCGGGGCCTACCCCCCCACATCAGTTGCCTCTGTAAACTTTCAACCTCACGGAAGTATGTAGCCGGGACGACGTGAAGTGTGTTTTGCAAAGCGTAGAGGAAGCGGGGCAGTGACATCATCTTAAACAATGCCGCTCTACCCAGGGGAGAGAGAGGAAGTTTCCCCCAAGCGACCACATCCGCCCGAAGGCGCTGAAGAGGGGGCAGTAAGTTACGGTCAAACCGCAGTGCAGGGCTCAGCGTGATAAAAATGCCCAGGTATTTAAAGCCATCTTTCACAATCGCGATAGGACAACCACTTGGCAGAAGGGGGGCGGCACCCGACAGGACGTATACACAGGACTTCGACCAGTTGATGACAAGACCCGAGTTTTTGCGGAAGGACGTTAAGACATCAAACAGTACAATGAGGGATTTACGGGGTGATGTAAGATAGAGCAGAATATCATCAGCGTAGAGGGATACACGGTCTTCAAACCCCAGGTGCCACCTAATGCCCTTCAGGGACGGTTCCCACCTCAACCAGGCCGCCAGCGGTTCCAAGGCGAGAGCAAACAACAAGGGGGACAAGGGACAGCCCTGTCGCGTCCCTCTGCTCAGAGCAAAGGGCGCAGAGACCCGACCATTGACCACTACCTGAGCCATGGGACCGGCGTAAAGCAATTTGACCCACCGAACGAACTCCGAACCGAAACCAAACTTAGCAAGAACCGCCCACAAATACGGCCATTCTATTGTGTCAAACGCCATCGTAGCGTCTAAGGACGCCAAGATGGCGGGCTCACGCAGCGTCTCGGCCCGTGCCAGGACGCCATGCAACCTTCGGAGGTTAAGCGCCGTGTTACGATGCGGTATAAAGCCGGATTGATCAGGGTGAACCAGTTCCCCAATAACGGTCGCCAAACGTGTCGCCAGCAACCTGGCCAAGATTTTAGGTTCCGCGTTAATCAACGAAATGGGCCGAAAAGAGGCACAGCGATCCCGAGGTTTACCATCCTTGTGGATGACAACAATAGTGGCCAGTCTCTGGTCTGGCGGGAGAAAACCCACCTCCAAAGACTCAAGAAACATAGAGCGCAGATGAGGAGCTAGCGAATCCGGGCGTAGTTTATATAGCTCAATGGGGAGCCCATTAGGGCCCGAGGCCTTGCCGGATCGGACCGAACGGACAGCAGCGGCAATCTCGTCCACAGTAGGCGGGGCATCCAGAGCATCTCTATCAATGTCAGACAATCGGGGAAGTGCAATATCACGCAATAGCAGGCAGGAGTCCTGCTCTGAACGATCAGACACCTGAGAGTACACCTCGCGGAAATAATCGGCAAAACATGCAACAATATCAACAGGGTCTGTACAACACTCTCCATTCTCCGCAACAATCATAGGGACGACACGACTTGCATTCTCCCTCTTATCCAACCAAGCAAGCAGTTTCCCAGCCTTATCACCCACATCATACAAGCGTCCCTGCTGTTCCCTCCCCATTTCCTTAGCAGCTTCAGTGACCAGAGCTCTGTATTCATGTTGCTTCAACTCCAATAGATGCAACCCCTCAGCGGTAACCCCAGATTCCAAGCGCTCCTCCAGGGCTGTGACCTCCCCCTCAAGTCGAACCATCTCAGCACGGTTGGCCAACTTCACGCTACCAATCAGTGAGAGGGCCTGGCCACGAATGACCGTCTTGTAAGCTTCCCAAAGTAAACTAGGGGAGGAAACAGAGCCCACATTTTCCTCAAAATAACAATTGTGTGCTTTAACCAGCTCACCCCTGACCCTGGGGTCCTTCAAATACCAGGGGTTGATCGGAGCCACTCGGCCCGCCGAACCCTGCCGTGCATCAACCACCAGCCAAAGAGGAGAATGGTCCGAGATGCCCCGTGCCAGATGTTTAACTTCCCGTATGAGGGATGCATGGGCCGAGGGCAGTAATTCGTGGTCCAACCTCGAGAGACTACCGTGAGCACCAGAATGATAGGTATATTGCAACTGTCCTGGGTGAAGCAACCGCCAGCAATCAGTGAGCCCCAGCGTCTCCAGGAAGTCACTCAACCAAGTCTGGGCCTTCGGCAGTTCCCTGGGAGGGTGACGATCACGCATCCCCGAGACCACTGCATTAAAGTCACCCCCAACCAAAAGCAGACCCTCGGGGAGACCCAGGATAAGTCCACTGAGATCAGCAAATGTGGTGGCCCGGAGGCCCGGGGGCACGTACACAGAAATCAAAATAAGAACCTTCCCCTCCCAGCGCCCCACAATGGCGGCGTATCGTCCCTTATCATCCAGAATGACATCATCTATGGCCAAGGGGAGGGAGGTCCGAACCAGAATGCCCGCCCCCCTAGAGCCCGAAGTGAAACCCGAGTGCGCCACAAGGCGATAACCACGCCTATTCAAAGCGTAGCACTTGTTGCCGAGCAAATGAGTCTCCTGCAGTAAAACGACATCTGGAGTCAAACGTCTCAGCAATTGCAACACCACCCTCCTCTTAATGCCATCCCCCAACCCGTTCACGTTCCAACACAATAACCGAAGTCCCCTACCCCCCATCCCCGTGTTCAACCCCTCCCCCGCCCCACACCCAAAGCGACTGCAAAAAACAGGAGTGCGCCCTTCCTTCGCCTTGCAAGTAACAAGAAAATTCAAACAAACAACCCAGTTCCCCCAACAATGTCAAAACAACTATACCCCCCACCACGCACCCCTGCTGAAGACCAAAGAGCCCCATAAACTTGCAGTGTGCCTGTCGCCCAACCACCCAACTAGTCTACGAAAAGAAAACCCAGGAGGAGAAAGGACCCGTTCACCCCCCACCCACCCCCAAAAAGACTATTACTTGCAAACATTAAGAACAAAACATAGCACAGTTCAAAGCCACAGGAAGGGTACGGGGTCAAAGTCAACAGCTACTCCTGCTCTGTCGGGCCACCTTCCGCCCGATCCGACTTGCCAGAGTCCTCAAAAGGTTCAGGATCCGTAGGCAGCGTGTCAAGCCAGTCACTCACGACCCCAGGATGGTCGAAGAAAAAAGTACGATCCCTATGTACCACCCGCAGACGGGCCGGAAAGAGCATGGCATACTTCATAGACCTTTCCCGGAGTCTCTTCTTGACCCCTTGGAACCCCAGCCTCTGTTTCTGAACCTGTTGTGTAAAGTCCGGATAGAAGCTGACAGTAGAGTTCTCAAAGGCAATGGGACCAGACTGCCGCGAAGCCTGCAGGATAGCGTCTCTGTCCCGGAAATGAAAGATCCTCGCAATGATGGGTCGAAGGTTCGCACCCGATTTAGGTGTGCCGCCGGGGATCCTATGTGCACGTTCTACAGCGAAGAACTTGCTGAGACCCTTGGGCGCCAAGTGATTCAGCACCAGGTCTTCCACCAATAGGTCCGTCGAGGCAGCGGTCGATGATTCCGGGACCCCAATCAGGCGGATGTTATTGCGCCTGGCACGGCTTTCATAGTCCTCTAGGCGCCCAGAGTAGTAATCATTGGTTTTCCTCAGATTCCCGACTTCAGCCTGTAAGTCAGAGACATCGGTGACCAGGCTAGAGGTTTTAAGATCCAGGGATTTGACCTTTTCGTTTGTCTTCGCCAAGTCCGCCCTGATCAGATTGACATCAAGCGCCACGGTATCCAGTTTGAGAGTCAAGGCCTCATATTGTTGCCCCAATGAGGCCTTCATACCGGTGATGGCACCCATGAGATCTCGCAGCGAGGGCTCGTCTTCGATCGACGAGTCCTCCAGCATTGTCGTCGAGGGTTTAGCGACCGCTCCCGGCGATCCCTTAGCTAGAGTGTACCGGTCCATAATGTTTGTTTGCAGAGCACTCCCTCGAACGCCCGGTTTAGGCCCACGCTTCCCACTCTCAGGCTTGGTGGCCATCTTGGATCCTGGACCCGTACGGGTCGCCTGTTGATGGGTAAAAATGGTGACTGCGGAGGCAAATGTAGGACTAAAAGGGCGAAGGTGGTGCCAGTCTCAGATCTGGAAGCCGCTACAGATCGGCAGTAGGAGCGGAGAGACCAAGGGTGTAGGAGCGTCCGGCCGTCCACGGAGCCAACAAAGTCAGATTGAGCTCCGGACAGGAATCGAAACCGAAAGCTGTCGCCTGCCCACGCAAGTCTGGCAGTCCGTTGTTGTTCACTTACTGGACGGCAAGCGAGACAAGATAGCGCGGGGCGTCACCCTGGAGCAGGCCAGAAAACTGCGACAGTCTGTAGCTCTGGACCCCGAAGTCCAAAAAAGTTCGCTGAAACAAATAAATGAGCAGTAGAACTGTGCCAATAAACACCCGTCGTCCGAATCAGGATAAATTACAGGATAGTCGATGGAGGTGGCGAGGGTCCGGGAGCCCTGTGCTCACGCGACCATCTTGGGTGCGCGCGAAGCTCCTGACAGTGATCACTATTGGTTCTATTGTCTATTGTCAGGTCAAATATATTTGGCCAAAACTCAACGGATACCAATATATAGTCTATACTACTCTTGTTATTGTCTCTACAAAAGGTGGAAGCATTTGGTCTATCTGAAGGTAAACGGCCATTACAAGATCTAAGGCCTTGCCCCGTTATTAATCTCATAATTTGTGCGACTGCTGTGGAGCAAGGCACTATCGGACTACTTTCTAGAGCGGGATTATTTTTTGCTGTATCTTCCTCTTCGAAGAGATTATCAGATCCCACTACTGGTTTGAATTTACAGTTAAAATCAGCCCCTACAGTTACCATTGCACCAGGTTCTGTTAAATTAAAAAATTAGTCAAGTTGATCTAATATTAAAGATTCTTTTGTGGCTTGACTTGGCCTATTGCAGATGTTAATTAAATATATTACTTTTTTATCCTGTGTTTTAATTTTTACCCCAACCAAATCCTGAGACGGTATATACAACTCAGTTGATTCAATTTTAAGGCTAATTCTAATCCATATGATAAGACCCCCTGATGGCCTACCTCTCGCTGATGGAATAGTATATACACTCGAGGTCGGGGTTTCTAGTGCCCAAGTCTCTTGTAAGAGGCAAATATCACTTTGTTCTATGTATTCCAACCATTCTGTGTCACTAAGGTTCTTGTTAAGACCCGCTATATTCCAGGAAGTGAGTCATACTTTTTTCTGATTATTTACTCCTGTATTTATCATGTTTAATCTATGTAGGTTATTCATTAGGTCAAAAGAAGCATTTAAGGACCTGGGTAATAACCCTTACTGCTCCTCCACCCCAAATTGTCATCCAACTGTCTTGCAAGAAATTGTCTCACCTGTATCTCCTCTAGGTACTGTATACTTAGAGGACTCGTCTGTTCCATACTACAATTTATCTCAATGGTAGCAGGGAAGCCTTTTCATCAGCTACAGGAGTTGGTTGTCAATCAAAGGCATCCAAAGCAGATAATACCTGGAACCTATTTGGGGAGAATATTGAAATTTCATCATGAAATAGTGTGCCGGGGTATGGCTTATAGAAATACCCCAAAGGGAGAGCACAAATACAAGTATTTTGAGAAAATGTCTCTTCTTGCATATTTAATAATGCTCGAACCATCTGAGGGCGGCGGAAATTTACTATTATACAATCGCCGTCTATCTTCTTAGAAGAATCACCAATCCACCCTACTCTGCGGACCATCAAAATTTCGTTTATGTTTCGTGGACTAAAGTTTTTATGCTTTGTCAACCAGTCAACGGCCTTATTTCGTAGGGTGGACCAGGATTCACTCTGTCCCTTTTTTAGTGCCGGAACCCCTGCTAAAATCAATACGTAGGGACATGAGGCAGGTGGTAATCTTAAAACATCAGTACTTGGATTCAGACTTGTACCTTGTGAGTCTTTTATTACATCAGATCTAATCTTTTTATGGGTGAGTTTGAAACTCCATTATTGGAATCCATGGCATGTCTTCCCCTTGTTTTATCATCCCCATCCTGCACTTTTTCCTGTGTGCTTATTTCTCTGTTATCTCTTTGAATCATCGGTTTTGCCACAGGAATATAATTTGTCCTACTGCTTGTTCCAACTAAGCTAAGAATCCGAGAGCTCTCTATATGTCTTGAATCACCCTCCCTTTCTATGATGTCGGGGTAAATATTGTCTATTCTACCTCTCAGATTTCCTACAACAGTATGTAGCTGGTCAATCTTTTTTATCAAATAAGCCACATTTTTTGTCTATTAAATCATGTATTTGTGTTAACATAGACATGAATGCTGATTCTAGTAACACGGTAAATATGCAAACATGGTCCCCAGAACTTTCTTTCACTATTGTGGGTGTGTCTATTATCGTGCCTCTGTGCACATGTGCAGTGTCAGGGTGGCGTGGGGCTGCTGGGAGATGTAGTTCCAGCCGCTGCCCTCACTGCACGTGTATGGTAGTGATGGCTGTTCCCCTCACGGCAAAAGGTCTCAGGTAATTGCCGTTCCTCTCATGGCAATGGTTTCAGCGGTTCCTGGCAGAAAAAACGCTTTCCAAAGTTCCCCGCACTGCAGGAGGTGGGTGTGTCTTTTATCGCGCCTCCGGACACGTTTGCAGCGTCAGGGTGGTGTGAGGCTGCTGGGAGATGTAATTCCAGCTGTTGCCCTCACGGCGCGTATATGGCAGTGATGGCCATTCCCCTCACAGCGAAAGGACATAGGTAAGTGCCGTTCCCCTCACGGCAATGCTTTCAGTGGTTCCTGGCAGCAAAACCACTTTCCAAACTTGCCTGTGCTGCGGGAGGTGCGTGTGACTTTTATCGCGCCTCCGGGGACGTGTGCAGCGTCAGGGTGGTGCAAGGCTGCTGGGAGATGTAGTTCCAGCAGTTGCCCCCACAGCGCGTGTATGGCAGTGATGGCCGTTCCTCTCACGGCGAAAGGTCTCAGGTAAGTGCCGTTCCCATCACGGCAATGCTTTCAGTGGTTCCTGGCAGCAAAACCGCTTTCCAAACTTCCCGGGCTGCGGGAGGTGAGTATGTCTTTTATAGCGCCTCCGGGCACGTGTGCAGCATCATGGTGGCGCGAGGCTGCTGGGAGATGTAGTTCCAGCCGTTGCCCTCACGGAACATGTATGGAAGTGATGGCCGTTCCCCTTGCGGCGAAAGGGCTCAGGTAAGTGCCATTACCCTCACTGCAATTCTTTAAGCGGTTCCTGGCAGCAAAACCGCTTTCCAAGAATCTGAGCACAGATGCAGGGGGAGGGTGCTCCAAAACTTGGCTATACTGTAAGAAAAGGAGCTACCCCCACTTCGCATCCTTTGCATCTTAGGGATGACGGGTAAACTTAGGCTCGCAGAGTCGAGGAGTTTCCTAGGTTGATAAAATGTGATAAGGGACTTGTTAATGGAAGGACCTTTTCCCATAAGGGTCTTATGGGCTATGAAGAAGGATTTGAATTAAATCCTCTTCAAAATGGGCAGCCAATGTGGGGTCTTCAGACAAGGCTTGGCCGATTGAGTTCTAGGTGTACCATGCAGCAGCCGAGCAGCACAGTTCTGGACAACTTGGAGTTTCCTTGTAGTGGATTTAGGTGCACCCAGGTACAAGGAGTTACCATAGTCACAGGTGTGAGCATACCAGGGCCTGGACCATAATTCTCCTAGCTCCTATAGGAAGAACGAGGATAACTTTCCACAACATTCTAAGGATGCCACAGCAAGTACCTGTCACTTCCACTGCTTGTTGGTCAAATTTGAGTGACTTATCAAGCCAGACGCCCAGGCTTTTGATCTTGGCCTTTGGTGGGGGGGGGGGGGGGTCCCTGTTGTACACCATAACTGAGGGATAAACACCTGGAAGTGGTTTCTCCCTCAAAGACCTGGAATATTCTACCGTTAAGGTAGGACTGAATCCAAGAAATTGCTCCCCCTGACACACCAGTATTCCTAAGCCTGTTAAGGAGGATGTCAAAATTAACCGTGTCAAAAGCGGCACTCAGGTCAAGGAGTATAATGGCTACTGCTCCTCCCTGGACAATTATCTGTTTCGATTCTTCAACTACGGCAATGTGTGCGGGTTCAGTTCCATGATGGGGACGGAAGCCAGTCTGAGAGTGGTGCAGAAGATCATGGATTTCCAAGAAGTCAGAGAGAATAGAATTAACATGTTTTCCAGGACCTTACAAACCATGGACAGCAAAGATATGGAACGGTAGTTACTCAGACATCAGGGTTTAAGCTTGGCATTTTCAATAAGGCTTTCACCATGGCGTGTTTCCAGGAAGGTAAAACCTGGCCATTGGTGATAGAGAGATTTATTACATCCACCTCTTTAACCTTGCACAACAGGTGAGAAGGAGCAAGGTCAAGAGGGGAGCCTGACTTTATTTTGGCAAAAGTTTCTGATAGGGTGTCCAGGCATAGGAGAGTAAATTCCTCCAGCATGTGCGTACGGTGGCCTGTTCATAGCAGGGAGGTCACTGGTCACTGGGACATGGAAAGTCAGGGAATGTGTATATATGTTCTAAATTTTTCCCTGAAAATATTCTGCAAGTTCATTACAGCGATCGGAGGATATTGATGTAGGTATATCGGGGGAAGGGAGCTCTAGAAGTGTCTTCGTAATGCAACCCGGCATTTAAAGGAGTCTTTAAAAATACTTGCAATGCCAACCCCTTTCTTCCTCTTGCGATCTTTGCGCTGGATATTATACTGTGGAGGAAGAGTTTGAACCACCTCAGGAGCAGTGTCTTTATGAAGCCAGGTTTATGTTAAAAACAATACATCTGGTTGTTCATCTGCAAGAAATATGTTTACTTCAACCAAGTGTTTAGACACAGACCTACAGTTCAGAGAAAACATTTTATAAATGTGAGGGGCATGTAAATCTAACTGAGTTTCCAGCGTCGGGCAGAGCCTGGATGGGCAGTAGGCGCATGAAGAATCGCCTTTAGCTAAATGCATTGAATGAAGGCAATTGTCTTTAGCCTTGTCCTTTAGACCTATGATTTTGGAGGGTGAGTACACAATTTTACTTGACGATAGAGGGAAGGGGTCCGGTCCCCTGCTCCCGGTCGGGCGCGGACTGGCTTGCCTTTGGCGCACCAGTGACGCGCCCGCTGCACGTCCGTGCTACCATGCAGTTCTAATAGAGGCTACACAGAAGTAAAGGCCCCAAGCCCCTCCTCCTCTCCTCCGGTCCCTCCACTCAAATGGAAACTGCGGTGGGACGGGGACCGCAGGGGGAGCGGAACCAAAATGCAACGTGGAAGTAAGTGTGCAGAGGATTAAAAATTAAGATCAAGTTACAGGTTTTAAAAGCAGAGTTAAAATAGTTCAATACCTTTCCGATACCTTCCCATCCTGCTTAGATGCTAGATACCAGATTTTCGTACCCCTTTTCTTTGAGTCAAGGATGATTTTCACCTCGTATTCCGGTTCCTTATCAACCGAAATCGGGGGAGTTTTCTTTCGGATAGACGTGTATGATGGCCCTCACAACAGGAGCAACAGGGGGAGAAACAGTCAGGCCCCCCACTCAACAGGCCATAAACAACAAGAGCCCTGACTTAGCAAGAACACCTTCCATTAAATTCAAGATACTGTTGGGGTTTCTAACGTCTTTCAAATACTACCTCACAAGAGCGACTCATTATCACCAATCAAAGTGTCAGTGTGTTCTATTTATAACAAAAATGTCAATACAACATAGGCAGACTCCCACCCATACATGAAAAAAGTGTGAGAAAGGAGAGATAGCACCTCATGGTCGTAACACCACGGGGGACTTGCTGGTTGGTACTCACTAGCACACCCACTTATTATCATCGGTTGCTTTCTCCCCATAAAGGAAAAGTGTGTGTTCTATCATGAATTTCGTTGGGGCTTGTGCCACCACTAGAGAGTCTCGGCCAGATCGGGGCCTTCTGGGGGTGCGGCCTTGCTTCTCGATGTGAGACCGGGACGCTGCGTTGCTGATCACCCGACTCCTGATAGTATAGAGGCGGCGGAGGCGAAGTGGAACGTGTACGGAGGCCGATCAGCGGACGGCAGCGGTAGAGAGGGACCCGTGCCGCGGATCGAGGCTGGGGATAGCTGGTCAGCTCGACGGTCAACTCGGACCGCGGAGGTGAGGTGTGGCGCCTGGGGGCAGGGGATGACGGGCCTGGGCTGCACTCAGCACAGGGAGTGAATGAGTCGGCTGTCCCCTGTCCCCTTGGAGAGAGCACGTCCTCACTGCGGCCTGGAACTTTTTCCGTCAGCGGTGTGGCTGATTTGGAGGGTGTGTGGCACTGGGCCTCGGCGGATAACATTGGTGCTTCTTCCCCACGCCCATTCTTGATCTGTATGGTGGCAGGAGTTTGGTGGCGCCCTCGAGCCGCGGTGGTGGCTGTGACCTGAGAGTCTGTTGGCGGTCCCCTGGGCTTACCTGGCCCCCCATTTTTTTTAGACACAGGATCTTTTCCTCTCAGCCCCCCCTGGCCTCAGGGGACGCCTATATCGGTGATTGGTCGAACCGCACATCTGACCTTGGTGACTCCCTGCAGACTGGGGGCATGTGTGTGCGTGCCAGTGGGGGAGCAAGGCCTGGAAACACGGGGACTAGGCAATATATAGAGGGCCGAATCAGCGCAATGGACAGAGTACGTCTTGCCTGGGCTGCAGAGCTTACCTGCATTGGCGGTCAGTCTGGCCGTGTGAGGGCAGCTGATGGACACTTCACTGAATCCTGCGTGGCGGAGGCCTGCAGTCGGCCGGTTGGCTCTACATTGGGGGCAGCCCCGTACAGGCTCCTAATCAGCGACCAGGTCGGCTCGCAGGGGGGCCGCAGTGGGGGGACTCCACTTCTCGACTTCACCTCAGATTCCTGGATGTACAGGGGGAGCCTGGAAGGTGTCCATGACAAGGGACAAAGGAGGTAGTGGCCCGCCCAAGCAGGGGCCCATTGACAAATTCACTTGTCTGGGGGCGGCAGCTGGCAGTTCCGGTGGGCAGCAGAGGATCATGCCCGCTAATGCGGCACTCATGGCTGCTATCACTCAATCTAGGGATATGTTGGATGCCAAGATAGGGGCGGTTGGCGTGGAAGTTATGCTTCTGCGGCAAGATTTTTGCAATGCAGTGTCGCGCATTGCAGAGGCTGAGACTCGCATCTCTGGGGTGGAGGACGATGTTACCATACTGAAGAATAAGGTGGCCGTCATGGAAGCTGGCCAGAAGAGGCTTGCACTGCGTGTGGAAGATGCCGAAGGAAGGGCTCGACGCAATAATTTACGCTTTGTTGGGTTTTTGGAGGGATGCGAAGGAGGTAACATGGAACGCTTTCTCACGCAATGGTTGGAAATTTGGCTCCCTCCGGATGCGTTGTCCCATTGTTTTGTTGTGGAGCGGGCCCACAGGGCATCATGCAGAAACCCCCACCTGGAACTCATCCGCGGCCTGTGATAGCAAAGTTATGGAATGATCTTGATTGTGACATTATACTGCAACAAGCACGCCTCAAGGAGCCCCTGCTCTATGACAATGTACGTATTCTCATTTTTCCTGATTACACGTGGCTTGTGCAGCAGCAGTCGTTCATGGTGGGAAAAGCCCGTCTGAGAGACCTCAAGCTTCCATATGCCCTCCTGTTTCCGGCTCGCTTGCGAGTTGTCTATCGCTCCCGCACCCACTTCTTTGACTCTCCAGAGGTCTTCAAATGGACTGATAAGACTGTGCAGGTGCGGGTGCACATGCCACCTGGCAGGGAATCAGACTCCTCCTCGGGCGACGCAGCCCGGAGGGGACCTCGGAGGCAGCAGACAGGTGGCCGGCGGTCGCGGTCCCGGCGCCACTCCCAATCCTGTGGGGCTTCTTCCCGGAAGAGTTCCGCACGGGGCGGCAGACATCAGCAAACTGATTGATGGATCTGTATGGGACTGTGGGGTCCTAGTCTCCGCAACGTTGCTCAGAGAGACATGGACTAGGGCCAGAACCCTGCCAGGCTGTTGCTGGTTGGGAACAGGCCAAGGGAGAATGGGCTGTAAGTTGGGGATCCATTGGTTGGGTTGGCTCTCGTCCCCTCGTTGGGGGCCCGGGGTCAGTCCCGCAGCGACAGATGCTTCAGTATTTTTGAGGTATAGGGTGGGAGGTTTGTTGGGTGGGAGTTGTTTTGGGGCATAGATTGCATATTGTTTTAAGGGTCCATCAGTCCTCGCACTTGCACAGACACGTTCTCTTCTTCTTTTCAGTCATTGTAAACACAGTCCCAGATGGCTGGCATACCCGCTAGGCGGCAGGTGACCCCAGGTACTCTCCGCATCATTAGTTGTAATGTACGTGGTGCGCTGGACAAGATTAAACGGGGGCCATCCTGCAGGTGGCTAAATGGGCAGGGGCAGATATCCTCATGCTACAGGAAACTCACCTTTTGGGTACAAAGGCCCTCTGTTTTCAGCTACATGGGTTTCAACACGTCTTTCATGCTGGCTTTACAAGGGGATCACCGGGAGTGGCGATATAGAGACACTGCAGAGTCCCGTATATGCGTGTTAAACAATGGACGGACACTCAGGGGCGCTCTCTAATTCTTCAGGGTATGCTTGGGGAGGATCCATTAGTGTTAGGTAGTGTCTATGCCCCTCCCGCCTGCAATGGAATTTGGTGGGGCGACTCATGGCACTCTGGGCAGACATACCGGATGTGGTTGGGGGTGACTGGAACGATGTTATGGACCTGGCCCAGGATCGATGGAGGGCGGGGGGTGGACCGGGAGGTGGCCATCTCACGAGGTTGTTCTCCCTGGTGACGGCGCTTGATTGGGTGGATGTATGGCGGCACCTCCACAGGGATAGTCAGGAATTTACTTACCTCTCCACGGTCTATGATTCCTACTCAAGACTCAATTATCTTTTTGTTCCCCGAGAGGCAGTTGGTAGGGTAGTGTCCACGTAGATTCTCCCAAGGGGTTTGTTGGATCATTCCCCGGTAGCTCTCACATTCCAAATAGGGTGACAGAGGCATCCGTTCAGATGGCACCTCTCGGTGTGGCATCTGCTAAATGAAGGCTATAGAGTGCACATGAGCGAAGCTATAGATAAATATCTTACGACCAATATGGGATCTGTTCCTGGAGCCGGTACCTTCTGGGAGGCACTGAAACCCACACTGAGGGGGGTGGACATCTCCTGGTGCACGGCTGCATGTGGGGAGCGCAGGGAAGTATTGCTGCAGGCAGAGGCAGACATAGAGGCACTGGAGCGCAGGAGTCGGGAGGCAGAGGGGGGTCAGGCCCGACGACAACTATTGCTGGCTCAACAGACTTATGCAGCCCTTCTGATGGATGAGGCCCACCAAGCATGGCTGGCGACGCATAGCAGAGTATATCAGTGGGGGGACAAATCTTGAAAGATGCTACATCGACTCTGTCAGGGGATGTTCAACTCTCAAGTACTGCCAGGCGTTCAGGGCCCAGTGGGGGAACCACTTACAGATCCTTTGGCCCTTGCTGAAAGCTTTGCCACACACTATGCAGATTTATGTGCACCCAAGGAATGTTAACACGCTGCCACTGTTGATAAATTCATAGCTGATCTCCCACCTAAAGCCGTCTCAGATGAGATTAGGGATCAGTTGGAACTCCTGCTGATGGATGAGGAATTGGGAGTGGCGTTGGGGGAACTAACTCCTGGGAAGGCGCCGGGGCCCAATGGGTTAGCCTAGCGAATTTTTTAGCCGTTATTTTGTGCAACTGGCCCCCTATTATCAATCTGTAGTGGAGGAGGCCCATAAACAGGGCTTACTCCCCCCGGACTGGAGACATGTAGAAGTAGTGGTGTTTCATAAGCCGGGCAGGCCCCCGGAGCAACATGCTTCTTATCACCCAATCTCTCTTTTGAATGTGGAGGCAAAAATTCTGGCCAAGGCCCTGGCCAATCGGCTTCTGCCCCATATCGCCACTTTGGTCCATGCGGGCCAGGCTGGGTTCACGCCCCAGATGGCGACCAGACATAACATTGGCGGGCTCATGTAGCAGTGGCAGCTATGCTGCAGTTGAGGGAACCAGCGGCCCCTCTTTTAGCAGATATGGACAGGGCATTTGACTCCCTGAGCTGAGTATACTTGTTCGCATTGTTGAAACGACTTAATTTTGGACCGTGTTTCCTTTCTTATCTCACACTCCTGTATACAGATTTGATGGCGTCGGTGCGTGTGGCCGGTGTGACTTCATCCACCTTCTCTATACAGCGGGGCATGCGGCAGGGGTGCCCTCTGTCCCCTTATTTATTTGCTCTAGCTATGGAGCCATTGGCCACATGGGTTTGCATCGATGCACAGGTGCAGGGATTCGAATGGGCTGAGGGATTATCGGATAGAATCGCATTATATGCAGACGATGTCCTTTTCTTTCTCACAGCCATAGATGAAACAGGGCCGCGGCTGCTGAGTATCATGCAGATTTTTGGGGAGTCATCTGGATTATATATGAATCCCTGTAAGTCTACGTTATGGATTCTCGAAGATCGGAAGAATGTGGGCGCATAGACCTTTTGTGTACAATTGGCGGTGGGGGGCCTGAAATATCTAGGCATATTTCTGTTGGATGTGCCGGCGGTCTCTTGGGAGCGGAGCCTGGTTCCGGTGTGGGAACGCTTACGTGATGATATCAAGTCCTGGTCTCGAATGCCCCTGTCCATATATGGCAGATCAGCCATTTTTAAGATGGTGGCGCTCCCCCGGCTCCTTTATCAGTTACAGAACCACCCTTATCAGATCCCGCCTGATGGTTTAGACAGGTTAATGCAGCGCTTGGGCAGTTCTTATTGGAAGGGGGAAGGGTATGGGTAGCTTTGCGTACCTGCTTCTTGTCCCCTTACTGCGGGGGGCTAGCATCCTCTGATATTCTATCGTATTATCAGGCCTCACATCTGCTGGTCCATAATGAATGGTGGTACAGTAACAGGGATGATTCAGCGTACGCGGTGGAACCGTGACTTATGGGCACTTGCTTGTTGCATACACTCCTTTACTCTGCGCCATTGCAGGACTCGCTTCCACTGGTTACACTGGTGGTATTTCAGATTTGGAGACAGGCGTTGCGACGGATGGGATGGTGGAACACGTTGACCCGGGAGACTCCCCTCTGGAATAATGGGCGCTTACCATAGCAGGCGGCCCTGCAAGGTTTCCGGGGATGGGATAATTTAGGTATCTCAGCCCTAGGGGATGTGATGAGGGGGCCGACACTCAAATCTTTTCAGGATCTACAGAAGGAATTCCTTATGTCGCAGTCCCAGTTCTATTGTTACCCTCAATTTAGGCATGCCTTATCTCCCAGCTTGGAGGGCTTGGAGTCCCTGCCAGAATTCAGCCCACTGGAGGCTAAGGTATTTATGGGGGACCTCAAGGACCATAAAATCTCCCAGATTTAGCATACCCTGGTTACTCATTGCTCTTTCTCGCTTCAGAAACTCCGGGAGGCCTGGGAGGAGGATGTGGGTCCTCTGGAGGAGGAGGATTGGACTGAGGCCTTGGCTGCCCCACGTAGGGGCGCCAGAGCCATTCGACTCCGCCTCATTCAATTCAAGTACCTCCACAGGGTTTACTTTACACGAGCAAGCTTGTGGAGGGCGGGGCTGATAGTCTCTTCAATGTGTCTTAGATGCAGTCGAGAGAAGGGCACATTCATACACACAGTTTGGCACTGTTCCTCCCTTGACCGTTTTTGGAGGGAAGTGTTTACCTGCCTCTCTGAGGTCTTGGGGTGGGAACACATCGCGGTTGGCTCTGCTCCATGTTATGGAAGGGATAGAGGGCAATATTTACAAGAGGCATCTGATGTAATTAGGCTTCACTCTAGCGAAAAGGAACATTGCCATGACATGGAAGGCGCAGAGGGCTCCCTCAGTGGCCGTGTGGAAGAAGGGCTTGGATTTCTGCATGGGGCTGGAACAACCCATCTTTGTTGCTAGGGGGTGCCCGCACAAACACTACAAGATATAGAAACGTTGGGCTGATTATCGGGCCTGTTGCTAGATCCACCACCAGCGACGGATACTCATCCGTCCGGCTGATTTATATGTATATACTGGGAATGGGGAGGTGCTGGGTGGGGGGGACCCGAGGGGGTAGGTCCTCCTCCTGTATTTATAAGCTTTACTCAGGAATGTAAGAACTAAGTGCGATCAGGTGGGAGGGAGTTGGGGTTAATCGTTATGTTGTTATTCATGCTTCTCTTTCATTAATGTGCAAACTGTCAAAGGCAAGATCTTGGTATGGTCTGATTGTGCAGTGGTCTCTTGAGTGCAGAGCCCTGCAATATATGTGCACCTTGACAAATACAAATTTGTTTAAAAAAAAGTTTTAATCAAACCATGTACAATTATAAAGAGCCAACATGGTTTGTTGCTAACACTTTGTGCAACTTTTTCAGGGCTGCAGGGGTTACCAGTTCTTGTGAATATCTAGGACCCCCTGTTTGATTCTAGAACTCCTAGGACAGGGCAATACTACAATGGAGAAAAAATTCCTAGGCAGTAAATACAATTCACATTACATTAATCTATTCTTGACATAATGTGGCGGATAACCCAAGCTCAGTGCAATAGATCAACAACTGTTTAAAATATATGAAATTCTTTTTTATTGGAATTTATCTAAAAGTAGAGACATAAAAAAGCAAAAATTCAAAACAATACATGAAAGTGCATATACATCAGATACAACGTATTTACCACAAGTTACGGTCGGTGAGCACTTAGTCCAAAACAATATAGATATTAGCATATACATATAATACAATAGACATGCAAAAGTTATGAAAAAACAACTGATATAATGTGGCTGAGTGATGAAAGTTCTCAGAGTTCTCAACGCGCGTTTCGGCACAAGGCTTGCCTTCATCAGGAGGGCCACAAAAGTGTATCCTATGAATTGATCAAAGAATATATATATATATATATATATATATATATATATATATATATATATATATATATATATATATATATATATATATATATATATATATATATATATATATATATTGATATGTCAAGACATGATTTCATTCAAAAAAGATTAAAATATATACATTATTGCACTGAGCACTAAAGGTTTGTGAGTGGTGTTAGTCTACTCAAGGTTGCCACACCGAACTACAGACAGGTAAAGAGAAATGTGTGTCAGATAGTAAAGACCATCACCAAGATGAATCAGTTCGAATTTTATATATATAAAAAGGTTAACATTACCTCAGTGTTTTTACAGACCATTAAAAGCATAGATCAGATAGATGAGTAGGACCCAGTCGCTGTCAAAAGGAGAAATTTTAAACTTACAGAGTAGGGCGTTTATAAAGGGCTGATAGGCTTCAAATGCAGGGGAGTAACCAACAAACGATAAATAGTAACGGTTTCCACTGCTATCGACCTATAGATCAGAAATTAATCGATATAAAAAAAATAACAGAAACTCAAGGGATACATTACAAATACCTCAAGGAGCTGTCTGTAACGGTCTAACTAAACTGTGTAATTACCAAAAGGCAAAACACTAGAGCTAGATGGTTTAGTATAGTCAACTACATAACTGGAACTAATCTCTTAATGACAAAAAGTCTACGAAGGTACATTTTTGAATTTGCCAGCTTTGAATAAATACTTATAGGTTGACATGATGTAGGGTATGATTTTAAAAAGAGTCAGGGCTTGTCTCGCCCTATCTACAACAAGCCTTCATGGTAAGAACGATGTAGGCTTGTAGGGCAATACCCAACTTCGCTTTTCTAGTTATCAATGGATGCTAAAGATGTAACATAAGCTCACTCAGTCTTAATGTGCAAAATCCCACTAGGCTTTATAGCATCAGGTTGAGATAAGGGTATCCAGTCGGAAATCGCTGGGAGTCCTGCTCTAGTGAAGCAAGTAATCTAGAGTTCGTGCAGAAAGCGAATTTTGCACGAGGGGTCATAATTATTATTCAAGTTCTAAGATTACCTTGATGAATAGAATTCTACAAGCTTCCGTGATGGAGATAGATGCGGTGTTCGTTAATGAGTGAAGATTATCAGCATGAGTTACCGGCATAGATAGCTGTACAGTTAATGTGCCATGAAAACAAAAAAAAGACCAATAATTAGATGGATAGTTTTTTACTAGTCCGAAACTCTATGGGAAGGGTAAATGCTGACTTTAGGTACACGACATGTGGGCCGGCAGGGGGTGGCTCGGGTTATATGCTTACCTAAAAGGAACCGGGTACAGTCACTAGAAGACACGGGTCAATTCTTCTGATGGTGTATGTTAAAAATACACGCTTGTTCATCAGGGTGGAATGCGGGGCAGCGGCAAACTCGTGCTACAAAGACACAGGGGGCGCATTAGTGCGTCGCGTGTGGAGATTATACTCGCTGCCTAATTGTTATTTTGCTGCCTCTGGTTATGCGGGATAACCGACGGTAGATTCGCGCCTAGCATGCGCATGGCGTGGAGAAGCTAACTGTAATGTAGTCAGTAGTCTGGTGGTTAGAGGGTGGAGACGTGTTAGGGACAGGAAAGGGAGGAGCCGGGGATGACAGGAGAGAGGGTCAGTTAGAGTAGGGATGTTAGGGGAAGGGTCGAGTAATAAAGTTGGTGCAGATAGAATACCTGTGTCCAGTGTCCTCATTGCTCAAGGGACACTACAACTGGCGACGAGGATGGGATGGACTGCACTGTGCCAAGGTGCTAGTCCCTGAAGCCGGCGACCCTGTCCCTGAGGCGGTGCGTGTTGAAAGCCGCCATCGCGATGAGAGCGCCTGTCGAGTGAGTGCCACGGCGGAGCCTGCATCGACGGCATCACGACACTCGAAAACCAAGCTCCGTGGCCTGGAAGCTGCGTGGAGCATTGCCCCTTGCAGCGCGGTACAAAAGGGGGTGGTGATGGACCTTGCAGCGCGGTCATGCGCTGTCGACTGGGTGCCCACCCCAGATGCGTGTGGAATGTGCGCCGAGGTATTGACGCCGGGAGCCCACCCCGGTCATACCTGTTTTTTTTTTTTTGTCCTCATTGTGCAACATTTATAGTAAGGAGTTTTCGGGATCTTTTTCCTTATCCCTACCTTTACCTTCACTGCCATAATTGTGGGTCTAGGCAGTATCCCTCAAAAATTTAGGAAAAAGGAACCCCTTACTTCCACTCACATTAAGAGAAGGCTTTTTCGGAGGGGGGTGAGCTAGCCACTCTGGCTACTCTTTCAGGCCTTCATCTGATTTTGCGTTGCTAACACATAATCATTGGAATTAATAAAGAGAAAAGACCAGTGCATGCTATTACAACCTTAAAGAGGGAATTCCCTGTAGTTATCCCATATGATAATTTTCCCATATCTCCCAAAATGTATACTTCTTAGATAGTGGTTTCTTTTTTTTAATCCAAATTATAAATTTTTAGAACTGAAATCAGCGAATCTATGACATAATATCGAAACACACATTATCGTAGTACAAAATTATCGACACAAAAATATCGACATCAAATATATCGTCATCCTATACTTATTTAATCACATACACAAATATCGAAATTAAAATATCGCAATACATAAACATCGATATCAATTATATCGACCCCATATATATCGCAATATTTAAATATCGATATTTAACCCTTTAAGTGCTGCCGTCGGCCAACGGTCGTCACGGGCACTACCTCCCCAGTGCTGCGTGCGACCGCTGGACGTCCAGTTCAGCACTGGATAATGGACAGCGCAGCACTGGGGAGGTTTATTTACAAGCTCCTAAGGTGTTAAAATTTATAAACAGTACGTTAAAAATATCGAGAGTAAAAATATCGACTACAATAATATCGTTATTTAAGCAATATCGAAAAAATTTATTATTATTCTATAACACTTGTAAACATTAAAAAAATACTATAGGCACTACAATTCACATTTTACAACAATTTATAAATACATAAATTTTCACATTTAAAAATAAATGATTTACACATGTATAAATTATTTCTTTAACATATTATATAAAGGTATGTATGCTCAACATTAATTAGCGTTTACCATATATGGTAATTAATTACACCAACAGTTTTTCAAAAATACAAACCAATGAATCAAAACAGTACAAACATAAACTCACCAATAGCTAACTAATTACTAACTCCAAAACACTATATAAACAATTACATCCAACAAACAAATTACCTGAGAAAAGTAGAAGACAGGAAAGAATACTGTGGATACATTTGACGACGCCTACAAGAAAACTAAGATTCAACCTACCATTAAGAAGATTGAAAGTAAGTAACAAAATGTAACTTAATTAAAGGAACTGCTAAAATTACACATGTAGTAAAAAGGACAAATTACTCATACATATGTATTGTATATTATCTCCTACCACTACAGAAAACTTCACTACAGAAGAACAGAAAAAACTAAGAAGAAAACTACGAAACTACTAACAAAGTAATCATTTTATTTTTTTTCTCGAACAACATTAATTAATTTAAGCTTTAACATTAAAACAGCAAACAGACCTGCTTCCAAAAATATGTTAATAAATATGGATTTTAATGAATATATTTTTTTTTACAGATAAAGACATCAAAGAAAATACAGGCCACAACTGAAAATTGAACAGATTGCCTTACACCTACAACAGCATTAAAACTCTGCATAACAAGCAACTAATACAAAGTAAGTCAATTAAATAATGTGACAAACAGTAACTCCTAAAGAATGAAAAATTGCTAACATATTCTAATAATTTATGCATATATCCTTCTTTTTTTCTAGCACCACTACAACATCCACTAACAACAAATATCAAAGAACAGAATTCAACAAACAAAGATACAACTACCAAAGTAAGTATATCCAAACACTTTTCAAAAAGATAAAATAAGTAAAAGCTTTAACTTATAGCAAAACATGTAAAAGCTACCCAAAAAAATATAACTAAACAATTAACACAAATAAAAAAAAATTTCAAGCAAAGAAACACCAGAAAAGACAGACCACAAGGAAAAGAGTAAAGAACATCAAAATCACAGACTAAACTTCAACCAAAGGTAAGCATGCACAATATAAATATTTATAATTCCCACTTAAAATACATATAACTATAACTATAATAACTATACCATATATTTCTAATAGATTTACAAAGGAGAAAATGACAGAAGGAGCTGAATTTGTTACCAGTCAAAAAGGGAAACTATTACTCTGCTACATGGGTTATACTTATACCCAAGAAAAACAATTTGGGATGAAAGTAAATTGGAAATGTTGCAAATATTACTCTAACAAATGTTATGGAAGAGCAACAACTAGAGAAGCAACTGTCCTTTACACCAGGGAACACAACCACCCTCCAAATATAACAGAAATAGAAGTCAGAACAGCATTAGAAAACATTAAAGAAGCTAGTACATGTTCCCAAAAACCTACTAGCCTAATTTTAAAAGAACAAATTCCACAAATCCCAAAAACAGCCACTACCCAAATGCCTAATATAATTTCTCTCAAAAGAACAATATCACGTACCAAAAAAGCAACTACTACTACCACTCCACCTCCTAAAACATATAGTGATATACATTTAACTCATGACCAAACTATAACTTTAAACAAAATACCTTTTATAATTTATGACAATAAAAACAATGAGAAAAGAATAATAATCTTTGGTACTGCTATAAATTTAATAAAACTCCAACAATGCCAATTTTGGATGATGGACGGTACTTTTAACATCTGTCCCAGACCTTTCTACCAACTTTACACAATACATGGCTTATATCAAAACTGTAACATACCTCTACTATATGCACTGCTTCCAAATAAAACTAATTCAACATATATGGATTTATTAAACATTATCAAACAAAAAACAAATGACTATTCCCCTGAAAAAATTATACTGGATTTTGAACAAGCAATGCTCTCAGCTATTTTAAAAATACACCCCCATACCTGTATCCAAGGCTGCTATTATCATTTTAATCAGTGTCTTTGGAGGCATTTACAAAAAACTACTCTAAGCATAGAATATGCTACAAGCTCATCTTTTGCATATCAAATAAAAAAACTGATAGCACTAGCTTACGTCCCTGAAACAGATGTGGCCGAACACTACAACCTTTTAATAGACAGCCAATTTTACAAACAAAATGAAGCAAAGTTAACTCCTCTCTTAGACAACTTTGAGGACACTTGGATAGGTAGACTCCATAGATCTGGCCACAGGAGAAATCCTAAATTCTTAATACCCTGGTGGAATGTTTACAGAAGCACCTTAAATGGAGAATCTAAAACAAACAACGCAGTTGAAGGTTGGCACAATGCCTTCCTCCAATCAACAGGCCGAACTAAACCAACATTACAAAAATTCATTACATGCCTCCAAAAAGAGCAAAGTTATCAGGAATTCAGAATGGAGCAATCCATTACTGAACTAACTCCAAAAACATCCAAACAAAACAAATGCACAAATACCTAGAGCAACAAGTAAAGCTGTACCCTAGCACAACAGGCATGGAATACCTCAATATAATAGCTAAAACACTACTGTAAACTACTCTAACCCACAAACAATCTCAATAGAAAAATGTTCTAATACAATAATATTACATTCATATAATTTATCTCGAAAAAAATTAATGTATGTAATATATATTATATAATTAAATATATATACACACATTAGTTATGTTTGAAATAAATAAAACTAAACAATATTCATTAAAACATTACCCACCCACAATTAATATAATGTAAAAAAACTTACCAAAGAGATTCCAAATGATGTAGAATCCATTTCCACCAAAATAATCCAGTTTCGAATACCAGTTACCCAAAAAAAAATGAAAAAATACAACTGTCCCAAAATAGATAAATCCATTCCACGAAGCTCTTTCGAAATACCATAAAAAACCCGAAAAATGTAAAAATGTAGAAAAAACGCTCCAGGAAAGCCGAAAAATTTGAAGAAGTGTCTACAAACTATTAGTTAATAAAACTAACGAACACTTCTCCCCAAAAAAAAACGCTTCCTTCGGACATCAGGAACTCCTGCAAGTGAAAGACATAAAAGAAATATTCCCAACCACATAAAATAACACATACACTCCTACTAAAAGTAATAGCAACATAATATTTCGAATAATAAACTTAAACATCGAAACACTAACTCTACACACAAGGCAATACAACACTAAAAAGTACGTTAAATGTACATCCGCAAACACAACACATCATAATCGCCAATACAACACATTTACTTCTAACAACACTAAATACGACCAAACTACTCTCAAAATTAATTCAAAACACAGTTAAAACATATTAAATAAACCTTACCTTCAGAGACGTGAAGTGTTTCCCAACCGCTAGCTGAACTTCCTCAAAATGACACAAAACGACCTAAAGCGGTTACAAAATAAAGGACCCAAAACTAAAGAAAATGATAGAAATTACACACTTATTATTTAATGCAAGCAAAGTATTTGTTAATTTAATAAACCAAGGAATACTATGAAAAAATAGTCATTATTTATTTGTATTAAATTACTTAGAAAAATGTACACAATTTGTAAAATTATAAAAAATAAATATTATAAAATACATAATATTTATTATTATAATTGTAAAAATGTTGAAATGGTGTTAAAAAAATTAACAAAATGTTTAACAAAATGTATAAAAATAAATATATTCTACTATATTTTCTTCAATAAAAATGTTTGTTACAAAATGTAATATTAATATATTTATATTAATATAAATATTAAACTATTGTTTACTAACAACATGTATTTGAATATATACATTGTATATGTATTTTTCAAACAGTATATTTTATTTGGATGTATGACGTTACAACTCATACGTTTAGAACGCATACAATTACAATGAAAATTTTACAACGCAAAAACTATTACAACGCATGTATTTACATCGCATGTTTTTACAACGCAGATACCTTTACAACGCATACCATTACAACGTACGTATTGGCAAGTATATAATAATTTTGTTAATTAAAATTAATAGAAAATAATATAATTTAATTAAATGTAATATAATTTAATGTAATTTAATATCATTTAATACATTTAATTTAAATTTTAATAATTAAAAATAATATAATTTAATTTAATTTAATGTAACTTAATTTAATTAATTTAAATTTATTTTAACCCTGTACCCCTGTACCCCTGTACCCCAAAAACCCAAAACTGACCCTGAATCCAAAAAATACCCTTTTACCCAAAAACCCAAAACTGACCCTGAACCCTAAAAATACCCCTTTACCCAAAAACCAAAAAACTGACCCAGAACCCTAAAAATACCCCTTTACCCAAAAACCCAAAACTGACCCTGAACCCAAAAAATACCCCTTTACCCAAAAACTGAAAACTGACCCTGAACCCTAAAAATACCCCTTTACCCAAAAACTGAAAACTGACCCTGAACCCTAAAAATACCCCTTTACCCAAAAACCCAAAACTGACCCTGAACCCAAAAAATACCCCTTTACCCAAAAACTGAAAACTGACCCTGAACCCTAAAAATACCTCTTTACCCAAAAACTGAAAACTGACCCTGAACCCTAAAAATATCCCTTTACCCAAAAACCCAAAACTGACCCTGAACCCGAAAAATACCCTTTTACCCAAAAACTGAAAACTGACCCTGAACCCTAAAAATACCCCTTTACCCAAAAACTGAAAACTGACCCTGAACCCTAAAAATACCCCTTTACCCAAAAACTGAAAACTGACCCTGAACCCTAAAAATACCCCTTTACCCAAAAACCCAAAACTGACCCTGAACCCTAAATATACCCTTTTACCCAAAAACTGAAAACTGACCCTGAACCCTAAAAATACCCCTTTACCCAAAAACTGAAAACTGACCCTGAACCCTAAAAATACCCCTTTACCCAAAAACTGAAAACTGACCCTGAACCCTAAATATACCCTTTTACCCAAAAACTGAAAACTGACCCTGAACCCTAAATATACCCCTTTACCCAAAAACTGAAAACTGACCCTGAACCCTAAAAATACCCCTTTACCCAAAAACTGAAAACTGACCCTGAACCCTAAAAATACCCCTTTACCCAAAAACTGAAAACTGACACTGAACCATAAATATACCCTTTTACCCAAAAACTGAAAACTGACCCTGAACCCTAAATATACCCCTTTACCCAAAAACTGAAAACAGACCCTGAACCCTAAATATACCCCTTTAGCCAAATACTGAAAACTGACCCTGAACCCTAAAAATACCCCTTTACCCAAAAACTGAAAACTGACCATGAACCCTAAAAATACCCCTTTACCCAAAAACCCAAAAGTAACCCTGAACACTAAAAATACCCTTTTACCCAAAAACTGAAAACTGACCGTGATTCCTAAAAATACCCCTTTACCCAAAAACTGAAAACTGACCCTGAACCCTAAAAATACCCCTTTACCCCAAAACTGAAAACTGACCCTGGACCCTTAAAAATATCCCTTAAAAACAAACCAAACATATAAAATATAAAAAAAATTATATACTTACCAATACTTACATTGTAATGGTATGCGTTGTAAAGGTACCTGCGTTGTAAAAAAATGCGTTGTAAATATATGCGTTGTAATAGTTTTAGCGTTGTAAAAATTTCTTTGTAATGGTAGTGCGTTGTAAAAGTTGCGTTGTAATGGTTGTTTTCCATTTTATTTACTTATAACAATACTTATGTTTATTAAATATGTACTCTTTGAATTAAGTAAAATTACCAATATTGTTTGAAATGTTTAATAAAATGTACACAAATTCCACTAATATATTAATAAATATAAATGTAAAAAATAGATGTTATACTAATGTTTATTGTTGTTCTTTCTCATGTTAATAAAAAATTTAATTTGTTCCAAAAAACACTACAGTATTTTATATTTTACTTCACAAAAATATTTATTTAATGACATTTCAATCTACATAACTTTACTATTCCCACTCCAGTCTACATTAATTTGGTGTAGGTGCTGGACACTAATTAAATATAATTTACTATTCCCACTCCAGTCACCATTAATTTGGGGTAGGTGCTGGACACGAATTAAATATAATTTAATTTTCTCACTCCAGTCTACATTAATTAGAGATAGATGGTTGACACTAATTATATATAATTTACTATTCCTACTCCATTCTACATTAATTAGGAATACTTTAGCACACTATTTACATATACTTTTAAATTCCCACTCCAAGGTACATAAAATGCATGTATATATATGTTTATTTAAATAAAAATACATACCTTAAACACTATATACAATAATAATGTTTAAAAAATAATCTTTTCTAATTAATAATTTTTATTTTCACTATTCAAATGTAGTATAATATACAAAACTGTACAGCAATATAGATTGTTAACAATTTTACTCACTCCATACACTCAACAAACAAATATACTTATTCCGAATGTGTAAATATCAAAAAAACTGTAAAAAAATATTCCGATTATTTATATAAAAAAATGTGTTAAACATATTTGAAAATAGAACAATATTGTAAAATGTTATGGAAATAATTTCGCACTTTATTTTAAAATTTTAGCAAAATTCGAAATTTTAAATTTGGATTTAATGTACATATTGGTTTTATAAATGTTTTGACATATTTTAATTTTTTTTTTAAATATATATTTTTACATTCTAAAATAATTTTAATATTTATTTTAAAATTTTCCCAATAAATTTACAAATTTAAAACACTTTTTTTATGTAGAATTATTGAACCATTTTAATATTTTTCTCTTGTTTAAATATATTTATTTAAAAACATTTTTTATATTATATTATTTTAAAATAATTATTATAAAATAACATCTATTTCAAGTATCAAATTAAAAAAAATATATATTTGAAAACATATTTTTAAAATTTAGAATTATTTTAAAAAATATAAAAAATGTTAATTTTAAATTTTTTTAAATGTAAAATATTTTTTCAATGAAATCAAAAAAAAAATTATATATTTTTTTAAAACACTCCCCACCCTTATCCCCTATAAACCCAACATCCCGCTCCTAAATTTATATATCAATTAATTAATTTTTATATAAAATGTATATTTAATTTTTATTTATTTATATATTTTCTAATTAAAAATAAACTATCTGCAATTTAATATTTATAATATATACATTTTTAATACACTCCCCACCCTTATCCCCTATTAACCCAACATCCCGCTCCTAAATTTATATATGTTTTTTTTTTATTTATTATATTTTATAGGTACACATTACTATTAAAAAATTGTAAATATTATTAATTATTACACAACAATAACACATATTACTACATAATTATTACTACATATTTTATTTCGATATTTTTACTATTTATCGATATTTCTTTACAACGATATTTTTACTTAGATATTTTTGTTATCGATATTTCAGCACACATACTTATTACGATATTTTTGACATCGATATTTGTGATTCCGATATTTTTAATCATCGATATTTAAACTTCGATAATATGTCACTTCGATATTAAAAGTTCGATATTATGTCTTAGTACCGAAATCAGCCATTCACTATGGAGTGGAGGGGTCGGACTTATCCATTTTACACACACCTCTCTCCTTGCCAGTAATATCAATAAGAAAACCACATTTTCCTGACACATTTGAACCCGTCATCCCAAAGATAACTAAATCGGTACTTACAATTAGATGTCTTCCCACTACCTCTTCTAGAGTTTTACCCACATCCTTCCAGAAACCATTGAGATGGGGGCACTGCCGGAACATGTGTAGGTCGTCGGCCTTTTGTAGTCTGCATTTCGGGCAGCTCTTCTCTATGGACCCGTTAAATTTGGATAACTTTTCGGAGTCCAATACGCTCTATGAGTGGTAAATAAATGATTTCTTTTTAAGGCAGCATATGCTACAATTGACCAGCATTTGCTCATTGATACTTGCCATAGTTTGTTTATATCCATCGTCGGCAGATCATTCCCCCATATTCTCTCTGGAATCCGGAAATCCTCCTTCCCTGATGAAATTAAAGCCCAATACCAATAGGAGATTTCTTTCTGGAACGGTTCCTTTTCCAGCATCTTTAGTTCTAGAGATTGGTTTCCTTTTCTGAATTCTTTTAGGGGCCGATTCCGATCCGGTAAAATAATCCGGCGTACGAATCGTATTCGTAGCCGATTCCGTACGAATGGGAAACTACCGTCCGACCAGCGAATTCCGATCCGTGTCCGTTGATTTCCGTACGATTTGCTACGACCCGTACGAATGACATTCGTTTACCCGTACGAATAAGCCTCGTGCAGACCACCGTACGATTCGTTATCAGTCCGTACAAACTCACTATTCCGATTCGGAACGAAATGCCTGAGCGAGATACGTACGGGTCAAAGTATTCACGCTTCAATATTGATTCGTACGGGACATTCGCCTCACTGCAAGCTCCACTAATACATACTACACGCACACCCCTTGGCCAAGCCTACGCGAACCCCCCCCACCCGCCAACGGTCCGTACTACTCACTCGCACGCACAAGTACGACACGCAAACCCCTCGGCCAAGCCTACGCGAACCCCCCCACCCGCCAATGGTCCATACTACTCGCACGCACAAGTACGACACGCACACCCCTCGGCCAAGCCTACGCGAACCCCCCCACCCGCCAACGGTCCGTACTACTCACTCGCACGCACAAGTACGACACGCACACCCCTCGGCCAAGCCTACGCGAACTCCCCCACCCGCCAACGGTCCGTACCACTCACTCGCACGCACAAGTACGACACGCACACCCCTCGGCCAAGCCTACGCGAACCCCCCCCACCCGCCAACGGTCCGTACCACTCGCACGCACAAGTACGACACGCACACCCCTCGGCCAAGCCTACGCGAACCCCCCCACCCGCCAACGGTCCGTACCACTCACTCGCACGCACAAGTACGACACGCACACCCCTCGGCCAAGCCTACGCGAACCCCCCACCCGCCAATGGTCCGTACTACTCACTCGCACGCACAAGTACGACACGCACACCCTTCGGCCAAGCCTACGCGAACCCCCCCACCCGCCAACGGGCCGTACCACTCACTCGCACGCACAAGTACGACACGCACACCCCTCGGCCAAGCCTACGTGAACCCCCCCACCCGCCAACGGTCCGTACCACTCACTCGCACGCACAAGTACGACACGCACACCCCTCGGCCAAGCCTACGTGAACCCCCCCACCCGCCAACGGTCCGTACTACTCACTCGCACGCACAAGTACGACACGCACACCCCTCGGCCAAGCCTACGCGAACCCCCCCACCCGCCAACGGTCCGTACCACTCACTCGCACGCACAAGTACGACACGCACACCCCTCGGCCAAGCCTAGCGAACCCCCCCACCTGCCAACGGTCCGTACCACTCACTCGCACGCACAAGTACGACACGCACACCCCTCGGCCAAGCCTACGCGAACCCCCCCACCCGCCAATGGTCCATACTACTCACTCGCACGCACAAGTACGACACGCACACCCCTCGGCCAAGCCTACGCGAACCCCCCCCCCCGCCAACGGTCCGTACTACTCACTCGCACGCACAAGTACAACACGCACACCCCTCGGCCAAGCCTACGCGAACCCCCCCACCCGCCAACGGTCCGTACCACTCACTCGCACGCACAAGTACGACACGCACACCCCTCAGCCAAGCCTACGCGAACCCCCCCCCACCCGCCAACGGTCCGTACCACTCACTCGCACGCACAAGTACGACACGCACACCCCTCGGCCAAGCCTACGCGAACCCCCCCACCCGCCAACGGTCCGTACCACTCACTCGCACGCACAAGTACGACACGCACACCCCTCGGCCAAGCCTACGCGAACCCCCCCACCCGCCAACGGTCCGTACTACTCACTCGCACGCACAAGTACGACACGCACACCCCTCGGCCAAGCCTACGCGAACCCCCCCACCCGCCAACGGGCCGTACCACTCACTCGCACGCACAAGTACGACACGCACACCCCTCGGCCAAGCCTACGTGAACCCCCCCACCCGCCAACGGTCCGTACCACTCACTCGCACGCACAAGTACGACACGCACACCCCTCGGCCAAGCCTACGCGAACCCCCCCACCCGCCAACGGTCCGTACTACTCACTCGCACGCACAAGTAAGACACGCACACCCCTCGGCCAAGCCTATGCGAACCCCCCCACCCGCCAACGGTCCGTACCACTCACTCGCACGCACAAGTACGACACGCAGACCCCCCGGCCAAGCCTACGCGAACCCCCCCACCTGCCAACGGTCCGTACCACTCACTCGCACGCACAAGTACGACACGCACACCCCTCGGCCAAGCCTACGCGAACCCCCCCACCCGCCAACGGTCCGTACTACTCAAACGCACGCACAAGTACCACACGCACCGCACGCACACATAACGCCAACACCAAAACGACCACAAGGACCTTGCTAACGAGTCGCACTACCACACTGAACATGTCTCCTGTGTACACACCTTTGACAATCAATGTCCTGGTCACAGCCAAACAGCCAAACAGAGGACAACACCAACACCCACCCCATATAACACCCACCCCAACAATTCAAATTAAGCCACACCCACCATTTGACCAATAAAAGGGACCTCACATACAACCCATCATCCTTTGCAACATACCCATTCTTGCGAGGAAACTGAGAGCACACAAACTATTGCAGCCACACACCTTCACACATACATCCTATCTCATCTACACCCACACCACCCCCTTCACATTCTGACCCAAACACCCTCATTCATACACACCATCAACCCCTCAATCACATACACTACACACCATGACGACACACAAGAATCCAAAATTCACTAACCCGGAGATGGAGATGCTTACTGATGAAGTCATCAGAGTCGAGCCACAGCTGTTTGGCGCATTGGTCAGACAGACCAGCCAGGCAGAAAGAACACGCCTGTGGGAGAGGATTGTAGACCGGGTCAATGCTGTTGCACCCATCAGGCGCACCAGGGATGAATGCCAGGCCAGGTAGTACGATCTGCGGAGGATGGTGAAGAAGAAGATGGCACAGGATTACGCCAATGCACACCACACTGGAGGCGGTGGTCCCCGCAGACCTCCTGTATACCAGCCCTGGGAGGAGAAGGTCATGGTCCTACTGCCAGCGGTGGGAGTACATGGAATAGAAGGAGCCATTGAGTCTGGTGAGTGTACAAAAAACACAAGTTACATGGGTAGACTAACAACAGTGCCCAGCAGCATGGGGTGGGTGGCCATGAGTCCAAGCAGTACACTACCAAATGGTGGTAGTTGGAAGGGGGAGGCACATAGGGTGCAATGTGTAGGGTAAGAGGCTGCTCTCATGCCATATGTCCCAGGGACACACACAAGCATAATGACCAATGCACAGGGATAGGTAAATATCACACAAGATACTACACCACAGCTTCTAAATATTTACTATTTGCTGACACACCTTACAGAGATGCATCATTTTGTGACAAAGTAAGGCAGTGTAGCAAGAGAGCAAGCACAATCTACCTGTCTCCATCCCTGTCTCGCCCTCTGTCTCTGTCGCCCTCTCCCTCGGTTGCCCTCTCCCTCTGTCTCCCTCTCCCTCTGTCGGCCTCTGTCTCTGTCTCCCTCTGTCTCTGTCGCCCTCTCCCTCGGTTGCCCTCTCCCTCTGTCTCCCTCTCCCTCTGTCGGCCTCTGTCTCTGTCTCCCTCTGTCTCTGTCTCCCTCTGTCTCCCTTTCCCTCTGTTGGCCTCTGTCTCTGTCTCCCTCTGTCTCTGTCACCCTCTCCCTCGGTTGCCCTCTCCCTCTGTCTCCCTCTCCCTCTGTCGGCCTCTGTCTCTGTCTCCCTCTGTCTCTGTCTCCCTCTCCCTCTGTCTCCCTCTCCCTCTGTCTCCCTCTCCCTCTGTCTCCCTCTGTCTCTGTCTCCCTCTGTCTCTGTCGCCCTCTGTCTCCCTCTCCCTCTGTCTCCCTCTCCCTCTGTCGGCCTCTGTCTCTGTCTCCCTCTGTCTCTGTCGCCCTCTCCCTCGGTTGCCCTCTCCCTCTGTCTCCCTCTGTCGGCCTCTGTCTCTGTCTCCCTCTGTCTCCCTCTCCCTCTCCCTCTGTCTCTATCAGTCAGTGTTCGTCACTCTGTCACCTCAACACACATCCCTGGGGCACACACACAGTTGCACACAAGCACTGCACAGGCCTCACAAACTCCATAGAGCAGAATGTTAAGGGATGTCTCACAAGTACCAGCAAACATCTGCTATGTGCCTGTAAGACACCCACCATTTGCTGTCAACACTGTACTGTGTCAGGACACACATCTCAGAAAGCTCTGCAGTACACAATGGGCACAGGTGTAGGCAGCACAAGTCCCTCCTGTGCTCATTGCAAACACAAACACCAGGACAAGGTCACACATCCTGTGCACCAACACAAATCCACCATTATGGCAGCATGCCACATGAGGGGACAGCCATATCATGAACAATGGACGCTTGCAATTCACAAACAAAGTAATAGCATGGCCTGTTGTACACACCCCTTACAGAAACTCATCCCCGGGGGACAGGCATTGTATTGCAACACTCTCCCAATTGCCATGTACCACAACAAAACACGTACTCATATGAATATGCATACAACTCATACATGCACATAACAGAAGCTCCAGTCCATTGTGCCTCTCTAAAAAAGCACGTGCCCCATCTCATTACCTTTGTGGATGCACATAAGTACCAACATGGACATGGGTATTGACAAGGTGATGCGTCTTAGAGAAGTGCCAAGTTCTAAAGCCATGATCTAGAAGTGGGTGTACAGGTCCAGCGGTGTTGGCATTGTTTGGCCAGCATGGAACAGCAAAAGACATCCAAAGTAGTAGCTGACATGCTAAATAATGATGCTCTGTCTCTTACATCAACATGCTGCATCTAAACTCTGTGCATGCTTGACGCACACATAAGAATTTTCACCGTATCCAGGATGTTGTGTGAAACTTACAAATGCTTTACACGTGTGGTGCCGGCAACACAAGACACAGCAATGGCTGTGTCAGTCATTGTCAAGAGATTGGAAGAATGTAAATACCCCATCGTACAATTGTTTTTTCCACCACTAAATACACAACTGTGCAATGTCAACAATGTATAGCTTGTGGAACAGTGATGCTGATAATGGATAACCAAACCACATGTCACTTGATATTGCCTTAACAGTGTCTGTCTCTCCCACACACAGGGCAACGTGCGGATCTCCCCCCCAGCCAGGGGGGCCAAGTATCCCAGTCCCAGGCTCAGCAGGACCCAGACCCCACCGGCAGCGCCGTCCCTCAACGCACTGTGGATGACCCCAACCAACCTGGCTCCTCTGGATCCCAAACCCCTGCAGCAACTGTACCAGCTACATCTCTGCCAACCACCGGACCTATTCCCACCACATCCCAGCAGACAGGTCAGAGCCCTGCCCATGATTCACAAGAGAGCCAGTCTGAAAATCAGGGACACACTTTGTCGGGCGCCCCTGAGGTTGGTGACAACCTCCAGCCTCCCAGCACTCGGGGGGGCCCGTCGATCGGATGTGCCCACAAGCGCAGGCCGTGCTCATGTGGGTCAGGGTGGTGGGAGTGGCGCAAGGCGGAGGCGAGAATCTGGCCAGTCAGCTGCAGGGACCGGTATGGCTGAACTCAGTAACATCCTTGAGGCATACCGGCGGGACACCAGTGAGGTAAGCCAGCTTGCGGAGACCCTCAACCAGCTCAGAGAACAGCAGGCAGAGCAAATAGCCAGGCAAGAGCTGCATTATGGACGGGTGGAGGCACACCAGGCTCAGCTCTTGATGGTGCATAGGGACATTGTCCATGTGCTACGTCAGATGGCTGCCAACATGCAGCCCCCTCCCTGTGTCACAAGGCCAGCAACATCACGGCAAAGTGCAACACCAGCCACAGGGAGGGAGGAGAGGGAGGAGGAGGAGGAACCCTCTGACGTAGCGTCCCATGCACCGTCCATGCCTGCACATGAGGCTCCCCCAAGGAAGGTGGGTCGTCCACGGCGAAGACGTTGAGGGCCTGTGGCCCATGGACTTCTCCCAGGACACTGGACCTGGCATATAGCCCCTGGGTGCAACAGCATCCCCTATGAGACTCTCCCACATGGACTTGCTGGTCACAGTCTGCCCAATGATGTCAGGCACTGTGGCCTGGACTCTGTTGACTGAAACTGTAAGGCATCTCATCTCCAGCTGTGAATTTTGGATTCCCCCCTTTCTGTACAGCACCTATTCACGTTTCATGCACAAGATCACCCAATAAATAATGTAAACATCATACGCATTTGGTGAGTAATCTTTGAAACAGCATACATGTATATGTGTCAGCAAATGTCAAAAATGCAAGGTATACAACAAACAGCAGTCATCCACACACTTGGATCAGAATCTGAGTGAGGACACACATTGGTCAGAAATTTCCACAAACTACATACATGGATGGTAAGACACACCTGTGTGGGACAGTCAATGCTGGAGGGGGGATTGAATCCCAATACTGCTAGCACAGGCAGGCCCAGGAGAGTCACTTTGAGGAGTACATGTCAGTGTCACAAAAGTAGTAGTCCATGTAGGGAGTACCTACAACTGTGTCCTCAGGTATGTGAGCTACCATCAGCATGATGCATTACTGTGTATGTGATTAATGCCGCACAGGATAACGGTGGCAGGACAGACTGTGGGCAATGGGCTGGAGCACTCTAGACAAGCACACCTGATTAGGTGACCTACCCCTATGGAGCTACAAGTACTATACTACTGTAATGGGAGCAACGCATACAGAACAACGACACACATCAGACAAATACCTACCCCTGAACGGCCAAATCACCCCACACCCAAGAGACAGGGTCATGGTGTGTGTCCCATGTGCCAACTTGACTGACTGTGACAGCAATGTTGAAGTGGTGTGAGCATGTTGTGTCCTGGCACGTGACTGTAAGCTAACAGTTTACTGATCTAGTGGTGTTGACAAGCTAACACTGTACAATATTGTGCCTATGTAAGGTGTGTGTGTGTGTTGGACACGGCACATGACCTGGTGGTACGTAGACCCAATGTCATGTGAATCTGCATAGTCGTGCCAGTATGTGTTGCACACACACGCATAGCAGCAGCTATGGCTGAGTACAAAGCATTTTTATAGCACGACGGTGAATGTCTGGTGTTGTCTGTGTGTAGGGTGGCAGGAGCATGCTCTATTAATGGATGGAAGGAGGGTCATCCTGTAGGTGTCTGTGTTCCTGGATAGTGTGCGCTGCATGTTGGCTGTGTATGCAGCTGCAGCAATGAGTGAAGACATGACGGCCGGAGGGGTGTGACTAATTGCTAAACAAACACATAACACAAGGGCACCCGCAATGCACAAAGTGACATGTGGATGTGAAGGCAGGAGTGTCTGCCTCACTCAGGATCACTGACAACAAAATGGCACAGTAATCACCACACATCACAGTCACTGGATCAGGGCCCTTACGGTCAAGTGGGGCACAAGACACACAGCGTCAGCAGGTGTATACAAGAGCTAGTGTGTTCAAATCTAAACTGCACCAACAAAGACATCTACCTCACACACAACATAGTATTCTAGCCTTCACCCACCCCATGCGTGTGGTCAATATACAGTTACACACCTAACAAGCATGAGGTAACTACGTTCAAAATAGTATATGTGCACATTAGACGGACATGTGTGTTGAGCCACAAGCAGGCACTATATTCTGTAGGAGTCAGACGTCATGCACAACATGATAATTTACATTGTGAGCCCATGGAGCTTTCACAAACATACATGTGCATTGTCAATAAGTCCAATTTACACTAATCATGATGTCACCTGTAATGCCGCTTTACGAATACCTACAAGGCTGTCAACGACTGGCCGTACCTTTCTTCATCAGAGTGGTGTGATGCTCTAAGGGTTCCACCTCCAATAGCCCATTGGTCTGAGTACAAACAACAGACACAAAAGGGTGATCAGGCGAGGGAAGGAGAGGATGGGAACTGCTGGGAGGGAGACCTGAAACAGAGGCAAATAAGCATTAGGACAACATTCTCATGTCACAGACACTTCAATAACCTCATTAGCTACACTGTACCAGTCACACCTGTGAAGTGTACTGTCTGGTGAAAATTAATGATGATTAATCATGCCATCACATGAGATACGATGCTGTGACACAGACACATAAAAACTGGGACAGTCTGTCATCCATTAGAGTCATGTGTAACGCTCACAAGTGAGCACCCATGCAAAAAGATCTATGTAGTATAAACACATTCCCAGGCACAGATGAGGTGGACCTCAGTAACAAATGGAAAGATATGGAAATCCAACTACCGCTAACTCTAAAGTCTGTATCGGGTATTGGTTAGCCATAAGGGCCATGTAGGCTAACTTGAGCTAATCCACTACAGCTGTTAGTTTCACATATGATGAGGAAGCTAATGATCGACATGCAATGAAGGCACTCTGTAGCCAGTCTTTTGGTGTGTCAAGTATGCATCACAATGCTAAACATGATATGCATGTACAATAAATATTAAGTGCAAGTGATGTCCATCCAAGCTACATAATCAGACCCTACCATAGCACAGTAATGGTGCCGGCGACCAGAGATTCATGTGAATGACCGCACTCCACTGGTGCAACACAAAAATTCACATATGCATCTTTCACACTTTTTACTTAGTCATGCTAAACATACATGGCATCATGTGCATCTAAACATCACTGCTACTCACTGTGAAGGCTGGCGTAGCAGTATTCTCAAGCAGCACTGAGGTAACGACATGACAGTGACATGATATACTGCTGCAAGGGGCAATGCATCCATGTTAACTGATTCACAGGACAGTTGTCTTAAGATGTGGAACATACACTGGGCAACACCGACACCACATGGTATCATGGTAATCACACTGGACTGCCCCACAAGCTGGAGGTGAGGATCCAGTCACATTCTAATGCACACAGTGAGGCTGCAATTCCCCACAGAGTCCGTGGTTGTGACCTCTCACACAATGTCATGCCATGGTATGTGCAATGTTGCTGTGGCAATGTCTACACACATTGATGCATTCACCAGAGTATCAAAGTACAACAGATGACAGAAGGGGTGACTATCCTGTCATGGGAGTGGCCATACATGTCATAAGGTACATAATGGAGTAGCATGTATGCAAGGTGACACTACATGCACATGAACATGTACCACACATTTCGACACATACCAACGCTAAACAGCCTCATATGAGTCCTTACCCAAATTGACTTCTCCACATGTCCAAGCATGCTCCGTTGATGTGGCTGACGTTGCAATTATAATGAGCAGTAGCAGGATAACCACGATGTACCCCAACGGACAACAGGCAGGGCGAGCTGTGGATGAGAGTGGCACACAAGGGGTCAATTTCTGTATAATGTCATTTTGTCAATGTCTGTTGAATAGCCAGGTGTAGTATGACAACTGTACATTCTAAGTGCACACATAGCACGTATGTGTGTAGCATTACAACTGAACATGTGACACAGCACAACACACATCCAAGTGATCTTGCTTACAGTCTGTTGCATACACAGCATGCTACCCATGCAACTCTATAGTCCATCTTTTACATAAAAGATGAAATGACTCACCATCATGAAAAGAAGTTGCGGATGAGGTGACCGCGGATATCATCTTCACCCTCCTCGTCACTGGCATCCTGGCCAAGGCCTTCATCCTCAACGGGTGGATGTTCCAGCTCATCAGGATCCAGGTAGAGTGGCACAGCCTTCTCCACTGCCATGTTGTGTAGCATGCAGCACACGGTGAAGATGTCACACACCTTGCGTGGGCTGTATTGGAGGGCTCCGCCTGTCTTGTCCAGGCACCTGAACCGGCTCTTCAGGAGTCCGAAGGTCCGTTCGATCACCTGCCTGGTCTTCACATGAGCATTGTTGTAACGCTGGTCTGCAGCTGTCCTGGGGTTGCGTAGCGGAGTCATTAGCCACGGCATGTTTGGATATCCAGCGTCTCCTGCAATTTGACATCATGTACAAGAGTGAATCATATGATGCAGATCATGAAGTTGTGACATACTGACATACAGAGCTCACAGTGTATACTCACCAACTAGACATGCCCGGTGGTTGTGCAGCTGCAGCATCATCTGTGGTACCCTGCTACGCCTCATGATGAAAGCATCGTGGCACGATCCTGGATAACGTGCACAAACATGTGAGATAATCATGTTGGCAAGACACACCACCAGGGCATTTATCGAGTGGTAGTGTTTCCTGTTGCGATACGCTTGCTCCTGAGCCTGTGGTGGGACAAGAGTAACATGTGTCCCATCAATTGCACCAATTACATGTGGCATGCGGCCCAGGGCATAGAATTCCCCCTTGACATCTGTCAACTCTTCTGGAGTAGGGAATGTAATGAATTCATCCAGGTGCAGCAACATTGCTCCCAAAACATCACCCAATACCCGGCTAAACATGGTCTGAGACATCCCTCCCACATCAGCTATGGTAAATTGGAAGGTACCTGTGGCAAAGAAATGGAGGGCTGCCATCACCTTTACCTTGGGTGTCAGTGCAGTTGGATACCTGTGGCGTGGTTGTAGGTGAGCCTCAAGCCTGCCCGTCAGGTCCTTGATCAACTGTCTGCCGAAACGATATCGACGGATGCAGTTGCGCTCCCTCATGGCTTCCAAGTCAGGCAACGGCCTTTCCAGAGGGGGTGCCCTGCAAGACACAATTGTAAGGAAATGTCTACAACTGTCTGACTAAGACTATAACAATGTACATGGCACAAGCAACACTGCTTCAAATAATGTAGACAATTTGGAGTGTGGCGTGGGATACACACTGATGCCAGCTCCCACACACTCCTCCGTGGAGAAGGAAAATACCTGTAGTGTGTGGAATGGATGTGACATGCATACAAACGATCAGATGGAAAGGTCTTAGTGAGCATGACAATGTATCATGTCAGTGAGACACGTCATGTCAATGTCAGTAGGAGGTTGTCTGCACAGCCAGACGGCTGACTGCAATACACACACACACCACATGTGCCATCATTTGCACTGTTCAGCCTTAGTCATGTTGCGGTGTGTACTTTCAGTGACAATTACATGACCATCATCATACAGCATGATAATTACATTTGTCACTGATGGTCTGTGATGCCATCACACATGTGAACGGGTCATTAACACACGTGGCATGGTGTGTGTACATTAGTCAGCCTGCCATCACAGCAAGGACACAACATAGATGCTCCTACAGCAGATGCACAGAACTTTCAAGGACTAGTTACTTACCTTTTGTAAACCTATATCTGTAAGGAACAGTAGGCAGTAGCAAAGTGTCACATTTCAATACATACATAGCTTAGGACGAATTAGCCTCCCTGGGTGACATCGATCTGACCAGTGAGTGGTGGCTATCCAGGCCACACCGGAACAAAACCAGTGTTGTAGATTGGCATCCGACAAGGGCGTGGCCACGTTTTGGCCGTACCTACAACGCATACACTGGCAGCTGTTACACAAACATATCCCACAGAGAGTGTGGGTAGCAGGCAAAGATGGATGTCAAGTAGCTAAACATCACTCCCAGAGTCAGGGAGGATGATGACATCTTTGCGTAGTGCCTGTACCTCTTGTATACCCTCTACAGCGTAGCTAACGGGAATGTGTTCTGTGGTTTTGAGGCCTGGATGCAGATGCTTCCTGGGATGGGGTGGTAGGACAGGGAACATGGTCAGTCCGGGTAGGGCAGTGGGGGTCTGACAACGTGCCTATCTACAGACAAACATGCTGCGTGGCTGTACATGCTTGCCAATATACATACAGTACTTTCATCAAGATAGGCCTGCAGAGGCTCAGCGTAGCGTTAGTGTAGTTGAAGGACCTGAGTGACAAGTTGGTCCTCACCGCAGCAACAGGGAGATGAAGGGCCATGGTTCCAACCGCCCACATAAACACTACACTGAACGTTGCCCAATCATCCAAATACATCTTTTGAGTTGAGACATCACCAGTGTCTGGCTAGGTGTCCACAACACTCGCATCCCCCAGTCCACCTGTCCTGTGGTCTTGGGACTGACACTCACGTGCCAGTGGGTCTTCATTACCCTCCCAATACTCATTAGCGCCAATTGTAATGAGGTGTGGCCAGCTCATTGATGTTTACATTCCCATGCAGCATTAAGAGCGGTGTTCTGCCACACAGTTACCACTGCGGAGCCGTACAGTGTGTGGTATCGGGGCCAGCACCACCCCAGAATGGCGCCACGGCTGACACCTGGGGGAGATCTGGCAGTGAGGTTGTGAGTTGAACCAGCGGGGACCAGGATGAACATTCCGATCATGTCTGTCACAGCGGTTCTGGGACGTATGCACCGCCTGCGTCCGTCACTCAGCGAGTGATGGCGTCAGGGGCATATCAACAGAGGCGCAACTGCCCCCAGACGGGTACGGTGGGCCAGAAGCTGACGCAGAGTCAGTGGGCGGGGTGAGGGACATCATGGACATGAGGAAGTGCACTTACTCCTCCTGTGTCACATGCAGGGCTGTGACCGTAGGTCGTGGTGCTGGCTACGACGGCTGCAATTCTGATGGAGCCGTGTGGTCGCTGTCACCCTAATCCCATGCAGCATTGCACTTGCATCGTGGTTATTTGTTAATGCAATTACACATCTCTGACTTCTTTTGTTTACCTGACGAGTTTGGCCTGGGGAATGATGTCAGTCCACTCTTCTCACTGAGAAACCTATCTAATTCTAAATCTTCCAATAGTTTAATCATAGTAACAGGATCATCTTCTTTCTCAGTGATGGAGAGTAGTAATTGAGTCTCTTTCAATTCTTGGATTGTGATATTACTCAAAGGTTTTATTCTTACATCTTTTGGTTTGCCTTGTACATTAGCAAAATACTTCTTGAGTTTTAATTTTCTTACAAATCTAAACAGGTCTATTTTCGTCATATACCAATCAGAGTTAGCCATAGGACAGAAACCCATACCTTTGCTTAGTAAACAAATCATATCATCAGATAGTTCCATGGACGACAGATTAACAATCTCAATATCTCCAATATCTTTGACATCAGTTTGAATTATGGTTTCCACGATCTTGTTCTCATCCCTACCCTTTTACTACTATTGACTTCAATACTAATAGGGGCACCCAATTGCTTAATAACGAGATATTGTGTACTGTGTAAATTATAATAATGAGATGGATACTTATACTTATATCATAATTTACCATTGTAGCAGAACGAATACTGAAAAGAAAAGGGAAACCTATATACATATATGATATCGTGCTACAGAATTACTACTTCTAAATACGAGGTGAGCTTAATAAGGTGAGCTTAAAGAGTTATTGTGACAATCAAAAGGTTACATGATGATATCATAGACATGGGATGTGGCTCGTGACAGGAAACTGTTGTTTATATGCTGTTACAGCCTTAACGTTAGACCGGATTTGGTGGATAGAACTTTCATTGATAATTTGGATCTGAACTGGTATGTGTAAGAAATGATAATACATCATAAGCTTGTTTTTTATAAAATTCTTTAGGATCCTTTACTGGTCATTCTTAGTTTAAACTGACTTTTTTCTACTTCTTGCACTTGGTGACTTTAGTTTTATGCTTGGCATTAGGGTCTATAAGAGATGTCTTTACCATACCATACACTTATTCGGTGGTTTTTCTCTTTAAAATGAGAATAGCCTATTACTGTATAAGTAATAATTACATCTAAGTTGTAAATATTGTAATTTTACAGCCCTGAAGAAGTCTTTTGTCCGAGACGGACTTAGACGAAACACGTGTAGGCTGTTTGCTGAAATTTACTTTGGATGAAGAAGAGCTAATGAATAAAGACAAAGAAAAGACTGAAGAAGGATAATACTTTTTGTGGACTGAATTTGATTTTAGTGTGCTCGGTGGACTAATTTGTGATTTGTCGGATCACTTTTGTGGTCTTGTTTGGAGTCAAGGCAACAGGCTCATATCTACCTGGAGCACCGAACTTACTTTGTTTGACATATACTCTCCTTAACTTGCTGTGCGCTCCAAGAAGTTGTTGTCAATTGTGTATGATTGATGACATGTTGTGCAAGCTATTCACACATCAACTGAGGCACAGGGTCACAATCCCTGTGCTTCTTCAATGTCTGCCACACCTGGCACATACTGATGTATGTGTGCCATGCTGATGTATGCATCCACATCGTTGACATGAGTGTAGACTACATCCCTGCTGTGTGATTTCCTGGTGTAACTCTCCCAATGGTGACATGAAGGTGGACAGGGATGCAGCCTACACAATCGTTCACAATCGTTCACTTGACCATGTCTGACGCAATGTACCCCAATGGTACGTGCGTGTGTACGCATCGTTTCCCTATCGCAGTTCGGCTCTACGCGAGCTAAGCGTACCCCAATGGTACGTGCGTGTGTACGCATCGTTTCCCTATCGCAGTTCGGCTCTACGCGAGCTAAGCGTACCCCAATGGTACGTGCGTGTGTACGCATCGTTTCCCTATCGCAGTTCGGCTCTACGTGAGCTAAGCGTACCCCAATGGTACGTGCGTGTGTACGCATCGTTTCCCTATCGCAGTTCGGCTCTACGCGAGCTAAGCGTACCCCAATGGTACGTGCGTGTGTACGCATCGTTTCCCTATCGTAGTTCGGCTCTACGCGAGCTAAGCGTACCCCAATGGTACGTGCGTGTGTACGCATCGTTTCCCTATCGTAGTTCGGCTCTACGCGAGCTAAGCGTACCCCAATGGTACGTGCATGTGTCAGCCTCGTTTCCCTATCGCAGTTCGGCTCTATGCGAGCTAAGCGTACCCCAATGGTACGTGCATGTGTCGGCCTCGTTTCCCTATCGCAGTTCGGCTCTACGCGAGCTAAGCATACCCCAATGGTACGTGCATGTGTCGGCCTCGTTTCCCTATCGTAGTTCGGCTCTACGCGAGCTAAGCGTACCCCAATGGTACGTGCATGTGTCGGCCTCGTTTCCCTATCGCAGTTCGGCTCTACGCGAGCTAAGCGTACCCCAATGGTACGTGCGTGTGTACGCATCGTTTCCCTATCGCAGTTCGGCTCTACGCGAGCTAAGCGTACCCCAATGGTACGTGCGTGTGTACGCATCGTTTCCCTATCGTAGTTCGGCTCTACGCGAACTAAGCGTACCCCAATGGTACGTGCGTGTGTACGCATCGTTTCCCTATCGTAGTTCGGCTCTACGCGAGCTAAGCGTACCCCAATGGTACGTGCATGTGTCGGCCTCGTTTCCCTATCGCAGTTCGGCTCTACGCGAGCTAAGCGTACCCCAATGGTACGTGCGTGTGTACGCATCGTTACACCATTCAATGTGTAGCATTGGCAATGGCAATGTCACCGTACTTGTGTGTGAATTTTAAAAAATGCATAGGGAACAACTAGGGGAACAGTGTACTGTTCAAAATGCAACCAGCTTGTCATGGATACGGAGTGTTTTTAAACTCCTACAGGTGTCCTGGAAGAATCAGTTAGGAAAAAGTATACAATGTTGCAAAAGTTGTTGTTCAGCTCTGGCTCTATTTTCAAACCATGCATGTGTGTCATGGGCTTAGGTGTGATGTGATTGGATGGAACATAGGATGCAAATTATGGTGGCCTATCACACACTACTCCTTGGACTCACAGACCCTCTGCAGCACAGATATAAGGCAGCATGTGGCTGTGGGAGGGCACTTGCCTGCACAACATTGGTGTGCTAACCACAGCTGCTGTCTCTGAATCCTCTGGACCCTGATTAGCTGAACATGGAGAGGGTACCTGCATTCACTGATGGGGAGAACAAGGCCCTGCTGGATGCCCTCCTGCCAAACCTCAGCAAGCTGTATGGGAGACCAGAGGATCAGGTGAGTGATGTGTGCAATACCTTGGAGTGTGCACCTGTTGTGTGTGTGACATCATAGCCACTGTGTAGTAATAGTGGATAGATGCAATCTTGTTGTGAGTGAGTGCCAGGGTGCACAGTGTTGTTAGAAGAGAGTTATTTGTTGTAGTGTGGTGTGTGACAGCATGTCATGTGCTGCATTGCACCCAGATATAGCATATATTGTTCAGTGAGTGCCATGCTCAAAGAGTGTTTAGCAGCCCTCATGTCATCTGTAGATTTTCAATGTCATGCAAAGCAGTTGTGTTTGCACACAGGCCACATACTCCTGGACAATGATGCAAATGTGTGTGGCATACGATGCCCTGTTGTCCTCATGTATTTTGTGCACATATGGGTGTCTTGGGAACATGCACCAGGTATACTGATGTTCTGTATTTTTACATTTGTGACAGGTATCTGCCTATGAGATGGGTGAAATCTGGGTGGACATCGCCAGGGCTGTCCGGAGAGAGGGGGGGCCTCGCAGGAGGCTTCGAAACATAAAGAAGAGGTGGCAGGACATCCGGTGCTGGAGCCGCCGCATCGCCCGAGTCCAGCTGAAGCTGGAAGCTCCACGCCGGCATGGCGGCAGCCGCAACCTCACCCCCAACATGCTCCGGGTCCTGGAAGTGGTGTTCCCAGACCTCCATAGGCAGTTGCAGGAGGGACAGCAGCACGAAGGGGGTATGTACATGTCTGTTTGCAGTCATGTGTGTGTGAAATGGTACCTGAAGAGCTCTAAGGCATGGTCACACTCCCATAGTTTGAGTGGTGTGGTCAGACAGGCAGTTAATGCATTGGAATTTGATTGTCCCTCTGTCAGCAGCTGCTTCTTTACATGCCTTGCCCTACTCCACATTAGAGGTTTGCTTTGGCTAATGCTTGTTTTTGACATGTACTCCTATGGTGCAGTGTCTCAGATTGCATCTTCCTTTGCACATCATCATGTTGTAGGGGGGTATGTGACACCTGTTCGTACCTTACATATAGCACCACATGTGCACAATGTACATGTGCTATATTTTGGGCTTCTGCATACTCACACTGGGCAGTGCGTGTGTGCATATTCTCAACATCTGTTGCATGTTCTTTGTACATAGTATTGATGGTCTGCCACACAATGTGACTTTGGATGTACAAAGCGGTGATGGCAGTGTGAGGTGATGGAAGACTTGTTTCAGGTCCCAGGATGGCATCACATGGCAGTTCGCCCAGGACTTTTCTAATGTGGCACAGAGTCAAAGCCAATCAAACGTGACCAGGTCTTAATTTGGGTGGCAGGGTTGGGTAATGAACTGTTATGCATCATCAGCTATCCTGTTGTCAGTCAGTGGATCATGATTGTGTCTCTCATACAAGTATTTTCCTTGCCTATACCTTGTCTCCTACCTTACATTGAGCGTTGTGTCTCTGACATTTGTCCACAAGTAGAATTGTCATTATGCAGAGTTCTGTGTCATGTGACTCATGATGCATGCCATGTTGAGGAATGAGGCCAAATGATTTGCAGCTGATATGTCTGATGTGTACAGGTGACTGATATGTTTTCATTCTTCTCCTTGCTCACAGCATCATCATCTGAATCTGGAGGAGACACAGGCGCAGACCAGGCGGAGGGACACACCGACAGTGCCACCTGCTTTGAGGTGTCAGAGGGAGGCAGTGGCACAGAGTGTGAGGAGAGTCTGCAGGCCGGACGACATGTGACTGACACATCTTACCATGCCGACGAATCCGAGACAGACTCTCAGGAGGGGGTGGAATATGCAGCAATGGTCACTCATTCATCTTTGGCTGCCCTCCCCTCCTCCAGTCCCATCTCCAACCTCCCAGTCCTTGGTGTGCCTAGGGTCCGTGCTAGCCCCCGTGTCTCCTTTGTTCCCGGCACCGCAGCCCCTGCCCCTGTGTCCCCTGCTCCCCTCAGTGCTGAGACAGTGGACCTACTCCGGCAGATTGCAGTAGGTCAGACATCCATGCTGTCTGTCCTCCATGGACATACACAACTGACGACACAGGTGGTGTCGTTCATGGAGGGCATGTCATCAGCCATGTCTGATCTGCGTCGGAGTGTGGCTGCCATTGAATCAACACTGACGGCACCTCTCTACACCCAGCAGCATCTGTCCCCCCCTCCTTCAGAGCCATCCACCTCTGCCTCTCACATACCTACATAGCATACACGCACACGCCACAGGTCAGACACACCCAGTGCACACACACAGCATAAGAAGCTCAAAGCTCCACGCACACAGTCTCAAGGGCAAGTAGGCACACCCACAGGGAGAGGGGAGACACCTCACACACGCATCCACACACCCAGTAGGACAGACTCACAGCCCTGTACCTCCACCCCCAATGTGTCCCCGGGTTCAGGTGGTAGTTTTTCCGCCCTGGCTGAGGTGTGCAGCCAGGTTTTTGAATCTACTTTCGGCGATGCCCCAACCAGTGTGGATGAATCCACTACACCTGCACCCACTCCACCTGTCCTTCCCTCTCCTGTCCATGCGGTGCCGGATGATTCCACAGATGGTGCCCCCATAGTCAGCACAGCTGATTAAACGCCATGTGCAGGCAGGTTTGGGTGGGATGACACCCATGGAGCCACAAACTGTTGCAGAGACTCTATTGGACTGGCCATTGGCCTTTAATGAGCGAGGACTCTCATTTGCTTTTCTTTTGTGATTCCGCTGATTAAAGCTAATTTTTTCCTTTTCAGATTTGTAGTTTGTGTGATGATGTCTGTGACTGCTGGGTGCTGGTGTGATGTTCAAATTTAGGTCTTCTAAAATGTGTCTATCTCCTGAGGGTAATGAGTTTGACAATGGTATGTTTTTGATGTACGAGCTGGGCAGTGGTGGGCACTCTGATGCTGGACAGTGGTGGGCACTCTGATGCTGGGCAGTGGTGGGAAGTGGTGGGCACTCTGATGCTGGGCAGTGGTGGGCACTCTGATGCTGGGCAGTGGGGGGCACTCTGATGCTGGGCAGTGGGGGGCACTCTGATGCTGGGCAGTGGTGGGAAGTGGTGGGCACTCTGATGCTGGGCAGTGGTGGGCACTCTGATGCTGGGCAGTGGGGGGCACTCTGATGCTGGGCAGTGGTGGGAAGTGGTGGGCACTCTGATGCTGGACAGTGGTGGGCACTCTGATGCTGGGCAGTGGTGGGAAGTGGTGGGCACTCTGATGCTGGGCAGTGGTGGGAAGTGGTGGGCACTCTGATGCTGGGCAGTGGTGGGCACTCTGATGCTGGGCAGTGGTGGGCACTCTGATGCTGGACAGTGGTGGGCACTCTGATGCTGGGCAGTGGTGGGCACTCTGATGCTGGGCAGTGGTGGGAAGTGGTGGGCACTCTGATGCTGGGCAGTGGTGGGCACTCTGATGCTGGGCAGTGGGGGGCACTCTGATGCTGGGCAGTGGTGGGCACTCTGATGCTGGGCAGTGGTGGGCACTCTGATGCTGGGCAGTTGTGGGCACTCTGATGCTGGACAGTGGGGGACACTCTGATGCTGGGCAGTGGGGGGAAGTGGTGGATGTGTTTACTTTACATCAGTTAGACAAACGTTGACATAGCAGTCGTATGTCCCATACGTCTATTGCACTGGTGTTGTGCGGTGACGTACCGTACCCCGAGCTGGATGACGTACATGCGGCACGTATTACACTGGTGTTGTGCGGTGACGTACCGTACCCCGAGCTGGATGACGTACATGCGGCACGTATTACACTGGTGGAGTGCGGTGACGTACCGTACCCCGATGTCGATGACGTAGGTGCGGTACGTCTCCGTATTACACTGGTTTTGTGCGGTGACGTACCGTACCCCGAGCTGGATGACGTACATGCGGCACGTATTACACTGGTGGAGTGCGGTGACGTACCGTACCCCGAGCTGGATGATGTACATGCGGCACGTATTACACTGGTGTTGTGCGGTGACGTACCGTACCCCGAGCTGGATGACGTACATGCGGCACGTATTACACTGGTGTTGTGCGGTGACGTACCGTACCCTGAGCTGGATGACGTACATGCGGCACGTATTACACTGGTGGAGTGCGGTGACGTACCGTACCCCGAGCTGGATGACGTACATGCGGCACGTATTACACTGGTGGAGTGCGGTGACGTACCGTACCCCGAGCTGGATGACGTACATGCGGCACGTATTACACTGGTGGAGTGCGGTGACGTACCGTACCCCGATGTCGATGACGTAGGTGCAGTACGTCTCCGTATTACACTGGTGTTGTGCGGTGACGTACCGTACCCCGAGCTGGATGACGTACATGCGGCACGTATTACACTGGTGGAGTGCGGTGACGTACCGTACCCCGATGTCGATGACGTAGGTGCGGTACGTCTCCGTATTACACTGGTGAAGTGCGGGAGTGTGTGGCGCAACGTACCCAGACATGACAGTCGTGCAATGGAGATGTGCCCGTGTGGCAACACGTACAGGTATGTTGGAGTTCGTTGTACTCACCTTCTGCGCCGTCGTCGGTTTCTAAATACGAGGTGGTGGGCGTACAGGATAGGGATGACACGGACGATGGCGTTCATGTCCTGCTTGTCGTGTACCGGGTGCCGGTTTTGCCGGAGTGTGGGTTTACGGTAGTTTAGAGCTCTCGTAGCAAAAGAGCCGTACGGAGTGTGTTCAACACGGATCGTACTTCCTGGGTAGGAAGGCGCGGTCTATTTACGTACGGACGCTGCGTGGAGCGTCAGCCGACTGCAATTCGTATGGATTTCCGATTTGTACGGTGTTTTTTACGAGTCGTACGGAGTGACGCTTTAATTTGTGATCGTACTTGCTGAATCGTACGGGGACGCCTACAGGTGCGATTCGTACGGGAAAAAACGCTCCGAACAGCAATTCGGAGCGCTTTTTACCGGATCGGAATCGACACCCTAGTGTCTTCGCCCAGCTTAAAAGTTGATAATATTTAAACTTTGATAGTAAAGTGTTTGTATTTTCGGATAAGATCTCCCAATCCAGAAATTTTGTTCTGAGACAAAAGTTGCCCCCACTCTGTTATTCCTGCTGTTTTTAAAGGGAGCGCAAGTCTGTCTTTGAGGCACTCCGGGGTACCCGGCGAATCCCATATTGGGGCCATGCCACTAAAATAAGGGATATCCAAGGTGGATCTTATACAGTACCACGACTTGGCGGCTGACTTCAATATCTTCCGTTTTACTTTTTTGAAGTATTTCGGATGGCCGAATTTGAATAGAAAATGACTAGTTTTGTTTGTCATTATCTGTAAATACATTGGGTAATCGTTAAATGGGCCTAGCAGCGTCCTACTGGATTTAAATTGAAAAGCTCTGCAATATTCCAGGAGGTCAGGGCTAGCAATCCCCCCCTGTTCTTTCCTTCTCCTTATTTTACTCCAAGCAATTCTTGGTCTCTTTGAAGACCAAATAAAACTCGAGAGTTCTCCCTGGATTTTCTTTATGGTTTCCCTTTTAAAGTCCAACGGATTGGTCCAAAAGCAAAAGTAAATTTCGGCAAGATTGACATTTTAACTATGTTTGATTTACCCAACATCGTTAAGGGTAAACCACCCCATACTTTCAACAGCTTTTTAACCTCAACCTCTATTCTATGAATATTAATTTGGGCTGTCTTGTCCAAGTCCTTAACAAGGTCTATACCTAAGTATCTGATTTTATCCTTGCTATAAGGACTAGTAAATTGTTCGTTCCAGGTCATGATTTCAGTTTTAGTTTGATTAATTTGATAGCCAGAAATTTTCCCGAAATTAAATAGAGTCTCTTCTATTATTTTTAGGGCATCCTTCAAGTCGCTGGTGAAAATCATAAGATCGTCAGCGTAAAGGGCCACTTTTTTTGCCAACCTTGATAACTGAAGGGAGATATTAAAGGTTGATTCCTAAGATTTTCTGCCACAAGCTCGATATAGAAATTAAAAAGCAACGGGGAGAGAGGAAACCCCTGTCTTGTTCCTCTCTTTATCTGAATGTTTTCAGTAAGGTTACCATTAATTAAGATTTTTGCCTTAGGACAGCTATAAATACTTTCCACCATGTTCTGAATGTTTGCCCCTAGAATAAATTTCTTTAATACCTCACTTAGGTAGGTCCAATTCACTCTATCGAACGCTTTAGCCGTGTCAATAGTAATTATCGATAGGGGTAGCCTCTCACTAATGGCAATATCGATTGCTCCAATCAATTCATGTGTCAGCTCTTGTAGATGTCTTCCTGTCACAAAGCCCTTTTTATTGGTATTTATCAATGATCCTGCTATTCTCCCCAGTCTTTTTGCCATGATTTGGGTGAAGATCTTGTAATCACAGTTTAGGATAGATATTGGACGATAAGACTCGCATTTTTTAGGATTTCTTTTTACCAGGTTTTAACAAAATGGAAATCGTGGCATCATTCCACGACTCTGGGAGTTTACCCTTTTCCAAAAAGATCTTATTAAAAAGGACCGTTAAAGGGGGGACCAATATATCTCTTAATTATATATAGAACTCATTTGGGAGGGCGTCTGGGCCTGCTGCTTTACCTCTTTGTAGATTTTTTATGACACATTCTACCTCTTGAATTGTTATCTCTGCATTCAACTTTTCTCTCTCCTCCAGTAAAAGAATAGGGATATTTTGAGCATCTAGGAAGTTTCTTATTTCCTCAATTGAAGGGTTACAGTCCTCTGTGTAAAGATCTGCAAAGAAGGCGGTAAATTCTTGTTTTATTACAGCCTCCTCTGACCCATTATGTAGAGCATTACGAGGATCTATGCTGGCAATTTTATTTCTGGATTGATCCGTTTTGGTTTTCCAGGCTAGCATTTTTCCACAACCTTCCCCATATTCATAGTGGGCTAGTTTGCTACACTCCTATTTCTCTCTGACTCGATCTTCCAATATTTCTGATAGTTTTTCTTTTCGCTTCAGTCTCTCAGTTTCCAGGTCCAGTTCACTAGAAGAGGATCTATCCGCGAATATCTGCAGATCAAGTGATTTGATGCAACATTCCAGTTTCTGGATCTCATTTTTAAGACCCCTAGATTGATGTGTTGCCAAATTGAGGATTTTTCCCCTTATCACAGCCTTATATGCATACCCTTTTATTCGTGTCCTAGGGATCAACCATTAAACATTTTTGTAGATACCCTTTAGACACTTTTTATCTTTAATTTAAACCTCACAACACGCCCTTTTCACACAACCAGCTCCGCAGTCTTCTGGTGTCGTAGCACACCAAAGAGGCATTCGGCCTCTTTGGTGGGGCCCAATGATGAAGCATGACACTGACTAGGTCGGTGTGTGAGGGCTTTCTTTTTCACCCAAAAAGGGTGTGTGATCCCCCAGTTGCTTCGCTCCGTCTCTGTGGCTTCTTGAGACTTTGACCTCTCTTGCTTAAGTTGTTCAATAATTTGGGGATCTAAAAGAATTGTGCGGTCCATCGTCCATCTTGATATCATGATGCCATCCTTTAGTTGTATTGTAATCTGGACTGCCGAGTGGTCTGAAAGGTGAGCTGGGAGGTGAACCACTTTTAAAATCTTTTCTATTAACCCTTGATCTACTAGGAAGTAGTCAATTCTAGATCATACCTGTTGAGCGAAGGCCCCGCCAAGTAGAAAAGGGAGGCCACGCGAAGAGCAGAGGCCCAGCGTAGCGCAGAGGCCCAGCGTAGCGCTCACACGCCGGTGAGTGCCCGACCTAGGGAAGAAAGGCTGGGGAATGCAACTGGAACCAAATCTTGCTAAGAACGAGATTTTGAATGCGGCCGCCATTTTAAAGTCAGGCCTCTCCACCTATCCCCTGTCAGGGATAGCGGGCAGCCATTTTGAGGTCAGGCAACCTGGGTTTTTCCAACAAGCCCAAGCAAATTCAAGCCTCAAAATTGGAATTCAGCACCAAATCGAAGACAGAAGACAGGGTTTTCCATCAAACCCAAGTAAAGTCAAGCCCCGAAGGTGACGCTCAACGCCGTGAACCTACCCAGAGACGACAGGAGCATTGCAAAAGGGAGGATATCCCTCTATTCCGAGTAAAGAGACTGTTCATAAACTCGAAGTAAGCAAGGCACAAGAGAACGATGCCGGGATCGCCATCCAGAAGAGCCCACAGCCCAGCTGCGATCAACAGACCAGGCATGATTCTCCTATCTACGCCCCCCAAACCGCTTGCACTCGTGGCTGGAGGGGGAATGGGCCTCCGATGGCAGGAATGGCTCGAGGATTTCGAGGACTTCATGCAAGGGTCTCAGGTCACAGAAGAGGATCAGACATTAATTGCCCTGCGCAACCTTGTAGGGAAGGAAGTTAGCCAGCTCATCAAAGAATTGCCTACCAATGATACACCAAGGTACGTGATGCTCTGAATAAAAAGGTTTTGCACAAGAAAAACGTAGACTACGAAAGATACACCTTCAACCTAGCAGCGCAGGAGAAAGATGATCCAATGAGCACGTTCATCACAAGACTTCGGCGGCTTGCTCGATACTGTGATTTCGACAACTTTTCCACGGAAGACGCACTCAGACTGCGCATTATAGAGGGATGCCAGTCAGAATCTCTCAGAAGACGACGTCTCAAGAAAAGTTATACCCTAGATGAAATAGAAGAGATGACCAGGGTTCACGACCAGGCAGAAGAACATGCGAAGAAAATGGAGGCGGGAACAGGCATTCCGACTTCATTCACGCGTCACCCGTCGACACTCTCGTGAAGGACAGAGGACATCACAACCCAAGACACATCACCCACATGCTGGTCGGAGACGTCAGGACTCCAACAGAAGAGACCGAAGACGGGAACGTCAATTCAAATGCTACCGGTGCGGCTATGACTTCCCACACACTGATGCATGTCCCGCGCTCGGACAACAATGCTGAAAATGTGGGAGAGACAATCATTTTGAGAATGTGTGCGGAGAATATCGGAAAGACAAACAAAAAGATCAGGTCAGCACCTCTCGCCCGACAACTGCGAGACACCATGCCAAAGCAGTCCATGACCGACGAGAATCGTCCGTCGGATCCTCGCGATCGAGCAAAGAATCACGGAGGTCACAGTGGCTGAGGAGATCACCGTCACAGGAGTCAAGGTCACCGTCACCTATGTCACAAGATAGCGATGAGTACATTTGCATGGTGGCTGACCCAGATAAACTGAAGAAGTATCCACGACTGGACATCTGTGTAGGAAACCAAGCGACGAAATTTGTGCTGGATAGTGGCGCCTCTTTAAACTACATCCCAGTGACTGAGTACCCGAGGATGAAGCCGACCCCTCCATTCAGCCCAGCCCATGTAAGGGTGTATACCTGGATGTCTAAGAAGCCGCTTCCATGCCTAGGGAAATTTGCAACCACTCTTACTCACAAGGGTCACACCATACCCGCCGCATCCATGTAATTGAAGGACCTGAAGCAGACTGCCTCCTCAGCCTCCCCTCCGCTGAGCGACTCAGACTAGTAGAGATTCTCTATCGAGTAAATGACGACCCAGACATCATCCACAAATTCCCCAAATTGTTCACTGGGCTTGGGAAAATGACTCGATGTCAGGTACATTTACACATCAACGAGAAGGTGACTCCTGTTGCTCAGCACCACAGCCATTCCACCTCCAAAAGGCTGTAGAAGATGAACTACAAGAACTCTTACAGGCAGACATAATTGAGAGAACGGACGGACCTACTCCTTGGGTCTCCCCAGTAGTGATCGTGACAAAGTGCGCCTGTGTATGAACATGCGGGTACCGAATACCGCCATAGATCGAGAGCCTCACTCTGGACCACATTTGAGTGATATAATCGCGTCTTTCAATGGAGCCCGAGTCTTTTCCAAGCTGGACCTTAATAAAGGATACCACCAGCTTGAGCGACATGAAAAGTCACAATCCATCACCACTGTTGCCACTCATCTCGGACTTTTCAGATATAAGCGGTTCAGTTTCGGAGTCTCTTCTGCCGCGGAGATATTCCAGGAAACCATAAGAAAGACAATTCACCACATCCCCAATGCACTGAACTATAGCGACGACATCTTAGTATATGGTGCAATAGTGCAAGATCATGACACGGCACTAGATAGAGTCTGTCACGCCCTCCTAGATGCCAATCTCACCCTGAACAAAAAGAAATGTGAATTTCATAAGTCCACGCTAAAATTACACATATTTTCAGGTGCAGGGATGAAACCAGACTCAGAGAAAATAGCGGCGCTGAATGACATGAAAAGCCCGCAGGATGTTGGTGATGTTCGGTCTTTTCTAGGAATGGTGAGCTACTGTGCTCAATACATAAGAGACTACGCCACAATTAGCTACCCATTGCGCAACCTCACCAAGCAAGGGCAGCCATTCCAGTGGACTCCACAATGTGAACAAGCATTTCGGGAGATCAAGAAAGCTGTGGAATCTGCGGATAACCTAGCTTATTTTAATCCTAAGAGGAAAACAGAGATCACGGTCGACGCCAGCCTGTCGGTCTAGGAGCCATCCTTGCGCAGTTTGATAATGACACCGATCAGAGGCACGTCGTCGTGTATGCCAGCAGAAGTTTGACCGATACAGAAAGAGCGTACTCTCAACCTGAGAAGGAAAGCCTTGCCATCGTCTGGGCTTGTGAACATTTCCACATCTTTGTGTATGGCAAGCACTTCACGTTGGTCACGGATCACCAGGCACTAGTCACCATTTTCGGCAACCCGCGAGCAAAGATGCTTTCCCGGATAGAACGATGGGGTTTGCGTCTTCAGGAGTACATGTATACCATTATACACAAACCCGGGAAGTCTGCTAACCCGGCGGATTACATGTCTCGACATCCCAAACCCTCATGTGCATCGGACCCGTCGCTTGCGGAAGAATACATTCACTTCGTGGTTGACCAAGCCAGACCACCGGCTGTCCCACTGGAAACCATCTGTGCGGTCACTGCACAAGATGGTGTTTTGCAACGAGTGAAGCATCTACTGCAAACAAACACCTGGAGGCACTCCAATGAGGATGAAAACAGAGATCCAGGTGAAAAGCATGAACTGAGTGCATTCAAACATGTGAAGGACGAGCTATCCATCACAGCGGATGGACTTGTGCTCCGGGACCAAAGAATAGTCCCCAAGCAACTCCGTTAAGGCGTAATCAATCTAGCGCACGAAGGACATCGTGGCATGGTGGCCACCAAAAGAGCACTCCGAGAGAGGGTGTGGTTCCCGCTTATGGATCAGATGGTGGAACTGACTCTCAAAGACTGTCCTCAATGCCAACTGGTGAGCCAAGGAGAACCCCCAGCTCCTCTTCAAATGTCCACGCTACCCACTGGTGTCTGGCAAGACATTGCTCTGGATTTCTTCGGGCCTCTACAATCGGGAAAATACATTCTAGTCATTATGGACAAATATTCAAGATTCCCATTTGCGCAGTTTGTTTCATCTACCAAAGCTGCCACTACCATCGCTATCATGGACGAAGTGTTCTCTGCCTGGGGCATACCGAAAAGAGTCAAAACAGACAATGGCCCACCGTTCAACGGTCACGAGTTCGGAGAGTTTGCTGAACATCTTAATTTTAAGCATCGAAAGATCACTCCTCTGTGGCCGCAAGCCAACGGAATGGTTGAACATTTCATGGGCACTCTGAAAAAGACACTCCAACAAGCGGGCCTCGACAAAAAGGATCCGCAGGTGGCCCTCAATGAAGTCCTCAGGGCCTACCGCACAACTCCCCATGCGACCACTGGAACCACCAGCAGTCCTCTGCCAAGATCCGAGAGTCAGCATGAGTCTGAGACCGAGGCTGCAGAGGTGCATCTCAGGCCTCGACGAACCATCCGCAGACCTGCACGGCTGATTGAAGAACTATAGACATTTCATAATTTAAGTTGCATTTGTTTAAGAAGAGGGGAGCTGTAATGTGGTCAGTAGTTTAGTGGTTAGAGGGTGGAGACGTGGGAGGGACAGGAAAGGGAGGACCGGGGATAACAGGAAAGAGGGTCAGTTAGAGTAGGGACGTTAGGGGAAGGGTCGAGTAATAAAGTTGGTGCAGATAGAATACCTGTGTCCAGTGTCCTCATTGCTCGAGGGACACTGCACTAACTTACCTGTCGTATCCTTGGGTTCCGATAAGAATAGCCGCCTTAACCAGGAGTCGGCGTTCATGCCGGATCTGTATATAACTGCCCGCCCACTCAGTCATGTGATATAGTATCTGTGTGCAGAGAAGACAGACTAGGCGGATCTCGCCGTCTGTGCTTGTAGGGATTTCAAGTACATATAGAGAGCACTCCGAGTCTGTGAAAGATGTGGTGAATTAATAACCATGCCTATAAATAGGAAGGTAAGGCCAGATAAATGGTGATATGTGAACTCTAAAATATTATCAAACCGGTCAAGGAAAAAAGACAGAGGGCCAGAGGTATGTCCATCCCAGACGAATGACGGATGTAAGGAGGAGACCAGGGTGATCGAGGGACTGTACAGTGCTAGATGTCTGGTGACAGTGACCCAGTATGTGAGATGAGCAAACGTCTTGGTTGATGCTCATAGTTATGCTTACATTTTTTTAAATTATATTGGAAGATTTATGGGCTTCAGCTATAACTAAGAAGAGGTTTCTAGAGAATAGCTGACTAGTGTGGTGACTATGGAGAGAGGAACATTTATAATCTCCATAGTTCAATGCAATACATACCTGGACGGTGTAGTGGCTATCTGAGATTACTCCTATCTTACAATTCTCAAGCATTGAATAGGATGGCATTTTCCCATGGTAAATCCTTGTTTAATCCCTGTTTATAGGTGTTCAAGCTAAAAATCCAGAAAACCTCAAGTTTTTTCCGAATGTTTTTGCTTCTAGACTCATTGGCGTTCTGGATTTTCTCTAGGATGTTGAGGAAAATTGAATTTTGCCTTGTTATATGTGCCTACGTGTTCCCCATCCTATGTTATATGTGCATGATCGATATGCATATATCCCCCTATGATCGATTTAAGACGCAATTATAGTTGTGTCCAATTCTAGTATGCCAGTATCCAGTTCTCGTGAAAGCAACGAGTACTAGGCCTATGATGCCACGTTTTACATTATGCACGTTAATTCACCGCATTGTCCCCGTTTCTAGGCCTCAAAAGGGCCCGGACACCAGATTCAAGCTCCAGTCTCCTGAACCCACTCCGAGGAGCGATGCAGCCCCCACCTGCATCCCTGACCCTTCACTTACTTCCTGCCGCGCAGCGCGGTGCCCGGCCTGGCTCTGCCTGCCTGTCTGCCAAGAATATGTTATGCCTCCAGTTATCAGTTCAGCTCTCCGTCTTCACATTCCTAAGCTAACGAACCGCATAAACAGCTTCAGCTATAGTCTAGTCTTTCTGTCTTCATGCAAGAGAATTACTGTATTAATATTCATAGAAGATTCATAGCACACGCAATACATGTAGAATATATGCATGCACCAGCCTTAGTGTCAAGTAGCCTTTGCCCTGATAACTTTTAGATTCTATCAACATGTACTCCAAACACCAGATACCAGATATGTTATAGGTACATGTCGTCCTGACACCGCAGACTTTAGTCTCCTCTTCTAGTGCAGAAGTCATAGCCCCCAGTTCTCCCCGGTAACACGTCATTGCCCGTTTGCGCGCACCACTAGGTTAAAGGTCCCAGCTACTCAGGTAGCCCCCTCCATGTTTCCGCCCACTTTATGACACTTCTATGACGTTCACATCACATGTCTACGTACACGCCCTGTGCACGCCTTCTCTTCACGCCCATGTCTTCTTATCTTACGCTTGTCATAAGTTACGCCTACTGTATGTAATGTAATAGAAATGTCTTACTATATATATGTTGAATTGTGATGAAACGGGTGCAGCTGCCTTCCTTCCTATTTTATTTCAGGCTGTCCCGTTCCAGTCCCTTCCCCTTTGCCTGAATAAAGCCTGTTCAACTCGGATACATCGGATCCTGCCTCTTATTTATTGAGCTATCTGTTATTGTTAATATATTCAAAAATAGTACCGGTAATTAATTATTTATTTACCACATAAATGGCGCCCGAATAGGGACGTGCCCCTTCCTCACGCGCTGGCGATGTACGCAGGTCCCCTGACCCTCTGCAGCCGTGACGGAACTCTACTGCGCACCGGCAGATATTTCTGCTTCAAGTCTCCCTCAGGCCCACGGAGGAGACGGAGACTGCGGTCCGGCATCCAGACGAAGCGGTGTGGAATGCGGTTCGTCCCGACCAGAGCCCAAGCCGAGAGTCAAGGTCCGAAGTATCCGGAGGCCCACCTGTTTCTGAAATCCGAAGTTCGTAGTCCGACGTCGTAGCAGTCCAGTCCAAGTCCGAGGCCTTCCAGTTTCTGCTTCCCGGTGAGTACCGTCGCGGGGGAAGTATCTAGACAGGATCATTAGTTTGTTCCTGGTCCGTTGGGTTTGGGTACACAGATCCAGTCCGAAGTACTCACCTAGGTGGGTACGGTATGACGTGTCTCTTTATGGGACCGGTATGTTCTGTACTGTTTTAGCAGTGCATCCAGTAATTCTAGTAAGTTTCGTTCTCGAGAAATTCATGTGTTCTGTTTTCAGTGTACCAGGTAGTATTTCTGTTCGAACTGTTTTTAATGTATTTCTATGTCGTGGTATGAGTGATTTGTTTGCCATATTATTACTGTGATTATTGTGTATCGTGTTCCAAGTGTATTACCGAAATGCCTCTGTTCTCGAAATTACGTCAGTTAAAGACCAGAAAAGGGTTACTCGAAGAAGCAGTTCCTGTCCCTCCTAGGGACAGTCCAGGACATTTTATGTATCACAAGCATGGCTTAGATGCCATAATATATCTAGACTTATGGGCGGACTATACCAAGGAACTAGAAGAGAAATATAGATGGCCCGTATCAGGTACATGGGATGCCGAGTGCATCATGAGAGTAGAAGAAGCATTATGGAAAAAGAAAGCCAGACAGTCCCAGAAAGATGCCATCGAGTTATGGCGCAAAGAATCTCATAAAAGAACCGAAAAAAAATTCAGAAAAACAGAATTAAGTAGGGAATCCTCAGAAAGAGCCCAAGAAAGGGAATTAATAGAAGAAGGTGAACGAGTTAGAGCAGAACAGTCAGACAGACAGAGAAATGCCCTTATTAAAGGTATGTATCCTCTTCTTGCCAAGGGCTTGCCGAAGGCAACCCCGGAAGCACCCTGTAATTTACCGCCACCATTGGTCCCGATTAAGCTACGTCATAAACCGACCGCAGCTGACATATTTCTTTCGTCCCATTTGGACGACACCGTCCCAGCCTATGCAAATCCTGTTCCGCCTGCTCCCGTTAATAATGTAATTCCTGTCCCGCCAACTACTGTTCCCGGGGGTCAAGTTCATATTCCAGCACCCCCGGACCAGCCCACAGTAAATGTACCCGTTTTACCAGTCACTCTGCCAGCCCGTACAGTATTAACTGACGATTCCAGCTCAGGAGGGGCTGAAGGAGGTGCTCCTATCACCCCGCCTCAAGTTAGACGACTGACGCTGCATGACGTAGCTTTACAGCGTACGCCAAAAGTGGCGACATACACAGATCTCAAGCGACTTCTTACTGACTGTATATATGATCCAGTTCCAGGCGAAGATCACATGATCTTATATTCAGTACGTTTAAGACGGGTGGCCAGCTTTTTGATCACCCTGCCTGATATGAAGGAACATCTAAACAGAATATATCGTTTTATCCGTACAGGAGAGAATCCAGGAAGTATTCACGAAGCTATGTCGCAAAGGAAAGCCAAGGTTCAACTTATGATTTTAAAGTTCTTGATTAACTGTTTAATAAGAGAACAAGATTATCCAGATAAAGACCAAGACGAGATGAAAGTCCTGACCAGGTGGAGTGACAATATAGCCGAGGGAAAACACAAGACACAAGGTAGTGTAGAGAGTTTGTACAAGAAAATTCGTAAGGAAATAATACGTATACACCAGAAAGAGGAAGCAAAACGAGCAACCGAGAAAGAGAATGACTCTTCCAGTGAAGAGGTAGACAGCGAGAATCCCTCCAGAATAGCGTATGTAGGTAGAACTAGACTTTCCGACCGATATTCGCGCCTAGATTACAAGAAAGTTTTTCCTCCTCCAGTACCAGAACAGTGTTCTCTTGAGCAAGTATTCCAAGCCACCGATCACATTCTGAAATTACGAATAGGTTATAGCGAGCTTAGTACAATGCATGAACAAGAACTAGCCCGATCAGCAGTCCGATGGACTAGTGATTCTATCACGTTTCCAGATGAAATAGTGGCCCAAATGTTCCTGAAACTGCCCCCAGCCGAGCAACGTCTGGTGGGCACATATATGATTCAACACCTCATTACACTGTATGAGGAACAGCATTCTGATCCAGGTCCGCTACATGATGTACTGAACGAGTTACTCCAAAACAAATGGAAAGGTCTAGGTACCGATTTAATTAGTGTCATACTAGAACAGCGCCACAAGTACCGAACGTTTCTGAATCCACATTTTGTTCATGTCTCACCCCCAGAAAATAAATCATTCTACATAGACAGACAGAATCCGTTACGAGAAGTACATCCAGTTAAGGTAGAGGGGGGTGGTCTAGAACGAGTATTTGTTTACACCCCTATCACGAAAATAGAACTCTTGGAAATGAAAAAGTTAATTCCCTGTCACGATAAAGATCCAGCAGGGTTTCACCGTGAATTAAAGGACATGCTCCGTATGGGAGAATACACGTATCCTGATATCATTAAAATGTTAAAGGTCCTGTTGCCTGCGGGCATATATGAAAAACTCAAAGAAAAAGAATGGGAGGTGGGAGAGAAAAAGATAGATTGGACAGCATTAGAAACTGAAGATAATACACGAGTACCAGGTACCGGTCTTGGGGATAAAGCTAAAGCTTTGCCCGAATTGTTAATACAAGTCTTGCCAAGATTACTAGCCACGAAAAAGGAAGATTGGGATGCCATCTCAGCCTGTAAACAGAAACAAGATGAAGATACTAGTGATTTTTATTCTAGATTTGAGAAATGTTTCATTATTAATAGTGGTCTGAAAACAAGTAGTGAGTCGTATCCCCATCTTTTTGTTACCAAACTAGTCGAGAATTCAAGTCCACAAGTTAAAAATAGAGTACTGAAAGTCGAAAGTACCTGGCAAGCTAATACTCCGTCACAAATGCTCCAGATGCTCCAGTATCACCAGAACAGAATCAGGGAAGAGCAGGAACACGAAAAGAGACGTATGAAAGACACGAAAATGAAAGTATTAGTTTGCCAATCTGTTCCACAAGACAGTCAGAAGAGGGGTCCGAATCAAGCCAGTCATCCGACAGCTCCCGTTAAAGGGACATGCAATTACTGTAAACAGCCAGGTCATTATATAAACGAATGTGCAGTTCTGAAACACAACATAGCTACTGGTAAGACAAAAGAGAGACCAAGTCCGCATAGACAAGAACAAGTTTCACAGACTTCCCAGCCACCGCAGAATGCACAACAGACAGCTACAGTACCGCAGCCTATCGCTGCAACACAACACGTTACACAGCAGATGTACCAGTATGCACAGTCAGAGTATCCAGATTATCAGCCGTATTCATGAAACAGCCTAGAGAGGGAGGTAGGCTTGCCTCTCATCGAGATTCCTGTAGATCAAGAGGGTCCCTATGTACACAGTCAAGTATTAGGGATAGACAGAAAGTTTCTGATTGATACAGGGGCAAGTAGGACTACCATCAGTCATGACGAGGTTCCAGGGGCTCCGCTCTCAGGCTCTAGAAATGTTTCCCTTGGATTTTCAGGAAAGCCTATTGTTAATGAAATATCGAAACCAGTTACTCTAGAAGTCGGTCCATTGTCCCGAACTACAGACTTGTTACTCACGAAATCATGTCCAGAAAATTTATTAGGCATTAGGACCCTGAAAGAATTAGGAGCAGTAATATGCTGCTCCCCAGAAGGGGTGCGATTGTTCCTGAGAGATTTTAAAGGTCATTATGTATTACGTGATTTTGATCCAAGATTATTGAATGTACCGCAGCATTTATGGGCGCAAGGTCCAACTGATGTAGGTTGTATGCATATCACACCCCATCGTGTTACCCTGAAGCCAGGTGTTGTATTACCACGAATCCGACAGTACAAATTGCCACCTGAGGCTGTAGCAGCCTTATCTAAAATTATTGACGAGCTTATTGTTCAAGGAGTGGTTGTAGAGACTGACTCCAATATATGTAATTCTCCTATCATTCCGATTCTGAAACGTACTGATCCAAATGCACCTCCAGTTTATCGATTAGTGATCGACCTTCGAGAACTTAATAAATGTATCATACCCCAGTACCCAGTGGTTCCAGATATTTCTTCCCTATTGACAGCAATTGATTCTGAAGCTACGTTCTTTACAGTTATCGATCTCAAGAACGCATTCTTTAGTGTCCCCATTCATCCAGACAGCCAGTTCCTTTTCGGATTCTGTTTAAATGGAAAAAGCTATAAATTTACACGAGCTCCTCAAGGTTTCACAGAAAGTCCTAGTATTTATAGTCAAGCACTTAAAAGACAACTAGACAATATTCACATGCCAACTGACACTGCCCTGCTCCAGTATGTCGATGATCTACTGATCACAGCCCGTTCTGAACGTGACTGCGAACGTGCGTCACTTACAGTCTTGTATTTCTTGGCCGAGATGGGGCACAAGGTGTCCCCTTCCAAATTGCAATTCTGTGTCCAGCAAGTGGTCTACTTAGGACACTTACTGTCCAAGAGGGGTAGGCAGTTGACACCTGACCGTATCCAGTTAATAGCACGTCTTCCACAGCCCAAGACACAGAAGGAGGTACGAGCTTTTATCGGCCTCACTTCTTACTGCAGACAATGGATTCCTCAATATGCATTTCTAGCCAAGCCACTGATACAGTTAACGACACAGGAGGCAGCCGTACCGACTGTCCTCCCTTGGACCCAGGAACATACACTTGTTTTCAATGAGTTAAAGAAAGCTTTATGTAATGCACCCGTTTTAGCAACACCGAACTACAGTAAGCCTTTTACACTTTTTGTTACTGAACGTGATGGTACTGCATTATCTGTTCTCACACAAGATCAAGCAGGACAATACAAGCCCTGTGCTTATTTTTCTAGCACATTAGACCCAGTAGCCCAGGCTCTGCCTGCGTGCCTCAAGTCAGTTGCAGCCACAGCACTAGCTATCAGACAAAGTGATTCCATAGTGTTAGGACATTCCCTGACAGTACAAGTTCCACACTCCGTGGAAGTTCTTTTAAACCGAACACAGACCCAGCACTTGACAATTGCACGTTTAACAGGTTATGAACTGACACTGTTTCAGCCACACATAGAAATCAGACGCTGCAACATTTTAAATCCAGCTACACTGTTACCGTCAGTTACTTCAAATCCTGCCACACATGACTGTGTGGAAGTTGTTAACACTACGACAAAACCAAGACAAGACTTGACAGACATTGCATTACCTAATCCCGACCTGACACTTTATGTGGATGGTTCATGTATGAGAACAAATACAGGAGAACTAGTAGCCGCGTATGCAGTGACTACTGAAACTGAAGTTATAGAAACACATCGTATTGACACCCTGTCTGCTCAAGCAGCAGAGCTTGTCGCTCTGACCCAAGCCTGCATACGTGCCAAGAACCTGAAAGTTAATATATACACAGATTCACGTTATGCATTCGGAGTCGTACACGACTTTGGAGTGCTCTGGCAAGAAAGAGGTTTTATGACTTCTCATGGAACCAAGATTCAGCATGGCCCCCTCATTCAAGCTCTGTTAGATGCAATACATTTACCGACAGCTATCGCCATCATGAAGTGCAAGGCACATACGAAAGCCACTGACATCATTTCCCAGGGTAACGACCTGGCAGATCGAACAGCCAAGCTTACAGCCCAGACTCCAGACATTCCAGTTAACACGACACCGACACACATTCCAGATCAGACTACTTGTATGACCGTTAAGGACCCTACACAAGATGTAATAGATATACAGTTACATGCCACTCCAGATGAAATCAAGAATTGGTCTGAACAAGGAGGGGTCCAGACAGATCAAGGATGGTTGACAAAGGGAAAAGCCACATGGTTTCTCCCCGACTCTATGGTTCAAGTCATTATTAACACCGCACATAGTCCAGCACACTTAGGAGAAAAAGCCATGTTAGACAGTATCCAGAACCTCTGGTTCAACAAGCATTTACGAGCAGCAGCCAAACAGAAAGTGCGTACCTGCATGATCTGTTGTCAGTTCAATCCAGGTAAAGGTGTCCCGGTGGAACAAGGTGGATTCCATCCTCCTGACCACCCTTTTGAAGTCCTCCAGATGGATTATATTCAGATGGAGCGATGTCGAGGTTTCAAGTATGTTCTCGTAGTTGTATGCGCTTTGTCCAGGTGGACAGAAGCATATCCAGTTCCAGATTACACAGCCGCGACCACTGCCAGGCAGTTGGTTCATGAGTATTTCCCCCGCTATGGATTACCTAGGGTCGTGTATTCAGATAACGGCCAGCCATTCTCATCCGAGCTCATGAAACAAGTTTCCCTTCTGTTAGGGTACCAGTGGAAGTTCCATTGTGTACGCCATCCTGAAGCTGCCGGTCTCGTAGAGAGACATAACCAGACTCTGAAAATCCGCATCGCCAAAGTATGCGCAGAGAAAGGCGTAGATTGGATGGTAGCACTGCCAGTCGCCCTTTTTTTATGAGAATGGTAGCTCATTCCCGTTCAGGTCTATCTCCATATGAGATAGTGTTTGGTCGACCCCCAAATATGTGGGGTACACCTAGACCACGTACAATTACCGATGTTGACAGTAATATGCTGACAGATTATTTGGCCGCCTTGATGTCTGCACTACAATCTTGTCGTTCACAGGTTGCTGCTGCATTTCCAGACAACACCGAAGTGAAACCGCACGAGGTCGTTCCAGGTGACTTCGTCCTTGTGAGAAATTTTGATCGTTCAAGTCCGCTGGAGCCCCGTTGGAAGGAGCCCCGCCTTGTTCTTCTCACCACCCGGACAGCAGTGAAAGTCGAAAACAGAAAAGGGTGGCTACACGTGAGCCACGTCAAGAAATTCCATGGACTTAAAGCAAAAACTTTTCTCAAAGACTGCCCCGTTCTCAAGGACTGCCCAGGCACTGAATCTAAACTTCCCCTGTTAGAGAAAACTCCGCAGCAGGAGTATAAAACAAAGTTGAGGTCTAGTAAGTCAGCCAGTTTAATTGTCTAAGTCCCTCTCGGGTGAAACGGTTAGACAGGTTCCTGACATGTATGAGATAGACCCACACAGTGAGAGAGTTAGTCAAAACTCTAAGAGATGTATCATTACTCTGTTTTTTTTATTTATTCTGAGTCTTATGGTTACTTGCATAAGTTATGCTTTACATTTATGTTTTCCTATTTCACATGTACATATGTTTTCTAATGTTACAGTAGAGCACACATTTAGTGACCTGCCTCCTCACGAGTTATCATATCGTCTTGCTATGCGTAATAATACTTTTATCCGAATGCTGCACTATTCACACCAGACCAGCAATGCCACTAATTGTTGGGTGTGTGGTCGACTCCCCCCTTTCCAGACATCGAAGGGAGTTCTGCCACTCTTTCCCTATCCATTTTCACACAATGGTTCGTGTGGAGCATGGTCCACGTTAACGTCATCCTCAAATGATATGTCCCTTCTGAATAGAACATGTTTCCCAGACAAGCAAAGTCTTTCCCATAGAACAGGGTTAGATCTAGAAAATGAAGTATATGATTTAGGTAATTATTCCTCGAATTTCATGGTTCTGAATGTTCAGTCCGAGACTACTCCAGATTTGCCTGCTATTTCAGTTCTACCAGTTAAAGGCGAATTATGTGTCAGAAAGAATGGTTCTGCACATGTAGGACATAGTGATTGCACCACTATGGTCGAGTATAGTGACAGTGGGAAATCTATTTTCAAAGCCTCACGTCATTCTTATTTTGTGTGTGGTCAGACCGCATATGTACGTCTGCCCCTAGATTGGGATGGAACATGTTATATTGCCTTCCTACTGCCACCAGTTTTTCTAGCCCCATCCGATTATCACAGAAACACACATCTAGTACACGTTAGACATAGAAGGGAGATCGAGTCCCCAATTGTCGATCAAACTGAAACTGCCTTAGAACAATATCAAGGCTTCAATAAAGGTTTCTTTTTCTTCATAGGTCCTGTCCAGAATAGTAAGTTAATACGTAGGCTAACCAGAACCCTTGAAGCAGTAGTGAATGAGACTACTTCCGCTCTAGGTAACTTGACTGAAGAGCAATCTGCTATTAGATTTGTCGTGCTCCAGAATCGTCTCGTCCTTGACGTCATACTGGACGATAGGGGAGGAGCTTGTAGAGTCATCGGATCTAGTTGCTGCATTTTCATTCCTAATAACGCACCGTCTGTTTATTCAGCTATAACCAGACTTCATAAAATTGCCCATCAGTTACACCAGAATCCAGGCACCTGGACATGGTCCGGTTGGCTCTGGAGTATAATATCTGCCTGGGGATGGAAAGTATTGTCATTCCTGGGTATAGCAGTAATGATCATATTCAGTTGCTGCCTCTGTTTACAATGTGGCCCTGCGATTTGCGGCTTGTGTGCTACCTCTTGTATTCCTAGTCCTAAGTCCCGTTCCAAGACAATTCGAGACGAGCAAATGATGCTATATGAACAGAAAGATGGAATCATGAATATTGATGTTTCCTGATGGAAACGTAGGGCACAAGGAGGGAATGAGGAAAATTGAATTTTGCCTTGTTATATGTGCCTACGTGTTCCCCATCCTATGTTATATGTGCATGATCGATATGCATATATCCCCCTATGATCGATTTAAGACGCAATTATAGTTGTGTCCAATTCTAGTATGCCAGTATCCAGTTCTCGTGAAAGCAACGAGTACTAGGCCTATGATGCCACGTTTTACATTATGCACGTTAATTCACCGCATTGTCCCCGTTTCTAGGCCTCAAAAGGGCCCGGACACCAGATTCAAGCTCCAGTCTCCTGAACCCACTCCGAGGAGCGATGCAGCCCCCACCTGCATCCCTGACCCTTCACTTACTTCCTGCCGCGCAGCGCGGTGCCCGGCCTGGCTCTGCCTGCCTGTCTGCCAAGAATATGTTATGCCTCCAGTTATCAGTTCAGCTCTCCGTCTTCACATTCCTAAGCTAACGAACCGCATAAACAGCTTCAGCTATAGTCTAGTCTTTCTGTCTTCATGCAAGAGAATTACTGTATTAATATTCATAGAAGATTCATAGCACATGCAATACATGTAGAATATATGCATGCACCAGCCTTAGTGTCAAGTAGCCTTTGCCCTGATAACTTTTAGATTCTATCAACATGTACTCCAAACACCAGATACCAGATATGTTATAGGTACATGTCGTCCTGACACCGCAGACTTTAGTCTCCTCTTCTAGTGCAGAAGTCATAGCCCCCAGTTCTCCCCGGTAACACGTCATTGCCCGTTTGCGCGCACCACTAGGTTAAAGGTCCCAGCTACTCAGGTAGCCCCCTCCATGTTTCCGCCCACTTTATGACACTTCTATGACGTTCACATCACATGTCTACGTACACGCCCTGTGCACGCCTTCTCTTCACGCCCATGTCTTCTTATCTTACGCTTGTCATAAGTTACGCCTACTGTATGTAATGTAATAGAAATGTCTTACTATATATATGTTGAATTGTGATGAAACGGGTGCAGCTGCCTTCCTTCCTATTTTATTTCAGGCTGTCCCGTTCCAGTCCCTTCCCCTTTGCCTGAATAAAGCCTGTTCAACTCGGATACATCGGATCCTGCCTCTTATTTATTGAGTTATCTGTTATTGTTAATATATTCAAAAATAGTACCGGTAATTAATTATTTATTTACCACAATGTACCATTTCATATCCTTGGAGGTGTGTTTGAACTCAATATAGTGTTTGACCATGGGTGCATTCAGTTTAGAGGTGCGAATGGCAGACCGATGTTCTGTTAACCTAGTGGCAACAGCCCTGCTGGTTTCCCCTACATAACCAAGACTGCAGGGGCAGGTTATGAGGTAAATAACATTGCTCATTTTGCAGTTACACATGGTATTAGATTGGATCAAGTACCCATTGTGTGTGAAGGAACGTCCCTCGATAGCACCCTCACATGCCTTACATTAGAAATGTAGACATCTGTAGGTGCCTATGATGGGTGCATTTCCATCAATGGGTTTTTGAGCAAATGATGTCTTCTTGTCAAAGCGTGAGTGCACTATAAGGTCCTTGATGTTTTTGTTATGCCTATGTGCAAAAAGAGGCTTTCTGAGTTTCTTGTCTGTATGTTGATCAGTATTGAGTATGTGCCAATTTGCATTGACTATCTGTCTTACCTGGTTGTTCAAAGTCGAATGTTTAGTGACACATATTAATTCCTCTGTTTTATTGTTGGGGGCCTTTGATCTGAGTAATGAGTCCCTGTCATAAAATCGAGCGCGTTTGAAAGCCTCTCGCACCAACCTATGGGGGTACCCTCTCTCTAGAAATTTCTATTTCATGGTGTCAGCTTGGGTGTCATAGTTGTCATTACTCAGGTCAAAGGCCCCCAACAATAAAACAGAGGAATTAGTATGGGTCTTTCCACTGTAAAGTCCATCCTCTGTAGGGAAATGGACCACCAAAGCAGTTTGGGATTTTCACCCTTCATCTGATTTAGCCACAAAAGGGGCTTATGGTCTGTCTGAATCTTGAAGTGAGTACCAAACAAGTATGGCCTCAGCTTCTTCAGGGCCCAAACCACAGCAAAGGCCTCCCTCTCAATAGCTGACCAATGTATCTCTCTAGGGTTAGCCTTCTGCTAATAAAAGCTATTGGCTGGTCTTGACCATCTTTATTCAATTGTGAAAGAACAGCACCCACACCCAATTCAGAAGCATCTGTTTGAACAATGAATTCCTTGGAGTAGTCTGGACTTTGCAGAATAGGTGCAGTGCACATGGCCTGCTTCAGGTCATCAAATGCCTTTTGACAGCTTACTGTCCACTGAACTTTCTTTGGCATTTTCTTGGAAGTTAAGTCATTAAGAGGAGTCACAATGGACCCATAGTTCTTAACAAACTTCCTGTAGTACCCAGACAGGCCCAAGATAGCTCTGACCTGTGTCTGGGTGGTGGGAGGAGTCCAGTCCTTTATGGTCTGGATCTTTCTCTCCAATGGTTGAACCTGACCTCCACCTATCAGGTGGCCCAGGTATACAACCTTGCTCTGCCCTATCTGGCACTTGGTAGCCTTGATTTTTTTGTCAAATCTGTTTATTAACAGTTTGAATAAAGACATCACATTTCATGAGACAATGCAACAGCAAGTACACAGTAAGTGGGCATGTCAGATGTTCGTTGAGTGTCCATACACACTACAGACAGGTATTACAGTCTCTAAGCCAAATATGAAGAGGAGTACCTTACCCACTACTGGCAGATCATAAGTTGTTGGGTAACGCCTGTGTCTGTCGATACGCTAAGTCGGTGTACATTAGCGTAATAGAGGGTGGGTCATCCCTGCACCAGGGGTATGCACATCATTGACATTTATACAATAACTGTAAAGCAACAGTAAAAGAAACAATAGCGGCATACTCAATAGTGCTGATATCGTATGGTCCCCTCCTCCCCCCCCCCGACGCGCGGCCACCCCAGCCACCTCCAGCCCCACTCCCTGGGCCTGTGTATCTCTATTATGAAGTGACAATGTTCATCGGAACGACTAAGCAGGAGCGTATTTCGCTGCACACCCCACTCTGTAAGAGCGTCATTTAGAATTCCACCCCTCCCGTGCCCTCAGCCACTCTCTCCGGCCTCAAGACTCTTAGCATGCCATCCCAGCGCTCCGCCATGGGTTCCTTACGAAGACCCACCGTTTCCTCCCTTCGTAGGGCCGTCCATTCCGCTCAGGCCCACGCCTGAAGGGAGGCGGTCCACGCCTGTACACTTGGCAGGTCACTCACCTTCCAGCGCCACGTGAGCAAGCTGGTAGCCACCACCATCCCTAAGTTCAGAAATCTGGATGCCGCTTTATCTTTAGGCGGCCTCTTAAACTGATGTAAAATGTACTCGGGCCAGTCAAGGGGTATAATGCGTCCAGTACACTTGCGGAGCCGTTCGCCGTTTACACTCCAGTAGGAGCCAACCCTGGGGCAGCTCCACAAAAGATGAAGGAGCCCCGCATCCAACTCTCCGCATCTGGGACAGGACGCATCCGCGCGCTTGAAGTATCTGTTAATGAGTGCAGGCGTGAGGTAGGCTCTGTGAACAATGTAGAGCTGTATCTGGCAGAAGCGCAGATTTCTGGGGATGCGCACCGGACCCTTAAGGACCCTCTCCCACTCCTTGTCCGACAATTGCCTGCCCAGGTCCTGCTCCCATTTATCCCTTAACGGGGCCAAACTAATCCCTGTATGCACCCTTAACGACCCAGCAAACCAACACACCCGTTGTCTGCCCCTTCCCATGATGTGCAAGTATTGCAGAGTTAAGTGTTGTGTAGGTTCCGAAGACATGTCCCACCATCGGGCCACCATTTTCGCCACTATGGCGCGGTGCAACAGGAATCCCCCGGGTGGGAGCTCATCTTCTTCTACCAGGGTCTGATACGCCACCAGCGCACCGTCCCTGTAAAGGTCTCCTAACATCTGGATATCTGCCTCTTTCCAGCGCTCCAACATCGGCCGCACTAGGACTCCGTCTCCGCCCAAAAAGCCTCCTGAGTCACTGCGGGCGCATAGGCGAGGACCTTGCGGGTAAGGAAGATGGCCCTGCGATAACATTTGTACGCTACTGCCAGCAGTGGCGGGGCAGGCCTCAAGGGCGCCTCCAAGGGATTAAAGAGCCTAGTGACCCTCTCCAGTGAGTATGGTGGTTCCGCCGTGGCTGTGTCTTCTCTACCCCTGTCCGCCAACCAGCGAGTAATCCATTGCAGCTGCGCAGCTAGGTAATGATGCTCAAAACAGGGAGTGGCCAGCCCGCCACTATCCGTCGGCAGGAAAAGCTTTGCAAGCGACAACCGATGCCGGGACCCGCCCCAGATGAAATGCCGCAGCCTCACATGGAGCGACGAGAAAAAGGAAGGCGGCACATAAAGAGGCTGGTTAACAAAGTAGTACAGGAGTCGGGGGAGCATGATCATTTTAGCAAGGGCCACCCTACCCGTTGTAGTCAGTAGAAGGGAGGTCCAAAAGTGTATCTGGGACCGAAGCGCTGCCACCGCCTTACCCAGATTGCCTTCAAAGAGGTCCGCTGGCTGCCCGTAAATCTGAATACCCAGATACTTGAAAGTGTCAGCCTTCCATGGGACCCTCGTGCCGCCGAGGCAGTACCCCGGGTCTTCGACCTCCGCATTGAAGGTGTAGAAACCGGACTTGCCCGTGTTCGCCCTGAGCCCCGAAACAACTGCAAATTGCTCCAGCAAATGGGCCAAGCACTCCGGGATGCACGCCACGTCCTTGACGAACACCAGAGTCCGCATAGAGCGAGACCTGATGAGTCGCATCTCCCAGGGGTATCCCCGCCCCCAGAGTCTGTCTCATGGCCGTCGCCAACGGCTCCACAGCCAGCGCGAACAATAGCGGGGACAGGGGACAACCCTGACGGGTGCCCCGGCCCACCGCCACCGGCTCGGAAATGTAGGGACCCAGCCGCACTCTGACCACAGGGCTCGTATAGAGGAGATGAACCATCTGTAGGAAACCCACACCAAGGTCGTATCTCGAGAGCACCTCAGCTAAGTACCCCCACTCCAGGCAATCAAAGGCCTTCTCCAAGTCTATGATCAGGCATCCCGCCCGGGGCCACTCCCTTGCCGCTTCCGTCGCCACCCTGAAGAACCTCTTAAGGTTCAGAGACGTGGATCGTGCCGGCACGAACCCGTTCTGATCAGGATGCACTAGGTGGGGGACCACTGTCGCAAGTCGCTCCGCAAGAATTTTCGCGAACATTTTATAATCTGTATTGAGCATTGCCAGTGGCCGGTAGGATCCTAGGGCTGTATGATCCCTGTCCGGCTTGGGCAGGGAGACCAGAAACGCTTCCCACATGGATGGAGGGAACGAGCCTTCGCCAATGGCGGCGTTGTACAGCTGAAGGAGTAGGGCCGCCAGTATTTCCCGGTTCGCCCTGTAGTATTCGGCAGGCAGGCCATCTGGCCCAGGGGTTTTCCCGGTCGCCATTTCCCGGACTGCGTCACCCACCTCTTCTAGTGTGAGCGGGGCGTTCAGTAAGGCTCCGTGCTCCTCAGACACCACAGGCCAGGTGACTGCATCTAGGAACGCATCTAGCGCTTGCCGTGAGCCCATGCCGCGGGATTTATACAGTTGCCTATAATGATCTGTCAGGGCACGATGGATCTCCCATTGCGTATATACCATATCCCCTCCCACCGTCCGCAGCGCTCCTATAGGGTCTCCACGTCCCTCCCTTTGTATCAGCCAGACTAACAGCCGCCCGGCTCTGTCCGCCCTGGTGTGTGTCTTGGCCGTATGTGCCGCGTAGTTATGGCAAAGAACAAAACAAAGGCCAGTACTGGATACCCTTCACTGGGGATTATTGTGGTCACCTTATGAACAAAACATAACGGTCCAAATTACGTCTTAAGTACAAATTTTTATTATTTTCTTTAGTTTAACTTTCTATTAGTAAATTATTTCACAAATTAATTGTGCATGTATAAACATTTCAAACGTTAGACATAACAACACAAAAATCTTATTACATATTTACAGTTTTACACTTTGCACACATCCTCTAAAGCATTCATTCTACATTCATCCAACTATACACACATACAATAAAACACCTTTTGTCAAAAAGAGCAATTGAAATGAACAATAAATGATAATCCCTATTTGTATGTTAGTAAATGTTTTTTCAAATAAATGTCTAGAACATTAATTCTTTTTAAGGAAAACCAAAACCTTATTGTAAACAATTAAGTCATATGACAAAAGAGTTCAGTCACTCCTATTGAAGGTCAAAAGGGTCGACGCGTTTCAAACCCCCAATTCTGGGGTTCTCATCAGGACCAATCTTTTTCTACAAGAAAAGAAGAATTTTAAACCAAGAATTAGCCAACCAGCTTATTATCGAACTGAAAAACCTGCAAATCACCAGTTTCTACCAAAGCCATACCTTGTGAAATCACTCAATGGCCATGCGTGTTTCTGCAGGACATTCGACAGGTGCACAATGACACTAGACAAATAGACAGTGATCAATGGATTAGAATGCATTTTGGTGAAAAGCACTTGCAGATCCAAACTGGTCGTCTACAACAAGCACTAACCTCTTTACAGTGGTGCAGGGTCTCCCTGAAATGGATAAAGGATAAACTGTAATCATTCAGGCCACATTCTAAGTGGGAGAGAAGTGCTGCAAACACTTGGGGCGGTGGACGCTTACCGGTTAACGGTCGCTCGTATTACATGTCCGCTCGAATTTAGAAGTTTGTTCCGTGTACTTCAATTGGTGGATAAATCTGAAAGACGGAATGCACAGTCAGCACGTTATGTTAAAACGCGGTGCTGTACAAGGACGAATGACGGTTGGTAACAAAGATCTTACCTGCCGTGACAGAAAGCCGATAGCTTCATACACTACTGCACTCAGGAAGCGTTAAAGGCATTGGTCCTACCTCGGTCTTTACCCGGAATCTACCAGAGACCACGTGACCGCGCAAGGCAGCCAGGCGGGTGGCTGCTTAAAGTGGTAGTGTCGAAATTCAGTGCGTGGTGCTTTATTAGCAAAATTACATTGATGTTAGACAGGCAGGTAATGGACAGCCTTCATGAATGAGCTTAATTTGCATCATGTTAAATGATTCTCAGAATTTCCGATACTTCATTTAACCCAGTTGATGCAGTATCATATTTCATAATAAGCAGCGCTTCCCGCTGGCTTAATCTGCCCTCAATGTCACCTCCTCTAGAGTCCATTTCGATTTTAGACAACACTGTCCATTTTAGATCTGCTTCTTGATGCTGGCAACGTTGCCAGTGTAAAACCAATGGAGCATTTGGTGTGTCATTTCTCAGGCGTGATTTGTGTTGTGTAACACGATGCCTTGCTTCTTGGGTTGTTTTGCCCACATAGAGTTTCGGACATGGGCACATAATGCCATACACTATATTTCTCGTCTGACAATTAGTGAAAGAATCATGTCTCCAATGGATCCCATTAAATGTAAAAAGGGTTCCTTCAATGGTTTGAGCGCAACATGAGCAGTTGCCACACTTATGATGCCCTTTTACAGGGGGTAAGCTCAGCATGCTTCTTAAAGTAGGCTTCGGAGTAGTAGGTAATGCGGCTCTGACAATGTGATTTGCCACACTTTTCTCTTTCTTAAACGCAAAAAGTGGAAAATCTGAAAAATCGCTATGTAAACTTTTCACCAAATGCCAATTTTGTGTGACTAGCCTGCGTAGCTGATTAGTTTGGGGTCCGAATGTGGTTACACAAACAATCCTGCTTTGTTCCACACGCTCTTTCTTTTGCAACAGGGTGTCCCTTGGCACCCACCAAGCTCTTTTTATTGAGTTTTTTAACAGTTTTTTTGGGTACCCTCTTAGTACTAGTCGATCTTTGAGTACATTGGCATGACGAAAAAACTCATCTTTATTGGAGCAATTCCTCCTAATACGGAGAAACTGCCCGAATGGTAGGTTTTGCTTCAAACTCCGAGGGTGGTGGCTGGTATAGTGGAGTGCCTTATTGCGATCTGTCGCTTTTCGAAACAAGGTGGTGCACAAGGTTCCATCTGCTGCAAATACCTGAACGTCAAGAAATGTGATGCTTTTATTGGAGTGACTAAAGCTAAATTGGATCTCTTCCATTCTTTGGTTCAGCCACATCATAAATTCATGTAGCTGTGCTTCAGACCCTGACCAAATCATAAATACGTCGTCTATGTAACGAACGTATTTCTGGATGTATTCTGCAAATGGATTCCCATTGTAGATATATTTTGTTTCATACAATCCCATAAACAGGACTGCCAACTCTGGGGCAAATGGACAACCCATTGCCACTCCCTGCGTTTGGTAAAAGAACTCACCATCAAACTGAAAATAATTCCTTGATAGTGCAAACTTGGCTAATTTAATCAAAAAGTCAGTGGGTACTCTCGTCGGCTGCTCTCTTTGTTCTAAAAAGTAGAAGATCGTTTCTAATGCTAGCTCCTGAGGGATCTGTGTGTATAGTGAAACTATATCCATAGTCACTAATAATTGTTTTTCACCATTGAACTGAATTGATGATATGTGATTAAGGAATGCAGTTGTATCTTTCAAATGCGATGGTATTTCATTGATAAAAGGTTTTAGAAAATAATCAATATATTTAGATACCGGTTCAATCAATGATGAACAGCCGGAAATAATGGGACGCCCAGGGGGGTTGACCTCGTCCTTATGTATTTTTGGCAGGACGTACATTATGGGTATTCGTGGGTGTTTGTTCTGGAGAAACAAAAATTCTTTGTCTCCTAGTATCCCTAGGTCATGGCCCTCTTGTAGTATTGAAAATAATTCCTTTTGAAGGTCACTTGTGGGATCCTTAGCAATTCTTCGATAGCACTTCTGATCTCCTAATTGGCGATTAACCTCTTGTCTATATTTATTAATGTCCCATAGGACAACCGCCCCACCTTTATCTGCTTGTTTTATGACCACTGTTTGGTCATTTTTCAAGGTAAAGATAGCTTCCTTTTCTTTTTTAGAAAGGTTATAGCGAGTGAATTGTTTTTTCTTTTCCAAGGCTGTTATTCCTGACATTAAGGTCTTTTCAAACGTCAGTACTTCCTTTGGAATTTTAGACGGCGGTGGACAAAAAGTAGATTTATTGCGCAGTCCTGTGACTTCATTGGAGATAGTGATCAGTGTGTCTTTAAAGAACATTTTTAAACGGATCTTGCGGCAAAACTCGAGGATTTCTAGTTTCATTTTGACGAAATCCGGAGCACGCACTGGGACATAAGACAGTCCTTTCCCCAAGATAGATATTTCTGATGGAGACAATGTGCGATCTGAAAGGTTAAACACTGGTGACAGTTCTAACTCTGATAGTGCTGACGTCTCGTTCGCATTTCCCATGGCTGGTACGTTGGACGCGACCTGCCACGTGGTCTGCGTTGGCCTCTTCCTAAAAAAGGTTGGGGGTTTTGTTGTTGATTATTTTGGTTAGTCCGGGAAGATTGATTTGTCCGGGTATCGCTTGAATCAGTTTCCGTCCCTGATGAAGAAGAAGTATCGGAGAAAGTAAGAAACTTATTACGAGAGCGTCCTTGGTTGTCCTCAAAGAATCGCCTTTGGGCTGGTTTTGTATAAAAGTCCGCTTGCAGGTAAGGATACACTGACTCCAATGAAAAGTTCTTTTGGTCTAACTCAAATTTATTACTTTTCTGTGTGACCGTGTAATCTTTAAAGTCAAGAATTTCCTTTTCTACTTTCTCCAACAGAGCCTTGGCATCAGTAATTAACTGATTGTTTTGGATTTCAGTTTCCAAGTTTGCAATTTCCGTCAACTCCTTTAAGGACAGTCTCTGTGCTGTTTCTATAGTCAGGACCATTAGGTCCCTACTACACTTTGTTTCTATGCCACTAAAACCTTTTTTGTACTCTGGATCGTCAGTAAACACCATGGGAGTGTTCCGAATTTGAAGACCTGATGGTATGGTCCCGGCACGTAAGTGTTGCAAAAGAAAATGACCATGTAGGTCCGTTCTAATCTGTTTTTTCCTTAATCTGATTAGTCTGTCAGACTCATTTTGTGTTTTGGCAGTGGCACTTAAAATGGCAGAAGCAAAAACTGGTGGCTGGCTGATTAATTTCTGGATGTGATCCTCACTGTATGAGAACGTATCCTTCTCCGACATAACAATTATCACTTTAGACAAGACTTACAAACACGCACAGGACAAATAAATCACAATAATTAAATAAATTCCTTAATGCAGAGAGGTACAATCCTACCTCTTACAACCTCGCGAGCTGGCGCCCGCACAAGGACTGGAAAAAACAACACAGGGTTCTGGCTGTTTCCAGCAAGGCTAAGCCAAAGATACCAAAGAACAAAACAAAGGCCAGTACTGGATACCCTTCACTGGGGATTATTGTGGTCACCTTATGAACAAAACATAACGGTCCAAATTACGTCTTAAGTACAAATTTTTATTATTTTCTTTAGTTTAACTTTCTATTAGTAAATTATTTCACAAATTAATTGTGCATGTATAAACATTTCAAACGTTAGACATAACAACACAAAAATCTTTCACTAATTGTCAGACGAGAAATATAGTGTATGGCATTATGTGCCCATGTCCGAAACTCTATGTGGGCAAAACAACCCAAGAAGCAAGGCATCGTGTTACACAACACAAATCACGCCTGAGAAATGACACACCAAATGCTCCATTGGTTTTACACTGGCAACGTTGCCAGCATCAAGAAGCAGATCTAAAATGGACAGTGTTGTCTAAAATCGAAATGGACTCTAGAGGAGGTGACATTGAGGGCAGATTAAGCCAGCGGGAAGCGCTGCTTATTATGAAATATGATACTGCATCAACTGGGTTAAATGAAGTATCGGAAATTCTGAGAATCATTTAACATGATGCAAATTAAGCTCATTCATGAAGGCTGTCCATTACCTGCCTGTCTAACATCAATGTAATTTTGCTAATAAAGCACCACGCACTGAATTTCGACACTACCACTTTAAGCAGCCACCCGCCTGGCTGCCTTGCGCGGTCACGTGGTCTCTGGTAGATTCCGGGTAAAGACCGAGGTAGGACCAATGCCTTTAACGCTTCCTGAGTGCAGTAGTGTATGAAGCTATCGGCTTTCTGTCCCGGCAGGTAAGATCTTTGTTACCAACCGTCATTCGTCCTTGTACAGCACCGCGTTTTAACATAACGTGCTGACTGTGCATTCCGTCTTTCAGATTTATCCACCAATTGAAGTACACGGAACGAACTTCTAAATTCGAGCGGACATGTAATACGAGCGACCGTTAACCGGTAAGCGTCCACCGCCCCAAGTGTTTGCAGCACTTCTCTCCCACTTAGAATGTGGCCTGAATGATTACAGTTTATCCTTTATCCATTTCAGGGAGACCCTGCACCACTGTAAAGAGGTTAGTGCTTGTTGTACACGACCAGTTTGGATCTGCAAGTGCTTTTCACCAAAATGCATTCTAATCCATTGATCACTGTCTATTTGTCTAGTGTCATTGTGCACCTGTCGAATGTCCTGCAGAAACACGCATGGCCATTGAGTGATTTCACAAGGTATGGCTTTGGTAGAAACTGGTGATTTGCAGGTTTTTCAGTTCGATAATAAGCTGGTTGGCTAATTCTTGGTTTAAAATTCTTCTTTTCTTGTAGAAAAAGATTGGTCCTGATGAGAACCCCAGAATTGGGGGTTTGAAACGCGTCGACCCTTTTGACCTTCAATAGGAGTGACTGAACTCTTTTGTCATATGACTTAATTGTTTACAATAAGGTTTTGGTTTTCCTTAAAAAGAATTAATGTTCTAGACATTTATTTGAAAAAACATTTACTAACATACAAATAGGGATTATCATTTATTGTTCATTTCAATTGCTCTTTTTGACAAAAGGTGTTTTATTGTATGTGTGTATAGTTGGATGAATGTAGAATGAATGCTTTAGAGGATGTGTGCAAAGTGTAAAACTGTAAATATGTAATAAGATTTTTGTGTTGTTATGTCTAACGTTTGAAATGTTTATACATGCACAATTAATTTGTGAAATAATTTACTAATAGAAAGTTAAACTAAAGAAAATAATAAAAATTTGTACTTAAGACGTAATTTGGACCGTTATGTTTTGTTCATAAGGTGACCACAATAATCCCCAGTGAAGGGTATCCAGTACTGGCCTTTGTTTTGTTCTTTGGTATCTTTGGCTTAGCCTTGCTGGAAACAGCCAGAACCCTGTGTTGTTTTTTCCAGCGTAGTTATGGCAGCGCAGTTGTTCCATAAGTGTTGCGTGCTGAGCACGCAGGTCTGTAAGCGTGCATGCATGCTCGCCCACCCCCTCGCCTTACCGCTCGTACCGGAGGAGTTCCAACTCCAGCTTCGTCAAAGAGGCCGCCAGCTTTTTGCGTATGTTCCATGCGTCCCCCATACAATGCCCGCGGATCGCCGCTTTATGCGCCTCCCACTCCACCAATGCGCTACTCGCCGTCTCTGCGTTGGCCTCAAAATAATCTAGTATGGCCGTACCTAATGAGGATCTAAACTCAGCGTCTTCGAGCGCAGCGGGCTGCAGCCTCCACGTGGGTATAGGCGGTCGGTCGGCCTCCCAGCTAAGCTTGAACCAGAGGGGATTGTGATCAGAGTGTGTTCGCCCTAGGTATTCTGTCTGGACCAGGAGTGGGAGCAGCGACTGGGTGCCTATTATGCGATCCAGGCGGACATGCAAATCGTGATCAGAGGAATAGTAGGAGTATATTCTATCTGTGGGGTGCTGCACTCGCCAAAGGTCACACATCCCCAGTGCGCGAGCCAGTCCCTGAACGCTTGCGCTGTGGACATTACTGTTGTAGCTCTAAGGGGGGGAAAAGACCTGTCCAGATGGGGATCTAGCACCATATTAAAATCCCCGCCAACGAGCCAGGGGAGGCCAGCGTATGGGTGCAATATTTGATTCAGGCCCTCTAAGTAGGCAGGCTGATCTGTGTTCGGGGCATAAAGGGATCCCAACAGGAGTTCCTGACCATTTAATCGCACCCGCACTAGGGTATACCGGCCTGCAGGGTCCACTAGCGCTTCCATACATCTGAAGGGGACACCCGCCCTCACCCAAACCAGTGTGCAGCGTGCATGGGCCGAGAAAGTGGTACCGAATATCTGTCTTCTCCAACGTCTGCGCAATTTGCCCAACTCGACCAATGTCATGTGCGTCTCCAGGAGAAGGGCAATTCCCACCCCATGACGCTGTAGGTAGGAGAACACCGAGTAATGGCGGGATGGGGTGTGCATACCTCGAATGTTCCATGTCACTATATTAGTGTGTGCCATGTGTCTGGTCTGTTTGCGCGCAGGGGTAAGGGAGCGCCCCCAGTGGGGCCGTAAGAACGCCAGCGGGGAGAGGGAGGTCAGTGCACCACATGGGAAACATGTGAATGAACTCAAACAATAGAACAAGAAGGGCGCGTCCCAAGCGGGGCACACGTCCAAACTTTAACTAAATCCCCCTTACAAGAGTGGGTTTAACTCAGCGTGTTGGCTGTCTGGGTATGCGCACTGCCAGTCAGATCATTACTCTGCCCCCTTAACATGACTCGCCTGGCTGCGCAGGAGGTGTTGCTGGGTGTCTGGAGCCCACGGCTGTACTGGGCCAGTGCGCAGTGCGGGACGCCCTCGTGGGAGCCTGCAGGGGAGATAAGCACGCAGCGCCTGCTAGGTGCAACCCTAAGCCACCCCTTCCATCCAGCAGCCTTATAACACTTCGCAGCAGGGCAATAGCTAGGGGATGATGCCAACCCATCACAGCAGCACGTGCCGCTAGGACGTGGGCAGCACCCGCACAGCCGATAGCGAGTCCAAGTTGAGTCTCTCAGCGTACTCGCTGCAGTGCACGTCACATAAGGAGATCAGCAGTTTGCGGTGTTACCACAGGTATGACCACGTCATCAGAGTGAACAGTTGACGGGGATGACGGGTTGCTCACATCCGGTTCGCTGCGTGTCTGCGGGGTTAGTCTGCTCATTTCTTGCGGTGCCCCCTGGTTCACAACCGCTTCGAGTGCTTCTTGCCGCTCACGTCGCATGTTTATCAGGCTGGGCGCCGCCTGACCCTGGCCCTGGCCATGTCGGCGCCACGCTTCCTGCGCCTTCTCGACCGTTGCACTTGCCATTCACCGTCCACCTCCGAGTTTTCAGGTCGGGCGCCCTTCCATTGCCCCGTTTCCTCCAGCCAGTCCCAGACATCCGACTTTGTGTCAAAAAAGCGGGCCCCGTCCTTGGAGATCACCCGGAGCCTGGAGGGGAACTGCAAGGAGTATGACTGTCCCAATTCCCGTAGCTGCCTTTTCACCCCTAGGTATGTGCTTCTCCGTCGCTGCACCGTTGCCGTGTAGTCAGAGAAAAACATCAAACGGCTCCAGTGCCTGCATGGGACCCTCCGTGCAGGCACTGGAGCCTTCGCTCTAGCAGGGGCTCCGCACTCCGTTTAGCCGCCGCCTGAGACCCAAAGGGGCGGAGAAGCCTCGCCCAGCCCCCAGGCAACAAATGGCGGTGCCCAGCTCCGTCCTGCCACAGCCGCAGGTTCTTCCACAGCCCCAGCCGCTCGGCACACCGCGCCGGCTGTCCCAAGCTGTCGCACCTTCTCCCTCTGTTGGCCGGTGCCTCAGTTTAGCTGCCGACAAGCCCAGGTCTCGGGACAATGTCCTGCCTCCTGCTGTCACAGCACAGCAGCCGTTGGCGCCCTGCGCGCCACACCGCCACGGGCCCTGTCAACGCCAGCCGTCATCCGCCTGATGTTTCACGGTCCCGGATCTGAGGCCGGTGGGCTCCCGAGGCTCCCCACCACGTCCTCGCACCGGTCCCCGACAGCACAGACCCAGAGGACACCTCCTTCAGGTAGATTTTCAGGATAATTAGGGGCTGTATTGCGGAGCTGTTCTCGAGTGTGTCCGCCATGTTAGCTGGCTAGCCACGCCCCCCCTGGCACTTGGTAGCCTTGATAGTTAGGCCTGCCTTCTGCAGGGCCTCCAAAACATTCTTTAGGTGGATCAGGTGATCATCCCAAGTGGAGCTAAAGACAGCAATATCATCAAGATAAGCTGCACAGTAGTCATGCAGACCTGAGAGGACTTGGTTCACCAACCTTTGGAATGTAGCAGGTGCATTTTTCAGACCAAAGGGCATCACCACAAATTGATAATGACCTCCTGGGGTTGAAAATGCTGTTTTGGCTTTTGCATCATCAGCTAGTCTGATCTGCCAGTAGCCAGCTGTCAAGTAAAATGTACTCAAAAACTTGGCAGAAGCCAATCTGTTAATGAGCTCATCTGCTCTTGGTATTGGGTGGGCATCTGTCCTAGTGACAGCATTGAGGCCTCTATAATCCACGCAAAACCTCATCTCTCTCTTACCATCTTGGGTGTGAGGTTTAGGCACAAGGACTACAGGACTGGCCCAAGGGCTCTCTGAGGGCTCAATGACTCCCAACTCCAACATCTTTTGGACCTCTGTCCTGATACAGTCCCTGACATGATCAGGTTGCCTGTAGATTTTACTCTTCACAGGCAGACTGTCACCAGTGTCCATCTCATGGGTGCACCAGCTAGTCTGACTTGGAGTCAGTGAAAACATATGTCTGTAGGACTGGAGAACTTGTCTGCTGTCCCTCTGTTGCTGATCAGTGAGGCTGCCTGCCAAGGCTACACCATCAACTGATCCATCATCAGGGTTCTGAGAAAGCAGGTCTGGGAGAGGGTCACTCTCCTCCTCCTGTCCCTCATCTGTAGCCATGAGCAAGCCCATGTCTGCCCTGTCAACATATGGTTTCAATCTGTTGACATGAAGCACCCTGTGGGGGCTCCTGGGAGTTCCAAGATCAACCAAATAGGTTACCTCTCCCCTCTTTTCAACAATAGTGTGGGGTCCAGACCATTTGTCTTGGAGTGCTGCTGGGGCCCCTGGCTCCAACACCCACACTTTCTGCCCTGCTGGTAAACAGTAAGCACAGTCTTTTGGTCATGCCAGGCTTTTTGGAGTTCTTGGCTAGCCTCAAGGTTTTTGGATACCTTTTTCATATACTCAGCCATCCTGGAGTGGAGACCAAGTACATAATCCACAATGTCTTGTTTAGGCTTTTTGAGAGGTAACTCCCATCCTTCATTCACCAGACAAAGGGGTCCTCTTACAGGGTGCCCAAACAGAAGTTCAAAAGGGCTCTAGCCAACCCCCTTCTGTGGGACCTCTGTGTAAGCAAACAAAAGGCAGGGCAGAAAGATGTCCCATCTTCGCCTAAGCTTTTCAGGTAAACCCTTAATCATGCCCTTAAAGGTCTTGTTAAATCTTTCAACCAGACCATTGCACTGTGGCTGGTAGGGTGTGGTGAACTTGTAGTTCACTCCACACTCATTCCACATAGCAGTCACATATCCAGACATAAAGTTTGCACCTCTGTCTGAGACAACCATCTTCAGAAAACCCACTCTTGAGAAAACTCCCAGGAGGGCTCTTGCCACAACAGGTGCTGTTGTGGTCCTTAGGGGAATAGCTTCTGGGTATCTGGTGGCATGATCCACTACCACCAGAATAAACCTGTGCCCAGATGCTGTTTGGGGATCCATTGGTCCAACAATGTCTATCCCAACTCTCTCAAAGGGAACCCCCACCACAGGTAGTGGTATTAGGGGGGCCTTTGTGGTGCCACCTGATTTGCCACTGGCTTGGCAGGTGACACAGGAGCGACAAAACTCCTTGGTATCTTCTGACATGTGAAAGTGAGGGACAAGCCTGTCCCAAGTCTTGTTCTGGCCAAGATGTCCTGCTAAGGAAATATCATGGCTAATGTAAGAAGGTAGCCCCTGGAAGCACCAGGCTTGGGGTCTCTAGCCTCTGAATACAGGAGCCCTTCATCCAATACACTCTATGGGTTCCATTAGCATTACCAGCAGCCTCAGCAGCAGCTTGCTGCCTGAGGGGTTCAAGAGAAGGACAGTCCAACTGCGCCTGCATCAGATCTGCCCTTGAAGTTCCCCCTGTCCCAAGAAACTCAACCTGATCAGGCTCAAGCTCTTCTAGGACAGTTCTTTCTTGGGTCTCACAATCAGCTTCCTTGGAAGGCTGATCCTCATCCTGGGGCAAGGGGGAAGGCACTGCCTTAACCCTACTGCTTCTCTTCCTGGTAGAGAACTGGTCCATATTTGCAGGATCCAGGGCCTGTTCAGTGTGGCACTTTTTGGCCTGTGACCTGGTCACAGCAAGGACATGTGCTGATATACCTAACATCTCTTCATGAGTCCTATACCCCACTTCAGACTAGACTGAAGGTTCTAGGTCATTGCCAAGCAAACATTCTACCGGGAGGTCTGAACTAACAACAACTCTTTTGAGGCCAGTTATCCCTCCCCAGGAGAAATTAACAATTGCCATACTATGGGTGGTAGTGACATTGCTTGCATTAGTCACTAGGTAATTTTCACCTAGTATGAACTGTCCAGGGTCCACAAAGTTGGGCGTCACCATGGTGACACTGGCACATATGTCCCTGTAGGCCAGAGCCACTTTGTTGTTAATTAAAGGATTCTGTCTGCACTTGCCCAAGTTTCTGCGGCTCACAGTAGAGGACATAGCCATGTCCACATCACAGACAAGAACAGCTTGAGTTGGTATTCTGACTAGGCCAGAATCCACCTCAGTTCCCAGGGTCAACCCTACTTCACCCTTCTGTTGAGAACCACCACTATTAGCTGTACTATGGGAGAACAGTTGCCTTAGGGGCAATGGTGGCTGGAGCTGCCTCCTTTTTGGTGCAATCACTGGTCCAGTGAGTATTAACCTTACAAACGTTGCACCATGGTTTCTTTGGAACTTCTTTCTTTTTAGACTTTTGAGGACCCCCACCAGTAGAAGCTTTTTGGGGACCTGGCGAAGACTTCTGTTCTTTTGCTTTCTCCCCACCCTTTTGGTCTTGCTTCTTCTGATCACCACCTTGGTTCTGTACCTTTTGCTTCTCCCTGGTTCTGACCCATTTGTCTGCCTTCTTTCCCAATTCTTGGGAAGAGGTCAGATCAGAGTCAATCAGGTGTTGATGCAATAACTGGTTCTGACAGTTGTTAAGTATTTGTTCTCTCATGATCAAATTATACAATCCTGTATAGTCATTAACCTTACTGCCCAGCAACTAGCCTTCCAGAGCCTTAGCAGCACAATCTACAAAGTCAGTCCAGTCCTGAATCTGTGTCTTCTGGGTATCTCTGAACAGCAACCTGTACTGCTCAGTGGTTAAGCCAAACCCATCTATCAGAGCACTCTTCAGGACATAGTAGTTGTCAGCATCCTGTTCACTTAGTGTCAGGAGCTTGTCTCTACCTTTGTCTGCAAAGGAGAGCCATAAGATTGCTGCCCACTGACTTTGGGGTACCTGCTGTACTTTGCAAGCCCTCTCCAAAGTTTGTGTATGTCATCCCCAACCTGATAGGGAGGGACAATCTTATTCAGGTTTCTATGGTCATGAGACCTTTCCCTATCTCTAGGAATATTGCTGCCACCAGTGGGTGCTAACCCACTTAACTTCTTCTCTCTCTCAAGAGCCAGGGTCTCTTTTGCAAGGGCAATTTCTGGCCTCTTGATCCTAAGATTTACTTCCGTCATCCTAGCTTTATGCTCTCTCCTCTCAAGGGGAGTCATCCTCCTTAGAGCAGAGGCATCAGACCCTACTGAGTCATCAGAATGCTCAGAGCCACTGGACAGTGACCTGTGCCTTCTGTGCCTATGAGTAGGCCTACTTGGTAGGTTAGGAGGGGGCCCACCAAGGCCCTCTCCACCCCCAGATAGTCCTGTGTTGCCCAGGTTAGGTTCATTAACCTCATCCTGGTCATCATCCACCTCCTCATCAGATAATGTTATGTTATGTTATGTTATTATAAGCTTGTAAAGCGCTATATCACCCAGGGGTATCTAAGCGCTGTCAGCAGATACACAACATCAGTGGGTACCGAAGCTAGATCACAGAGGTCCCCACGCCTCCTCAAAAAGCACCGTCTTCAGCTTTTTCCTGAACAGCAATAAGTTTGTTTCTTTCCTAAGTTCCGCAGGAAGATGGTTCCATGCCAGGGGGATAGTGCTCGAGAAGGCTCTGCCGCCCTTGGATGTAAGGTTATACCGAGGGCAAAGTAGGTTACATGCCTCAGCCGACCGGAGGTACCTAGTAGGTAGGTACCTGGAGAGCCGATCTTTGATGTATTTAGGGGCTGAGCCATAAATAGCTTTGTGCGCAATGCAGAGACTCTTAAATTTAGTTCTTTGGACAATGGGCAGCCAATGTAAGCTGCGGAGTAGGGGCGTAGCACGAGTATGCCTAGGTTTATTAAAGATAAGCCTGGCCGCATCATTCATTACAACCTGTAGTCAGGCCAGAAGGTTGTTTGGGAGGCCATAGTAAAGGGAATTACCATAGTCCAGCCGTGCCAGAATTAAGGCGGAGACCGCCACCCTCATTGTGGAGAAAGATAGAAATTAGGAGAGTTTCCGCAGCTGGCGAATCAGACTCACACAAATGCCCACCACAGATGATACCTGCTGAGTCATAGATAGTCGGGCATCAATTTTGATGCCAAGACTTTTAACTGCTGGCGCTGGTGCTGGAAGTGGCCCTAATTCAGCCGGCCAGAACTGGTCACACCAAGGATTGGCAGCTGTAGTGATTGCCAGAACTTCAGTTTTGTCTGGATTTATTTTTAGGAAGTTATTCGACATCCAGCTGATTGTGAATTTGAGTATGTTCTGCATGCTCAAATGAGCCTGAGCAGTGTCGTCAATCTGAATCAGAATCTATGTGTAATTGTAGACTCTGCAGTCCATCCTGTTCAGTGACGCGATCAATGGCTGAAGGTATATGTTAAAAAGTAGTGGTGACAGAGCCGAACCTTGGGGCACACCACGGGTCAGTTTTGCTGACTTGGACACAAGGTCGGCAAGCTGCACTCGTTGCGACCTGTCTTCGAGGAAGGATGTCAACCAGGCCAAGGCTGTACCTTGAATCCCCAGGTCCTTTATCCGCGATAGAAGTTGGCAGTGATTGACGGTATCAAATGCCGCGGATAAGTCCAAGAGGATCAGGGCACAAGGTTTTTTATTATCAGCCTTGAGTCTCAGGTCATCCAGCACGGAAAGCATTACCAGTTCCGTGTTGTGGTGAGCTCTGAAACCCGCCTGGTTGGGCTCAAGGAGGTGGTTACTTTCCAGTAAGTGGGTGAAAGAATGTCTTCTGTGGATGGATGGCCCCCTGTCTACTACCTTGGTTATCTGTGTCTGATGCATTTTCCATGTCATAAGCCACTAAGAAGTCTACCAGGTGGTTAAAGGTTGGACTCTGTCCTTGTCTCAATCTTCTGACTTCACACAGGCTTCTAAGTTCATTAAAAGTAAATGAGTCATACTTAGAGGGCACCCTCTGGGTGACTTCTTGAAGAGGTCCACTAGGGCCTGCTTCCAAGGACTTTTTCTAGTGAGGTGTGGTGTGTGCCTACCTACACTAAATGGTTTCCTACTAGAACCTCTCTAGGAGCTGTAGTCAGAGTGTGCTAAGCCCTTTCCTCTACAACTGCTAGGTTCAGTAGAGCTTAAAGTATTATAAGAAATTGATTTCTATGTACCTACAGGTACCTTAATGTGATGTTTCAAATGATATCTTAAGATTATATGATAAAACAACAGCAAGCTCTTAACCCATCCGCTGCACACCAATGTGAGAAGTTAGCCTGGCATATGATGTCCTCTATGCTAGTGGGCACCTTGCACCAGTCTAAACGACCCTTATGATGGTGGTTGTAAAGTCAACCTTATAGACAAGCTATCCTAGTGGTAGCATGGACCAGCAGTCATAGGCTAAGACTTCAGAGAGCATGTAAAGCAAGCTGTTTTACCAATTATAATCCCTTGAATACCAAATGAAAGGACATCACACAAGGTATATATCAAATATATATGTATTTATTTCTAACACAACCCCTCTGCACTCTTTATGAGGTCAGAGATCGAAGTACATCACAAGTTACTCAATTAGCATGCGATAAGTTGCACAAATACAGTTTTGCCCTAGGGGCCTCACAAACCATATACTAAGTAGGTGGTATAAGAACCACTTCAGGAATAGTGAATAGGCCTAGGGCCTAGGGAATCGCTGGGGCTACACTAGACAACCAAAGGTTAGGAAGTAGGAGACCCACGGGCGTCGCGTGCAGTGTCTAAACACAGTTGCGCGTTACCATTGACTTATAATGGAGAACGAAGAAGTTACAAAGTTACTGTTTTAGGGCACTTCCGGATGAACTACGACAACACCCCTTTAAACTAGGACACTTGGAGAGTCAATACCCATGGGAGCACAGGAGTACTTGAGTTACCTAACCCAGGGAAGCCGGGTGCATAGGTGTCTTTTCGTGTCGGGTTTCGTCGATTCTTTCAATGGAGATCTGCAAAAGAAGTGCTGCAGGCGGCCAAAGTAAGAGTGTCGGGTGGATCCAAGGATGGATCGAAGAACCTGAAATCAGAGGGGACAAAGTCTGAGTCACTAGCCAGTGACCAGGAAAGAACCAGGAAGGAACCAGGCGATGTCGCGATGATCTCAGGTGAAGAGGTGAAGCTTGTCTCTGCAGCCACGAGGACCAGGAGGTGTTGACGACAACCAGGAGCTGGATTCGAGCTGTCCCACAAAGGATTTAGTTGACTGCGGTGTCGGTATCCGGATTGGACCCAACAAGCCTTGGCAAACGCAATCCACACAGGAAGTGAAGATTGGCTTTGAGTCAGACCAGCAAGATCTGGGGAGAATCTCCTTTGCAGGGAAGCTGGAGCAAGCCTGGAGCAACCAGGAAAGCAGTTTGGTTTTAAAGGTTTGTCTTCAGGGGGCTCACTAGCCAATGGGCTAGCAACCGGGAAGACGCGTTGAGCTGAAATGCAAGAGCGGGCTCCACGCGGCACTCGTGGAGTGTGGAGGGCTGGGCTTCAGTGCAAATGGCGCTCGGGTCTGGGGCTTCTTGTACCCCAATGCACAACTGTGTGGGTGCCTCTGTAGTTGCACTGTTAGCAAAATGCAGGATGTCTAGGGAGTCTTCAGGATCTGTCGGGAGCGTCGACAAAGTAGACCGGCAAGTTACTGGTGGTGCCTGTTTGCACAGGGTGGTCACTCCTTGACCACAAGGGAGATGTCTTCAGTCTTCTAGTCGGAATAGAACGTCGAAGGTCCAAGAGTATTGTTTCAGAGTTTCGTTCCAGGATAATCTAAAGTCCTGGGGACACAGCACCTATCTTTATACTAAGGCTGGATTATCTACTAGGTCCCACCTATGGGTGGACCTGAGAAGGGGGGGGTTACACCCCTTTCCCTTTGTCCAGTTTCGCGCCAGAGCGGGCTGGAGTCTCCCAGCAACTGGTTTGAACCGGGCTATGCACGGAGCACCTTGTGTGCCCCAGGCAGTGTCTGGAAAAGCATCTTTCCATTCAACCCACACTGCCCCAATACACTGCAGGCTGTCTGTGGAGGTGCTGGCACCTCCCTCGACAGGAAACCTATTGTCCAGGCCTCCCTTGCTGGAGTTTCCCCCAGCAGCAGAAGGTCAGACTCGTGTCTGTGACAGCAGCATCCATTTTGTGATGCTGAGGCTCTGTTTAACTTTAACCGGGTAAAGCAGTAACATACATGTCTTTTCCTTCTAGAAGGGTGGAATGCTACCCCCGCCGCCAGAATTGGCGGGGGTGGGGGGGTAGTATTCCAAAGTGACATGTTTTGATAAAGCCAAACCAAAGTTCGCATTGACCGCGAGGATTATAATGCACTGAAGAGTATATGGTATGGCTATATCATAGAACAGCTATAAGGAGATGGTTCCGAAAGGTGCAGAGGGGCTCAGCTCATACTAGGGCACCCTCTCACATAAAACCAAGCACTCTGCCTCCAGGATTGTTAAGGCCTACCATAGGAGTGACTTATAGGTTACTATGTGTCTATATATAAGGCAGATATAGAGATACTATATCTAAGTAAGGGGGGTTTACACCACCTTATCCAAGCTGAGTGATCAGCCTGTGGTGTCAGTTTGGATGGCCAGCCAGGGGTGGCATAATACATGCTGCAGCCCCTGGTAGGCCTTGGATGCACCTATGCCCTGGGTACCTATGGTACACTATACAGGGGCTCACAGAGATGACCCAATACCCAATCAGGTATGTACCTAAAGTACATGGTATCAATTTAGAGAGAGAACAGCTAGGCTGTGGGTCTGATAAGCAGTCCCACAGCCACACTAAAGTCGAAAAACCAGAAATTCACAGCAAAAAGTGGGGGTGACCATAGGAATCAGACCCTACTCTCCTACAATCAACATCCTGAGTCCTACTCATCTTTCTGATCTATGCCTTTAATGGTCTGTAAAAACACCGAGGTGATGTAAACCTTTTTCTATATATAAAATTCTAACTGATTCATCTTGGTGATGGTCTTTACTATCTGACACACATTTCTCCTTACCTGTCTGTAGTTCGGTGTGGCAACCTTGAGTAGACTAACACAACCCACAAACCTTTAGTGCTCAGTGCAATAATGTATATATTTTAATCTTTTTTGAATTAAATCATGTGTTGACAGACCGATATATATATATATATATATATATATATATATATATATATATATATATATATATATATATATATATATTTTCTTTGATCAATTCATAGGATACACTTTTGTGGCCCTCCTGATGAAGGCACGCCTTGTGCCGAAATGCGCGTTGACAACTCTGAGAACTTTCATCACTCAGCCACATTGTATCAGTTGTTTTTCCTTGACTTTTTTTTATTTATTTATTTATTTATGTTTTTTTAAACTGTTTTTATTAAGAACAATAAATGGGCAATTGACAGACAATTGATTCACATAGCAAAAAAGGCGTCTTGGTGCTGGAGACAATATCAATATAATTCGTAAAGTAAGTAAATTACCTCGTTCCAAATCCATCAGTACATTTTCCCAGCCTTCCCTCCGTCCCCCTTCTAACAATCGGAATCGCTACCTTCTTCTGGCCTAGGTGGGTCACACAAATGTCCACTGTACTCATTCCAGGGTCCCGAGCCCATTTTCGGGGACAACCCCGTTGCAGATATACCACTCTCTCTGCCATCATGGCCGCATCTAAATCCGCGCACCAGTCTGTCAGCTTGGGAACCTCCTCAGCGCCCCAGTATTTAGCTACATTGTGTTTGGCAAACATGATGCCCAGTGTCATCCAGTCCTGGGCAGGGTGGGTAAGGTCATTGGGGTCCCAAATATTTAGTAAACAACATCGGGGTTCAGGCAACACAGATGTATTCACCACCTGTGACATCGTTCTCATAACCTTTGCCCAGTATGGAGCAATTCGAGGGCATTGCCATATAGTATGGAAGAATGTACCTTCCTCCCCGCAGGCAAAAGTGGTGTGGGGCGCGCCCCATAGTACACAGTATAGTTCTAGTGAAGTAAACACGATGAAGTATTTTTAACTGTATCAGACGAAGCCTAGAGGGTATGGCCACTTCTCTCGGGGAAGATAGTGCTGTCTGCCAGTCTGCCTCGTCAAAATCCCCCAAGTCCCCTGACCAGTTGTACCTCAATTTCTGGGTGGGATCTGGTAAATTATTAACTAGCTTGCGATATGTTAAAGACGTCGCTTTTTTATGCATATGCTCGGTAAGCAGCCTGTCTTCAAGCGGGGTTGATTCCGGCAGATCAGTATTGGGATAACCGATCGTATGGCATGGCGGACCTGTAAATACCTAAAATTTTCAGTTGGCGCTAAGTCGTACTGGGTTTGGAGCTGGTCAAATGATATAATTGCACCCCTCTTCCATAGGTCGCCTACCGTGGAGATTCCTATCAGGTCCCATCCTTTAAACCCTTTACTATTGCGGAGTTTACCCAGCCTACGCGTGGTCCATAGTGGAGTCATTTGGGTAAATATATCTTTACATTTGAGACGGGTCTGCGCAGTGTACCATATGCCCACCGTGTGTGCCGTAGGGCCCATGAGGGACGCGTGCGCTGTTTGTCATACAATACCGAGAGAACTCCCTCTTCCCCAATCTCATACCTGTCAGCCTGAAATGCCGGTTCAGTTCATGATGTGTGCAGCCATTGGTTTATTATTTTTAAATGGGCAGCCCAGTAATACAGCTGTATGTCCCGCAGGGTGACGCCTCCATCATACCAGTCCCTGATCAACTTGCCATGTGAAATTCGTGCGGTCTTCGCGCCCCATAACAAACCCGAAACTAGGGTGTCGATTTGTTTAAAATACTTTACCGCGACAGGGAACGGGGTATTTTCTAATATATATAGTAGCCGTGGTAGTGTCATCATCTTATACAGTGCCGCTTTACCTAGCAGTGTCAGGGGCAAAGTGTGCCAGTGTTTGACATCAGATCGAAACCGCTCAAGGGGAGGCTCTAGATTTCTAAAAAGGAAGACACTAGCGTCAGGCGTTACCCACACCCCTAAGTATTTCAAGGATTCCTCCGTAACCCTTAGGGGGCAGTCCGTCGGGAGTGGTGGGGGCGGGCCTTTGAGGACAAATAATACAGATTTGGACCAGTTAATAGTATAGCCCGACACCCGTCCCAAAATTTCACAAATATTTAGGAGTGCCATGATAGACCGCTTCGGGGTCGTCAGATATAAAAGGATATCATCCGCATATAAAGAGATGCGGTCCTCCCAAGATGTGGTCCAGTGCAGCCCCCTGATCATGTGATCCCATCGGATCCAGGCTGCCAATGGCTCCAGAGCCAAAGCAAATTGTAAGGGTGATAAAGGGCAGCCCTGGCGCGTGCCACGGCCCAGCTGAAAGTCCCTGGAAATATGACCATTTGCCACCACGTGGGCCAGGGGGCTAGAGTAAAGTAATTTCACCCAGGAGCAGAACTTGGGGCCAAAGCCCAAATGCTCAAGAACTGCAAATAAATAGGTCCATTCCACCATATCGAATGCCATACGAGCATCTAAGGATAAAATAACTGCCGGTTCTTGAAGACAGGGCATACGTTCCACAACCGCGTGAACTCTCCGCAGGTTAAGTGCAGTACTCCTGTTGGACATAAACCCGGATTGATCTGGATGGATCAGTGTCTCGAGGTGCGGAGTTAATCGTACCGCTATCATTTTAGCTAATATCTTCACCTCGGCATTTAGCAGTGATATTGGTCGGTAAGAAGAATATTCATCGGGGGGCTTACCCGGCTTAGGCTCCGTAAATATAGTGGCCCTACGTTGGTCATGCGGTAGGATACCAGCCTCTAGGCTATGTCGAAACATGGACAGAAGATACGGGGATACCGAATCGGATGTGCGCTTATATAGTTCAAAGGGGATGCCATTGGGCCCTCCTGCTTTCCCAGATTGCAAAGATTGAATGGCAGCTGTAACCTCATCAATTGTGAAGTCGGCCTCCAATGCCAGTGCTGCTTCCTCTGTAAGAGTCGGCATTTGAATGTCTTGTATGTACGTATGGGCTTCTTCCACCATCATATGGGAATTAGAGGTGTATACTTGCTCAAAGTAGTCAGCTAAGGTGCACACTATTTCTTCAGGGGCAGTAACTACAGCGCCAGACGGAGTGCAGAGTTGCGCTATAGTCCTCTGCATTCTATCCTTCCTGTCTAACCACGCCAGGAGCTTGCCTGTCTTGTCACCAACCTCGTATATGGTGTGTCGAGTAGCTAGGAGCCGCAATTTAACTTGCTCTATTTGATATTCCTTAAGGGCGCTTTGTTTGAGATGCAGGTTTTGCGCCGTGTCTGGTGATGGGCATCGCTCGTGTTGTTCCTGTAGCATTGCCAGGTCAGTCTCTAGTGTATCTAATTCATTCTGTGCCTCACGCCTATGGCCCGTTATAGAAGCAATAGCTTGTCCCCGAATCACTGCCTTTCATACTTCCCATAGAATGCCCAGGGACTGTACAGAGTGTTCATTGTCGTGGAAGTAGTGTTTTGTGGTCCTCACTATGTCTTTGCGAATCTTGGGGATTTGTAAATACCCTGGTGGGATTGGAAAAATACGCTTCCTTGTTTTGACATGAATTGTATAAGTTAGGCGCAACGGTAAATGATGATCTGATATGCTCCGAGGACGTATCTCCACTTTGGTTACATAGGGGAGACTTTCTGCAGAAAGGAGAAAATAGTCAATACGGGAAAGACTGTTATGTACCCCTGAGTGATATGTGTATTGTAGGTCGGTAGGGTGTCTGTATCTCCAGGTATCAGTGAGGCCCAGGGCGTCAAGGAAACTAATCATGGAGGAGCTACCCGCTCCCACAGGCCTACTAGGACAACGATCCCTGGAACCATCAGCCACTGCATTAAAATCGCCCCCTATAAGTAGCACGCCTTAAGGCAGGCCTAACAGAAAGGCGCTAAGCTCCGGGAAGTCTACAGACTGAAGAGCGGGGGGTATATAGACTGACACTATATTAAATCTCCTCCCTTCCCACTGACAGTTAATGGCCGCAAACCGCCTTTGAGTGTCCGACCAGGTGCGATGGACGATCAATGGGAATTGTTTTCGGACTAAAATTCCTACCCCTCTTGAGCCCGATGTGAACTCTGAGTGTGTTATCATTCTGAACCCCCAGCGATCCATAGCTTTGCAAGCTGAACCCACCATATGCGTTTCTTGTAACAATATCACTGCTGGCGCACATCGTTTCAAATAGTTTAGCACTAGACCTCTCTTAATTTTGTCCCCCAAACCGCGCACGTTCCAGGTAAGTATTGTTAAGGGGGGCACCAGGGTCATAGCGGGAACATCAGTACCAATTTCAGAACTTGTTGACATCGTCTCTTCTGCCATAGATAATACCTTTTTGGGAATTGCTGCTAAGGTCGTCTAGCCCCGTAGCAGCCTTGTGTACTTTCGCCTTTGGATTCTGCCCCAATCCTATACCTACAACAACTCGAACAATGTGTAAAGAAATCCCATCCCCCCTTCCCCCCTCCCTGCCTCCCTGCTCGACGGTACTAAAACTGCCCACCACCCCAACAAATCAGAGTGCTTAGTACCCATTCCCAGTCCTGATCGGTGAAGGCGAAAGAGAATAGCCCCAGTCCTTCCAGAGCCCTTGTGCCACATTAATATCTTTGACCCAACATCACAGCCAAGTGGCGGCAATTAACTAAGGACTGCGGCAGTTGATCATGCAAGTGTCACTCTAACATAGTTAGGGTAGGTCTCCTCTCAAGGAACAGCCCCCCGTGTCAGACAGAAGTCAGAATGAACATCCAAAAACCCCCCCACAATGCATCCACACACTCCCGGGCAAAATCCAGTCACTTAATCCAGTGCTGCTTCAGGGGGCCGCAGCCCAGGCCGTCACCGCGGCCCTCGGGTTGTCCTTCCTTCCTCAAAGTCTCGGTCGCACGTGATTACCTGTCCGATCCATAACTTCTTACTACTCGCCTTGGTGGTGTTCTCGGTACTCAGTGCGGCCCTGTCGTCCCACCTTTTGCCAGCCATCCAGCCAGTCTTGGGCCTCGTCAGGTGTGAGGAGGAACCACACCTTTTTCGTTATCCTCCACTCTCAACTTGACAGGAAATAGCATAGAGTACTTTATCTCCCGCTCATGGAGGGCCTTCTTCACTTCCAGGAACCCCCTGCGTTGTTTTGAGACCGCCGCGATGTAGTCGGGGAAAATTGTGATGTGCGCATTCTCGATGGAAATCGATGGCGTCTTTCTGGCCGCCTGTAGGATGGCATCGCGGTCACGAAAATTTAAAATTCTTGCCAGGATCGGGCATGGGGGTGCCCCTGGCTTGGGTCTTCCACCAGGGACCCGGCGAGCCCGCTCCACCGAGAAAAAATTGGATAATTCGCGCGGCTGAAGATGTTTCGTCACCATCTTCTACAAATAGGTCCAGGGCCGGCTCCCCATCTTCTCTGGCACGCCAATGAGGCGTATGTTGTTCCTTCTCGAACGTCCCTCCTAGTCCTCGAGGTGGGCCTTTAGAAATTTATTATCTTCTTCCAACTGTTGCATTTGTTGTTTGAGAATGGTAGTGTCCGAGACCAGGGTCTCAGTAGTGGTCTCAACATCCGAGATCTTGGAAGATAGTTTATTGAAATCCGCCCGGATGAGAGCCAGGTCGACTGCAAGTGTCCCAATCCTGGTGTCCACCTTATTTAATGTCGCCATAATGTCTTTTAGGGTAATGTTCTTCTCCGCTCCGCTTTACTCTAGTGCAAAGTAGCCTCAATATCTTCTGGGCCCTGCGTTAGTCCCGCGATCGGGGGCCGGGGGAGGCACTGTGCTTCTTAGTCAGTCAGCAGGGCGGCAGCCGATTAATCAATATGGCGACTGGGGTGGGTTTTCCAAGTCTCCCCACGCAGCAGCTTTGTTAGGTCCCCAGCGTCAGTGCCCCATCTGCTTCGTGTGGCGTTGTGGAGGCCAATGTCTTTATTTCCCCTCAGCTCCCCTTGCACGGGCAGTCACAGGGCCGTCAATACACTTCAGCCCACAATGGCGGCGGGGAAGGTCTCACCTCTTTTGCTGCGGATCGCTGGCCCGTAGTCACCGTACTCTCCCCGGCCGTCCACCATTCCTGCACCGCCTCTCCCCTCTGCCTGTCAAGGGAATCCGACGGGGGGGGGGGGTCCGACGAGGGGGAGGCAGAGTCCTCGCTGCTACCGCCCGCTCGGCCGAGAAGAGTCCGGCGCGGGGCCCCCCTTCCTTGGTGCCACCGTCACTGTGGGTCCCGGTCTTTAATGGTCGGTAGGCCTCAGTTGTTCAGCTGCCACAAACAAGGGCGCGGGAACCAGCAATCGGCACCGGACGGTGCCTGACAGTCTCCGCCGCTTTCCCACACACTTTGGAGTCAGGGTTAGATGGCCGGATTAATCGGGCTCTGTGTCGGGTGCTCGGAGCCTCTCTAGCCTGCGGCCATGTTCCTCGGCTGCTAGCCACGCCCCCTTTTTCCATTACTTTTGCATGAATTATCTGTATGTCTATTGTATTATATGTATATGTTAATATCTATATTGTTTTGGACTAAGTGCTCACCGACCGTAACTTGTGGTAAATACGTTGTATCTGATGTATATGCACTTTCATGTATTTTTTTTAAATTTTTGCTTTTTTATGTCTCTACTTTTAGATAAATTCCAATAAAAAAGAATTTCACATGTTTTAAACAGTTGTTGATCTATTGCACTGAGCTTGGGTTATCCCCCACATTATGTCAAGAATAGATTAATGTAATGTGAATTGTATTTACTGCCTAGGAATTTTTTCTCCATTGTGGGGTTACCAGTTCTCACTTCATACGAGATTCACATCCAACCGGATGAATGCAAAGGTTCTTCATACCTGCAACCATCTACTTCCGGCACACGCATGAACTGATTACGTGTCCACAGGGTGACTGCAGACATTCATGTCACCGGTACCGCCGGCGTAGTGATGCTCCGTCCCCTATGATGGCCCTAACAAGGAAACGTGGAATACTGGATAGATACGCAGTGTCTTAGGTACGGCTAATAGCATAGTAACAGGATTGATGAATTTTTTTATGTTGTATGAGCATATATATCTGGGATTAAAAACAGTGTGTTTCGGGAACCTTATGTTTATTTGTAGATAACCAGATGATGTCCCCAGGTTTATATTTTGGACAGGGTCTACGGTGTTTGTCAGCGTGTAATTTGTATTGTACCTTGGCTGCCTTGAGATGTTTTTGTGTTTCTTTTATGTTTTTTGTATGTGAACCACCCTTTGATTTACATCTGGGAATATTGGGCCAGATGTAGGTAATCAGATTTTACCGATTCTTAAATACCGAATTTTACTGATTCGGTATTCAAAAATCGGTAAATGAGATGTAGGTAAAAAATCGGTATTTTTTACCGATTCGGTAAAAGTCGGTATCGGATTTTCGGAATTTACCGAATCGGTATTTACCGATTCGGTATTTACCAAATCGGTATTTCCCGAATGCATTGAAAATACCGATTCGGTAAATTCCGAATCGGGAAGCAAGCAAAAGTGAAACCAATGAAAACAGCCAATCAGGTGCTACCCCCCTCCCCCTCCCTACCAGGAAGTGGCTACCCAGGCAGCTGCAACTCATTAGAAGGTTCTGGAGAGGCAGTCAGAGCTGAGCAGAGACACAGAGCAGCAGGGAGTGATTTTTGTGACTTTACCTCAGTGAAAATGGCTAGCAGCAGTGAGAGCCAGAAGGCAGAGAGGAAAAGGAAAGTGAAGTTTAGCAGCATGGAGCTGCAAGTACTAGTGGAAGAGGTGGTGAGAGCCCACAAACAACTGTTTGGCAGGCACTCCCTCACAGTAGCAGAGTCAGCAAAACGCAAGCTGTGGCTTGATATAGGAGAAAGGGTCAATGCTGTGGGAGTGACAAGCAGGAGCATTGATGACCTCAAGAAACGTTTCTACGACATCAGGAGCCTCACCAAGAAAAAGATGGCAGAGCTACATAAACAGGCTGGTGTCACCGGTGGAGGCAGGAACCCAGCGCCCCCCTGACTGACCTGGAGGAGTTGGTGGCGTCAACCATAGAGCCAGACAGTGTTGTGGGACTGGGAGATGTGGACAGCTCAGCCAGAGCCATAGGAAAAGGTAAGCCGCATGCGCAGCATGACACCCCATACCAACCAGCTTCCCTTAACCCTTTGTGCACAGGCCAACCCCAGTCCAGTACTGCTAGCACTATACAGGAGCAATGCATTATGGGAAATGCAATCAGCTAATATACGACCATGTGTAACTGCACAGACATCAGCAAGGCAGTGAAAGTAATGCTGAATAATGACAGTAAAATGTGTAAAGCATTTATTTTAGTGACTGTGACACAGTAGCACTCAGTTGACATACGCTTATTTATACCTAGGGGCAACATCAGCCAGTCAAGCTTCAGCAACAGCAGGGACTGCACCAGCGAGGGAGGAGAGTGACGAGGCAGGGCCAAGCCATGTCCATGCCACGCAGGAGGAAGAACACACACTGCCATCTCCCAGGAAGAGGAGACAGTCCAGACTCCCGAGTTTCCCCACTCCCCACACCTCTCACAATCCCCTACATTGCTTTTCTCTCCTGAGACCTCCCCATCACTGTTACAGCCTGCACCTGCAACCTCACCAGCCAGGAGGCGAGTTGTGGCCCCACTGCCAGTGATGGAGGCAGCAGAGGGAGAGTCCCGAGCCACTGCACCTGAGAGTCCTGCTGCACTGCAGCCCAACACACAGTCATTGTCCTCGCGCAGACGCCAACGCAGGCCCAGCAGTGCAGGTGTTCCTGAAGAAGGCACAGTGTTCCGTGGGCTGGAGGGGAGCATGGTGCGCATCCAACGCATGCAGGGGAAATCAATACAGGCCTGCCACCGCCAATTTCGTGTCCTAAACCAACAAATTGGAGAAATGGGGAAGGGCATCAGAGACATGGTAGAAAGCAACAGGGAGATATCCAAAACCAATGCTGACCTAGCTGCAGGAATGCAGCAAATGAGCACTTCAATAACCCAGCTGTGCTCAAAACTGGACAGCCTGGAGCACACAAGGCGCAGGGACGCCCGTGTAAACAATAGGGCCATGAACCATCTGGCCACTGCCACATCACAACTATGCCGTAGAGGCATTAACATGCAGGAAAGCCTCACTCAGAACACGGCCGAGGTCACCAGGGGCATGGCCAGGATCACCAGTGCCCTCGAGGCAATGATAATATCAAACACTGCACTGGATCCTGCCCTGGATGTGGCTGAGGGTGACGACAGCAGTAGCCGCAGCAGCTTGGCAAGCGCTGTGGTCCAGCCACGTAGGAGTAGCAGGCGCCCAGCTGAGCCTGCAGGCAATGAGGGAAGCAGTGAGCAACATCCCAGTGGCTCTGGGAAGCGCGGGAGCAAATGACTTTGCCAGTGTGGGTGATGTAACCCAGGACATGTAGTCCCCACCTTTCTTTTCTTTAATTTGTTGCACTTCAGTGCATGAACGTTGTGGCAACATTAAATGACGTTCTACTCATTCACAACCTGTCTGTGTCTCATCACTTACTCAGAAATAGTTGCGTGTAATCTCCTCACGTCTGTATCTGCCCTCACTTGGTGTTGTCACTCCAGCAGGTGCTGTGTCAGGCACAGCAATGTCGTCGTCATGATCCTCGTAGTCAGACAACTCCATCTCAGTACCCTTCTTAACAGCAAGGTTGTGCAACATGGCACAGGCAGCAATTATCTTACAGCAGGTGATGGGGGTATACTGCCTTGCACCTCCACTCTTGTGCAAGCATCTGAATCTGCTTTTCCAGATACCAAAGGTCCTTTCAACAACATTCCGTGTGCTTTTGTGGGCCCGGTTATATCTCCTTTGGCTGGGTGTTGAGGGGTTGAGGTAGGGGGTGAGTATAAAAGAGCGGAGGGCATATGCACTGTCTCCTAAAAGGAAAAGGTAATACATTAGTCACATGCTTACATTTATTTCTTACTGCAATAGGTATTATGGGGGTCTGACACTGTGTCTTACCTAGGAGGTATCCTTCACCAAATTCCCCTGCAGTCAGCCGTGCATAGATGCCGCTGTTTTGAAAAATATAGGAGTCGTGGGTACTCCCAGGGAATTTTGCCACAATGTCAGTGATGGTGCACTTTGCATTGCAAATCACCTGCACATTGATGGTGTGGGTTGACTTCCTATTCCTGTAGATATATTCTGTGTCAGCAGGGGGACAAATGGGAATGTGTGTGCCATCTATGCAGCCAATAATATTTGGAAATCGAGCCATCTGGTAAAAGTCAGATTTTGTTTGCACCAGTTCAGCATGGGTAGCTGGAAAATAAATGTAATGCTCCATCCTGTGTAACATGGCGTCAAGGAATTTGTGGAAAAACCTTGAAAGGCTGCTCTGTGTCACCCCACCTACCTCAGCAACCACGCTCTGGTAGCTCCCAGACGCAAGCAGGTGGAGGCTGCACAGCACCTGCACATGGGGTGGAATTGCATGTGCCCTTGGGGTAGTGTGCTGCAACAGTGGTTGGAGGTCCCTGATGAGCTCCAAGATGGTGTCTGGGGCCAACCTGTACCTCTGCAGTATCTCTGCCTCTGTGAGCATGAACAAGGTGACCCTCTGCCTGTAGACCTGCTCCTCTCTCTGCCATTCCCTCTCTCCTTCCTCCTGTAGCCGTAGCCGTCTTGCAATGACATAAAATGCCGCCATTGTGCAAACAGAATTGCATTTTGGGTCCTTTTTTATAGGTTGCACCTGGTTACCACCTGATTCCAATCCATGGTAAATACCGACTCTTAAATACCGAATTTGAAGCAAATTCGGTATTTAAGAGCTTCCCTACATCTCAATTTCCATTTTTACCAATTCTTATTTACCGAATCGGTTTTTTACCGAATCGGTAAATTTACGGATTTGGTAAATTTACCGAATCGCAAACCGTTGTGATTTGGTAAAATTACCGAATCGGTAAAATTTCCGATTCGGTATTTTACCGATTCGGGCTATTTTTGGTCTCCTACATCCCGAAAGCTCAATACCGGTCGGTAACGGGCGAAAATACCGATTTTCGGCCGTTACCGACCGGTATTGGGCTTCCTACATCTGGCCCTTAGTGTTTTGCCTGGGGTGAAAGCTATAAGTGCTGTAAAAAGGAGCCATTTTTGTAGAGTGGTGTTTTGCACTGTTATAGGCTATTTATGCGATCCACAACATGTCCACCCAGGGATCGGTGTTCTCTTCCACATAACAACGGAGGTATTGTTTTAATGTCTGTCAGTTTAGGGGTGAAAACTAGTGGATTTAGCTGTGGCCATGTGTAATGCTTTACACCATATTGTCCAGAACTGTGCAGTGAATTGGGAACCCCTATGGGATACGATAGTTCTAGGCAGACCATGCAATGGCACTATATGTATCAAAAACAAGTGAGCCAATTGTCCGCCACTCTGCACTTTAGTGCACGTAATCAAATGCTCCATCTTTGTTTAGCTGTCTACAACCACCAAAATAACGGAACATCCTTTATTGTTAGGTAGTTCTACTATAAAGTCTAATGATATCCTCTCCTATGGTTCATGAGGTGTGGGCAGACTTTGTAACAACTCTACGGTGTCAGGGTTTAGCCTGTTGCGCCTGCCTAACTGTTTAAAAACTACGATTCCCATGAGCCTTCGCTATCGCCACTCTATTTCAGTGTGGACGGGGAGAGCTCACGTTGTACGTGATTCTGGTTTGATGATCGTTGGGAGATTTTCATTGCTCTCGTACTCCGGTCGGTGGATGGATTCCTGTTTGTTTTCCACCGGACCGCGCTGTTGTGTGACGTCCTGTTGATTGAAGGTACTGTGTACTGTTGCGCCCTGGTCCAGCTGGCGAGTTCTTGTATTCCGGGCTGGATCCCCGAGTGGTTCGTTCGTTAGGGGAGTGAGACAGTCTGGATGCTCTGTTTGTTTTCTCCTCAAGGGGAGCCTGCTGCAGGACAGCTATTGAGTGTTTTGGATGGCCGTGTGTGAGCGGAATGCTGTGGGGGCTTCCACGCATTGCCGCTACGAAGCGGGTGAGGATTACAATTTGCACCTAGATTATAAGTGCCAAAGCGGAAAGCAGTAGTGACCTGAAGTACGCTTTACCGTGTTTGGAGGTATTGTTGGGACTTTGTGGAGATCAGTCAAAGCGGAAGACAGTGGTAAGAAGCACTACGTCTTGCAGTATTTAGGCTGTTCAACGAAGGATTTTTGGAGGCTACTAATGGATGAAGGAATCCATGTGAAACCTATGTCTGAATAGTAAATTCAGGAAGGGAATTTACAGAAGTGTGGATACATTTCTCTACTTGTTTTCTGATAGGAAATTATGTCAAGACTTGATTGACAACTCTGGCAAAAGAGTGTTTCCATCTATTGTTTGATTATCTATATATTAGAGGGTGCGTTTATAGGATACATGCACGCAATATACACATACACCCGAATACATATGCCAGTGATAGTAACTGAAGTGTTTCTTGTGTTGAATAGGGAAGGAAGACTCTATGTGATGTTTGTGCATCTCTGCTGAAGCATGAGAGGTTAAGAGCATGGTTCAGGTGATTAACTAGACATTAGTGAGAATGAAATGAGAGTATGTCTGTTATAACCTGAAGTGTTTTTTCTCTTACAGCTTCCCTTCCCCGCTGTCCCCTTCCTTTCCTTCCCTCGCCCGATCGCTCGAACACCCTGTATCTTTATATATGTCAGTGTGTTGGTGAGGTCCGGAGGTGGAACATAATTGCTACAATTGGATCCTGCGGAGTGCTTCCTGACATACGGGTTTTCCATGAGATGTTTTTGCTTGTTTGAATTTCGTACAGGCTTTTAAAGCGTCTTGGACATCCTTCCGTACTGAAGGCCACCAGAATTGCCTTAACACTCTGTCCAAGGTTTTCTCTACCCTGTTGTGTCCAGCATTGAGTAAGTGGTACTTCTTGTTGTCTAATCCTAGTAGGGACCAATAACTGTTTTTTAAGGATGGGAAGCCCTTGAACGATTTTCCACTGTGTATGTTTTTTCAACCATTGTTTCCAATAGGGTTTTTTGATCGCTTCTCTAACCTTTTGGAGAAATTGCTCCGTGTGTACCACTCCAATCTCTTGAGCAGGTTTTAAAATGGAGTGCATTTCTTGACTTTTTTCTACCTAAACTGAATCCTGTCTGATAATGCACCCGCTTTCCTATTTTCTGATCTGGGTCGATATGTGACCACAAAGTGAAATTCTGCGAAGAACATCCATCTAAATTGCCTAGGAGATAACGTATGAGCAGATCTCATAAATTGTAGGTTGCGAAGGCCTGAATACACTGTGACCATGTGTTGTGCTCCCAACAAATAATGTCTCCATTCCCCAAACGCCCTTATGATAGCCAATAACTCCTTTTCTGCAATGGTGTAGTTGCTTTCTGCCTCATTAAGTTTATGGACATGTATGCTACCCGGTGCACTTGTCTAGTGGTTTCGTCCCTTTGGGACAGGATAGCCCCGATGGCCACATCAGAAGCATCTGCTTCCACAATGAAAGGTCTCTTAGGATCAATATGTGCCAAAATAAGAGCTGTAGTAAATGCTTTCTTCGATAGCTCGAAGGCCTGCTGAGCTTCTTCTGACCAGTGAAAAGAAGTGTTCTTTCTTAGGAGCTTGGTTATGGGAGACACTACCTGTAAGAATTGGTGTATAAATTGCCTGCAAAAGTTGGCGAATGCCAGGAAACATTGCATTTCACGTACAGACATGGGGGGGAGCACATTCTTTTACTGCTTTAACCTTGCGCTCAGCCTTTTCTTGGCAGTTAGGTGTTAAGATGACACCCAGGAATTCTACCTTTTGCCTATGAAATATTTATTTGCTAAGTTTGAAGTATAAACCATTGATGTGCAAGGCGCGGAGTACTGAGATGATGTTTTGGCAATGTATGTTTTCATCAGTTGAATAAATCAAGATGTCATCTATATTTACCACTGCAAAAACATCTAGGAACGCTCTTAAGACAACGTTTAGAAAAAACTGAAAAGCTACGGGGGCATTGCAAAGCCCAATAGGCATAACGGTGTATTCGAAGAGATCATATCGGGTACAGAATGCCGTCTTCCACTCGTGGCCCTCCCTCATTCGGACCAGATGGTAGGCTCCCTTAAGGTCTAATCGGGTAAATATTTTTGCGTGTTTAACTTGATCTAGGAGAACTGGGATCAATGGCAACGGGTATCGTTTCTTTCTAGTTATATTGTTAAGGGCTATTAGATAGAAGAAATGAGGCCGACCAAAGGCTCAGCACCTCAGTTCCTTAAGTGAACACATTTGTAAAATGTCTGTGCAAACACATCCGGAGTATGCCACAATTGTACTCCACTGGAAGCCAGATAAATATAATCAAAAGAAAAGGACGGTGCACCAGGATAGAGTCAAAGGATTCCGTATATATTCCAAAATGGATCTTTATTTAGTTTTCAAATAAAAGCATGGACATCAGCCAACGCGGTTCGTTCCAGATGGAACTTCGGCAGGGCAATTTTGTCTTTAAATCAGTCCAACAATCAAATTGTTCTACGTTTGGAATTTATTCCGTAAACACCCAGGTAAACAACAAGGATAATCAGTGACTTCATTTATCCCAGTTTTCCATATAGAAAGGTTTGTCTGTACAGGACCCAAAGGTGTCCTTTAAAATAACTTGTACATTTATAATGCATATAATAAGTGTATATGAAAATGGAATCCAAGGGCCAAAATCACAGCCAATGTTCCTTATATTTGTCAAATCAAGCGTTCTCCAAGCCAGTCCCTCACCAGACTTCCAACTATATTGTTAAGGGCTCTAAAGTAGATGCACGTTCTAAGTTCGCCATTTGCTTTTGGGAAAATATAAAAAATAAAGGGGATGCAGCCGGTGATTTAGATGTTCTTATGAACTAATTCAGTAAGTACTTATCCAAGTACTGTTGGAGATGTTTATTCTCAGGTTCTATCAGAGCATTAATCCTTCTTCACAGAACTCTAGCCCTGTGAACTAGTTCAATTTGGCAGTCGTATGGTCTGTGAGGGGTAACTCATCTGCTTGTCTCTCACAGAAGACATCCTGAAACTCATGGTAACAAGAGGGTTGTGTGATGTCCGGTTCTGCTGCTGTAGCTATGACGTGTGTAGTGGCTATGGCGGTAACCGGTAAGGGCAGTGCTACTCCACAATTCTCCCTACACCGGGGAGATTCAAATCTTAAGGTTCAAGAAACCCAATCCACAGTAGGATTATGCTTGACAAACCATGGTTACCGTAGCATGATTCCGTATTGGGGAGCTTTTATAACATTGAACCTGATCTCTTCCCCATGAATTCCATCACACACCACCTCTAGGTTTTGAGTATGAAAACAAATCGGGCCCGAAACCAGATCCCTCCCATCTACTGTATACACCTTTTCTAGTCTCTCCATTCTTTCTAGGTTAATATGCAAGTCTAGAGCCTTTTTTCATCCATAAAAAGGCCTGTAGACCCAGAATCAATCATGGCCTGAACCTGTTTCCACCCGTCAGTAGTAGGTAAAGTTATCGGCATAAAGAAATGATCATTGGTGGATACCTTTAGCTCACAAATGGAAGGGATTGCAGCTCTGCCCAAGAATTCCCCCTTTTCCATTCTTGGGCCCTTCAGTTTCCCGCCTTTTTCTCAGTAACACCTAATAAGGGTTTAGTGAGACCTGTTCTATACTTACGTTTGACCATACAATCTTTAAGGAAATGGCCCTTATGTCTGCAATAGAGGCAAAGTCTATTTCTCCTTCTTTGCTCTTTCTTCTGTGGATAAAGAGGCACGTACTGACCCTATTTTCTAGGGTTCTGCATTAGCGTTTGTACTCTCTCCTGGTAACCTACTTTTATTACCCCAAAAGAAGGGTCTTTCTGTTCTACGTTTTTCCCCTAGTCGTTCAGTTAAGCGGTGATCCAATCATAACGTTAGATTAAATAAATCTGTACAAGTGGAAGGTTGGGGGTCTATCTGAGCCAAAACGTCTTATAATTCGTCCCTCAACCACTGATGAAAAAAGGGACGCCCTTTTTTTTCGGCCATTGAGTTTCGGCAATTAACCTTTGGAAGGTATTAATGTACACCACGAATTCTCTATTCCCATGTTTTAAGTCTAATAACTCCCTGTCAGCTGAGAATGTGGTAGCCCTATGATCGAATACTTTCTCAAACTCCATAAGAAATTCCTCCCAATCATACAACAGTGGACCATCGATCTTTACTAATGGCACCTCCCATTTTGCTGCATTACCAGCCAAGAAGGATATCATAAATGCCACCCGGACCTGATTGATAGGGAATGCCCATTATCTGCGTGAGAAAGATTTGTATCTTGTTAGCATCGCCATGGTAATGTTCTGGTGCAGCTAAAGGTATAGGGGTAGGGATCTCTATCGAAATAGGTGGGATAGGTTAAGCCCCTCCTCCATTGGGCCAGGTACCCCCACTCCTGATTCGAGAGGTGGAAACATCAAATGGATTTCTTTGTAATCTATCTATTCTGTCCTGTAACGCGGCGGTTTCTGCTCTAGATGTGACTACCTCTTGTTGGACCATGGCTAAAGTCGCGAATACATCCTCTAAGGTGGCCATTTTATCCCCGGTCCAATCACGAGGATAGTTTGTTTTCGTGAGCAGATTATTCCGTCACGACATAACGTATTGTATCCTCAGGATCAATTCATGGCTCAAGTGGGTCCACCCCTTGATAGCCTCAATTCTGAATGCTAAAACAGCACAGAACATTAAGATGATCAAGTGAGGGAAGGAAAGGAAGGGAGCGGCTGGGAGGGAGACCTGTAAAGAAAAATAACACCATAAGCAGATTATATATGGTTCTCGCAGTTTCTACGTATGTTGTATCCTCTCTATTTTACCTGTAAAGAAAATAAGGATTGTTCTGTACCACTATAGAACAGCCAAGGGATAGTTCATTCCTTTTCTGAACCTTTGGTTTCTGTATAGACATCTACTGTAACAAAACAACTAGTATCAATATAGGAATGTTATGGTTTCTACACCACCCTCAAACTCCTGGTTACATCCACATATATACAGGTTTTCAAAATACCCACCAAAACGAAAGAGCTGCTAAGTGTCACAGGCGATGAATCCCAATAGATCTCATAACCCCATGTTAGAAAACAGCAACAGAATATATGTGAATAGAATATCAAAATATAAGTGCAACCACTTGTTGCTTTGAATCCTGAACAACTGAAGGATTTTTCCCCTTCTGTAGATTGTGCTTCAAACTCAAAGAAAAAACAAATCACAGTGGAGTTAAGTTACGCCTAGCACTCATGAATAAAGTCTCGATAACTTTGTTACCCTTGCACTCGGTAACCCTCTGAATTCCTATCCATATTCACCAGTGGGGGAGAGTCGTGTGACACTCCCCAAACGTTCATGCAGCCAGAATTGTTGACACTAATCACTGTCCTGGATTGTACTCGTAGATACCCTTTCCACGGTCCCTCCTAATATAGCTGTTAATACAAGACGATCTGTTTCACAATATGCAGCTTTTGAAATAGCAATGCCTTCCGTCTTGGGCATAAACAAGTATGCTTAGTAGAGCTTGGTTCGCTCTGGAGGAGCAACAATCTTACTGCACCAGAAGAATGTAGCGTGTCTACCTCACCTGATCGGACCGCAGCGGTGAAATGCACGCCGTGTCCCGATCTGTGCTCGGCATCCACCACCTGTGGAGCGTCTCTCCTACTTGCAGGTAGGTGTGGAGGGCTGCATGAGCAGACATGCCCCTGTGCTGGTCAGTTCCATTACTGCCAGTGCAAGTGACCAGAGAAGCCATTTTAAAACATGCACTGGACACTGGTGACAATGAGCTCCCCCGCTACATGATGGCTTCACTGAAAATAGGGATGTTTGGTAACAAACATCTTGTTTTGGTAAACCCACACTGATGCCAGTGTTGAATTTACCAATACATGCACCCAGAGGGCACCTCAGTGGTGGCCCATGAACACCTATCAGCCTCTGGTGTGCTTGCTGACTGAGGCTCCACCTGAGATGCTGTTCTGACCTCCTAGGGTGAGAACCTTTGTTCTTAGCGATCCAGAACAAAAGTCTGTCCGGGAAGAGGGTGTAACATCCGATCCCACAGGATGACCTGCTGATTAGCGTCCTTGGGCCAGTAAACTTCAAAGAAACGGACACATTTGGAATGCAAATCTGGCTCCTCTCAAAGGAGACGAAGCCACTCCCCCGTCCTGAGCCCCCCTGGCACCTGGACAGGCAGGAAAATGAGCTAATCAGGTAGGCTTGCCACCTCCAGGCTAGTACCACCCCTAAGGAGGGTTTGTGTGAGATGGACACGATTTTTCAGAAGCAGCCATTTTTGTGATAGCATACTTAAGAGTTCTAGGAAAGGGATATGCTCCCTTCCTAGAGGAAGTGGTCATATAGGGAGTGTAATGACCCCACGGGTCAGTAGCCCACTGGCTCCAATCCTACACTCACCTAACACCCCTAGGATCAGTATTTAGGGAAGTCCCTGGCACTAGAGAAGCAGATCCTGACGACCTACATAGGAAAAGGACACGAAGGGCTGCAAAAGCAGAATACTGAAGAGAGCACCTGACTTGGCCCCAGTTCTGCTGTCCTGTCTGCCGTTCTCTGCGAAACTTACGCTAAAGACTAAGCGTCCTGCAGATGTGTGCCTCCAAAACCTGGGAGGACTGCCTGCCTTCAATAAAGACCAAGACCTCCCGAAGAACAGAAAAGACTGAGGCCTCCGGAACCGCCAAAATCCAGCAGCTGAAGGCACCACTGCACCTGTCGCCTCCGGACCAATTTGAAGTGGGCCAACGGTGCCAACAAGGTACCCCGGCCCTCCAGAGATCCAGTCAATCATCATTTCACCCCTCGTGGACTCCCCACCATTGCCTGCAGCCTCTACACGCGTGATCCCTCGACCGTGACTGCTCCCGGTAGGAGACACTGATGTCTAAAGACAACTCTGCATCCGTCGCTCCTGGGCCGTGGAGAAGGGGAAGCCAGGTGTCCCTACGTCCCTGAGAACCGCAAGCCTTGAACCCACATGTTGGTCCACTCCGACTAGCTTTGTAGCCGCAAACTCTTTTTACAGTGACCAATCCATATTAAAACCTATTGGGCTCCCAATGTTGTTTTGCACCCTGCACCTGATGGAGCAAGGTGGCAAAACAAAATTGTGTGTACCCCTTGTGAAGTCAATGTTCCATAACATTAACATTTACTAATGGTGTGTTGTGGTGTATTAATCAACAATAGTATAAGATGCACATACATGAACACGTGGGAATACTAATTTTCCCTGCATGAAGCAATATAATTAACTAATTTGTGTTGTTATTGTGTTGTGAACTAATGCACAGCTTAAATATAAATTGCAATGTGAATGTGCTTATTGTACACGTTATTGTGCTAAAAAGTTGTCGGATATGTAAGAATGAAACGCATTTATGTGGCTTACCTGCTAGGTAATAACTAATAGGGAAACTTTAGTATGGTGGGAGGTAAACAGAAGGGCTTTAGTTCCATATTTAACATGAATTTGTGTTTGTATCTATGATAGTTCCAAAAGTGGCCTCTGAGGCCTACGAAATATGGTCGCTCTGGCTAACTGCGAGCAAGTGCTGGACTGCGCATGCGTGCCCAAAGCCTGCCAGCGAGAGTGAGCTGCCTGTACTTGGATGGGAAGTTCAAGGCTGCTTTGCCCTGAAGTCAGGATGATTGCCAAAATATGGACAGTCGAGTGTTCCAAACTTGGGAACGCAAGGCAACGTTGCGAGTCAAGGAAGTGACCAGGCCAAAGACTGTCCTAAACAATACCCCATTATAATTTCGCTGATTCACCGTGAATATGATGTTGTAATGGTGAGGAGATGCTCACCAACCCCAAATTGTACAATCAGAACCCGAATTGGTGATGTTAGATACTTTTTAGATAGATTAAGTTAGGAAATTAGTGTATAAAACCCCCTGATTTTGCTTAGAGGTAGTCGCTCTTTCGATTTCCTCTCAAAGTGCTCTCGGATTGCAGATCGATTCCTGGATGTAAGATACTTTGATTTATTTTTCTTGTTTGCTTTGCAGGACTGAAGGATAAGATGAGGGCGTTAGTTAGGGATGTTAGGAGAGAATGAATTTGGAACAATCTGTTCTTTGCTAAACTTTTAACTGACTTCTAAATAAATGACTGTTTTCTGAGCTCTGAATAAAATGATCATTTTGAAATAAAGTTTAAGATTTTTACTTATTAAAGAATTAATCAATGCCTAAATGTCAGACATATTAAAGTTTTGCTTTTAATAAAATTGGGAAAATGGAATATTAAAGCTGGTCTTGTGATTTTCCTACGCCTAATTTTCTTTCTAGCAGATCCATTGCCACTATGGTGGTCTGTCTGAATAAAATTCATGTTTGATTAAACCATGGTAAAGCGTATAAAACTGTAGGTGTAAATAGTAACTGATTAAATAGGTTTAGACACTCCGCCAAATGTTACAGCATTACTCCTTTGTATTTCACTGAAATCCTTGAAGCCAAATTAAGTGAACAGAGTAAATGTGCAGTGTTATGGGCCCGACTGACTAATGAGTGTGTGTTCGGAGGTTTCAGGGAAATGGTAAGTGCTGATTAGAAATGATTTTTGGAGTTCCGCTGTAGCAGTTATATCTTGGTAGCAGAGTAGTGGTTGCTAAGGAAATTAGCTAGGGTTATGTATAAAATATTACATAGAATTTGACTAACATCTGTTGAGTTCGTATTACGTTATATGTAGTTCAGAAAAGGCTTCCAAGTGTTGCGTGAAGCTAGTGCCTCTGTCTGCAAGCAGAGGAAGTGTGGCAAGTAAAGTCGCACAGTGCATTGGTCTGTTTCAAAAAAAGGAGTATCGTCGTATACCTCGGTGGTATTGTCGCATATCACTGTTTAGGGACATTAGGTGTGGAAGGATAAATGTATAGTGAGGACAGACTATAAAATCTTAGCCTTCAAGCACAGGGATCATTGCGTATGCTGATTAAAACTTACTGCTGGGAGAGTACTAGAACTTAACCCAAGCTTGATAGAAGGGTAAAGGAGTGGCATCTACTTTACTAACGATAGAGGAATTCTGTGGTGGGCTAGAGGTAAGCGCTGCCTACTGGAGATACAGAGTTCATGTGTATATGAACAGGGATTTCTGTATGAACATGTGTAAATGAAATTGCAATACACGTTCTGGTGAAACTCTGGGATTGTCTCTAAGGAGGTGAAAAAGATCTCTGTATGTGCATTCCTGGAGAAACAAGTTCGTTATTGCCTGATAGAAGGGTAAGGTAGAGGGTAGTGCTACTTTATCGACGAGTCTAAAATTCTGAGGAGGCAAGCGTTGTCTACTCAAGTTACAGAATACTTGTATGATTGAGAAATGTATCACTTTATTAGCGAAACAGGCAAATGATATTGTTTTGTGTAAGTTACTAACTGATTTTGTAAAATATCTTGTAAATACGGCTTCTTGAAAAACCCTGTAAAGGAGGGGGCAGCTAGCGCTGCAGAAACCGGAGCGCTGGTAACGTCAAAAGTGTTGCGCTGGGATTGGTCCTTGTGACCAAGACGGAGTAGAGGCTGATTGGTGCATCATGAAAAGCAGCAAGAGCTATTGGTTAAGCACTATAGTGACGTATCGTGTTCTAATTGGTACATTAGTGCGAACTGCGCTGTGATAGGTTGGTGTTATGGAAACAGCAATAGAATAGTACGCGATCTTTTTGAAAACAGGAGATTTGTTGAAAATGGCTTACTACTATTATGACAAAGACAAGAAGAAACCTTCATGGTTTAAAAAGTTGAAAAATATGTTCATAAAAGACAAATAAGTAGTTACGAGAGAGGGAAAAACACTTCCTCCGCCAAAAACACCTGCTTCGCTGATGTTGTCAAAATATGGTTACCATACATGTTTGGTTGGAGAATTGGGTATGGTATACCAAGGATGATGGTGTGTTCGCTTTTCCAGAAGGAGGATCTTTTGATATGGCAATTTTGAGAAATTTGAGAGACAGAATGATGAAGCTTGAACCGAGACCTAGACCGACTCAATTTGAGGCATTGGTTGAATGGGAAGACGAGATGCATGAATTGGAAAGCAAGAGGTTAACCAGACATATCATCTAAGAGGTAGAGGTCGAGATTTGTGGGGAGAAACACATGAGAGTAGAATGCGTAGATGGAGAAATGGTAACATGTGTGATGGCATGTATCCAGTCAGATTGGTGGAAGAATATGAGGAACGGAAATGCACAGAAAAGAAAAAGAACACAGAGATAGGGAATCAAAGTTATGGTGAAAGAGGGGGGGGGGTGGCTAGCCAGGCAGCGAGATGGCCGCTCTGTGAGCGAGCTCCGCCGGCAGAGTCACTAATCCTAAATTAATACTGCCAAAGGACTGACTTCGGAATTCCAAAAACGCGAATCCGAGGTGCACTAACACTGCAAAGTCTGGTGTGCTCTTTTCGACGGCTGAAATCGCCGCTGCGGAGCCCTACCATGAGATACGAGACTAGCCGGGGCTGGTCAGGACGTGTGGCCGAGAGAGTAGGTGCACAACTCGGCGACATACCTCACTCTAGGGCGGGGATTGAAGGCCTGCCCGCGACTGCGACGCTGACCGACGACGTCATCCACGGGATCTGGGAGAGCCGCGGTTGCAGGTCAGAGCAGATCGCTGAGACGTACGCCTATCCTGCCACGGTGAATTCTTCTGGCTCCGCTGCGGACCCAAGGTGGGAGGCGGAGGGGCTGTGCATGTGATGCAATCATCGGCTGCCGGTGGCTGGAGGCAGTGGGGCCACTGCGATCTGATGGATTTCGAATTGGTGAGCACGACGTGTGTACTTATGTGGCCATAGCCCCCACCCCCCTACTTACTGGTAAAAAGCGAGTAGCCTGAGTAACTGAAGAACTAAGCCGGACCTCTACTTGGGGCTACTTTGCTTGCTGACAGGCAGACGGGATGTTGCTGGATGTGAGGAGCAATGTCCGTTGCGGATGAGTAGGCCAGAAGACATGTTATTGCGGCGAAAAGATAAGCTCGAGGCCTTGGTGCGAATTCCGTATCTGCTGCAGGAAGGTGCCATTTTGTGAACTAAGACGCGCGCAGGGCCCAATACGCTGTACGTGGCGGTTCCATTGGTTAGGAATCTGCCTTAAAGATATTTGAGCTGCTGCCAGAGCTGCTGCTGTACCGAGCCCGACATCTCCGCAAAAGGCTGCACGATACTGTTCTCCATCTCATCTCAGTTTGGCTCCCGTGTGTGCAGTATACCTAGTCGAAGGTGGGGGCCTGGCAATACACTCGATTGGTGTCCGAGTGGACGTCCTCGGTTATACTGGGAGAGCTATGTGGATGGACTCGCGCTGTGCCCGTTTGGATGACCATTGCCCTTGCTGCCTCACTTTATAATACACGCACTCCAGTTAAGTGGCGGCTGTTGCGCTGTGTGGAGCCTGCCTGCTGTATCCTTACCTAACCAAGACAACACATCTGTGCAGACATGGGTAAGGTGGAGGCTCGCCAGCCCAAAATAACTTTTGACAAAAAACATGGGGCAAAGCAGTCTAGTACCGAGCAGGACAGTCTGGGTGCGACAGGTGGTGTGCCAGCGGATGAAACTACGAGCGGAGACCTCAGGTCATTGATGTTGGAAATGAGATCCAGCCTGCAAAGCATAGACACTAAACTGGACACCCTCACGTCGCAATTGGAGAAAGTGAAATCCCAGGTCTCCACTCATTAAACTCGGCTGGACTGCCTAGAAAATCGGCATACAGAACAACATGACTTTCAGCTGGAAACCAAAGCACGAATCTCGAACATGGATAAACTGTTAGCTGTAATACAAGCAAAGAATGATGACCTGGAGGCGCGGTCTCGGAGCAGCAACGTCCGTATTACGGCATTCCGGAGACGACGGCCATTTCTAAGATGGAGGTATATGTCGCTGATCTCCTGCATGAGCTGTTTGACCCTCATCTCGTCCCCCGTCTTCGTGGTGGAAAGGGCTCACAGGGCGCTGGGCCAGAAGCCGCCGGTGGGTGGTACGCCCAGGCCAATACTGGCCAAACTGCTGAACTACCAGGACAGAGATGTGGTGCTACGGTTGGCACGTGAAAGAGGGAAAATAACACATAAAGGTAATCACATTTTATTCTATCCTGACTTTACACCGACAGTGCAGGCCGCAAGGCGTGAATTCTTGCCAGCAAAGAAACTATTAATGGATGCAGAAATTCCCTATTCACTGCTTTACCCAGCTAAACTTAAGGTATCGCATGATGGCACGTCGCAATTCTTTGCTGATGCTAAATCGGCACTTAAATTTGCCAAGCATATTTGTGGATCCAAATCCAGGAAGTCGAATGCAGAGCGGAACAGAGCTGAAGACTGTCTTAGTGATAATGATTGATGCGGTTCCCCTGTTCTTTGTAGTCGCCTATGTCCTTTATCTTTAATACTTTGAGAGGTCACAAACTGTTCCTCCTGATTTGAAGTTCCTAAATACTACACTGTATTGACTTGCTTAGCTAGCACCGAAACTTTATCCTTAGCCATAAATGCTACACGTTTGAATTCATATTACCTCGCCATACTATATTACTCATAAGTTAAATTGTCGCTTGTACCACTATCATTTATCCTTACATGCTAGCAATGGGATTGATGTGTGACCTATCATGTTTATTGCATAATAGTAAAGTGTGGGACCGCAAGATAAGCTAGGCATGTACTGTTTGGGATACTATTGGATGGACTGTTATGGATACATGGTTGTTTACATATACTGTTGGTGTGCCGTTTACCCTCCCATTATAGTAGCATGATCCAAATGGTCAGTCCTTACACGGTACTCAGCCACCCTGTGAGAACAGGGGTGTATGCTGGAGCTCCCACGCCTCCACGGGGAGTTCCCATATGTTTTGGTTTAACCACTTTGTGGTAGCACTCGGGGGGTATGTCTCCGCCTGATTGGGGGGTTGGAGCGGGTGGGGGGTGGGTATGTTGTATGTTGTTGGACTGGTCACTACTATTGCTATAAAGACTGGATGTATGTAATCAGGTATCCACTTTGGGTGAATAGAGCCCCTTCCGGCTTCACTGAGCCCCGCACCACTACCCCCCATGGCTGCAATTAGGATTCCCACTTGGAACGTGAGAGGGCTCAACGATTGTAGGAAGGCACGCTTAGTACACGCTTATTTAACACGGCACAGTATCGACATTTGTTTCCTTCAAGAGACACATTTAAACACGATACCATCCCCGAGGCTCAAACACAGTAGATGGGCACACGTGCATGCTGCAATATATTCGAACTATGCTCGCGGGGTCGCAATTCTGTTACGTAAAGGGCTGGACTGGAGGGAACACGGGGTGACCTTGGATCCTGAGGGGCGTTATGTTATATTGGATGGTATACTGGGAGGTAAACAAGTGGTTCTAGCAGCAATTTATGGTCCGAATGTAGACTCCCCACAATTCTTTCATGAGGTGTGGGCACGGATTGCCTGCACAAACTGTGGCACTATCATTTGGGGCGGGGACTTTAACGCTGTTTTGAATGACAAACTGGACAGAAGGGGTATAGCTAAGACACTACATCTGCATACTCGAGAGGCCCTACAAGACTTAATGAGGGAGGGCTCTCTGTTGGATATTTGGCGCGTCCGGCACCCTGGCCTACTGGAGGGGACGTGCATATCCAGTGCGCATGCTACCTGGTCCAGATTGGACTTTTGGCTTGTCTCCTCAAACATTGCTACATGGACGTCGGAGGTGAGCCACTTGGCCCGCTCCCTGTCGGATCATGCTCCCAATCTGCTCGTTGTCTCTATTCCCGACTCGCTCGCCCAGGCCTTCAGTTGGAGGCTTCCGCCACATGCTCAACTAGATGAAGTATTTAAAGAGGAGATTCGTACTGATATAACTGAGTACTTTGCAATAAATGCTGGGTCGGTATCTACTGAGGCAACTCTGTGGGACGCCTTCAAGGTGGTTAACCGTGGTAAATGTATAGTGAGACAGGCTGGAGTTTTGAAGGCGATTAGAGGAACCTTGACACGCGTTGAAAGTCAGATTAAAGAGCTGTAGGGTAGTTTCTGTGTTGACCGCAGCCCCCAAATTGCAGCGCAATTAAAAGACAAACTTTTGGAATATTCAGAGGAGGCCCAGCGTGAGGTAAAATTCTTAGGAAAATATGCTGAAGCTAGGCGCTACGGAGAAGGGGATAGGCCAGGGAAGACTCTAGCAAATATGATTCGAAGGACTACATCGACACCTTTCATACACATGATCAAAAAACCAGATGGGAACGCTGTAATAGGCCAGGCCGAGGTCCTAAATGAATTTAAAGAATTCTATGCTAAGCTATACACAGCCAAACAGGTAGGCAGCCCCAAGGATCTGCAAGCTTTCTTGGATTCACTCACTCTGGTGTGGTTCAATGATGCGCACCGTAAATATATGGATCTCTCTGTTTCAGTGTATGACATCAAACAGGTCATTAAGAGCCTCCCGCCTAATAAGGCACCGGGCCCAGACGGCCTTACCACTGCTTTTTACAAGGCATATGCCGAAGAGCTTGCACCGAGACTATACGAAGTGTAAGGTGAGGCACTAGAAGCTGGGGTGCTCCCAGACTCGATGAGAGAAGCCCTAGTGATAGCATTATTGAAACCTGACAAGGATGAGGCAGAAATAGACTACTATCGTCCCTTGTCTCTTATTAATGTAGACGTGAAAATGTATGCGAAACTAGTGGCAAATAGATTGCAACCCCTTCTTCCCATGCTGGCCTTGCCGGACCAGTCGTGGTTTATACCTGGACGGAGTACATCCCACAATCTTAGAACAATATTTGCAGTCCTACACTATCTCCAATCTAGTGTGAAAGCCGCCGCCATTTTCTTGGATGCTACTAAAGCCTTTGATACCCTTGAATGGCTGTATCTATTCCAAGTCCTTACCAGAATGGGCTTCAGTCATATGTTTATTAACCAGATAAAACTTCTCTATACTGCCCCGAAAGCGAGAGTACGGGTAAATGGCATGATATCAGAGTCCTTCTCTATCACCCGTGGCACTAGACAGGGATGCCCGCTTTCGTCTCTGCTATTTGACATTGCCATGGAACCACTAGCTGCCAGGATCTGCCAACACCACACCGCCAGGTTCAGCACTCGAAGCTTGCTAATCTCATTATATGCTGACGATGTCACATTGTATATCTCAAACCCATCAGAAAACCTGGATCCACTACTCCGGGAATTTATTAAATTCGGAGGACTCTCGGGTGTGTCCGTTAACTGGGCAAAATCTGTCATTTTCCCATTGACTGACAGCACCCTGGAGGTGATGTCGGAATTTCCACTGCGCTGGGCACCTACAGAGGTGAAATACTTGGGCGTATGGGTATGCAGAAACTTACAGGCTATTTGGAGCATGAATTTTGGGAGGGCAGTGAACTGGCTTGAAGGTAGGGTGGAGATATGGTCCAGGCTGCCTCTATCTGTGGCAGGGCGGGTGGCGCTGGCCAAAATGGTGGTGCCTCCAAAGTTTTTGTATCTCTTTGTAAACATCCCAATCCCCCTAACGCAGCCATTTTTTAAGTCCCTTCGTACCCAATTGCTGACTTTGGTTTGGGCTAGAGGTCAGGCCAGGGTGTCATGGGCGCTTTTGACATTGCCACTACAGCAAGGTGGACTGGGCGCCCCAGATATGCAGCTACATGCGCTTTGTGCCCAGGCCCAATTTTTGCATTTTTGGATGCACCGTATGCCATACCAACCGCATGTGGCCGTGGAAATAGATTCTGTAGCCCCTGCGACACTAGACGTAGCCCTTTATAAGAAAACGGCACGCCCCAGATCGGATGTAGACACTGCGGATATGCTTAGGTGGACTTGGAGGGCGCTACAACACAGAGCCCGCCTCCCACTGTTATATGCCCCTGCAATTCCCTTGAGAGGTAACCCGATGCTGGCTTGTTTGGAGGAAGGTGGGGGTTTGTTGGAATTGAATGGAGTTCAATTACGAACGTTTGCAGATCTGTACCCGGAAGGGCGGTTTCGCCCTCCACCGGTGGAGGATGCAGACAGGGAGATATCCTTTAGAGAGAAGTTTGAATATCACAAGCTGAAGCTGGCCTGCACTACACTATCTACGAATTTCCCTGAAGCCCCCGGAATTCCATGCACTGCAGGATATATTGGCTAGGGCCTCGCCGCGTAAACTAGTCACAAGATTATACACAGCTATGCAGGACCAGGCCCCAATTGTAAAACCTAAATCATTCCAGTTGTGGAATGAGGATTTGTACCCCAACTGTCAGAAAAACAATGGCAGTTCTGTTGTTGACAATTACTCGAGCTCTCACCTAATTACAAGTTGCGACTAGTGCATTTCAAATTTTTGCATAGATATTATAGAACGCCAACTAATTTACATTGCATTAACATTAGAGATGACGCTAGATGCTGGAGGTGCGGGTATGAACCTGCTAATTTTATACACATGGCGTGGAACTGCCCACAGCTGCAGAGTTTCTGGCGTGCGGTTTTTGAAACCATAAATCAGATTCTGGACAGAACAGATGACCCCACCCCGCACCGGGGTCTGTTAGGCCTTGTATGTGATACTGAACCCTCTGTGAGGAAACTACATGCGCTCCTGCTGTTATATGCTAAAAGACAGATTGCTTTATGTTGGGGGCGGAAAACAGCTCTTAAATTCCAGGCGTGGCTGGCGGACGTGACTTATGGGCAGACGCAGCTAACCACATTTTGGGAACTGATGCCAGTTGCCTCTAGACCCAGAGATATTTGGGAGCCGTTTCTTTCTTGGGCACGAACAAGGGTGGACCCCCCTGACACTGATAACTCTTTGGTGGTAAATGTATGATGCCTGTATGTTTTTTTTCCTACTGTACACTTCAATTGTGCTGACAATCCTCAAGGACACATCATAATGTTAGATATATGTTGCCTCAGTTACTCTTGGCAGCAAGTCGGTTTATTGTGCTGTATATTATGCCAGGCCCGAATGTGCATGACCTGTACTACATCTGCATTTCCTTTTTTTCATTGTTTTTTCTTTCTTTGTATTAGATTAACATGTCAGATATGCATGTGGACTTGACCGGTCCTTGTTCTTGGTTTGTGTAGATGTTTTGTTCCGCTATTGTCTTGTAGAAACATGATAAATATATATTGCTGATATATGTTTGTACCAATGTATAAGCTGGATTAACTGAAAATCTCAAAAAAGACAATTTAAAAAAAAAAATACAAAAAAAAAGTTATGGTGAAAGCGAATCAGAGCATGCTGTGTTAGAAGAAATATTAAATAGGAGACCATCACCATATCAACCACGTTCTTTATGGACTACCCCGAATGCTCCAATAGCAGATGAGAGAGTTAGTGAAACTCCGAGACAACCATCAAATTTCCGAGATTTCCCTGAGAGAGTAGAAACAAGATATGTCCCAAGTACACTGATAGGAGAAGCTAGAATTACAGGTACTCCTGTACAAAGTAATAACTCGCATAAAACTGTGCTAAGTGCTGAAAGGCGAAATGATGTACAGCCAGATATTTCTGATTATGAATGTTCTGCACATGAACTGATTCAAACCCTTACTAAAAATATGTAAGCTGTAACTGTCCCAGTAAAAATAGGACCTGTGATACCAGTATTTGAAAATCAAAGAATAAAAGAGCTGAGCTTAACAATTCCATCACAACAGAGTCTGCAGAAAGTAAAAGAGAATATTTATCCTGATTTGTCAGAAATAAGGCGGAATGTAAATGTAAATCCACCAGAATTGACTTTTAATCAAAGTTTGTCATGCAGATACCCGACAGGAGCAGAATCTGACTCTGCAACCCCGAGAGAAGTGTAGATAAAATAGATTTAACGCAAACACCTGTAGGACCATCAGATAAAGAATTGAGTGATTGGATTAAAACCTTAAAATTAAAAGAGCAGGAATCAAAAGTGCTGGATGTGGCCAAATTAAAAGTAGACATGGAAGAATTAATAATTGGAACTATTGGAACAGACAGACTAAAAACATATCAGGATGATGAGCTCATGTTTTTATGTAAAAGCATAACATGGATGGCCAAAACAATGTATGATCAGTTGGAAGAAGTGGCAAGTGAATATGGAATAGAATTTTCAAAAATAAAATCATTGCAGAAAACATATCGAGTAGATTTTGCAGAAAGAGACATTGAGAACATGAATACTGCTGGGAGATTAGCGCAAATAAAAGATTTGATTGTGCCTTTGCGAAAATGGGGAGATATAAGTAAATGGAGGGTTAAGTGGGCAAAGAAGAAATCAGTGATAAATCCACATTAGCTTTTCCAATCAGGGAAAAAGAGACAGTGGCAACTGAGTTTCCCATGAGAGAGATACCTGGAGGAGGATATGTACATGTTCCTTGGAGCAGACCAGATATATTATCATTTACAAATGATTTCCCTAGGCTGAGAGAGAAACCAGTGGAATGGTATCGACAGGTAGACATATTTGTAAAAGTGTCAAAAGTTTTATGGATTGATTTGGATGGGTTGTTTGACATAGTGGTGCCAGCAGACCTATGGACAGAATGCTAAATATCTGTAGATTGGCCAAGAGAAGAGTTTCCCAGAGACAAAGTAACAGGAGCTCCATCACCAGACGTAATGAGAAAGTACGAACAAGTGATAGTGTGGCTGAAAAATAAAATACCACCAAAGGAAACTGATTGGGTGAAAATAGACAGGACCACACAAGAGCCGAAAGAAACTGTACATTCATTCTATGAAAGATTGTTGTTAGTTTTCAAACAGTATAGTGGTTATGAGGAGCTGAATGAAAAGGATATGAGTCACTTCATATATAGATTTGTATATGGTTTGAGACCAGAAATTTCAGACACAGCATGATAGGATGGCAGTCAAGCTCAGTAGATAAAGTACTCAGACAGGCAAAATATTGCAGTGAAGAAATTGATGCAAAACAGAAAAAGCTGAAAGAGAAAGCCATGTGGGCACAAGTAAAGGTAGCGGAACAACAAGTAGCGCAAATGGAGAGCAAGAATGTAGGGAATCAAGGAAGTTTTACGGGTAAACCTAAATTAATGGGAAATATTGATGATTTGAAGAAGAAATTCCCATGTTTCAATTGCGGCAAGTTAGGGCATTGGAAGAAAGAGTGTAAATGTCCGCCAAGACTTAATGAGGAAAATACATCATTGAATCCGCAGGAGCAGTTTGCGGTAAATCAACAGCAACCGCAACAACAGCAGATAGCAAATCAGCAAAGTCAGGTGCCGCAATCGCCAATGCCATACAGTGTAAACCAGCAGAAGTACAGTGCAGAGACAGGATTCAGTGGAGGTGAACAGGTAAAAAGACCGTAGAGAGTGAATGCGTGTCCTCAGTATTGGCTACAAGAGTAGGATGGCAGTGAGCCGGATGAAAGTTTCTGGCGGTGCCTGAGAGAGGAAGAAGAGTGTGTGCCTGGAGCCACTCTTGAGGTAGATCAGTCTGGTCCATTTGTGAGCGGAAAGGTAAATGATGTAGAAATAACTTTCCTAGTGGACACCTGTGCTACTCGTTCTACTGTTAGATCAGTGGAAGTACAAAATCTTCCTCTCTCGGGAGAGTCGATCCAAGTTGTAGGTGTAGCTAATAGACAGATAAAAACTCCCTTGACAAAACCAGTTGAAGTAGAAATTGGAACTTTCAAAGATATGCATCGATTTGTGGTGTGCGATAGCAGTCCTGTTAATTTGTTAGGTAGGGATATATTGTGCAAGATGAACTGTGCCATATAATGTTCACCGGATGGCATAGAATTGCAAACTCCAGATGAGGATAGTTTGTATAAAATGACAATGCTCATGATTGAGGCAGAGCAGGATAAGCTATTTCCTGTTTTTGACAAAGAAAAGATTCCTGTTGAATTGAAAGAGGCAGTGAAAGAAGGAGTATGGGATTTCACTGGAAAAGATATAGGTTTAATGAAAGGTGGTGATCCTGTAAAAGTTACAGTAAAAGAAGGTGCGAGTTACCCAAATATACCTCAGTATAAGATGACTACAGAAGTAATTGAAGGGATAACTCCAGTGATTGACAAAATGATTGAGCAGGGAAATCTGAGAGAAATAGAAAGCAGTCCTTGTAATTTACCAATTATGGGATTGAAAAAGCCTAACGGAACATTTAGAATTGTGCAGGACCTTAGAAAGGTTAATTAAATTGTTGTTCCATGTTGTCCGATTGTTCCGAATCCGGCAGTGATTCTGTACCAAATTCCTCATGATGCAGAATGGTACACTGTGATTGACCTGTGCAATGCCTTCTTTACTGTTCCATTGCATCCAGAAAGTCAATCAATTTTTGCGTTCCGATTCCAAAATCGTATCCTAGCATGGTGTAGAATTCCGCAAGGGTACACTGAGAGTCCATCGATTTTTAGTCAGCTACTAAAGAAATCGTTAGAAAACCTGAGCATGCCTGGAGAGTCTGTGTTAGTACAGTACATTGATGATCTTTTGGTTTCATCGAAAACAAAGGATGCATGTGTAACTGACACTGTAGCATTGTTGAATCATTTGGCCAAAGAGGGACATAAAGTGTCTCCATCAAAATTGCAGTTTTGTCAAAATGAAGTACAATACTTAGGTCACAAGATTGCTAAGGGAATCAGACAAGTCACACAGAAAGAATAAAAATGATACAAGGAATGCAGCCACCTAAAACTCAAAAACAAGTGAGAATGTTCTTGGGAATGGTAGGTTATTGTAGACAGTGGATTAGTGGATTTTCATTGATTGCAAAACCATTACAGAGACTGACAAAGGCAGATATCAGAGACCCCATTGTTCGGACCAAAACAGAGATGGAAGCATTTGAAAAGCTAAAAACGAAACTGTGCGAAGCACCAGATTTAGGAATGCCTGTTTATAAGAAGGAATTTGAACTGTACTGCAGTGAGCGAGAAGGATGTGCATTGTCAGTGTTGGTTCAGAGACATGGACGACTGAGAAAACCAATTGCGCATTTCTCAGCTGTTTTGGACCCTGTTGCAAAAGCTTTGCCAGGTTGTCTGAAAACACTAGCAGCAACTAGTGTAAGTCTGGAACAAAGTGAAGGAGTAGCGATGGGATTTCCTGTGAGGGTGTATTTACCTCATTCTGTGGACATTCTCCTCAATAGAGCTAAAACACAGTATATGACCAACAGCAGAATGACCCGATATGAGAAAATAATTTTGGGAGCTGAGAATGTGACAGTTACCAGATGTGTAAATGTTAATCCTTCTACATTGTTACCTGACACCATTGAAGCAGAAGTAAAAGGTGAGCTTGATCACAAATGTTTGGATGTTCTGGAATATTGTACAAATCCCCGACCAGATATCAGAGATGAACCTTTACCTGAATCAGATTTTGTGATGCCTGAGAACAGAGAGTGGTGTTCTAAGTGCTGCATATGCCGTTTGTACTGTGGCAGAAGTGTTGGAAGCATCTTGTCAGAAAGGAATTCATTCTACTCAAGTAGTGGAGTTGATTGCTTTGATACGAGCATGTGAATTGGGAAAAGAGGTGAAAGTAACCATAGTGACTGATAGTCAATATGGTTACGGAGTTGTTCATGATTATGGACAGCTCTGGTCCCAAAGAGGTTATTTGACCTCTGCAGGAACACCTATTCGAAATGCTGAATTTGTGAAAACACTAATAGATGTGATCCATCTACCTGAGAAAATAGCAGTTGTAAAATGTTCAGCCCATAAAAAGAGTGAGGATTACATTACCCGTGGAAACAATTACGTAGATGCAATTGCAAAGCATTGTGCTAAAAATCAAATTTCAATCAATCGAGAAAAGTTAAAAGAACATGTTACGAGTCCTTTAATGCTAACCACTGTAGTTGAGACTTGGCAGGAAGTGAAACAGATACAGGAAGAGGCAGAAGCAGAGGAAAATATATTTGGCTAAAATCAGGATGCAGACAAAGAGAGGAAGATGAAATTTGGGTTTACAAAGATGAAAGACCAGTAATGCCCGATAGCATGATCTCAGACATGGCCCGAATGTAGCATGGTCAGGCCCACATTGGTAGAGATGCTATGATTAGTCTTTTCAGACAGACTTGGTATAATCCCAAATTCAGAATGATTGCCGAAAGCCTGTGCCAAAGATGTTTGGTATGTCAGCAATTCAATCCAAACAGGAGAACTGTTGTAAATTTGGGAACCATAGGACGGGAGGGTGGTCCATTTACAAGTGTTCAGATGGATTTTGTTGTGCTGCCTCCATGCAACAGACTTAGATACATTCTTGTAATAATCTGTTTGTTCTCCCGATGGGTGGAAGCTTTCCCCACGAGGAGAAACGATGGGTTGACTGTTGCTAAACTGTTTTTACGTGAGATAATACCACGTTTCTGGTTCCCGGTGACGATTGAGTCAGACCGAGGCCCTCATTTCCAAAATGAACTTATGCAGATGATTTGTGAAGCTCTGGACATTCGCCAGAAGCTGCATTGTGCTTACAGATCTGAGGCTTCAGGAGTAGTGGAACAGGTGAATGGAACAATTAAAAACAGAATTGCAACAATGTGTCTGGCAACAGGACTTAAGTGGCCCGATGCTTTGTCACTTGTCTTAATGATACTAAGAAGCATACCTGACAGGAAAACTGGACTAAGTCCACATGAGATTCTGATGGGCAGGGTGATGAGGCAGGCCTATGTACCTGTTGATAAGTTGTTGACAATTAATGATGACATCATATTGCATTACTGCAAAAATCTGTCTGATGTGGTAACTTCTGTGCTCCACCAGGTGGTAACTGAGTCATATTCTAAAGAGAAAAATCCAGCTCGTGATCTAGTCCCTGGAGACTGGGTTTGAGTGAAAGTGCATCGCAGGAGAAATTGCTTGGTACCTCGGTGGCAGAAACCACGACAGGTTATCTTGGTCAGCACTACTGCAGTCAAGTGTGCTGGATTGAAGAGGTGGGTGCATGCCAGCCACACCATTCGTGTGCCGGCACCTGAATGCCCGTACGACGGTGAAAGTACAACTGACTCTGACTCTGAAGCTGACCCAGAAAAAACTCCAGATACTGAAGACCGACAGGAACGTCGACATCTGGAAGTATCAGAAGCCATTTCTGCGTCTGAAGGTGAAGGTGAAAGGGAGGTTGTGGAAATACCAGATTCAGAAGATCAATCTGAAGATCGAGAATTGGTAAAGACAGACACCAGTAAAGACGCAAAAGAAAGTGAAGACAAAGCTGTTGAAGAGGAGAAAACTGAAGAGCAATCTGAAAACTCTGAAAGCAGGAACGGAAATCCTGAGACTGGGGAAGAGGAATTAACTCACGATAAGGATGAGATTCAAAGTACCAGTTATGAAGGTGTTCCTAACAGAGTAACAGAAGAGAAAGACAAGTCTGATGAAGACAAAGACATTGTGAAAATCATAATCAATGATACAGTTGAAGATACTGAAAGTGAAACTGATGACAGTGCAGATGAAACTCCATTAAGAAAAAGCCCAAGAAAAAGAGCTCGGAGAGTGGAGCATAATACAGTAGAGCCAAAGACTAAGAAAATCTGCAAAGGAGACAATTGGCCTAAAGAAACTGGTGGATTGAGATTTAAATTAGTGAACAAAACCAAAGAGCCAGAAGAGCAAGTGAATGAGATCACTAGTCAGAAAGAAACCTTGGGTAAGAAAATAAAAATTGTCCAAAGACCAAAAAGAGTAAGACGACCAAACCAGAGGTATAAACCACCTGAGTGGACATATATTGTCCTACCACCCATTGTTGAAGTTAATAGCAGTCAGGAAAACTTGTACAACCCAAAGGCAATTATAAAAAGTGGGTAAAGAAGTCAACTAAGACAAAAGAGATAGGTGCTCAAAGTATCTGATATTAAGAAAAAAATTCTGAAGTCCTGTGAGACGGATATTGTAAATATAGAAGAGGACGGAGTTGACATAAGGTCGAAGAAAACTTGTTAGAAAAACTTAACTATAGTATAATTTTAGAATAGGATTGACACAAGGTCAAAGAAAACTTGTTAGTGAATTGAGTGGTGTACAACTTGTAGGTGACATAAGGTCGAAGAAATTGCGTTAGAGAAATATAGCAATCAGTAACCACAAGACAAAATGTTCTATTTTTGGAAAATGGTGTGGATGTTTCTCAATATGTATGGGATTGTTGATAATATTATGGGTAATTTTAGCTATTGTTATTCCTTTTCAAGATAGTCTAACGAAATTGAAACCAAAAGTGAGTCTAAATAAGCCAAGTGAGAAAGAAAAGGTTCATGAGACTCATGTGTACAAACCAGAGTTGCATCAAGATAGGTCAATTAGTGACTACACAAAGAATTCATTTTCAAAGTTGTTACTTGAGTATATTAAAACTATGAATGTTGATGATTGTTATGTTTGTGTAAAATTGCCAGCATCAGTGTCAGAAGAGGTGACCTATCACCACCTTCCTCTCACATATGGAGTGACTTGTAGTGTAATTGCAAGTTTGTTTTATCAGACTGAGAAATTGGAATATCATTATTCCAATGTAGACGAAATATTTGCAAAATTAAGAATTGATAGTACATTGAACAAAAGGAAACCTGCAAAAGAGATAGGAGAATATTTCTTAGAATTAGATGAGCTGACACATGAGTATGCTTTTAACAATAATCTGACATGTAAAATGAGAATTGAAAAGAAAGCATCTTGAGGATAAAAATGTGAATGTAGCCATAAACATAGATACGCCAATGTTAGGGAAATTGTGGATTAGAAGAGATAATTCAATGTATGAAAATTATTTTGTGGGTGCAAGTCAATGCAAAGACACCTATAGAATTATAGGGGGTTGGGGATTTAAAGGAGAAGATGATCCAGTTTTTCCGGGAATTTATTTTATTTGTGGGAATAGAGCTTACTATAGGTTGCCTAACCACTGGTATGGGACCTGTTATGTGGGCTTGGTCTTTCCTAAAAATTTTCATGTAGATAGAGGTACTAATGGAATGCATGAGATAGGTAAATGTCTTAAGTCGAAAGAGAAGAGAGAGTGTATTATAAATAATAGGTGATGTATTTGGAGCACTGATACCAGCAGTGGGAATTTCGTTTAATGCAAATAGAATCAGAAAATTGTCCACAATAGTTGATCGATTGTCAACAGACACCGCAGGAGGATTCCTGATGGTTAATACTGAAATGGTTGCTATGAGAGCTATGGTAATGCAAAATCGACTTGCTTTTGATATAATTTTAGCAAAAGAGGGAGGAGTCTGTGGGATTTTAAAGGTGCAACATTGTTGTATTTATATCCCAGATAAGTCAGAATCTTGAAAAGTATATTATAAATATTACAGATTTACATAAAGAAATTGAACCACTGGAGGTTGAAGGTGTCCTTGAAAAGTTAGGCAAAAGTTTCTCTGCAATTAAGCATTGGTTCCAAGAAATAGGTAGTTCAATTATAGGTCAAATACTAATTCCAATAACAATTTTAGTAATAGTGATTTTCCTGATAAGATTATGCTGTATATGTAATGGAAGGAGAGATTTTAGAAAGGCAATAACGAAGACAATTCAAGAACGAAATGCCAGGGAAAGAGAAAAGAATAAAATAGAAATGGAAGAAATCAGAAAGAAGATTTTTAAGGATTCAAAAGAGAAATATACTAGAGTGTAAATGGTACTAAAATGAAGAATTCGAAACATGTTCTGCTAAATTTTCCAACATTTTTAGAGATATTTGGTGATAAAATCACCAGATGAGGGAATTGATGGAGCAAGGTGGCAAAACAAAATGTTGTGTACCCCTTGTGAAGTCAATGTTCCATAACATTAACATTTACTAATGGTGTGTTGTGGTGTATTAATCAACAATAGTATAAGATGCACATACATGAACACATGGGAATACTAATTTTGCCCGCATGAAGCAATATAATTAACTAATTTGTGTTGTTATTGTGTTGTGAACTAATGCACAGCTTAAATATAAATAAATGCAATGTGAATGTGCTTATTGTACACGTTATTGTGCTAAAAAGTCATCGGATATGTAAGTATGAAACGCATTTATGTGGCTTACCTGCTAGGTAATAACTAATAGGGAAACATTAGTATGGTGGGAGGTAAACAGAAGGGCTTTAGTTCCATATTTAACATGAATTTGTGTTTGTTTCTATTATAGTTCCAAAAGTGGCCTCTGAGGCCTACGAAATATGGTCGCTCTGGCTAACTCCGAGCAAGTGCTGAACTGCGCATGCGTGCCCAAAGCGTGCCAGCGAGAGTGAGCTGCCTGTACTTGGATGGGAAGTTCAAGGCTGCTTTGCCCTGAAGTCAGGATGATTGCCAAAATATGGACAGTCGAGTGTTCCAAACGTAGGAAAGCAAGGCAACGTTGCGAGTCAAGGAAGTGACCAGGCCAAAGATTGTCCTAAACAATACCCCATTATAATTTTGCTGATTCACCGTGAATATGATGTTGTAATGGTGAGGAGATGCTCACCCACCCCAAATTGTACAATCAGAACCCGAATTGGTGATGTTAGATACTTTTTAGATAGATTAAGTTAGGAAATTAGTGTATAAAAACCCCTGATTTTGCTTAGAGGTAGTCGCTCTTTCGATTTCCTCTTGAAGTGCTGTCGGATTGCAGATCGATTCCTGGATGTAAGATACTTTGATTTATTTTTCTTGTTTGCTTTGCAGGACTGAAGGATAAGATGAGGGCGTTAGTTAGGGATGTTAGGAGAGAATGAATTTGGAACTTTCTGTTCTTTGCTAAACTTTTAACTGACTTCTAAATAAATGACTGTTTTCTGAGCTCTGAATAAAATGATCATTTTGAAATAAAGTTTAAGATTTTTACTTAATAAATAATTAGTCAATGCCTAAATGTCAGACATATTAAAGTTTTGCTTTTAATAAAATTGGGAAAATTGAATATTAAAGCTGGTCTTGTGATTTTCCTACGCCTAATTTTCTTTCTAGCAGATCCATTGCCATTATGGTGGTGTGTCTGAATAACATTCATGTTTGATTAAACCATGGTAAAGCGTATAAAACTGTAGGTGTAAATAGTAACTGATTAAATAGGTTTAGACACTCCGACAAATGTTACATCATTATTCCTTTGTATTTCACCAAAATCCTTGAAGCCAAATTAAGTGAACAGAATAAATTTGCAGTGTTATGGGCCCCACTGACGAATGAGTGTGTTTTCGGAGGTTTCAGGGAAATGGTAAGTGCTGATTAGAAATGATTTTTGGGGTTCCGCTGTAGCACAACCAGCTACCCTTGTGCCGCTGGTGATGTACTGTTGGTGCTGCCTTGGACCTTGCCCATCACTCACCTTAACTTCTGGAGATTGGTCCTGTAAGTCGATGTACTGTACCTGTCTGCAGAACTTGGTCTTCCTTCCATAGGATAACGTTGCAGAACTCAAAAATTGCAACATGTCCACTTTTTGAACTGAAATTAATTTACATTTAAAAACATACTTACCTGAATGATTTTTCTCTGATGCCTAAAAATATAAGAAGATACTTGTTTTTTTAATAAATTGTTGTGAATCTCTTTCTTGAACCGTATTGTTATTTATTAATCATTGTAAGTAAGGAGGGATGTGTGTATTTGCAAATGTCTTGCACTCCTCTGTGGTAAGCCTAAGGCTGCTCGACTACACTACCCTCTAACAGAGCACTTTGGATTGCATAGCAAGCCCCTGTCCACTCATAAGGAAACACCAGGACTCTTTACACTGTATATCAACTTAGTTATATATCGCGTAAAGAGCCAGCTTCATACAGTGCACTATTGACATTCAGGTAAAATCCACGAGGAATTAAGACAACAAAATATTAGTTATTACGTCACAGTACAGCATTTCAAGTTCCAACATCATAAAAACTATTTTAAAAAACATTATACAATCTACAATATTCACACCATCCAAGATCATATACCAGAATTTTTAAGAGTGCAAGAGAACACATATACAAAAAAATGCATTGTTCAGATATAAACACAGATACAAATGATTTGTGCATGATTCAAGATGGATCCTGCCCTTACCATACAGCGTTTGCCACAAGAATAGAGGAAGATGTTTATTTCCCTACTAACTTTCTCAATCAGACGGTAGTAGAGAGAAATTTATAAACCATCAGACATACACACTCTGTTTGAAGAAGCTGTAAATAACATAAAGCTAGTCTGCTGCTTCTGATGTTTAAATGCTTCAGTAAAGGAATTAAAAACTGCGTCTGAGGCTCAGATGCGGTATATAACTTACAGAAAAATATAAAATAAAAAAGAGACATGGTTGAATCACAAGGGCAGGGGTTCAAAAGCGAATCACGATAAGAAGTATTAGGATATGAAACCATTTATTGTGCTATGCAGAGTCTAAAGCTAGATAAAATAGTTCTGTGTGGTAAAGGGGAAACATCAAACGGTTCCATGTTCTTGGTGGTAAGGAGAGGGAGGAATTAATTTACCCGCTTCTTCTTGACTCTTTCCTTTGACGTTGTTGGGCACATACAGCAAAACAATTGTGTTTCAGTTTCTTTTTTGGGATAGTAGCCATTAAGAGTGGGTTGTGGTAATAGTCCTCTCTCCCCATCAAGACAAGATGCTCCTTTACATTACGTAGCCACATCAAGTTCTGCGCTTTACCTAGAGACTTAGAATCGTTAAATAGAGCCTGGTTAAGCCAGGTTTCCTGTTTGATCCACATTGCTCTCGAAAGCATTAGAGGCGCTAGTTAAACATGGTCCTCTAGCAGGACAAGTCCCAAATCTGCATGACAAAGATATATGGGGAGGCTATTTGGGACAGACAAAAGTCTTCTTAGAAAACAATTGTCGGCAACATGTAGAGCACCAATATCACAATACCCCAAACCCCTGCATCATGTGTTACCACGGAGAGACATCAAGCGGAGTTGATGTTAATCATAGCATCTAGGGAATTACTGCACAGCTTCCCCGCAAATCTAAAAATGGCCTCAGTAGATTGTTCAAAGCTTAGCTTCCTGGTGTTCGTTAAATTAGACCATGTACATTTATAATCAAAAGGCACTCCTAAATATGAGAAGGTGGGTACATATGAGAGTTTCATACTTTTGATGTACTGTGTTTTTAAAACAGTACATGTCTTCCCAATAACCATAACATGGGATTTAGTACTGCTTGTCTTTAAACCCAATTCATTTATGAAAAGGTTGAACCTATTCAATAGTTTTTGTAAGCTTATTCCTGTTCTTGCAATTAGGACACAATGATCTGCGTACAAGAGAGCAGGTAGTTTCCTACGCCCAACCTTTGGTACATCAGCCTCTTCTACATTAAGATATTCCTGTAGCGTGTTGATGTGTAGGCAGAATGAATATGAGGTCAATGCGCATCCTTGCCTTACACCACATTTCATTTCAATTGGGTCACTAAGTTCTCTTTTCTTCCCATACCTCACACGGTCCATCACTCCGTTATGCATACAGACCAGAAAGTGGACTAAGCGGAATAAATGTCCATATTCAACATCTTGGACCACACTTTCCCTCTGTCCACCCAGTCAAATGCAGATGTTAAGTCCGTAAAATCAAGGTGGAAATTACCCACTCTTGGCCATGATATATTTAGAAATGACCAAGTGGAGATTGAGGCACTGCACAGAGGTACCTAGTCCCTGTCTAAACCCATGTTATATTTCGAAAAAGCACCCCTTTGCGTCGATGCACTCTTTTAAGAGTTCAAGAAACATTTTGCCCATTAGTTTACTTGTGGTGCCAATTAAAGAAATTGGCCTGTAGCATCGGGGGTCAGATCTATTGCCTTTTAAAAAATGGGTATGATATTTGCACCTAGCCATGATTTTAGGGGACCCTCTATAGCCATACTCCTCAAGATATTTGTCAGCAGCGGGCCCACAAATCAGGGCCATCTAAAAAGAGGTCGCAAGGTACACCATCATGGCCGGGTGCGATTCAGAGCACAGACCACCTCCCTAAAACAGGGCAGATGTATCTCTATGCTGTTACCTGTCGTTATGGGAAACCTCGTTCAGACTGACTATCACTTCCCATCACTGCTACTGTATACCTTTGGAAAGTGATAAATCCAATCGTGCAGAGGAATAACGACATCTACATGTGTGTTTAGGTCATTTTTTTAAAAGGGGATCTTTTATAGTCTTCTAAAGCAAAAGGGAATTCTTATTTAAGCTAGCTGCATGTAATTTACCCTAAGCTTCAGCTCTGATATCTTTTTCCCTTTGATCAATGTCCTGTTTATACTTATATCTGCCCAATTTCACCAACCCCCGATCTCGGGGAGCATGTTTTAAAGCATGCATGACGTTTCTATGTGGCTTAGAGCAATTTCTGTCAAACCACCTATGAATCCTCGTTTCCCCCTTCCTTCTGTGAGTGGTGAGGAGATAAGTGGTTGTCTGGCAGATTTTGTCAAATGCATTTAGCAAGATTTTAGGATTAAGCTCGTAATTTAGATAAGCTAGTACCTGATCCTCATTTATTTTGAACAATTCCTCTAAAATATGACAAGAATATATTGTGGCCCACTGTGAGAAGCTGGACTGGTATATGATGTCCACTTATGTAAGCGGCACCAGCCCAGACAACCCTTATGGTGCTTTAAGAGTTCTTAGACAATCTTAGAAAGCTCTTTAAGTGGTAGCTGTGGAGAGCAGCCTTCTGGCTTGGTCCAGAAGGAGTGTAAAGCAATCTTATAGTATAGATTAAGGGAAAAAGAACCGCACCAAGTATTTGTAAAAATATGTATTTGTTATATATTACTCTCTAGTCCGTTTCAATATCTCCTACATGGAGATAAACACAATGCACACTATACTTTAGTAAAGAAACACAGTAAATAGCACGAAATACACAGTGGCCCCAGGGGGGGACTAAACCATATACTAAGAAAGTGGTATAAGAACCACAATTCCGATCAAGACAGGTTGAGAGGACGTAGAAGTGCTGGGACCCACAAGTGTGTGCAGTGTGGAAATACGACTGCGTGTTCCGTACAACTCTATGTGCAAGTCATGGTTGGATTTTTAAAAATTAAGGACCCTTCCCAGTGGACCCTGAAGAAACTCTGTGGAAGACAGAAGGCTGGAGAGCCACACCACCCGTGGATACCCTAGTACCCACATGAGGGAAGCCGGGTGCATACGTGTGAAGTGGTGTCGGAAATCGACAATGAACCCAATGGAGGACTTCAGGGACATGCCGCTGGGGAAAAAGGAAAATGTGTCCAATGGAATCCGAGGATGGATTCTTGATGAGAGGCACCTGCAAGCAGAGGGGACTGAGCCTATGTCACTTGGGAGTGACCAGGATACTTGGAAAACGAATGCCCTCCGATGTTGGGTGTTGCAGGATGGATGATGAGGACCGTGACTCTGAAGCTGTGAGGACCAGGCCACTCTGAGGAGGACCATGAGCTATGCACGAGCTGTCCCACGCAGGATGTTGAGTGTTGAGGGGTTGGTGTCCGGCAGGAGCACCAACAAGCCTTGGCAAATGCAACCAACGCAAGATTCAAAGAAGGAGCAACGTCGGGACCACCAACGTCCAGGGGACTCACCAACAGCAGGGGAGTCAGGGCAGGCCCCGAGCAATCAGGGGTGCCCAAAAGAAACAAGTGTTACCCTCAAGTGGACCCACAGGCTGGAGGCACTGAAATCGCGAGAGGACCTCAAGCAGCTCACCAAAAGATGCAGGCCACCACACACACGATGCGGTGTGGCTGAAGATTCTGGTAACTGGAGGTGCTCGAGGTTGGTTCTACTTCCAAGTAGCCCATAGATCTACTTGGAAGGAAGCCGACAAGCCTTTGCAACTGCAAGTTGGACGTGGTTTACAGGGGTTCGGTTATTGCAACCGCCACGAGGGATACTGGTCTCAAACTTGGTGAGAGGGCAGCGCAGGCCTCTGGAGCTTTGGAAAACCATCACCTGTGGTGCAGAGCCCATGGAGTCCGGAGGAGCTCAGGATCTGCAGACCGGTCGACTTAGTTGTGGTGCCTGTGAATGCAGGGGAGTGACTCCGTCACACCAAGGGAGATTTCTTTAGGTGTCTTTGATGCTTCACAGGCCTTGGAAGGTACCTGTATGATGCACAGGTATAGACAATGCCGCAGACTGGAAAGGTGACGAAGTCAGATCCAAATGAAGTCCAGAGTGCCCAGGGGGTAGAAGTGCAGTGGTGTGTGATCTGAATCTTATCCCACGACGAATCTAGGGACCTACACCCAGGTAAGCTCTTAAGTACCCTAGAGAAAGGGTTAGGAAGATTTAGGGGACCTTCCCAGGTGAGGGTCTGGACAGGGGGGAGGTTACTCCCATGTCCTTTGTCCAGTTTTGCTCCAGAGCAGGAGCCAACTGCTCCAAGAACTGGTTTGTACTGGACTCTGCACAGGGACACCAAGTGTGCCCCTCATGTAGACTTTCTGGCGCTGACAAGCGCACCCACCCGGTCCCAATACACTAAATCCTGTCTGGCAGGTGGTCACACCTCCCTGTGACAGGACGCCTATTGTTCCACCTTCCTCTGCTCGAGCTTGGTTCAGCAACAGGAGGGCAGAAATGTGTCTCTGGTCGGCAGCAACCATTTTGTGCTGTCTGGGTCTAGAAAGTTAGCACTGGGAACACTGAGAGCCTAACGGAGGGCTCTTCCAGTATTTGGAATCATACCTCTCACAACGGTTACGGTGTGGGGGTATGCTTCCAACATGTTTGATACCAAACATGATAGGATTTGTTGCAGCCGCTTTCGACATGGTCATAACGTAACTACACAGTGCCCCTCTATATAATATATGGCTGCTTCTCTGACAATCCGAGAGAATGGACTCCGTAGGCTGCAGAGGTGTCCTGCTCATGCAGGGGCACCTTCTCACTTAAAAGCACCCTGCTTTCAAGATTGCAAAGGCCTGCTATAGGGGTGACTCATAGGTTTTAAGTGCAGTGACCCTTAGATATAGGGAACCTATATCTTAAGTAAGTGGTACAAGCACCAACTTACACAGGTTGCAATGGCAGGCCTGTAGTTCCATTTTGCATGGTGTCTCATTGGTGGCATAATGCATGCTTCAGCCCATGAGAGACCTCTGGGGTACCTATGGCCAGGGTACCTTAGTACCATATACTAGGGAACGATAAAGGTACCCCAGTATCCAATCGGGAATGTACCTAAGTATTTAACACAACAATTTAGAGAGAAAGCAGATAGACTGGTTGTCCTGATTAGCAGGATCCCAGTCAAAATAGTCAAAAACGAGCATAGCACCAGACAAAAAATGGGGGTAACCATGCAGAAGGATCCTACCTTCCTACATAACCTCCACCCTCCCCAAACAAAAGGAGCTAAGGCTAACCTTGCCCTCAGTTGAGACATTATTTCCTAAGTGGCCATATAAGGAAGATCCTGCATTTGCGTGGATACTCCCTGTAGGAGAGTAGGGTCTGCTATCCTATGGTCACCTCACATTTTTGCTTTTTGCTTCACTGGTTTATGACTTAATGTGGCTGTGGGCCTGCTAATCAGACCCACAGCCTGCTGTTCTCTCTCTAAATGAATGCCAATGCACATTAGGTGCATTACGAAATTGGAACTGGTTCACCTTATTGGCCCCTGTAACAGTGTACCCAGGTACCCAGGGCATAGGTGCTTCCAAGGCCTACCAGGGGCTGCAGCACGTATTGTGCCACCCCTGGCCTGGCCTCCATATTTGACCCAACTGGCTGATCACTCAGCTGGGGTAAGTCGGTGTAATCACCCCTTACTTAGGTGTAGTATGCCTATGCCTAACCTAAAATGGACACATATGTTCCTATCAGCCACTCCTATGGAAGGCCTCATCAATCCTGGAGGCAGAGTGCTTGGAAATATGTGAGATGGTGCTCTGGCATGAGCTGAGCCTGTCTGCAGCTTTCGGAACCAATTCCTTTAGCTGTTCCATGATACTGCCATACCATATACTCTTAAGTGCATTATGAACCTCGCGGTTAAATGCTATCTTTGGTTTGGCTTTATCAAAACATGTCGAGTAAGGTGTCATACGAATTGGAATACTACGCCCTCGCCAGTTCTGGCGACGGGGGTAGCATTCCACCCTTCTAGAGGGACACGACATGTACATAACCTGAAACCCGGGTAAAGTTAAACATGAGCCTCAGCATCACAAAATGGATGCTGCCACCACGGACACAAGTCTGACCTCCTGCTGCTGGGAGTCCTTCCAGCGAGGGTAGCTTGGACAAAGGGTTTCCTGCCTTGGGAGGTGCTAGCACCACCCCAGACAGGATTTTGTATATTGGGTAGGACAGGGCTGAATAGAATCAGACATGCCTGGGGCACACAAGGTGTCCCTGTGCATATACCAGTTCAAACCGGTGCTGGGGCTCTCCAGCCCCAGTCTTGGTGCGAAGCTGGACAAAGGAAAGGGGGTGTAACCACCCCCCTTCCTGGTCCCACCCAGAGGAGGGACCTAGCAGGTGATCCGCCCCTAGATTTGGAATAAGAGTAGGAGCTGTGTCCCAAGACTTCAGATCATCCTGAACTCGACTTGAAACTAAGAAGAAGCCTGGACTTCGACATTCTGCTGCACAGAAGACTGAAGAGAATCTCCCTTGTGGCCAAGGAGTGACCACCCTGTGAATACAGGCACCAACCAGCAACTCGACGTCTGCTTTGCCGGCGCCTCCTGCCGGAGCCCGAGCCCGAGCCCAGAGCCTGACGAGACCCAGACTCCCAGACATCTCAGAGCCCGATCCACAGTCCTTGCAAAGAAGGGACCCGTGGAGGCACCGAGAGACGTGGGACCGGACATCTCGGAAGACCCTCGAAGAGCTGACTGCGCAGCACCTGAGGCACCCTCGACGCTGTGCTTAGGGGTTTGAGAAGGCCCGACACCGAGCAGCATTTGCACCGAAGATCAGCCCCCCAGCATCTCCACGATCTGCGTGGGGCCCTTTTGCACTTTGCCACTCGACGTGCCATCCCGGTCACTTGCCACGCGGCTAGTGGCCATCTTGGCGATGAAAAGTATGATTTGCAACGCTGGTCTGGTTGCTCCAGACTGGCCATTGCTCCCCTGAAAAGGAGCCCTCGCTCTGACCTTGCTGGTCCGAGTGTTAAGCTTTTTCCACTTCCTGCGTGGCTTGCATTAGCCAAGGCCTGTTTGCTCCAATCAAGTTGCCGACACCGCCATCAGCTAGAGCCTTCGTGGGACAGCTCGTGATCGACTCCTGGACGTTCTTGACCTCTTCGTGTCCACGTGGCTGCGGAGACAAGCTGCACCTCTTCACCTGTTTGCACCCGACATTGCCTGGTTCCATCCTGGTTCCACGGTAGTCACTGGCTAGTGACTTTGAACATTGTCCCCTCTGCTTTCAGGTCTTCACCTCTTCAGATCCACCCTTCGATCCACCGGAACTCTCCTCAACGACCCGCCTGCAGCATCTTCAGCTCCAAGCACCATCGACCTGCGTGACGAAACCCGACACAACTTCGCACCTGTGCACCCGCTTCCTGTGGGTGAGGTAACTCAGCAACGCCAGTGTTCCCACACTGATATACACCTCTAGTGCCTGTGTCTAAAGTTTTATCCTTGTTGGTCCATTGGAAGGTTCCTAAAACACTAACTTTGTAACTTTTACGCACCATTGACTTAACATTGGTGCATGCGTGCACTTTGAGCCCTGCACCCGAGTCCCGCGGGCCTTTCCCGACTTCATCACTGCTAGTCCCGAACAGCTCCAGCGATTCCCCAGGCCCTAGGCCTCTTTCCTTTCCCTATAGTGGTTCTTATACCACTATTTTAGTATATGGTTTAGGTGGCCCCTAGGGCTCATCCATATTGTGCAACTTTTGTATATTTAAACTGTGTTTTGTTTTAACGCATTTGCTTCTGTGCTCATGAAGAGTATAGGGGATATTTGTAGAAATAAATCTATATATATTTTCAATATATATCTGTGTGGTGTCCTTTCATTTGGTATTCAAGGGGATTGTGTATGGTAAAACAGCTTGCTTCACATGCCTATACAGAGTTTAGCCTAAGACTGCTTTGTCCACGCTACTAGGATAGCTTGTCTATTAAGGTTGACTTACAACCAATCATCATAAGGGTTGCTTGGCATGGTACAAGGTGATCACTAGAACTAGTGAGCATAATATACCAGGCCAACTTCTCACATTGGTGAGCAGCGGTTGGGATTTGAGCTTGCTGTTGTTTTACCATTACAATCTTTGGAGAGTATCATTTGAAAGATCATACAGGTACCTGATCGGTACACTAAAACAAGACTAGTATACTTAAGTTCTACTGAACTTAGTTGTTGTAGAGGATAGGGAGTAGCACACCCTGACTACAACTACTAGATAGGTTTGGTAGGCAAACACCAGTGTAGGTAGATTGCAACATATCCACCCACTGGAGCAATGTCTGGAGCAGAGGGATCTACTGGACCTATCTCTGTTGAGAGTGACCCTCCAAGGGCACCATCCAAATTTGCTATCTTTACTTTTAAAGAACTGAGGCAGCTGTGTTCCTTAAGAGGAATCAAAACGGGTCCTACCTCTACAGCAGACCACCTCAGAGAGCTTTTAGACAGGTCTGAAGCTCTAAAGACCTCCAAACCAGGCCCCTCAGGGACTGGAGATGGAGGCTCTCCCACTGAAGATGACAACACTGACACCCCTGCCCCTATCATCCAGATAGATGAGGAAGACCAGGTCACTGGAGATACTCAGCCAGAGGATGAGGAAGAAGAGGAGGAGGAGGAGGAAAGTGGGTCTGAGGATGAGAGAAATAGTCAGGTGCTAGTCAGCAGGCTTAACCAGGCTAACTTAAGCACATTTGGGACTGAAAGTGGGTCCAACCCATTCAGACCCCCAAGTGGACTTAACCAGGACAAAGGAGGAGAAGGAATCACTCAGGTGAGTCCAATGCCTCCCAAGCTTCTAGAGGTTCTCATGGACACTCCAGAAGGGAGTTGTCTAGCCCTCAGAGAAGGGAACATGAGGCCAAAATGAGAGAGGCTGAACTTAGGATCCAGAAGCAAGAATTAGAAGTTGCCCTGGCCAAAGAGAAGCTTGCTAGAGCAAGACAGCCTAGAGAGAGTGGATTAGGATCCACTGGTGGCAGCAATATCCAAAAGGATAAAGACAGGTCCTATGACAATAGAAACCTGAGTAAGATTGTGCCCCCTTACAAGAGTGGGGATGACATCCACAAATGGATGACTGCACTTGAGAGAGCCTGCAGAGTACAGCAGATCCCTCAGGAGCAATGGGCAGCAATCATGTGGCTCTCCTTTGAAGGTAGAGGCCGAGACAGACTCCTCACAGTTAGCGATGGGGATTCTAGAAACTACCTGGCCCTGAAGAGTGCTCTGATTGATGGGTTAGGCTTAACCACTGAACAGTACAGGTTAATGTTCAGAGACACCCAGAAGACACAGACTCAGGACTGGTCTGAATTTGTTGAATGTGCCACTAAGGCTCTGGAGGGCTGGTTGCTGGGAAATAAGGTTACAGACTATGAAGGATTGTACAATTTACTGATGAGAGAACAGATTTTAAATAACTGTCAGAACCAGCAGTTGCATCAACATTTGGTTGACTCAGATCTGACCTCTCCCCAAGAATTGGGAAAGAGGGCAGACAAATGGGTTAGAACCAGAGTTAAGCAAAAGAACCAGAACCAGAACCAAGGTGGTGACCAAAGGAAAACAGACCAGAAGGGTGGGGAGCAGAAAGCTAAAGACCAGAAGTCTTCAACAGGGCCCCAAACTAATACTGAGGGTGGGTCCCAAACTTCAAAGAAGAAGAAGAAAGAAGGTCAAAGAAAACCCTGGTGTAGTACATGTAAAAACACCTCTCACTGGACAAGTGAGTGTAAAAAGGGTGGAGCCCCCAACACTGCAGCCCCTAAGGCACCTGCACCCAATAGTACAGTTAGCAGTGTTGGTCCACAAACTAAGGGGGTAGTAGGTATCACCTTGGGAACTGAGGGAGATTCTGGCCTAGTGAGAACCCCTACAAAGGCTGTTCTGATTTGTGATGTGGAGATTGATTTATCCACTACTTTCAGTCCCAGTAATCTGGGGAAGTACAGACAGACACCTTTGATTAATGAAAAAGTGGCTCAAGCATACAGGGACACATGTGCCAGTGTCACAATGGTGACACCTAGCTTTGTGGACTCTGGACAATACCTACCAGGTGATAATTACCTGGTGACCAATGCCAGCAATGTCACTACTACACATAGTGTGGCACTTTTCCTGGGGAGGGGTAACTGGCCTAAAAAGAGTTGTGGTTAGTGCTGATCTCCCAGTAGAATGTTTGTTGGGCAATGACCTGGAGAACTCTCTATGGTCAGAAGTTGAGTACAGGACTCATGCAGAGATGTTAGGGATATCATCACATGTCCTTGCTGTGACCAGGTCACAGGCCAAAAAGTGCCTCTCTGAACCTCAGGTCTTGGATCCTGGAACAATGGACCAAGTACCTTCCAAGAAGAAGAACAGGAGGGTAAAGGCTGTGCCTTCCCAACTGCCTACAAGTGAGGATCAGCCTTCACAGGAAGATGATCTTGAGACCCCTGAAGGAACTGTCCCTGAAGAGCTTGAACCTGATCAGGTTGAGTTTCTGGGGACAGGGGGGCCTTCTAGGGCAGACTTGGGGCAGGCTCAGTTAACCTGTCCTTCCCTTGAACCCCTCAGACAGCAGGCTGCTGCTGAGGCTGCTGGGAATGCTCAAGGTACCCATAAAGTATATTGGGATGATGGGCTCCTTTATTCAGAGGGTAGAGACCCCAAGCCTGGTACAACCAGGAGATTGGTCACACCTCTGCAATTTAGGGGCTTCCTTCTTACCTTGGCCCATGATATTCCCTTAGCAGGACACCTAGGCCAGAATAAAACTTGGGACAGACTTGTCTGTCATTTTCACTGGCCTCACATGTCCGAAGATACCAAGGAGTTTTGTCGCTCCTGTGTGACCTGCCACGCCAGTGGCAAAGCAGGTGGTACTACAAAGGTCCCCCTGATACCACTACCTGTGGTGGGGGTGCCCTTTGAAAGAGTGGGGATTGACATTGTAGGTCCAATGGATCCCCCTACAGCATCTGGGCACAAATCCATACTGGTGTTGGTGGACCATGCCACCAGGTACCCAGAGGCAATTCCACTTAGGACCACAACAGCTCCTGTTGTGGCCAGGGCCTTACTTGGAGTTTTCTCCAGAGTGGGGTTTCCTAAGGAGGTAGTATCTGATAGAGGTGCCCACTTCATGTCAGGATACTTAACAGCTATGTGGAAGGAATGTGGTGTCAACTACAAGTTCACCACTCCCTATCATCCACAATGCAATGGGCTTGTTGAAAGGTTCAACAAGACCCTAAAGGGCATGATCAAAGGATTACCTGAAAAGCTCAGGCGAAGATGGGATATCCTTCTGCCCTGCCTTCTGTTTGCTTACAGAGAGGTCCCACAAAAGGGGGTTGGCTTCAGCCCCTTTGAATTGTTGTTTGGGCACCCTGTAAGAGGACCCCTGTGTTTGGTGAGGGAAGGATGGGAGTTACCTCTCAAAAAGCCCAAGCAAGACATAGTGGACTATGTACTTGGTCTCCGCTCCAGGATGGCTGAGTATATGGAGAAGGCATCCAAAAACCTTGAGGCTAGCCAAGAATTACAAAACGCTTGGCATGACCAAAAGGCTGTCTTGACTGAGTACCAGCCTGGACAGAAAGTATGGGTGTTGGAGCCAGTGGCCCCAGCAGCACTCCAAGACAAATGGTCTGGACCCCATACTATCATTGAGAAGAAGGGAGAGGTTACCTACTTGGTCGACCTAGGAACTCCCAGGAGCCCCCACAGGGTGCTCCATGTTAACAGGCTGAAAGCATATGTTGACAGGGCAGACATGGGCTTGCTCATGGCTACAGATGAGGGGCAGGAGGAAGAGAGTGACCCTCTCCCAGACCTGCTGACTCAGAACCCTGAGGATGGTTCAGTTGATGGTGTGGCCTTAGATGTCAGCCTCACTGAACATCAGCAAAATGACTGTAGACAAGTTTTGCAGGCATATCGACATATGTTCTCCCTGACACCCAGTCAGACTAACTGGTGTACCCATGTGGTGGACACTGTTGATAGTCTCCCTGTAAAGAACAAAATGTACAGGCAACCTGACCATGTCAGAGATTGTATCTGAGGTGCAAAAGATGCTGGAATTAGGTGTCATTGAGCCTTCAGAGAGCCCCTGGGCTAGCCCAGTGGTTCTGGTCCCCAAACCTCACACCAAAGATGGGAAGAGAGAGATGAGGTTCTGTGTGGATTACAGAGGACTCAATGCTGTCACCAGGACAGATGCACACCCTATTCCAAGGGCAGATGAGCTCATAGACAAATTGGCTTCTGCCAAGTATTTGAGCACATTTGACTTGACAGCTGGCTACTGGCAAATCAGGTTAGCTGAGGAGTCTAAAGCCAAGACAGCATTTTCTACCCCAGATGGGCATTATCAATTTGTGGTGATGCCCTTTGGTTTGAAAAATGCACCTGCCACCTTCAAAAGGTTGGTGAATCAAGTCCTTACTGGGTTGGATGACTTTTGCGCAGCATATCTGGATGATATTGCTGTTTTTAGCTCCACCTGGGAGGATCACCTGGTCCACCTGAAGGAAGTGCTAGAGGCTCTGGAAAAGGCAGGCCTCACTATCAAGGCAACCAAGTGCCAGATAGGGCAGAGTAAAGTTGTATACTTGAGCCACCTTGTAGGTGGAGGCCAAGTTCAACCACTGGAGAGTAAGATCCAGACCATAAAGGACTGGTCCACTCCAACTACCCAGACTCAGGTCAGAGCTTTCTTGGACCTGACTGAGTACTACAGGAAGTTTGTTAAGAACTATGGGCCCATTGTGACTCCTCTTAATGATCTGACATCCAAGAAGATGCCCAAAAAGGTTCAGTGGACAGAATACTGTCATACGGCATTTGATGACCTGAAGAAGGCCATGTGCTCTGCACCTATCCTGAAGAGTCCTGACTACTCAAGAGAGTTCATTGTCCAAACAGATGCTTCTGAGTTGGGAGTGGGAGCTGTGCTTTCACAACTTAATGTAGATGGTCAGACCAGCCCATTGCTTTTATTAGCAGAAGGCTGACCCCCAGAGAGAAACGTTGGTCAGCCATTGAGAGGGAGGCCTTTGCTGTGGTGTGGGCCCTGAAGAAGTTGAGACCATACTTGTTTGGCACTCACTTCAAGATTCAGACCGACCATAAGCCCCTCTTATGGCTTAATCAGATGAAGGGTGAAAACCCCAAACTGCTCAGGTGGTCCATTTCCCTACAGGGGATGGACTTTACAGTGGAGCACCGCCCAAGGACTGACCATGGTAATGCAGATGGTCTCTCCAGGTACTTCCACTTAGAACATAAAGACACAACTGGTCAAGGTTAGTCTAATGTCCCTGCGTTTGGGGGGGTTGTGTAGGAGAGTAGGGTCTGCTATCCTATGGTCACCCCAAATTTTTGCTTTTTGCTTCACTGGTTTATGACTTAATGTGGCTGTGGGCCTGCTAATCAGACCCACAGCCTGCTGTTCTCTCTCTACATTAATGCCAATGCACATTAGGTGCATTACGAAATTGGAACTGGTTCACCTTATTGGCCCCTGTAACAGTGTACCCAGGTACCCAGGGCATAGGTGCTTCCAAGGCCTACCAGGGGCTGCAGCACGTATTGTGCCACCCCTGGCCTGGCCTCCATATTTGACACAACTGGCTGATCACTCAGCTGGGGTAAGTCGGTGTAATCACCCCTTACTTAGGTGTAGTATGCCTATGCCTAACCTAAAATGGACACATATGTTCCTATCAGCCACTCCTATGGAAGGCCTCATCAATCCTGGAGGCAGAGTGCTTGAAAATATGTGAGATGGTGCTCTGGCATGAGCTGAGCCTGTCTGCAGCTTTCGGAACCAATTCCTTTAGCTGTTCCATGATACTGCCATACCATATACTCTTAAGTGCATTATGAACCTCGCGGTTAAATGCTATCTTTGGTTTGGCTTTATCAAAACATGTCGAGTAAGGTGTCATACGAATTGGAATACTACCCCCTCGCCAGTTCTGGCGACGGGGGTAGCATTCCACCCTTCTAGAGGGACACGACATGTACATAACCTGAAACCCGGGTAAAGTTAAACATGAGCCTCAGCATCACAAAATGGATGCTGCCACCACAGACACAAGTCTGACCTCCTGCTGCTGGGAGTCCTTCCAGCGAGGGTAGCTTGGACAAAGGGTTTCCTGCCTTGGGAGGTGCTAGCACCACCCCAGACAGGATTTTGTGTATTGGGTAGGACACAGCTGAATAGAATCAGACATGCCTGGGGCACACAAGGTGTCCCTGTGCATATGCCAGTTCAAACCGGTGCTGGGGCTCTCCAGCCCCAGTCTTGGCGCGAAGCTGGACAAAGGAAAGGGGGTGTAACCACCCCCCTTCCTGGTCCCACCCAGAGGAGGGACCTAGCAGGTGATCCGGCCCCTAGATTTGGAATAAGAGTAGGAGCTGTGTCCCAAGACTTCAGATCATCCTGAACTCGACTTGAAACTAAGAAGAAGACTGGACTTCGACATTCTGCTGCACAGAAGACTGAAGAGAATCTCCCTTGTGGCCAAGGAGTGACCACCCTGTGAATACAGGCACCAACCAGCAACTCAACGTCTGCTTTGCCGCCGCCTCCTGCCGGAGCCCGAGACCAGAGCCCGACGAGACCCAGACTCCCAGACATCTCAGAGCCCGATCCACAGTCCCTGCAAAGAAGGGACCCGTGGAGGCACCGAGAGACGTGGGACCGGACATCTCGGAAGACCCTCGAAGAGCTGACTGCGCAGCACCTGAGGCACCCTCGACGCTGTGCTTTGGGGTTTGAGAAGCCCCGACACTGAGCAAAATTTGCACCGAAGATCAGCCCCCCAGCATCTCCACGATCTGCGTGGGGCCCTTTTGCACTTTGCCACTCGACGCGCCATCCCGGTCACTTGCCACGCGGCTAGTGGCCATCTTGGCGACGAAAACTACGATTTGCAACGCTGGTCTGGTTGCTCCAGACTGGCCCTTGCTCCCCTGAAAAGGAGCCCCCGCTCTGACCTTGCTGGTCCGAGTGTTAAGCTTTTTCCACTTCCTGCGTGGCTTGCATTAGCCACGGCCTGTTTGCTCCAATCAAGTTGCCGACACCGCCATCAGCTAGAGCCTTCATGGGACAGCTCGTGATCGACTCCTGGACGTCCTTGACCTCTTCGTGTCCACGTGGCTGCGGAGACAAGCTGCACCTCTTCACCTGTTTGCACCCGACATTGCCTGGTTCCATCCTGGTTCCACGGTAGTCACTGGCTAGTGACTTTGAACATTGTCCCCTCTGCTTTCAGGTCTTCACCTCTTCAGATCCACCCTTGGATCCACCGGAACTCTCCTCGACGACCCGCCTGCAGCATCTTCAGCTCCAAGCACCATCGACCTGCGTGACGAAACCCGACACAACTTCGCACCTGTGCACCCGCTTCCTGTGGGTGAGGTAACTCAGCAACGCCGGTGTTCCCACACTGGTATACACCTCTAGTGCCTGTGTCTAAAGTTTTATCCTTGTAGGTCCATCGGAAGGTTCCTAAAACACTAACTTTGTAACTTTTACGCACCATTGACTTAACATTGGTGCATGCGTGCACTTTGAGCCCTGCACCTGAGTCCCGCGGGCCTTTCCCGACTTCATCACTGCTAGTCCCGAACAGCTCCAGCGATTCCCCAGGCCCTAGGCCTCTTTCCTTTCCCCATAGTGGTTCTTATACCACTATTTTAGTATATGGTTTAGGTGGCCCCTAGGGCTCATCCATATTGTGCAACTTTTGTATATTTAAACTGTGTTTTGTTTTAACGCATTTGCTTCTGTGCTCATAAAGAGTATAGGGGATATTTGTAGAAATAAATGTATATATATTTTCAATATATATCTGTGTGGTGTCCTTTCATTTGGTATTCAAGGGGATTGTTTATGGTAAAACAGCTTGCTTCACATGCCTATACAGAGTTTAGCCTAAGACTGCTTTGTCCACGCTACTAGGATAGCTGGTCTATTAAGGTTGACTTACAACCAATCATCATAAGGGTTGCTTGGCATGGTACAAGGTGATCACTAGAACTAGTGAGCATCATTTACCAGGCCAACTTCTCACACTCCCTATCCTATGGTCCACTGAGAAGTTCCTCCACTGTAGGGTCTTGGAACCTCTCAAAAGTTTGGGGTGTCTACCTGCCATCTGTTTGAGCCAAGAAGGAAGCTGGTGGGCCTTTCTCTCCATGACTGCCCTGTATCTATTCCTAGGGGTCAACCCCTTGCTAGTACTACTAGGAAGGGGGTCCCTAATCTGTGGATGAGGGGGTTTCTCTTGGCATGGCAGTGGGCCCTATTGGGTCCACTGACATTCCTAACCTTACTGCCCTAGGCTGACCAAGGCTAGGTAGAGAGGGGCGGAATACCTGCTCCAGACTGAGTACCTCCTTGGGCGGTTCCCCTTCCCTCAGTGACTCTGCCAGGACAGGCCTGGCGTCCTCTGGGGCAGTTTCTTCACAAGGGGTAGAATCAGTTCCCTGAGGAGGCTGGCCCTCACCTAAAGTATGGGGGGGGAGACTTTTCTTACTCTCCTGTGTTCTCTGGTGGAGCAGAGTGAGCCATTCTTTCAGGCTCCACTGCTCCTACATTTCTCTGTGGCTGAAGTGGGGCCCTCAGGGTCTCACCAACCTTCTCAGAGTGGCCTATCATTTCTAGATGGGCTTTTAGCTCTACTTCAGCCCAAGCTGGATTTTTTTTAGATCATTTCCCAAGAAGTAATCTACAGACTAGTTTGGTGTTACTGCAACCCTTTTAGGGCCAGTGACCCCTCCCTAGCTGAGATTGACTATTGCCATGGGGTGATCAGTTCTAAGACCATCAGTATTAGTTAGCTGGTACTGGTACTCAGGTAGAAGCTGAAGGGGGACACTAGTTTTCCTGTCACCATGGTGACACGAGCCCCTGTATTTCTACAGGCTATAGTTGTCTGACCATTGATCAGAGGCTCCTGTCTGTACTCGCCCAAGGTATTGGGATTGACAGTAAAAGTGACAAAACCCATGCCACCATGACAGACTAAGGTGGCCTGTGAGGGGGATCTGGCTAGGCCAGTACCCACCTCAGTACCCCATGAGAACACAACTAAACCTTTGGAGTGCTACTACTTCCTGGGGGGTTGCTACTTGGAGCACTATTGAGTGTTGTAGTAGCAGGAGGATTATTTTCCTTATTGCTGGCATTGGGCCAATCATAATCATATTTATTGTGGCCTTGCTTTTTACAAACATAGCAATAAGGTTTTGTTTTAATGATTTAATGTGGCAGTTCTATCTCCATGGCAGCATCTCTTGTGATTCAATTACAAAAAATCCCTGTACCGTGGACCATGGCTAGCATGCGTCTGAAAAGTATAAGTATACATAAATCTGGATATTTTTACTATTTAATTCCAGACCCACTCCATTTCCATTTATGGTGAGATATGTATTCCCTTATAACTGCCAGTCCTCTACAAACCACTGTTTGGTACTTAAAACCAGGAGGATCCAGGTTAAATTCAACTCGACAAGTCCAATGATGTCTGCCCCAGTGCGACAGTACATCCACCCACACTCAAACAAATGGGAAAAAATGTGTGGTGGAAAGGAAGGCACCTCACGGGCGAACAACCCTCGGGGAACTTGGCTGATGTTACCAATTCATTGCCCCTTTCTCATCATCGGTTACCAATCCTATTCCAAAGAAGCATAGTGTACAAAGAAAAAGAGTGCGTGCAAGAGAAAGTGCTCAACAAGAAGCTAAATGAATAGCTCCCTAACGTGACCAAAATAAAAAGTGATATAAAATCATCAGCCACACTCACTATAAAACTTTATTGATCGTGCTAGTGTGAACTGGTGAGTTAAAAAGGCTGGTAGCTAATATCGCATACCAATACCTGACACCGACATATTTCACTGCCCAACTGCTTTATGGCAGATTCATCAGGGTATTATCAGTCGGTCACCGCACCACTTTCGGACATCTTTTTAGGACACTGTCGAGTTGAAGAAACACCCATTAAGAAACCTAATCCGAACCAATCTCAATTCCTTCTTTTGTAAAGTTATAACACCAGGGAGTTAATTATTACCCTCAATCAGCCATGTCCTCTCCTACCAGCTGATCAGGCAAAAATCCGCCCTTTAGTCGATTGTAGCATCAATCTAAAAACAAAGGTCTGTAGTTAGAACTAGCAAATATGCTCTGCATCCCTCTATCGAATGTACAATTATGTCTATGTGTGGTCAATACTTCTATTACGCCCTGGGCATAAACCACCCTTATCCAAGCCATTACTCTTTTACATCAAAAAAGGGGGAGGGGGTATGGACCCAATGAGCCCGAGGACCGGGTCGAGGACGTTTTTACAGGAAGCATATGTAACTCCCCGGTCGTGTGGCCCCACTGGGTAATGCTGTCATATGTTACCTTCGTCCGGCAGGCCCTACTGTTAGAACCCACACACAATGTATATGCCGTCAAAAGCCAGGACCTTCTATCATCCCAGGAACGCCGCGTCTTTACTCCCGGCGTTATTTAAAGGAGTGTAGATGTTGCTATGCTCGGGAGGTTATATATAGCAAAATCTACACTCCTTTAAATAACGCCGGGAGTAAAGACGCGGCGTTCCTGGGATGATAGAAGGTCCTGGCTTCATATATGTACGGTGAGGAGAGTGTTTGGGGTGGCACAGTGATTGTTTTTGACGGCATATACATTGTGTGTGGGTTCTAACAGTAAGGCCTGCCGGACGAAGGTAACATATGACAGCATTACCCAGTGGGGCCACACGACCGGGGAGTTACATTTGCTTCCTGCAAAAACGTCCTCGACCCGGTCCTCGGGCTCATTGGGTCCATACCCCCTCCCCCTTTTTTGATGTAAAATAGTAATGGCTTGGATAAGGGTGGTTTATGCCCAAGGCGTGATAGAAATATTGACCACGCATAGACATAATTGTACATTCGATAGAGGGATGCAGAGCATATTTGCTAGTTCTAACTACAGACCTTTGTTTTTAGATTGATGCTACAATCGACTAAAGGGCGGATTTTTGCCTGATCAGCTGGTAGGAGAGGACATGGCTGATTGAGGGTAATAATTAACTCCCTGATGTTATAACGTTACAAAAGAAGAAATTGAGATTGGTTTGGATTAGGTTTCTTAATGGGTGTTTCTTCAACTCGACAGTGTCCTAAAAAGATGTCCGACAGTGGTGCGGTGACCGAGTGAGAATACCCTGATGAATCTGCCATAAAGCAGTTGGGCAGTGAAACATGTCGGTGTCAGGTATTGGTATGCGATATTAGCTACCAGCCTTTTTAACTCACCAGTTCACACTAGCACGATCAATAAAGTTTTATAGTGAGTGTGGCTGATGATTTTATATCACTTTTTATTTTGGTCACGTTAGGGAGCTATTAATTTAGCTTCTTGTTGAGCACTTTCTCTTGCACGCACTCTTCTTCTTTGTACACTACGCTTCTTTGGAATAGGATTGGTAACCGATGATGAGAAAGGGGCAATGAATTGGTAACATCAGCCAAGTTCCCCGAGGGTTGTTCGCCCGTGAGGTGCCTTCCTTTCCACCACACATTTTTTCCCATTTGTTTGAGTGTGGGTGGATGTACTGTCGCACTGGGGCAGACATCATTGGACTTGTCGAGTTGAATTTAACCTGGATCCTCCTGGTTTTAAGTACCAAACAGTGGTTTGTAGAGGACTGGCAGTTATAAGGGAATACATATCTCACCATAAATGGAAATGGGGTGGGTCTGGAATTAAATAGTAAAAATATCCAGATTTATGTATACTTATACTTTTCAGACGCATGCTAGCCATGGTCCACGGTACAGGGATTTTTTGTAATTGAATTTATTTGAGTGGAGGGCTATCCCTTGGTTGTACCGTTTCTTTTCCCTCTTGGCTCCTTTTTGTTATTACAAGCATCTCTTGTGAGACAGTTTGAACCAGGAGAGCTGACAGGCCGCCAGCAGGAGTTGGTGGTACTGTGTGTATATGAAATAAATCCCTCTGAAACTTACCAGTATGTAGCTTCTTACCACTGGCGACGAGCGACACTTGCGGGGGACAAGTTTGCCAATAGGCTCTACCCTTTCGAGAACCCATGGATTTCATTTTCTTCATCCTGCAACCTGATTTGAGTCACCAGTGAGGAGACATTTTTTCCGGTTGTCCTGAGGATTTGTGGATGTTTCTTTTCCCGCTTTCAAGTGAGCTTGGGACCGAATTTGGGAAAAAAAATTCTATTTTGTTTTTTCAAACAACTTTTGCTGGCTCGCGGCGCTGCACACCCTCTACTTGTGCACACGCTGACGTGCATGATGAGCACGAGTTAGTATGTCATCATGTGCTCATGTGTTGCGTGGCGCCATCTTGGATTTGTTGTCAATTCCCATGACAATGGTAGCACGGATAATTTACAAGAAGGGGGAGAGATATGTTGATAAATGGTAGCACGGAGCCGCATCTCGGATTAGTAATCAAAGTCGGATATTGGACTAATACAAATTCAATTCAACATTGTGCAGGTACTGTTTTCTTTTTCATTACCGCTGACATTTTTATGATTTCCCTGCGCTCAAGCAAGTAATTTTGTGCCACATTTGCGTGTGTAGACTCTACTTTGGTATATGTAGCGCATTCTGGCAAATGACTTCCTTTGATGCATTTTTGTGCTGCATTGGCGATATAGAGAAATGCTTCACTCAACCAATTTAACCTTTATTGTCTGATCCCCTTTGATTATTGGAGTCAGTTTCTCTTTGTTCTCCCAAAGCAAATAATTGTTATAACACTGCCAGCCTGTCAGTCACTTCAATGAGCCAGCCTCTTCCATTGCTTTGTGAAAAGGGTGAACCACTGTTGCCCAGGAAAAGATGGAAATTATTATTCGATTCATATTTGGTTGCAATTGGAGGCGACAAATTCTCAGCTCATAGGAGACAAACAATTCTCCTCCATAACCTCGGAATAGAAGGGCATAACATATATGAAAGTATTGACACAATTCCGGTCGACGAAGGTGATGGTGAACCATCTGATGTATTCGAAATGTCTATAAAAATGTTAGAAATGTATTTTGTACCACGCATCAATGCCGTCTTAGAGAGACACAAGTTTTTCATGAGGATCCAGGAGCCCAATGAAAAGATTGGGAACTATATTGCTTCGCTAAAGACACTTGTCTGCACCTGTGAGTTTGGCGAGCTCACGGACTCGTTGATACGTGATCAACTGGTCAGGTGCACCAACAGTCCTAGAGTGCAGGAAAAGCTCTTGTCTAGAAACCCTTCCCTCAAGGAAGCTATAGCAGTCGTCGGGGGATGGAAAATACTTCTGGCTGGGTTAAATAGATGAAAGCCCATAAAGCAACAACTGACGATACTCCAACTCCCAGTAGCATTCATGAGTTAACTCAAAGGGAGGTACCTCAAGCCTCCATTGACAATGTCTCTAAGGCTGTACGGGGGACTAGGGTTAACACCTTCAATGCTACAGCAATTCTCCCTTGGTGCTGAACTCCCTTGAATCCCTTTGTTCATGTCATGAGCACACGAGCAGTGTACTGTATGACGAGCTGAGCTTGTCATGAGCATGGAAGGGGTTAAGCCTTCTACAGACTTTTCTAGGATAAACTGATATAGGTGTGGGAGCTCTAACCACTCCTCTAACTACCCTAACTGCTATGCTAAGAATACAACCTGCCACAAGTGTGGAATCAAGGGTCACTATGCCAGAGTATTCAAGTCTGGTGGCAGTGTACGCACAGTGGAAAGCGTGGAAACCACTAATGACACTTCAAGAACCATTATGTTGAGTATGAGAGGTGATGGCATGGTAGATGCGGATCTTATCAGCATGCCTGAATGTGAAGTGGTTATTGGAGACAAGTTATTTGTGGTTCTGGCAGATTCTGGCTCTCCTTTCACCATGTTAGGCAATGAACTTTGGGACAAAACCTTTCCTGAGTTATAGCTTTTGCCCCTGACATTACTCCGGTCAGCTATGGTGGCTTACACATTGATGTAATTGGCTATGCCATCATGAAGATTCACTTCAAGAGAAGGGGAACCATTGGAAAGATTTACGTTGCCAAATGAGGTAATAACCTCCTTGGGTGGAGGCATCAAAGAGACTTGGGGATAATCCTCAACCCCAATGCTCGTTATCCCTCCGAGCAAGTCATGTTAGTTGATCACTCTGCGACTTCCAACAGGTTCTTTGAGGAGTTTCCCCAAGTCTTTTCTGACAACCTTGGATTGCTTAAAGATGTTGCTATGCTCGGGAGGTTATATATAGCAAAATCTACACTCCTTTAAATAACGCCGGGAGTAAAGACGCGGCGTTCCTGGGATGATAGAAGGTCCTGGCTTCATATATGTACGGTGAGGAGAGTGTTTGGGGTGGCACAGTGATTGTTTTTGACGGCATATACATTGTGTGTGGGTTCTAACAGTAAGGCCTGCCGGACGAAGGTAACATATGACAGCATTACCCAGTGGGGCCACACGACCGGGGAGTTACATTTGCTTCCTGCAAAAACGTCCTCGACCCGGTCCTCGGGCTCATTGGGTCCATACCCCCTCCCCCTTTTTTGATGTAAAATAGTAATGGCTTGGATAAGGGTGGTTTATGCCCAAGGCGTGATAGAAATATTGACCACGCATAGACATAATTGTACATTCGATAGAGGGATGCAGAGCATATTTGCTAGTTCTAACTACAGACCTTTGTTTTTAGATTGATGCTACAATCGACTAAAGGGCGGATTTTTGCCTGATCAGCTGGTAGGAGAGGACATGGCTGATTGAGGGTAATAATTAACTCCCTGATGTTATAACGTTACAAAAGAAGAAATTGAGATTGGTTTGGATTAGGTTTCTTAATGGGTGTTTCTTCAACTCGACAGTGTCCTAAAAAGATGTCCGACAGTGGTGCGGTGACCGAGTGAGAATACCCTGATGAATCTGCCATAAAGCAGTTGGGCAGTGAAACATGTCGGTGTCAGGTATTGGTATGCGATATTAGCTACCAGCCTTTTTAACTCACCAGTTCACACTAGCACGATCAATAAAGTTTTATAGTGAGTGTGGCTGATGATTTTATATCACTTTTTATTTTGGTCACGTTAGGGAGCTATTAATTTAGCTTCTTGTTGAGCACTTTCTCTTGCACGCACTCTTCTTCTTTGTACACTACGCTTCTTTGGAATAGGATTGGTAACCGATGATGAGAAAGGGGCAATGAATTGGTAACATCAGCCAAGTTCCCCGAGGGTTGTTCGCCCGTGAGGTGCCTTCCTTTCCACCACACATTTTTTCCCATTTGTTTGAGTGTGGGTGGATGTACTGTCGCACTGGGGCAGACATCATTGGACTTGTCGAGTTGAATTTAACCTGGATCCTCCTGGTTTTAAGTACCAAACAGTGGTTTGTAGAGGACTGGCAGTTATAAGGGAATACATATCTCACCATAAATGGAAATGGGGTGGGTCTGGAATTAAATAGTAAAAATATCCAGATTTATGTATACTTATACTTTTCAGACGCATGCTAGCCATGGTCCACGGTACAGGGATTTTTTGTAATTGAATTTATTTGAGTGGAGGGCTATCCCTTGGTTGTACCGTTTCTTTTCCCTCTTGGCTCCTTTTTGTTATTACAAGCATCTCTTGTGAGACAGTTTGAACCAGGAGAGCTGACAGGCCGCCAGCAGGAGTTGGTGGTACTGTGTGTATATGAAATAAATCCCTCTGAAACTTACCAGTATGTAGCTTCTTACCACTGGCGACGAGCGACACTTGCGGGGGACAAGTTTGCCAATAGGCTCTACCCTTTCGAGAACCCATGGATTTCATTTTCTTCATCCTGCAACCTGATTTGAGTCACCAGTGAGGAGACATTTTTTCCGGTTGTCCTGAGGATTTGTGGATGTTTCTTTTCCCGCTTTCAAGTGAGCTTGGGACCGAATTTGGGAAAAAAAATTCTATTTTGTTTTTTCAAACAACTTTTGCTGGCTCGCGGCGCTGCACACCCTCTACTTGTGCACACGCTGACGTGCATGATGAGCACGAGTTAGTATGTCATCATGTGCTCATGTGTTGCGTGGCGCCATCTTGGATTTGTTGTCAATTCCCATGACAATGGTAGCACGGATAATTTACAAGAAGGGGGAGAGATATGTTGATAAATGGTAGCACGGAGCCGCATCTCGGATTAGTAATCAAAGTCGGATATTGGACTAATACAAATTCAATTCAACATTGTGCAGGTACTGTTTTCTTTTTCATTACCGCTGACATTTTTATGATTTCCCTGCGCTCAAGCAAGTAATTTTGTGCCACATTTGCGTGTGTAGACTCTACTTTGGTATATGTAGCGCATTCTGGCAAATGACTTCCTTTGATGCATTTTTGTGCTGCATTGGCGATATAGAGAAATGCTTCACTCAACCAATTTAACCTTTATTGTCTGATCCCCTTTGATTATTGGAGTCAGTTTCTCTTTGTTCTCCCAAAGCAAATAATTGTTATAACACTGCCAGCCTGTCAGTCACTTCAATGAGCCAGCCTCTTCCATTGCTTTGTGAAAAGGGTGAACCACTGTTGCCCAGGAAAAGATGGAAATTATTATTCGATTCATATTTGGTTGCAATTGGAGGCGACAAATTCTCAGCTCATAGGAGACAAACAATTCTCCTCCATAACCTCGGAATAGAAGGGCATAACATATATGAAAGTATTGACACAATTCCGGTCGACGAAGGTGATGGTGAACCATCTGATGTATTCGAAATGTCTATAAAAATGTTAGAAATGTATTTTGTACCACGCATCAATGCCGTCTTAGAGAGACACAAGTTTTTCATGAGGATCCAGGAGCCCAATGAAAAGATTGGGAACTATATTGCTTCGCTAAAGACACTTGTCTGCACCTGTGAGTTTGGCGAGCTCACGGACTCGTTGATACGTGATCAACTGGTCAGGTGCACCAACAGTCCTAGAGTGCAGGAAAAGCTCTTGTCTAGAAACCCTTCCCTCAAGGAAGCTATAGCAGTCGTCGGGGGATGGAAAATACTTCTGGCTGGGTTAAATAGATGAAAGCCCATAAAGCAACAACTGACGATACTCCAACTCCCAGTAGCATTCATGAGTTAACTCAAAGGGAGGTACCTCAAGCCTCCATTGACAATGTCTCTAAGGCTGTACGGGGGACTAGGGTTAACACCTTCAATGCTACAGCAATTCTCCCTTGGTGCTGAACTCCCTTGAATCCCTTTGTTCATGTCATGAGCACACGAGCAGTGTACTGTATGACGAGCTGAGCTTGTCATGAGCATGGAAGGGGTTAAGCCTTCTACAGACTTTTCTAGGATAAACTGATATAGGTGTGGGAGCTCTAACCACTCCTCTAACTACCCTAACTGCTATGCTAAGAATACAACCTGCCACAAGTGTGGAATCAAGGGTCACTATGCCAGAGTATTCAAGTCTGGTGGCAGTGTACGCACAGTGGAAAGCGTGGAAACCACTAATGACACTTCAAGAACCATTATGTTGAGTATGAGAGGTGATGGCATGGTAGATGCGGATCTTATCAGCATGCCTGAATGTGAAGTGGTTATTGGAGACAAGTTATTTGTGGTTCTGGCAGATTCTGGCTCTCCTTTCACCATGTTAGGCAATGAACTTTGGGACAAAACCTTTCCTGAGTTATAGCTTTTGCCCCTGACATTACTCCGGTCAGCTATGGTGGCTTACACATTGATGTAATTGGCTATGCCATCATGAAGATTCACTTCAAGAGAAGGGGAACCATTGGAAAGATTTACGTTGCCAAATGAGGTAATAACCTCCTTGGGTGGAGGCATCAAAGAGACTTGGGGATAATCCTCAACCCCAATGCTCGTTATCCCTCCGAGCAAGTCATGTTAGTTGATCACTCTGCGACTTCCAACAGGTTCTTTGAGGAGTTTCCCCAAGTCTTTTCTGACAACCTTGGATTGCTTAAAGGCTTCGAGCATCGAATAGTCCTTAAGCAGAATGCAACACCTGTTGTACATAAAAATGGAAGGGTTCCAAAAATGATGCTAGAACCCCTGAGTAATGAACTCAAGAGACTGGTAAGTTTGAATATCATTGAGGAAATTGAATCCTCTGAATGGTTGGCCCCAGTGGTTTTCGCCCCAAAGATGGAGGGAAAAATATCAGGATGTGTGTCGATTTGAGGAGTCTAAACAAATGGATATGGGTGTACCACCAACCCCTTCCTAATAATGCTGAGTCAATTAACATGCTTGATGGTGCAAAGGTTTTCAGTGTATTAGATTTGTCTTCAGCATATCATCTAGTACCCCTCCATCCAGATTCCAAGCACTTAACATCTTTGTAACACCACTGGGGGCATTCCTTTTCATCAGGATGCCGTTTGAGCTGGCCTCTGCAGCTGCCTGCTTTCAGCGAATCATGAAGATGGTCCTGGGAGACATGTCTAACATCTTGTTCTTCCAGGATGACATCTTAGTTTATGCAAACAAATGACTTGGAGCATGATGGTATTTTGAAAGCTGTTCTGCAAAGGCTAGCTGACAAAAGTTTGACTGTTAATAAGTTTAAGTGTAAGATTGGTGTGCCTTCCGTCACATATTTGGGACATGTTATCTCTGGGGAAGGCATCCAACCGAAGCTGGATGTTGCAAAGAGTATTGTTGATGCCCCCCTCCAGCTGATAAAGAACAGGTGAGGGCTTTCATTGGCATTGCCGAATTTTATTCAAAGTTTGTTCAATGTTTCACAACCACTGTTGAACCGATCAGAGTCCTTCTGAGGAAAGGTATACAGTTTGCCTAGTCGCAAGAGTGTAATGCAGCCTTTAATTCCATCAAGCAAGCAATAGGTAAGATGCCGACACTTGGCCACTTTGATACCAAGAAAAAGACTGTTTTGACAACTGACGCCAGCTTGTGTTGCCTGGGAGCAGTTCTTTCCCAAACTGATGGTAACGAGGAGAAGGTGGTTGCATTTGCCTCTAGATCACTAAAGAAACCTGAACAGCGGTACTCATGCATTGAGAGGGAGGCTTTGGCCATTGCGTGGGCAATAATACATTTTAAGTTTTACTTATGGGGCATACCTTTCTTGGTGAGATCCGATCATCGCCCATTGGTTGAAGTGTTCTCGTGTGTGGAGAGTGAAAGACTAACACCTAGACTTAAGCGCTGGAGCGAATGGGTTGGAAGAATTTAATTTTCAAGTACAATACCTTCCTGGCTCTGCCAACAATGCAGCAGATTGCTTATCAAGACTGCCCATTGAAAGTTGCAGAGACGCTCTAGACAATGAAACTGTTGGGGTTTGTTTGGTCAAAGAGCCTGCTATGCAAGAACTTGAATGGGAATAGGCCATCTTGGTGGATGTGTTGCTTCCTATTGTAGTGGATTTTGTTATCAAAGGGTGGCCTGACTGCAAGAAACTTGACCTGGGTTTATTGCCTTTCTGATTCATCAGGAATGAACTTACCCTTTGTCAGGGTCAGCTCATGCGTGGTGAGAGAATTGTACCCCCTGATATGTTGAGATCCAAGATTGAAACCTTGCTCATGAGGGGCATTTGGGAATAAATCTCACCAAGTCAAGACTCTGTGAGAGGTATTGGTGGCCCAGGATGGATAGCCAAGTTGAGATGGTTGTTAAAGAGTGCTGTCATTGTGCCTCCAATGATAAATCCCGGGTCACCAGTACCGCTCCTTTGGCACCTGTTGAGGTCCCACGAGAGCCTTGAGTCAAGCTTTCACTGGATCTCATGGGTTCCTTTGAGTTATTAGGACCTTCTGAAAGATATGTAATATTTTTGGGGGATTACTCTTCCAAATGGGTTTCCACCAAATATGTGAGTTCTGTCAGCACCAGAGTAGTTATTGATTTTCTTGGAGATGAATTTGCCAGTGAAGGTGTTTCCGTTTCCTCATTACGGATAATGGGGTGCAATTTATCTCACAGGAAATGCAAGACTTTTTAAAGGATTTTGGCATTACCCATCAGAAAACTGCACTTTGTGCTCCGCAAGCTATGTACGAGCAGAGCGCTTGAACAGGGTGGTAAAAGCATGTGTACAGAAGGCAATTGAAATGAGGGTTCCCCTTGAAGGTGTCCTGAGGGATACTTGGTGGGCACATCGTACTGCCCTCAATATTATTTTGCATAAATCCCCTTTTCATATACTGAGGGGGAGGTTTACCTTATTCAAACTTAATCCTGGTTGGTTACCTCTCATTCAAGGTTCTGTTTTGAATAAGGAGGAGGTGGGTGCTAAAATCAAGTCTTACCAAAAAAAAATACAAGGAGAAGTTTGATTTTAATAAATCAACCAGAGCCATGACATGGAAAGTTGGTGAGTTGGTACTCGTAAAGAAACCACGGTGGCACAGGTAGGGTGTCACTGAAATTATGGGCCCGTTTGTCATAACTTCTGTCTTTAATAATGTTGTCACTGTTCACAATGCTGCTAAGTGGAGCATGACCCGCCTAGTGAAATTCCGAGGTGACAAATTCTCGTTTCCTTCATGTCCAGATGTTCCACCAGGTCCTGATTAGCCCAAGTGTGGTCCTTCTCCGAATGCCCATCCACAAAGTTCTTCTTCTAGGTCTCATTGTCGTCCTAAGCGTTATGATGACTATGTGATCTATCAAACCAATATGTGATGTATTTCATTTAATGTGGTGCCATGTCATTACCTGTGCACTTTACATTTTCTTTCCTTTCTTTTCTTCTTTCCTCCTCGTTTCTTGCTCTTCTTGCTTTATATTTTCAGTAAAGGGATGTTTTGTAATGATTTCATGTGCTGCTCGAGCCTGGCAGTTCTATCTCCATGACAGCGGTTTTGGATGTATATTTCTTCTGGTCACCACCACTACCCTGCTTCTTAAGTTTAACTCTGAATCTGACCCATTTATCTGCCTTCTTTCCGAATTCTTGGGGAAAAGTCAGATCTGAGTCCACCAGATACTGGTGCAAAAGCTGGCGCTGACAATTATTAAGGATATGCTCCCTCATAATCAAATTGTACAATCCTAAGTAGTCATAAACTTTGCTGCCATGTAGCCAACCTTCCAGAGCCTTTGTGGCATTATCCACAAAATCTACACAGTCCTGGGTTTGTGCTTTCTGGGTGTCTCTGAACTTAATCCTGTATTGCTCAGTGGTTAAGCCAAACCCATCAGTTAGAGCACTCCTCAAAACTGAGTAATTATAAGCATCCTCTTCTCTAACAGTGAGGAGCGTATCTCTACCTTTGTCAGCAAAAGAGAGCCACAAGATAGTTGTCCACTGCTCTTGAGGGACCCTCTGAACTTTACAGGTCCTCTCTAAGGCAGTTATCCATTTGTGGATGTCATCCCCAATATGGTAGGGACGCACTATCTTGTTCAGGTTCCTTTGGTCAAAAGGAGTTTTCTAGGGACCTTGTTGCTGCCACCATGGGACTCTATTCCCAATTTTTTCCTAGCTCTCTGGACTTCTAGGGGCTCTCTGTCAAGGGCCAACTGCTCTTGCCTGAGCCTAATCCTAACTTTCCTAAGCTCAAGGAGTTGGTACTACCTATGCAAAGAGTTCCCCCTTCTATTATAAATGGAGGTCCCTACTGACTATTCTGAGCCACTGGATTCTGCGGAGGAGGATCAAGACCTCCTTAGTCTACTCTGCACCTTCCCAGGAGGATCAAAGGGGGCATCGTCTAAGTCACCTGTGGTCTCCTCTGGAAGGTCTGAATTGTCCATGTGGTAGTCATCAGGCTCCACCTGGTCAGGGTTAGATTCTAGGTCAAAGTGGGGTCCCCCTCCTGGCTTATCTTCTGTCTCTGTCCCATCCACTCTTCCTGCTCATCTGACCCACAGGCTTTCCTGAGGTTATCTAGCAGTAACACCTCTAGGAGGCGTTGAGTGTTGGCTCCTTTCCCTGTCTTCAACTTTCTAGAGGCACACAGTGCTTTTAGTTCTTGGAACGAAAGTTCACTGTATCTAGTAGTTAGAGGGCCACTGGCATCTCCTTTGGAAGACATACTAAGTGTGGTGTGGTGTTGCACCTACCTAACCTAGTGGGAACTAAACTCTCTTAGGTTGGAGAAAGGGTGGCCTAGACTCTTGACATATCCAACCCCAAGATCAGTAGCACTATCTTGTTCAGGTTCCTTTGGTCAAAAGGAGTTTTCTAGGGACCTTGTTGCTGCCACCATGGGACTCTATTCCCAATTTTTTCGTAGCTCTCTGGACTTCTAGGGGCTCTCTGTCAAGGGCCAACTGCTCTTGCCTGAGCCTAATCCTAACTTTCCTAAGCTCAAGGAGTTGGTACTACCTATGCAAAGAGTTCCCCCTTCTATTATAAATGGAGGTCCCTACTGACTATTCTGAGCCACTGGATTCTGCGGAGGAGGATCAAGACCTCCTTAGTCTACTCTGCACCTTCCCAGGAGGATCAAAGGGGGCATCGTCTAAGTCACCTGTGGTCTCCTCTGGAAGGTCTGAATTGTCCATGTGGTAGTCATCAGGCTCCACCTGGTCAGGGTTAGATTCTAGGTCAAAGTGGGGTCCCCCTCCTGGCTTATCTTCTGTCTCTGTCCCATCCACTCTTCCTGCTCATCTGACCCACAGGCTTTCCTGAGGTCATCTAGCAGTAACACCTCTAGGAGGCGTTGAGTGTTGGCTCCTTTCCCTGTCTTCAACTTTCTAGAGGCACACAGTGCTTTTAGTTCTTGGAACGAAAGTTCACTGTATCTAGTAGTTAGAGGGCCACTGGCATCTCCTTTGGAAGACATACTAAGTGTGGTGTGGTGTTGCACCTACCTAACCTAGTGGGACCTAAACTCTCTTAGGTTGGAGAAAGGGTGGCCTAGACTCTTGACATATCCAACCCCAAGATCAGTAGAACTTACTTATTCTCAGCTTATATTATATGTGCCTAGCAGTAGTGATAGTTTTTCAATTACTCATTACAAAGATTTATCTGGTAAAACGATGCAAGCTTGAATTCCAAACGCTGCACACCTATGTGAGAAGCTAGCCTGGTATATGATGTCCACTTATGTAAGTGGCCACCTTGCATCAATCCAGACAACCCTTATGGTAATTTAAGAGGTCTTAGACAACCTTAGAAAGCTCTCTAAGTGGTAGTTGTGGAGAGCACCCTTCAGGCTTAGTCCAGAAGGAGTGTAAATCAGCCTGTTTTACCAGAATACAATCTTATAGTATAAATAAAGTGAAAAAGAACCACACCAAGTATTTATAAAAATATGTATTTATTATATAATACTCTCTAGTACGTTCCAATATCTCCTACACGGAGATAAACACAATGCACACAATACTTTAGCAAAGAAACACAGTAAAAAGCACAAAATACACAGTGGTCCCAGGGGGACCAAACTATATGCTATGAAAGTGGTATAAGAACCACAACTCGGATCAAGACAGGGTTGAGAGGAAATAGAAGTGCTGGGACCCCAAGGAACCACCCAAGGTGAGCAGATACAGACCCCACAGAGAGGGTGTGCAGTGTGGAAACACGACCAAGTGCCCCCTACAACTCTATGTGCAAGTCGCGTTTGGATTTTTAAAGATTAAGGACCCTTCCCAGTGGACCCTGAAGAAACCCTGTGGAAGACAGAAGGTTGGAGAGCCACCCCAAGGTTGCAGAGCCACACCACCCATGGATACCCTAGTACCCACGTTACCTACACCAGGGAAGCGGTGCATATATGTGAAGTAGTGTCAGAGACCGCCGTCGAACCCAATGGAGGTCTTCAGGAACGTGCCGTTGGGGAAGAAGGAAGAAGAGTCCGATGAAATCTGAAGATGGATTCTTGATGAGAGGTACCTGCAAGAAGAGGGGACAGAGTCTACGTCACTTGGGAGTGACCAGGAGACTTGGAAGCCAAATACCCTCCGATGTTGGGTGTTGTAGGATGGATGACGAGGACCTTGACTCTGCAGCTGTGAGGACCAGGCGACGCTGAGCTGTCCCACGAACGATGTTGAGTGCTGATGTGTCAGTGTCCGGCGGAAGCACCAACAAGCCTTGGCAAATACAACCAACGTAGGAATCAAAGAAGGAGCAACGTCGGGACCAGCAAGGACCAGGGGACTCACCAACAGCAGGGAAGTCAGGGCAGGCCCGAGCAATCAGGGGAGCCCAAAAGAAACATGTGTGACCCTCAAGTGGAGCCACAAGCCGGAGGCACTGAAGGCGCAAAAGGACCTCAAGCTGCTCACCAAAAGATGCAGGCCACAACCCACACAATGTGATGTGGCTGAAGGTTCTGGTCACTGGAGGTGGTCGAGTTTGGGGCTACTTGAAGCCCGAAGATCTTCTTGGAAGGAAGCCAACAAACCTTTGCAACTGAAAGTTGGACACAGTGCACAGGGGTTTGGTTATTGCAACCCCCACAAGGGATACTGGCCTCCTACTTGGTGAGATGGCAGGTCAGGCCTCGGGAGCTGTGGAAAACCACCACCTGTGTTGCAGAGCCCAGAGAAGTTCAGGATCTGCAGACTGGTCAACACAGTTGTGGTGCCTGCGAATGCAGGGGAGTTACTCCTTCACTCCAAAGGCGATTTCTTCAGGTGCCTTTGATTCTCCACATGCCTTGGAAGGTACCTGTATGATGCACAGGCACAGACGATGCAGCAGACTGGAAGGTAGATGAAGTCAGGCCCAAACAAAGTCTAGCAAAGTCCAGAGTGCCCAGACGGTAGAAGTGCAGTGGTGTGTGAACTGAATCTTATTCAACGACAAATTTAGGGACCTACACCCAGGTAAGCCCTTAAATACCGCTGGGAAAGGGTTGGGAAGATTCAGGAGACCCTCCTAGGGGTGAGTCTGGACAGGGGGGAGGTTACTCCCATGTCCCTTGTCCAGTTTCACGTTGCCAGAGCGGGAGCCTACGGCTCCCTGAACTGGTTTGAACTGGACTCTGCACGGAGACACCAAGTGTGCCCTTCATGGAGACTTTCTGGCACTGACAAGCGCACCCACCCAGTCCCAGTCCACTAAATCCTGTCTGGGAGGTGGTCACACCTCCCTTTGACAGAGTGCCTATTGTTCCACCTTCCTCTGGTCGAGCTAGGCTCAGCAGCAGGAGGGCAGAAATATGTCGCTGGTCGGCAGCAACCATTTTGTCCTGTCAAGGTCTGGAATGTTGGCACCGAGAACACTGAGAGCCTAACGGAAGGTCTTCCAGTGCTTGGAAATGATAGGATTTGTTTCAGCCGTTTTCGAGATGGTCATCGTGTAATTACGTGGTGCCCCTCTATATAGTATATGGCTGCTTCACTGACAACCCGGGAGAATGGACTCCGTAGGTTGCAGGGGTGTACTGCTCATGAAGGGGCACCCTCTCACTTAGAACCAAGCACCCTGCCTTTAGGATTACAAAGGCCTGCTATAGGGGTAACTTATAGGTTTTAAGTGCAGGGACCCTTAGATATAGGGAACCTATATCTTAGGTAAGTGGTGTAAGCACCAACTTACACAGGCTGCAAAGGCAGGCCTGTAGTTCCATTTTGCATGGTCTCTCATGGGTGGCATAATGCATGCTTCAGCCCAGGGGAGACCTCTGGGGTAACTATGCTCTGGGTAACTTAATACCATATACTAGGGACTGGTAAGGGTACCCGAATATCCAATCTGGAATGTACCTAAGCACTCAACACAACCATTTAGGGAGAAAGCAGATAGACTGGGGTCCTGATTAGCAGGGTCCCCGTCAGACTAGTCAAAAACCAGCATAGCACCAGGCAAAAAGTGGGGGTAACCATGCAGAAGAATTCTACCTTCCTACACCCACCTAGGTGTGATTCCCTTATTTGGATGATATGTTAATGGAATATTAGGGGTAGCCACCTGGTGTTGATTGATCTTGTCTGTATCAATGAACAAACATAGAGGATAGTGGTCACTTAAACAGCTTTGTAGAATTGCAAAATCAAATGTCTTTGGCCTATAGGACTGGGAGAGTGCGATAACGTCAATAAGACTGTCGTTGACTCTTCCTGGGAAGGAAATATGTTCTGTATTAGAAAGGCTTCTAAGCTCAAGCGTTAGATTCAGTGACATCTTATTCAGTATTGAATAAAATATATCCCCACAAAGTGTGGGCTCAAAATGAAAAGGGTCCTCAATATTCCACCCTGTCTGCCCACAGACCATTGAATCTGATACTGGACATAGTCTACAATTAAAATCACCTACCCACATAAAATACTCTGACCTAAGTTCACCTAAAAGGTGGCTATGTGTTTATTCTAGCGAAACTGCAATATTCACTTGATTCATAATGAAACAGTTATGATAGAAATGTACAATAACAAGAACCAGCTTTGGTTCAAACCGAATAAATATAATTTGAATGTGGAGGGAATCCAATTAGGTTTTAATAAACCTTTTTGGAAAGGAAGTTGATATTAGGGATAAGAGGCTGCCTTTATGATGGCCACCTCTAGAGCTTTCTTCCGGAGTATGTATTGAAAGAAACCCATCAATGTTGCTATGTCGCTAATCCATGTTTACTGCAAACACACATTATGAAAACAGTTGATTATATTGTACCCAATCAGTGTTATTGACCTTATTGAGAAGACCCGCCACATTCCAAAACATGCATTTGAGATCAAACTGTGTACCCATCAGTGTTAATAAATGCCTCTCAATGCATTTATATAATCTGAAATTGAGCTTACAACATATAATAATAATAATAATAAATAGTTTATAAAGCGCCTGGTAACACCTTCCCGGTGTGTCCCCGCGCTAGTAAGGAAGAGCTAGACAGTTTAGCATAGACAGCCCGCCCCGACGTGCCCCTATAGCCTATACAGATGCGTTTTCAATAATGCTCTAAACTTGACTTCCGCGCTCTGTCGTCTCATCTCTAGAGGAAGCTTATTCCAGCTGCGGGCAGCCATTACACTAAAGGAGCGTCCTCCCATTCTTGATTTATTAGCCCGCGGGACCACCAACTGGCCCGAACCTCCCGAGCGAAGAGCCCTCGAGGGTTCATATCTGCACACTAGGTTATCCAAGTAAGAAGGGGCCCTCTTCCATACAATACGATGGCACATCAGGAGGCATTTATATTGGACTCTTTTCTTAACCGGCAGCCAGTGCAGGGTGTCCAGAGCCAGACTGGAGGCCGCTCTCCTAGGTCGTCTCAGAACCAGACGTGCGGCCGAATTTTGTAGGACTTGTAATCGCCCCAAACTTTTCTCGGTGGCCCCCAGGAATAACACATTCCCATAGTCCATCCGGGAAGTAACCAGCGCTTGAATCAAGGTCCGTCTAGCTGGCAGGGGGAGTAGGTCCAGCGTTTTATTCAGTGTTTTCAGAACACCAAAGCATTTACCGACTAGTCGTCGGATATGTCCCTCATAAGACAGAGTGGGATTAACCCACACCCCTAGGTTTTTTTGCTTCCTCACATGGTACCGGGGTGGGACCCAGACATGGCGGCCACCACTCTGATGACCAACTAAGACTATCTCCACCCACTATCAACACCTCTGTTTTAGAGCCATTCAGTTTTAAGCAGTTGGAGTCCATCCATTTAGCCAAAGCCTGCATACAGGCCTTAAAGTTGGATGCTGTCATTGCAGGGGCTTGGGACAGAGATAACAGCAGTTGGGTATCGTCGGCGTATGATACTAATTCCACTCCATACGCCTGAATGATCCCGGTCAGGGGGGCCATATATAAGTTAAATAAGGTGTGGCTCAGGGCAGAGCCCTGAGGCACCCCCTGGTCCAGTGCCATTTCAGCAGAGCGGGCAGACCCCAGTTGGACTTGGAAGAAACGGCCTGTGAGGAATGACTTTAGCCATCCCAAGGCAGCCCCGGTTACACCACCATCGCTAAGACACTGCAGCAAGATGGAGTGTGCTACAGTGTCAAACGCGGCACTGAGATCAAGCATCACCAGTGCCATGGTGTGCCCAGCATCCGCTCCCTGTCTCAACGTTTCAGTGGCTCTCAGAAGGGCCGTCTCCGTCGAGAAGCCTGCCCGGAAGCCCGACTGAGAGGAGTGAAGAATCTCAGCCCTCTCCAGGTGATCCAACAGTTGACGATTTACGACCTTCTCTGCCACTTTGGCCGAATAGGGAAGCAGAGATATAGGTCTCAGATTTTCAAGAACCTCCATACCCACATGCGGCTTTTTCTTGATTGGCAGGACAATAGCCTTCTTCCAGTCGGCCGGGAGCTGTTGGGAGGTGAAGGAAACGTGAAGCACCTGCCTAAGCAGGGGTTCAAGTACATCCAAACCCTCAACCAGCACCCTGGGAGGCGCAGGGTCGCGCGGGGAGCCTGATTTTACACTGTGGCAGATACTACGAAGGTCTTCCGACGGGGGATAACGAAATGCTCCAATCTCACCGTCAGCCCTCCCCGCCCCAGTGGTTCTATAAACTCGAGGCCACTAGCAGGTTGTTCAGAAAAGGAAGCATAGATATTCTTGACTTTCCCAGCAAAGAATTCAGCCACCCGGTTACACTCTACCACCGAATTGGTAGACGGGGCGTTTTGGCTCGGTACCTGGGATATTTCATTAAAAATTTTAAATAACTCCTTTGCGGAGTGCTCTGCCTCTTCTATCCGTGTGTGGTAATATGCGGCCTTGGCCCCTCACACTTGCCTTTGATATTTCCTCATAGCTAACTTGTAGCCATCCTTACTCCCAGTGCAGGATGTCAGCCGCCAACTGCGCTCCAGCCTCTTACACTCTGATTTAACCAGCTGTAACTCTGGAGTAAACCAGGGGGCGGTCCTGCTTCTTTTACTACAAGACTTAGAGCTGCTTAGTGGCGCCGTGGAGTTTAAGGCATTTAGAATGCGCTCATCCAGCTTAGAGTTCGCACTCTCAATATCCGCACCCTCCAGCGGACCCCCGCTTAGTATACGTATATTAAAACTATTCTGGGCGAACTGCTTCCATTTGCGATACAATTTTTTTTTGTCTCAGCTATGTTCTTCTCATAGACTGGGCTAATTATCTCGAAGGGAACTAAATAATGATCTGACCATGGAATCGGGATTGGGGTATCCACAGTCACACCATCCCAGCTAGCAAACACCGGATCTAGTAGGTGACCGAGTGTATGCGTAGGGGAGTCGTTTTTCAACTCAAGTTGAAGTTCCTGAAATTGCTGACGAAAGTCAGTGACATCTTTCAATTGAGTATCTTCTAAATGCATGTTTATGTCACCTAAAACTAACAGTTTGCTCCGTCTAATAGCTAGGTGAGCGACGCCCTCAACGATACTAGACCTGAAGTTTCCGTAGCTGCCTGGGGGTCTATATAAGAGGATCCCGGATATAGAATCCTTTGGACTAAGCTTCAGATTGAACGTACCAGCTTCGCTACTGTCTATTTTAGTCGGGAGTAGAGTGCATTCAAATGGGGCCTTTAAAATAATAGCAATCCCCCCACCTCTTCCTCCTCCCCTGTCAATTCTGGCTATGGAATATCCTGGAGGGACCGCGTTGATAATGTCCGGGTCCGAGTATTCGCCCATCCACGTCTCCGTTAGAAAAAGAATGTCTAGCTTCTCATCCAACAGGAGATCCCATATTTGAATGCAGTGCTTACTCAGAGATCGACAGTTCAATAAGCCTCCTTTAACTCTCCGCCCATCAGCACAGCCGGCGGGTTCCCTAATGCGTTTAAAGGAGCAGTAGGGGCAATCATGCAATGCCATCGCCTCCATAGATCGTCTGCAGGGGTTTTTTAGTGGTGGGCATAGGTCACGAAGCTCCTGACTATCATAGTGGATGGGGACTCGCCCAAAATGGGCAGGGATTGTGGCCCCTAGCCCCGACCGGTCGCGGAGGGGCGCAGACGGGCTTAACTTAGGCGCAACTTCGGCGCGCCTTCGTCGCGCCCGCTGCGCGGTCGCGGTCCCACACACATAAGTAAGCAGACGGAAATTAGGAGGGAGGGGCAGCTAGAGCGCTGACCTCCCTGCGTTGAGCCCGGAAGTGCTGGGCTCCTCCTCACCCTCCGCAGCAAACGCCCACACTGGGCGCGGCGGAACGGGCGGGAGTGCAGGAGGTTAGTAACCCCCCCGGACTAGTATATCAGCCCCAGAAATTGTGCAGGTAAGTTAGCAAGCAACGCTGTAAGCGTAACAGTTAAAACACACAAGCAGGCATTTCTATTGATTAAAAGCGCTCTACATCAGCGCACACTACAATTTTAAAAATTCAGTGCAATATTAAAATGCTATTAATTAGCGTACAAGCGAAATGGCCAGTTAACACACAAGCGGAGGGGGCCTGCCACTGCCACCGGCTAGCTCTTCTCCACAAGTGGCCACTTTCTCACCTGCTTTAAATAGAGGAAATGCGTATAGCGCACTAGAGCGCTGACATCCCTGCGTTGAGCCCGGAAGTGCTGGGCTCCTCCTCACCCTCCGCAGCAAACGCCCACACTGGGCGCGGCGGAACGGGGCGGGAGTGCAGGAGGTTAGTAACCCCCCCCGGACTAGTATATCAGCCCCAGAAATCGTGCAGGTAAGTTAGCAAGCAACGCTGTAAGCGTAACAGTTAAAACACACAAGCAGGCATTTCTATTGATTAAAAGCGCTCTACATCAGCGCACACTACAATTTTAAAAATTCAGTGCAATATTAAAATGCTATTAATTAGCGTACAAGTGAAATGGCCAGTTAACACACAAGCGGAGGGGGCCTGCCACTGCCACCGGCTAGCTCTTCTCCACCGGGGGCTTACCGAAAACTTACAGGGCCTCAAAACCAGCCCATTGCTTACCTTTGGTTGGGTTTAATGACAGTCTCATTCTCTTGCTTTATATGTATTGCCTTTCATTGTCCATCTTGTGTTTGCCCCTCCCCTGGAGCATCGCTGCTTTACCTTTGTTCTTCAGCTGCTCACTTTGAGGGAGATACTTTTTTTCTTTTTTGGTTAAGCATTCCATTTTAGATTGGATGTGTTTTCCTGCTTTCTTCCTCATCTGCTCCCCCTCTCAAATGCCTGCCCCTGCACTTTGTTGCTCTCTCACATGTGCTGCTCAGTCTAGTGCACTTCTTCCCCTGTCCTGTATTGCTGTGTTCTTAGTATTCTCTTCCACTACCCACATGTTCCTCGCCTTCAATGTCTCATGTGATCCTTTCCCATGATCCTCTTGTGCTTTGTTTATTATCCCCGGTAACTCCCCCCCCCCCCCCCCCCCCCATCATGTTGCTGTCTTTTCACGTCCTCCTAACCTGCTTCTAACCACACGGCCCCCATCATGTTGCTGTCTTTTCACGTCCTCCTAACCTGCTTCTAACCACACGGCGCCCAAACACTTGCCGTCCTTTTTTTGTTTTTAGAGCTTTTGAGGCAAAAACAATTTCTTTTTTAAATGTAGTCAACCAAGTTACACAGGCAACTTTGGACCAAAAAATGAAAAAGTAAAGCAAATGGCGGCCGTGTCATTCATGATGTTAAGAACTATGGTGGTATAGAATGAAGGTTTTTAAAAAATAAAAAAAAAGGGAAGCAAATCAATTAAATTAAACGACAGACGAGTGCAGTTCTCCGAGATTAACCAGCGTGATTTCCTTCCCCAGCAAATTGCGACAGCACCCCTTATTGGAATACCCTTTGCATAACCACTATTGGTAAGAACCTGTTATGCGCCCATAGCTCATTAACAAAGCAGCCTTTTGTCCCACTTACTTATTAGCCTGATGTCATTTTTCAGGAACTGACACGATAAACGGAGTGTTGTTTATTTCAATCGGCTAAGGCATCCATTTAATCCCAGGCTTGCTGACAACCAGTACCACGTGACACTGTCTTTGGACATATATTTTGGCCTTTATACCATCGGATACTGCTGACTGCTAGTACCCCTCCCTCCATAGGCTGGGACCTATGTGAATATCCTTCTTGTCCTTTCACTACCACAAGGTGCTCACTACACGATCTAATAGTCATCCCCAGGACAGGTGTCCCATCATGGATATGCCCTGATGAGACCCCGTATTGATAGCTGGGTCGAAACGTCGTCGAAAACTTGAAGCAAACCAATTCTCAGCTCCTACTACTGTACTAGGAGGCTGCTAACATTTACTTTGTATTAATTGAATGGTCGTTTCTGTACAAAATATTGAACCCTTCTTTTTAAGTCACAATCCATACGGATAGGTTTCACTTTCACTTGGGACACCATGCACCTGATTCAAAAACAATGTGAATATATTATATAAATTACCTTGTTTTTCTACAAACTCTGCATGATAGGTCTTTTCTCTCTTTGACATCTCTGTATCTTCGATTAATTGCCATTGTGCTGATATATATTTAATTATTAATCACTGAGTGTTCACAGGAACCACTGTTTTCTGTTCAATTGTAAGTACCCTGGTTCCGTGTGAGCAGGGTGTCCCTTGCGCCCTCATACACGGTTACTATTTTAAGCAGCATGATAGAAGCTCTTGGGTTTTTAGTTGCTCGTTTTCCCCTATGGTCCTAGCTGTGGGTAATAGGCTCTGTTGCTTCTTAGCTTCTGGCTCAGGTAGAGCTCAGTAGAAAGGCAAGAATAACGAAAGCCAGGACAGTCTGACATGCCGTAGAAATCCCTTCAAGCGTACTGAATCATGTCCTTGCATCCAGCTGAGCAGTTCGGCGCCTAATTTTATTCAGCCGCATCTAAAGCTTGTTTGTGCATGGCCCCCTGGAACAATCCTACTGAACAAGATGCATAAATGGGAATTGGCAGTGGCACTCGGGAGAAAACACCAATGGGAAGATTACTTTTTTTAAAATATGTTTTATATAGCGCTGGCTAGACCTGTGTAAAGAAACAGAATGTTTTTCAAACGAAGACTGCTTAAATAATATCGAAATTAATTGAATAAAACTCCTTCATTTCAGAGCTTGATAATTGATTAAATCAGTTCTTTAAGATATTAAAAGAAGGTTGCGCTAACCGCCCATAGCGTGTGAGGATTCAAACAGGCGTCAAAGCATCCGGCCATGCGCTGTTTCGGGGCCTCTTTTCAATTTAGCGGGTAAGTGGTGTATCTGTCCCCTTGGCGAAGCTATAAAGTAAAAGAGCATTGGTTTTTAGAAACAACTATCTTTCCCTTTTTCTCTGGCTTGTCCCTATTAGGATACCTTAAACTATCCACAAATAATCGGTGGCTCCCTTGACTCTTGAAGATTTTTCCTGAATGAATAAGGTAATATGAGAGATCTCTAGCACTATAGGTTGAGGTAATCAACGTAGAAAATATTGCTATTATTTGAATCCTTCCTTTTTTTGCTGTTTGCAATCTAGGGTCGTCTATTACCTATACAATAATACAAAATTTCACTACCAATTAAGAAGGTGTGCGGGTTCAGCATTAACTAAATGAAAGGTTAACCCCTGGACTAACCACAAGATACAGATTCTTTAAGGTAAAATAGTTAGAATGTGAGGGCCGAAGCCTATGATCTAACGCAGATAATTCTGTCATTGCTAACATCTTACCTTATTCTTGACCCATTCAGATGTTTTATACTAACCAGGGACACCGCGCCATTTTTTAGGAAGGTGACCCATAATACTCAAGAAGAATTCCTAAATTGAATACTAGGATTTGAGCATCAATTTTCTCTCCATACAAGGTACAATTAACCCATTAAAGATGTGACCTTTATAAGATTCCCTTATGATAACGCTATATCCTCAGTGAGAACATTATATATATCAAGATTAAACCTTTTTTATAAACCCCTTCTTGCATTTCTAAACCCATACCACATGTGTAATAAACAAAAAGGGGTTGTAACTGTGTCACCAAAGTGTATTGATTGTTTGAATTGTTTCTCTCATTAATGTGACTGATGTACTGTGTAAAAAAGAAAAAAACAGTGATTGTAATTAATTGTATGTTTCTTTTTAAATTAGAATTTTGTCCTGATGAAGGTCGCATCATAATACCGAAACGCTGCGTCGACAACTTTTTACAACTCATGTGTATTTGCACATTTTTAACTGTTTTATATGACACAGAAAGTAATGTTTTTATGAATGTATAATAAATTGTACAATTTTCTAAATATCATTTTAATTGTTACTTGATTTTGTTTTCCTCTATTATTGTGAGTTATTATATGTGTGGTTATGGCATTTAAGGGTTTGTGAGTCCTTCCGCAGCAATTTGTGGATGTAGATTCTCCCAATTTTATGGTAAAATAGGGACTTTTTCAGTTTTACATTTCACTACTCCTTGTCCCTTATTGGATTCATAAGGAGACCTCCCTACTCGTTTGACATCCCCTTCTGTTTGCAGCCTCCGGTTGGCCCCTTGTTGATCCATGCACCGATGTGGTAGGCACCCTGAGGTGCCTGCCACGCGATGCAGGGATGAACACAACTTTCCATTTCCCTATGGGAGCTTGTGCTATGGAAGATTTATGGCCGTAACACATGCTCCCATTGGGAAATGTGAGTATGCGGTCGCATCGTAATTAGGCGGTCGGGACTACCGAACAGAGGTTGGTCGGACCCGTGTCTGTGTCGACATCGTAATAAGCCCCTATATAAGTTTAAAATCACACCAGCACATAACAGAAAAGAGATGCAGGCTGTAGGGACCTTAAGTGACATGTGTGACACAGTCCACGCTGTGCAATGAGCCAAATGGACAGAGAGTGCAGTGGTACTTGAGTGAGGGTACTACAGGAAGAGATGGCAAACCGAGGAAGCACCACTTGCAGATGCATTGAGTGAAGTAAATGTCAAAATTTGTAACATTTAATTGTAACTTAAAAACGTTCAGGTAAGTTATTTAGTTCATGTTTACATTGCATATGTTAACCTTGCATAGTTGCATTTCCTAAAAGTGTTAGCTATTTTAACAATGTTGTTCCTGTATTTTTTTCATGTATCACATTACTGTTGTACAGTGCATAGTTTCAGCTGAGTCGCAACACTTCAGAGCTCTGGAGCTTAGGGTACAGCGAGTTTCTCACAGTGCCTGTTAGTGAGTGAAAAGGTGTTCAGAAATCTTGATGGTCATCCTATCTTGGGTCTCTATGCTGATACACACACACTCTACACAGGGCAGGTGAGGTAACGGGTTTTTAGGAACCCGTTTGGTGCCAGGGGATAACACCCGAAGACCTCTGAGTTCTCCCTGTTCCGGACCACAGAAACACGGAGTCTTCTAGTCGAGTCAGAGATCGAGTTTTATTGATAGCTACCAAGTAACAGGTGTCCTAGAAGCACGACAAACACGGGTCATGTGTTCTCAGGAGACTGTTCGTTTTTACAGAACCAGCCTTCTCCTTATATACAGAAATAATAGCTGCAAGCAAGAATTCTTGAGTTTATGATATGGCTATACACATATTTCTACAATAATACAAAAGAGCGAAGTCATGTAGGCAAGCCCATATTTTAGATGTCCAATGTGTGATAGATTACTCTGCCAAGCCCGGAACTCCCATCAGATATCGATGAAACCCCAATAAAGGAAGGCACCTCCTAGTCATAAAACTGGCCATAAACAGGGAACAGGACAGGTGTGTGTTTGTAGAAAGCATGGTTTGTATGTAGTGAATGGTTTGAGGAATGTTATGTATCGATGCTATCGCATTTGGCCACTGGGCGAGGGGCTGCCCAGACAGGTTTGGCTAAAGGCGATGGAGTCAGTTGGGACAGGTCAGGGGGGAGTCAGGGAAGGTGGACGTGTCCTTTTAGATCAAGCTCGACCTTTAATTGACTTATCATGAGGGCAAGACGTAAGATGGATGCCGTTCACAAAATGGAGTCTAAGGGGTCGGGACGGAAACTAAGATTTGGGGGTGTTGGCGACCCTCGATTATGACGCAAATGCATAGGAATGATGTCCTAATCATTATCGGTTCGCTGATACCAAATTCGTCATGGTACGTTGATATTTTGTGACACGGGTATTGGACCTCGATATCGGGATGACGACAGGGTCCAGATTTCCAGAACCACACACCCTCCTTTTGCCCTTATGTAAGGCAATAATTCATATTAGTCGGAGTCCAAATCCGTATGAAGGAATTCGTGGAGATGCTGCTGTAACATCATTCTGTTGCTCAGTTCATCTCTTGACACAGGCTTCCGTACACATGACGTAGCACAGAGGCCACATAGTGCAGGAGCGCACTGTATACACAGGCAGAACATAAACAGAAGTGCTAAGATCATCCCAATGAAGATCAGTGTTTTCCATCCCCATGTAGCGATCAGTTCCCAGAACCACCCTAGTAAGGACCAATCCCCTTTTTCCACGTGGAGGGAATCAGATATTTCGTGTAGTTTAGAGATGGCTTGGTACACTGTCGGGGCGTTATCAGGGATGAAAATGCAACAACTGGATTGGATCACTCTACACACACCACCACGATCGGCGAGTATGATATCTAGGGCAACTCGGTTCTGAAGGGTCATAAGTCGATCCGACTGAAGTTCGGTCGTCAAATTTCCAAGGGCTCCGGCCGTTGTAGTCACGGCGGATTCAACTATCCTCGATAACTGGCGAATATTCCTGCTGTTTACCATAGGCCCCCAAAATGGCAGAAAACCCTTTGCGAAGTCAGCGAATTCCTGACCCGCGGTGTCGTCTTTACTCACGACACCTCTAGCTGTCCTTGTCCGATGGTAATCTGCTCTGGCCGTGTAGGTGGGAGGCAGCAGAAATGCGATAAAGCATGTACCTGAGAAGTCAGGGGGTAACCACGTGTAAGCTTGGTCATGGCAAAAATCCCCAGAATTTCGAAGGCCAGAACAGGTGGTCGCCAGTTCTCGTACAACGCCCCCAGGCTATGGAACGCCCTCCCACTCTCCCTTAGACAGGAACATAACCATCTCAGATTTAGGAAAGGACTGAAGACTCTACTCTTCCCTTGAGCGCTCCCTCACTTGACTTCCCACCCTCCAGGATGTGTTCATCAGCGCCGGGATGCCTAAGGGCAGCTGAGCGCTCTACAAAACCCAAAATCAAAATCAAATCAAATCAATCAGACGAAGTACGTGCCTTTGGCTGCTAATAATATAGGGGAAGTTCGGGAAGCGAACACATATGTTTCCGCGCATATACTCTTTCCTAATTGAGCTTTGGGATCCCTACCGATACCCTGTAAACATAAGTGACCTCGGTTGGGTACTATCCAAACTGGGCGGGATTTCTTTGCTGTCTGGCTCTTACTCAGGTAAACCCCATATTTGGTTACGTTCTAACGAGTGTACGGAGTGAGTTCATCTTTGGGAATCGTAAGATAGGTGTCGAACTCTCTACTCATATTTCTTATCCCTGCTATTAGTGCCTTGTTACTGGATTCACTTTCAGTAGAACGTGTCGGGTATGGTTCTAGGGCGAATAGGAACATGGTCTGGAAAGCCCACAGAGAACCATAATAACTGAAAGGCAGGATGAAGTATGGGATACCCTTATCTGTCGTGTGTGGCATGAGTCCACATATCCAACAGTTCGATGTGTTCATTATGGACTGGTGTTGGTGTAGGAGTTGAATAAATGAGTTATTTACAAATTTGAGTCTTCTGGCAGATTCGTGTTCAGGTAGAGGGTGAAAGTAGTGTGGAGAGATAGTAGGAGGAGGCTGTGGCCGGGTGTCATTTGAAAAGGTAACTTGGAATACGAATAGAGTATAACCAGTCAAAAACATCGTTATGCTACACAACATTAAAATACATGTTATCAGAAACTTTCTTTTGGCTAGTACAGTGCATAATTGTCTTTCAAAGTTTGGGAGTCTGGTAGGTCTCTTTACCCTAGGAAACTCCATCCTCTAGTTGCTGCCCGCGGTGGTAGGTTGGTTCTGCCAGGGGGTGCGCTCTGTTCAGTCCGGGGTAACTCCCTTGGACCAACCAGAACCGTTGACCTAAACGTCCCCAGTTGCACTCCCCAGCCTTCAACCGCGACCCTAGCAGCAGAACCGGATGGCGGTTCAAAAATCAAAAATGAGCAAGTTTCCTGAGAGTGAGAGAGCTGAAAAATCAAAAATAGTTCTTGGGGGAAGGGAAAATCACATTTGTTTGTGTTTTTAGTCTCTTTGTCTTGACCTTAGATTATACTGTTCTTTCCCAGGTACGGTGTGGTCTTCAAACAATGTCTCAGGTTCGGTAGTGTCCAACTGCATAGACGGTGGCACAAGTCCTTGTAAAATACGATCACTCTCCTTTTCGGTACCAGTTTCTTTTAAACGTGCATCGCTGAAAGGGATGAAGCGAGGTATGGATTCTGTCTCGGAGTCGGCAATTCCTTCGTTGACCCACCGGTCGTATGGAAGGGGCAGAGGGACCCGTTTGCAATGGGTCCCGTGCACCCAGTTCTTTTTACCGTCCACCCGAACCGCTGACCTCGTGGAAAGAAGTACCAGGTAAGGTCCGGTCCACCTCGGCTGTCCGTTGTTGGTGCGCTGGAAGTTCCGCACCAAGACCCACGTGCCGGGTGTGATGGAGTGACCTGGATCGTTAGAGGCTGGTGGAGAGGAACTGTGAACCTGTTGGTGTAAAACACGCAATTTAGTTGTCAATTCGCACAAATAGTCAAGCAGTACGGGGTGCTCTATTTCGCTAAGTTTCTTTGGTCTTGGCACGCCCCAGACGTTGGCTGGGCGGCCAAACAGTATCTCGTGAGGGCTAAGTCCTAATCTGGAATGGGCAGTCATCCTAGTTGACAAGAGTGCTAGGGGCAAGGCGTCGGGCCATTTGAGACCTGTACTGGCTTGGATTTTGGCTAATTTGAGCTTTAAAGTGCCGTTGTAGCACTCTACCAATCCAGCTGATTGGGGGTGATTCGCAGAGTGGAATTTTTGCTGTATGCCTAAACATTCACACACTCTCTTCATCACGCGTCCTACGAATTCACTTCCATTATCACTCCAGACAATTCTAGGCATGCCAAACCTCGGGAAGAACTCTTTGACAAGGGCTTTGGCGGTTGACAAGGCAGTGTTGTCTTTAAGGGGGTACGCTTCCACCCACCTGGAGAAAGCGCAAACAACAACGAGCACATACTTCAGATTGTTGCATCTCTCCATGTGAATGAAATCGAGCTGCAAAACCTCGAACGGATACGTTGGAGGCGCAAAATGACCAGCTGGAGTTGGGGTTCCCCTACCGGGATTGTACTTCAAACACACCATACAGTTTCTGACCACATTCTCTGCATATTTCGGGATGTTGCTATTTTGCCATACTGGGGGCCAATACTTTACAGATTCCTCTCAAACTGATGTGTGTAAATCCGTGAGCCATTGTTACTACTGCAAGTACATAGGCGTTAGGCAATAACCATCGCTGGTGTTCTGACAATTCGACCCAACAACCATTCGTATCTAATCTACCCTTACTTTCTCTCCATTCATTCACCTCTTTCTCAGTTGCCTCGGCTTGTATAGATTTCACGCTTTCAATGGTGTCCTCACACATTCCTACATCAGTAATCCATCTAGCGGGACCTACAACATACATCCGACTCATTGTGTTCCTTGCAGTCTCTTTCGCAACCTCGTCTGCAAATGCATTCCCGCGGCCAACATCATCCTGAATCTTTTTGTGTGCACTACATTTTATAATGGCAACTTGTAGTGGCAAGGTCAGTGACTGGAGGAGCTCATTAACTAGCTGACCATGTTGTATCTTTGCACCATGTGACGTAAGAAACCCACGTTCACGCCACAATCTCCCAAAACTGTGAGCCACACCAAAGGCGTATTGGCTGTCAGTGTACACATTCACTCGTTTTCCTTTCGCTAACACACATGCTCTGGTAAGCGCAATTAGCTCTGCAGCTTGTGCAGAATTATGGGAAATGCGCGCAGTCTCTATAATGGTGTGTAATGTCGTTACGGCATATGCTGCAGTCGTATCACCATTCGGCAGCTTGAAACATGAACCATCAACCCATAAAGTATCATTGCATTCAGGAAGGGGAGTATCCTGTAAGTCTACTCTCCCTTTTGTCTCTTCTTCTGTCCTAAAGCAGCAGTGATGTTTATCAATCTCGTCTGTTCCTGTCGGAATGGGTAATAACGTTGCGGGATTCAGTGTATCGCACCTCTTTATGTGGATGTGACTTGCTAGCAACGTAAGTTCGTAACTGGATAGTCGAGCGCTAGTAAGGTGTTGTGTCTTCGTCCTGTTTAGTAAAATGTCTACTGCATGCGGAACCATAACGATCAGAGTATTATTCATGACTAATCCAGCGGACTGTCGGATGCAGACAGCTGCTGCGGCGGTAGCCCTCAGACAACTTGGTAGGGCTTTAGCCACAGGGTCTAGAGTTGCCGAAAAATACGCGCATGGGCGCTGTCTGTCCCCAAAATGTTGTGTTAAAACTGATAATGCACAACCTTCCTTCTCGTGGACATATAATGTAAAAGGCTTACTGTAGTTGGGGTTTCCCAACACAGGAGCCGAACATAATGCATCACGCAACTTGTGAAAACTCGTCTGGCAATCTTCAGACCAAGGCATAGGATTTGGCGTGTCTTTACAGAGTAGTGCCAGCAAGGGTTTAGCTAGTAGTGAGAAATTCGGTATCCATTGTCTACAGTACGATGTAATGCCCAAGAAGGCTCGAACCTCTCTCTGTGTCCTTGGGGCACTTAGTTCTGCGATTGCCTGTATTCTTTCTGGTGTCAGTCTCCTTCCCTCCTTCGACAAGATGTGACCTAAGTAGGTTACTTCTTGTCTGCAAAATTGTAGTTTGGAAAGAGACACTTTGTGCTTCATGTCACATAAGTGATGCAATAATGATAACGTAGCTTTCTTGCAAATCTCTTCAGTGTCTGCAGCGATCAGTAGATCGTCTACATACTGAATCAGAGTTGAACCATTTGGTAGAACAATCGTGTCTAGTTGTGTTTTCAGGGCCTGACTGAATATTGATGGGCTTTCGCAGTAGCCTTGAGGAGCGCACTTGAAGCGGAAACTTCGTCCTCCTAAATTAAATCCGAAAATATCTCTACTCTCCTCAGCAATCGGGATACTGAAGAAAGCGTTCTTCAGGTCAATCACCGAGAACCAAGTTGCTGAAGCTGGAACCATCGTCAATAAAGCAGTAATGTCGGGGACAACTGGAAACTGTGGGATAACTATCTTGTTCACTTCTCTGAGGTCGATCACGAACCTATACACAGGGGGTTGTGAAGGATCAGTACGTTTTAAGACGGGCAAAACTGGACTGTTACAAACATTTCCTGTTGTTTCTTCGATGACGTCTTTATCAATCAGGTCATAAACAATCGTCAATAACGCCTTTTCACATTCGCTAGATATTTTGTATTGGGGAATACGTGGTAACCTAATTTTGGCTTTCAATGTTATGACATATGGTGCTATCTCCAAACGACCTACATCATTAGAACCATTAGCCCAGAGTACATCAGGAAGACCCGACAATTCAGTTGCAATATTTTCTTTCGACACATACATTGGAGAAATGACTTTCTTACCGAAAGTAAGTTGTACTCCTAATGGTGAACAGTACAAAGTTGCATATAACCTTTTTAGCAAATCCAATCCTAACAAATTTTCACCACAACCTGTTGTAAGAATGAGGGGTGCCTCTAATTTGCATGGGCCAACAGAAAGAGATACAGGACTGGAGATCGGGTTTCTAACAGGGGCGCCAGAGAAACCTACTGAGACATTCATTTCGCCAGACAAAGGTGCGCCAGGAAGTTTCGAGTGCATGATAGAACTTTTTGTAGCACCAGTATCCAGCAGAAATGGCTCTGACACTCCTGAGGCTATTACCTCGACATAAGGTCCATTCTGATCTACTGGAACTGAAACAACTCCCTCTCTTTGTCCATGGCTGTCCTAGCAATCGTTACCCTCATATTCATGTTCGGTGTAATAGTCGTCAGCATAGTACTGAGCTGACCTGGTCGACGCATTATTTTGTTGGTCGAAGCTGTTCATTGAATTCTGAGGCGTAAAAGAAGTTGTATTCTGCGTGGAATTTCCACGGCCCCTACCTCTAGGGGCATGTTGAACACCTCTTCCCCTTACACCCGAAGCACCGCTCAAACGTCGCGCAAGAGCCGGACAATTACTTTTAAAGTGACCCTCTTCCTTGCAATATGCACATTGATTCGGGCCATAAGCAATACGCTGGTGGGAAAACTCGTTTCCTTGCGCGTTTCTCGAATACTGATGTTGCGGTTGATAACTGGGCTGACTAGCCGTACGAGGCGGATAAGCTTGCTGGAGAAGAACTTTAGTTTTTAAATCTTTTGTCTTTCTGTCTACTTTATCTAGCTCGTCTTTGCGCCTATTTTCATAGTACTGGGCTGTAGCTAAAATTTGAGCTGACGTAGAGACAGCCCAAGCACTCTCTGAGTCTTTCAATTTATTACATAGTTCAGGGATTAAATTATGTACGAACTTGTCTACAAACAATCTTTGGCCACCCTCGGTAGCCATATCCTGACCACTATGATCGGTGAAAGTCTCCTCGAATCTTGTGAAAAAGTCCGACACATCCTCATCTTTCTTCTGCTTGCATGCAGATAGCTTGTCCCAGTTCACGCGTACTTCAGGCATTATTGTTTTCATGTATGCAATAATTCTACCGGGAAGTTCAGCTATTAACGGCTCAGGTTTAGAACCACCAATTTGTCTAGCATCTATAGCGGCAATGTTCGTCCATGAGTCACCTAGTTCTTGGGCATGGTTCGTATGGCGTATTTTGCTCCATAGAGGATGTGGAACAACGTTCCCAAACAGCATGTCTATGTCCGCTAAATTCATTATACATGAGCTTGCAGTTTGCGATAACTCCTTATAATACCCAGTCGGGTTTTTACGAGGATCAGGCAATGTCTGCTTGAGCGCCAAGACTTCAGATCGTTTCCAGGGGACATGTACCCATACACGCTGGAAATGAGGCAGAATTGGCGGTACTACATTTGCATCGCCTTCCCTCCAAACCGGAGGAACCTCTCTCATGGGGTACTGTCTCGCTCTTTTCCTATCTGATACGTCGTCTTCGTACAATGATCTAGAGACGTTTCCTTTACTCCTATAAGAGAGTAATAATTCTATCGCTTTCTCAACATCTCTGCCTGTAATCATGGCTTCGTGGAACTTAAAGCGTGTACGCCATAGTTCGTTCATTGTGTATGTGGGATCATTTGTCTCCAAATCTTTGCCCAGATATACACACATTTCTTCGAATACGTATCTCTGAGTGGGTGCATTCCATTGACGGAAAACTTCCATAACAGACTGAACATCATATCTAACAGTATCCGTAATCCATTTACGGGCTAGTTCATTTAGCACTTTTCTTTCCTCATAATCAGGCAGTTGACTACGCAACTGTTTATTTTCTGTTTTAGGGGTCGTCTTAGGCGACCCGAAGAAAGGTGAAAGCAGACCAGTGACGGTACCTGTCACTCTTTGTCTAATAGAAGGAGAAGCTTGCGGAGGAGCAAGTGCATTGGAAAAAACAGGCTGAGGCAAGAAAGAAGTAGAGGCAATAGTAGAGGAAGTTGAAGTAGTAGCAGACGTGGTATCATAGACAATAGCTGGAGCTGTAGGCAAAGTCGTAGAAGTAGATGGAGTAGGTAGCAAAGATGGCGGCCCTTGAGAAGGCTGCGCCGGAGAAGTAGGAACCAGCTGAACAGTAGCTGGCGTGTGTGCAAAAGCTGTGTTTCGTGCGCCGGGGCGTGGTATAGAAAAACGCTTTGGCGTTGTAGTAGCGTCTAACGCATAAGGTGGAGGTGAGCTTAATAAGTGGGACATTAATGGATCTTTCTCGGATCTTTCCTCTTGACCGTGTCCCTTATTTGGTAACATCGGGTAGCATTTATCTACTGCTAGTTTCTTGCTCCTAAGTATTTGTTCGCTTTCTTGCTCTTCCTCGTTATCCCTGTATGCAACGGCGGCTTGCACCATCGACATACCTCTTTTATTCTTTTTCGCTAACTTTATTTCTTTCTGTTTGGCTTCTTTGCGCCATAAGCGAAAAGAGTCAAACATCGCCGGCCGGGCTTTTCTCTTAAATAATTTGACCTCTAGGTTATCTAATATTTCTGAGTCGAAACTACCATATTGGGGCCATTTTAAAACACCATCCTTGCGGGTGTATTTTATCCATACTTCATTATATGTGATAGGGCCTACGCCGTGCTTTACGTAGAGCTCATATGTTGGAGTTCCAATCGGAGGAACCGGACAGGAATCCTCTAATCGGGAGTCCTTACTATAACCAAGACAAAACGAGTTTCCAAGTCTGCTAAAACCAGGCATCTTTGCTCACTAGTCTAGCTTCAAACTTCAAAGGATTATCAATTACGATATTTCTCGTGAAAACACAAGTCCTTCGGCTTTGGGGCTTGCAAGTACCAAATCAAGGCGTATCTCGAGGATACCAAAAAACTAAGGACAAACTAAGGACTGGGAGACGCTCCACTTATACTTAACTGAAGTATTTGAAGATCGGTGACGTCGCTAGAAGACTCGTCTATCGTTTCGCTCTACCAACGATCACTGGGTCCAAAACAAGGCGATAGTCAGGGCAGCAATCCTTCGTAGCCGTCGGGACGCGGGGAACCTCGCAGCAAAGACCTTCGGAACCACGTCGACATACAGGGGTCGCTGAAGTGGCTGGCCGTCCTCCGGAATTTTCACACGAAGCTCCTCACGAACATCTGGCTTGGACCGTCGCCGCTTGATACCGCCCCGAGTTGGGCGCCAACTAAGGTAACGGGTTTTTAGGAACCCGTTTGGTGCCAGGGGATAACACCCGAAGACCTCTGAGTTCTCCCTGTTCCGGACCACAGAAACACGGAGTCTTCTAGTCGAGTCAGAGATCGAGTTTTATTGATAGCTACCAAGTAACAGGTGTCCTAGAAGCACGACAAACACGGGTCATGTGTTCTCAGGAGACTGTTCGTTTTTACAGAACCAGCCTTCTCCTTATATACAGAAATAATAGCTGCAAGCAAGAATTCTTGAGTTTATGATATGGCTATACACATATTTCTACAATAATACAAAAGAGCGAAGTCATGTAGGCAAGCCCGTATTTTAGATGTCCAATGTGTGATAGATTACTCTGCCAAGCCCGGAACTCCCATCAGATTTTTTTTTTTTGTAAAACAATTTTTATTGCAGAAAATAAATCAAGCATTACAGTCATTTCTCGTTCAAGTACATGCGGGGTCTCAAAATATCAAAGTCTCTGCAATACAAGTTCCCACATCATTGTGTCCGGTAGTTTCGGGGCTGGGTGGTAGTTGTCACACCAAGTGCTTCCCCTTCATCACTACTCAATAGCTCATCTGATGGTCAACCGCAGTCTGCTTTTAACTTTACTGCCCCCCTCCACCAACCCCCCCCTTCCAGCAGCCGGTCTGTTCAAATTGTTAGGTCGGTGTCAGCGGAATGTTGCAACCCCCCCCTTCCCTCCCATACCCGCCCCCCACCCACGGTGGTCAATGGTGTCTCGTGTCTAGGTTGTCGCATGCTGGAGCGTGTTGGTGACCCGCGGATTCTGGAAATGTCTAAGGAGTGTGTGTGTCCATGGTGGGAGCTATGGTGGGCACCGCCACCCCAGGTTCCCCAGGGTCCTCTGCCTCTTCCTCCCCCTCGCTCTCTACTGTGCTATCCCTAAGTGCCTGGACTAGAGTTTCCCAAGCTAGCGCCGCTGCCTGGGCCTTCTCATCAGGCCCCCGTCGAGCCAGTTGATACCTGATCGTGCTCTCCGCCGCCGCCCATTTCCGGAACTCAGTCAGCCATTTCCTATGTGTCGGTGCTGCCTTCGCTTTCCATCCCCTAGTGAGTTCCCTCTTCGCAAGGAGTAGGCCCATGTCTATAAATTTGCTAGTCAGTTTATTCTTACGTGTGTGTGGAAACCAGTGTAGGAGTGTAGTTGCGCTATCGTAGTTTAGCTCCCTCTCTGTGACCGCGTTCATGGTATCGGCCACTTCCTTCCAGAAGTCCTGTAGGTGCGGACAGTCCCTCAGCATGTGCAGTAGGTCTGCGTCCAACCGTGCGCATCTAGGACACGCTGCGTCCTCTGCTCCAAAGTATTGCGCTATTTTGTGCGGAGTAAGGTAAGCCCTATGAAGGATGTATAGCTGTATTAACTGGAACCGAGCGTTCCTGGTACTCTTCCTGGGCCTCTGAACCAACTGGGCCCACGTCGTATCCGGGATCTCCCTCTGCAGATCAGTTTCCCATTGGGTTTTCAAGCGCGTAAGGGGTCGCAAGGTGCTCTCGAGTATTCTGGAGTGCAGGCACGTGACTGCCTTGACCGTGCCTGCGGCCATCATCACATATTGACATGGTGGCGATGTCGTGGGTTCACACAGCCCCTCGCCCCAGTGCGCTTGGATCCCTCGTACCATAGCTGCGTGCAGTAGATAATCACCTCTCGGAAGGTCGAACTGCTCCTGCAAGGATTGGTACGGCGCGAGCACCCCGTCAGTGAAGAGGTCTCCCACCATCTGTAAGCCAGCCTCCTCCCAGCTCTGGAGGCTCGACCAGTCGCCGCCGTGCGGCAGCGCCGTGAGCATACCCAGTGGAATTTCGGGCGCGTACGGGTGTCCGGTGCCAGCGCGCTTGTGCACGCGGTTCCAGCAGAGCCTCAAAGTCCGCTCCTCTTGAGATAAGTCTCTGAGTGCCAGCTTCTGCTGCAGGGTGATGTACGCCAGCACATGGCGAGGGGTGCCAGTGTCCCTCTCCTGTTCTGGGCCTCGGTATACCCTTGCCACTTCCTGTGTAAGGAATTGCAGCTGGGCGGCCAAATAGTAATACTCGAAATCAGGGACCGCGAGTCCGCCCTCGTTCTTCGGGCGGGTCAGGGTTGCCAAGGCTATTCTCCGCCTGCCAGCTCCCCACAGAAAGGACACTACTTGGGATTTTAGCCGCCGAAATACGGCACTTGGAATCCACACTGGCAAAGTTCGAAAGAAGTACAGTAACCGTGGCAGGGCGATCATTTTAAGCAGCGAGACACGGCCTGTCATCGACAGAGGGAGGGTGGCCCAGAAAAGCATGTTGCCCCGCAGCGCTCGGATGCAACGGTTTATATTGCCCTCCTGTGGGTTCGTGATAGATGTACACCCCTAGGTAGGGCAAACAGGCCGGCTCCCAGCGGGGCTCGGGACGGGTCATGGGGCACCTCTCCGCTTTCCGGAGGGGAAAGAGGCAAGTCTTCGCCCAGTTCACCTTCAGGCCCGATACATCCCCGAAACGCGCCAGCAGGGCTTCTGCCCCCACCACTGCCTCTTCAGCATTCTCCAGGAACAGTAGGAACAGTAGGAGGTCGTCCGCATATAATGATATGTAATGACGAATCCCGTCCACCTCCAGTCCACCTCCAGTCCTTGGTAGGAGTCACCTTTCCTAGCCAGTGCTGCCAGAGGCTCCATTGCGAGGGCGAACAGCAAAGGAGAGAGTGCACACCCTTGTCTAGTGCCCCTATGCACTGCATATTTATCCGATATCAACGCCCCTACTCGCACCCTAGCGCCCGCTGACGCATATAGCACTTCCGTCCACCGCACGTACTCGTCACCAATGCCGAAGCTTCGCAGCACTCTGTACAAGTAGCTCCATTCCAGGCTGTCGAAGGCTTTTTCTATGTCGATCGCCATCACCACCGGGGCTCTGGCGGTCGGTGGGGGGTTCGCTACGAGCCTCAGCAACCTACGGATGTTATGAGACGTATTCCTAGTGGGGATAAAGCCCGACTGATCCACGTGAATCAAGTCTTGCATATGGACCATCAGCCTGGTGGCCAGTATAGTGCTCAAGATTTTATAATCCGTCGTGAGCATCGACAGTGGTCTGTACGATGCCGGGTCAGAGCTGGTCCTATGCGGCTTGAGCAAGGGGATCATGAGCGCCTCGCGCATCGAACAGGGTAGTCCCCCCCTCTCCTTCGCCTCGTTATATACGATTTGGAGCCGTGGGGCTAGGATATCAATATATTTACCGTAGAACTCGATGGGCAGGCCGTCCACTCCCGGTGTTTTCCTGCGCGCCATCTTCTTTATGGCCCCCCTAATTTCCGCTAAGTCAATCGGGCCCCCGAGGGCCTCCGCTTGGTCCGGATCCAGGCACGGCAAGTGTATCTCAGACAACAAGTCCTCCAACACCTCGGTTCGGTCCGCTGGGCCTCCCCTATACAGTCGCTCGTAGTACGCTTTAAAGCATTGTAAAATGTCCGGCTGGGTGTTACACTCGGTACCGTTCGCATCAATCAGGGACAATATTGGGGCAGCACCCCTGTTGGGGTTTGCTAACCAGGCTAGGAGCGTCCCTGTCTTATCCCCCTCAGCGAGCGCTTTGGTTAAGTACGTTTTGTGATCAAAACAGCGAAGGCGCTCCACCTCTACTGCCAGCGCTTCCCGCGCCGAGCATACTCTATCCTGCATGTCGGGGCGGTTGGGCCGTTGCTTCTCCACCTCCCGCAAGGCTCGCTCGGCCTTGTCCACATCTTCTGCCAGTGTTCGCCGCACACCCGCGTACTTCCCTACACAATGCCCCCTTACCACCACTTTGAGCGCGTCCCATTCCACCGCCCTGGAAGAGGCAGTCCCCTCATTTTCGGCAAAGTAGTGGGTGATACTATCTTCCAACGCTCCGCTGAACGGCGGATCGTCTAAAGTGTCCGGATGAAGCCGCCACGTTGGAATTGGGGAAACCACGTTCATCCAGGCAAAGGTAAGAAGAAGGGGGTTGTGGTCCGAGATCGTGCGTGCTAGATATTCAGTTCGGGCAACCATTGGCAACACCGACTGAGAGCAGAGGAACGCGTCAATGCGCACGTGGAGGTCGTGCATACCTGAATAGAAGGAGTAATCCCTTTCAGTTGGGTGGTGGGCGCGCCATGCATCCGTCAGGTCCCACAGCCCCTGCCAGTTTGATCTGTGTTTTGCTAGTCTGTGAACTGGGGATGCGTGTAGAGGCGGGTGCGACCTATCGAGAGTGGCATCCGCCACGGAGTTGAGATCCCCCCCCAATAGTACTGAACCCGTTAAATAGGAGGCCAGTTGTTTGGTCAATCTGTTGAAGTACGACGCCTGCTCTACATTTGGCGCATAGGCGCTGCAAAGTGTCAACTGACGCCCCCGGAGCAAGCCCTCAACCGCCACATACCTCCCTTCCGGGTCTACTGTGTACCTAGTAACTTGAAAGGGGACCCCCGCCCGGATCCAAAGAAGCGTGCCCCTGGCAAACGCCGAGTAGGTGGTGTGGAATAAGTGCCCCCTCCATCTCCTCTGCAGTGCGGTGCCCTCCGCTTTAGTTAAGTGGGTCTCTTGGAGGAAGGCAATGTGTATCCCCCTGCGAACCAGGTAGGCGTGTACCTTGTGTCTCTTAGTCATGGAATTTAGGCCCCGCACATTCCAGGACACACACTTCAACGAGCCCATGTCAGCCATCACCCCAGTCAGTGCAGGTCAAATCAGTAAACTTTCGCTTCCAGACACCAGACATTTTCCCACCGCCACCCACCCCCACCCCCCCGCCCAACTTCCTAACCCCAAGTGCACCTCGAGTCACCCCAACTACTCCAGGTCCCCCCTCCCCCAGAACAGGACTCAACTGCGAAGCTGAGACACCCATCCAAACTAGTGAGCAAACGTGCTCACGTAAACTAGTAGTCCGTAGTAATCACCACGGAGGCCTTATGGGCCCTGTGGTGCGTGAGCTGGCTACTGAACCACTCAAGCCTCGGTCCCAGGTCCCTCTGCCCCACAATACTCAATGCGACTTATAAAAGAAAAGTCTCACATTAGTCTGTTCCAATATCCATGGGGGGGCGCCGCCTCCAGGTCCTCTTCTCTCAGAGGCCGCGGACAGCTGTCAGGGTTCAACGATTTCCCCCGATGTCTGGGGGGTGACCTTCGGGCCCCTAGCCCCCTCCAGCCCCGAGAAGTCAGTGTCCGACCCCGTGGCCAGGGCCTCTGAGGCTGAATCTCTTGCCGAGGGGTCCGGCGCCGTTCCCGACACCTCTTTAACCGCCTGCAACGCTGCTCTCCGTTCCTCCTCAGTTTGCGATGTAGAAGGCTTCTTGGATCCCCGGTTGCGCCCCCGGAGTCTTCTCGATCGCCTGACCGCATGATTCTGGCGCTCCTCTTCGGCTCGAAAGCGAGCCCCATCCGTTCCCGCCTTGTAGGTGTCCCACCAGGCCCAGGCATCCGCCGGAGACTCAAAGAACAACGCCTTGTCGTCGATTATCACCCGTAGCTTGGCCGGGAACAGCAGGGAGTATTGCAGACCCTCGGTACGTAGCTCCTTTTTGATGGTTAGGAAGGAGGCTCGCAGTTTTTGGGTCTCAAACGTATAGTCCGGGAATAGCGTGACGTTACTATTGTCCACCTGAAATGGGCCCGCTTCCCTGGCCCGCTGAAGGAGCCAGTCTCTATCCTTATAATGGAGCAATTTGATGACCACCGGTCGCGGCGGGAGACCCTGGCGTGGGGGTCGGGAAGGCACGCGGTGCGCCCGCTCAAGTGTGAAGAAGGGAGATAAGCCCTCCGGGGCAACCACGGTTTTGAACCAGTCAGTCAGGTAGCCCACCATGTCCGTGCCTTCTTTTTTTTCCGGCAGGCCAACCAGGCGTACGTTATTCCGCCGACTGCGGTTTTCGGCGTCCTCCGCTCTCTTCTCCAGGGCCTGTATCCGCTCCATCGCTTCCGTAAGTCGTCCCTCCATCGATTTGTGGGCCGGCACGACATCTTGTAAGGCAACTTCTGCGGCCTTGACCCTGTCTTGTAGCTTCGCATGATCTGCGCGCAGGTGCCCCAGCCCCGTCGCTACTTGACCAATATCGTGTTGTAGGGCCTCCTTCGTGGCAGCGATGGCGTCTAGAATCCGGTCCTGCATCAGCTGGAGCTCCGTGGGGGGTTGCGGGGAGTCGTCTGGCGCTTCCGTGACTGGGCTCCCGTCCCCTTTGGGTCCTCTAGGCTTTCCCATCCTGCACTTCCCAGCAATACGGGACCCTCCAGGCGGTCCGGCGACAACGACGTCTCCCGCAGTGGTCCGCTGTTAGCCTTAATATAGTCTCGCTACCAGCCGTCGTCGGGCGGTGAGCCGGGTCTTTGGGGGTCGTGTGGCCGAGATCAAGAATGGCGCCAGTGATCCGCCAGGGCCCATCCGCTTCCCTCGGTAACCAGGCGCCAGGGGTCTGCACTGGGGTCCACCAGCCGGCTCCGCCCGCCGGGAGCTCCTCTCAGCGTTATAGCCGTGTCAATGACCCGGAGCCACCCTTCACGCAGGGATCACCACCAGGGGCCAGAGGCGGAGTGGAGAGTGCAGGATACACAGGGCCCCAGCGGGCGTATTCCTCCCTCCGGTCCCGGTTCCCCGCCTCCCACGGATCTAGGGCCGATTCAATGCCCCTCCGTCGCGGAGACAGATGCACCCTGCACGGCTGGTCCGGGTTGGGCCACCGCCCAATCAAGTCACAGGCCTCGTCGCTGGGCCACAATGCGTCCCCTCTGAGCAAGGACGTACTCCCTCCGGGCAGCCTCAGCTCACGGTGGTCCTGTATGGCCGTCTCAAAGCAGGCCTGTTGTGGCACGGCCGCATCCGGGGGTATGTCGCCGGCTCAGGACTCAGTGGCGCCCACAGGGATTGCAGGCCGCAAAGCCGGGGCCTCGAGTAAGCCCCCTCGCGGGTGAGGGCGGAGCTCCGCCAGAATCCCACTCCCGGGCGGACCTCGCGCTGACCGCAGGATCTGCCGCTGCTCCAGGGGGCCGCCTCCGCCGCTCTCCACCAGTCCCGTACTCCACGGTGCTCCACTCTGTGGCCGCAGGACCTCCGGGGCGGTCACGTCGCTACTCCGCAGTGGCTGCGATGCAGGGAGCCGCCATCTTGTCCCCAGCCGTCTCGGGCACCTCGCACCCCTCAGCGTCCGTTATATGCGGAGTAGCGGCGCACTTTCCCAGTCGGAACAGACCTGTGGGTTGGCGCCGGGATCGACCCGGTTTCCACGGGGATCCCGTGTCTAATTTAGGATTAAAGGCGGATTACAGGGCTCGGAACTCCCATCAGATATCGATGAAACCCCAATAAAGGAAGGCACCTCCTAGTCATAAAACTGGCCATAAACAGGGAACAGGACAGGTGTGTGTTTGTAGAAAGCATGGTTTGTATGTAGTGAATGGTTTGAGGAATGTTATGTATCGATGCTATCGCATTTGGCCACTGGGCGAGGGGCTGCCCAGACAGGTTTGGCTAAAGGCGATGGAGTCAGTTGGGACAGGTCAGGGGGGAGTCAGGGAAGGTGGACGTGTCCTTTTAGATCAAGCTCGACCTTTAATTGACTTATCATGAGGGCAAGACGTAAGATGGATGCCGTTCACAAAATGGAGTCTAAGGGGTCGGGACGGAAACTACGATTTGGGGGTGTTGGCGACCCTCGATTATGACGCAAACGCATAGGAATGATGTCCTAATCATTATCGGTTCGCTGATACCAAATTCGTCATGGTACGTTGATATTTTGTGACACGGGTATTGGACCTCGATATCGGGATGACGACAGGGTCCAGATTTCCAGAACCACACAGGGGTCATGTGTTTGAGTTGTAATTGGGATTCTGTGCATATGGGTTTGTAGGGGGATACACTTTTTTCAAAATAATGCTGACATGGCAAAAGAAAAGGTAGTGCTCACTCGCTACTTATGAGTCATCCCTACCTTTTACGCCTCACCACTTTTGAGTGTCAACAGTCGCCACGGGCATCTTTATTGTGTATCTGCAGACAACAGTATGCCTCTCATTTGTCTCCAATGATTTGATTAAACTTATCATTTTTGTTTTTACTTGCTGCAGATACAATTTTATACCTCATTGGCCCTCTTAGTCCCCTCCTTTTTCCCTCTCACCCCCTGCTGCCACGCAAGGACCAGGTGGAGGCTGCACATTCTTTCACAGAAACTCACTGAGATGCAGGATCCTCCAAACAACTCAGTTTCAGTCTTTTTTAATGCATGTCCGTGGAAATGACCACTTCCACCACCTCCAACATCAGAATGAATGTAATTTACCATTCACCGGATCATAACAATTCCTTCATCAAGGAATGTATGGTTCTCTTCACCACTCAACTGATCAGCTCAGACAACACGATATTCCTTTGAGACTTCAAATTCACTGGGGAATCGAGGGTAACAGTCTGGTGGACACCTTTACAGCTCTTCTTAAAGACAATGATCGCCAACAAAACTTCCTTAAACCCACACACCACAAAGGCACCATCCTTGACATGATAATCTCCAATTACCTTAATCTACAGTCATACATCCCCATTCCAGTCTACTGGTCTGACCACATGCAGATCCCATTCTTCTTCTCCGACTCTTATACCTAAACTTCTGGGCAACCCAAGAAAGAGAAAATATGGTTCAGGGACACATCCAACCTTAACACAGAAGCCATAGCCATCATGGCTCTTCCTATCCTTATCTCGATTACACCCCACCTTGATATTAATGAGGCTACCGACAAATACAACTCCTGCATGGAATCCCTTTCAACAAATTTGACCCCAGAAGTGTGAATTAGCTAGACCAAAACCCCAATCCTTGGTTCTCCGAAGATCTTTACAAAGAAAGAAAGCTTATCAGAAAATGTGAGAAAGAACAGAGATTAGCACCCTTTCAGCAGAGTATGAATAAGTTTCGTATAGCGCGAAAACAGTACAAAGACCAAATCCTTAGGGCCAAATGCTCTCACTTCAGAACAGTCATGAAATCTGCAAAGAACAGATCAAAGCTCCTGTTCGATGCTCTTGCACAAACTACCCTACACTACTTCAGCTCTCGAGCCATCAGTGGCCCGCTGCAACAATTTTGTGGATTTCTTTGATAGAAGAGTCAGAGACATCCATCTCTCTCTACACACACGTGAACCTCCAGAAACTGAGATTCTATCGTGCAAGATGCTTCATTCGTGGTCCTCTTTCTCCCCCATTTCTGGATAAGACCTACAGTGTACAATTTACAAAGTGAAACCCTCAAACCACCTTTAGGATGCTATTCCAGGGTCGATCAACAAATCTCTTGCCACACAGCTACTCCCCCTATGGACCAATGTGGTCAATTCCTCTCTTCAACAGGGCCTATTTCCAGAACACCTAAAAGTCGGTCAAGTCTTTCCTCTCTTGAAAAAACAGTCTCTTGACCCAGAGAAAATAAATAACTACCGCCCAGTCTCCACACTTCCATTTTTAGACAAAGTCATTGAAAATTGCATTGCTTCCCAGCTCACTTCATACCTTTGAACAAACAACCTCCTAGACTCTCTCAAATCAGGTTTCTGCCAGGGCCACAGTACAGAAACTGCGATCCTAAAAATAGTCAACGAATCCCCCAGAATCCTCGACTGTGGGAACTCCTGCCTCCTGGACTTGTTTGCTGCATTCAACACTGTTAACCATCTGGACCTCCTCCGCACTTTTGATCAATACATGGGTTGTGGTGGTACAGTCCTCAATTGGTTCTATTCTTATCTAACTAACCACTCCCAAATTGTGAAAATGGGAAACTCGTTCTCGAGAACAGTCAATGTACATCAAGCGGTCCCTCAAGGCTCAATCCTCTCTCCAACCCTCTTTAATCTGTACCTAGAACCACTATGTGTTATCCTGAGAAACATTGGGATTCTCTTCCACCACTACACTTACGACACTCAAATATACATGAAAATCTCTTCCCCTGAAGACCGTGCCTTCCTTTGAATTACGCTCCCAAAGGTTACAAAACTGGATGTCTAACCATCATCTAAAACTCAACCCAACTAAAACAGAATTTCTTTTGATCTCACTTCCAAAATGAAAAATCCAAGTACAAGATTTGATGGCAACTTTTCCACCCTGGATGGCTGGCCCGCCACTGTCCAGAGTGCTTGATCTCTTGGTATCATCTAAACCTCCACAGCCGAGAGGTGTGGCCAAGATGGCGGGCTAGGTGGACGTGGTTGACCTCGGCTCCCCGGCCCAAGCCCCGATTTCGCCTTTCTACAGCAGTGGTGACCTCCACAACGGGCGATTTTCTGCTCCTGCGGAGCGGGTAGGTGATCGCCAGCGACGTGACCGGCCCCGGCCCGGACCAGCGGAGAGAGAGCAGAGACGGCCGCTCCGGCCCAGAGCGGGAGACGGCCGCCATTGAGGCGGGCCCCGAGGGCTGAGCGGGGTGGTGAGAGCGGCGGATCGGCCTGTGGTCCGCAGACGAGGCGGTGGGTGCGAGGAGCTGCCGGCCCCGGCCGATAACCGGAGTAGAGAGAACCCCCTGGAGCGGTGAGGAGCAGCGGCTGCCCGATTCCCGGCCGGCGGGCTGATTCACCCGAGGCCCCGGCTCCGGGCCTGGGCGGCCACGACGAGGCTTCACTGGCTGTGGCGCCGGGGGTTCTGCAGGTGGCACGGCCACATTTGGCGCTCACTCCGCGGAGCTCGACCGGCCGCGGCCGCTGGTTGAGGCCGTGCAATCCTCCTGGGACGCTGGTGACAACAAGGAGCGGTGGCCGCCTGACACCCCACCGGCGGGCTATCTAAATTGAGGCCCCGGCTTTTGGGCCTAGGCGGACACAGCGGACCCCGGCAGTGGGGTGCGGCAGCGACGCTGGGCAGATCCGGAAGGGGCCCGCCAGGCGCAACGCGGACCCCAGGAGAGGAGGGGGTCCCCCACACGGCGCCCGGTGCCTCCAAGACAACGAGGCCAGGACTACGCCGGGACAGGAGGTGAGATTGCACGCTCCTGGGGGAAACGCAACACTGATATCCAGAAGCGGCGCGGACTGCAGCAGTCCCGGGGTTGAGAGGCTGGAACCCCGCTGCTGGGACTGCACGTCGCACTAGGGGACAGGAGGTTTTGGCAGGGTGCCGCGCCATTACCCTTGGAGGCCGGCCTGGGGCCTATGCTGCTGGACACGAGCTAAGTGGGGCCCCTGCTACCTGGTGAGCACGAGTTTGGGCGGCAAGCAGTAGCTCCAGACCTGGGGGCAACGGCTGCCTAGACCAGACCTACGAGGCGATTCGAGAGAGACAGTCCCCCCCCGGAGCGTGGGGAATGAGGCCCGGCGCCTGCACACTTCCCTTGCTGCTGGGGGAGCCTTGGAGTGCAGGAGGGCCAGCATCGAAGTGAGGGCTGGGCGCATATCTCGGGGGACGGGGAGATCGAGTCCCCGGCAGGAGGAGTGGGAGACATTCACTGGGGCCGGACCGGGCGTGGAGAGGTTGTTGGAGGCGGGCGACGGTGAACCCCGCAGACAGGACCCAGATCGGAGGTGACAGCCGGGGAGGTCTGAAGGCCGCAGTGGTGTCACCGGGGGGACCGAGTAGCTCGCAGGAGGGTGAGAGCAGGCCCACTCCTGGGCCCGCACGCGGTTCCGCCCTAGGGGGCAAGATGGCCAGCACGAACCACAGGACTAACCGTCTCATCCCAGATATGCTCAACAAACCTACTACCACGGGGGGAAGACTCAGACGCCCCCCTCCACCCCGGCTGACACGGGGACGCCACATCAGGAAGAGCACGAAGCTCCCATCACACGCACTTTTCTGGAAACGCTGTTCAATACCCTCAGGGAAGACGTCCAGGCTCTCAAACAAGACATCGCCGGAGAACAACGGGAACTCCACCGAGACCTGGACGGTCTAGGGGAAAGGGTGGCAGCGGTGGAAGAGACCGGTCACGCTCGCAGTGAAGAACTAGTGCACCTGCAGCAGGAAGTCCTCCGTCTTCAGGAGCAACAGGTTGGCCTGCAGGCGCACGCTGAAGACCTGGAGAACCGCTCTCGGAGAAATAATATACAGGTCAGGAATGTGCCACAAAGTGCCGAAGGGAACAGTGTCACTGGATACCTGCAGGACCTTTTCCGGGAGGTGCTAGGTGAGGCGGAGGACTTCCCCATACGCATAGACCGTGCTCACAGGGTGGGCCTGCCGCGACGGGCCCTGGCCCCACCACCAGATATCCTCGCTTATCTCCCTGACTTCCCGTTGAAGGAGCGGATCCTCCAGGAGGCTCGGCGGAAGCAACCTCTGCAATTTCGAGGCGTGAACGTGGCATTGTTTCAGGACCTGTCGGCTATCACGCTGCAGAAGAGGCGCGAATTTAAGTTTGTGACAGCTTTCTTGCGCGAGAAAGAGGTCCCGTATTCCTGGGGCCATACATTCCGGATCATTTTCAAATGGCAGGGGAAACTGCACCAACTCCGCTCTCTCAGGGACACCTGCGCCCTCTTGAACATCGACCTGCCAGACCTCTCAGACACGGAGGATGGATTGCCCCACGGTTCTCAGGACGGAGCGGCACAGCGCAACCAGAACGAATGGCAGAGGGTTGGCCGGCGGCGCAGGCGTGGAGCACGCCTAAAGCCAGACCCCGAGACTATAGCCCAGGAGAAGGCGGCGGCGGTTCAGGAAGTGGTGCGAGATACCACTGTTGCCCCGTGAGCAATATGTTGGAGGTCGCTCACCTCACATTGCCTTAACGTGGGGCGGGACGGGGGGCTGGGGAGAAGCCGCCACTGTCACGTTTCCTACGAAGACTCTTCTACGGACCGGTGTTGCCCACCAGGACCGGGACTATGGTTTGTTCTTTTGGGTTTCGGGTTTGGATTCTGTTGGGGGGGGTGAAGAGGAAGGTGGTTGGACACGGGCGGGATGGGGGTGGTGGGGCTCGCTAGTTGGGGTTAGGGTGGGTTTGTTCTTTGGAAGGAGGGGAGGGGGGAACCTTCTTGTCCGCAGACACTGAGAGCCTTCACTGACCTTTTATCTCTCAGGCCACTAGCACGCACTGCACACAAGCGCGCCCACACGCCGCATCTGGAATGATGCCTCCTCTGACTATTCTTTCCCTAAATGTCAGGGGACTTAATAGCCCCAATAAGCACAGGGCGATCCTTTCCTTTCTAGAGCGCTCACAGGCCGACATCTGCCTCCTACAGGAGACACACTTGCTGTCCAAGGACCATCACAGGCTTCGGTCCCGCGCCTTCCCTGAGCAGCTCTTCTCCTCCGCGTCCAAGAAAGTGGCTGGGGTGGCCATACTGGTAGCGCGATCTTTTAAGGGGCGAGTGTTGCAGAAGGAGGCAGAAGTGAAAGGCAGGCTACTAATTCACCGCTTCCTTGTGGCAGGGCAGACACTACTCATAGGCTCCATGTACGCCCCCAATGAAGGTCAGGAAAGATACTTGCACTCTACGCTTGAAGCGGCCACAGCCAACACGCACCAACACCTATTACTGGGAGGGGACCTAAACCTAGTGTTCCACAATGTCACCGATCGCTCCAACCAAAGGGTGGGCCAGGTGGGGGCCTTATCGACAGAGGGCCACGCACATCTTGCAGACCTGGGTCTTATTGATCTGTGGAGACACTTTCATCCACACGACACAGCCTACACACACTACTCGGCAGCCCATAAGTCTTATGCGCGACTGGATTACCTGCTTTGCTCCGCCCAATTGGCAACGCGCGCGCAAGAAGTGGAGCTCCATCCGGCCTCGCTTTCGGATCACTCCCCGATCTCGGCATCCTTTCTAGTACCCGATACACCCAGCCCGCAACGCCACTGGCGCCTGCGCGCTGCAGAACCCCTCCTCAGTGGAGAAGATCAAGGCAGCCATCAGCCAATTCCTCACACATAATGCTAACGGAGACACCTCCAAAGCTACCCAATGGGCAACACTAAAAGCGGTCCTCCGAGGCGAGTTTATTTCCCTGGCGGTAGCCAACAATAGGGAGCGCGCGCAGAAAAGGGCCGACCTCACACAGCGCGTAAAGGAACTCGAGCAACTGCATCAACGCACCGGGGCGGCCAGGGCGTGGCGCCAGCTCTGCACGGAGCAGAAGATGCTTGCCGCGCTTGATCAGGATGTCGCGGAATTCGCAGCAATACGCCTGAAACATGCCTACTACACAGGTGGGGACCGCTGCGGGAGACTGTTAGCATGTAAGTTACGGGAACAGCGGCAGCAACGGCGTATCCACGCCATCCGAACCGCTCGAGGGGATACGCTCACCGAAGACGCTGCCATAGCGGCGTCATTCGGGTCCTTTTATGCCGACTTGTATGAGGCAGACAGGCTGGACGTGGGATGCGGTAGCAATTACCTCGATGGAACAGTTCTCCCATCGCTGACCGAAGCGCAGTCTCAGTTCCTCGACAGGCCCATTGGTCTGGAAGAGGTCATTTCCGCGATTTCCCGCCTCAAGCTGGGGAAATCCCCGGGACCAGACGGATTCTCTGCGGCCTTTTATAAGACATTCTGCCAGCAAGTGGCCCCCCTACTGCGGGACCTCTTCAGTACCTTTGATCAGGTCGGGGCTATCACCCCGGACCTTCTGGAGGCGGCGATATCGGTGATACCCAAGGCCGGTAGGGACCCCACTCAGTGCGGATCCTACAGACCAATATCTCTATTGAACGTGGACCTCAAGCTATATACGGGTATCATCGCGAGCCGGTTGGCACCGTACATGCAACAACTAGTCGAACCCGACCAGGCCGGCTTCATCCCCCAGAGGCAAACGAGTGACAACACCAGGCGCGTCCTCCATCTTATTGAGGCCGGCTCGCGCACGAGGCCGGGATGTATGCTTCTCGCTATTGATGCCAAGAAGGCATTCGATCGGGTGCACTGGCCCTACCTTGACCAGGCGCTCCTGAGATTCAGTCTTGGGGAGACTACCCGAAATCGGATATTTAATTGCTATAGATAGCCCCCCGCGACGGTACGGGTTAATGGCCACACCTCACCGCGTTTCCCGATAGGAAGGGGGACCAGGCAGGGTTTCCCACTCTCCCCTCTCCTGTTTGCGCTCTACATGGAGCCACTGGCGCAGAGGGTCAGGCATCACCAACGCATTAAGGGCATCCCCTTTGGGGGAGACACGCACAAGATCAGCCTGTATGCAGACGACATCCTGCTCTCCCTGATGGACCCTATGCAATCTCTGCGGGCACTCCTGGTCGAACTGCACTCCTTTGCGCAGGCCTCGGGCTTTAAAATTAACGTGGGGAAGTCGGTGGCCCTGAATGTGTCCTTGCCCCCCGACCTGTTAGCGGATGCCAAAGCTGAGTTTGATCTGCAGTGGTCCGGTTCCACGGTTCCCTATCTGGGGGTCCTCCTAGCTCCGACGGTGCGGGGTACGGCAGAAGCCAACTACGCCAAATTAAGCGCGCAAATTAGTGAGATGCTTCGGAAGTGGAATCGCCTCACACTTTCCTGGCTCGGACGTGTCGCAGCGGTCAAGATGACCCTTCTACCGCAAATTCTGTACATCTTTCAGACCCTGCCTCTACGCCCACCGACGGGATGGCTCCAGAAGACACAAGCAGACTTGGCGCGCTTTGTCTGGAACGGACGCCGCCCCCGCTTCAAGCTGCGGATAGCGACTCTTCCCCCTGCACATGGAGGCGTGGGTATGCCGGACCTCACCCTGTACTTTCAGGCGGCACAGCTGCGTACTTTAGTTGAATGGTACCAACTTGAGTCTAGTAAACACTGGCTCTTTCAGGACCAAGCGGTCGCTGGTCGACCTCTCCAGGGTGTACCCTTTCTGCCGCGGCGCCACAGGCCCCCTAACCTCTATGCATCCTATATCACGAGCACGGTGATGAAAGTCTGGGATCAAGTGGCTGTCCGCAGAGAACTTACTTCGTTTCCCTCCCCGTTGACGCCCATATTCGGGAATCCCGACTTTACTCCGGGCCTAGACCCGCAGCTTTTTAAGGCATGGAGGTCCACTCCCTGTAGAGGGGTAGGGCACATGTTCAATCTGGAAGGCATCCTATCCTTTCAGAAAATGAGAGAGGACTATGGGATACAGGAGGCAGACAGACTCCCATACTTACAGGTCTGGCATTGGGTCCTTCAACCCTCCGTTCGACCAGGGGCGCAGCGTTTCCTCACGCCTTATGAGAAATGACTCCTCACGCCCACGTCCGAGAAGAAACTACTCTCCGATCTGTACCAACACCTATTTCTCCCTCACATATACACCTACCACCCGGGGAAAGCGAGGTGGGAGGAAGACCTGGGGAGGCAGCTCAAGCGGAAGGAGTGGGAAGGGATTTACCATAGAGCCAGACACTCGGCCTACCACACCGGCCTCACGGAAACCCTGACTAAAGTAGCCATGTACTGGTACCATACCCCAGCGCGTATCCATCGTTGGGATCCCAAGGCAAGTGATCGATGTTGGAGGGGATGTGGGGAACGGGGTACACTCGAACACCTGCTGTGGAGCTGTGAGAGGCTGCGACAATATTGGGACACCATCCTAGACCTCGTAGATGCGCACTTAGACACCCAGCTCCCTAGGTTCCCTGCCTATGTACTTCTTGGCTTGCCGAATGCGCTAATGTATCCCTTGAAATCCATGAGAGGGAGGTTGATTGCCATAGCTCTGGGAGCCGCGGTACAGAACATTGTGGCACGCTGGAGAGACCCACAACCCCCCGTACACCTGAGCTGGCTACATAGACTTTGGACAGTGTTGGGGATGGAGAAGCTGTCCCTAACGGCGGCGGGGCGGAGCGAGGAGTTTGCAGACATCTGGCGGCCGTTCTTGACTTTGCTCACCGGAGAATTTCGGGAGCTGAGCTGCCCCCGAAACATGCGACTGTTGCACCTCGCAGACACTCCGCTCCCTGAGCCTAAGACCAAGACCCGCAGGCGTAAAGCGCAGTGTGGAATGGTTCAGGAACCGTCCTTTTCGGACGGCTAGGCTAGATGGGGTTTGACGTGGATTACTTAGCGGACGAGAAGGGGGGCAGGGGTGAGGGAAGGGGAGGGTCGTTTGGGGTTGTTTGGGATTTGGTTTTGTTGCATAGATCATTTCAGCCTCCGACATGCTACACTGCTTTTCGACGCGGCCGGCCCGTCTGGGTTGTAGGCGGCTTGCTGTGTTTAATGAGCTCTGACTGTTACCTATGCCCACTATGATCTCACTTAAGCATTGTAATTGTGTGGCCGGTGCCTCCACGAGCACGGGTCGGTATACCTTTTTTGCTCTGAATAAACAGATTTAATACTAAACCTCCACAGCCACATTACAGCCATGGCCAAAAGCGGACAACGACAATGCAGGCAGCTGTGGGCGTCAGACAACTGATCCAGGAACAAGACCTCAAAACATTGGTGTAGTCTCTTGTCCTCTTCAGAGTAGATTACGGATTTGCCATTCTATTAGGCATTCCCAAAGTTCATCTAGGACTGCTGAAAGCAGCTCTTCATGCAGAGGCGCGCTTGGTATTAGGTCTCAAGAAACGTGACCACATTTCCCCGGCCCTACTATGCCTCCAATGGCTTCCCATTGAAGCTCTGGTCCAATTCAAAATCGCCTGCATTACCCATAGAGCTCTTGCACTCCTCTTCACCCTCCAATCTAAGTGATAAAATGAAAACCTCTGGAGCAAATAGGGGTTCCAGAAATGGCCAATCTCTGCTCCTGGAACCCCCCACCTTCAGTTGAGAATGGTACATGAGCCATTCATTCTCTGATAGTGCCACAATAATCTGGAACTCCTTACCTCCCTCCCTTCGCCTTACAACCTGCGTAGCCACCTTCAAAGAGGACCTCAAGCTTCTCCTATTTGACAGACACCTGGATTAATCATCCTCGACCATACCTAACTACTCTATCCAGGAGACAAACTACCTTCATTGTATGTCCCCACCATCTTCATCAAAGCTTGAACTCTGTAGTCTCTTGTCCAATGGCTGCACTTGTCCTGGTCGCAGCTACTGATGTAATATGTCTGAACATAATCATTGTAACTGTAAGTTGTTGTACCCTTGCATCATGCTACTGCTGTAAAGTGCTCTGATGGCTTCGGGCCACATCCATACTATATAAAATTGCAAAAAAAAAATCATAAAAAGAAACCCTATCCACCACGGCAACAACTTGGCAGCAGGGTGAAGGAGCAAAGTTGTGAATGTATAAGACTGGTTTAGGGGAGTTGTTAGTGTTCACAGGTCAATCACTGTTTTAATATAATAATCACCCTGTGACTGACCTGTGAACACAAAATGACCCCGCTCCCCACCCGGTTGTAACAAACACCCTTGAAGCCCGTGCGGTGCGGGGGCCCCCAGTCTTTAGTAGGTGAAGGGGGCCCCTTCAGCTCTTCGGTAGAGAGTTGTGAGATAGAGGCTTGCTCTAAAGCAGCTGGAGTCTGCAGCCTGCTCTGAGCTCCTCGCTAACCCAGAACTGAAGAGAAACAAAGTAACAAGTTACATTGTTTCTCTTCAGTCATAGCCATGAGCCAGGCTCGGAAACAGGATGGGAGTGGGGGCCCTCGGAGACAGCATTCTCCACAGGGCACTAGAAGGGACCAGGCAGTACAGAGCTGACAGGGCGGGAGAAGGATTGCATCTCCCCCCAGGAATAGGATCTGCTGGGAGGCATTGGAAGGTAAACAAGATTTTGCAATATATGGTTTTGCAATATATGCATTTGTATATATGCAAGTCATATATGGTTTGGATTGGAATGGTGTTGTGTGGATTGGATCTGTGTAGTGAAATAATGTGGCATGGTGTGCAGTGTAATTATGTAGATAGTAATTGTGTGGAACTGAGTGTACTGGAATTATGTGGAGTGGGATAGTGTGTCATGGAGTGGGATTGTGTGTTTTGGAGAGAGATTATCTAGAATGGTATTTTGCGCTGTGGAGTGGTATGTAGTGGAGTTTACTTATGTGGTGTGCTGTTAAATATTGTAGCATGATGTGGGATTTTGTGGTGTAGATTGGATGTATGTGGGGTGTTGTGTAAGTGTTGTTGGTTTGAATTATGTAGTTTGTTGTCGAATTATGTGTGTGGAATGGAAATGTGTAGAGTTGAATTTGTGTGACATGGAAGTGTGCGCTGTTGAGTGAAAATTATGTTGAGTGGTATTATGAGGCACGGTGTGAAGTGTAGTTATATGGAATGTTGCTACGTGGCATAGACTGGGTTTATGTGGAGTGTATTTATGCAATATGGAGTAGAGCATAATTATGTGGAGGTAAATTATGTGGTGCTGAGTGGTATTATGTGGAGTGTAATTATGTTTTGTGATGAATTGTGGAATTGTGTGACGTGTGGAATTATGTGGCATGGTGGGGTGTATAATTGTGCGGACTGGAATTATGCAGGATGTTGCAGAGTTGTATTCTGTGGAGGGTAATTATATGTTTTGGAGAGGAGTGTAAATATGTTGTGTGAAGTATAATTATATAGGTTGAAGTGGAATTATGTGTAGTTGAATTGTGTTGTGTGAAGTGTAATTATGTGGCTTGGAGTGGTATTAAGTTGTGTGGAATATTATTATGTGATGTAGAATTATGTGGTATGGAGTGAACTGGAAATATGTGTTTTTTTAATTTTTAGGATTATGTGGTATGGAAGGTTTTGGGGTTAAATTATTTATAGTTGAATTGTGTGGCATGGAATTATGAGATGTTCAAATGTGCTGTGTGTGGTAGACTTAGCACAGCTGCCAAGGTTTCAGATTGCGATGTGTGACATTTTCATAATTTCAGTGTAATTATGAGCGATATTTCAACGGTTATGAGGGACACTTTCTCATGAGTAACATTAAGCAATAAGGAGGAGGGAAACATATCAATATTAGAAATTACGCCCATTTGAGCAACTAGAAACTCTAAGAAAGTCACTTAACTAAAGTGCGCTAACAGCAGGCTACTGAAAACTGAGCAGAGTCAGACTGTGTGAATGTCACCCATTATTACAGTTAAATTATGAAAACATCACACTTACCAATCTGAAACCTTGGCTCCTCTGAGGGGATCAGTGTGAAAATGTGCTCTAATTGAGGTGTATTCCTCTGACACCCTCATTGTGACCAACCTGCCTGGTGTCTTTGCAAACTTGCAAGCGCCAAGCTGTTTTCCATCAGCTACATGTTAATGTAACTCTACAAAATAAATACATAGGATGTTCTCTGCAGAAATCTGAGGTTTGCCTGCACCAGGTTACACTTACTCCAGCACTTTAAAAGTGGCAGTTTATTCAAGGTCCAATCAGGTCTCCCATAATGTCTGGTTACTCTGCGTAGAAATGCTGCAAAGTTTTTTTGAAATGCTAATCTGTGGTCAGATTAAACCTTCCAAAAAGAGCTGATTTCATCTATGAGTAATCAGTCCGTTTCTGGGATGCTAAAATCACAGTAAGATCCAGTGACTTACCCTCTAGTGCCTCCTCAGTGATCTTCTGACTGAGTTAGGGTGCAACTGGGATCTAACATGTTTTAGGACTATGTGGTCCAAACTGCCCTGGGCTGAAGTGTTTCGTCCATTTAGCCAGGAGTCTGAGGAGGGGAGATCCGAGCCTGAAGCAATATGTGCAGTGGTGCTTCTGATGCTCCCAGACTAGAGTTAGGCCACAGCTCCCTGCGCCCCGGTAGGCACCTAGACCCTTCGCGCAATCAGCTCATCTGCCGAGCAAGGTCCCTAGGTGCATTAATACAACACCTGCTGGACGGAGGGGGACCTGAGGCCTCTTCTGTGTGTGTGTAAATTGGGCCTCACGGGCCTGCAACCAGCAGGCAGAGGTCTGAACTTGAGAGGCTGGATGAGGCAATAAAGTAGACTGTTAGAGCATGCCTCTCGATGGACTCTTGTCAAAAGAGGAGCATTGAGGACTGCAGAAGGGCCAATAGGCGTTGGATGGCTGCGAGGTGACTGACCACAGTAACAGGTGGAAATACGAGAGATGACTAGAGGCGCTAACCCTCTGAGGAGCAATAATTCATGGCAGTAAGGGGAGGGGGAGGTTATGTCTATGCACTCCAAGAGTGTAATGTGCGGTATCAATACAATGTCACCTGGGTACAGGAACACTTTCAGAAACTGCTGTCACTCATTTAGCAATTACTCAATGTAACACCCCTAATCAGTGTAGCTATGTATGTATCTTGCATCTGAAGAAATAAACGCTCTGACACAGGTAAGGATTACCAATACACCTAGGTCATAGGAGTCACGGGACCTTCACAATTAACGTTTTTGTTTTTCATTCCGGTATGTCTGCTGCTGAAAGTAGCTATTACCGCCATATGAAAGTTCAGAAGAAAGCAAGTAGGAATCAGCCTGGAAACAGACTCCTGCATGTTATTTCTTTAATACTTACTCATCTTTATTTCCGTTCCCCCAACAACAAAACAGCAATGAAATTGGGCACTTCAGTGCTGTGGTGTCATCGTGTTGGAATCTTAGATCCCGGCTCCTCCATGCAGAGCGGCTATTTTTGCAAATCGCTCCCCGCAGGGAGGCGGTGGTTATCCTGGGTCACATCACCCACTCCAGAGCTCCGGTGCCCTTCTCAAGCCACTAGCTCCCGTCAGGAACCAGTCCTTGCATATGTCGCACTCGAAACGGCTGACATCGTGGGCTGCCGCTGCATGTCGCGCAACTGCAACAAATCCTCGCGAGACCTAACTTTATGGACATACTACGGAAATACAGAAAAATGTTGTGGGCATAGAAAAGGGACATATTGAAACAACAAAAGAGTGATCAGGGTGTGTATCCAAAACAAGTTAAAGGTTACACTCCCCAAAAGAAAACAACAAAAGAAAGCAACAAAGGTGGGAGCGGGTTAGTGAGGGGACAATTTCTTGTTTAATATGAAGAACCCTCACTCACCGACCTGGTCGGTGACATGCTTCATCATAGGGTTCCCACCGGGTAGACCGAATGTCTGCCCGGTTTGCTTCAACGCCTGATGTTACAGCGGAGCTGGTTTTTGTGTTGTGAATAGTGCAAAAAATGGTGATGTTAAAAGAAAGCAGTCTGTCTCAAAAAAACTTTTTATTGAGAGACCAGATTGCGTTAGTTTAAAAACAAGTGAAACGGACGCCAAAAGGTCACAAGTTTGAACCAATAGTGTCCTTAGTGTAAAAAATTGTTGGTCGACATGTTTCTGCTCAAATTGGCTTGCTCAGCCGAGCTTTCATCAGGACCAGTAAATACCCCGGGCGGTATACACACGCTAAGGTGTATCCTGACCTCAGGGCTGAATTTGCTAATGTACCAAACTCACGGTTTCGTGGACAGTCCTGGATTTTCCCAGCGTCCAATACACTGTGAAGAAATAAAAAAGAAGAAAAAATGCGGCGCAGAGCAACATCATAATTAATTCATTGCTGCCCACGTGGTAAATGCAGACACACATTTAATCTAACATTCGTGGGTTATCGCTCGACCGCCCTCCACCATGGAAAAGCCATAATGTGCTATATTATGGCAATGTGAATTCAGTATATTATGAATTGTGGCGCAATAGTGTGTTGAAACAATTGCGCAGTGTAGCATGCACAGGTTGTTGATTGAGCATGCATTCAAATTGGCACTAGTTCTAGTGATCGCTAGGGCAGTGCTTCTCAAAGTTATGGGCCTGCCTACTAGTTTCGTGTGGTTAAACAGTGCGTGCCCCTAAACACTCCGTGGAGTATTTGCTGCATCAAAAAAATGGAGCAGCCACCACAGTATGGAAAACATGTTGTGATTGCTCGGGAAATCTTACGTGTAGACGTATTATGTCCCGCTTCTGTGGGCTCACGGCGGGGGTAATCTTCACGCTGGATAATCTCGGTAGCAGCGTCAAAGCAATTGTGTGGGATTATTCTTGGTTTAAGTTAAAAACATCCTCTCCAAAAACTACATTAATGGCTATGTTCAATAATCCTGAAAATGTTCCCTGATGTACACAGCATTTCATTTTTAGGACAAATGAAAAGAAGGAGTGAAAAGAATGCCTGGAGCCCTCCCATAGCATTTGTAGAGTTTCCCAGTTAAGCATTATGGCATTTGAAAAAGCCCCTGTAGTCGAGTGTCTCTATAGGATACGTTCTGGTCATGTCGTCCCATTTGACATGGCACAAACCAGACGTTTGACATTATAACAATATGGGCGTTCCCCACAGTCAAGCGTTTCTCTGCTATTATGCCTCCGTATATCCTGCAATAACAGAATAAACCAAAGGTAACAGCATCCGGGTACTATTTATACCCCTTATAATCAAAAAGCCACTCTGTGGTCTACCCTATTCACATTGCCCCGTTTCAAACAAATCGGCGTCAGTTAAAACAACCGCGCCTTGCGTGGAATTGCGGGTGATATCTTTTCAGAAAGAAAGGCGACAGTTGAAAAAATGTGACTTTTCTGGATCTAAGTGTATTTTACTTTTACAATTATGCGCATATAATAACACCCCCACGTAGTTATTTGGGAATCTCGACTTACTTAAAATCTGACGACTGCCCTCCTGTACACCTATCTGCTGCACGTCCGTGGCCGGAATGTTGCCGGAAAGGCAAAACACGGAAGCAGAAGTGCTTCCTTGCGGTCACGTGATCCTCACGTCATTCGGCTCTAGCCGTATTCTCTTAAAGGGGAACCCCCTGATTGAAGGAGAACTTTATTTAAAATTGCCGCTGTCCACAAAAAAGGGGCAGAATGTTCGAACTGTTGTTCGAATCCCACAGAGGTTGAATGCAAATTATACCTCTGCTAATAATAGTCGGGATATATTAAATAATCATTTCTAAAACGATAAGACTTTTCTGGCGGACGAATATAAGAAGACAGGGACTTTTTTTGTTTATGAACAGGCATGTAATCACATGAGCTTACTGGAAAGGGTATGGCTAAAATGGCTGGTCATACTGTATATCATAGGGACCAGGGTCTGGTGATTTTGCATCTAGTTATATTAAATGAATTATTACAGTTACCCACCGAAAATGGGAAATAGGGCAAAACAGTGGCAGCGACCCTATTAAACGGTTGCTTACTTCATATTATAGGTTTCTATTAACAGAGTGGGGAGCCAAATGAAGACGAAGACCTACCAAAAACCCACCGCTAAGAACAATTTACTGCATTTCTCGAGTTTTCACTCACGACCACTCGGAGAGAATCTCCCATTTGGGCAATACTTACGTTTAAAACGTAATTGCAGCGAGCTCTCTGATTTCAAGAACCAGGCCCAAGAACTGACCGGAAGATTGTAGGAAAGGGGATACCCAAAAAGAATCCTCAAAACAAGCCGGAAGAGAGCGAGGAATCAAAACCGGGATGCCCTCCTGGAAGACATCCCCAAGGAACCAGCAGGAAACATACCATTAACATGTGTCACGACATACAACCCCATTTCCAATGCGGTTAGTCGTTCCATCAACAAACATTGGAAAATCCTCACCAGCAATAATCATGACTGGACAAAACCCTTGTTCTCCGATAAACGGGCGAGTAGCCTTAAGGATTCATTGGTCCATACAAGCCCCAGTAACCACAGACAGGAAGATGAACGCACAGTCCTGAATGCTTGGGGTCTTCCGCCTATCACGGGTCATTACCCGTGCGGGGGCTGCCGCATATGTCACCTCACATCTGCAACTAAGGTCCTGGATCTGGAGCAGGGAAAGCAATGGGTTCAACGAAAACACACAAATTGCAATTCGCAAAACGTGGTATAACTGATCACCTGCCCGTGCGGATCAAGATATGTGGGTATGACCTCATGAAAAGTGAAACAGCGCATTGGAGAACATCGTAGCAACATCAGATGTCAAAGGAACACCACCAAACTTACGGCGCATTACCTACAATTCAACCACACCCCAGATGATGTTCGATGGACTATAATAGAACAACTGGAGAATTACGCAGGGACGCAAGATCGCATGTTCGAGAAAGAACAACGGTGGATTTATCGGCTGTCTACACATCAAATAGGGTTGAATGATAATATTCCATGGGGCACAGTAATGCGACGATGAGGTTTTTTCCTCTGAGTTCCATAGGTATAAGGGTTTCTAATCCCACTGAGAAACCTATAATATGAAGTAAGCAACCGTTTAATAGGGTCCCTGCCACTGTTTTGCCCTATTTCCCATTTTCAGTGGGTAACTGTAATAATTAATTTAATATAACTAGATGCAAAATCACCAGACCCTGGTCCCGATGATATACAGTATGACCAGTCATTTTAGCCATACCCTTTCCAGTAAGCTCATGTGATTACATGCCTGTTCATAATAATAAAAAAAAGCCCCTGTCTTCTATATTCGTCCTCCAGAAAAGTCTTATCGTTTTAGAAACGATTATTTAATATATCCCGACTATTATTAGCAGAGGTATAATTTGCATTCAACCTCTGTGAGATTCGAACAACAGTTCGAACATTCTGCCCCTTTTTTGTGCACAGCGGCAATTTTAAATAAAGTTCTCCTTCAATCAGGGGGTTCCCCTTTAAGAGAATACGGCTAGAGCCGAATGACGTGAGGATAACGTGACCGCAAGGAAGCACTTCTGCTTCCGTGTTTTGCCTTCCGGCAACATTCGGGCCACGGACGTGCAGCAGATAGGTGTACAGGAGGGCAGTCCTCAGATTTTAAGTAAGTCGAGATTCCCAAATAACTACGTGGAGGTGTTATTATATACGCATGATTGTAAAAGTAAAACACACTTAGATCCAGAAAAGGCGCGTTTTTTCAACTGTCGCCTTAGATATCACCCGCAATTCCACGCAAGGCGCGGTTGTTTTAACTGACGCCGATTTGTTTGAAACGGGGCAATGTGAATAGGGTGGACAACAGAGTGGCTTTATGATTATAAGGGGCATAAATAGTACCCGGATGCTGTTACCTTTGGTTTATTCTGTTATTGCGGGTTATACGGAGGCATAATAGCAGAGAAAAGCATGATTGTGGGGAACGCCCATATTGTTATAATGTCAAACGTCTGGTTTGTGCCGTGTCAAATGGGACGACATGACCAGAACGTATCCCATAGAGATACTCGACTACAGGGGCTTTTTCAAATGCCATAATGCTTAACTGGGAAACTCTACAAATGCCGAGGGAGGGTTCCAGGCATTCTTTTCACTTCTTCTTTTCATTCTTTCTAAAAATGAAACGCTGTGTACATCAGGAAACATTTTCAGGATTATTGAACATAGCCATTGATGTAGTTTTTGGAGAGATTGTTTTTAACTTAAACCAACAATAATCCCACACAATTGCTTTGACACTGCTACAGAGATTATCCGGCATGAAGAATACCCCCGTCGTGAGCCCACAGAAGCGGGACATAATATGTCTACCGGTAAGATTTCCCGAGTAATCACAACATGTTTTCCATACTATGGTGGCCGCTCCATTTTTTGGATGCGGCAAATACTCCACGGAGTGTTTAGGGGCACGCACTGTTTAACCACACGAAACTAGTTGGCAGGCCCATAACTTTGAGAAGCACTGCCCTAGCGATCACTAGAACTAGTGCCAATTTGAATGCATGCTCAATCAACAACCTGTGCATGCTACACTGCGCAATTGTTTCAACTCACTATTGCTCCACAATTCATAATATACTGAATTCACATTGCCATAATATAGCACATTATGGTTTTTCCATGGTGGAGGGCGGTCAAGCGATAACCCACGAATGTTAGATTAAATGTGTGTCTGCATTTACCACGTGGGCAGCAATGGATTAATTATGATGTTGCTCTGTGCCGCATTTTTTGTTCTTTTTTATTTCTTCACAGGGTATTGGACGCTAGGAAAATCCAGGACTGTCCACGAAACCGTGAGTTTGGTACATTAGCAAATTCAGCACTGAGGTCAGGATATACCTTAGCGTGTGTATACTGCCCGGGGTATTTACTGGTCCTGATGAAAGCTCGGCTGAGCAAGCCAATTTGAGCAGAAACATGTCGACCAACAATTTTTTACACTAAGGACACTATTGGTTCAAACTTGTGACCTTTTGGCGTCCGTTTCACTTGTTTTTAAACTAACGCAATCTGGTCTCTCAATAAAAAGTTTTTTTTGTTTTAAAAAAAATCTTTTTATTGTTATAGCACAAGAGGAAAATATACATAGACATATCAGGTGTCAATAAATGAATTACAGCACAGTCGTGTACGGGCAAATTAGGGTTCGAAATAGTGTACCATCATAAGCAACAGAAAATCAAATGCAGCGTGAACCAAAAGCAAGCATTGGACAGCACCGACAGCCATCACCAATCAACAATACCCGCTCACCAGAAGTACAGGATATACGGAGCAAACATAGGACACCCGAATGCTCTGTAGGGAAAAAACAGGAGAATATGCACACAGCTCTTGTGAAGAAGGAAAAGGGGAAATAGAATGGTCATAGAAAATAACAAAGAAAAATAAAAAATCCCCCCCCCCCACCCTACACCCCTGCCGATGGCTACGACCTAACCCCACTAGCAGCGTGCCTGTCGCCCCCTAAACTACACCCCAAGGAAGGGAAAAAAGATGGAGGAGGAGAAAGTAACAAATCAATAGAAGCTCCCTGACTCCCATCCCCCGGCAACGAGCAAACACCCCGTACCGGAACGTTAAGCCAAATATAGCAAATCAAGAGATATTTCGTAGGGGAATGGCAAGCAAAAAAGGGGGACATCCCGCCCGATCCCCGGCACCACAGAAGTATCAAACCGTTCCGCATACAGCAGACAAAAAAGTCAAACACTCAGAACCACGTCTGGCTCTTGCTCCCATTGATGTAACCCAACAAAGACAGAAGAAACATTGCTTCAATGTCCAATCAAATTCAACTCAAACCCGCACGGTCCATCACGGAGACCCCTTCGAGTACTAAAGAGTTGTCGCGAATGTCACACGGAGCAATCTGGGGAATAATAAACAATTGACATACAATAATGCAAGTCATACAGTGCCACATGACGCCAGACGTAATACCATTATAAGCGTGTCCCACATTGTCACCGGCCAAGCAAGCACCAGAAAGCACCAAAGCACTCAGCCCTGGCCCGCACGATCAATTGAAGAGACAAAGTCCAGCTGGCCATCCGCCATCTTGGGTATTGCAGGAGACCAGGGCGACCAGGATAATCCGTTGGACCGCCCACAACAGCCGGTCGGGAACAACAATGTGAAGGCAAAGTCAATGTGAAAAAGCACCCTGCACGACTGTAAGTCCCCAATGCGTGATATCTGGCACAATAACACCAAGTCCGGGAGAAGAGGGAGAGGCATCCCATCAATCCACAGCTGGAATGGTGGCAGCAGTCGGAGCCGAGTCCCCACCCACGGTGCAGAGCCAAAACCTCGGGTCCCCTCCTTACCGGCAGCAAGCGGCCCAGAAGTGATTGCGTGATCCCGGTACTTCAGTGCCACCATGTCCGCTGGAGCAAGCAACATAGTCCGCCCGGGTGCAAGATGAGGTCCAGTGCCCCGCACACGAGAACAATCCCGCACAGCGTGTCCCGCAGCGTAAATCATGGCGTCTAATTTCCTCCCCAGGTCACGGGCGATGCAATCAAGGGCGACACGCAGGGCACCAAGCTCCGCCATAACATCCCCGATCCCCGGCGGTACCACGTAGCCATGAGCCGCAGCACTCCTCCTCACTGGTAGCTCCCCGATCAGCTGCGATTCAGCAGGCAGGACGTTACTCTCCAGGGAGCCCAACCGGTCACCATCACGTCGCCCGCATGAGTACTGTCGAGTTGTGACCAAAGGAGCAGTAGACTCCATGGCGCAGTATACATTAGCATGGAAGCAGACGCAGGACGGCTATCACACACCGGAGTTCTCAGTGCATCGGCCCAGCGCACCTGACGTCCAAAATGTCGCCCAAAACAACACCGGGAGGAAGAAGAAGGGTGTCCGAGCGGCACACGGGCAGGAAAGGATGAAATATGAGCACCTGGGTCTATGGTGTAACGTAAGCACTCGGACCGCCTGGTGAGCCGGATAGCTGCGGCGAAGGTGCTTTCAATTAAGGCGACTCGTTCCGACAGGCCGACTTCGCCCCGAAGCAGATGGCCACCGTGGCTGCGTCAGGGGACGGCCATCTCAGTCACCCAAAGCCCCGGTTCCATGTCCATTCAGGGCCGGAGATCGAGCGAGGACACTTCTCCAGTTCTACAGCTGGCAGAAAGCACGGGAGCACACCACCGGGGGCAGCGTCAGTTCCCCGTAGCAAAATTGTGGCACGGGTGCAGGATAGATTACAGGATAGGCGTGAAGGATGAGAAGATCGGCGGAGCTGAGATCCTAGGCGGCCATCACGGTCGCCTGCTTGGCTCCTCCTCAATAAAAAGTTTTTTGAGACACAGACTGATTTCTTTTAACATCACCAATTTTTGCACTATTCGCAACACAAAAACTAGCTCCGCTGTAACATCAGGCGTTGAAGCAAACTGGGCAGACATTCGGTCTACCCGGTGGGAACCCTACGATGAAGCATGTCACCGACCAGGTCGGTGAGTGGGGGTTCTTCATATTAAACAAGAAATTGTCCCCTCACTAACCCGCTCCCACCTTTGTTGCTTTCTTTTGTTGTTTTCTTTTGGGGAGTGTAACCTTCAACTTGTTTTGGATGCACACCCCTGATCACTCTTTTGTTGTTTCAATATAATTAGCAGGGGTTGAAGAGTGGTTCTTTACCCTATCCCTCTCTTTGTTTATGCATAGAAAAGGGACATTCATTACAGGACTACCACACAGGCAGCTGTACTGCATAACGAAATTTACCACATTGCGTTTAGGAGACAGGGGAAGCACCAGAAAATAGACGGCGGACACATGGAAATAATACTACACCAGCATTGATTAGCAGCACTGGTACCCGAGGAGGCGCAATGCCTGTTATGCGTGATTTTGCATTTCAGTGCAGTGATGCGGATCACCACACTGAAATGCGTAAGTCTAACACCAGATGTGTGGTATTTGGCAGGGCTGAATTAGGTGGCGTGGGTTTGGACAAGCTGTTCACACTAAGGCTTTGATGTTATGGGGTATAAAGGGGACGTTTGTTTATTTCTCTTTGTAAAAATAATGCAGGCTGTTTCTTTACCTTCTGGTACATTTCTGAGCAATTTGTAAGCTAAATTGTATTGTTGCATTGTGTGCGCATGCAGGGAAGAACAAGTGCCTGGCACACATGCAAAAAATCATCCTAAGTCTCAGTATTAACTTCCAAAATTTCTAAGCAGGAATTTCAATCCTAGAATGAGTTACCTGTTTGCTTTACAACAACAGTTAGTAAAACAAGTAAGTGCTTTGCGAGCTGGTATAAGTAGCAAAGGTTTTAAAGGGACTTGTTTTCGTACAAGGTATTCCTTTTCCCAGTTCACAGAAGGGATAAAAAACATCTCCAGATAATAATAGGGTTGACAGGATGGTGCGATAGCAGAATATTTATACGTGTGGATCTGGTGAGGACTGTGTGCAGCAAGTGCTTGATACGGTATTTCCATAAGAAAATACTATATATTTGTTTTGTTATCCTCCATTAGTTATTAGTAAGAAAGGAGGAAGAGAAGAGTTCACCGACAGCATTTGGTTAGTCTTAGGGAGACAAAGAATGCGTTGGTCTGTGGTAGATGTCGCCAGAAGTCATAGGTATAAGTACCAGGAGCTGCCATTGAAAGGAAGTGGAAATGCGCTTTAGATGTTGCTAGTATTGATGGCTCCTGTGCGGTTGCAGACTTCGCTGGACTGACAGTGGGTGAGGAAATGCTACATTGTGTCTGTAGGTTTAATTACATGAATTGCGCATTCTCTCTGGTGTTTGTCCTTGGGGCTACTTACTGACTGGTGCTACACATGGGATCAGGTTTGCCTTTGATAGGAGGTATGGTTTAGTGGGGTACATAGGGTAAATTAATGTTGGTGTGAGCAAACAAAAATCAGACCCTTTGTACATTTAATATTATTGTGTGCATCATGCAGAGGATGAAAAGTAGCAGGAAAAGCTTTGATGCTGTAGAGGCTAGCAGCAAGAACTGTTTTGGGGTGGTCAGTTGAAGAGATTGTTTAACATGTTTTAAACAACTACAGTGGCATTGGGAGGGCAGCAGCTGGAAGGCTCTGGCTCTGTCTTTACTGGTAGGCAGTGGTCATTAAGGGACCGGCCATCAGTCTTTCTATTGGTGGTGGACAGGGGAGCAGTGGGCGGTGGTCACGATTTCGCAGTGACATCTGAGGGGTGGTTTAAAGGCGGGAGGAAAAGCATAATTGCGGGTTTCGTAGGGTTGGGAGTAGAGTTAATGGATCCGTTAGTAGCAGGCACGAAGGCAGTGGTCTTTGTTTGGAGGGGGTTTCCTGAGGGGCTTCGCTTGAAGGTGGGTCATCAAGTAGGAGGATGTGTTTGGTGGGCCGGCTGGAGGCAGTGTTATGTAACTTTGCTGGAGGGCGCAGCAGCAGTATTTACTCATATATGTAAATCGCCCAATGAAAGGGCGGATGTGACCAATGGAGGAACCAGAATCCTTTTTTAGGTCTCGCCTGAGACAGCGCGCATGTGCTACTCTGCGAGGCTTCTAGTAAGGACTTTGAACTAGGAGCACACGCTTGTGCATGTGCTTTTTTTAAAATCACACACTATTGGCCTTTGCGTGCGTCTTTCTAAGAAACACAGCACGCAATTGGCCAAAGGCGGTTGCATGTCCCGCCTTCTCTCTCGCTTGGCCTAGGGAGCTCGGGAGTGAGCAGCAGCGCAGCCGGGGGCCAGCTGCATACCTTGCAGTGTGCGCGCACTGTGCTTGTTTAAATTAAACTATCATGACTTTTGACTGTCCAAATATATCGCCAGGGATACCTTTGAAGATGCGGGCACTGGGCAATCACCCACTTTGCTGATTCCTTGCAATATTTCTGCAGAGATGTAAGTATTAACGAATTACAGAAGAAACGTGCAGCCAGTATCGAAGCTGTATCCGAAAGCACTGTTAGAAACTGGCTCCGCAGTAATAGAACATTGGGCCGAACGTTCTAAGGAGCAATACCAAGTGGTGATATGGAAACGGGTAGAAGAACAAAAGGAGAGTACATAACAATTGGAAGGTATAACAAACCGATATATTTTCCAAGAACGATGGCAACCCTAACTTGTCCGTAAACTGGTGGCCTGAGTCAGTGACTAATGGTTGGCTTTGTGCGTCACAGGTCCTCCCTTTCAGGGTCACCCACTGTGCATCTCACCACCGCGATCCCCTCGGGCCGGGCAGCCCTCCTGCACACAACTGCGCACTTTATTCCTGTTGAGAGAGCAGGGCATCTGTGACACCATCTATGTGAGGTGACGGGGTTTTCGAGAGGACACGAAAGGCCTGATTCCAGCCCAGGGCTGGAGTAATTGGTGCACTGGTCCCTGGAGCAGTCACTGGAGCGCACGCTGTCTCTCAGCTGGCACGCAGGGGGAGAGCGCTAAGGTGTGTAATCCTCCTGACGTCGCGTGTGAGCGTGGCGTCACCAGCAGTATTGAGATGCGTGCTCGCCTGCATATGCCTATTAATTTGTGCGACATAAGTTCACGAGGAACCTGCACAATGTTTGTGTACGTGTGTAGTTCCAGGTTTTTTCTTTGTATGTCTATGCCTGCAGGTATACGCATACATATGTAAATATGTTCTTGCAGGTGTTTTAAGGGGGTGACATGACTTCATATCACAAGGGCAGGCAGTTTGCAGTTCTGGGCTGCCATTGAGTAAAGTGTATATTGGGAGTTGTAGTCATGCTTCCTGCCATCTAGAGCAGGGGTCTTCAAACTGTGGGGCGCGACCTGTGGAGTGATGGAAAGGGGGTCGCGCATTCCCGATCACACTTCTGCCCGGGCCCATCTGACTACAGGGATTCAGCCCCCCTTCTCCCCCGTAGTGTGTCTCAGCTCGAGCTGCTGTGAGCTCCGCTGGCTGTGTCTGCAGTCTTATCTCCAGCACAGCCCGGCACCCCTGAGTTTTTCACAGGTCGTTAACGACCATTTGCATATTTACATACCTTTTGAAAACTGGTTACTGAGGCTTACTTTTTTTTTATAGTTCCAGTACCCCCTGGGCCCCAACTCAGCCTGTTCCTTACATTTGTATTTTACATTTACTGCAATAGTGTGAGAATGCATTTCAGGAAAAGAAATAAAAAGTAGGGTTGCCAGAAGAAAAAAAAAATACCAGCCATTTCTCTTGTAACACACTGTTTGCTACCTCTCACATTTTGTTTGCTTTATATACTTGCACAAGTGCCACCATTGCCTACGTAACGTTTGTTCTTGTGTTTGAGTGTCTGCCATTTATTGCAGTATTATACCTCTACTTGTACTTTGTACGCTTTTGTAACCTGCACACATATCACTTTTTCCTCCTGTAATGTACCGTTTGCTACCTCTTGTATTTTGGTTGCTCACTATTGTCACTTTTGCCTCATGTAACTTAACGTTTGCTTTTGTAATTTGTGCACTTGTAATTTTCTCCTCATGTAACATTACTGTTCCTATTGTGAAGCACTCCGACACCTTCAGGTAAAGTCCGCGCTATATAAAAACGCATAAATAAATACGTTCGTAATGTGACTTTTCTGTCTTTGTTCCCTTTAATTATCAGTCATGGATCATTGAGGCAGCCCTAGAACACAATTAAAAGTGCTTTCTATTTAGATTTGCTGTTCCAAGTATGCACAGATGAGTGCTGAAATATACAGCTTTAGGTGACTGCTTATTTTTGTACCGTCTGGGACATCAAAATAATGAGCAGGCAACCCTAACCATAGGACTGGAAGTATGTTGCAAGATCAGCATATTATTTATTTTCTCCACCCTCGATCCCTGATTAATGTCATAATAGCAATAGATTAACTTATAACTTAAACCCTACGCCGCCGTCAATATGTTGAGTTACTTCAAGTGTCTGGGAATGCACCCTGCATTCAGAGAACTCATTTCTCATTCTCACACTTCACTTTCATGCTCACCCTGCACTCACAGCGATCACAATGCACTCATACTGATCACCATGCACTAACATCATTCACCCTCTCACCCTGCACTCACAGTGATCACTCTGCAATCACAATGCACTTGCGTTGTTCACCCTGTACCTCAGCCTGCAGTCACACTACTCATCTGCACTCATGTGACACCTCATTCACCTGCCCACTCACTGCTCAATTTGCAACTCGCTCAAACAAGTCCATCATTAACCATGCATTCATTCATCCCACTCTGCACTTATATCCACACCCAAATTCATATGGCCACCTCACTCACCCTGCAGTCACTCCTCTTTCCCTACTCTCATACTGTTGCATCGCTCACCGTGCACTCACATGGGCACTCTTCTCATCCACAGAGTGCAGAGGGTTAATGTGCTTGCTACAAAGAATATGTACTATGCAGATCACAGAACTGAGTGTGAGTAAACTATGCGTAGCACTATAAAAAAAAATGTTTGTCAGAAAGATGCTACAGAGGGATGAGGTGCATTGTTGGTGCCACTGCAAATTTAACCACCCACCCATTGCCTTGCCTGTGCGGCCAATGACAATACCTATGCAACTACCAACCATAACACTGTACACGTGTGACTATTTCAAACCCCCAAAGCTATAAGAATGGCATGGATGTCAGGAGTTTATCGTTTTTAATGTATATTGAATTAATAAACAGCTGTTCTGCTCATCTCTAAATTACATAGACAGAGCCACCATGTGACAGACGGTCATAGTGCCTGTGTGCACAATTAGGTGCCAGTGCGGAGCACCGGAAACCACCTGCTCTAATTAAGCACTGGTGCTGAGGTAACAGGGGATAGGGACATTAGTTCAAGAAGGTGTGAAAGAACAAAGTAGAGATGTGAAAGATGAATAGGGAGACTGGAGAGGTGTAAGATACAAATAGACAACAATTTGAATGGAGAGACTTGAGGTGAATGAGAAGTGCAGATGGGCACGGGAGGTGACGGGGCCAGAGAGGCCATGAGATAAATGCGAGAAACTGTTAGAGATGAGGGCAGTGAAAAGACAGAATGGCAAGAGGTGATTAAGGGTGAAGTGAGAAGTTGAATGGGGAGAGTTCAGAAGTTGTAAAAAGGGGTGAAATAAAATGCCGGCAATATGAGAGAGGGATACGGGGTTGGGAGAGGAGAGAGGAATGGAAGGGAGGGGGGTGAGAGGAAAGCGGCATGGGTAAATTGCTTAACTCTGCACAAGACCGCCAGGGTTTTAGGGACCCCTGCTGCTCCCGGCCAGGGCCAGGTGAGCTTCTAATGTGGAAGCACGTATTCCTGCGGAGTGGAAGGCTCATCACAAAGGTTGACAAGACATCTTTCTGATGTATTTTGGTTATAAACTGGTACTGATGGGGTGAAATCTTTCCTCTGTGTTATTGTGTGCAAAAAAAGTCAAAATAATGAAGCTATTCTATCCCAAAATAACGTGGCATCACATAACATTATTTACATATTCCTCTCACACAATTTAGTCAAGCCTTTCGTGTAATTTGGTCCTCACCTGCCTCGTAATTCCAGAAGCCCTGCCTACAGGTTTAGAAATGTTTGTCAGGAGGGGGTCCTTACAACTGAAAATGTTGACAGGGGGGTCTCGGCACCCAAAAGTTTGAAGACCTCTGATCTAGAGGAACATGTGATGACTGGTTAAAAAAGATATAAAGTGCAATTTTGGATAAGTGACTATTTGGTCACCATATGTGAGAGTGCAAGTGTTCATTTGTTCATGCAGGTGCACGTGGGTGCAGTTGTTTGCATGTTTGTGCTGGTTGACATGGCGCTGAAGGTTGGTATGTCTTTGCAGGTGGCTATTAATATGTGCTGCAAGCATTGGCATAGCCAAAAGGTCTTGCCTTTGGGACCTGCTGCATAACTAAATACTTATAAGGTCCCAAAGGCGAGACCTATTGGCTATGCCAATGCTTGTTTATGGCTGGGGTGAGCCCCTGCAGTATTGCGAGTCGCTGGCCTGAGGGGCAATTACTAACTCGGAGAAGGGTGGCCCCCTCAAGTTCCTTACGCCACTGCTGAACAACCCCCCCCCGCAGATTTTGATAAACAGCAGCAGCCCCAACTTTCTATCCGCCCTGTTCAAGGCTCGTCTCTTCCAGAAAATGTCTTGGCTGGTCTACCTGTACTCATTTACTGGCCTGTACGTGCCGATGAAACCTCTCTATGGTGCTCAGACGCGAGTAAGAGAGTAAAGAGTAAGTAATAAAAAAAAAAGTTGTTCGCAAGTTCTTGGCTGTTGCCGGTTGCCGGTTGCCTAACCTGTTTTCCCCCTCATGCTTGCTGGCTGGTTTAGCTGTCTATGCCGTAACGCCGAATGACTTAATATCTCCCCATTATGATTTGGAGTGGGTTTCAATGTGACTTATCCGGCGATTGAACGATTGTGCTTGTTATGCTTTCGTCAGGTACAGCTCCTTCCTTTCACCTGTCCTGCCAAGCCACGACGTCAGAGTTGTGCTTTGACCTTTCAGTATCGCGCGTTTGGATTGGTTGTGGTAGGCTGGTCCAAGTGTGGCAGCCAATGGCTTGTTTCCTGGCGTCCGGATCCAGGATGGCGGCGCCGGAGCCCGGGCCCTGTGGGTGAAGAGGAACCGGCGAAGGGGGGCAGCAGCGGGGCTCCCGTAGCTGCCGGCCCGGGCTCCGCAACATGGCAGCCGACAGCAGTAGGCAGTTTTGGAAGCGGAGCGCCAAGCTGCCCGGGAGGTGAGAGAGGCCGCGCGATGGGGGCCTAGAGTGAGAAATAGGACGAGAGGGGTCGGAAGGGAGAGGCTCAGAGTTTTTTTTTAGTGGCGAAGGTGACACCGACGATAAATTTCCAGTGTGTTGTATGGTTTCGGTAAGAGATCCTGGATCGTAAGCTTTGTGTTATCTTCTGGAAGAGGGAAACTAACTAACTCATTTTAGGGGTGCTGGACACCGGAAATGATTCTTAAGTTGGTGGGGGAATGACGTATCATGTATCGAGAGACAATATTGAGGAACACTTGGTGGTGGGTAGGGTTACACATTGGGGCTACTATTATATAGGCACGGCCAAGCTAATTATGCGACAGGGGAGGACCCCATTATGTGTCGGGGTTGACAAGAACATGCAAATTATTTGGTGTAATGTGGCACCATTTGTGACAGAATCACTACATTATTTTGTCTTTTAAAAAAAAATATACATGTTACCGCTGTCGGGGTAAAGGTTTATTCTCATTAGTAACAGCATAACGCCAGGATGCAGCAATAGGCAATTGAAAGGTTGATCAGTTGACTTTTGTGAAGGACCTTCCACCGTGCAACAACACTTGTACTGCATTTTTAGTAACTTTTGATCAGTTTGATCTAGAAACATTTTTTGGGGTCAAATATGCAAATTTTGCTAAAGATGATAGATTACTTGGCCTATCCATAATAATGCGGAAAACATAGAGTCCAGAGAATCGCAGCATTCAATTGGTCCTGTGCATAGGTATAAGGGCAGGAAGTACTGGGTATTTCTTTTATTTCGTTTTTTTGCATCGCTGGAAAAGGAGGCGGTCCATTGGTTCTAGCAGCTATTTTTGAGCTGGATCTGTTCTGACCTCCGTGAAATGTGCTTGCTTTCTCCCGTTGCACTTTGTGCTGGGGGACAAACAGCGACGCCTGCGCTTTTCCTGCCCTGTTTTCAGAACAGCAATCGGCAGAGGTGACTGTGAGGTCTCCTACGTTCCGCTGATACACTGCACATGGCTCACCTAAAGAGCCACTAATACTCCTTTTTTCACCCTTCGACTCTCTTCCTGGCTGGAGCTTGTGCTTTTTTTATTCTTTTTTATTGAGTTTTATCAGATTCACAGATCTTAAGAAGTTGTTGGTACACCAGTGTTAACATCAATTAAGCAAGATCTCACGTGTATACAATCACATGTCTGTACTTATAATACATATAGAACAACTTTACTTTAAATCATCGAAACCACCTTTACCTTTTTGTAGCATCCTGACATTCACTTGTTCATTTCTTCACTACACTTTAAATAGGTCCATTACATTAACTAATCTGCCGTGACAATGTCCAGTGTATTGTACTTTACATCCTGGTGAACGGTGTTCCGTCCGTCCAGTGTGGCCAATTCTTACCCGGTTGCACATCCACCTTCACGTTATTTTAGCTTCCGTTTATGCCTTTATCACTACGAACATTCACCCCACCTGCTCCCAACCAAGTCAAAAAGGGACCCCATCTGTCTTTTGGCCTGGATCAACTTGGCATTAGCTCCCAATAATTTGACAGTTGGTCTTTGAAGTATGTGACTGTACCCATCCATTCAGCTATAGTTAGAGGGGTCTGCTTTTTCCAATGTATTGCCACATGCCTTTTTTAGGTCTCACCTGACCCAGCGCATGCGTAGGTCTGGCGAGACCTTAAGTAAGGGCTTAAGAAAATGCTACAATGGCCGGCCTACAGCTTGCGTACATGTGCCTGGGCACGCGTTTTCGAGCTGAGGCGCCATATACGCATTGCTGTCCGCGCTTGATCGTGATCACTTTCACATTTGCGGCCGCTTTGAAGTCTGCGAGCGCCACCCCGTTTCTTCTTGTGTGTTGAGCCATCCCTTCACACTCATCTCACCGCTGCTTGGCTCGCAGGATAGTTTCCTACTGCAGAGGTGCGTGCCAAGCCTTGTTGGTGTTTATATCGGCACTGGAGCATGCTGGCACCAACCTCACACAATGGATCACCCTCAGCGCAGACGAACTAGCACCCTTGAAAAACCATCAAATCAAGCAAGGTAGCAAAAAAGCCCCCTGGTTCAACGATGACCTTAAGAAATCCAAGAAGCTCTGTCGTACCCTCGAGAAAGCCTGGAGAAAAAACCCAACCACTGACAACATGACCACCTTCAAGAACGCCACCCGCAAACACCACCAACTGATCCGATCCACCAAAAAACAGCATTCAAAGATCGACTTGACAACAACGCCCAAAACAGCAAGGAACTATTCAACATCGTAAAGGAATTTACCAACCCCACCGCCGGCACCAACGACATCACTCCCTCCCAAGACCTCTGCGACTCCTTCTCCTCATTCTTCCACAACAAAATCGCCGACATACATAACAGCTTTGAAAACTAGTCCGAAGACCAGTCCACTCCACCCACCTCCGAACCAAAACAGCACTCTAACAACCTTTGCGCCTGGAACCCAATCACTACTGAAGACACCATCCGCCTAATGAACTCCATCCACTCAGGATCGCCAACCGACCCATGTCCCCACCACATTTTCAACAAAGCAGACTTCATCATCGCACCCCATCTCCGCGATGTCATCAACTGTTCTTTCGACTCCGCTACCTTCCCGGAAAGCTGGAAACATGCCGAACTCAACGCCCTTCTGAAGAAACCCACAGCAGACCCCTCTGAACTTAAGAACTACCGCCCCATCTCGCTCCTCCTTTCCCTGCCAAAGTCATTGAGAAAGCCGTCAACAGTCAGCTCGCCGCCTTCCTTGAATCCAACAAATCCCTCGACCCCTCACAGTCCGGCTTCCGAGCCAAACACAGCACCGAAACCGGCCTCATCGCAGCTACAGATGACATCCGAACGCTACTGGACAACGGAGAAACAGCTGCCCTCATACTACTTGACCTCTCCGTCGCCTTCGACACTGTCTGTCATAACACTCTCATACAACGCCTCAGCAACGTCAGAATACAAGGAAAAGCATTGGACTGGATCATCTCGGTCCTCGCTGGAAGAACCCAGAGAGTCCGCCTCCCCCCTTTCAAATCAGAGGCCACCAAAGTCATCTGCGGCGTACCACAAGGATCATCACTCAGTCCTACCCTCTTCAACGTATACATGAGTCCCCTTGCATCCATCGCACGCCAACACAACCTCAACATCATCTCCTACGCAGACGACACCCAGCTGATCCTCTCCCTCACCAAAGACCCAAACCCACCAAAACCAACTTACACGAAGGTATGAAAGATGTAGCCGAGTCGATGAAGAACAGCCGTCTAAAACTGAGCTCGGACAAAACGGAAGTCCTCATCTTAGGTTCATCCCCCTCCGCCTAGGACGACTCATGGTGGCCACCGGCCCTAGGAAACACCCACACCTACGGATCACGCACGTAACCTGGGCTTCATCCTAGACTCCTCCCTCTCGATGACCAGACAAGTCAACGCCGTCTCATCATCATGCTTCAACTTCCTACGCATGCTCAAAAAAATCTTCCGTTGGATCCCCACCGAAACAAGAAAGACAGTCACCCACGCACTGGTCACAAGCCGACTGGATTACGGAAACACCCTCTACGCCGGAACTACAGCCAAACTACAGAAAAAACTCCAACGCATCCAAAACGCCTCAGCCAGACTCATACTGGACATCCCCCGTCAAGCTCACATTTCCGGTCACCTGAAAGACCTCCACTGGCTCCCAGTCAACAAGAGAATAACGTTCCGTCTCCTCACCCACGCACACAAGGCCCTCTACGACCTAGGACCCGAATGCCTCAACACGCGACTGTCCTTCTACACCCCCACCCGCCAACTACGATCGTCCAATCAAGCCCTCGCCGCAATTCCGTGCATCCATAGATCCACCATGGGGGGAAGATCCTTCTCCTACTTAGCGGCCAAAACATGGAATTCTCTCCCCACCCACCTCCGCCTTACACAGAACCACCTCTCCTTCAGAAAGCAACTAAAAACTTGGATATTCGATAAATAAAACACCCACCCTCCCTCAAGCGCCTTGAGACCCTCTGGGTGAGTAGTGCGCTATACAAATTTCTGAACTTGAACTTGAACCTGGCACATTGTTTTGAAAATGGCTGTACTGTTTACTGCAAAGTAATAGTGTTTTTGTTTGCAAGCAAGGTTGTTGGGAAGCAACCTTTTTGTTGTGTTTACATTGGAACCGGAGCGTGTTGGCACATTATTTTGAGAATTCTTTTCCCGTTTGCTGCAGTTTAATAGTGTTTTCTTTTTAGATTATATCTGAAAAGTAGCGTGTCTATGAAATGCTTTCCTGAAAGATGCAGGTTGTTTAAGCTATGTGTTTATCTACAGTTTAAGCAGTATCACATCTACAAAAGAAAACACCACCTCCACAAGGCGCATTTACATTTGCAATTTGCAATTCGGAGCGCATCGCATTACTGACAGCTTTCTGTCATTTTCAAACTTACTGCCCACTGAAGTTTGTTCCTGCAGTATTCCCAATTAGAGGCTTGTTTTGAAAAGAAAAGGGGGATAAACAGCTAGATTTAATTTAGATTATAAAAAGTAGACTATGCATCACAACAAATCATCAAGGTGTTTATGCTGCGTAATTTTTTTTCACCGACATAACACAGCAATCAGATATTTCCATCTGTGCAGCAATATTCGACCAAAGGCGTCCAGCATGTTATAGTGAACAGGGTTGAACCCAAATAAAGTCACTGGGACCTGGATAGATAAATGTTATAGAAAAAGGGGTCCCGGACTAGAAGGAACAAGATATAGAAAATAGGAGAATTTGAAACACAGATTTAGAAAAGGAGACAAATTAAAAGTACCATGTTTTTATTCACAAATGTACTTATAGAAACCTTATCACAGGTTATACGATGCGTATCCCAATTTTTTTTTTTACTGTTTCAAATTATTTTATTGCCCACATACGATGAAGAATGAGGGAGGGGGAAGTGCCGTGAGGGGGTTTTGGTGAGAAAAAAGGTTGAGTGTAACACAGTTTACATTTGTCAAACAAATAAATCCAATAATCAATACTTTTATATACAATCCTGAGATGGTCCCATGAAATCGGGGCCACATGAAAGATTAGCACACGTCGTTACAAATCATATAAACCAAACACCCGATAAGCTGTACAGACCTTGCTGGCGATGGGAGTTGGTATGGTAGGCGAAAACAGTCCACGTTTCGACCCTTTGACATGTAGGGATGATTGCCCTTACAGCGCGGGTCTTCTTCAGGACAGGGGGCAGTGGGCTGACCTCCTAGGGTTAAAAAGAATGGAAAAACGAATCAAAATCGTGGGCCTACAAAAGATCCCTACCTAGCCACAGCAGGAGGAGCCTGCTTGGACAAGTCGTTAAAAGCATACACATAGCGAGGACTAAAGAACCACAGGGGTTCGTAAAGATATTTTAAGGAAAAAGGGCATAATTGGCATATTCAGCCAGATTCCTCGTGGACTCAGATGGGGTGTTAATAAACTTCAAAAATAAAGATAAAAGATTACCTTCAAGGTGAACGTGGTCAACGGGCGTGCCAGAGACCACCGCGGTCTGATCCACAGGACCTCGTTGTAATCTAGGGGCCCGAACGAATATAGACTTAGACTTGAATTACGAGGAGTTAGGGAGCGAACAAAACGCAAAGGGATATGTCATGCATAAATTATGTTCATGGTCGATTGTTGAGGACTTGAGGATACCAATATCTGGAAGTAAGGGGAGAGGGAAAAAGGGACTGATTTGTAATCCTGTACATATCGATCTTCACAAATTAAAATAAATAAATAAAAAGGGGGATCTTCAAAAATTGAAAAAAAGGGGGGGGGGCAAACTACAACTCATTACAGACTCACCTATTCAGTTGGTAATGAATCACGGAGAAGTCGCGCAGGGCAATCAAGAGGCAGTCAAGGCTCGCGTTACCGTAAACCAATATCTGGAAGTGAGGGGAGAGGGAAAGGGACTTATTCCAATCCGGTACATATCGATCTCCAAAAATATTGAAAGATATTGAAAAAAGGGGTTGGAGGGGCCGAACTACAAATCGTTGAAGACTCACCAATTAAGTTGTTATTAGAGCAAGGAGAAATCACGCTGGGGAATCTGGAGGCAGTAAATGCTTGTGTTCCCGTAACCAGGAAGTTGGGAGAGGAGGCGTGGTCACGCATTTACCGCGTTGTGAAAAAGGTGAAGAAAGACTATGCGCCTGTATCCTCGTTCAGTTGCCAAGTAACCAGGGCAAACACTTGAGGAGAAATTGTATTGAGAACAAATGGTCCATTGCCATTGAGGGTGCGATATGCGCTGCGTTGTTATACAGTCCTAAAGGGAAAGAGCCAGTGGGAACCATAAAATTCGTGACATGACAGCGCTCAATTGAAAACTTGTGCATGTACCTACCTAGCATGGTGGTAAAACACACAACGTAATTATAGCAGTGATGGTAGGTGCTAAGCAGTAGTAAGGAACTTGATCGGAACTTGTGGTCTCACCCCTGAGGCGGAAAGCCGGGGGCTCATTATTGTCTTTTAAAAGTGTGCATTATTTTTCTGTTGTGGCATTTCGTTTAAAACTTTGGAGCATCTTTTAAATATAGCGAGCCTTACTTGCTGAAATCGCCGCTTCCCCACGTTGTCCTCAGCGCAGCAGACTACGTGCTGACGCCGGGGAGTACAGGGTGAGCAGCTGCCATATTGGGGGAAGGAAGGGTGGCGTTTCAGTAGCTGGCCGCCTCCCAGACTATATAAACACTGCTATTGCGCGAGCGCGCTGACTTAACTTGTGGTCTCACCCTGAGGCGGAAAGCCGGGGGCTCATTATTGTCTTTTAAAAGTGTGCATTATTTTTCTGTTGTGGCATTTCGTTTAAAACTTTGGAGCATCTTTTAAATATAGCGAGCCTTACTTGCTGAAATCGCCGCTTCCCCACGTTGTCCTCAGCGCAGCAGACTACGTGCTGATGCCGGGGAGTATAGGGTGAGCAGCCGCCATATTGGGGGAAGGAAGGGTGGCGTTCCAGTAGCTGGCCGCCTCCCACCCTCCTCAGCACTGGATAAAAGGGGAATGTCATCTCGTCAGCGCAGCGGGCGCGCCAAAGGCAAGCCCGTCTGCGCCGGATCCGCGCCCAGCGCCAGAACCCCTGTTTCAGTTGTAACAGAACGGATTAGATACACTTCGGCTGAGATTATGCAGCTGAAACCACCCCATAACTCGGCCTGTTCGCAACACTCCCCCGAAACTATTTCTGGGGTTACCACTGTATGTTGTCCGAACTGTAAGTCTCCTCTTCCATTCACTAATACTAAGGGCACTTTCTCAGATGTTCATACCTTCAAACCTGAGAATATTATAGTTTCACTTATCAATGTATGCTCTCTTGCCAGGCATAGGCAGGAGATTGGTGACCTAATTTTGGATAGGAAAATAGATGTCCTTTTCATCACAGAGACGTGGATGGATGAAGCGTCCGATCCCGATCTATTGGTAGCAGTGCCACAGGGCTTCACTGCATATCGGCTAGATAGACAGGGGAAAAAAGGGGGGGGCTTGGCAATTATTACCCGGAATATCTATCCGGTTAGAATATGTCCTATATCTACATCAACTTGTGAAGCCCTACACTTTGCCATTAAATTCACTGCCTCATACAATCTTAAAGGAGTACTCATCTACAGACCCCCTGGTGCACGATCTGAATTCCTGTCCTCCTTTGTGTCGCTTATAGAACCTATGGCAATTGATGACACCTTTATGGTCCTGGGAGATTTAAACTTCCACTTGGAAAAAATGGAAGATGCTGAAACCTTATCCCTATTGGCCGATTGTGAAATGTTGGGTTTAACTCCGTTCATAAATGCACCTACTCATGAGGCCGGACACATATTAGATGGCATTTTTTCTAACATCAAAGAACTAATAATACGCGAAATACTGCCCCTCACTTGGTCCGATCATTATGCCATCTTGTGTCATATTCCTATTATCCAGGCTCCTATTTCTAAAGGGGTCCCTCTAACTCAAGAACTTTTTAGAGTCTGGAAGGACATTGATAACGGGGCCTTCAGAGCGTGGCTAACTAAATCCCGTCCCACTATTTCGGCAGACCCTAACACAGCGGTGGATCAGTTTTTCGCCTGGTTGGGCAGTGCGGTGGAGGCACTTGTGCCGATTTAAATCTATCTCCAAAAATAGGAAAATGCCCTCTGCCCCATGGTTCTCAGAAACGCTAAGAAAGCATAAACAGGTCTGTAGGAACCGCAAAATAAATTGGTGAAAGGCCTACGATAGTAAGTGTAAACTGGTATATAAAGAGACATTGGCTCTCTATAAAAAAAATGATCCATGAGGCAAAAAAGAAATATTTTGGGGAACAAATTGATAATGCCAAAAATTCAAGCAGACAATTATGAGGTGGTAAAATCACTGGCTGGGAAATCACCAGACCTGGGCCCACCTCTTTCACAGGAGTTTTGTGACGCACTGGCGAACTTCTTTTTTTCGAAAGTAAACGACATCTATTCGGAGTTTTCAGTGATGGATAACCCCACAAAAGTCGGATCCACCTTTCCAAGTAAACACAGTGATTGTTCACTTGCTCAATTTAGAGAGATAAAGGAGGATCAAATAGTTGACATCATCAGACTTATAAAAACGGGCTCAGCCCTAGACCCTTTTTCCTCCTAAAATCTTTCCCCCAGTAACTGATTTAATCAGTGAAGTCATCACACAAGTCTGCAATGGGATGTTTGAATCAGGGGTTTTCCCGGGTAAGCTATAGAACACACTACTAAAACCGCTCCTTAAAAAGCCCGGTCTAGACAAGAATATGCTGAAAAACTATAGACCTATTGCCAGTCTGCCTTTTTTAGCCAAAGTAGCGGAGAGAGTAATGAACAATCAACTGTCAGAGTATATTGAACAAAACTCACTACTCGACGACTCTCAGTTCGGGTTTCGGAAAATGCATGGGACCGAGACCGCACTTATTAAAGCCGCTGATGACATCAGGACTATTAGAGACCAAGGGTGTACAGCGATATTGGTCCTGCTGGATTTATCTGCGGCCTTCGACACGGTCAATCATTCCATCTTGATTGGCCGTGTCGGAAGGCTGGGCATCCATTCTATGGCTAGGGCTTTGCTTGCCTCTTTTTTTGTCTGGTAGAACGCAGGCCGTAACACTGGGATCGTTTAAATCGGCCGATTTGGCTCTCCCGTGTGGTGTTCCCCAAGGCTCATCCCTAAGTCCGACACTTTTTAATATCTATGTGTCGGACTTAGCCAGGGTTATTAAAAACTACCGGATGAGCCTTACCACATACGCCGACGACACCCAGTTGGTGCTTGCTATCAATAATGATGGAGAAAAGGAGGCGGCTCGGTTTCAAGAGGGCATGTTGGCAATTAAGGAGTGGATGGCCAGGAATTGCTTAAGGCTCAACTCAGAAAAGACCGAGGTGATTATCTTTGGAAGGTTGTCTCCTCTATGGTCTTCAGTTTGGTGGCCTCCATCACTTGGAGCCTTGCCAACCCCCGTTCAGAAGGTTAGGAACCTAGGAATAATCTTCGACGAAAAACTGAATTTCGTAAACCATGCTAATCAGATAGCATCCTCAGCATTCCTTAAACTTAGGCTTTTAAGGAAAATTTTACCATTTCTTCCAGAGAATGCTGGGAAAACGGTGGTCAGCTCCCTGGTACTCTCATCCCTGGATTACTGCAATGGTTTATTTGCAAATGCTCAATCGCGGGTGGTTGCCAAATCACAACTAATTCAAAATGCAGCAGCAAGGCTGCTCTCAGGCAGTCCCAAATTCAAACCGATTAAGCAAGTAATCAGGAATTATCACTGGCTAACGGTTAAAAATCGGATCAGATTTAAAACCTTATGCCTTACTTTTAAAGCGCTACATCGTCTGGGGCCGGAGTTTCTTAAACAGAAGCTCACCCTCTATCGCCCTACCAGACCACTTAGATCCGAATATTCGCACCAATTAACGGTGCCACGGACTAGGACCGTTACATGGGGAGACAGATGCTTTACAAACAAAGCAGCCAGACTCTGGAATACTCTTCCGATGGCGATTAGATCTACCCCTTCACTGTTTCAATTTAGAAAACTGTTGAAGACCTGGCTGTTCGACCAATGATCCCCTTCCCACTTTCACACTCTTGGATTCTGATAATGTTCCCACTGAGACAACAAGTTGAGCCATAGTGCCAAGACACCCACGGGTAGAAGTCGCGCTTTATAAATTTTAAAAATAAATAAATAAATAAATTTATAACAGGAATCCAAAGATCAACAATTGCTTGGCGCATGCAGTAAGACAAAAGTGCGTGTACCTGCCCAACATGGTGGTAAGACGCACGTCATCACAAAGTGTGTGCATGTCAGTAGTGGCAGGTGCTACAGTGTAGTATAATGATTCGTTTAGATGGACTGGAGTGTGATGGATACAACCTGTGATTGTGTACCTACCCCACATGGTGGTAAAACACACGCCATTATTGATAATCAACCAGTTGGGTAAAATTGCGTGTATGTACCTACCCAACATGGTGGTAAAACACACAACATCATAAATTATAGTAGTAGTGGTAAAAGCCAGAAAGAAGTCATAGGAAAAAGGTTTACAGATTAGCACGTTGTGCAAAACTGCTCTCAGACTCATTTAGACCATTTTGCACAGAGTCAAAGGAATCTATCCATTTGAGTTCCCTGGTATTGAGAATGGGAGCTATATTGCCTCCCCTGGGGCCCAGTTTTACATGTTCAAGTACAATCCACTTGAGACTTTCAGGTTGGTGATTCTCTTTTATACAGTGCTCAACCATGGGAGCCCCCATGACTTTGCACCTGATGCGGCTGCAATGTTGTAGAAAACGCATTTTGGCACGCTGTTGCGTTTGGCCAACGTATATTAAATCACACGGGCAAATGATACAATACACCACATCCGTGGTGTTGCAGTTAGTATGTGATTTCAAACTGATGCGGTGATGCTTGAAGAGAAATTCCTTCGTTTGAATAGCCGATGGACAGGCTTTACAATTGCCACATCTGTAATGACCCACAATTGGTGGAAGGCTCCAAAGTGAAGCAAGGGTAGATACAGTTGTATCCAAGAATGAACATACCACATAGTCACAAATGTTTTTGGCCTTTTTGAAGGAGTGCAAAGGTAAGCTGTTACTGTCTAGGTCATCCGAAATCATGCTCCAATGCTTGTTTATAACTTTTTTGATTGCATTGCTTATCGTGGAGAAAGTGGTAACGCATATAAGCCGTTTCTCCACATCGTTGGTTCGTTCGCTTGGTTGAAGCAGAGATTCCCGTGGATTAAACCACGCTCTTTTTCTAGCCTTTTTGGTTAAACGCTTGGGGTAGCCCCGTTCAATAAGGCGGTCCATTAGATTCTCAGATTGCTCCATATAGTCATCCTTCTTACTGCAATTACGGCGAATCCTCAGGAACTGGCCAAAAGGCAGGGTGTCCCTGAGGCCTCTCGGATGGTGACTAGAGTATTGGAGTAATGAGTTCCGCTCAGCTGGTTTTCTGAAGAGAGTAGTATGCAGTACTTCATCTTCAGCGATGATGGAAAGATCAAGGAAGTCTATTTTGTTCTTGTCAAATTTGATGGTAAATTGGATATCCTGAGATTTCATGTTGAGCCAGGTGTAAAATTCCATTATTTCAGTTTCTGTGCCCGTCCAAACAAAGAGGATATCATCAATATACCGCATCCACAGTTGTAGGTGTGACCTGAAGGGATTAGAGTCATTGAGAATAAAGGTGTTTTCAAATGTTGACAGAAAAATGATAGCCAGATCAGGGGCGTAGGCAGCCCCCATTGCTACTCCCTTAGTCTGTAGGTAGAAACAGTTTTGAAATACAAAAACGTTCCTCATCATTGCGATTTTGAGAAACAGGATGATAAATGAGGTAGGGTGAGCGAACGTCTGAGAGCGTACGTCTGAGAGCAAACGTCTGAGAGAGTGTCTGAGAGTCAGTGAGAGAGTGAGAGTCAGTGAGAGAGTGAGAGTCAGTGAGAGAGTGAGAGTCAGTGAGAGTCAGTGAGAGAGTGAGAGTCAGTGAGAGAGTGAGAGTCAGTGAGAGAGTGAGAGTCAGTGAGAGAGTGAGAGTCAGTGAGAGAGTGAGAGTCAGTGAGAGAGTGAGAGTCAGTGAGAGAGTGAGAGTCAGTGAGAGAGTGAGAGTCAGTGAGAGTCAGTGAGAGAGTGAGAGTCAGTGAGAGAGTGAGAGTCAGTGAGAGAGTGATAGTCAGTGAGAGAGTGAGAGTCAGTGAGAGAGTCTGTGAGAGAGTGAGAGTCTGTGAGAGTCTGTAAGAGTCTGTGAGAGAGTGAGAGTCTGTGAGAGAGTGAGAGTCTGTGAGAGAGTGAGAGTCTGTGAGAGAGTCTGTGAGAGAGTCTGTGAGAGAGTCTGTGAGAGAGTCTGTGAGAGAGTGAGAGTCTGTGAGAGAGTGAGAGTCTGTGAGAGAGTGAGAGTCTGTGAGAGAGTGAGAGTCTGAGAGAGTGAGAGTCTGTGAGAGAGTGAGAGTCTGTGAGAGAGTGAGAGTCTGTGAGAGAGTGAGAGTCTGTGAGAGAGTGAGAGTCTGTGAGAGAGTGAGAGTCTGTGAGAGAGTGAGAGTCTGTGAGAGAGTGAGAGTCTGTGAGAGAGTGAGAGTCTGTGAGAGTCTGTGAGAGTCTGTGAGAGTCTGTGAGAGTCTGTGAGAGTCTGTGAGAGTCTGTGAGAGTCTGTGAGAGTCTGTGAGAGAGTGAGTCTGCGAGAGAGTGAGTCTGCGAGAGAGTGAGAGTCTGCGAGAGAGTGTGTCTGCGAGAGAGTGTGTCTGCGAGAGAGTGTGTCTGCGAGAGAGTGTGTCTGCGAGAGAGTGTGTCTGCGAGAGAGTGTGTCTGCGAGAGAGTGTGTCTGCGAGAGAGTGTGTCTGCGAGAGAGTGTGTCTGCGAGAGAGTGAGTCTGCGAGAGAGTCTATGAAAGTGAGCCTGTGAGAGAGTGTCTGTGAGAGAGTGGCTGTCTGTGAGAGAGTGAGAGGCTCTTTAGTGGCGAGTAGGGTCAGGATTTAATTAACAGTAATAGATGGAAAGCCTGAGTGCAATATGACAATGCCCAAAAGCAGGAAAACCTGCGTACTTCAACTTTGCAGTAGGATTCGCTGTGGTGTGCAAGGCGCTCCCCTTGCAGAACATTTACAAAATGCACAACATACACCTGAGAGTTTGAAGTGGTTGGTACTGGAGAAGGCTACACTTGGAGTCAGTGGGGGCAACAGCAAGCCCATTCTGAATATTAGGGAGTGCAAACATCACTCCAGCTCTCAACTCCCTCAAATGGCTTCCCATGGAAGGGAGATGTATTTACCAGCTGGCCTGCATCACACACAAAACCCTCCACTCTCTGGCCTCCAACTACCGAGAACAACAAACTGGTAAGAGCAGGTCAAGCCAGAACACTGAGAAGCTCCAACTCACTCCTTCTCAATCCGCCAAAAATGAAAAAGAAAACCACCCAATACCGATCGTTTTCTGGTAACGCTCCCAGGATATGGAACGCTCTCCGTGGAGTCCTCAGATGCAACCTCTCCTTCTCCTGTTTCAAAAGGGACCTCAAACTCCATCTCCTTAACAAATACTTTCCTGAACAACGTCCACTAACCTAGACCTCAATATTCAGAGTTGACTCACATTCAAGGATTGTTGGTGAACGGACTATGCTACTCGCCTTGTTTTCTTTTTTCTCTCCCCCTCCGTTGCACAGTTATTTATTGTTCATGCTGTATTCTTTATCCGTGGTTTGCTTACTTACTGTCCGCCTTCTAGGTAATGTAAAGCCCTTCTGTTTTTCACAATGTGTATGTGAAGCGCTCCGATACCTATGGGCCTAGCTAGCGCTATACAAAACGTTTTATTTTTAAAAAGAAAAAAACACAATCCAGAAGGGTCTGAACGAATTAGATGCTAGCCATGCAAAGCTAGCTTGCCTAATGACAAGAATAATGTTGTGCATATATTGTCCATTATGTTGTTCTGAATACCACCACGATATATAACTCTCCTCTGAACGTTATATGACATGTGAACACCCCTTCAACGCCAAGGCCCACATAACTGTATATGCTATAATAAATGTAGGGCTGCCAAAATACATGCAACGTTATAGGCCTGCTTCAGTATATGTCACATGTATTATGAATCACTATTTTTTTTTTAAAACAGTTTTTATTGCAGACTTATGAAATACAGGGTTCAAGCAGTTATTCATCTTCTCCCTGCTGTCAGCTCCCCGCAACCCTCGTTTCCCGTTTAACACAGCCTTTAAGCCCACAACCCGGAGGTCGGGCGGCGTTGTGCAACGTTTCTCAAATCGCAGCGACTCGGTGCTAGGTGCAGCCGTAGCACCTGGGAGTTCCTCGTCCGCTTTTATTTTTTCCCCCTCTCAATCTCCACCCCCCCAACATCTATATAACTTGCAACTCCCCCCTCCCCACCCACCACCTCAAGGGTCGCGCCCCCCTACGCCTGAGCCCGCTGGTAGTCTGCTTTCATGAGTGTAATCAGGAATCGATAAGTGTCTAAGTGGTATTTGTATCCTGCATGTGATCAGGGGCCGCGTCGTCGTCGCCGGGAGTGCTCTCCCTATCTGGGGTTGCGCTGTCGCGTAAGGCCTGCACGAGCGCCTCCCATGCGGCTGCCGCCTCCAGCGCCTTGTCATTCACTGTTCGGCGAGCCTGTTGGTATCTGAGCGGGCTCTCACACGCTGCCCATTTCAGATTATCAATCACTATAACTGTATATGCCAGAATACTTGTAACACTGTCAAAGTACATGCAATGTTATAGGCCCGCATCAGTATAAGTCACTTGTAATATCAATCATTATACACGTTTGGTTGAACTATAATGCTTTGCTTTCCCCAGTACAATAGAAATTATGCCATTGTTTTTTCTCCATTTAATACATGAGGATTGTGTATTGCACTTGTTTGTAGAACTATATATACGATTGCTCTCCTTACATACTGATAATTGGTCCGTGCATAATGTGATTATATGCAAGATGTTTGGCCAATTTGGCCATTGACAAATATCGACCTTTAATAAATAGGCTTTGTAACTTTTTAACGTGCATATGGACAGGTTTCATCCTTCCCTGCCTTTCACATTTTTAAGTAGCAGGGTATTTTGCACTGACATGGCCTTGAGGAGCACCGCTCCCTGTATGGTTAGTCTTTCCTTCATCGAGTCCTTTGTCTGACTCGCGCACGTCATGACGGTCCTGTATTGAATGATTCTTCCCCCCAGTGCTCCGTTTACAATGCGGGGAACGGATGCACTTTCATGTGTAGGTAATCTTTGAGATTTCCTCCGCACTCGGTCACAGCACAAGACCGCGTTAGTTTAAGGGCATATTTTTCAACATAGCTTTGTTGTTTTTTCAGAAACTCATTAATCTCGAGGCTCTGTGTGCCTTATGACAGCTTGTTTGCGGAAAAGGTAAACAGTATGCATCTGCTACTATTTTATTTGCAAAAGGTCTATAAAAGGTATTTTAAAAAACCGCACCATACACATGTTTGTTACGCTGTAGCATATAATAACATAACAGGTTGATTCCTTGTCTTCTGCAACGAATCCCAGCAATGCACAAACAACCACTGATGAACATACAACCGCAAAAATCCCAAAAGGATTTATCCGTTGAAAACATAAGTCGACATGGCTCATCCACATAAAACAGTGTATACTTTGGGAAAGTGTGCGACACTATTCGACTATTCAGAGACTCGCAGAGGGGTTTAGAAAGGGATGAACTCTGCGCTTACTCAGTGAGTTGGATACTGTAAGCCCTGCTTCTCGACTCGGGGCAGCAGCTTTTGGCTGGGCAGTAACAAAAGCTCTTTTTGTCCTAAAGTTTGTGAAAATGACTTCCCAATTGTTAATTTCATGATCCATATCTCGTGCCGGTTGGAATGCTGCAGAGCTGGAATCGCATTCTTCTTGCCTTCAGTAAACGATAAAAAGGTAAGGGGTTTCAGGGTTTGGCTCCCCTCGTAAATAAGTTATTTTCTGACACTAGCACTCAGGTGGCGACTGATCTAATCACACCTTGAAAAACAAGCCGGGTGAAAGTGGCGCCGAACAAAACACGACTTCTTTCATTTACTGGCTTCCCCGTGAAAGGTATCCCAAAAAAAAAGCCTGCGAGTGGTGCGTGCGTTACAGCGTGTCCGTGGTTTAAATTATCTCGCCCGTGTCTGGGCACGATAATTGAAACCACGCGGCCTATTGGTGTCTATTACGCGCATCAGGCGCGTAATAGACCCCAATAGGCCGTGGGCGGAGCAACACGCCCGCCTTTGGCCAATTGCATTCAGTCTTTTATAAAAAGAAGCACACAAAGGTCAATGGGGTAGCACAAAAGGAATCGCACACGCCGAGCGTGTGCGATTCCTAGGTCAGTGCTAAAACCCCGTTTTTCACTTACTAAAGGTCTCGTGCTGTGCAGTGCACTGCAGGCACGAGACCTAAAAACTCACAATGAAACGGAAACTCTTCCCTTGTGTTGCAATTATTATTTCTTTTTTCATAACGAAAATGCTTCTGGTGGATACACCTGAAGCATTTTGTTTCCTAATACAGAGAGCTACCTGTTGACGTCCACAACAATGGGTCGCCCATCACATTTAAGCAGTTAAGGAAAGAGAAATGTGAGAGGGCATCTTGCAATTATATTGCTCCATGGCTACTGAGCTAATTGTAATGATGCTCAGCACTTTCTAATAGCTAAAAGCACATTAGACATTGGGCTTATCTTCAGAAAACGCCACAAGTTGACGACAGACGAAAATGAAAAACTGTTTTCATAAACTAGTGCTCAAGGTTTAGGAATGTGTGACCGATTTTAATACAGGTTCCTTCACATATTGCGTTAGCTGCCCTTATTAAATTTGACCCGTTTTACAACTGTCCGCTTATTTTTACTTTCCTATGAAAAAGCTTTTGCAAAAGCTGTCCAAATAACTGAAAAATCAAGGACACTGGCTGCAAAAAAAATGGAGTGAACAATCTAGGTTTTCCAGAGACAACAGTCCTAAAAATGCAATCATAGAAAAGGACTGAATGGTGGTATATAGAAACAAATATTTGTATGTCATACCGTACTGCAACAAAGCTGCCAGTTACACGGGGACAGTTTAACTGACTTTAAATGGATTACAACAATTTAATACCTTTAGACCACATTCTTCCAGCATTACATTATTACACAGGATTACCATGTAGAGAGTGGATTAAATTAAAATAACTAATGTGAGTCCAACATAATAGCCAGAAATCAGGAGCTTCCTGCCTTCCTCCACCCTTACTCTAAGTAGACATACCTAGTTCCCTAAAAGAAACACGCTTATTCTTTTTTTGTGTTCAAATCATTTTTATTGAGTAAGAAAGGAGAAAGGAAAATAAGGTACAACAATAATACATACATACATGGATCCATTGTGCAGTACAAAGAAAAAGAATAAAAAAATATGCATCCACATAGCACGTAGAGAACAGATGTCATCTCAATGGCTGTAATACGTATAGATGGACTGGTAGTAAGAACCCATTGTTATACATGATAAAAGCTGCCTTAAAGGAGAGCATCGTTCACTACTTTTAAGACTATATCAGCTACGACATCATCATAAGTGGGAATAAAGCGAGCCTACGTGTGCCAGATGGAAAAAAGAGAAAAGAAAGGAAAACAATTGACATACATTGCAATTCTACTAAATGTGTTCTTTAGTTAATAACATAAGGGTATACAAGATGACTCAATACCATTTGCCTAACACCAAATCTACCAGTTTATTTTACCTCTAGCAAGTTGCAGTAGTACCCGTGCCACACAATTCAGTATAGGGAGGATTTGTCAGACATACATATCGTATAGGTAACATCCTAAGGTGGATCAAATGAGAAAGAGGAAGCGTCAAGAGCATTCCACAATTTTTTGTTGGATACACGCCATGGGGAAGAGTGCAAGGCCGTATTATCAGTCCCCCCTAATGCATGATACCCATTCTTTCCACATTCTGAATGAAACCTGCGGCACTTTTCCATTTGCACAAGACAACTTTGCACGCTAGTGTAAGTAGTAGATCAAGTAGTTGACGGTCGTGCTCTCTTGTTAGCGATGGATCAATGGCACCCAGGAGTACATAGATAAACTCCCTCTTTGGTTTAATCTTAAATATGTGTTCAACACAGTCAAAGATGTTTGACCAATATGTTTGAAGTAAAGGGCAGTGGAAGAGCATGTGTGGAAGATCCCCTTCAGCTAGGGTACAATTCCAGCATGTGGGGCTGTCTCTTAGGTTCAGTTTGAATAGTTTTTGGGGGGTCCAGAAGACCCTGTTGAGTAGCATGTATTTGGTTTGGGAGAGGATAGGGGACGCCTTATGTGTAAGAGCCGAAGCATGAATTTTATCCCAATCGAGGTCTTTGCCCGTGTTATTTGGCTCTTCTTCCCACTTCACCTCGTTTCGTCTTTGAGCTTTGCATAGTGTTGGTAAAAGCATCTTGTAGACTTTCGAAACAAAGTGACCTGTGTTCTGGAGGCGTGAGAGTAGCGATTTCAACCAAGGATCTAGGGGTGTAAATGAGCGTGTGGATAAGACCGCTTTCAATTTTAAAAATGCGTAAAAGTCTATTGGCTGAAGGCAATGTCTAGCTTGGATCGTAGAGTATGGTAATGGTAGTTGGCCATCATATAGGTCCGAGACCATGTTAATGCCCTTTATCGACCAGTGTTCCCATAAGGGGGATTCCCCGTTAATCCGGATATTTGGGTTATGCCACAGGGATGAGGAGGTCGTCTTCTTCACCTGGACGCCAGTTTTATGGGTTTGGTCTATTCTGAGGAGCGCTCTCCTAGTGTTAAGCATAATATACTTGGAGTGTGTAAGATGTGACAGGTCCATGGTAAGTATCGCTGGGAGAGGGGCTTTGCCTATGATGGAGCTCTCTATATCAATCCATAGCGGTGTTTAATTTGAGCCTTTATTAAACCAGTATGCCCCTTGTTTGCATAAGAAAGCAGTTTGATAGTTCCTAAAATTGGGAAGTCCCAGGCCGCCTTTTACCTTAGCTAGTTGTAGTTTTTTCATTGATACCCTGGGCTTCTTCCCTTTCCATAGGAATGTGCTGAATAACTTGTTTATTTTTTGCAGAAAGTCTTCTGAAAAAGTCATTGGGAACATGCTTGCCAAGTAATTGATTAAGGGAGTGACCATCATTTTCAGTGTTTCCGCCCTCCCCCACCAAGATAAGTATTTTGGAGACCACCCTTCTAGGAGTTTGTTTATTTTCTTAAAGAGTTGCTCTTCGTTTATTTTTAGAGTCGTAACTAGATCTTTCTCAAACTCTAAGCCCAAGTACTTGAAACTCTTAGGTTGCCAGGTGAGCCCCAAATTGCCTAATATGTCCTTACTCCCCATGTTGTTCAATAGTTTGACCTCAGTCTTATCCTTGTATAAGGAGTAACCAGAAACGTCGGAGAATTCCTCTATGGTGGATAGCAAGGCAGGTATAGCTTCTTCTGCTCGCTCGTCCGCATAAGCTGTAAGTTTTATAATGCAGTCGTCAAAAGGAATCCCTGGGATGTTATCATTGCTGCGGATTTGATATAGGAAGGATTCGATCGCCAGTAAGAATAGAGAAGGGGATAAGGGGCATCCCTGTCTAGTCCCTTGTTGCAATTTAAACGGTGAGGAGAAAGCCCCTCCCGCTCTTACCCTCGCCGTAGGACAAGCATATAAAGACATGACCATTTTAGTGAAAAAAGGACCCAATTCAAATTTGTGTAAGACAGCTTCCAGATACGTCCAATCTACTTTATCGAATGCTTTTTCTGCATTGAGTGTCACTGCTGTTGTAGGTGTGGATAGAAATTTTGCCTTCTCGAGAACATACGCTAGGATTCTAGTGTTGTCGCTTGATAACCTATTTTTCAGAAAGCCCGCTTATGAGGGATGAATTAGGGTTGGAAGGACTTTCTGTATGCGTTGTGCCAATATTGAGGCCAGAAGCTTACAGTCTAGGTTGATTAGCGAGATGGGCCTGTAATTCTTTGGGAGTTTAGAGTCTTTACCTTCTTTTGGTATGACGGCTATGACCGCTTCAGCTAGTGTTCCCTTCACCTCTCCGGTCTCGCCAATTTCATGGAATACATTTAATATTGGAGACGTAAGTGTTTGTGAGAAACACTTATACAATTTTGCCGTGAACCCGTCAGGGCCGGGAGCTTTCCCACATTTAAGTGATGTAATCGCGCCTGAGACCTCCGATTCTGATATCGGGTTATTAAGTGTCTCACGCTCTGTCTTGGTAAGTGTTGGTAGATCACATTTGCTGAGATAGCTTCCTATACGCCCCTTCTCCACATTATTGTTTTTGGCATATAGCTTCTCATAAAATTCTTTGAACAGTTCTGCGATTTTAAGGGGGTCTGAGTTGGGTACCCCTTTGTCGTCCATCAAGGAGTTGATTATGTTTTTTTGTATTTTGAATTTAAGGTATGCAGCCAAACCCTTCCCTGCCTTATTTGATTCGCAGATTTTAAACCGTTTTCTTCTATCCAACCAGACTCCTGCTCTCTCACTTTTAATTTATTATAGGCATACTTCTGGTTCGTCAAGTTGTTAAGCGTGGCAGCAGATCTATTTTTCAGATATTCGTTTTGGAGTGTTGAGATGTCTTTTTCTAATTTTAACAGAGCAGCATTATGGTTCTTATTTACTGCAGAGGATATCTTGATTATGAGGCCTCTTATGGTACTCTTTAGAGCTTCCCATCTAATGGAGTCAGTCGTATCACCTTTTTTATTGATTGTTAAGTATTCTTTAATGGCGGTTTCTATGGTGTCCCTCTGTTGCTCATCATCTAGGATGGTGTCATTAAGACGCCACATTGATTGACGGAGTATCGGGTTTACGTTCGTTATAGTGAGTGAGATGCATGAGTGGTCAGACACGACCCTTGGCTCAATGCTTGTGTCCTCAATCCTAGCTACAGCGTTTTTGGTGATGAATAGATAATCGATTCGGGAGAATGAATCGTGTGGGGGGGTAGTAAAAGGAATAATCCCTGCCATCGGGGTTTTGTAGCCGCCATGTATCTATCATGTTAAATCTGCTACAGAGTCTAGTAAACTCATTATGAGCTTTGTTGGAGCGGAAGTTACATTTAGAGTCTCTGTCTAGGGTAGGGTCTAACGGGAGGTTAAAGTCGCCAGCCTGGATATGGACCGCCGTGTCTGGGATAGTGTCCAGTTGGTTTGTCAATTCTGACCAGAAGGAGGGTTCGTGTGAGTTAGGGGCATATACGCTTGTGATATAAAACTCTGTATCATCCTTAGTCAATTTTGCCGTAACCCATCTACCTTTGGAGTCCATGGAGGAAGAAACTATGTCCACGTTGGCCTTTTTTGCTATTAGTATAACCACACCATTTTTCTTAGCAATGGCCTCAGATCCCACAAATTCCGTATAGAATTTATTCCGTAGGGTATGGAAGTGTTTTGCCTCTAATTTCGTTTCCTGTAGTAAGGCTATGTCTCCCTTCTGCCTGCGCAGGTAGTCTAGAATTTTCTGTCGTTTAATAGGCTGGTTCAGGCCCTTCACATTTAAAGAGAGTATTTTAAGATTACCTATTCTTGTCGTCCCTATAGGTGTGTCAATGGAGGATGCGATCATGTGTCAGGAATAGATCGTGTAGAAGAACAGATTGAACCTATATGTTGACAATCCCCTGTAGGTGTTGATCCCCAGAGTAAGAGTGAACCAATGGTCATGGTTATATCTGATGAGACCACACCGCCAGCAATAATGTGAGGCGCACTGAACTTTAGTGGTAGGCGTATCCTTTGTGGATTAAGCAACTGCAACTTAGCGTGAGGACTGGTATGAGTGCATGCAAGAACGTTGGCTGTTTCCATAGATATAGTAGAAAGCATAGTAGAAAACATAATAGAAAACATAAAAGAAAGCAGAACAACACCCCCCATTCTCAATCCCTGTCCCCGGACCCTCCCCCCAACCTCCACCATCTCCCTCATCCCTCCCGTCCCACCCCAATTGTAGAAAAAGAACATGGCGACTCGGGAACGACCACGAGACCGCCTCCAAGCAATTCCTCAGAACAAATACGATGTGGGAACTGTAATTACATTTCTGGACATGAATGTATAGTGTAGAACAAATAGAGACCCTTATGGAACCTCTTTAAACTATTATCATTTGTATCTTGTAATATTTTATCAGTTACACACAGACGGAACACCTGAAGTAACCCATTAACCTGAAGCAAACCATTAACATGACAGGTACGTCCGTATCAGCTTGCAGACTTACCCGATCCTTACATGGCTGGTATTGTGCATGTAGAATTAGGATCATTACGAGTGTAAAGGAGTGTTGAACCTTGCATTATGTAGAAACCATACACAATGTGATCACAGTTGGTTGGAGGTGTTAAATCACCTCACCAGCAATTGGCCTCAGTATATAGTGACCAGACTTAAAGCATCATAACACACAAGACGGAGTCAATTATCCATGGGATTCACATATTTGACCTCAATCAGTTGGTGACCGGGTCACCTGAGAACAAACAGAATCATTGTTGAAGGTACTAAGGGATATCAGTAGTGATCAGTCACTTGTAGCCAGATGCAGTCGCACCCCCCAGTTCCGGTGAGTTAACCTCCATAGAGTTGATCTCCTGATTATGAACTAAACGTCTGAGTTTTTGTGGATCGGAGAAAACCTGGGTCACACCTTGGATAGTCACTTTAAATTTTGCTGGGCCTATGAACCCATACTGGTGTCCCAGAGATTTTAGTTGTGGTCTCAGCGCAAGAAATGCTTTTCTGATGTCCATAGTCTCTTTACTGTAGTCCTGCGATATATATATTTTGTGACCTTTCCATAAAACATGGTTGTGTTTGCGGACAAATGCGAGAATTTGTTCAACATGCTGGAACCTCAGTGGTTTACATATTATCGCTCTTGGGCCCTTCTGATCTTTCGTTAGTCTTCCAGGAACTCTATGAGCCCTGTCGAACTCCAATGGTTGTGCGAAGGTGAGGCTCGTGGCCTGTGTGAACCATTGTTCGAGGAAGGTTATGCAAGAACCTTGAGAGTCTTCTGAATTCTCTGGAATACCAAAAATTCTCAGGTTCCCACTCCTATTTCTGTCCTCCAACTCAGCCATTTTCCTTGAGAAGTGATCAGAGCTCAGGGTGAGATTTTTGATAGCTCCGCAGGTTTTGTGCTCAGAGTCTTCCAACTTGCTTATCCTATTCTCGGTCTCTGTCAACCTAGAGTTAATATCTCTAATGTCCTGCCTGACCGCAACTACTTCTTCTTTAGTGGATTTAGCCAGATCTTTAACTTCCTCCAATCTGCTCAGAATGATTTCCATGGCTTCACTAAAATCTTTTTTCCCCTTAAATGGTGAAATTGGTGCTGGTGGCTCTGCTTTCAGACGCTTAGAAGTTTTCCCATTATCTTTATCTCCCATATTGAAGTTAGGTGATGCTTAATCTTGGGCCGCTCTTGTGACTGCTTGTGTCGTGCTATATCACAGATCTCACATGTGCTTTTGCACCGTGGTATCTTCGTGTTATCTCTTCCTATGGCACTAATTATCTTTCCTAAAGCACTTTGCTTTGGCTCGACTGATTATCTCCTCGTTAAACTGCTTTGAATTTTGCTGCGCGTTAATGCTCTCAATAACGCTCTCACATGTGGCGGAATCTGACAGTCCTGCCAGAACACAAGGGTTTGTACTTCAACACACTTTATCTGTTAGGTCTGGTCTAACACTGCACCAACACAGACAGAAAGCCTTTATGCCACGTATGGATCAGTGAAAAACAGCTAATCGTGGCGATCTCATCAGTGAACGCTAATGAGCTCATACAGGTCAGGCCAGGAGACTCACATCATATAGTGCGCTGTAGTTAAGGGACTGGTGGCCCTCTCCCATTTGTGGATTACGCTGCATTCGCAAATTCAGTCAAAGAGAACTGCTGCATAAATGTAAAGATGTCGCCTGTGCATTAGAACCAGACTATGTCAATGTGCGTCATCCATCCGACTTTCGTGCTCAGCGTCATGGACATTACAACACTGGTCGCCATTTTGTATACAGGCAAATGTGGGATCTGCCGCCCTCATATTTCGCTCCCTTGCCTGCCCTCGTGGTGCATGAAAACATGGTATGGTTCAAAAGGCGGTGTTTGACTAAAGCACTCCACTTACAATAGATACTGCTTTTGTTATTTTCGTTTTTCAATCTGCCCTCGATGTGCTTGAAAGCGCTGTATGGTTCAGAATCAGTGTTCAAAGTTAAAAGCGTCCCATTCAGCAATCACCGCTTCTACTGTTTTCGCTGGTGTCGCTTCTCTGGTTGCTTCCGAGGCTCCTGAAATGTTCCTGAAGCGCTATGCGGCTCGGTGTTTGTGGTCTCCTGTGGTATGTCTCTAAGCCCAGGTCGCAGGAGCGGGGATGCAGGTCACATACGGCATTCACACAGGGGAAAGCTGTCGGGTCGCCATTTTGGAGTAATCTCTTTGCGCCGTTTTCCCCTTACAAGTTCAAGCGCCGCATAGCATCAAGCACACTTACTCACTGCCCATGTCTGCATAGTGCTGCTGTGCCTCAGTCTCTTAATAACACCGTGGGTGCAGCGACGGGATTCTTCTTGATCGGCAGCCGCGTTACCCTAGCTGCCCTCGTGGTCGCCTTGCTTCAGCCGCCTCCGAGTTCCGTTTCTTCCCGCACTTGCAGCGGTCGGAACGAAAAGGTCGTTTTCTCGCTCCTCCTGGATCAGGAATGGGTCAAACTTGCTCAGCATATAGGGCTTACATTCCGACTTCTGAATCTCTAGTCAGGTCGGGTTAAGCATCGATAATACAGCTCCCAGCAGAGATATTCCGGTTTCTGCTTGGAGGAGCAAGGGATCACGCCGCCATTCTTCCCAATAGTTATTTGATCCACCCCTATGGGAATTTAAAAGCATTGACTTCTAAAGACCAACTGTCAATGTCCAAAGGAGATCATATCCCAGTCTAAACATAATTAACTCATAGGCTGATAACTTGACATGCATCAGCTAAGGTGTCATTTAACTTCTAGGTTACCACATCTATAATGAGCTTTCTGCTAGTCATGTAAAACAAAAATGAAGATAATTAACTTGTAGGCTGATAACTGGACATCCATCAGCTTAGGTGTTAACTAACATTTAGGTGGCCACATTCTGAATGAGCTTTCAGCTAGTCATGTAAACAGACATTGACAGTTGGTCTTTAGAAGTCAATGCTTTTAAATTCCCATAGGGGTGGATCAAATAACTATTGTTTGTTACCTTTGGGAATTTCATGTTTATCTGCATTTATTCTCCCCATTTACATATACAAACGTGCCAAGGGTAGGAAGTACCAAACTAGACGATTTTTAGGAGACAAAACTACCAAAATGGCCCCATAATTGTCATCGTGTAGTTTTCCTCCCTCTCGCGGGATCACATGACTTAACGTGTTCAGACCTAGATGCCTACTGATATCTCCTTCCTTTTATTTTTATAAATACACCAGCAAACTTAACATCGAGTTTAATTATAAATTAAAAATTGATGTATGGCCCAGTGGGCGAGATCCAAAGAGGTCCCGCATACACACTAAGCGGAAAACTACCCGCAATTCAAACATGACGTCATCCTGTAGTCCGAGAGGTTTTCGTACTACGATCGCTCGCGAGATTTTGCCTCGATCGATCTAGGAGTGAGCCTCATGTTTGAGATTTGAACAGCCGATGTGGAGCACTTGGGTGAGTTTACTTACGTTTATTTAACGTTACTGAGAGCGACGCGATGCGTGTTGGTTAAAACCTTTTGAGTTTATATTTATTTTTGTGTCTAATTTATACAGACCAATCAGCATAACACTCTAACCAGGCTGTTTAACGAATCAACACCAGAGGCGCCCATTCAAATTAAACTCTCCCTGCCACGTACGTTGCCTCCCCCAGACTCGGGATCAGTCTGAGGCAACGACGGACAGGTGAGCAGCAGGGACCACAGGGCAATTCTGATGGGGTCGGATGAATGAGTACCTTAAGTACATTAAGAATAACCTTTACTTTGTGGATTACTTGCTAAATAGGGGCTTAACCTGTAATCCTTTTGAGTTCTTTACAGACAGCAGAAGTATATGGGACTGGCTGTTAAACTGTTGAAGTAATTTCTACAACACCGCTATGATACAGCTAGAGATAAGGGTCTTGCACCTTAGTGTTTTTAGCTTTTCTGAGTGAGGACGAAGAGAGCAAGTGTGTCTCTGAGAGGTTGAGATGACATGTGCCTGAGCAGACTATATTAGAGGACAGAGCAGTATAGTTTTAGATACTCTTTCTGCAGTCTTTTAAGCTCAGGATTTCTTGCCTCCACAGAGAGGGATCTCACTATTCCTGAGCCAGGCCCAGGAGAGGTGAGGTCTGTTCCCCTGACACATTGGGTGAGTAAACCACTGTCCCATAGAGCGTTTTCAATGTCTCCTGGATAGTGTAAGAGATAGAAGGAGGACTCTAATGGTGGGCTCACCATATGTTTGTCGTTTCAGATGTCTGTTGACACCAGGTGACATGGCGAAGTAAAACAGACGATGGAAAATAATATCCTTTTGTTAACACTTTATTGAATTATTTGAGCACACTAGTTTTCACTTGCAGTAGCATTTATAAGACAGAACAGAGGCCCTGAAGAATGCCTAAGTCATCTTTCCTATTAGGCTGAAACATGTTGGCCCCTTTGCAGCTATTTGGTTAAAACTGCGAAAATAAATTTATTACTGCACTGTTCTTGGTTTTTTAACAGGAAGGGGCCGCTTCTCTCTTAAATAAAAAATAATTTCTTGTGCGGTTCCCTATCCTATTTTAATCTCACCACTTTCATACTTTTCTGCACTGCACTTGATTCCCTCAAGATCAGAGTCACATGGTCCTAAAAATGATTGTGGGTCGGAATCCCATTCGCTAACAAAGGGTACGATCTCAGTCTCAATGATCTAGAGACTTGCGACCCTAATAGGATTACCAAGTGATAATATTGATCATACAATTGTTTGATGGGAATCCTAAATATATGTGTTTCCTTCACAATCATTGGTGGCCCACATATTTGCTATTCCTTTTCCCGAGCCAGAACTAACTAGTCTTGGCTGTATCTGGGTGTACTAATTTAGACTCCCAGATAAATATATAAAGGCTGTTAATAATACTCCTTTTTTGAGACCCCGAGGTTTTACAGTTGTATATGATATTTATAGGACCTGACAAGCTCTATAGGTTTCCCCCTGACATGCCCAACACGTGATTTCACCCTTGGACACCTTACTGTAATGATTTTGTGTTTTTTTTGGCATTCAACTCAAATCTGTTAACTAATACATATTCATCAAACGACTTTATTAACCACTGGTTTATTTTTTAGCAATATAATAGTGTCAGCGCATCGTTAGTACTTATTGTTATGGCCTCCAAAGGAGGGAGAATAAGCGTTCACATTTTCTAAATGTTGAGGAAGATCAGCCATAAAAAATTAAATAGACATGGTGCAAGGACACAGCCATGCTTCAGGCCACTGAAGGTGTTAAATCTCCGAGTCAAACTAGTGCCGTCCCCTAACTTCACCTGAACCCGTGTAGGTATATAGCAAGGTTATTAAGTCAAGGAGTACACGCGGCACTCCCCAAATTGCAAGCTTTGCCCGTAACCGATCTCGTGGAACAGAGTCGAGGGTGGCCGTAAAATCAACAAAACAGATAAATAATTGTTGCTTTTTATATATTGCCCTTTCAGCCATTTAAGTGAGTCAGTAAATGAATGATTGTTGAATGGCCTTTCCTAAAAACTTTGTTTGATAAATTTGGATTATATTTTGTGACCCATTCTTCAAGTAGGCGGGAAGCAAATACCTTTGCCGTTACATGTTAGGGCTATGAACCGGTGATTTGCCAGATTATCTGTTGGTCCGCTCATATAGATAGACTGCAGTATACTCCCCTGCCAGGATTCCACGCAAGACCACGTTGATTTCTCATTAAAAAGAGGGGGTGGAGAGAGGCTTGGTCGTCAGGTTCTCAGATCACAAATCAGGATTAGCTTTAGAAATTGCATTTTGGAGGCCATTTGGATCTGTTGCTCTATTAGACCTGATTCCCCTAAGCAGGTTAATTAATTGATCCTCATTTATTGGCTCCATTAACTGTGTTGACCCGGTAAATTAGCTTGAGCACGACAAAGTTGTTTGGTCCTTTGTCTGGGCATCCTTTTCCTGTTGGACTTGTAATGTGGTGAAAGACGATACATTCAACTACACCCTTTGAGATTTGGCTTGCATACCGTACAAGTTGGTCTAGGCAGATTCAGAAATATTGGCACCATTGGCTCTTTTCCCACCAATTTGGATATCATTAACAATTCCCCAGAATGCTTTAATGTTGTCTGATTTACTGGCATGGAGAACTTTAGTTCACAGATTCTCATGGTATGCCTTTTTGCTTTCCATATTTCTTGTTTCTCAGGTATTTCAGTGATTGTTTTGGAAAGAAAACACAGATATATAGTTGCCAAAAAAACTGCTCTACTTGCTTTGTTCAGGACTTTTTTTCATGATAAAGCTTTGATGAGTACCACCTATTGCTGGTAGTAACAATGGGATTGCCCCTACAGTTGCTTTTATTCAGAAAGTTCTTAAATAACGATCTACATACTTGGTTCCAAATCACCATCATTGTTGCTTCAGATTCTGGCACAGAACTAACAGCTTTAATTTGCTGTTCCGCAAAATGTATTTCCTGTTTCGTTGAATACCAGGCCCCTATTTCCAAATTGTAAGAAGTTGTAACCTGGTAGAGGATATTACATTTTAGCTGACAGTTAGCTAATAGATCTAACACTACTACTTGAGTATTGTGGTCAAGCCGCACAGGCCAAATGCCGACCACTTCCGCGCCTTACGGAGAGAACTGTAGCTCGAGAGCCCTACTTGCACTCCACCCCTGTCGTCGTTGTCCACTTGCCCAAAGAGTAGTCATGCCAGTTGCCGCAGCTTCGCGGCACGCAGTATAGTGTCAAACTCAGCAAGGGTATGCTGATCCTCTGCTCCGCCTGGGGCTCAGAGGCCACTCCCTGAGATGACTAAATATTAAAAGTAGGGTATTGTGGGCAGAGGGCCAAGTGCCTGAATCCCGGCCAGGTGCCAAGTAGCCAGAAGAATGGGGAGCTGGGGGAGGCCGCTACAGGGCTGCTACAGTAGCTGGCTGCAGAGCTAGTAGCCGTTTCAGTACTGAGGCATGCAGCGCCAGTACGGTAATTCACGCCTTGTCCTCTCAAAACTTAAGGGGTGCATTTTTTTATGTTTGAAAGAGCAAACATGGCCCCGGAGGACACCGGGAAACTCACATTTATAAAGTTTGAAGTACAAAATAGACAGAGAAAACAGAGAGTTCCTGTGATTTTTTGGAATAAAGAGTATGGTTACACGGTCAGAACATCAGGAGATTCATGATCCTATGGAATGCAGATGCTCAGGTTACATCTTTCTAGTCCGTTGTTTTGCTTTACAAGATTAAACAAGCATTTACAATGCAGCGGTTTCGCCTTTGCAAAAGTTAGAGCTATTGGCATTGTAAATGACAATTGTCATTTATGTGTTGGTTTTGAAAACAGATAAATAAATTGCATTGTCATTTACAATGCCAATAGCTTAATCTCTCGCAAATGCCACACACAGACCCACACCTACACACACACAGACCCACACCTACACACACACACAGAGCCCCCCCACACACACAGAGCCCGCCCCCACACACACAGAGCCACACACAGAGCCACACTTATGTCAAATAAAAATGTGATACCAGATCTTACGTAATCTTGTAAAGAAGCAGATATTTACAAGAGTCCTCTAATACTTCCCAAAGTTATATCCAGATTTCTTAGTGGTATTTACCGCACGCACAGCTGCCTTTACTGTTTGAAGATGCCCTCCAGGTACCAGACGTTAGAAACAATTTCTATCCAAGAACTTGTGGGGCCGGAGACACGGACAGCGGGAGGGGGGTGGGGGGCGGGAACGGGCACACGGACAGCGGGAGGGTGGGCGGGAACGGGCACTTGCCTGCATTAAGTTGAAAAATAGCAACTCGGAACACGACCTGCAGTGCCACGGATTTTAGATCAGAAAAGGATAACTCTAAGACTGCGGGCAGTGGGAGAGAAGGACAACAATAGTCGAATTTAAACTTTCATGAGCCAATGATGCTCAGCTGGCGAAGTGTCCTACACGCAGCGATGCCTGGCCTTGATAAATATGGGACCAACCGATGCACAAAGGAATCTGGCACGGCTGGTGGACACACACTGTTTTGCTCTCTTCTTTCGGAAACCATACAAGCATTTTCCAGAACATTGGCAGATGTTTCACGTTTTGTCTGTGTTCCCGCACTGTGTCAAAAAAAAGTGATACCAGATCTTACGTAATCTTGTAAAGAAGCAGATAATATTTACAAGAGTCCTCTAATACTTCCCAAAGTTATATCCAGATTTCTTAGTGGTATTTACCGCACGCACGGCTGCCTTTACTGTTTGAAGATGCCCTCCAGGTGCCAGACGGTAGAAACAATTTCTATCCAAGAACTTGGTAAACAAGTGGGGCCGGAGACACGGACAGCGGGAGGGGGGGGCGGGAAAGGGCACACGGACAGCGGGAGGGGGCGGGAACGGGCACACTGACAGCGGGAGGGGGGCGGGAACGGGATAAAAAAAAAAGTAGTAAAAAATGCCGCTTACCTGCAAATCAAGATAAGTGAAATCGCGCAGCCCACCCCTGCAAAGCACACGTTGGAAATGAAACAAACATGCCGAGACAAAAAAAAAAAACAACCGCAAACATTGGCAGATGTTTCACGTTTTGTCTGTGTTCCCGCACTGTCAAATAAAAACGTGATACCAGATCTTACGTAATCTTGTAAAGAAGCAGATAATATTTACAAGAGTCCTCTAATACTTCCCAAAGTTCTATCCAGATTTCTTAGTGGTATTTACCGCACGCACGGCTGCCTTTACTGTTTGAAGATGCCCTCCAGGTACCAGACGGTAGAAACAATTTCTATCCAAGAACTTGGTAAACAAGTGGGGCCGGAGACACGGACAGCGGGAGGGGGGGCGGGAACGGGCACGGGCACACGGACAGCGGGAGGGGGGGCGGGAACGGACACACGGACAGCAGGAGGGGGGGCGGGAACGGGCACACGGACAGCAGGAGGGGGGCCGGGAACGGGCACACGGACAGCGGGAGGGGGCGGGAACGGGATAAAAAAAGTAGTAAAAAATGCCGCTTACCTGCAAATCAAGGAAAGTGAAATCGCGCAGCCCACCCCTGCAAAGCACACGTTGGAAATGAAACAAACATGCCGAGACAAAAAAAAAAACAACCGCCCACATCCGCCCACCGCCACATGACGTTGGCGGAATGCGAAAAACTAGGGAACGCCCATGAATCTGCTCCGACAATTACGGACAGATCTCTCTTCCAATGGCTAGCCTCCATTTATGGAGCTAGCCAATGGAACAGAGAGGCGGGACAAAGCCCCGTACTGCTAAAACATAAGATTTCGCCTGCGCGAGAACTGCTGCGCAGTGCTACGCCAGGCGAAACCTAATAAAACACAGTTAGAATATTGCACCTTTCTAAATCAGTACCAGGATTTACATGTATTTACTGGAGAAAAGAAAGATGAAACAAGTGGAGAAGCAATGAGAAAATCAAACATTGATGAATTTCTCAGGCGAAGTCTAACTTCAGGGAAACAAAAATTGAAGGATCTCAGCAAGCCCTGGCTTAATTTTGTTTAAAAAAATGAGCAAATCTTCGGAGGGAGATTCTGGCACACAAGATCATGCAGAGGACGCAACCACAAGCCAAATACCCGAGGACATTCGCACGATGTTCAAAGAGCTCAAAACCAGTCTACAGGGAATAGACTCTAAAATGGACATGCTAGCTGAGCGCATGGACAGGATGACACAGAGAGTGGAAAAACAAGAGGGACACCTGGATACACTGGAAACCAGAGTATTGGAGACTGAGGACACTCGGACAGAAATGAGCACTAAAATACTGAAAATGGATGAAGTGTTAAATGCCATTAAACAGAAGAACAAGGATTTAGAAGCCAGATCGAGGAGGAATAATATAACAATTACAGAAGTTCCAGAATCAACGAACATTCCAAATATGGAGCAATCTATAGAAAATATGATGAATGAGCCATTTGGGCCTGAATTGTCCAAAATGTTGAGCGACCACATCGCACGCTATACCCTAAGCCACCACCGGGAGCGATGACACGTCCAACATTGGTGCGGGTGTTAAACTATGGAGACCGGGACACGATCTTAAGGCTGATAATTAAGAAAGGTTCCCTCCACTATCAAGGGAACCACATTTCCATGTATCCCGATTTCACATTACAAGTGCAAGCTGCTCGAAGGGAATTCATACCAGCCAAAATAATACTGCAACAACTCGGAACCAAATATGCACTAATTTACCCTGCTAAGCTCAAAATACAAGACCATGGTCGACCCACTTTCTTCACAGACACAAAAGCGGCATTGAATTACTCTAAACAGTTGGCAAAGGATCAAAAACAACGGAAGACAGCAACAGACGAACAGGCAGAGTCCAATCTGAGTGATAATGACTGAACCAAGAGAGAACTGACGTGCCGGTCCTGTAGATAAGTGCCATGTTAAGTATCGTTGTACATAAGGCAGTTAAGAGATATCGCAAAAGACGTTCTATCGGACTTTACACAGGCTGGGTGTCGATAGCATGGAAGTTGTTAATCTTTTGGTCAATCCAACGGAGGTACAGAGAGACATATGGGACTACGGGCCACGGTCACGCGATGTGTGCTCGGCCACCCTGCAGAACAAGCAGGGGTGTTTGTCGGCGGCCCCACGTACCTTCATGGGATGAATCCTGTATATGTTGAAAATTGAGGAATTTGGTTGGAGTTAATGGGGTTTTTGGAGGGAAATACACAACCTGATCTGGGGATTGGTGTGGGAGGGGGAAGTGTTTTGTTATGAAGAACCACCAGAACCTGTACAAATAGGCAGTTACCGGGAGAAGATATCATGCACTTTGGTCCAAATACACACACAAGCAGTGGGAGATGGTAGGACGTCCGGACGTGCTATCACACAGTCGATACACTACTCCGCCACAAAGATAGGGCCCATCACTTTGCATACCTAGCATATGTCGAATAGCAATGCCATGAATACACTGACATGCCTTACTTGGAATGTGAGGGGGCACAATGATTGAAGGAAGACTAGATTGATTCAATCTTATCTCGCCAGACATGCAGTAGACATATGCCTACTACAAGAAAGACATTTGACAAACGTGTCAGCCAGAATGCTTAAAATCAAGCATTTGCAATGCACTAGGTCTCGCATTAGGAAAGTTTGAGCTATTTGTATTGTAAATGACAAATTTTGTATTTATGTGTTGGTTTTGAAAATAGCTAAATTAATAGCTTTGTCATTTACAATGCCAATAGTTTTAACTTTCGCAAATGTGACACCTATAGCATTTGTAATGCAATATGTGTTGTATTTACGTGACTTAAATGTATTGATATTACAAATAACAATGGCTTTTTAAAATAATTAATACTTAAATAAAAGTTATTTTAATTTATAATGGCAATAGCTTAAACTTTTGTAAATAACTTTTGTGAAGATTATGTTCAGTGTATTTTATTGTGATGAAAATCCAAGAACAGAAGTGAAATATTAACATATTTTTGTGACATTTGTAATAAAGCTTGAAACATTGAGAAAACATACTTGAACCAGTTGTTGAGCGGTTGCACAGATTGATGCTGTGGTGGCGCATAGTGATGTTGTGGTGGTGCTGAGTGATGCTGTGGTGGTGCTGAGTGATGCTGTGGTGGTGCTGAGTGATGCTGTGGTGGTGCTGAGTGATGCTGTGGTGATGCGATAGATAGATAGCGTGAAGGTGATAGAGTGATGGCGATAGAGTGAGGGTGAACCCTGTCCGCTCCAACCACGACAGCCCCCCCCTGAATGCCACCTGCACCAACCAGCTGACTTCCTGGGCCCACATCAATGACCACGAGACACGCAAGATCATGAACTCCATCCACTCAGGATCACTATCAGACCCCTGTCCGCACCATGTGTTCAACAAAGCAGAAGCTACCATTGCACCCCAACTACGGAAGGTCATCAACATCTCCTTAGACACAGCTACATACCGGAAAGCTGGAAACACGCCAAAATCAACGCCCTCTTCAAGAAGCCCAAGGCGGACCCCAAGGACCTCAAGAACTTCCGGCCCATCTCCCTGCATCCCTTCCTGGCGAAGGTCATCGAAAACAATCGCCAACACACAGCTGACCCGCCACCTCGAGGAAAACAACATCCTAGACCCAATGCAGTCCGGATTCAGATGAAACCGCAGCACCGAGACAGCCCTCATCGCCGCCACAGACGACATCCGGTGCACACTAGACAACTGCGAAACTTTAGCCCTCATCCTCCTGGACCTGTCAGCCACCTTCGACACGGTCTGCCACCACACACTAAGAACATGCCTACAAGAAGCCGGAATCCAGGAGAAGGCCCTGGACTGGACCACGTCCTTCCGCTCCGGTAGAACCCAGAGAGTCCGCCTCCCACCCTTCCGATCCGAAGCCACTGAACTCATCTGCGGAGTACCCCAGGGCTCATCCCTCAGCCCGACCCTCTTCAACGTCTACATGGCCCCCCTCGCACAAGTAGCCCGCCAGCACGACCTGAACATCAACTCCTACGCCGATGACACCCAGCTCATCCTCTCCCTCACCAAGGACCCGCACATCGCCAAAACCAACCTCCACGAGGGAATGAAGGCTGTCCTGAATGGATGAGGAGCAGCCGCCTGAAACTGATCTCGGACAAGACGGAAGTCCTCATCCTCGGCCCCACCCCCTCTGCCTGGGACGACTTCTGGTGGCCGACCACACTGGGAGCGGCACCGACACCCACGGACCACGCACACAACCTAGGATTCATCCTCAACTCCTCCCTCTCCAGGTCGAAGCAGGTCAACGCCGTCTCCTCCTCCTGCTACAACACCCTCCGCATGCTGCGCAGGATCTACAAGTGGATCCCGACCGAAACCAGAAGAATGGTTACCCAAGCCCCCGTCAGCAGCAGGCTGGACTACGGCAACACACTCTACGATGGAATCCCGACCAAACACCTACAACGCATCCAGAATGCCTCTGCCCGCCAGAACCTCAACATCCCTCGACGCAGCCACCTCACCTCCCACCTAAGAGACCTTCACTGGCTCCCCGTCAACAAGAGGATCAACTTCAAGCTCCTCACCCACGCACACAAAGCACTCCACAACACTGGACCAGCCTACCTGAACAACAGACTCAACTTCTACACCCCCGCCCAAAAGCTCCGCTCCGCCCCGCCATCCTCCCCCCTCGCCGCCGTCCCGTGCATCCAACGAACAACCTCCAACGGGAGATCCTTCTCCTTCCTCACCGCCAAGACCTGGAACACCCTCCCCACCCACCTGTGGCAGACCCAGGACCTGCTCACTTTCAGAAAGTTCCTTCAAGACCTGGCTCTTCGAGCAGTAGCATCGGCCCCTCCCCTCAGCGCCTTGAGACCCTCATGGGTAAGTTGTGCGCTTTACAAATTCTATGATTGATTGATTGATTGATTGATAGACAGATAGAGTGAGGGCGATAGATAGATAGATAGAGTGAGGGCGATAGATAGATTGAGGGCGATAGAGTGAGGGCGATAGAGTGAGGGCGATAGATAGAGTGAGGGCGATAGATAGAGTGAGGGCGATAGATAGAGTGAGGGCGATAGATAGAGTGAGGGCGATAGATAGAGTGAGGGCGATAGATAGAGTGAGGGCGATAGATAGAGTGAGGGCGATAGATAGAGTGAGGGCGATAGCTAGAGTGAGGGCGATAGCTAGAGTGAGGGCGATAGCTAGAGTGAGGGCGATAGCTAGAGTGAGGGCGATAGCTAGAGTGAGGGCGATAGCTAGAGTGAGGGCGATAGCTAGAGTGAGGGCGATAGCTAGCTAGAGTGAGGGCGATAGCTAGCTAGAGTGAGGGCGATAGCTAGCTAGAGTGAGGGCGATAGCTAGCTAGAGTGAGGGCGATAGCTAGCTAGAGTGAGGGCGATAGCTAGCTAGAGTGAGGGCGATAGCTAGCTAGAGTGAGGGCGAGAGATAGCTAGAGTGAGGGCGAGAGATAGCTAGAGTGAGGGCGAGAGATAGCTAGAGTGAGGGCGAGAGATAGCTAGAGTGAGGGCGAGAGATAGCTAGAGTGAGGGCGAGAGATAGCTAGAGTGAGGGCGAGAGATAGCTAGAGTGAGGGCGAGAGATAGCTAGAGTGAGGGCGAGAGATAGCTAGAGTGAGGGCGAGAGATAGCTAGAGTGAGGGCGAGAGATAGCTAGAGTGAGGGCGAGAGATAGCTAGAGTGAGGGCGAGAGATAGCTAGAGTGAGGGCGAGAGATAGCTAGAGTGAGGGCGAGAGATAGATAGAGTGAGGGCGAGAGATGGATAGAGTGAGGGCGAGAGATAGATAGAGCGAGGGCGAGAGATAGATAGAGCGAGGGCGAGAGATAGATAGAGCGAGGGCGAGAGATAGATAGAGCGAGGGCGAGAGATAGATAGATAGAGCGAGAGATAGATAGATAGAGCGAGGGCGAGAGATAGAGCGAGGGATAGAGCGAGGGCGGGAGATAGAGCGAGGGCGGGAGATAGAGCGAGGGCGGGAGATAGAGCGAGGGCGGGAGATAGAGCGAGGGCGGGAGATAGAGCGAGGGCGGGAGATAGAGCGAGGGCGGGAGATAGAGCGAGGGCGGGAGATAGAGCGAGGGCGGGAGATAGAGCGAGGGCGAGAGATAGATAGTGAGGGCGATAGACAGATAGTGAGCGATAGATAGATAGTGACAGACACTCACTCTCAGATGCTCGCTCTCACAGACACTCTCTCACAGACACTCTCTCACAGACACTCTCTCACAGACACTCTCTCACAGACACTCTCTCACAGACACTCTCTCACAGACACTCACACTCTCTCACACACTCACACTCTCTCACACACTCACACTCTCTCACACACTCACACTCTCTCACACACTCACACTCTCTCACAGACACTCACACTCTCTCACAGACACTCACACTCTCTCACAGACACTCACACTCTCTCACAGACACTCACACTCTCTCGCAGACACTCACACTCTCTCGCAGACACTCACTCTCTCGCAGACACTCACTCACTCTCTCGCAGACACTCACTCACTCTCTCGCAGACACTCACTCTCTCGCAGACACTCACTCACTCTCTCGCAGACACTCACTCACTCTCTCGCAGACACTCACTCACTCTCTCGCAGACACTCACTCACTCTCTCACAGACACTCACTCACTCTCTCACAGACACTCACTCTCTCACAGACACTCACTCTCTCACAGACACTCACTCTCTCACAGACACTCACTCTCTCACAGACACTCACTCTCTCACAGACACTCACTCTCTCACAGACACTCACTCTCTCACAGACACTCACTCTCTCACAGACACTCACTCTCTCACAGACACTCACTCTCTCACAGACACTCACTCTCTCACAGACACTCACTCTCTCACAGACACTCACTCTCTCACAGACACTCACTCTCTCACAGACACTCACTCTCTCACAGACTCTCACAGACTCAGACTCACAGACTCAGACTCACAGACTCAGACTCACAGACTCAGACTCACAGACTCAGACTCACAGACTCAGACTCACAGACTCAGACTCACAGACTCAGACTCACAGACTCAGACTCACAGACTCAGACTCACAGACTCAGACTCACAGACTCAGACTCACAGACTCAGACTCACAGACTCAGACTCACAGACTCAGACTCACAGACTCAGACTCACAGACTCAGACTCACAGACTCAGACTCACAGACTCAGACTCACAGACTCAGACTCACAGACTCAGACTCACAGACTCAGACTCACAGACTCACACTCACAGACTCACACTCACTGACTCACACTCACTGACTCACACTCACTGACTCACACTCACTGACTCACACTCACTGACTCACACTCACTGACTCACACTCACTGACTCACACTCACTGACTCACACTCACTGACTCACAGACACTCTCTCACTACCACAGACACTCTCTCACTCCCTCTCACAGACTCCCTACCTCTCGCAGACTCCCTCTCGCAGACTCCCTCTCGCAGACTCCCTCTCGCAGACTCCCTCTCGCAGACTCCCTCTCGCAGACTCCCTCTCGCAGACTCCCTCTCGCAGACTCCCTCTCGCAGACTCCCTCTCACAGACTCCCTCTCACAGACTCCCTCTCACAGACTCCCTCTCACAGACTCCCTCTCACAGACTCCCTCTCACAGACTCCCTCTCACAGACTCCCTCTCACAGACTCCCTCTCACAGACTCCCTCTCACAGACTCCCTCTCACAGACTCCCTCTCACAGACTCCCTCTCACAGACTCCCTCTCACAGACTCCCTCTCACAGACTCCCTCTCACAGACTCCCTCTCACAGACTCCCTCTCACAGACTCCCTCTCACAGACTCCCTCTCACAGACTCCCTCTCACAGACTCCCTCTCCCTCTCACTGAGTGACTCCCTCTCACTGACTCTCTCTCACTGACTCTCTCTCACTGACTCTCTCTCACTGACTCCCTCTCACTGACTCTCTCTCACTGACTCTCTCTCACTGACTCTCTCTCACTGACTCTCTCTCACTGACTCTCTCTCACTGACTCTCTCTCACTGACTCTCTCTCACTGACTCTCTCTCACTGACTCTCTCTCACTGACTCTCTCTCACTGACTCTCTCTCACTGACTCTCTCTCACTGACTGACTCTCTCTCACTGACTGACTCTCTCTCACTGACTGACTCTCTCTCACTGACTGACTCTCTCTCACTGACTGACTCTCTCTCACTGACTGACTCTCTCTCACTGACTGACTCTCTCACTGACTCTCTCTCACTGACTCTCTCTCTCTCACTGACTGACTCTCTCTCTCACTGACTGACACTCTCTCTCACTGACTGACACTCTATCTCACTGACTGACACTCTATCTCACTGACTGACACTCTCTCTCACTGACTGACACTCTCTCTCACTGACTGAGACTCTCTCTCACTGACTGACACTCTCTCTCACTGACTGGCTCTCTCTCACTGACTGGCTCTCTCTCACTGACTGGCTCTCTCTCACTGACTGGCTCTCTCTCACTGACTGGCTCTCTCTCACTGACTGGCTCTCTCTCACTGACTGGCTCTCTCTCACTGACTGGCTCTCTCTCACTGACTGGCTCTCTCTCACTGACTGACTCTCTCACTGACTGACTCTCTCTCACTGACTGACTCTCTCTCACTGACTGACTCTCTCTCACTGACTGACTCTCTCTCACTGACTGACTCTCTCTCACTGACTGACTCTCTCTCACTGACTGACTCTCTCTCACTGACTGACTCTCTCTCACTGACTGACTCTCTCTCACTGACTCTCTCTCACTGACTCTCTCTCACTGACTGACTGACTCTCACTGACTGACTGACTCTCACTGACTGACTGACTCTCACTGACTGACTCTCACTGACTGACTGACTCTCACTGACTGACTCTCACTGACTGACTGACTCTCACTGACTGACTGATTCTCACTGACTGGCTCTCTCTCAATGACTGGCTCTCTCTCAATGACTGGCTCTCTCTCAATGACTGGCTCTCTCTCAATGACTGGCTCTCTCTCAATGACTGGCTCTCTCTCAATGACTGGCTCTCTCTCAATGACTGGCTCTTTTCACTGACTTTCTGACTCTCGCTAAAAGACTGACTCTCGCTAAAAACTGACTCTCTCTAGCTGACTGACTATCTCACTCTCTTTCACTCACTGACTGACTCACTCTAGCAATGCCAATACCTCAAACTTTAATAATGCGAGACATATTGCTTTGCAAATGCTTGTTCTTTTGGTTGCTATAACTCACAGTGTACTGACGTGACATTAAACAAAGTGAAAGCAAAGCCTGCCATTACGAAAGTCCACTAAGTACTAGGGAAAATAGGTAAATAAAAATGTGGGCAACCAAATCTAGGCATCGGGCAGAGCGCCCACCCCAGATTAAGCCTTGCCATCACTCTGCTTACCTGCCCTCGGAAGGTTGGGGGTGTACAACTAATATGCTCTCTAGGATGAGCTGGAAAGCCCACTAAACACCAGGAATATATATTTTATTTTTGTTTATACTTTTTAAGGAGAAAATATGAAGTTGGGATGGCCTCTTAGGAATCTGGTCTATTCCCCCTCATTCCTAAAGCCCCCGCAGCCACCTGGGGCCCAGAGCCCCCCCTATCACCATGGCATGCACAATGAAATTTGCATTCTTTTGCCGTAGTTTTGATTTAAAGGCCAACACAGTGGGGGTAAAGACCCCATTTCCTCCCACTTGCCATGCTGAATGGTTGCACTATTCAGGCTCAGTGTCTGCGAGCAACCTGGGAACCCTCCTTACTACAAACGTTTCTTATAACAACCTAACGTAGTTGCATCCTTGCAAGTAACACACCTGTGGACTCCCCTGAGTGTCTAGTATTAAGTGCAGTTGTCCACCATCAAGAGTATAAGATGTTGTTCCCAAAGTTCTGTGGGTTGGAACAATCTTATGAAAGTTAATTATTGGACAAGGTTAATTGCCAGTGAGAGAGATTAATTCTAACTTTCCATCCATCACTTTGATGCTCTCATAGGCCACCCTACACAGGCTGGTATTGAGTCATTCGTCCAGTAGCTTGCTGTGTCATTAGATTCCTATTTGTACTGTAGTGATAGGGCCAAACAAGACATGTATGGAATTGCTTGGGTTTCCTGGAGATGGCATAGGGCCTGGAAATTCACACGGACTATCCATTTTTGGGGAAGCAGTGACCGCTTTGCATATGGTTGGTCCTTACTTAGAATCTCACACTGACCATAAATAAAGATACACCGGAACTTGGGCCAGAGTAAGCTCCTGGCTCACTCTAGCAGTATTAGACTGATTTGACTAGCAAATATTTAATTGATCTTGTGTAGTTGTGGTTAGACTGTCTGGCACTGGAATGATGATCTCCCAATAAAGGTTATCTCTGGTGCTTCATTTGGTTGATGCATTTACGGTGGGCCACATACCTTGCAGGTATCAGACCACTGGGGACTCGGCCAAACTATCCTATTTGTTCTGGGATTTGAATAGAGCAAAGGTAGCTGGGTACAAAGCGAAAGAGCTATCTGATTTTTACCTTAGACTCCTTGAGGTGGCATTACATTGTTATTCTCATGTAGATGGTATCAGGATGCTGAGTGATTACTCATTCTTGGCACACACAAGTAAACTTATTGTTTTTGAAAACTCTTGCTTATTCAGGCAAGGACTAGTAATCAAAGAATTGTTTAAATTTGCTGCAGATTTATGTTATTTATTAATGGTAGTAGAGGTTTTCATTCCTTTCCCCTATTTTTTTTCTTTTTTTAGCATTCAGCCAGTTTATGGAGCCCAGCATCCGCCTTTGGATCCTCGTCTGACAAAAGGGTAAGGGGAAGAATTTGACTCTGAATTGCATGTCTCCAGATTCTTAAGTTGCTCTGCTCCTAAGCCTATTATTAACATATACAAAGGGAAAGGTTGATGTTCTAGTTTTATCTGGTTCTTCAGCATGTTCGGTAACAGTATAGACTGTTTTGTGTTCTATTGGAAAACATGTTAATATAAGGCATCTCCTTTGGGAGCATATGTGGTGGAATGCCTGGAGAGCTTGTATTGTCTGATTTTGGTCAGTGGCTTTTATATTGTGGGTCTTGTAGTGGTCTTTGTGTGTATGTGCTGTATTATTGCTTTTTAATGCTGGATGCCAAGCATATGATGTGAAAAGCAACAGTTGGTCTGTTATGGTCTGGTGATGATTTTCCTCTTGATAGTTTTATAAAGGACCGGTCCAAGGGCAATGCACTTCCTCTAAAGAGTAAGAAAGCTTCCAGCTTCCACGAGTTTGCCCGCAGTACTAGTGATGCTTGGGACATTGACGACGATGAGGATACAGACGCCTCCTCGCACCAAACCCTGAACTCTAAGGTTGCTATTGCCACAGCAGTCCAGGTTCTGGAGAATCACAGCAAGCAGCGTGAGAAGCCAGAGCAATTATTGACTGTAGAAGAAGTACCCACCAACTGCAGAGTCATCAAGTCCAGCAGTGAGGCCCACATATCAAGAAATTCTGGTGAGCACCATGCCTTGAGTGTAATGTGTTCTTGATTTTATGGGACATATGTCTTGCTACTCTGTCTTGACCATAACTAAATCATCTTTGTCAAGAGTTGGGTGCCCCATACATTCAATAATGTGGTTAAGGCACATTCATAATATGTGCTGATTTAATTGCACATTTTTTAGTAGAGGATGTTGGTCTATTTTATCAGCAGTTACAAGCTTCTGATCTTCTCTTGTCTTCAGTCGTTTATGGTGTCCTTGTTATCCTTGTTGAAAGCGGAATCTCTTACTCTGGGACAGCTGTCAGAGCTACGTATTCTCAATTTACTCTCTTGTAAGAGGAGGTGAGCACACTTCCCTTGTTCGGTGCTCAACCTTATCCTTCTACACAAACCTCCCTTTTTTGAGTATCTAAAGTCACCGTTTCCATTTTGTTTTATAAGGTTCACTGAGTTGCACAATAGCAAGGGGCTAGATCAGCAGCATCAGAGTACAGTCCTTTTTTTTTTAATTAGGTAGGTTTACAAGCATAAAAAATCTCATAGCCTGTCTCGATTGAACACAAATCCAAATACAGTGGTGCAATTTGACAATATTACTCTTGCTGATTTGAAAAACAATTCATTACCAGCTAAAATATATTCTAGATAGTGATATTATCTGGCAAGTACTTCTAGATTTTGAAAACTTTTTTTTACACCATTTCATAACGTATACCAATATCATCATTCTTCACATTTGCTGTTTTACAACATCTTCCCCCTCCCACCCACCCCTCTTTCTGAGTTGCCTCTTCCCTCTCCCTCCCACCCACCCCTCTTTCCGAGTTGCCTCTTCTCTCTTCCTCCCACACATCCCTCTTTTCGCATTGCCTCTTCTCCTCCCTCCCACCCCTCTTTCCGCTTTGCCTCTTCCCCTCCCGTCCACCCCTCTTTCTGCATTGCCTCTTCCCCTCCCTCCCTTCTTTCCGCATTGCCTCTTCCCCTCCCTCCCACCCTTCTTTCCCCATTGCCTTTCCCCTCCCATCCAACCCTCTTTCCGCATTGCCTCTTTCCCCTCCCATCCAACCCTCTTTCCGCATTGCCTCTTCCCCTCCCTCCCACCCTTCTTTCCGCATTGCCTCTTCCCTTCCCTACCCACCCGTATTTCCGCATTGCTTCTTTCCCCTACCTCCCACCCCTCTTTCCGCATTGCCTCTTCCCCTCCCGTCCACCCCTCTTTCCGCATGATCTCTTCCCCTCCCACCCTTCTTTCCGCATTGCCTCTTTCCCTCCCGTCCACCCCTCTTTCCACATTGCCTCTTTCCCCTCCCGTCCACCCCTCTTTCCGCATTGCCTCTTCTCCTCCCTCCCACCCCTCTTTCCGCATTGCCTCTTCCCCTCCCTCCCACCCCTCTTTCCGCATTGCCTCTTTCTCCTCCCTCCCCTCTCTCCACATTGCCTCTTTCCCCTCCCTCCCACCCCTCTCTCCGCATTGCCTCTTCCCCTCCCTCCCACCCCTCTCTCCACAGTGCCTCTTTCCCACCCCTCTCTGCATTGCTGCTTTCCCCTCCCTCCCACCCCTCTCTCTGCATTGCTGCTTTCCCCTCCCTCCCACCCCTCTCTCTGCATTGCTGCTTTCCCCTCCCTCCCACCCCTCTCTCTGCATTGGTGCTTTCCCGTCATTCCTCTTTCTGCATTACCTCTTCCCCCTCCCACTCCTCTTTCCGCATTGCCTCTTCCCCTCCCACCCCTCTTTCCGCATTGCCTCTTTTCCTTCCCTCCCACCCCTTTCCGCATTGCCTCATTCCCATTTCTTCCTTCCCACCCCTCTTTCTGCTTTGCCTCATTCCCCTCCCTCCCACCCCTCTTTCTGCTTTGCCTCATTCCCCTCCCACCCACCCCTCTTTCTGCTTTGCCTCATTCCCCTCCCTCCCACCCCTCTTTCTGCTTTGCCTCATTCCCCTCCCTCCCACCCCTCTTTCTGCTTTGCCTTATTCCCCTCCCTCCCACCCCTCTTTCTGCTTTGCCTTATTCCCCTCCCTCCCACCCCTCTTTCTGCTTTGCCTTATTCCCCTCCCTCCCACCCCTCTTTCTGCTTTGCCTTATTCCCCTCCCTCCCACCCCTCTTTCTGCTTTGCCTTATTCCCCTCCCTCCCACCCCTCTTTCTGCTTTGCCTTATTCCCCTCCCTCCCACCCCTCTTTCTGCTTTGCCTTATTCCCCTCCCTCCCACCCCTCTTTCTGCTTTGCCTTATTCCCCTCCCTCCCACCCCTCTTTCTGCTTTGCCTTATTCCCCTCCCTCCCACCCCTCTTTCTGCTTTGCCTTATTCCCCTCCTTCCCACCCCTCTTTCTGCTTTGCCTCATTCCCCTCCCTCCCACTCCTCTTTCTGCGTTGCCTATTTCCCTTCCCTCACACCCGCCTCTCTTTCCGTGTTGCCTATTTCCCCTCCCTCCTGCCCCTCTTTCCGCGTTGCCTATTTCCCTTCCCTCACACCCGCCTCTCTTTCCGTGTTGCCTATTTCCCCTCCCTCCCATCAGCCTCTCTTTCTGTGTTGCTTCTTCGCCCCTCCCACCCGTCTTTCCCCATTGCTTCTTCGCCCCTCCCACCCTCCCACCCGTCTTTCCCCATTGCTTCTTCGACCCTCCCTCCCACCGCCCCTATTTCCGCGTGGCTTCTTTGCCCCTCCCTCCCACCCGCCCCTCTTTCCGCGTTGCGTCTTCTACCCTCCCACCCGCACACCCTCTTTCCTCGTTGCCTCTTCGCCCCACCCACCCACCCTCTTTCCCTTTTCGCCCCACCCACCCACCCTCTATCCCTTTTCGCCCCACCCACCCACCCTCTATCCCTTTTCGCCCCACCCACCCACCCTCTATCCCTTTTCGCCCCACCCACCCACCCTCTATCCCTTTTCGCCCCACCCACCCTCTTTCCTCGTTGGCTCTTCGCCCCACCCACCCACCCACCCTCTTTCCTCGTTGGCTCTTGGCCCCACCCACCCACCCACCCTCTTTCCTCGTTGGCTCTTGGCCCCACCCACCCACCCTCTTTCCTCGTTGGCTCTTGGCCCCACCCACCCACCCTCTTTCCTCGTTGGCTCTTGGCCCCACCCACCCACCCTCTTTCCTCGTTGGCTCTTGGCCCCACCCACCCACCCTCTTTCCTCGTTGGCTCTTGGCCCCACCCACCCACCCTCTTTCCTCGTTGGCTCTTCGCCCCACCAACCCACCCTCTTTCCTCGTTGGCTCTTCGCCCCACCCACCCACCCTCTTTCCTCGTTGGCTCTTCGCCCCACCCACCCACCCTCTTTCCTCGTTGGCTCTTCGCCCCACCCACCCACCCTCTTTCCTCGTTGGCTCTTCGCCCCACCCACCCACCCTCTTTCCTCGTTGGCTCTTCGCCCCACCCACCCACCCTCTTTCCTCGTTGGCTCTTGGCCCCACCCACCCACCCTCTTTCCTCGTTGGCTCTTGGCCCCACCCACCCACCCTCTTTCCTCGTTGGCTCTTGGCCCCACCCACCCACCCTCTTTCCTCGTTGGCTCTTGGCCCCACCCACCCACCCTCTTTCCTCGTTGGCTCTTGGCCCCACCCACCCACCCTCTTTCCTCGTTGGCTCTTGGCCCCACCCACCCACCCTCTTTCCTCGTTGGCTCTTCGCCCCACCAACCCACCCTCTTTCCTCGTTGGCTCTTCGCCCCACCCACCCACCCTCTTTCCTCGTTGGCTCTTCGCCCCACCCACCCACCCTCTTTCCTCGTTGGCTCTTCGCCCCACCCACCCACCCTCTTTCCTCGTTGGCTCTTCGCCCCACCCACCCACCCTCTTTCCTCGTTGGCTCTTCGCCCCACCCACCCACCCTCTTTCCTCGTTGACTCTTTGCCCCACCCACCCACCCTCTTTCCTCGTTGGCTCTTTGCCCCACCCACCCACCCTCTTTCCTCGTTGGCTCTTTGCCCCACCCACCCACCCTCTTTCCTCGTTGGCTCTTTGCCCCACCCACCCACCCTCTTTCCTCGTTGGCTCTTTGCCCCACCCACCCACCCTCTTTCCTCGTTGGCTCTTCGCCCCAACCACCCACCCTCTTTCCTCGTTGCCTCTTCGCCCCAACCACCCACCCTCTTTCCTCGTTGCCTCTTTGCCCCAACCACCCACCCTCTTCCCTCGTTGCCTCTTCGACCACCCACCCACCCTCTTTCCTCGTTGCCTCTTCGACCACCCACCCACCCTCTTTCCTCGTTGCCTCTTCGACCACCCACCCACCCTCTTTCCTCGTTGCCTCTTCGACCACCCACCCACCCTCTTTCCTCGTTGCCTCTTCGACCACCCACCCTCTTTCCTCGTTGCCTCTTCGACCACCCACCCTCTTTCCTCGTTGCCTCTTCCACCCACCCTCTTTCATCGTTGCCTCCTCGCCCCACCCACCCACCCTCTTTCATCGTTGCCTCCTCGCCCCACCCACCCACCCTCTTTCATCGTTGCCTCCTCGCCCCACCCACCCTCTTTCATCGTTGCCTCCTCACCCCACCCACCCACCCTCTTTCATCATTGCCTCCTCGCACCACCCACCCACCCTCTTTCATCGTTGCCTCTTCGCCCCACCAACCACCCACCGTCTTTCATCGTTGCCTCTTCACCCCACCATCCCACCCCTCTTTCTGCGTTGCCTCTACGCCCACCCACCCCTCTTTCCGCGTTGCCTCTTCGCCCACCCACCCCTCTTTCCGCGTTGCCTCTTCGCCCACCCACCCTCTTTCCGCGTTGCCTCTTCGCCCCCCCACCCACCCTCTTTCCGCCTTGCCTCTTCGCCCCCACCCTCGTTCTGCGTTGCCACTTCGCCCCACCCACCCTCGTTCTGCGTTGCCACTTCGCCCCACCCACCCTCGTTCTGCGTTGCCTCTTCGCCCCCACCCACCCTCTTTCCTCGTTGCCTCTTCGCCCCCACCCACCCTCTTTCCTCGTTGCCTTTTCGCCCCCCACCCTCTTTCCTCGTTGCCTCTTCGCCCCACCCACCCACCCTCTTTCCTCGTTGCCTCTTCGCCCCACCCACCCACCCTCTTTCCTCGTTGCCTCTTCGCCCCACCCACCCACCCTCTTTCCTCGTTGCCTCTTCGCCCCACCCACCCACCCTCTTTCCTCGTTGCCTCTTCGCCCCACCCACCCACCCTCTTTCCTCGTTGCCTCTTCGCCCCACCCACCCACCCTCTTTCCTCGTTGCCTCTTCGCCCCACCCACCCACCCTCTTTCCTCGTTGCCTCTTCGCCCCACCCACCCACCCTCTTTCCTCGTTGCCTCTTCGCCCCGCCCACCCACCCTCTTTCCCTCTTCGCCCCGCCCACCCACCCTCTTTCCCTCTTCGCCCCGCCTACCCTCTTTCCGCGTTGCCTCTTCGCCCCAATCTTTCCGCGTTGCCTCTTCGCTAAAACCCACCCACCCTCTTTCCTCGTTGCCTCTTCGCCCCACCCACCCACCCTCTTTCCTCGTTGCCTCTTCGCCCCACCCACCCACCCTCTTTCCTCGTTGCCTCTTCGCCCCACCCACCCACCCTCTTTCCTCGTTGCCTCTTCGCCCCACCCACCCACCCTCTTTCCTCGTTGCCTCTTCGCCCCACCCACCCACCCTCTTTCCTCGTTGCCTCTTCGCCTCACCCACCCACCCTCTTTCCTCGTTGCCTCTTCGCCTCACCCACCCACCCTCTTTCCTTGTTGCCTCTTCGCACCACCCACCCACCCTCTTTCCTCGTTGCCTCTTCGCCCCGCCCACCCACCCTCTTTCCCTCTTCGCCCCGCCCACCCACCCTCTTTCCTCTTCGCCCCGCCCACCCACCCTCTTTCCCTCTTCGCCCCGCCTACCCTCTTTCCGCGTTGCCTCTTCGCCCCAATCTTTCCGCGTTGCCTCTTTGCTAAAACCCACCCACCCTCTTTCCTCGTTGCCTCTTTGCCCCACCCACCCTCTTTCCTCGTTGCCTCTTTGCCCCACCCACCCTCTTTCCTCGTTGCCTCTTTGCCCCACCCACCCTCTTTCCTCGTTGCCTCTTCGCCCCACCCTCCTTCCTCGTTGCCTCTTCGCCCCACCCACCCTCTTTCCTCATTGCCTCTTCGCCCCATCCTACCCCCCACCCACCTTCCTCGTTTCCTCTTCACCCCACCCACCCTCTTTCCTCGTTGCCTCTTCGCCCCGCCCACCCTCTTTCCGCGTTGCCTATTCGCCCCTCCCACCCTCTTTCCGCGTTACCTCTTCGCCCCAATCTTTCCGCGTTGCCTCATCGTCCCACCCACCCTCTTTCCGCGTTGCCTCTTCGCTCCACCCACCCACCCCTATTACCGCCTTGCCTCTTCGCCCCACACACCCTTTTTCCGCCTTGCCTCTTCCCCCCACCCTTTTTCCGCCTTGCCTCTTTGATCCAACCACCCACCCTCTTTCCGCGTTGCCTCTTCCTCCCCTCTCACCCCTTCCACTTTCCGCATTGCCTCTTTGCCCACCCACCCCTCTTTCCGCGTTGCCCCTTTGCCCACCCACCCCTCTTTCCGCGTTGCCTCTTCGCTCCACCCACCCCTCTTTCCGCGTTGCCTCTTCGCCCCACCCCTCTTTCCGCGTTGCCTCTTCGCCCCACCCACCCACCCCTCTTTCCGCGTTGCCTCTTCGCCCCACCCACCCACCCCTCTTTCCGCGTTGCCTCTTCGCCCCACCCACCCCTCTTTCCGCGTTGCCTCTTCGCCCCACCCACCCACCCCTCTTTCCGCGTTGCCTCTTCGCACCACCCACCCACCCCTCTTTCCGCGTTGCCTCGTCGCCCCACCCACCCACCCCTCTTTCCGCGTTGCCTCTTCGCCCCACCCACCCACCCCTCTTTCCGCGTTGCCTCTTCGCCTCTTCGCCCCACCCACCCACCCACCCCTCTTTCCGCGTTGCCTCTTCGCCCCACCCACCCACCCCTCTTTCCGCGTTGCCTCTTCGCCCCACCCACCCACCCTCTTTCCGCGTTGCCTCTTCGCCCCACCCACCCACCCCTCTTTCCGCGTTGCCTCTTCGCCCCACCCACCCACCCCTCTTTCCGCGTTGCCTCTTCGCCCCACCCACCCACCCCTCTTTCCGCGTTGCCTCTTCGCCCCACCCACCCCTCTTTCCGCGTTGCCTCTTCGACCCACCCACCCACCCCTCTTTCCGCGTTGCCTCTTCGACCCACCCACCCCTCTTTCCGCGTTGCCTCTTCGCCCCACCAACCCACCCCTCTTTCCGCGTTGCCTCTTCTCCCCACCCACCCCTCTTTCCGCGTTGCCTCTTCGCCCCACCCACCCCTCTTTCCGCGTTGCCTCTTCGCCCCACCCACCCCTCTTCCGCGTTGCCTCTTCGCCCCACCCACCCCTCTTTCCGCGTTGCCTCTTTGCCCCACCCACCCACCCCTCTTTCCGCGTTGCCTCTTCGCCCCACCCACCCACCCCTCTTTCCGCGTTGCCTCTTCGCCCCACCCACCCCTCTTTCCGCGTTGCCTCTTCGCCCCACCCACCCCTCTTTCCGCGTTGCCTCTTCGCCCCACCCACCCCTCTTTCCGCGTTGCCTCTTCGCCCCACCCACCCCTCTTTCCGCGTTGCCTCTTTGCCCCACCCACCCACCCCTCTTTCCGCGTTGCCTCTTTGCCCCACCCACCCCTCTTTCCGCGATGCCTCTTCGCCCCACCCACCCACCCCTCTTTCCGCGTTGCCTCTTCGCCCCACCCTCCCTTCTTTCCGCGTTGCCTCTTCGCCCCACCCCTCTTTCCGCGTTGCCTCTTCGCCCCACCCCTCTTTCCGCGTTGCCTCTTCGCCCCACCCACCCACCCCTCTTTCCGCGTTGCCTCTTCGCCCCACCCACCCACCCCTCTTTCCCGCGTTGCCTCTTCGGGCCCCACCCACCCACCCCTCTTTCCGCGTTGCCTCTTCGGGCCCCACCCACCCACCCCTCTTTCCGCGTTGCCTCTTCGGGCCCCACCCACCCCTCTTTCCGCGTTGCCTCTTCGCCCCACCCACCCCTCTTTCCGCGTTGCCTCTTCGCCCCACCCACCCACCCCTCTTTCCGCGTTGCCTCTTCGCCCCACCCACCCACCCCTCTTTCCGCGTTGCCTCTTCGCCCCACCCACCCCTCTTTCCGCGTTGCCTCTTCGCCCCACCCACCCCTCTTTCCGCGTTGCCTCTTCGCCCCACCCACCCCTCTTTCCGCGTTGCCTCTTCGCCCCACCCACCCACCCCTCTTTCCGCGTTGCCTCTTCGGGCCCCACCCACCCACCCCTCTTTCCGCGTTGCCTCTTCGGGCCCCACCCACCCACCCCTCTTTCCGCGTTGCCTCTTCGGGCCCCACCCACCCACCCCTCTTTCCGCGTTGCCTCTTCGGGCCCCACCCACCCACCCCTCTTTCCGCGTTGCCTCTTCGGGCCCCACCCACCCACCCCTCTTTCCGCGTTGCCTCTTCGGGCCCCACCCACCCACCCCTCTTTCCGCGTTGCCTCTTCGGGCCCCACCCACCCACCCCTCTTTCCGCGTTGCCTCTTCGGGCCCCACCCACCCACCCCTCTTTCCGCGTTGCCTCTTCGGGCCCCACCCACCCCTCTTTCCGCGTTGCCTCTTCGGGCCCCACCCACCCCTCTTTCCGCGTTGCCTCTTTGCCCCACCCACCCCTCTTTCCGCGTTGCCTCTTTGCCCCACCCACCCACCCCTCTTTCCGCGTTGCCTCTTCGCCCCACCCACCCACCCTCTTTCCTCGTTGCCTTTTCGCCCCGCCCACCCTCTTTCCCTCTTCGCCCCGCCCACCCACCCTCTTTCCCTCTTTGCCCCGTCTACCCTCTTTCCGCGTTGCCTCTTCGCCCCAATCTTTCCGCGTTGCCTCTTTGCCCCACCCACCCACCCTCTTTCCTCGTTGCCCCACCCACCCACCCTCTTTCCTCGTTGCCTCTTTGCCCCACCCACCCTCTTTCCTCGTTGCCTCTTTGCCCCACCCACCCACCCTCTTTCCACGTTGCCCCACCCACCCACCCTCTTTCCACGTTGCCTCTTCGCCCCACCCACCCACCCTCTTTCCACGTTGCCTCTTCGCCCCACCCACCCACCCTCTTTCCACGTTGCCTCTTCGCCCCACCCACCCACCCTCTTTCCACGTTGCCTCTTCGCCCCACCCACCCACCCTCTTTCCACGTTGCCTCTTCGCCCCACCCACCCACCCTCTTTCCTCGTTGCCTCTTCGTTCCACCCACCCACCCTCTTTCCTCGTTGCCTCTTCGTCCGACCCACCCTCCCTCTTTCCTCGTTGCCTCTTCGCCCCACCCACCCTCTTTCCTCGTTGCCTCTTCGCCCCACCCACCCACCCTCTTTCCTCGTTGCCTCTTCGCAACACCCACCCACCCTCTTTCCTCGCTGCCTCTTCGCCCCACCCACCCACCCTCTTTCCTCGTTGCCTCTTCGCCCCATCCTGCCCCCCACCCACCTTCCTCGTTTCCTCTTCACCCCACTCACCCTCTTTCTTCGTTGCCTCTTCGCCCCGCCCACCCTCTTTCCGCGTTGCCTATTCGCCCCGCCCACCCTCTTTCCGCGTTACCTCTTCGCCCCAATCTTTCCGCGTTGCCTCATCGTCCCACCCACCCTCGTTCCACGTTGCCTCTTCGCTCCACCCACCCACCCCTCTTACCGCCTTGCCTCTTCCACCCACCCACCCTCTTTCCGCGTTGCCTCTTCCTCCCCTCTCACCCCTTCCACTTTCCGCGTTGCCTCTTCGCCCCACCCACCTCTCTTTCCGCGTTGCCTCTTCGCTCCACCCACCCCTCTTTCCGCGTTGCCTCTTCGCCCCACCCACCCCTCTTTCCGCGTTGCCTCTTTGCCCACCCACCCCTCTTTCCGCGTTGCCTCTTCACCCACCCACCCCTCTTTCCGCGTTGCCTCTTCGCCCACCCACCCCTCTTTCCGCGTTGCCTCTTCGCCCACCCACCCTCTTTCCGCGTTGCCTCTTCGCCCCCCCACCCACCCTCTTTCCGCCTTGCCTCTTCGCCCCCACCCTCGTTCTGCGTTGCCACTTCGCCCCCACCCACCCTCTTTCTGCGTTGCCTCTTCGCCCCCACCCACCCTCTTTCCTCGTTGCCTCTTCGCCCCCACCCACCCTCTTTCCTCGTAGCCTCTTCGCCCCCCACCCACCCTCTTTCCTCGTTGCCTCTTTGCCCCACCCACCCACCCTCTTTCCTCGTTGCCTCTTCGCCCCACCCACCCACCCTCTTTCCTCGTTTCCTCTTCGCCCCACCCACCCACCCTCTTTCCTCGTTTCCTCTTCGCCCCACCCACCCACCCTCTTTCCTCGTTTCCTCTTCGCCCCACCCACCCTCTTTCCTCGTTGCCTCTTCGCCCCACCCACCCACCCTCTTTCCTCGTTGCCTCTTCGCCCCACCCACCCACCCTCTTTCCTCGTTGCCTCTTCGCCCCACCCACCCACCCTCTTTCCTCGTTGCCTCTTCGCCTCACCCACCCACGCTCTTTCCTTGTTGCCTCTTCGCCCCGCCCACCCACCCTCTTTCCCTCTTCACCCCGCCCACCCACCCTCTTTCCCTCTTCGCCCCGCCCACCCACCCTCTTTCCCTCTTCGCCCCGCCCACCCACCCTCTTTCCCTCTTCGCCCCGCCTACCATCTTTCCGCGTTGCCTCTTCGCCCCAATCTTTCCGCGTTGCCTCTTCGCTAAAACCCACCCACCCTCTTTCCTCGTTGCCTCTTTGCCCCACCCACCCTTTTTCCTCGTTGCCTCTTCGCCCCACCCTCCTTCCTCGTTGCCTCTTCGCCCCACCCACCCTCTTTCCTCATTGCCTCTTCGCCCCATCCTACCCCCCACCCACCTTCCTCGTTTCCCCTTCACCCCACCCACCCTCTTTCCTCGTTGCCTCTTCGCCCCGCCCACCCTCTTTCCGCGTTGCCTATTCGCCCCGCCCACCCTCTTTCCGCGTTACCTCTTCACCCCAATCTTTCCGCGTTGCCTCATCGTCCCACCCACCCTCTTTCCGCGTTGCCTCTTCGCTCCACCCACCCACCCCTCTTACCGCCTTGCCTCTTCGCCCCACACACCCTTTTTCCGCCTTGCCTCTTCCCCCCACCCTTTTTCCGCCTTGCCTCTTTGATCCACCCACCCACCCTCTTTCCGCGTTGCCTCTTCCTCCCCTCTCACCCCTTCCACTTTCCGCATTGCCTCTTCGCCCCACCCACCCCTCTTTCCGCCTTGCCTCTTTGCCCACCCCCCCCTCTTTCCGCGTTGCCTCTTCGCTCCACCCACCCCTCTTTCCGCGTTGCCTCTTCGCCCCACCCCTCTTTCCGCGTTGCCTCTTCGCCCCACCCACCCAGCCCTCTTTCCGCGTTGCCTCTTCGCCCCACCCACCCCTCTTTCCGCGTTGCCTCTTCGCCCCACCCACCCACCCCTCTTTCCGCGTTGCCTCTTCGCCCCACCCACCCACCCCTCTTTCCGCGTTGCCTCTTCGCCCCACCCACCCACCCCTCTTTCCGCGTTGCCTCTTCGCCCCACCCACCCACCCCTCTTTTCGCGTTGCCTCTTCGCACCACCCACCCACCCCTCTTTCCGCGTTGCCTCTTCGCACCACCCACCCACCCCTCTTTCCGCGTTGCCTCTTCGCCCCACCCACCCACCCCTCTTTACGCGTTGCCTCTTCGCGCCACCCACCCACCCCTCTTTCCGCGTTGCCTCTTCGCCCCACCAACCCACCCCTCTTTCCGCGTTGCCTCTTCGCCCCACCCTCCCCTCTTTCCGCGTTGCCTCTTCGCCCCACCCACCCCTCTTTCCGCGTTGCCTCTTCGCCCCACCCACCCCTCTTTCCGCGTTGCCTCTTCGCCCCACCCACCCACCCCTCTTTCCGCGTTGCCTCTTCGCCCCACCCACCCACCCCTCTTTCCGCGTTGCCTCTTCGCCCCACCCACCCACCCCTCTTTCCGCGTTGCCTCTTCGCCCCACCCACCCACCCCTCTTTCCGCGTTGCCTCTTCGCCCCACCCACCCACCCCTCTTTCCGCGTTGCCTCTTCGCCCCACCCACCCACCCCTCTTTCCGCGTTGCCTCTTTGCCCACCCACCCCTCTTTCCGCGTTGCCTCTTTGCCCACCCACCCCTCTTTCCGCGTTGCCTCTTTGCCCACCCACCCCTCTTTCCGCGTTGCCTCTTCGCTCCACCCACCCCTCTTTCCGCGTTGCCTCTTCGCCCCACCCCTCTTTCCGCGTTGCCTCTTCGCCCCACCCACCCACCCCTCTTTCCGCGTTGCCTCTTCGCACCACCCACCCACCCCTCTTTCCGCGTTGACTCTTCGCCCCACCCACCCACCCCTCTTTCCGCGTTGCCTCTTCGATACACCCACCCACCCCTCTTTCCGCGTTGCCTCTTCGCCCCACCCACCCACCCCTCTTTCCGCGTTGCCTCTTCGCCCCACCCACCCACCCCTCTTTCCGCGTTGCCTCTTCGCCCCACCCACCCCTCTTTCCGCGTTGCCTCTTCGCCCCACCCACCCACCCCTCTTTCCGCGCTGCCTCTTTGCCCCACCCACCCACCCCTCTTTCCGCGTTGCCTCTTCGCCCCACCCACCCCTCTTTCCGCGTTGCCTCTTCGCCCCACCCACCCACCCCTCTTTCCGCGTTGCCTCTTCGCCCCACCCACCCACCCCTCTTTCCGCGTTGCCTCTTCGCACCACCCACCCACCCCTCTTTCCGCGTTGCCTCTTCGCACCACCCACCCACCCCTAATTCCGCGTTGCCTCTTCGCACCACCCACCCACCCCTCTTCCCGCGTTGCCTCTTCGCCCCACCCACCCACCCCTCTTTCCGCGTTGCCTCTTTGCCCCACCCACCCACCCCTCTTTCCGCGTTGCCTCTTTGCCCCACCCACCCACCCCTCTTTCCGCGTTGCCTCTTCGCCCCACCCACCCACCCCTCTTTCCGCGTTGCCTCTTCGCCCCACCCACCCACCCCTCTTTCCGCGTTGCCTCTTCGCCCCACCCACCCACCCCTCTTTCCGCGTTGCCTCTTCGCCCCACCCACCCACCCCTCTTTCCGCGTTGCCTCTTCGCCCCACCCACCCACCCCTCTTTCCGCGTTGCCTCTTCGCCCCACCCACCCACCCCTCTTTCCGCGTTGCCTCTTCGCCCCACCCACCCCTCTTTCCGCGTTGCCTCTTCGCCCCACCCACCCACCCCTCTTTCCGCGTTGCCTCTTCGCCCCACCCACCCACCCCTCTTTCCGCGTTGCCTCTTCGCCCCACCCACCCACCCCTCTTTCCGCGTTGCCTCTTCGCCCCACCCACCTCTCTTTCCGCGTTGCCTCTTCGCTCCACCCACCCCTCTTTCCGCGTTGCCTCTTCGCCCCACCCACCCCTCTTTCCGCGTTGCCTCTTTGCCCACCCACCCCTCTTTCCGCGTTGCCTCTTCACCCACCCACCCCTCTTTCCGCGTTGCCTCTTCGCCCACCCACCCCTCTTTCCGCGTTGCCTCTTCGCCCACCCACCCTCTTTCCGCGTTGCCTCTTCGCCCCCCCACCCACCCTCTTTCCGCCTTGCCTCTTCGCCCCCACCCTCGTTCTGCGTTGCCACTTCGCCCCCACCCACCCTCTTTCTGCGTTGCCTCTTCGCCCCCACCCACCCTCTTTCCTCGTTGCCTCTTCGCCCCCACCCACCCTCTTTCCTCGTAGCCTCTTCGCCCCCCACCCACCCTCTTTCCTCGTTGCCTCTTTGCCCCACCCACCCACCCTCTTTCCTCGTTGCCTCTTCGCCCCACCCACCCACCCTCTTTCCTCGTTTCCTCTTCGCCCCACCCACCCACCTTCCTCGTTTCCTCTTCGCCCCACCCACCCTCTTTCCTCGTTGCCTCTTCGCCCCACCCACCCTCTTTCCTCGTTGCCTCTTCGCCCCACCCACCCACCCTCTTTCCTCGTTGCCTCTTCGCCCCACCCACCCACCCTCTTTCCTCGTTGCCTCTTCGCCCCACCCACCCACCCTCTTTCCTCGTTGCCTCTTCGCCCCACCCACCCACCCTCTTTCCTCGTTGCCTCTTCGCCTCACCCACCCACGCTCTTTCCTTGTTGCCTCTTCGCCCCGCCCACCCACCCTCTTTCCCTCTTCACCCCGCCCACCCACCCTCTTTCCCTCTTCGCCCCGCCCACCCACCCTCTTTCCCTCTTCGCCCCGCCCACCCACCCTCTTTCCCTCTTCGCCCGCCTACCATCTTTCCGCGTTGCCTCTTCGCCCCAATCTTTCCGCGTTGCCTCTTCGCTAAAACCCACCCACCCTCTTTCCTCGTTGCCTCTTTGCCCCACCCACCCTTTTTCCTCGTTGCCTCTTCGCCCCACCCTCCTTCCTCGTTGCCTCTTCGCCCCACCCACCCTCTTTCCTCATTGCCTCTTCGCCCCATCCTACCCCCCACCCACCTTCCTCGTTTCCTCTTCACCCCACCCACCCTCTTTCCTCGTTGCCTCTTCGCCCCGCCCACCCTCTTTCCGCGTTGCCTATTCGCCCCGCCCACCCTCTTTCCGCGTTACCTCTTCGCCCCAATCTTTCCGCGTTGCCTCATCGTCCCACCCACCCTCTTTCCGCGTTGCCTCTTCGCTCCACCCACCCACCCCTCTTACCGCCTTGCCTCTTCGCCCCACACACCCTTTTTCCGCCTTGCCTCTTCCCCCCACCCTTTTTCCGCCTTGCCTCTTTGATCCACCCACCCACCCTCTTTCCGCGTTGCCTCTTCCTCCCCTCTCACCCCTTCCACTTTCCGCATTGCCTCTTCGCCCCACCCACCCCTCTTTCCGCCTTGCCTCTTTGCCCACCCCCCCTCTTTCCGCGTTGCCTCTTCGCTCCACCCACCCCTCTTTCCGCGTTGCCTCTTCGCCCCACCCCTCTTTCCGCGTTGCCTCTTCGCCCCACCCACCCAGCCCTCTTTCCGCGTTGCCTCTTCGCCCCACCCACCCCTCTTTCCGCGTTGCCTCTTCGCCCCACCCACCCACCCCTCTTTCCGCGTTGCCTCTTCGCCCCACCCACCCACCCCTCTTTCCGCGTTGCCTCTTCGCCCCACCCACCCACCCCTCTTTCCGCGTTGCCTCTTCGCCCCACCCACCCACCCCTCTTTCCGCGTTGCCTCTTCGCCCCACCCACCCACCCCTCTTTTCGCGTTGCCTCTTCGCACCACCCACCCACCCCTCTTTCCGCGTTGCCTCTTCGCACCACCCACCCACCCCTCTTTCCGCGTTGCCTCTTTGCCCACCCACCCCTCTTTCCGCGTTGCCTCTTCGCTCCACCCACCCCTCTTTCCGCGTTGCCTCTTCGCCCCACCCCTCTTTCCGCGTTGCCTCTTCGCCCCACCCACCCACCCCTCTTTCCGCGTTGCCTCTTCGCACCACCCACCCACCCCTCTTTCCGCGTTGCCTCTTCGCACCACCCACCCACCCCTCTTTCCGCGTTGACTCTTCGCCCCACCCACCCACCCCTCTTTCCGCGTTGCCTCTTCGATACACCCACCCACCCCTCTTTCCGCGTTGCCTCTTCGCCCCACCCACCCACCCCTCTTTCCGCGTTGCCTCTTCGCCCCACCCACCCACCCCTCTTTCCGCGTTGCCTCTTCGCCCCACCCACCCCTCTTTCCGCGTTGCCTCTTCGCCCCACCCACCCACCCCTCTTTCCGCGTTGCCTCTTCGCCCCACCCACCCACCCCTCTTTCCGCGTTGCCTCTTCGCACCACCCACCCACCCCTCTTTCCGCGTTGCCTCTTCGCACCACCCACCCACCCCTCTTTCCGCGTTGCCTCTTCGCACCACCCACCCACCCCTAATTCCGCGTTGCCTCTTCGCACCACCCACCCACCCCTCTTCCCGCGTTGCCTCTTCGCCCCACCCACCCACCCCTCTTTCCGCGTTGCCTCTTTGCCCCACCCACCCACCCCTCTTTCCGCGTTGCCTCTTTGCCCCACCCACCCACCCCTCTTTCCGCGTTGCCTCTTCGCCCCACCCACCCACCCCTCTTTCCGCGTTGCCTCTTCGCCCCACCCACCCACCCCTTTCCGCGTTGCCTCTTCGCCCCACCCACCCACCCCTCTTTCCGCGTTGCCTCTTCGCCCCACCCACCCACCCCTCTTTCCGCGTTGCCTCTTCGCCCCACCCACCCCTCTTTCCGCGTTGCCTCTTCGCCCCACCCACCCACCCCTCTTTCCGCGTTGCCTCTTCGCCCCACCCACCCACCCCTCTTTCCGCGTTGCCTCTTCGCCCCACCCACCCACCCCTCTTTCCGCGTTGCCTCTTCGCCCCACCCACCCACCCCTCTTTCCGCGTTGCCTCTTCGCCCCACCCACCCACCCCTCTTTCCGCGTTGCCTCTTCGCCCCACCCACCCACCCCTCTTTCCGCGTTGCCTCTTCGCCCCACCCACCCACCCCTCTTTCCGCGTTGCCTCTTCGCCCCACCCACCCCTCTTTCCGCGTTGCCTCTTCGCCCCACCCACCCCTCTTTCCGCGTTGCCTCTTCGCCCCACCCACCCCTCTTTCCGCGTTGCCTCTTCGCCCCACCCACCCCTCTTTCCGCGTTGCCTCTTCGCCCCACCCACCCCTCTTTCCGCGTTGCCTCTTCGCCCCACCCACCCCTCTTTCCGCGTTGCCTCTTCGCCCCACCCACCCTTCTTTCCGCGTTGCCTCTTCGCCCCACCCACCCCTCTTTCCGCGTTGCCTCTTCGCCCCACCCCTCTTTCCGCGTTGCCTCTTCGGGCCCCACCCACCCCTCTTTGCGCGTTGCCTCTTCGATACACCCACCCACCCCTCTTTCCGCGTTGCCTCTTCGCTCCACCCACCCCTCTTTCCGCGTTGCCTCTTCGCCCCACCCCTCTTTCCGCGTTGCCTCTTCGCCCCACCCACCCACCCCTTTTTCCGCGTTGCCTCTTCGCCCCACCCACCCACCCCTTTTTCCGCGTTGCCTCTTCGCCCCACCCACCCACCCCTCTTTCCGCGTTGCCTCTTCGCCCCACCCACCCACCCCTCTTTCCGCGTTGCCTCTTCGCCCCACCCACCCACCCCTCTTTCCGCGTTGCCTCTTCGCCCCACCCACCCACCCCTCTTTCCGCGTTGCCTCTTCGCCCCACCCACCCACCCCTCTTTCCGCGTTGCCTCTTCGACCCACCCACCCACCCCTCTTTCCGCGTTGCCTCTTCGACCCACCCACCCCTCTTTCCGCGTTGCCTCTTCGACCCACCCACCCCTCTTTCCGCGTTGCCTCTTCGACCCACCCACCCACCCCTCTTTCCGCGTTGCCTCTTCGACCCACCCACCCACCCCTCTTTCCGCGTTGCCTCTTCGACCCACCCACCCACCCCTCTTTCCGCGTTGCCTCTTCGACCCACCCACCCACCCCTCTTTCCGCGTTGCCTCTTCGACCCACCCACCCACCCCTCTTTCCGCGTTGCCTCTTCGACCCACCCACCCACCCCTCTTTCCGCGTTGCCTCTTCGACCCACCCACCCACCCCTCTTTCCGCGTTGCCTCTTCGATACACCCACCCACCCCTCTTTCCGCGTTGCCTCTTCGTCCCACCCACCCACCCCTCTTTCCGCGTTGCCTCTTCGCCCCACCCACCCCTCTTTCCGCGTTGCCTCTTCGCCCCACCCACCCCTCTTTCCGCGTTGCCTCTTCGCCCCACCCACCCACCCCTCTTTCCGCGTTGCCTCTTCGCCCCACCCACCCACCCCTCTTTCCGCGTTGCCTCTTCGCCCCACCCACCCACCCCTCTTTCCGCGTTGCCTCTTCGCCCCACCCACCCACCCCTCTTTCCGCGTTGCCTCTTCGATACACCCACCCACCCCTCTTTCCGCGTTGCCTCTTCGCCCCACCCACCCACCCCTCTTTCCGCGTTGCCTCTTCGCCCCACCCACCCACCCCTCTTTCCGCGTTGCCTCTTCGCCCCACCCACCCACCCCTCTTTCCGCGCTGCCTCTTCGCCCCACCCACCCCTCTTTCCGCGTTGCCTCTTCGACCCACCCACCCACCCCTCTTCCCGCGTTGCCTCTTCGCCCCACCCACCCACCCCTCTTCCCGCGTTGCCTCTTCGCCCCACCCACCCACCCCTCTTCCCGCGTTGCCTCTTCGCCCCACCCACCCACCCACCCCTCTTCCCGCGTTGCCTCTTCGCCCCACCCACCCACCCCTCTTCCCGCGTTGCCTCTTCGCCCCACCCACCCACCCCTCTTCCCGCGTTGCCTCTTCGCAGCACCCACCCACCCCTCTTTCCGCGTTGCCTCTTCGCCCCACCCACCAACCCCTCTTTCCGCGTTGCCTCTTCGCCCCACCCACCCACCCCTCTTTCCGCGTTGCCTCTTCGCCCCACCCACCCACCCCTCTTTCCGCGTTGCCTCTTCGCCCCACCCACCCACCCCTCTTTCCGCGTTGCCTCTTCGCCCCACCCACCCACCCCTCTTTCCGCGTTGCCTCTTCGACCCACCCACCCACCCCTCTTTCCGCGTTGCCTCTTCGCCCCACCCACCCCTCTTTCCGCGTTGCCTCTTCGCCCCACCCACCCACCCCTCTTTCCGCGTTGCCTCTTCGCCCCACCCACCCCTCTTTCCGCGTTGCCTCTTCGCCCCACCCACCCCTCTTTCCGCGTTGCCTCTTCGCCCCACCCACCCCTCTTTCCGCGTTGCCTCTTCGACCCACCCACCCACCCCTCTTTCCGCGTTGCCTCTTCGACCCACCCCTCTTTCCGCGTTGCCTCTTCGACCCACCCACCCACCCCTCTTTCCGCGTTGCCTCTTCGTCCCACCCACCCACCCCTCTTTCCGCGTTGCCTCTTCGTCTCACCCACCCACCCCTCTTTCCGCGTTGCCTCTTCGTCCCACCCACCCACCCCTCTTTCCGCGTTGCCTCTTTGCCCCACCCACCCTTCTTTCCGCGTTGCCTCTTCGCCCCACCCACCCCTCTTTCCGCGTTGCCTCTTCGCCCCACCCACCCACCCCTCTTTCCGCGTTGCCTCTTCGCCCCACCCACCCACCCCTCTTTCCGCGTTGCCTCTTCGCCCCACCCACCCACCCCTCTTTCCGCGTTGCCTCTTCGCACCACCCACCCACCCCTCTTTCCGCGTTGCCTCTTCGCCCCACCCACCCACCCCTCTTTCCGCGTTGCCTCTTCGCCTCTTCGCCCCACCCCTCTTTCCGCGTTGCCTCTTCGCCCCACCCACCCACCCCTCTTTCCGCGTTGCCTCTTCGCCCCACCCACCCACCCCTCTTTCCGCGTTGCCTCTTCGCCCCACCCACCCACCCCTCTTTCCGCGTTGCCTCTTCGCCCCACCCACCCACCCCTCTTTCCGCGTTGCCTCTTCGCCCCACCCACCCCTCTTTCCGCGTTGCCTCTTCGACCCACCCACCCACCGACCCCTCTTTCCGCGTTGCCTCTTCGACCCACCCACCCACCCCTCTTTCCGCGTTGCCTCTTCGCCCCACCAACCCACCCTCTTTCCGCGTTGCCTCTTCTCCCCACCCACCCACCCCTCTTTCCGCGTTGCCTCTTCGCCCCACCCACCCCTCTTTCCGCGTTGCCTCTTCGCCCCACCCACCCCTCTTTCCGCGTTGCCTCTTCGCCCCACCCACCCACCCCTCTTTCCGCGTTGCCTCTTCGCCCCACCCACCCACCCCTCTTTCCGCGTTGCCTCTTCGCCCCACCCACCCACCCCTCTTTCCGCGTTGCCTCTTCGCCCCACCCACCCACCCCTCTTTCCGCGTTGCCTCTTCGCCCCACCCACCCACCCCTCTTTCCGCGTTGCCTCTTCGCCCCACCCACCCACCCCTCTTTCCGCGTTGCCTCTTCGCCCCACCGCCCCACCCCTCTTTCCGCGTTGCCTCTTCGCCCCACCCCTCTTTCCGCGTTGCCTCTTCGCCCCACCCACCCCTCTTTCCGCGTTGCCTCTTCGCCCCACCCACCCCTCTTTCCGCGTTGCCTCTTTGCCCCACCCACCCCTCTTTCCGCGTTGCCTCTTTGCCCCACCCACCCACCCCTCTTTCCGCGTTGCCTCTTCGCCCCACCCTCCCTTCTTTCCGCGTTGCCTCTTCGCCCCACCCCTCTTTCCGCGTTGCCTCTTCGCCCCACCCACCCCTCTTTCCGCGTTGCCTCTTCGCCCCACCCACCCCTCTTTCCGCGTTGCCTCTTTGCCCCACCCACCCCTCTTTCCGCGTTGCCTCTTTGCCCCACCCACCCACCCCTCTTTCCGCGTTGCCTCTTCGCCCCACTCTCCCTTCTTTCCGCGTTGCCTCTTCGCCCCACCCCTCTTTCCGCGTTGCCTCTTCGCCCCACCCCTCTTTCCGCGTTGCCTCTTCGCCCCACCCACCCACCCCCTCTTTCCGCGTTGCCTCTTCGCCCCACCCACCCACCCCTCTTTCCGCGTTGCCTCTTCGGGCCCCACCCACCCCTCTTTCCGCGTTGCCTCTTCGCCCCACCCACCCCTCTTTCCGCGTTGCCTCTTCGCCTCACCCACCCACCCCTCTTTCCGCGTTGCCTCTTCGGGCCCCACCCACCCACCCCTCTTTCCGCGTTGCCTCTTCGGGCCCCACCCACCCACCCCTCTTTCCGCGTTGCCTCTTCGGGCCCCACCCACCCACCCCTCTTTCCGCGTTGCCTCTTCGGGCCCCACCCACCCACCCCTCTTTCCGCGTTGCCTCTTCGGGCCCCACCCACCCCTCTTTCCGCGTTGCCTCTTCGGGCCCCACCCACCCACCCCTCTTTCCGCGTTGCTTCTTCGCCCCACCCACCCCTCTTTCCGCGTTGCCTCTTCGCCCCACCCACCCTCTTTCCTCGTTGCCTCTTCGCCCCACCCACCCACCCTCTTTCCTCGTTGCCTCTTCGCCCCACCCACCCACCCTCTTTCCTCGTTGCCTCTTCGCCCCACCCACCCACCCTCTTTCCTCGTTGCCTCTTCGCCCCACCCACCCACCCTCTTTCCTCGTTGCCTCTTCGCCTCACCCACCCACCCACCCTCTTTCCTTGTTGCCTCTTCGCCCCGCCCACCCACCCTCTTTCCCTCTTCACCCCGCCCACCCACCCTCTTTCCCTCTTCGCCCCGCCCACCCACCCTCTTTCCCTCTTCGCCCGCCTACCATCTTTCCGCGTTGCCTCTTCGCCCCAAACTTTCCGCGTTGCCTCTTCGCTAAAACCCACCCACCCTCTTTCCTCGTTGCCTCTTTGCCCCACCCACCCTTTTTCCTCGTTGCCTCTTCGCCCCACCCTCCTTCCTCGTTGCCTCTTCGCCCCACCCACCCTCTTTCCTCATTGCCTCTTCGCCCCATCCTACCCCCCACCCACCTTCCTCGTTTCCTCTTCACCCCACCCACCCTCTTTCCTCGTTGCCTCTTCGCCCCGCCCACCCTCTTTCCGCGTTGCCTATTCGCCCCGCCCACCCTCTTTCCGCGTTGCCTATTCGCCCCGCCCACCCTCTTTCCGCGTTACCTCTTCGCCCCAATCTTTCCGCGTTGCCTCATCGTCCCACCCACCCTCTTTCCGTGTTGCCTCTTCGCTCCACCCACCCACCCCTCTTACCGCCTTGCCTCTTCGCCCCACACACCCTTTTTCCGCCTTGCCTCTTCCCCCCACCCTTTTTCCGCCTTGCCTCTTTGATCCACCCACCCACCCTCTTTCCGCGTTGCCTCTTCCTCCCCTCTCACCCCTTCCACTTTCCGCATTGCCTCTTCGCCCCACCCACCCCTCTTTCCGCCTTGCCTCTTTGCCCACCCCCCCCTCTTTCCGCGTTGCCTCTTCGCTCCACCCACCCCTCTTTCCGCGTTGCCTCTTCGCCCCACCCCTCTTTCCGCGTTGCCTCTTCGCCCCACCCACCCACCCCTCTTTCCGCGTTGCCCCACCCACCCACCCCTCTTTCCGCGTTGCCCCACCCACCCACCCCTCTTTCCGCGTTGCCCCACCCACCCACCCCTCTTTCCGCGTTGCCCCACCCACCCACCCCTCTTTCCGCGTTGCCCCACCCACCCACCCCTCTTTCCGCGTTGCCCCACCCACCCACCCCTCTTTCCGCGTTGCCCCACCCACCCACCCCTCTTTCCGCGTTGCCTCACCCACCCACCCCTCTTTCCGCGTTGCCTCTTCGCCCCACCCACCCCTCTTTCCGCGTTGCCTCTTCGCCCCACCCACCCCTCTTTCCGCGTTGCCTCTTCGCCCCACCCACCCACCCCTCTTTCCGCGTTGCCTCTTCGCCCCACCCACCCACTCCTCTTTTCGCGTTGCCTCTTCGCACCACCCACCCACCCCTCTTTCCGCTTTGCCTCTTCGCACCACCCACCCACCCCTCTTTCCGCGTTGCCTCTTCGCCCCACCCACCCACCCCTCTTTACGCGTTGCCTCTTCGCGCCACCCACCCACCCCTCTTTCCGCGTTGCCTCTTCGCCCCACCAACCCACCCCTCTTTCCGCGTTGCCTCTTCGCCCCACCCTCCCCTCTTTCCGCGTTGCCTCTTCGCCCCACCCACCCCTCTTTCCGCGTTGCCTCTTCGCCCCACCCAGCCACCCCTCTTTCCGCGTTGCCTCTTCGCCCCACCCACCCACCCCTCTTTCCGCGTTGCCTCTTCGCCCCACCCACCCACCCCTCTTTCCGCGTTGCCTCTTTGCCCACCCACCCACCCCTCTTTCCGCGTTGCCTCTTTGCCCACCCACCCCTCTTTCCGCGTTGCCTCTTTGCCCACCCACCCCTCTTTCCGCGTTGCCTCTTCGCTCCACCCACCCCTCTTTCCGCGTTGCCTCTTCGCCCCACCCCTCTTTCCGCGTTGCCTCTTCGCCCCACCCACCCACCCCTCTTTCCGCGTTGCCTCTTCGCCCCACCCACCCACCCCTCTTTCCGCGTTGCCTCTTCGCCCCACCCACCCACCCCTCTTTCCGCGTTGCCTCTTCGCCCCACCCACCCACCCCTCTTTCCGCGTTGCCTCTTCGCCCCACCCACCCACCCCTCTTTCCGCGTTGCCTCTTCGCCCCACCCACCCACCCCTCTTTCCGCGTTGCCTCTTCGCCCCACCCACCCACCCCTCTTTCCGCGTTGCCTCTTCGCCCCACCCACCCACCCCTCTTTCCGCGTTGCCTCTTCGCCCCACCCACCCACCCCTCTTTCCGCGTTGCCTCTTCGATACACCCACCCACCCCTCTTTCCGCGTTGCCTCTTCGCCCCACCCACCCACCCCTCTTTCCGCGTTGCCTCTTCGCCCCACCCACCCCTCTTTCCGCGCTGCCTCTTCGCCCCACCCACCCACCCCTCTTTCCGCGCTGCCTCTTCGCCCCACCCACCCACCCCTCTTTCCGCGCTGCCTCTTCGCCCCACCCACCCACCCCTCTTTCCGCGTTGCCTCTTCGCCCCACCCACCCCTCTTTCCGCGTTGCCTCTTCGCACCACCCACCCCTCTTTCCGCGTTGCCTCTTCGCACCACCCACCCACCCCTCTTTCCGCGTTGCCTCTTCGCACCACCCACCCACCCCTCTTTCCGCGTTGCCTCTTCGCACCACCCACCCACCCCTAATTCCGCGTTGCCTCTTCGCACCACCCACCCACCCCTAATTCCGCGTTGCCTCTTCGCACCACCCACCCACCCCTCTTTCCGCGTTGCCTCTTCGCCCCACCCACCCCTCTTTCCGCGTTGCCTCTTTTGCCCCACCCACCCACCCCTCTTTCCGCGTTGCCTCTTTGCCCCACCCACCCACCCCTCTTTCCGCGTTGCCTCTTCGCCCCACCCACCCACCCCTCTTTCCGCGTTGCCTCTTCGCCCCACCCACCCCTCTTTCCGCGTTGCCTCTTCGCCCCACCCACCCACCCCTCTTTCCGCGTTGCCTCTTCGCCCCACCCACCCACCCCTCTTTCCGCGTTGCCTCTTCGCCCCACCCACCCACCCCTCTTTCCGCGTTGCCTCTTCGCCCCACCCACCCACCCCTCTTTCCGCGTTGCCTCTTCGCCCCACCCACCCACCCCTCTTTCCGCGTTGCCTCTTCGCCCCACCCACCCCTCTTTCCGCGTTGCCTCTTCGCCCCACCCACCCCTCTTTCCGCGTTGCCTCTTCGCCCCACCCACCCACCCCTCTTTCCGCGTTGCCTCTTCGCCCCACCCACCCCTCTTTCCGCGTTGCCTCTTCGCCCCACCCACCCCTCTTTCCGCGTTGCCTCTTCGCCCCACCCACCCACCCCTCTTTCCGCGTTGCCTCTTCGCCCCACCCACCCCTCTTTCCGCGTTGCCTCTTCGCCCCACCCACCCCTCTTCCGCGTTGCCTCTTCGCCCCACCCACCCCTCTTTCCGCGTTGCCTCTTCGCCCCACCCACCCTTCTTTCCGCGTTGCCTCTTCGCCCCACCCACCCCTCTTTCCGCGTTGCCTCTTCGCCCCACCCCTCTTTCCGCGTTGCCTCTTCGGGCCCCACCCACCCCTCTTTCCGCGTTGCCTCTTCGATAACCCACCCACCCCTCTTTCCGCGTTGCCTCTTCGCTCCACCCACCCCTCTTTCCGCGTTGCCTCTTCGCCCAACCCTCTTTCCGCGTTGCCTCTTCGCCCCACCCACCCACCCCTTTTTCCGCGTTGCCTCTTCGCCCCACCCACCCACCCCTTTTTCCGCGTTGCCTCTTCGCCCCACCCACCCCTCTTTCCGCGTTGCCTCTTCGTCCCACCCACCCACCCCTCTTTCCGCGTTGCCTCTTCGTCCCACCCACCCACCCCTCTTTCCGCGTTGCCTCTTCGTCCCACCCACCCACCCCTCTTTCCGCGTTGCCTCTTCGTCCCACCCACCCACCCCTCTTTCCGCGTTGCCTCTTCGCACCCACCCACCCCTCTTTCCGCGTTGCCTCTTCGATACACCCACCCACCCCTCTTTCCGCGTTGCCTCTTCGCCCCACCCACCCACCCCTCTTTCCGCGTTGCCTCTTCGCCCCACCCACCCACCCCTCTTTCCGCGTTGCCTCTTCGCCCCACCCACCCACCCCTCTTTCCGCGTTGCCTCTTCGATACACCCACCCACCCCTCTTCCGCGTTGCCTCTTCGATACACCCACCCCTCTTTCCGCGTTGCCTCTTCGCCCCACCCACCCACCCCTCTTTCCGCGTTGCCTCTTCGCCCCACCCACCCCACCCCTCTTTCCGCGTTGCCTCTTCGCCCCACCCACCCACCCCCTCTTTCCGCGTTGCCTCTTCGCCCCACCCACCCCTCTTTCCGCGTTGCCTCTTCGCCCCACCCACCCACCCCTCTTTCCGCGCTGCCTCTTCCGCCCCACCCACCCACCCCTCTTTCCGCGTTGCCTCTTCGCCCCACCCACCCCTCTTTCCGCGTTGCCTCTTCGCCCCACCCACCCCTCTTTCCGCGTTGCCTCTTCGACCCACCCACCACTCTTTCCGCGTTGCCTCTTCGACCCACCCACCCCTCTTTCCGCGTTGCCTCTTCGACCCACCCACCCCTCTTTCCGCGTTGCCTCTTCGACCCACCCACCCCTCTTTCCGCGTTGCCTCTTCGACCCACCCACCCACCCCTCTTTCCGCGTTGCCTCTTCGACCCACCCACCCACCCACCCCTCTTTCCGCGTTGCCTCTTCGACCCACCCACCCACCCCTCTTTCCGCGTTGCCTCTTCGACCCACCCACCCACCCCTCTTTCCGCGTTGCCTCTTCGACCCACCCACCCACCCCTCTTTCCGCGTTGCCTCTTCGACCCACCCACCCACCCCTCTTTCCGCGTTGCCTCTTCGACCCACCCACCCACCCCTCTTTCCGCGTTGCCTCTTCGCCCCACCCACCCACCCCTCTTTCCGCGTTGCCTCTTCGCCCCACCCACCCACCCCTCTTTCCGCGTTGCCTCTTCGCCCCACCCACCCCTCTTTCCGCGTTGCCTCTTCGCCCCACCCACCCCTCTTCCGCGTTGCCTCTTCGCCCCACCCACCCCTCTTTCCGCGTTGCCTCTTCGCCCCACCCACCCACCCCTCTTTCCGCGTTGCCTCTTCGCCCCACCCACCCACCCCTCTTTCCGCGTTGCCTCTTCGCCCCACCCACCCACCCCTCTTTCCGCGTTGCCTCTTCGCCCCACCCACCCACCCCTCTTTCCGCGTTGCCTCTTCGCCCCACCCACCCACCCCTCTTTCCGCGTTGCCTCTTCGCCCCACCCACCCACCCCTCTTTCCGCGTTGCCTCTTCGCCCCACCCACCCCTCTTTCCGCGTTGCCTCTTCGCCCCACCCACCCACCCCTCTTTCCGCGCTGCCTCTTTGCCCCACCCACCCACCCCTCTTTCCGCGTTGCCTCTTCGCCCCACCCACCCCTCTTTCCGCGTTGCCTCTTCGCCCCACCCACCCCTCTTTCCGCGTTGCCTCTTCGCCCCACCCACCCCTCTTTCCGCGTTGCCTCTTCGCCCCACCCACCCTTCTTTCCGCGTTGCCTCTTCGCCCCACCCACCCCTCTTTCCGCGTTGCCTCTTCGCCCCACCCCTCTTTCCGCGTTGCCTCTTCGGGCCCCACCCACCCCTCTTTCCGCGTTGCCTCTTCGATACACCCACCCACCCCTCTTTCCGCGTTGCCTCTTCGCTCCACCCACCCCTCTTTCCGCGTTGCCTCTTCGCCCAACCCTCTTTCCGCGTTGCCTCTTCGCCCCACCCACCCACCCCTCTTTCCGCGTTGCCTCTTCGCCCCACCCACCCACCCCTCTTTCCGCGTTGCCTCTTCGTCCCACCCACCCACCCCTCTTTCCGCGTTGCCTCTTCGTCCCACCCACCCACCCCTCTTTCCGCGTTGCCTCTTCTCCCACCCACCCCTCTTTCCCGCGTTGCCTCTTCGTCCCACCCACCCACCCCTCTTTCCGCGTTGCCTCTTCGTCCCACCCACCCACCCCTCTTTCCGCGTTGCCTCTTCGATACACCCACCCACCCCTCTTTCCGCGTTGCCTCTTCGCCCCACCCACCCACCCCTCTTTCCGCGTTGCCTCTTCGCCCCACCCACCCACCCCTCTTTCCGCGTTGCCTCTTCGCCCCACCCACCCACCCCTCTTTCCGCGTTGCCTCTTCGCCCCACCCACCCACCCCTCTTTCCGCGTTGCCTCTTCGATACACCCACCCACCCCTCTTTCCGCGTTGCCTCTTCGATACACCCCACCCCTCTTTCCGCGTTGCCTCTTCGCCCCACCCACCCACCCACCCCTCTTTCCGCGTTGCCTCTTCGCCCCACCCACCCTCTTTCCGCGTTGCCTCTTCGCCCCACCCACCCACCCCTCTTTCCGCGCTGCCTCTTCGCCCCACCCACCCACCCCTCTTTCCGCGCTGCCTCTTCGCCCCACCCACCCACCCCTCTTTCCGCGTTGCCTCTTCGCCCCACCCACCCCTCTTTCCGCGTTGCCTCTTCGCCCCACCCACCCCTCTTTCCGCGTTGCCTCTTCGACCCACCCACCCCTCTTTCCGCGTTGCCTCTTCGACCCACCCACCCCTCTTTCCGCGTTGCCTCTTCGACCCACCCACCCACCCCTCTTTCCGCGTTGCCTCTTCGACCCACCCACCCACCCCTCTTTCCGCGTTGCCTCTTCGACCCACCCACCCCTCTTTCCGCGTTGCCTCTTCGACCCACCCACCCACCCCTCTTCCGCGTTGCCTCTTCGACCCACCCACCCACCCCTCTTTCCGCGTTGCCTCTTCGACCCACCCACCCACCCCTCTTTCCGCGTTGCCTCTTTGCCCCACCCACCCACCCCTCTTTCCGCGTTGCCTCTTCGCCCCACCCACCCCTCTTTCCGCGTTGCCTCTTCGCCCCACCCACCCACCCCTCTTTCCGCGTTGCCTCTTCGCCCCACCCACCCCTCTTTCCGCGTTGCCTCTTCGCCCCACCCACCCCTCTTTCCGCGTTGCCTCTTCGCCCCACCCACCCCTCTTTCCGCGTTGCCTCTTCGCCCCACCCACCCCTCTTTCCGCGTTGCCTCTTCGCCCCACCCACCCCTCTTTCCGCGTTGCCTCTTCGCCCCACCCACCCACCCCTCTTTCCGCGTTGCCTCTTCGCCCCACCCACCCACCCCTCTTTCCGCGTTGCCTCTTCGCCCCACCCACCCACCCCTCTTTCCGCGTTGCCTCTTCGCCCCACCCACCCCTCTTTCCGCGTTGCCTCTTCGCCCCACCCACCCACCCCTCTTTCCGCGCTGCCTCTTTGCCCCACCCACCCACCCCTCTTTCCGCGTTGCCTCTTCGCCCCACCCACCCACCCCTCTTTCCGCGTTGCCTCTTCGCCCCACCCACCCACCCCTCTTTCCGCGTTGCCTCTTCGCCCCACCCACCCACCCCTCTTTCCGCGTTGCCTCTTCGCCCCACCCACCCCTTTTTCCGCGATGCCTCTTCGCCCCCCCCACCCACCCCTCTTTCCGCGTTGCCTCCTCGCCCCACCCACCCTTCTTTCCGCGTTGCCTCTTCGCCCCACCCCTCTTTCCGCGTTGCCTCTTCGCCCCACCCACCCCTCTTTCCGCGTTGCCTCTTCGGGCCCCACCCACCCCTCTTTCCGCGTTGCCTCTTCGCCCCACCCACCCCTCTTTCCGCGTTGCCTCTTCGCCCCACCCACCCCTCTTTCCGCGTTGCCTCTTCGGGCCCCACCCACCACCCCTCTTTCCGCGTTGCCTCTTCGGGCCCCACCCACCCCTCTTTCCGCGTTGCCTCTTCGCCCCACCCACCCACCCCTCTTTCCGCGTTGCCTCTTCGCCCCACCCACCCACCCCTCTTTCCGCGTTGCCTCTTCGCCCCACCCACCCACCCCTCTTTCCGCGTTGCCTCTTCGCCCCACCCACCCACCCCTCTTTCCGCGTTGCCTCTTCGACCCACCCACCCCTCTTTCCGCGTTGCCTCTTCGTCCCCACCCACCCACCCTCTTTCCGCGTTGCCTCTTCGTCCCACCCACCCACCCCTCTTTCCGCGTTGCGTCTTCGTCCCACCCACCCACCCCTCTTTCCGCGTTGCCTCTTCGTCCCACCCACCCACCCCTCTTTCCGCGTTGCCTCTTCGTCCCACCCACCCACCCCTCTTTCCGCGTTGCCTCTTCGTCCCACCCACCCACCCCTCTTTCCGCGTTGCCTCTTCGTCCCACCCACCCACCCCTCTTTCCGCGTTGCCTCTTCGTCCCACCCACCCACCCCTCTTTCCGCGTTGCCTCTTCGTCCCACCCACCCACCCCTCTTTCCGCGTTGCCTCTTCGTCCCACCCCCCACCCCTCTTTCCGCGTTGCCTCTTCGTCCCACCCACCCACCCCTCTTTCCGCGTTGCCTCTTCGTCCCACCCACCCCTCTTTCCGCGTTGCCTCTTCGCCCCACCCACCCCTCTTTCCGCGTTGCCTCTTCGCCCCACCCACCCCTCTTTCCGCGTTGCCTCTTCGCCCCACCCACCCCTCTTTCCGCGTTGCCTCTTCGCCCCACCCACCCCTCTTTCCGCGTTGCCTCTTCGCCCCACCCACCCCTCTTTCCGCGTTGCCTCTTCGCCCCACCCACCCTTCTTTCCGCGTTGCCTCTTCGCCCCACCCACCCCTCTTTCCGCGTTGCCTCTTCGCCCCACCCCTCTTTCCGCGTTGCCTCTTCGGGCCCCACCCACCCCTCTTTGCGCGTTGCCTCTTCGATACACCCACCCACCCCTCTTTCCGCGTTGCCTCTTCGCTCCACCCACCCCTCTTTCCGCGTTGCCTCTTCGCCCCACCCCTCTTTCCGCGTTGCCTCTTCGCCCCACCCACCCACCCCTTTTTCCGCGTTGCCTCTTCGCCCCACCCACCCACCCCTTTTTCCGCGTTGCCTCTTCGCCCCACCCACCCACCCCTCTTTCCGCGTTGCCTCTTCGCCCCACCCACCCACCCCTCTTTCCGCGTTGCCTCTTCGACCCACCCACCCACCCCTCTTTCCGCGTTGCCTCTTCGACCCACCCACCCACCCCTCTTTCCGCGTTGCCTCTTCGACCCACCCACCCACCCCTCTTTCCGCGTTGCCTCTTCGACCCACCCACCCCTCTTTCCGCGTTGCCTCTTCGATACACCCACCCACCCCTCTTTCCGCGTTGCCTCTTCGCCCCACCCACCCACCCCTCTTTCCGCGTTGCCTCTTCGCCCCACCCACCCACCCCTCTTTCCGCGTTGCCTCTTCGCCCCACCCACCCACCCCTCTTTCCGCGTTGCCTCTTCGCCCCACCCACCCACCCCTCTTTCCGCGTTGCCTCTTCGATACACCCACCCACCCCTCTTTCCGCGTTGCCTCTTCGATACACCCACCCTCTTTCCGCGTTGCCTCTTCGCCCCACCCACCCACCCCTCTTTCCGCGTTGCCTCTTCGCCCCACCCACCCCTCTTTCCGCGTTGCCTCTTCGCCCCACCCACCCACCCCTCTTTCCGCGCTGCCTCTTCGCCCCACCCACCCACCCCTCTTTCCGCGTTGCCTCTTCGCCCCACCCACCCCTCTTTCCGCGTTGCCTCTTCGACCCACCCACCCCTCTTTCCGCGTTGCCTCTTCGACCCACCCACCCCTCTTTCCGCGTTGCCTCTTCGACCCACCCACCCCTCTTTCCGCGTTGCCTCTTCGACCCACCCACCCACCCCTCTTTCCGCGTTGCCTCTTCGACCCACCCACCCACCCCTCTTTCCGCGTTGCCTCTTCGACCCACCCACCCACCCCTCTTTCCGCGTTGCCTCTTCGACCCACCCACCCACCCCTCTTTCCGCGTTGCCTCTTCGACCCACCCACCCACCCCTCTTTCCGCGTTGCCTCTTCGACCCACCCACCCACCCACCCCTCTTTCCGCGTTGCCTCTTCGTCCCACCCACCCACCCACCCTCTTTCCGCGTTGCCTCTTCGTCCCACCCACCCACCCCTCTTTCCGCGTTGCCTCTTCGTCCCACCCACCCCTCTTTCCGCGTTGCCTCTTCGTCCCACCCACCCCTCTTTCCGCGTTGCCTCTTCGTCCCACCCACCCACCCCTCTTTCCGCGTTGCCTCTTCGTCCCACCCACCCACCCCTCTTTCCGCGTTGCCTCTTCGTCCCACCCACCCACCCCTCTTTCCGCGTTGCCTCTTCGTCCCACCCACCCACCCCTCTTTCCGCGTTGCCTCTTCGTCCCACCCACCCCTCTTTCCGCGTTGCCTCTTCGTCCCACCCACCCCTCTTTCCGCGTTGCCTCTTCGCCCCACCCACCCCTCTTTCCGCGTTGCCTCTTCGCCCCACCCACCCACCCCTCTTTCCGCGTTGCCTCTTCGCCCCACCCACCCCTCTTTCCGCGTTGCCTCTTCGCCCCACCCACCCACCCCTCTTTCCGCGTTGCCTCTTCGCCCCACCCACCCCTCTTTCCGCGTTGCCTCTTCGCCCCACCCACCCCTCTTTCCGCGTTGCCTCTTCGCCCCACCCACCCCTCTTTCCGCGTTGCCTCTTCGCCCCACCCACCCACCCCTCTTTCCGCGTTGCCTCTTCGCCCCACCCACCCACCCCTCTTTCCGCGTTGCCTCTTCGCCCCACCCACCCCTCTTTCCGCGTTGCCTCTTCGCCCCACCCACCCACCCCTCTTTCCGCGTTGCCTCTTCGCCCCACCCACCCCTCTTTCCGCGTTGCCTCTTCGCCCCACCCACCCCTCTTTCCGCGTTGCCTCTTCGCCCCACCCACCCCTCTTTCCGCGTTGCCTCTTCGCCCCACCCACCCCTCTTTCCGCGTTGCCTCTTCGCCCCACCCACCCACCCCTCTTTCCGCGTTGCCTCTTCGCCCCACCCACCCACCCCTCTTTCCGCGTTGCCTCTTCGCCCCACCCACCCCTCTTTCCGCGATGCCTCTTCGCCCCCCCCACCCACCCCTCTTTCCGCGTTGCCTCCTCGCCCCACCCACCCTTCTTTCCGCGTTGCCTCTTCGCCCCACCCCTCTTTCCGCGTTGCCTCTTCGCCCCACCCACCCCTCTTTCCGCGTTGCCTCTTCGGGCCCCACCCACCCCTCTTTCCGCGTTGCCTCTTCGGGCCCCACCCACCCCTCTTTCCGCGTTGCCTCTTCGCCCCACCCACCCCTCTTTCCGCGTTGCCTCTTCGCCCCACCCACCCCTCTTTCCGCGTTGCCTCTTCGGGCCCCACCCACCCACCCCTCTTTCCGCGTTGCCTCTTCGGGCCCCACCCACCCCTCTTTCCGCGTTGCCTCTTCGCCCCACCCACCCACCCCTCTTTCCGCGTTGCCTCTTCGCCCCACCCACCCACCCCTCTTTCCGCGTTGCCTCTTCGCCCCACCCACCCACCCCTCTTTCCGCGTTGCCTCTTCGCCCCACCCACCCACCCCTCTTTCCGCGTTGCCTCTTCGACCCACCCACCCACCCCTCTTTCCGCGTTGCCTCTTCGACCCACCCACCCACCCCTCTTTCCGCGTTGCCTCTTCGTCCCACCCACCCACCCACCCCTCTTTCCGCGTTGCCTCTTCGTCCCACCCACCCACCCCTCTTTCCGCGTTGCGTCTTCGTCCCACCCACCCACCCCTCTTTCCGCGTTGCGTCTTCGTCCCACCCACCCACCCCTCTTTCCGCGTTGCCTCTTCGTCCCACCCACCCACCCCTCTTTCCGCGTTGCCTCTTCGTCCCACCCACCCACCCCTCTTTCCGCGTTGCCTCTTCGTCCCACCCACCCACCCCTCTTTCCGCGTTGCCTCTTCGTCCCACCCACCCACCCCTCTTTCCGCGTTGCCTCTTCGTCCCACCCACCCACCCCTCTTTCCGCGTTGCCTCTTCGTCCCACCCACCCACCCCTCTTTCCGCGTTGCCTCTTCGTCCCACCCACCCACCCCTCTTTCCGCGTTGCCTCTTCGTCCCACCCACCCACCCCTCTTTCCGCGTTGCCTCTTCGCCCCACCCACCCCTCTTTCCGCGTTGCCTCTTCGCCCCACCCACCCCTCTTTCCGCGTTGCCTCTTCGCCCCACCCACCCCTCTTTCCGCGTTGCCTCTTCGCCCCACCCACCCCTCTTTCCGCGTTGCCTCTTCGCCCCACCCACCCCTCTTTCCGCGTTGCCTCTTCGCCCCACCCACCCTTCTTTCCGCGTTGCCTCTTCGCCCCACCCACCCCTCTTTCCGCGTTGCCTCTTCGCCCCACCCCTCTTTGCGCGTTGCCTCTTCGGGCCCCACCCACCCCTCTTTGCGCGTTGCCTCTTCGATACACCCACCCACCCCTCTTTCCGCGTTGCCTCTTCGCTCCACCCACCCCTCTTTCCGCGTTGCCTCTTCGCCCCACCCCTCTTTCCGCGTTGCCTCTTCGCCCCACCCACCCACCCCTTTTTCCGCGTTGCCTCTTCGCCCCACCCACCCACCCCTTTTTCCGCGTTGCCTCTTCGCCCCACCCACCCACCCCTCTTTCCGCGTTGCCTCTTCGCCCCACCCACCCCTCTTTCCGCGTTGCCTCTTCGCCCCACCCACCCACCCCTCTTTCCGCGTTGCCTCTTCGACCCACCCACCCACCCCTCTTTCCGCGTTGCCTCTTCGACCCACCCACCCCTCTTTCCGCGTTGCCTCTTCGACCCACCCACCCCTCTTTCTGCGTTGCCTCTTCGCCCCACCCACCCTCTTTCCGCGTTGCCTCTTCGCCCCCCCACCCCTTTCCGCGTTTCCTCTTCGCCCCACCCACCCCTTTCCGCGTTTCCTCTTCGCCCCACCCACCCCTCTTTCCGCGTTGCCTCTTCGCCCCACCCACCCCTCTTTCCGCGTTGCCTCTTCGCCCCACCACCCCTCTTTCCGCGTTGCCTCTTCGCCCCACCCACCCCTCTTTCCGCGTTGCCTCTTCGCCCCACCCACCCCTCTTTCCGCGTTGCCTCTTCGCCCCACCCACCCCTCTTTCCGCGTTGCCTCTTCGCCCCACCCACCCCTCTTTCCGCGTTGCCTCTTCGACCCACCCCTCTTTCCGCGTTGCCTCTTCGCTCCACCAACCCACCCCTCTTTCCGCGTTGCCTCTTCGCTCCACCCTCCCACTCCTCTTTCCGCGTTGCCTCTTCGCCCCACCACCACCCCTCTTTCTGCGTTGCCTCTTTGCCCCACCCCTCTTTCCGCGTTGCCTCTTCGCCCCACCCACCCCTCTTTCCGCGTTGCCTCTTCGCCCCACCCACCCCTCTTTCCGCGTTGCCTCTTCGCCCCACCCACCCACCCCTCTTTCCGCGCTGCCTCTTTGCCCCACCCACCCACCCCTCTTTCCGCGTTGCCTCTTCGCCCCACCCACCCACCCCTCTTTCCGCGTTGCCTCTTCGCCCCACCCACCCACCCCTCTTTCCGCGTTGCCTCTTCGCCCCACCCACCCACCCCTCTTTCCGCGTTGCCTCTTCGCCCCACCCACCCACCCCTCTTTCCGCGTTGCCTCTTCGCCCCACCCACCCCTCTTTCCGCGATGCCTCTTCGCCCCCCCCACCCACCCCTCTTTCCGCGTTGCCTCCTCGCCCCACCCACCCTTCTTTCCGCGTTGCCTCTTCGCCCCACCCCTCTTTCCGCGTTGCCTCTTCGCCCCACCCACCCCTCTTTCCGCGTTGCCTCTTCGGGCCCCACCCACCCCTCTTTCCGCGTTGCCTCTTCGCCCCACCCACCCCTCTTTCCGCGTTGCCTCTTCGCCCCACCCACCCCTCTTTCCGCGTTGCCTCTTCGGGCCCCACCCACCCACCCCTCTTTCCGCGTTGCCTCTTCGGGCCCCACCCACCCCTCTTTCCGCGTTGCCTCTTCGCCCCACCCACCCACCCCTCTTTCCGCGTTGCCTCTTCGCCCCACCCACCCACCCCTCTTTCCGCGTTGCCTCTTCGCCCCACCCACCCACCCCTCTTTCCGCGTTGCCTCTTCGACCCACCCACCCACCCCTCTTTCCGCGTTGCCTCTTCGACCCACCCACCCACCCCTCTTTCCGCGTTGCCTCTTCGACCCACCCACCCACCCCTCTTTCCGCGTTGCCTCTTCGTCCCACCCACCCACCCCTCTTTCCGCGTTGCCTCTTCGTCCCACCCACCCACCCCTCTTTCCGCGTTGCCTCTTCGTCCCACCCACCCCTCTTTCCGCGTTGCGTCTTCGTCCCACCCACCCACCCCTCTTTCCGCGTTGCCTCTTCGTCCCACCCACCCACCCCTCTTTCCGCGTTGCCTCTTCGTCCCACCCACCCACCCCTCTTTCCGCGTTGCCTCTTCGTCCCACCCACCCACCCCTCTTTCCGCGTTGCCTCTTCGTCCCACCCACCCACCCCTCTTTCCGCGTTGCCTCTTCGTCCCACCCACCCCTCTTTCCGCGTTGCCTCTTCGCCCCACCCACCCCTCTTTCCGCGTTGCCTCTTCGCCCCACCCACCCCTCTTTCCGCGTTGCCTCTTCGCCCCACCCACCCCTCTTTCCGCGTTGCCTCTTCGCCCCACCCACCCCTCTTTCCGCGTTGCCTCTTCGCCCCACCCACCCCTCTTTCCGCGTTGCCTCTTCGCCCCACCCACCCTTCTTTCCGCGTTGCCTCTTCGCCCCACCCACCCCTCTTTCCGCGTTGCCTCTTCGCCCCACCCCTCTTTCCGCGTTGCCTCTTCGGGCCACACCCACCCCTCTTTGCGCGTTGCCTCTTCGATACACCCACCCACCCCTCTTTCCGCGTTGCCTCTTCGCTCCACCCACCCCTCTTTCCGCGTTGCCTCTTCGCCCCACCCCTCTTTCCGCGTTGCCTCTTCGCCCCACCCACCCACCCCTTTTTCCGCGTTGCCTCTTCGCCCCACCCACCCACCCCTTTTTCCGCGTTGCCTCTTCGCCCCACCCACCCACCCCTCTTTCCGCGTTGCCTCTTCGACCCACCCACCCACCCCTCTTTCCGCGTTGCCTCTTCGACCCACCCACCCACCCCTCTTTCCGCGTTGCCTCTTCGACCCACCCACCCCTCTTTCCGCGTTGCCTCTTCGCCCCACCCACCCTCTTTCCGCGTTGCCTCTTCGCCCCCCCACCCCTTTCCGCGTTTCCTCTTCGCCCCACCCACCCCTTTCCGCGTTTCCTCTTCGCCCCACCCACCCCTCTTTCCGCGTTGCCTCTTCGCCCCACCCACCCCTCTTTCCGCGTTGCCTCTTCGCCCCACCACCCCTCTTTCCGCGTTGCCTCTTCGCCCCACCCACCCCTCTTTCCGCGTTGCCTCTTCGCCCCACCCACCCCTCTTTCCGCGTTGCCTCTTCGCCCCACCCACCCCTCTTTCCGCGTTGCCTCTTCGCCCCACCCACCCCTCTTTCCGCGTTGCCTCTTCGACCCACCCCTCTTTCCGCGTTGCCTCTTCGCTCCACCAACCCACCCCTCTTTCCGCGTTGCCTCTTCGCTCCACCCTCCCACTCCTCTTTCCGCGTTGCCTCTTCGCCCCACCACCACCCCTCTTTCTGCGTTGCCTCTTTGCCCCACCCCTCTTTCCGCGTTGCCTCTTCGTCCCACCCCCACCACTCTTTCCGCATTGCCTCTTTGCACCACCCGCCCCTCTTTCCGCGTTGCCTCTTTGCCTCACCCTCCCCTCTTTCCGCGTTGCCTCTTTGCCTCACCCTCCCCTCTTTCCGCGTTGCCTCTTTGCCTCACCCTCCCCTCTTTCCGCGTTGCCTCTTTGCCTCACCCTCCCCTCTTTCCGCGTTGCCTCTTCGCCCCACCCACCCGTCTTTCCGGGTTGCCTCTTCCCCCTCCCACCCGCCCCTCTTTCCGCGTTGCCTCTTCCCCCTCCCACCCGCCTCTTTCCACGTTGCCTCTTCCCCCTCTTTCCGCGTTGCCTCATCCCCCTCCCACCCGCCCCTCTTTCCACGTTGCCTCATCCCCCTCCCACCCGCCCCTCTTTCCGCGTTGCCTCATCCCCCTCCCACCCGCCCCTCTTTTCGCGTTGCCTCATCCCCCTCCCACCCGCCCCTCTTTTCTCGTTGCCTCTTCCCCCTCCCACCGCCCCTCTTTTCTCGTTGCCTCTTCCCCCTCCCACCCGCCCCTCTTTTCTCGTTGCCTCTTCCCCCTCCCACCCGCCCCTCTTTTCTCGTTGCCTCTTCCCCCTCCCACCTGCCCCTCTTTTCTCGTTGCCTCTTCCCCCTCCCACCCGCCTCTTTTCTCGTTGCCTCTACCCCCTCCCATCCACCCCTCTTTCCGCGTTGCCTCTTCCTCCTCCCACCCGCCCCTCTTTCCTCATTGCCTCTTCCTCCCTCCCACCCCTCCTCCTGCATTGCCTCTTCCCCCTCCCACCAGCCCCTCCTCCTGCGTTGCCTCCCCCTACTCTTTCCACCTTGCCTCTTCCCTCTACTCTTTCTACCTTGCCTCTTCCCCCTCTCCCTACCACCCGCCCCTTTTTCCACCTTGCCTCTTCCCCTCCTCACACCCGCCCCTCTTTCCACCTTTGCCTCTCCCCTCTTCCTACTGCCCCTCTTTCCGCATTGCCTCTACCCCAGCCCCTCTTTCCGCCTGTCCTCTACCCCCGCTGCTCTTTCCGCCTGTCCTCTTCCCCCACCGCTCTTTCCGCTTGTCCTCTTCCCCCTCAAACATATGCTTCTCCATATCGAGCAATGCAACCTCATGTAGTGCTACTCCATTTCATGCCACACAAGGGCCCTCCCTTCCACTTCACACAATGTCACATCATGCAGTGCCACTCCATTTCATGCCACTCAGTGCCGCTCCATCCCAAGCCACACTGTGCCGCTCCAGTCCATGCCACACTGTCCCTCTCCATTCCACGTCACACAGTGCCTCTCCATTCCACGTCACACAGTGCCTCTCCATTCCACGCCACACAGTGCCACTCAATTCCACGCCACACAGTGCCACTCCATTTTACGCCACTCCATTCCACGCCACTCGAGGCCACTCCATTCCACGCCACTCGAGGCCACTCCATTCCACGCCACTCGAGGCCACTCCATTCCACGCCACTCGAGGCCACTCCATTCCACGCCACTCGAGGCCACTCCATTCCACGCCACTCGAGGCCACTCCATTCCACGCCACTCTAGGCCACTCCATTCTACGCCACTCAAGGCCACTCCACGCTACTCCACTCTACTCGAGGCCACTCCATTCCACACCACTCGAGGCCACTCCATTCCACGCCACTCGAGGCCACTCCATTCCACGCCACTCGAGGCCACTCCATTCCACGCCACTCGAGGCCACTCCATTCCACGCCACTCGAGGCCACTCCATTCCACGCCACTCGAGGCCACTCCATTCCACGCCACTCGAGGCCACTCCATTCCATGCCACTCTAGGCCACTCCATTCTACGCCACTCCACGCTACTCCACTCGAGGCCACTCCACGCTACTCCATTTAATGCCAATCTGCCCAATGCCACGCCACCCAATACCACTCCACAGATTGTCACCCCAAGCCGTGCCACTTCAAACCATGCAGTGCCACTCCCAGCCGCACAGTGTCACACAAAGCCACTCCATGACACACAGTGCCGCTCCCTCCACGCCACACCATGCCACTCATAGCCACGAAGTGCCATGCCACTCCATTCCAAAAACTGCCACTGCACACCACTCTGCTACAGAACTCAATGCTACTCCACAAAGTACCACTTTTCTCCTCACAATGCCACGTCACTCCACATAGTGCCGCTCTACACAGTACCTCTTCATTCCACACAGTGCCACTCCATGGTGCTCAATGTCCTACATTCCACACAGTGACACTACACTGTACAGCACACAATGCCACGTCAAGCCCTCAATTTCACTCCAAGCCACAATGCCCCTCTATGCCACACAACGCCATGTCACGCAGTGCAACTGTACTCTCCTTTAATCCACGCCCTACAATTACACTCCACTCAATTCCACTTCACTTCGCATCACACAATGCTCTCCTCACAATGCCACTCCTTGCCTTTCCATGCCATTCAGTGTTCACTTCATTCCATACAGTGCCTCTCCACTGCACACAAACTTCACTCCATACAGTACCCCTCCACTGCACACAATGCCAATCCACTCCACTGCATGCAGTCCCCCTCCACTCCAAACAGTGCCACTTCACTCAATTTCACTCCACTCCCTGCCATACAATGCCACTCCCCTCAATACAATGCCACTGCATTCCGCTATATGCCTCTCTATGCACTATACTCCACGTCACACTATGCCATTCAATGTCATCTGATGCCTCACAATGCCACTCCAGTCAGAGCCACTCAACACCACTCCACACAGTTCCATTCCACACCACATGAAGCCATTCCACTCCAAGACACAGAAAGGCACTCCGCACAATATCTCTCCATGCCTCACACAGTGCCTCTCCATGCCTCAGAGTGCCACTTCACGTGGTGCCGCTCTACTCTACGTAGTTCCGCTCTACTCCACACGGTGCCAGTAAGTCCAATGCCAGTAGATTTAACGTAGGCAAGACCTATTGGCTTTGCCAATTCTTGTTTTTGTTAAGTCATTGGCTTTCTTCAACCAGCTTCTTTGAGCCATTGGCTTGAAAGTTTGGCTATAAAGTCTTTGCTCTGCCTACTGGAATATTTTGCTCTAGTCTTCCATCTCCACCCGAGTGCTTGCACTGAACTGCATGAGAGACCATTTTCCAACTATAGTTTGCTGTTTGGCTGTTTTCCCACCCCCCCTGACAGCACTTCCAATTATATTCATGTACCTTGAAGACTGTATACCTCTGCTCCCTGTATATTAAGTTTAAGAAGATGGCCTGGAAAGATGCATGTCCATATGGAGCCTGTGTTCATTGGCACACTTTGTTTGTACATCTATCGTTTAGCTCTCACACTGGTGTGACCGACTGGAGCTGCAGCCTGTGAAAGAGACAAAGCTTCGCCTGCTCAGCTGCTGCTGCCATTTTCTTTGTGGTGTATGGCCAGGATCAGCAAAGTGTTCCTGTCCAGTGCAACCACTAAAGCAGCCTAAATACATACACCCTGCAGAGCTGGCTGTTAAGTAATGAAGCACATTTTGATGATCAAAGCCATCTTGAAAGGCGGCTTTCTAAGTTAAAAGCACCAACAACAAAGTAAGAAGTAACAAGCATTTACAATGCAATAGGTCTCACAGTTGCGACATTTTGAGCTATTGGCATTGTAAATGACAATGCCTTTTATTTGTGTTTAAAAAAACCTGCAATAATAAAAGGCACTTAATTTACAATACCAATATGTCAAGGTTTTTAAAATGCAAGACCTATTGTATTGCAAGTGCTTGTTGTTTACAAGTGCCCCATGCTGCACTTTCATGTTAATAGAGGCCACACCCCTTTCTTTAGATGAGCGTGTCTAACGAAAGGTCAGCGGCCGCTATGAAAGTGAAAGTGCGATATGGGAAGCTTTTACCCAAGAAAGCATTTGTTTCGTCAAGTTGACAAACAAATGCTTTTTGAATGCTGCAGCAAAGCATGTAGTGCCTGCAGTAGGAGAAACCATTAAAGACAATAGTGCTTACAGAGTTAGACGTACTGAATAACAATCGAAGTAAAAGTGCCAGTCCTCATGGAAAATGAAGACAAGGCGGTACTAAGGAGGGACCAACCAGCATATTGACGAATCCGAAGCCAGCATTTACGAAGGCAAATGACAAATATGGGTAGAAATAGGGCGGGGCTTCAAGTCCATACTCCAATACAGCATGGCTCTTAGAGCATTGCATGCACTGCCCAGGCTCGACCTAAAAAAATCTATATCCAAGTCAAGCATATAATGTGCCATATTTGTTGGGTCTTTCTATTTGAATAAAATTATTATGTATTTTTAAAGTAGTATTCTTTTGGACAGACAGTGATACATATCAACCTAGATCATACCTGTAGTGAAAATTTATAAGCAAGAAGTTGCTTTTAGTGAGGGGTGGCTTCCACGTGTAAGCACTTGAGTAGATATTAATAGGCCTACAGGCCTCATTTCGTAGTCCACTCATTGCAGGAGGCATACTCCTGCACCTATCACACCAATAAAATGGACTGCAACTGATAAAAAAAAAAATTATCTTCTGAGCTTTTGATGAAAGGGGCAGAACCAAACGAGCCAATGTGGCTAAAGTTTGTGATCAAGTTCATTTCAAATTCGGCCAGACCTAAGAACCTTAATTTGAGACTGTATCACACTGTTGGTGAATTATCCCTGTTGTACTTGATACAGAGTGTTTCATTGTAAAATCATTCATTATATTGGTCATCAACATCAGCTTTCACATTTGAAAGGAGAAAACGTGGCCAACTAGAAAGCTATCTACTTGATTTGAAACGACAAAAGACAGATTGGCAGCATGTTCGCCGGTACCTTCAGTTTCACATACAACGAAAGTTGTAAAAGACAATGAACTGTGTTACGGGGGCTAATCAAGACTGCACTTAGAAATAGAAAATGAAGCATGCGCAAATGAAATAGAGAAATACTAGGAAATAATATGAAATTTACAAGAATGTTATTCTAACTTCTAATCATAAATAACTTCAACATGCTCAACTTTAGAAATCTACTCACTGCAGATTACCTCTTTCCCTAAGCACAAGCAGAAACAGACACCCAGTCCCAGTGTAAGGAATTTTGTGAAAATGGAGGAATCAAATTAAATGATGATAATCCCACAGTGAAGCAAGCTAAAAATTGACAACTTGTGTTAAGTAAAAATGCCACTGAAAATAATTAACATTTAAAATAAGTTGCATTTTATTTTTAAAGTGATTTTTTTTTTAAACCAGAAACTGTTGAAATGGAGGTATTGAAATGGCCTTAATAGGCACGTAATCACCGTTTGGCTAGTGGAAATTAATTTATCATTTGGGTTTCTACTTTTCGTTTGTGGGGTAATTTGTGTTTTTAGCTTTCGTTATTCCACAATTTGGCTGCTTTGTGTATTGTACAGATACTGCACTGGTTGAAGCAACTATTGTATCGTGTGTGCAAGCCACTAACATTGTAAGCTTTAGCAACTTGTGCATATAATTGTGCTCCTGTGTGCATTTGTTTGTTTGTTTGTTTGTTTATTTGTAATGTGAATGCTAAGAGCACATTACAAATCTAACATATATATTTTAAATACGCTAATTAAACAGCTCAAAAAAAGAAACTGCAATGTGCGTCCTATAACAAAATACAGCACAATACCAAAAATTACAGTGAACAAATCTTGTTATGTAAAACACACACAGAATAATCCCAAAAAGCAGTAGCAGCTGTAGTTGTCTTGCTATTTATGGCCTCAGTTTAAGCAGATGCTGTTTTAATTTATTCGTGCAACTGGTTAGCTTGTGAATTAGCCTTAAATCTGGGTAAGAAATACAATTAATAAAGTTTGTTGTCAACAGTCTGGAGATTGTTACAGTTTTGCCCCTGCTACTTTTACTTCTGAACCTCTAACAAATTTGTCAAGCACTCTTTTAGGATGAACAATTTTGTTCTGGGAAGAGTATGTTTGACCAGTTGGTGGGAATGAGAGAGCTGGCTTATATTTTTGGGCTTTCCAATTTAGCTCTTTCGAAACCAAGCCATGATCTTTGTTGGGTTTGGTTGGTTAGTTGAGACCTCATGGCAGTTGTATCATCATTTTCTTCCCGAAATTGATGCAGGTGATGGTGATTTATGTCGTTTATAGGCTCTTTTTTTGTGGAGGAGTTAAGTATATGACCATAAAGTAATCCATTTTGGACGTTGCTGCTTTCTACGTTAATAATTTGCACTGTTCGATTGCTAACATGGAACACATTTTTGATATACAGCTTTTAGGTAGAAATTGGCAAATGTCACTGTGGTGTGCATCTGTGGGCCACAAGCTAGCTAGCTAAGTGTTGACAAGAACATCCAGATTTCATGCATCTTCCACCAGGGCAGGTACTTGTTTTAACTGGAAGGACCAGCAAATGCCTCGTAGGATATTGAAAGTTTTCCTCTATCTAAACAAGATCAGTTTTACAGCTGTATGCCACATGTCATTGACTCCCAGACAGTTTTTAATTACCAAAATATAATCCTTAATTATGATCCTTGTTGGGTGTTCTTTTAGGGTCAACCAGAAACTGGTAGTCCTTCGCGTACATATTTAATTAGGTGAGGTTAAAGGAATTTATACAAGAAGAGGTGATGGGGCAGAAGCCTGACAGACTCCATAATCTGTGCTGGCAGGATCTGAAGTTTCTTGGTTAATTTGATCTTTTTTATGTAAAAATCAATCGTTTTCGCTTATTCTGGAAATATGTAAAAGGCTATATTGAACTGGTATTTAAATTGCCTTTAAGTAGTAAGCTCCTGTACAGGGTGCGTAGCTTGTACCTAAATAGATGGGCTGCTACATTGCATAAGCTTTGTTAATTTCGCAGATATGCATTTTTGGTGTGATTGATGCGTTTTGGTTAACAGCTTTGGCTGTGATGAAGTCTGACACCCTTGACTAGTTTGAAAAATTATTTTCTTGCTAACCTTTTAATACCCCAGTAGTTTATCAGCACCTTACTGCATGTTGCTAACCTGTGTTTTTGTTTTCTCAGCCGACCCTTTGATAAGGCATCCTCTCCACAAACAGCAGTCGCTCCCGCTTAGACCAGTTATTCCACTTGTTGCTCGAATTTCTGACCAGAATGCATCTGGTGCACCCCCTATGACTGTCCGGGAGAAAACCAGAATGGAGAAGTTCAGGCAACTACTTTCTAGTCCCAACACAGACCTCGGTGAGTTTTTAAGGATTAATGGAAATGCCTGACTTGCTCAGATGTGGATCTTGAATGACTAGGGCTGGAAATGTAAGTTGGAAGGTGAATTTTAGTGGTGGAGAGTCAAGTTACATATGTGAATCTGAACGAGGGAAGTTGTAGTTCGAGGATCTGCATTGCAGCTCCCACAGATAGAGGATGAGATGGAGTCTCCAGGCAGTTTAGTGAATAGGAGATTTTGGTAAGCATGCCAGAATTGGTTTTACACTGGGTTAGCATGTTAATATGTTCGACAGTGTGTTTGAGTTTTGTTTGTGTGGGGCCGGGCTGGGTTTAAAAGATTAATCTACCATGGATCAGATCAGAATTGTTTGTAATTCTGCAAATTGAGTGTATTGAGTTCAGTACACGGGCTGACTTCAATGTGCTTTTCTAGGTATTTTCGCTAGACCATAGAGGGGACAAACATCTCCTGGTTATGCTCTGCATTGACTGTGTTAGGCCTGTGTCAGGAATGCAGATTTTGCTTACTGAAATAAGGGCAGTCTCGGGACGTTTCCAAGGACCGTGAATGCCATTGAATTCTAAATAGCGCTTTGTAGTCTTAAACACAGACTTAATGATCTTCCGGCCCTAGTGACGACAATAAGCTGTACTATTATCCCTTGCAGATGAGCTGAGAAAATGCAGCTGGTCTGGCGTGCCAAGAGAGGTACGACCTGTGACATGGAGACTCCTGTCGGTGAGTGTTTGAGGTAGTCTGAGCTTTGCATGCGTACTTAAGTAGCCCATATTCGCTAAGTAGCCACTCACATCCTCCATCAGTTGATTAGTTAGGTCCTCTTTGCCACAGAGATTCCAGCTTTTGATGGTAGCACTTTGTTTGCTGAATTTCCAGGTACCCCCAAAGGATATCATATTTTCCATTTGCCCTCTTCTCACTTGCCTACGTTTTGTATAGTCTGAACTGTATTTGGTAGTGCTGTGGTCACCAAGGTGCTTGTTAAGTGTCAGCAAATGGACGTATTACTTATTGGCGTGTCACAAGGTAAGGCACCTCCCCTAAAAAACACCTAAATAACAAATGCAATGTATTTTGTACAGCTACACTAAATAAATTACGATAAAAGCCCTATGAAGAAAGCATTGTTGCCTATATAGACTTATAGAAAAAATGTACAGTTAACCATGTAATGTGCAGTAAAGGTTAGTCTCGTCACCATAAGAGTAGTGAGCTCGTCTGCCCATCTGTTGTCCCCTCCCCCCCACACACGCACACACTTATTGCCTGGCTTTTGATGCAACTTTGATTATAGAGTACTGAGCTCAGCTGTCCTTGTTCCCAGTATCAGCGTTCTTTCCTTAAAACCTATCCACCATTCGTACTTCTGCCCCCTGTAAGTCCCTAGTAAGTTGTTGCCATAGAGAGTTCATGGGCTGGAAATTTGGCAACGTGAGAACCACAGCACTGTGATGGCTTCACTGAACCCAGGAGTGCTTGGTACCAAACATCTCCTTGTAATAAATCCACATTGTGCCAGTGTGAGATGTTTTAAACCATGTACTCAAAGGGCACCTCAGAGGTGCACCCTGAAAACCTACCAACCCTGGTGTGGTCTCTGACCGGCTGTAGGCAGCCAGCCAGCCAGCCACCACCAGACATGTTTCTGGACCCCTGGTTGGAGAGCCCCTTCTCTCTGGGACCAGAAACAATGCACATTGTGGGCAGAGGTGTCACACCTCCTCTCCCAGAATGGGCCAGTGCTAGAAGAGGGAAACTTCAAAGGCCTGCCGCCTTTGTAATGCGACCTCCAGCCTCTGCTGCTAGCAGCAGATTGCAGCCCTGGTTACACCCCATGTTGGGCGTGAAAACCAGTGGAAAACTTAGAATAGGAGGTGTGGCCACCTCTGCCCACTCCACCCCTATGGTGGGGGAGGCAGAGTGAAGCACATCTTACAGTCCCTGCCATTTTGAAAATGGGGGGACCAGTCCATGCAGGGTTAGTACTGATCCTTCTCCCACAGAAGGGTGGCATAATACAGGGTGTAGCCACCCAGGTAATGTGCCCATTGGCACTACCTGCCACTCCCCTCAAGCGCCCCTAAATGTAGTATTTAGGTAGCATCCATTTACCTGGACACTCGATCAGCGACGATCTACCAAGAAAGAAGACATCCCTGCTGAGAAGGCTGAAGACGACCACTGCTTTGGCCCCAGCCCTACCGGCCTGTCTCCAGCTTCTGTGAATCTGCGACCTGTCTTGCAGCCAGTGACCTCTGAAAACCCTGGGAGGACTGCTGCCTCTGAAAAAGCATTCAATCTCCTGTGAACAGCGGACTTTTGGGATTTAAGTACAAGGGAGTGTAGAGCTGCCTGTAGGTCCAAGATACGGATGGAAGGGAGGATTAGGGTGGGCTGGCATAAAGAAATTAGGTGTGACGGAAGAATCTTTGTGGAGTTGGTGCAGCCCACATTTGTAGGTAATTTAATAGGTCAGTGGAATAAGGCAAATAGCAGCTGTTGGTGCTTGTTTTGTGACTAAAAGGAGTTGTAAGACAAGGTGACCGTTGCAAGGAGCTGATCGTTCGCCACTTGGGTGCTCTGGACAATAGACCTGTACTGAATTAGCGTAAGGAGTTTTATGATTTTAGGGGTGACAAGTTTGGAGGGGGACTGGCAGTGTTAGAGGACATGTATATTTACATAAATACAGCTCTTGGGATTGAGCCTCATTTGGTAGGGAGGCTAGATGGGGAGGAAGAGTAGAGGTGGCTGTAAAAATGGTGCAGAGATTGTTTGGAGCAGAACATGGTGGAAAGGTTATTAGCTGTTCGATGGGATGAACTGGGTTATACTGGTACATGGGCCTGAAATTAGAAAGAAAAACGTTTTAGGTTCAGGGCTTATGTTAAATGAGAAATTCCTAATGGATTATTCAATTGAGGCACATTCAGTAGTGAGTACATGGCTTAAATGTTAGTATTCGGGAGCTTGGTAGTAGTATACTTCCTCGAAACTCAGTGCACATCCTAGTCTAGAGAGTGAATGGTGGGTGAATCTATATCTTATGAGCATGTTGATGTAGTGGATCTGTTGGAGGTAGCAGTAGTTAGTGCAATGGCACTTACTTTGCATTTGAACATTACAGCCTTGTGACAAGGCTCTCTGCAAAGTGATCTATTAGTTTTCTTTAGGCTTCCCAGACAGGGCAGTATGCCGTTTGTAACAATACATCATTCCTAGCACTCCTTTCACTTCAGCTGTGTTCCCCCTGCGCCAAGTAAACGGAAGCACCATTAACTGGACATAAAAATCAGGATTTTTAACAGTGTCAACCTGCAAATCTTAAAAAATGATTCTCTGTTCTGCTTCCTGCTTTTTACATCTGACTAGACATTGACCGATAGATCAGTAATTTCGGATATAAAAAGAGGAAATGTGGACCTTTCCTTTAAGTGAGAAAAAATAATGAGAATGGTTAATTAAAAATAAACTGATATTTATTTAGCAGGGTTTTTGGGGATTATTATATGACAAACACAGGCTTGTGTGTTCGCCCACTACCTATCCCCCGAGCATATGCTCTATTTTACTACACATGCCAACCTGTTGCATTTTTCATTATTCATCTATAATAAACATAGGCATGCACACAGTTCCATTATGCACACATGTACAATTTCAGTACGTACACACAGCCATCTGTAGAATTCCATTTTACCCACAACGCAGTGGAAAATTAATTTGTGTTACATATGCACAGTAACATTATTTTTATCTGCACACAAATGTAGTAGCCCATTAAATTCTCCTGAAAGAAGTTAGCTATGTTTGCTGAAGAGCTGCTTTTTGGATTAAAGGGGTATCTCCCAGCCAACATGGAGCGGCGGATGCAGACCCTGCAGCGCAAGCGGGAGGAGTACTTTGGCTTCATTCAGCAGTATTATGACTCCAGAAATGAAGAGCACCATCAAGACACCTACAGGCAGGTATGGTCTTTTATAATTGTTTCCGCCAGTTCCACCACCACTCTCTATTCCACATTATTGCCTCCTGTCTAGCTTCATGTTATCATTGTCTTTCTGGGTTTCCCATCTGTTTGTGAGTTGGGCCTGTTTCTATACTCTGAAATATTTATTCATTCTTGCCCACTGCTCCTTCATTGTTTCTTTGTTCTCTTGTTCACCCTTACTTTTTTTGGGTACGTGGAAATTGATTCTGCCGTTGAGGTAATCTGAAAGAAACACGTTAGTGATAGATTCCTTACCTTAGAATTACCCCCAGGTGTCAGACTGGATCGTAGACGTCGTAGTCGCCAAGATGACGTCGCTTGAGCTACTTAGACGCGCCCACGCGCGCTGACGTCAGTTCTATCTTTTTCCATGCCAGCAAGCGCATATCCGGAGAGAGCGGTACCCCCAGTCAATTTTTGACTGAGTTTTTAGGGACTTTTGTCTGTTTTTAGAGTCTTTGACTCCTGGTGTGTAGGGATGCCCGGTTTTAAATCTTGCGCGGCTTGGCCCCGCATGATGTCGGTGACTGACCCGCACTGGGAGTGTCTCTTATGCCTTGGGTACGACCACGACTCCGAGTCATGCCCCGAATGCTGGACCCTGGCTCCAAAAACTTTGCGGGAGCAGTCCCGTAATTTTCTGGAGACCGGGAGTCGGGGAACTGGTCGCGGAGCCACCATCACCATCGTTCGACAAAGTCTTCGCACTCTGAGTCAGATAAGGCGAACCACAAGAAGTCGAAGAAGCGCTGTCTCTCTTTACCTTCCCCTAGCCTGTCACGTGACACGGCTGAGGGTGCGCGTGGCACCGCCCCCACGGCTCCTGCAGAACCTATGCAGTTGCCTATGGCCTACCCCGACGAGATGGTGCCGGACCAGTGTTGATCGACGCAGATGGGGAATTTCTATCCCTTTCTCCATCCACCTCCTTCTTGTCCGCCTGCCCGGCAGGTTGTGGGGGACGGGGAGGACTGGGAGGGGTCTGAGGACCCTCTTGCAGCCCAGTGCGAGCTAGAGCCGAACTGGGAAGAGGATTTGGAGGATGCAGGTGACCTGGATTTTACTCCAGAACCTGGCACACTGTCTCCTCCTACTGTGGCTACGGAGGAGGGTGGTACATATTCTGTGGTGTTACGTAGGGCAGCCAAGGCTCTTCACCTCGAGCTCCCTACGGTGGCCGTCAGTACTAACCTCCTGACAGAAGCGCTTCGCCCGGCGTCTTCCTCGCCGGTGCCGCTGCTTCCCTTTAGTGATGCACTTTTGGAAGTTCTTATGGGCACCTGGTCCAGGCCAAACACAGGGTACCTGTAGATAAGAATGTGGCCCGCCGGGTGACCCCATTTTCCTCTCACAACACCCTACCCATGAGAGCTTGGTTACCCAAGCCTCTGCGTCCCCATGCGCATTCCCTTCCACACCTCCAGACAGAGAATCCAAAAAACTGGAACAATTAGGGAAGACATTTTTTTACTTCTGCCAGTTCAGGCCTGCGGTCTGTGAACACCGCATGCCTCTTGGGCCGTTATTCCCATTCTGTGTGGGACAGGGCTGCGCAGGTGCTGCCTCAGTGTCTGGAGGAGGCCTGAACGGTGCTCTCCCAAGCTATTGCTTAGGGGAGAGACGCAGCCAAGTTCACGTTTTGTTGTGGCCTTGACACCGCCGACTCGCTGGGCAGGGCGTTTTCCATGACAGTGGCGCTACGCCGCCACGCCTAGCTGAGGCCAACTGCCTTTCCGGGGATGTCCAGAACACTCTGATGGACATGCCCTTTGATGGCACTCGCCTTTTTGGTAACAAGGCAGACAGTGCGTTGGAGCGTTTTAAGGACTTGCGGGCTACTGCCAAGTCCTCAGGCCTTTCGGCCACGAGCACTCCTTCCGCTTCTGCTTTTCACGCCTTTTGTGGCCAAGGAAGGGGCACCCAAACACGTTTGTTTCAGAGCCACAGGACTGCGCAGCAGCAGTCTCAGCGCAGCCGCGGACCTGGGACCTGCAGAAGTGGGTCACGGGGCCAGCGGGCAGGTCAGTCCACCACCTCCCCTGCAGCCACTGCTCCCAACCTTCCTAGTCCGGTGTTTCAGGCTCACCTAACACCAGTGGGTAGCAGCATTCACCATCACCTCCCCCACTGACGCATCATCACTTCAGACAGGTGGGTTCTGCCGATAGTCCGAGGGGCTACTCCCTCTTCTTCGAGACTACTACTCCAGCCACGCCACCTCAGTCCCACCGCATGTCGGGGGATCATTTGGCGCTTCTCCAGCAGGAAGTTGCGGCCCTCTTGGCCAAGGGGGCCATTGAGCACGTTCTGACGCCAGAAGTAGGTCGTGGTTGTTACTCCCACTACTTCCTGGTTTCAAAAAGGACGAGGGCCTCACTTAGATCTTCGGAACTTCAATCGCTTCCTCCGGAAGGAGAAGTTTAAGATGCTCATTCTTGCTCAGGTCTTGTCTGCCCTAGACCCGCAAGACTGGTTGGTAGCGTTGAAGTTGCTGGATGCTTAGTTTCATATCCCCGTCCTACCGGCTCACCAGCATTACCTGCGGTTCATGGTAGGCCACGGGCACTTTCAGTTCACCGTGCTCCCTTTTGGCCTTACCAGCGTCCCTCGGGTGTTAAAAAAAAAGTGAAGGTGGTGGTTGCAGCCCGTCTGCACAACTCAGAGGTTTCAGTCTTCCCCTATATCAACGACTGGTTGTTGAAGGCGGGCTCGCCCCAGGCAGTCGTCTCCCTCCTCCAGACTACAACCGACCGCCTGCATTTGCTGGGGTTCTCCATCAGCGTGCCGAAGTCACACCTGATTCCCTCTCAGATGCTCCTCTTCATCAGACCGGTTCTGGACATAGCGCAGTTTCGGGTTTATCCTCCCGAACAGCGATTCTGGGACATTTGGGCTATCATTCTGGTCTTTCGGCCCTTGCAGGCTCTGCAGTGGGACCTGAAGTTCCAGTGGGCGCAGCATCACGGGGGCCTGTCCGAGTCCGCCCAGATCTCGGAGAGCACTGCACAACAGTTGCAGTGGTGGCTCACAAACGAACGTTGGGTCAGCGGCAGATCCCTCTCCCTTCCCCAACCGGGGCACACAGTGGTGACTGATGCGTCCCTCCTGGGATGGGCCGGCCACATGGGAGAGGCAGAGATCAGAGGCCTCTGGTCTCCGGTGGAGTCCAGGCTCCATTTCAACCTTCTGGAGCTCAGGGAGATCCTACTTGAACTGAAAGCATTCCTTCCCTCTGTCAAAGGGAGAGTAGTGCAGGTGTTCACAGACAACACCGCTGCCATGTGGTATTGCAACAAACAAGTCCGTGTGGGGTTGTGGACCCCATGTCGGGAGGCTCTGCGTCTCTGGACATGGCTGGAACGGTAAAGGCATTTCCTTGACTGTTCACACTTGGCAGGTTCTTTGAACGCCAGGGCGGACGAACTCAGCCGCAGGTTCTTGATGGATCATGAATGGCGTCTTCATTCGGAGGTGACGTAGGGTCTCTTTCAACAGTGGGGAGAGCCTTGGTTAGATCTATTCGCCACCGTAGAGAACGTGCAATGTCATTGTTTCTGCGCGTTGGAATTTCCAAGGCGGCACGCGCTCAAGGACGCTTTTCGTCACAAGTGGAGCTGCTGTCTATTGTACGCCCTTTCCCCTATACCACTTCTACCCAGAGTGCTGTAGAAGATCAGGGGCGACCGGGCCCAAGTCATTCTTGTGGCTTCGGACTGGGCTCGAAGAGTTTGGTATCCCGAGCTACTCAGTATGAGCATGGATCCCCCGATCCGCTGCCTCTTCGGGAGGATCTTCTGTCGTAGCAGCAGGGGACGGTCCTCCACCTTAACCAGTCCAGCCTCCACCTACATGCGTGGAGATTAAGTGGCAACAGTGGATTCCTTTTGACTTGCCTCCTGAAGTCTCTGATATCATTCTGGCAGCGGCGTTCCACCACTAAATCAGTATACGCCTACAGTTGGACCAAATTTGTGGCATGGTGCACAGAAAAAGCTGTGGATCCCCTTTCTGCCCCTCTTTCAGAAGTCCTTTTGTTCCTTCTTTCTCTGGTCCAGCAGGGCTCTGTTCTGATCACTATTAAGGGCTATCTTTCTGCAATCTCTGCCTTTCTCAGGCTCCCTGATCAGCCCTCTCTTTTCAAGTCCCCTGTTGTGAATAGATTTCTGAAAGGCATTACTCACCTTTTCCCTCCTATTCCGTGTGTGATGCCGCAGTGGGACTTGAATCTGGTTCTTACCTATTTGATGTGCGCTCCCTTTGAGCCGCTTCACAACTGTCCTCTTCTTTTATTGACTTTGAAGACTGCTTTCCTGGTTGCCATCACCTCTGCTAGGCACGTGAGTGAGCTCCAGGCTCTTTCCTGTAAGCCTCCTTTTCTTTTGGTTCATCCGGACAAGGTTGTGCTTCGCACTCGTCCTTCCTTCTTGCCAAAGGTTGTCATTGCCTTCCACATCGGGCAGACTATCACCTTGCCCACTTTCTTCCTGCCTCCTCACCCTTCCAGAAAGGAAGAGAGGCTCCACCCTCTGGACCCAAAACGTGCGCTTTCATTTTACCTGAATCTCACACAGCAGTTCCGGGTGGATGACCAGCTCTTTGTTGGCTACGTAGGCGCCAAGAAAGGCTGGGCTGTACACAAGAGGACTATCTCCCGCTGGGTTGTCTTGTGTATCAAGGCCTGTTATTCTCTGGCTAAAAAGGAACTTCCGGTGGGGTTGCGTGCCCATTCTGCCAGGGCGACGGCAGCTACTACGGCATTGGGACGTGGTGTCCCTCTGCAATACATCTGTCAGGCAGCCACGTGGGCCTCGCTGCACACTTTTACTAAGCATTATTGCCTTGACAGTCAATTCTGGAGAGACTGCTTCTTTGGCCGTTCTGTTCTCCGTGACTCTCTGATGTGATCTAAGTTTGCAGACCGACCGCCGGGGTTGGTGTTGCTGGGGTATCTATTCTAAGGTAAGGAATCTATCACTAACGGGTTTCTTTCAGATAATAATAATCCACATTTGTAAAGCGCGAACAATCACCCGTAAGGGTCTCCAGGCGCTAGGGGCCGTCGGGAAGATTAAGCAAACTATTGCCCAGAGTCACATGGTGCTGGGCTAATCTGCCGCCGGAACTGGGGATCGAACCGTGATCCCCAGATTCCAGCGTCAGTCGCCCTGGCCGCGGCGCCACACCTCCCCTGAACAAGTTACTTACCTTTGGTTACGATATGTTCGAGGCATGTGGGCTGCTAAATTCATCTCTGCAGCATAGATCGCCGCCTAGTGTTGGGTCCGGATGATTGCACATTGTTGTCCTGGAAGAGTCTTCGAAGTATCACGAGATAGGTGGCTCCTCCCCTGGACTACAGTGCGCATGGGCATCGACTCCATCCCCAGATTGTTTTTTTCCGCCATTGGGTTCGGATGTGATTTCGACGTCTCCTGTTCGGAATCGTAAAAGTACTTTATCAAGGCCAAAAGGCCTTATTGGCACCGTCGGTATTGTTCGCGTTCGGTCCCGTCTATCTTCCAGCTCGTAGAGTCGGATATCCGGGGGGTCGTGAGACTCTTCGGTGATCGGGGCCTAGTCGACGCAGCAAGAATTCGACGGCATGGAGCGGAGTCCATTCAAGAAATGTCCAGTGTGTGGATCCAAGTACCCACACATCGACGTCCATCCTGTGTGCAACAAGTGCCTGTCGCCGGACCACGACGAGGCCAACTGTATGGCCTGTTCCAGATTTCGATCGAAAAAGACGATCAAGCTTCGGCGCGTTGCGCGCCTTGAGGCCCAGCGATCGGCTCCAGCACCGGTGGACCTCTTTGACGACCCCGCGGAAGACGAGCAAGTGCGTCACCTGCAGATTTCCCCTACCCCGGTGGAGGTCGAGTCCGAGGACGGAGCTGACGACCACAGTCCCGACATTGAAGAAATCGTCAAGAAGGTAGGGGACGACGACGAAGCATATGGGGCCATGGAAGATAGCTCGGAGGAAGAGCTATGCCCCGTTCGTACTCTTACAAAGGCTCAGGTCACGGGATCTCCACACGGCCTTACCCACGACCTTACACCTCGATCCACGGCCCCGCCTTCCGGCTCGGCTACGGACACCTCCGCGGAGCCGCCATTACTGAAAACGAAACCGAAACCCTCGGTACCGGTGAAAACAAAGATGGCCGACACGCCATTGAAACCGAAGACGTCCGCTCCGGTGCCGACGCAGTCGTCTTCGGGGGACCCCAAACAGGCGCAAGCTGCCGACCAGGCTAAGGTGCCGAAGGTGGTTAAGGAGCCAAGCTCGAAGAAGCCCATCGGGTCGGAGTCTACCAAGGGAGACAAGCCGACGCGCAAGAAGTCTGCCGAGCCTGCATCGGGAAAGTCTGTCGTGCCGAAAACCAAGGGGCCCGTTGACGCGAAGTCGGTGAAGGCCGCAGAGCCGAAGTCTGGGGCCGTGACCCCTAAAGGAAAACCGATCGATCCGAAGCCATCGGCATCGACGTCTACGGTGGTGGTCAGTGATCGAAGCGCACCAGTCACGAGTGCTCCTCGACCAGACAAACATAAGTCAGCCACGCTCGGGTCTTCCCCAGGGGGCGGACCGCGGACATCAGTCGGATCGACGAAACCGTCCGCTTCCTTTACGAAGCAGGTCTCGGACTCCCTCAAGCGCCTTAAGGACAAGGCTTCGGCATCGGAACCGAAGACTCCTTCCGCACCGAAGCTAACAGACGCACCGAAGACCACATCGGCACCGCTCGTCTACACGTTGCCGCCTAAGGTGGCACCGAAGGCCTTCGCACCGCGGTCGGTGCCCAAGGACACCGTGTCGACGTCCACTCCACCGGCTAGGACCGTGGGTCCTCGACAACCTTTGGTTGAAGAACGGTCGGAGCATTTCATCGATGCGGACACCGGCAAACTCACGCTATACAAGAGGAAGATTACATCACAACCTTTGCAGTCCTTTACCATTCCTCTGAAACGTAAAAAGCCTGCAGCAGACACCCCAGTTCTGGTGGAGCAGATTCTTCCTCAGCATAGGCGGAGTGCGACACCTTCACCCACATACTCAGATGGGGATGGAGGGGACCAAGATGAGGAGTACAACTTCCCTGCTCATACAGAGCCTGATGAGCAGCAGGAATCATGGATGGATACTGGTGATCAAGGGGACCAGCAGACGGTCCAGGATCCACAGGTCTATAATGTAAAGCCGTCTCCCACGGAGGACTCTGCGGCATTTAATGCCTTTCATCGAAAGGGCAGCTACAAACCATAAGGTGGAGATGCATGCTGACCCCATGGAAGTGGACTTCCTTTTTGACACTTTCTCTACTGCTGAAAAAACTGTCAAGACTCTCCCAATGTTGAAAGGGGTCCTTAAGCATGCGGCAGACATTTTCAAGGAACCCACAAGATCCCGGGTGGTAAACCCACGCATTGAGAAGAAATACAGACCGACACCTGGCGACCCCACTTACATACGGGGCCAGTTGCCTTTGGACTCTTTGGTGGTCTCTAATGCCCGCAAGAGGGCAAACTCCCAAACGACAAGTGAAGCTCCTCCCCCAGACAAAGAGTCAAAGGTGCTGGAGGCATCTGGGAAGCGGGTAGCAGCTCAGGCAGCCAACATATGGCGCATCTCAAACACGCAAGCTCTGTTGGCCAGATACGATAGGGCGCACTGCGACACCCTAGAGCAGCTGTTACAACACCTCCCAGACCAGTTTAAAGAGGGAGCTGAAATGCTTATTCAGGAGGGGAAGCTCATCTCCAACGCTGCTATAAAGTGTGCGCTAGATGTTGCGGACACAGCAGCGAGAGCGATCAACACTAGTGTGATGCTGAGACGTCAGGCATGGCTCCGCATCTCGGGATTCAAGCCAGAGATACAAACTACTATCCTCAACCAACCCGTTAATCCAGACAGGTTGTTTGGCCCAGAGGTGGACACCACCCTAGAGAAGATCAAAAAAGATACCGAGACTGCCAAGTCCATGGGAGCTCTCCAGTCACAACAATTTAGAGGGAACACTTTTCGTCGCTCAGGCAATCGAGGTGTTAACAGAGGGCACATGTCGCAGCAGACGCCATTCAATAAAAGTGGTGCACAATCCTCCTACAGCAAGCAGGGCAGAGGTGGATACAGAGGAAACAGTGCCAAGGGTAGAGGCAGAGGCAACAACAGTTCCCGTTCCTCTGCCGCCAACAAACAGTGACTCCCTGTCACTGCCCCCCGACCATCCAACACCTGTCGGGGGGAGACTCCAACAGTTCCTGCCCGTCTGGAAGTCCATCACCACAGACAGGTGGGTCAGGAAACTTATCCAGTTCGGCTATTGTTTAGAACTGACATCCACCCCACCACCAATGCCCCCAAAACACCGTCCTATGTCAGCAGAGCACTTGCACTTATTGCAGCAGGAGGTTCTAGTGATGCTGCAAAAAGGCGCAATAGAGCTCGTGCCGGTGGAGGAGGAAGGCACAGGGGTTTATTCCCTGTACTTCTTAATCCCAAAGAAGGACGGCTCGCTCAGACCGATTCTAGACCTACGCCCCTTAAACCAGTACATTCTTTCAGAACACTTTCACATGTTGACACTGCAGCAGGTTCTTCCTTTGTTATGACAGGGAGACTTCCTCGCAACCTTGGACCTCAAAGATGCTTACTTTCACATACCACTCCACCCCTCCCACAGAAAGTACCTCAGGTTCACCATCCAAAACAGGCATTACCAGTTCAAGGTACTCCCCTTCAGAGTGACCACTGCTCCCAGAGTGTTCACAAAATGTCTGGCGACAGTGGCGGCACACCTTCGGAGACAGGGTATACATGTCTACCCTTATCTGGACGACTGGCTCGTGCAGGCAAAGTCAGCCCAGCAGTGCGCCGCAGACATGTCCCACACCATTCACCTCCTTCACAGTCTAGGATTTACACTGAACTACCCGAAGTCACACCTTCAGCCAGCCCATGTGCGGCAGTATTTAGGCGCGACGATCAATACTCTGGCTGCCACAGCTCAGCCAAACCCAGCGAGGATCGACAACATCCAGGCGCTGATCCAACAGTTCAGACCACAACACTCACTCCCAGCGAGAGTGTTCCTGCAGTTGATAGGCATGATGGCCTCCTGCATCTTCATAGTCCCGCACGCGAGACTCCATATGCGTCCGCTCCAAGAATGCTTAGCGCATCAGTGGACTCAGGCTCAAGGACAACTAAACGACCTAGTGTTGGTGACGGGTCGGGCATACAGCTCTCTGCATTGGTGGAATCCACACAACCTTTGCAAGGGCTGACCATTTCAGGAGCCTGTGCCACAGATTACACTAACAACGGACGCGTCTCTCCTGGGATGGGGGGCTCATGTGCTCCACTATACGGTGCAGGGACTATGGACAACGCAACAAAGGAAGATGCACATCAACTACTTGGAGCTGATGGCAATCTTCATGGCACTCAAGTCCTTCAAAGTACATCTGTGCAACAAAGTCATGTTGATCCGGACGGACAACATGACGGCCATGTACTACATTCAAAAGCAGGGAGGTACGCACTCTCCACAGTTGTCTCATCTGGCTCAGAGCATGTGGAAGTGGGCCATTCAGAGGAACATCTTCCTCATGGCGGAACACCTCCCGGGCACGGACATCAGATGGCGGATCTGCTCAGCAGGTACAGCCACCAGATGCACGAGTGGGAGTTACATCCATCAGTACTCCGCCCGTACTTCCAGCAGTGGGGTCATCCAGAGATAGACCTGTTTGCCACGGAGGAAAACGCAAAATGCCAAAGCTTTGCCGCCAGGTTCCCTCACCCACTATCGCAGGGCAATGCGATATGGATGAACTGGTCAGGCAGATTTGCGTACGCTTTTCCCCCAGCGCCTCTCATTCCGCTGGTGGCAAAAAAGCTCAAGCAACACTCGCTGACGCTCATCCTAGTTGCTCCAACGTGGGCGCGACAACCGTGGTACACCACATTCCTCGAACTCTCCGTGGTACCGCATCAAAGACTGCACCTCACACCCCGGCTCTTGACACAGAACCGTGGCGACATTCAGCACCCGGATCCGCAGCAGCTCAATCTGGCGATCTGGCTCCTGAGGTCTTAGAGTTTAGCTACCTTGATTTGCCCCCTAAATGCATGGACCTCATCCGGGAGGCAAGGAAGCCCACTACCAGAGCTTGCTATGCTGCAAAATGGAAGCGGTTTGTCATCTACTGTACCGAGCACGCTATCAACCCGCTCGATGCCTCCATTCCTAATATCATCTGCTATCTGTTGCATCTTTACAAATGCAATCTAGCATACGCTTTCATTAGGATTCACTTATCCGCCATAGCGGCTTATCTCCAAAACAGGCAGCATCTCTCGGTCTTCAGGGTGCCTGCCATTAAAGCATTCCTGGAAGGGCTGAAGCGGGTCATCCCTCCCAGGACCCCGCCGGCTCCTGTGTGGAACCTCAATGTGGTGCTCACCAGATTGATGGGTCCCCCATTTGAACCTCTGCATTCATGTGAGCTTCAGTTCCTCACATGGAAAGTGGCTTTTCTCATTGCCATAACGTCTCTACGACGTGTTAGTGAGCTACATCGCTCACCATCCAAGAGCCATTTATACAAATTCATTCAAACAGGGTGGTGCTGCGCACTAACCCCAAATTTCTCCCTAAGGTGGTGTCGCAGTTTCATGTCAATCAAACTATCGAACTGCCCGCATTCTTTCCCAACCCAGAAACGGTAGCAGAAAGGATGCTCCATACGCTTGATGTCAAAAGAGCGCTTATGTACTACATTGACAGAACACAACCTTTTAGGAAGACACAGCAACTCTTTGTTGCCTTCGCAGCCCAGCACAAAGGCAACCCCATTTCCAAAGCAGGAATAGCCAGGTGGATCGTTAAGTGTATTCAGATTTGCTATCAGAAGGCTAAGCGCACTTTAACGGTCCCCCCCCAGGGCACACTCCACACGCAAGTTGGGGGCCTCCATGGCATTCCTGGGTAACATTCCTTTGGAAGACATTTGTAGGGCAGCCACATGGTCTACACCACATACGTTTACCAAACATTACTGTCTAGATGTGCATTCCAAACAGCAGGCAGCTGTAGGACAGGCTGTTCTTAAAACACTTTTTCAGACTTTTGCAGCTGTCACGGGCGGCCGCCGTTAATGGAGGGACTGCTATGTATTCTATGCTACAGATATGAATTTAGCAGCCCCCATGCCTCGAACTGAATATGCTACTTACGAGTATGCATCTGTTCTTGGCATGTAGGGCTGCTAACATTCATATCGCCCGCCCTCCTCCCCGGCGCCCGTAGCGGCTGCAGACTTTTCTTACATTTTATCTCTAGCATGGCCATCACTTTCACTGTTAAACTCCATCTTTGCCACAATGGCTAAAAACAATCTGGGGATGGAGTCGATGCCCATGCGCACTGTAGTCCAGGGGAGGAGCCACCTATCTCGTGATACATCGAAGACTCTTCCAGGACAACAATGTGCAATCATCCGGACCCAACACTAGGCGGCGATCTATGCTACAGATATGAATGTTAGCAGCCCTACATGCCAAGAACAGATGCATACTGGTAAGTAGCATATTCAATCTGTAAGAAACATTAGTTAGTGATAGATTCCTTACCGCCTCACCCATCCTCCCTGTTCTGCGAACTGATTTCTAGGGTAAGGTCATCTCTTTCAGGGCCCTAGTTGCAATGCACCAGTGGTCAGTATCTTGCATGGCTCTGCGTTCCTGGTGCAGAAAGTCGTGTACAGAACTGACATAGCACGCGTGGGCGCGTCTAAGTAGGTCCAGCGACATCATCTCGGCGACTACGATGCCAGCGACATACGCGGAGCCGCATGACAACGCCTACCGACGGCCGGGGTACTGCTGACGAAAACTTTCCGGATCCAGTCTGAGGCCTCGGGGTAATTCTAAGGTAAGGAATCTATCACTAACTAATGTTACTTACATATATATTGTTACCGGAGGTAAGTAACTTGTTTTTTGGGTCCGTTTTTGTGTAGGCATTTGTAATTCACAGTCAATTGTAGGTCACTCAAGAAACATAGGCTGGAAGTCTGTGACTTACTGGAGGACAGGAAGCTGGATATTTTATTTCCTGGCTGGAAGAGGATTCAGTCCCTGAAATATTAGAAGCTCTTCCCCCCCCGGTTACGGGATATGCAGGCTGGATAGAGCCTGCGGGAGGGGGGGGGGAGGGATTGCGGTAATCCACCTGGGACGACATTAACTGTACCGTGGAGCGGGTACCTATACTTGATGGGGAAGCTGGCGTGTTCTCCATAAATGTTACTACAAACTGCATTATTAAAGGCCTATTGGTGTATAGACCCCCTGGAGGCAGCAGTCAGTTTTTGGCCAGTCTTATACAAAACTTACTCCCCCCTGCCATGCGCTATGGCACATTTTTATTGTTAGGGGATTTTAATGTGCATTTTGATGATGCCTCTAATATCCAGGCCCAGGAGGCTCGCCAGGATTTACTCACCCTGCAATTAGTTTTAAAGTCCAAACTACCTACACATCGGTTAGGCCACCTGCTGGACCCTATTTTCTGTAACTGGGAAGCCCTGAAAGTGGATCCCCCGGAACCGATGGTCTGGACGGATCATTTCTTAGTGCCATTTCAAATTGAGTGTCCCAGGGGTAATAACCCCGAGAAAGGAGGGGGTACTAGGAAAAGGCAGAGAAAGTGGGCCAGGTTATCCCCAGAAGACTTTGCCGCATCCCTAGTCCAGGATGGTTCGCCGGAAGGACTAGGCACTACTATTGATGGGGCTTGTGAAGCCCTGGACTATCATGTTCAGCGTGCCTTGGATAAGACGGCCGCTTGGTCTAACATTGGACCTATGCGGCGCACTAAATCCGCGGCATGGTTCAAGGCCGAACTAAAAGCGGTAAAGACGGCATGTAAACGACTTGAAAGGATATGGAGAAAAAACTACCTGCCTGCCCTTGGGAGGGAATATAAACTGAGCCTTGATAAGAAAAACTCGCTCGACACACTATACTGTGCGGATTGACAAGGCAGATAGCTCTGCTAGGGAACTTTTCTTGGTTTATAAAGAAATATCATCTCTTGCCTCTATCGGCGAACAGGTAGTGGCCTCGGTGCAATCCTGCAATCAGATAGCTGAGTATTTCTATAAGAAGGTGCAGGATATTTACTCTCATCTTTCCTGCTGAGGCTAGGGCTGGCTCCGCAGGAGAGGAGCCATTTGGGGAGGATCTTTTGGAAAGGGACAGCTTGAGGGCATTCATGGTCCCTGAGGAGGGCCTGATGGTTAAGGTGGCTAGAGGGGTAAAATCGGGTTCCCCGAGAGATCCGGCTCCAGCCAAAATTTTAAGAGGAAACATTGAGGTGCTAGCACCGTATATCAGGCACCTTTTAACTGTATCATTTGAATCTCGCAGAGTGCCGGTAACTTGGAAACAAGCTGTGGTGCTTCCTCTCAAGAAAAAATCTCATATTAGTACATCCGAACTGAGCAATTTACGGCCGATTTCTCTTCTCCCTTATTTTGCCAAAATAGCTGAAAAACTGGTCAATCAGCAACTTTCGGCACACATTGAAGCTCGGAGGCTTTTGCATCCCACCCAGGCAGGCTTCTGTGCCTGCCACTCTACTGAGTCGGCGCTCCTTTTCTCCACGGAGGCCTTGCGCAAACACGTGGATGAGGGTCAAATAGCGGCACTGATTCTCCTTGATCTCAGTGCCGCGTTCGACACTGTGGCGCATCACACCCTGCTACAGTGTCTGAGGAAGGGTGGAGTGGTAGGGAAGACATGGAAATGGCTGGAATCCTTCCTCCGTGAGCGCAGTTTCTGTGTTGAGCAGGGGCCCTACAGGTCTGAAGCTTTCGACCTGAATCAGGGGGTCCCTCAGGGCTCAAGTCTCAGCCCACCCTTTTTAACCTTTATGTGGCACCTGTGGCATCCATCACGGAACAATATGGGGTGGAAGTGGTGACTTATGCCGATGATACGCAGCTGGTTTTGGCCTTGACACAGCCGGCTGGGCCGGCTGCCAGCAGGTTTGCATCTTGTCTCCAGGAGCTGGCTGGCTGGATGGACGATAATTGTCTCAGACTTAATGGGAACAAAACGGAGGTGCTCATTGTGGGCAAATCTTCTGTTTGGACTTCTGCATGGTGGCCTCGTGATTTTGGGCCCCTGCCTGCACCTAAGGATCAAGTCAAGAACCTTGGCATGTGTATCGATTCTAAAATCTCCTTTGATTATCATGCCAGACGCGTTGCAGGAATCTGCTTTGGCATTCTTCGCAGTCTGAGGAAGACACTCTATTTGCTCTCTGTGTCAGCTAGGAGGGCCCTAGTCCATGCCTTGGTTACCTCCAGGCTGGACTAGGGTAACTCCCTCTATTTGGGAGCAAGTGCGAGGTGTCTCCAGAGACTGCAGTATATACAGAATGCCGCCGCACGATTGATATTGATGATCCCCAGGAGATGTTCGTCCAGAAAGGCCCTTGAGGCACTGCACTGGCTGCCGATCAAAGAGCGTATCCAGTTCAAAGTCTTATGTATTAGCCACAAGATTGTTCAGGGGAACGGACCCTGTTTCCTGCGCAGCCTGCTTACACCCTATGTGCCCACCAGACCTCTGAGATCTCAGGGTGCTGCCTTGTTACAGGTACCCAAGGTCAGAAGGGTGAGAATGGGAGGCAGATCATTCCGCTATCTGGCGGCACGCAAATGGAATACTCATCCCCTTAGACTCCGTATGGAGCCCTCTGAGATGGCTTTCCGGAGGGAGCTTAAAACTTTCTTGTTCCCAAGGATTTAGATTGCCGATGGGTCAGTACTTGGGGGAGCTGCTTGGGCTACTGAAAGCGCGGGGACACACTGGCTAGTGTAACCAGGCGCTATATAAGCTCAGTATTATTATTATTAAGCATGAGTGAGGATTTTGAAAGTGACTCTTTTCTCAACGGGGAGCCAGTGGAGACTTCGTAGGTGTTTGCTGATGTGTTCGTGTCAGCGGATGCCGAGGACCAGTCTGGCGGCGGTGTTCTGTATTGTCTGGAGTTTGCGGAGTAGGACTTGTTGATGCCGGCGTAAAGTGCGTTTCCATAGTCCTGTCTGCTTGTGATGAGTGCGTGGGTGACTGTCTTCCTTGACTCAGGGGGGATCCAATTGAAGGTCTTGCGGAGGACGCGGAGGGTGTTGAAGCAGCTGGAGGTGACGGCGTTGACCTGTCGGTTCATGGTGAGTGATGAGTCGAGTACGATGCCCAGGTTCTTGGCGTTGTCTGAGGGTGTAGGTCGGCTTTCGGGAGCGGCCGGCCACCAGATGCTGTCCCATGCAGAAGGGGTGGTACCGAGGACGAGTACTTTTGTCGTCTTGGCGTGGAGCTTCAGGCAGCTGTTAGTCATCCAGACTGCTGCGTCTTGCATTCCATTCTGGAAGTTGAGTTTGGCAGTGGTGGGGTCTTTGGTGAGGGAGAGGATGAGCTGGGTGTCATCAGCGTAGGATAAAATGTTGACACTGTGTTGTGAACGAATGCTGCAAGGGGGGCATGTAGAGGTTGAAGGGGATGGGGCTCATTGATGAATCCTGTGGGACTCCACAGGTGATTTTCGCGTGGTCTGAGAGGAAGGGTGGGAGTCTGATCCTTTGACTTCTTCCGGTGAGGAATGATCGGATCCAGTCCAGGGCTGTTCCTTGTATGCCTGCGTCATGTAGCATGGCGACTAGTGTGCAGTGGGAGATGGTGTCGAAGGCCTTTGGTAGATCGAGTAGGATGAGAGCTGCGGAGTGGCCGTGGTCCAGGAGGGTGCAGATGTTGTCTGTGGCGGCGAGTAGGGCGGTCTCTGTGCTGTGGTTGCTTCGGAATCCGGATTGGGACGGGTCGAGGACGGCATTCTCTTCAATGAATCGTGTCAGTTTCCTGTTGACTGTTTTCTCTATAACTTTGGCTGCGAAGGGGAGGAGCGAGATGGGCCGATAGTTCTTGAGGTCGGTGGGGTCAGCTGTGGGCTACCCTGAGCAGGGATCTGACTTCTGCGCGCTTCCAGACGTCTGGTAAGGTGCCTGTTTTGAAGGTGTTGTTGATGGTACGTTGTAGTTCGGGTGCGATAGCGGCCGCGCCTCTGTGGTAGATGTGAGGGGGGGCAGGGGTTGGTGGGGGCCCTGAGTGGATGCGTTTCATCGTCAAGGCGGTGTCTTCGACCTTGATCGGTGTTCAGTTGCAGATGGTGGGCTGGCTGGTGCTTCTGGGGTGCGGGGAACCGTTTGTGGCTCCTGGTGGGTGGTCAATGAAGTTGTCGTAGAGGTTTTTGATCTTGAGGTGGAAAAAGGTTCCAAGCTTGTCGCAGAGGTCTTGGGATGGGGTGATGTCTGTGGCTTTGTTGCGTGGTTTGGGGAATTCTTGAATGACACTGAAAAGTTCCTTGGAGTTGGTGGAGTTGGTACTTCATATTTTTATAGGCCACTCAAAAGCTTCAGTCGAGACTAGAATTGACACAAAGCGTCCATAATATCATAGCTTTAGTCAGGCTCAATATTAAACCAGAATCTTAGTGCCTAGCTTAAAACAACTATAGAACTGTTTGGGATTGTGTTTTAGGCATGGCAGGTGCTAGGATCTTCTGGTTTTCAATTTGTATCCTGTTTATTAGTGAATATTCTTACTTACCCTTTTTATAGTCCCTTAGGGCTTTTTAAATCTTTATTTTTAATTTAAAAACTGTCCGGAAATTGAAGTGCTATGTACTGTGTCATACTAGTTGAATCTCTCTCCAAATACTAGAGTAAGAAATCGCTACCTCGCTACCCTGAGAGAATTAAGGGTGTAAAGGGAGTTTCTTGGCAATTTCATCTGAAATACAGCTGTATTGTGGCTCTCGAACACTATTGGTAAACAAACATGCCCACTCGAGGTAAGGCCAGGAACCTCGGACTACCCCAGGACCCCAAAAAAAGGCCTTATAAAGAAGATCTGTTACATAGTTAAGCTTGTTCAGTGTTTAGGCATTGTTAAACTAGTCTATTCCTTGTTGCATCAGAGATTCTCTTCCGGGGGATCTTCATCACTAGTCCGAAGTACTGAATAGTCCCTCCAGCCAGGCGTTGGGATCCCGGAGCACTTAAAAAAATATTTACATATATGTTTAACAAACATTATACATAGGACCTTACATATGTATCTAGAGCCTAAAGAAAGGCTAACAAGCATTTGCAATGCAATAGGTCTCGCATTAATTCAGTTGGAGCTATTGGCATTGCTAAATATTGCAACACCAATTGCAACAAAATTCTATAAATTGTAGGCCAAAAAAATGTGTATTTATTTTTCTAGCAATGGTGGCATGCTGCGCTTTAGATGAATATGTTTAAAAGTAAAGTGCGCCGCCCTGCGATTGCTACAATAGTTAATTGTGGATGCATTAACAATTGATGTATGCACTAAAGGCTGGTGGTGTGTGTGCCTGTAGAAATTGTGCACTTATGGCTGGTGGAAGTGTGCACTGCTGGCTGGTGGTGTGTGTGCCTGGTGGAAGCGTGTACTGACGGCTGGTGGTGTGTGTGCCTGGTGAAAGCGTGCACTGACGGCTGGTGGTGTGAGCCCAGTGAAAGCGTGCACTGACGGTTGGTGGTGTGTGTGGGCCTGGTGAAAGCGTGCACTGATGGGTGATGGTGTGTGTGTGTGTGCCTGGTAAAAGCGTGCACTGACGTGGCCTAAAACATTTTTTGAGCACTTTAAAGAGTTTACGGTTTGGTCTGTGGCCTGCTGCACAATGGCAAGCTTCGTTTACCCTAATTTGAGAGCACAAAATAACAAGCATTGGCCACGCGGTTTACTGAGAACATCAAAGTGGCCGAAAGTGGAGAAAGGAGGGGTGAGTGCACGCCGAGATGTCAAGAAGGACTGGGCGAGAAGGGAGGGGGGAATGCCAGCAGCAGAGGAGCTTGATTAAAGCTGACGAAAAGGGAGGGGAGAAGGGAGGAGGGAGTGCGGTGCGAGCAGCAGCTGTGCATGTGCACGCCATCGTGCACTCAAGCTTCAGGCCTGCAAAATCGAAATAGCAGCAGGGAAGGGGGCGGAGAGGAGGCTCTGAGGGAGAGCAATGCAAAGCCATATGGCTGCTTTGCGCGCCTGCCCGCCTCGTGCACTGTAGCTCTATGCCATCTATGCCAGCGGTAGCACTTTGAAAACCCCTTTACTAAATGTCTCGCTAGCAGCGCATGCGCGCTGGCTCAGCGAGACCTAAAAAGGACCAGATTACATTGAAATTCTATTTTTTTGGGATAATTATTATTAAAGTTTTCAACACAAAGAAGTTCATTCACAACAAGTCACATAGCCCTTTAGAATACCCCTGATTCCCTCCCATGACATCACGAAGCATAGTAGCATAGATAGAATAGATCTTTGGTACCCCTCGAGCATAGCAATATAGCAAATAAGCCAAACCATTTGCCCCATATTTTATGAAAGAGCTCTGGACAGCCCCGGGCCTCAAAAACGGACTCCTCTTGTGTCCCACTCCAATCCACTCCCCTCCTCCATTTCCGCAAGGATGGGGCCTCCGTCTGAGACCACTTGGCTGCAATGTCCCGTTTCGCCACAGCTATCGCCGTTCCCAAGAAACGCTTTTCGGCTCGGGAGCCATTAAACACCCCTAGAAGCAGATGTCTCGGGTCGTGAGGGACCACCCAACCCAACAAACCTGTCCGCTCTCCCTCGATCCCTCTCCAGAATGGCTCTCAGGCCGGGCACAACCACACCATATGGAAGAAGTCAGCCGGAGTACCAGTGCATCGGGCACAGGCCGGGGAGGATCGTGCACCGGCTCGAAAGAGACGGACCGGTGTCAAATAGGCCGTGTGGAGGAAATAGAGCTGGACTAGGCATAGTTTTGAGGATATTGTTAGGGTTCTGGGTGCCACAAGGGCGTCGCGCCAATCAGCGTCGTCCAGGGGGCCCACTCAATCCTCCCAGCGCTCTTTAAGGCGGTCCAAAGATGCGGGGGAGTTATTAATTAGGGAACGGTATATCCGGGAACCTCCCCCTACCCAGATCCCCCATCATGACCTGGGCCTCCAGGGGACTAAACTCTGGAAGGGAAGTGGGTATGGGGAGGTAAATGTGGAGGGTGTGGCGAAGTTGTAGATATTTGTAAAACTGGGAGTGTAGGAGTGAGTGTCGCTGCTGTAGGTCACCCACACGTCCCCCAGTAGGGTTATCCCCACCAGGTCCCATCGACGGAACCCTTCCAGGGCCGCGGTCTCGCTCAACCAGGTGCCGCACCAAAGGGGTGTTTGCCTTGTCAGTTTCCGATCCCAGCGCACCAGGCAAAGTGCGCCACGCCAAGCCATAAGAACTGACCTGGTGATGGAGGGCATGTCCCGGGGCACCGGGAAGCCATACAGTTAACCCTGCGGATGTGTGAACTCAAGAACAGTGAGTTCTACCCGGTAGGCAGGGTCAGACCACCCACCCGCAAACCAGTCATGGATCACCATAAGTTTGGTGGCCAGATAGTAGGCGTGGAAGTTGGTGACTCCCATGCCACCGTCAAAGGGGGGAATTCGGGAATGGGAGAGGGACAAGCGGGAACGTCCCCTTCCCCATAAGAAGCAAATCAGTGCGCTATTCAATTCCCGGAACCAGCTGTTTGTGAGGGGGATCGAGGTGTTTTGTAGGATATAGAGGAAGCGGGGGAGGATCATCATTTTAAAAAGGGCACTTCGTCCCAGCGGGTTGAGGGGAAGGGATTGACAATTACGGAGATCAGTTTTCATCTGGGTGACTAGGGGAGCGATGTTGAGAGTCCACTCCAGTTCAGGCAGGAGGGTAATCCACACACCCAGGTACTTAAATGACAGCTTCCGGAGGGGCATCAGCGCCTGCCAGTCAAAGCTGGACCGCGATGAATGGAGGGGGACCAACGTGGACTTTGTCGGGTTGAGGCAGAGACCAGAGACTCGCTCAAAGGCTGCAAGGGCTCACAGGGACCTGGGGCCGGAGCGTTCCGGGTCAGCCAAGTAGAGCAGCACGTCGTCCGCATATAAAGCAATTTTGTCCACTTGGCTCTGGTCCCACCGCCATCCTTGAATCAGGGGGTCTTGTCGTATGAGCTACCAGGGGCTCCATCGCTAGCACGAATAGGAGCAGGGAAAGAGGGCAGCCCTGGCGGGTGCCCCTTCGGATCGGGAACTGCTCGGAGAGTCTGCCGTTAACGAGCACTCGGGCTCTGGGGCCATTGTAGAGGACTTGGACCAGGCGGCGGAAGGGAAGGCCGAATCCCATCCACTCCAACACGGCTCCCAGGTACCCCCAGTCCACCGTGTCAAACGCCTTCTCGAAATCGAGAAGGAGGAGGGCTAGGTAGGGGGAGAGCCGACGGCGATGGGCCAGGGCCAAGTGGAGACGGTGGATGCAGTGTCGGGTACCCCTGGCCGGCTTAAAGCCACATTGATCAGGGTGGATCAGGTCAGACAGGAGAGGCGGAGTCTCTGGGCAATGGCGGTTGCGAATATCTTAATTTCAGTATTGATCAGGGAAATGGGCCGATAGTCTGAGCAGTCTAGGGAGGGTGGGTGTGTCTTTGGGATGACCACGATAGTCGCTACATCCGAGTCGGCTGGGAAGGATCCGTCCACCACCACCTGCCGAAAAAGCTCCGTCAGATGGGGCACCAGATCATCCCGGAATGTGGAATAGTATTCCTGGGGGAACCCATCCGGACCAGGCGTTTTCCCGGAGTGTAGTAGGGTGAGGGCCCCGTGGATTTCCTCCGGGGTGAGCGGGCCGTCGAGGGTGTCCGCCGTCTCCTTAGGAAGGCAAGGCAAGGACATTCCGGACTCCGCCACCAGGTCTGTGAGGGAGGCGCTGGGGGGGGCGCACAGCATAAAGGGTCTCGTAGAAGTGCGCAAAGGTTTGCGCAATGGCCTGAGACACCACCTGGCAAGTCCCATCAGCCGTACGGATCTCCGGGATAATACGGTGGGCTCTGGGATAAGAGATCAAATTGTGGAGCAGTTTCCCGTTTTTGTCGCCCCACCCATAGATGCGGGCAACCGAGGATCGCCAGAGCATTTGGGCCTACTCCAGAGAGACCCGCCGAATCTCGTCTCGAACCAGAGCCAGCTGTCTGGTAGAATCCGTGGCGCCAGCCTCCATCTGATCCTGCTCCAAGCGGACGGCCCTGTACTCCAGGTGGGCGGACTGAGCCGCACGTTTGGCATGTACGAGTCCCCTTGCAACGCCTCGAAGCACTGCCTTGCCCGCCTCCCAGAGCTTCCCCTGTGAAGAGACCGACCATGCATTGGCGGAAAAGTAATGTCGGAATTCCTGGCCAAGGGAGTCTACCAGGTCGGGGTCCTGCAGGTACCACGCATTGAGGCGCCAAGTGGTCCTAGGGCCGGCGGATGGGGACCCAATACGAATGGCAACAGGGGAATGATCAGAGATCCCTCGAGCGAGGATCTCTTCTCCGGACACCAGCTGGCAGTCAGTAGTGGGCATCAGAACCAGGTCTATCCGCGAGTGGTTATGATGGGCAGCGGACGTATGGGTATAACATTCTTTTCGGGGGTTCCCCACCCTCCATACATCACAAAGTCCCAGCGCCAAGGCCCAGCCCACGAGACATTTCGCAGAGGCACGCCGTTGTGCCGAGGGAGGGCCCGACACATCTCTGGAGGGTTGGAGGACCGCGTTAAAGTCACCTCCGACAACTGTGAGGCCCTGGGGGAGGGAGGAGACCACTCGTGTGAGGTGTTGAAGGGTGGGGGACAGGAGTGCCGGGGGCACATAGACGGAAAGGAGGTTCAGGGGACTGCCCTCAACCAAGTCCGAGACAGCCACGTATGTGCCTTGAGTATCGGTGGCGGCATGGGTTACGGTGAAGGGAAGCCCTCGCCTTAGAAGAACGGCCACCCCCCTGGAGCCCCTGGTAAAGCCCGAATGCCAGGCTCGATCAAACCCGTAGCACGCTAGGAATTGGCACTGGGAACCCAGGAGGTGGGTCTCTTGGAGGAGCAGGGCATCCGGCATGTGGCGGCGGGCTGCGCGCAGCACCGCCGTTCGTTTGATACGGTCAAGGAGGCCGTTCACATTCCAGGAGAGGATGTGGAGTGGCGTGTTAGAGATGTAAGGCATGTGGAGGGGCGTGAACTGGCATGAAGTAGGTGTGATGCAGGGGTCTCCCTTCAGCTAGGGGAGAGATCCGGAGGTGTCCGGGATTCTTGGGCCCGGGTAGGGGCATACGTGACAAAGGCTGGGGACATTGGAACTCGTGATTATACACAGAGGCAGAGTAAGGCAGCCCGGAGCCAGCCATCAAAAACCAAACCTCGAGAGACAAGCTCCCCCCTGAGCAGGGGTGGGGTCAAGGCTCAACCCGGGGCAATGGGGTGTGTCATGTGGGAACGGGGGCGCATGCGGTTGCCAGGGAAGACAAAAGGGTATGTGACTTTCAGTAAGGAACACCAAAGGCGGCCCGTAGGCGGCCAAACGCAACAAACTCTTGAGGGACAACGATCCCTCTCCCCTCCCCATCCCCCCAACTCTCCCCACCTATACTTCGAAACTGGAAGCATCTGTCGCCCTTAACAAGCTACAACCCCTAAGAACTAGTGCTAATCTAAAACGGTTAGCTAAGAGTGGGGACTGTGGACACGATACCAATAGGGAGGACCCCCCTCCATGATGTAGGATATAAACCAACAGAGCCAAATGAAGAGCATCACAATTCAGGTACAGTAGTAAGACGGGGCCCATTCTGTGAACCGGCCAGCGCTCAAATCAAGCTATTTGAAGACTAAGTTGCCCTGGATCATGAGTTTGAGTCATCGTCGGAGCCACAGAGCATCGGGCTCCTGGAGAGATCAGTGTCCGAACATGCACGCCGAAGAGTGTCCGCGGGTCCAGGGGCACTGCGCAAGTCAATCAAGGGTGGAGTCACGGATGGCAGATCGGGGTTACGTTGCTGCGCCGCAAGGGAGGTCCGCCGGATTGGCGAGGCCGATGACCGGGATCCCCCCTCCCCGCACGCCCTCCCCCTGCGGGATCTCGTTCTGTGCCGCCTAGGCTTGGGTGTAGCACTACCTTGGTGATCCGTGGCCCTCCGAGGCGAGGAGCGGGCCACTGGCATTTAAAGGGGACGTTCCTCTGTAACCCAAGTCCACGCCGCCTGTGGGGAGTCGAAGAAGAGGGTTCGCCCCTGGAAGACCACCTTGAGTCGGGCCGGGATGAGGAGCCCGTAGCGGAGATTCATCGCCCTAAGCTTTTGCTTCACCTCATCATATGAGCGGCGCTGGGACTGAACCTCCCTCGAGTAATCGGGGAAGATCAATATCTTGGAGTCTCGATGATGAATTTGTCCCAACTCCCTGGCCGTTCGCAAGATAGCATCCCGGTCTCGGAAATTAAGGAGCCGGAGGATGAAGGGGCTCCTGGTGGCGGCTTGGGAGCCAAGGATCGATGGGCGCGTTCAATCGCAAACCATGGGGAGAGCTTCTCCTTGGGCATCCAGGTGCGGAACCAATCTTCTAGGAAGGACGTCGCGTCCGCCTGCTCAACCCCCTCCGGAAAGCCCAGGAGGCGCAGGTTATTCCGCCGCGCTCTGTTCTCAGCATCCTCAGCTCTGCGGTGGAGGTCAGCGGTCTGCGACTGGAGACGGGCCACCTGCTTCTTAATGGTGGAGACATCATCCTCCACAGTGGAGATCCGGGACTTCGCCTCCGTTAGGCGTTCCGTGGCTTTACGGAGGTCTTGGCGGATAAGGGAGACATCCACTTTCACTTCCCCTATCTTGGTCTCGACTGACACCTGGGAGGCCGAAATGGCATGCAGGATGGTTGCCAAGTCTCCCTCAACCGGGCCAGAGCCGGACGCCGGGTCGACACTAGATCCACGGTCTACCCTGGCGAACCGGTCAAGGGTCGTCTGGGCCGCAGAGCTTGAGGTCGGAGGCGCACGGGGCTTGCCCATGGTGCTGAGGATCTCTGGCCCCAGTGCGGGGAAGGAAGGTCAGAGATGGGTTACTCGGCCGCACAGTAGCGTGGGATAGGCGGTCGCAAACCCTCGTCTCACACCCTCCCCGGCAACTCCAAACACCAGATGGACGTGGCGACGGATCAAGCCAGGTGGAGACCTTGAGGACTGAGCCAGGGGGCCCAGGAGCGATGGTCCCTCGGTGCCGGGAAACAGGGAGGGAGGCGGCTCCTCGCAGATCCCACCGGAGGGGGGGTGAAGAGGGGGCGGGGGGCCGCAAGGGGGGGCGGGGAGCCACCTATCACACCGCACACCACTCCACCCGACACGGTGGCCGAACCCCTCGCCGCACCGCACCCCCAGCCCCCAAGGGCCGACTCACCGGCTCTCCGTCAGCTGGCAGGGCGTAGGGTCGCAGTCTCGTCGTCCCCACAGGCAGGAGCTGGGTCAACGACGCGGTGGCCCCACACAGCTCAACCTCAGAGGACACCAGGCGCGGGAGGCCTGTTCGCGGGTGTAGGGCGGGTGTAAGCACACCTCACGGCTCGGGCAACCAGAGAGGGGGCGTCAGGAGCCGCCGGACGTCCAGGCGCCGGCCGCCAGGGAAAGCGCCGGGTTGTTAAGCAGTCCGGGGCCAGCCGCTTCTCTAGGCCGACCCCCGTCAGCAATGTCACTGGAAGGCCCAGTCTGAAGGCCCAGCTAGTCACCAAAAATGAACCGGGGGAGCAGCGGGAGGCAAAGCTGTGGCAGGCGTGGAAGGTGGGGCCCCCGCCTGCCTCCCTCTCCTCAGGGGGCTCCCCACCGGGCGGCCAGGGCCAGGGACATGCACAATCAGGCTCACTGTGCTAGCCCGGGCGAAACAGCAGGCCCAACAGCAGAGCGGCGGATCTCAGGCCGCCGCCACCTCGAGGCCTCCAGGCGTCACAGGAGGGGGAAGTTCTCGGGCCCCCGAAGTCTGCGCTAAGTCCGCTCCCAGTCCCGCCTCCCTCAGCTGCGATCCGGAGTAAGGCTCCCCCGGCGCGGCGATTGTGGATCCAGGGAAGGAGGGCTGGCAGAGAGTCACATGAAGGCGGGAGGCACAGGCAACAGCCCAAGGCCCGTCAGGGGGCCGCCACAACACGTGGCACCCGGGCCGGGCGCCGCCACAGCACCTACAGTGTCGACCCCGCAGCTCCAGGGGCCAACCGGAGGCTCCGCCGCAGCGCAGGAGCCCGTGAGGATCAGCGGGAGGCACAGGCAGCAGCTCAAGGCACGTCAGGGGGCCGCCATTATGCGCAGCACCCGGGCCGGGCGGCAACTCAGCGGAGGAGAGGAGCAGTACCCGCAGCGTCGACCCGCAGCTCCAGGGGCCAACCGGAGGATCGCCGCGGGACGCCCAGGGACAAGGGAAGGAACCTTCAGACCATCAGGCAGGGGGCCGCCATCTTGTCGCAGTGCCGGCCCTCCGGGGTTGAAGAGCCACGGAGACCCCAGAAGCGTCCGGCTGCGTCCGGCAACGCAGGTCTTGGGAGCGCGGGTGACCAAGGAAGCAGGCAGGTAGGCGAGAGGCAGCAAGGGGCACTATTGCAGGCCAGATGAAGGCGGATGACGGACGGGGGTCAGGTGAACTCTCAAAGTGCGACCGCCATCTTGACGCCTTGGCCACGCCCCCTGAAATTCTATTTTAAAAAGAAAATAGCATAGATAAGTGCCCTTAATTTAAAAATGGAGGAGCGTTGACCCACTTAAATTACCCTCAAAGCCCCAGAGATGAAAAATAAAATCCTGAATAGAGCGTCAAGATGGGGTGGGATCTGGTGAGTGATATCAGCAGGGAGTAGGATGGACTTTCTATGCACTATAAAGTTAACATGCCTTTTTGGATGACTAGCCACACATGCGCACTTTAAACATCTCTAACCCAGGTGTGTTAAAGCAAGTGCAGGCCTCCAGAGTGCTGTGGAGTGTCGAGTGAGGCGGTTCCCTCCAATTGGGGTGCTGCTCTCATGCTAGTTAGAGCAGCGCCAGAATTGGTCAATGGCATTGCAGCATCCAGTTCCTGGAAGAAGAGGATGTTGTGTTAGTCTTCAGGTAAGTGTTAACCTATTTTTTTGTATATATTATTTTCGCAACCCATGAAGGGTGAAACACCTGTTAACCGTACTCTGCGTCCAAGAACTGCTAACCTGAAAGCTAAAATTGTACTCTAAATACAGTGTCATAGACCTATTGGAGAAGAATATTCACCTTTACCTCCCACCCTCTCGATGAGCCTTTAATAGTTTTACAACTTTTACCACTAATTTAGATTTTTTTTAACACACTCCGATTCCCAGATATACTACTCGCGCTATAATCTTTGACTAATCCATAACCCACGCTTCCACACTGTTCTGAACGCCAGTTTCGCGCATATACCGCAGCACCGGTTCATTTTGAAATTCAATAGTAGGGCAGCTGCACACCTTCCATTTTATTCTCCACATGGCAGCATCTGTTGCCTGGGCATGGCTATCTGTATTTCCTTACTTTTCCCATGACAGTACCATCTTTCGGGATTCCGATTCTAGAACCAGGTTATCTAGGACCTAATAGCTGCTGCTATGGTCCTATCCCAGGCTGGCGGGGCACTGAGGACCTTCATACCAATAAACCATCTCAATTCTTGCTCTCCCCTCATGGAGCAGTGGACAATTATTCTTCTTGCCCAGAATGACACTTTTGTGCCTCCCAATTGCACGTTCTGTAGTAGGGGGATCTCTGTGTACAGTCATAATCTTGTGAATAGTCTCGCCCAGAGCAATCGAAATAGTCTCTTAAGTTGTCTTCTTCTACAGTCCTGCATAGACACTTAAGAGAAAATCAAAGACAAATAAAGCAGCCTAAAACTACAAGGCTACATTGGCCAGCACTTCAACTTGAAGTGAAAAAGGATAGCCAAATAATACTAAAAATGTACACATTTTGCTAATTTTCACACATAGAGAAACTCCCCTTGACAAAAATCCTCGTCATGATAGAGAGGAAGGGTTGGACAGACAAGCCCCCATAGGCTGCCATTATATGTCTGGAAAAGGGATACCGTGCCTTTAAGGAATTCTCCAGAGACCCTCGGTATCCCAGGATGCACAGCCAAAGGCCTTTTAATTTAAGTTCTTTTTTCCGGCTCCTGCTAGCAGGACCCTGGAGCATTGAGCTCTACCTTTTTGGGTATTTCTTCAATTTTTTGAGCTTTTCCAGTGATTTTAGAGTTTCACTCGACGTCTGGGGTCTTCCTCTTCCAGTTGCTGTCCTTTTTGTCCAGTTTTGCCACCTCTATATTGTCGAAATGCCAGCTTTAGTCGACAAGTGCCCTGAGTGTGGTTGAAAGAAGTCTGACCCCCACAGAGTGTGCATACTCTGTCTCCGTTCTACCCATGTCCCTGACTCCTGTGAGATTTTCCACTCTTTCTCCAGGAGGACCCTGCGTGAGAGGGAGCAGATTCGTCTCCAAGGCCTGGAGCAGAGGAGACATCAAGAACAATGTGGGACTTCTGGGCATGGAGGGACTCTTTCATCATCCTCTGCCCGTGCATCGGCCTCTGGGGGGCTCCCCAGTCAAGAACAGGCCCGGAAACGGCACCGGTCCCAGTTGGCGTCGGCATCAAGAGGTATGACTACCATATGTTCCCTGTCGACCCAGGGCTCTGGGTCGAAGCGACGTCAACGTTCGGCGTCGAGGGGCAGGATGTCGAGACCTCGGACGAGGTCGACGTCAAGAACTTCACCGGCGTCGTCACACCATCTATGTCGTGCTGAGTCCCGAAGAGGCAGGCGCTCAGCGTCGAGGCGACACCGCCGTGCACCATCAACGTCTACGGGACGGTCGACGTGGGATAGATCAACGTCAAGGAGAAGACACTCGACGTCAAGGAGTTCATTGACGTCGAGGAGATCGCTGTCAAAGAGGAAATCGACGTCGAGGAGGAAAAAGTTGACATCGAAGAGGAAGTCTACGCCCAGAACGGTGTCTAGTGCCTCTGTGGTTAGCGTATCATCATCTTCAGCGAGTCCCCGATCGCGTCGGCGCCGGCGCTCGTCCTCAGAATGGTTAACCTCCAGAGCATCATCTGAGGCATGCACGTAAGAAGAAGAGAGTTGTTAGGTCTGCGGACTCTGAATATTCCCGGAACTACTCGCCCTCAAGACCTAGGACGCCTACGCCTCCTACCCTTCCGCAACTACCTCCTCCTCCTCCTCCGCCTCCGCCTCCTCCACCGCCGCCTCGGCCTCCACAACCGAAGCCTTTGGTTCCGGGTCAGCCTCCTTCTCGTCTGCAGCCTCCTGTGCCGCTGGTTCCGGTGAGGCCCAGAAAGTCACGGTCCAGATCACGGGGAGGCATCACTCTCGCAGTGAGCATAGATCTTCAACCAGATCACGTCTTCGTCGTAGGAGGGAAAGATCGCGATCCAGACACACCAGATACACGGACTCCTCCTGTGACAGGAGGTATTCTCCTACTTTGTTGGACTCTCCTACTAGAGTGTCACCAGTGGATGACATCGTGACGTTTCAGGATGTGCTGCTCAGGGGAGCGGCGAAGTTGGGGATCACACTGACGGTGCCCACCCCTTCTACCTCTGTCATATTCGAAACGTGTCAGTGTAAACACCTCTCCCGCCCTTTGCTACCTTTGGAGCCATGGCTGGAGGAACCGGCCATGGAGCTGTTTCTGACGCCGGCCTCGGTGAAGTCTGCTCCATCCCGACTTCAGAAGAAGTACTGGACCCCGGATTCGGACCCAGTGTTCTTAAGATCAGATCAGATCCGGTCCCGGATTCTGTCATTGTGACAGCGGCCAAGAAGCAGCATTCTACTGCTCCTTCGTCTACGGTCCCTCCAGACAAGGAGAGCCGTCACATGAATTCGGCAGGGAGAAATGTCTGCAGTACAGCTGCCACCTCTATGAAAGCTGCAAGTTCAACAGCGCTTTTGGGTCGGTATGACCGCTCCTTGTGGGAGTCCCTGCAGCAATTCATTGAGCTCCTCTCAAGGGACAGGAGGGAAGATTTTCAGGAGATATTGAATGAAGGCATGATAGTCTTCAACCAAGTCATCAGCTCGGCTGCGGACGCCTCCCTCCTTGCTGCTCATCAGTACTGCCATGACATAAACTTGAGACGCCACTCCTGGTTGCGCCTTACCTTTCTTAAGCCGGAGGCGCAGCAGCGCATTGCCAACTTACCCTTTTGGGGCTCTACCCTCTTCGGGACGCATGCCGATGAGGAGATGGCCCGCATGAAGGCAGAAGTGGAAACTCTGAAAGCTGTAGGGTTGGAGAAACCGAAGGACCAGCGGAAGTCGTTCCGCCCCCTTCAGAGGCGTTACCCCTCCCAGAGGTTCCAGCGAGGGCAAGGTTGCCAAGCTGGCCAGCAGCAACAACAATATCAGAGACCGCCCTTTCAGAAGCGTCAGAGGCGGCCAGCAGGCCTCCTCGGGAATAAGTGCCCGGCCGGGTCTAAGCCCTGAGGGTTTACTTCCTCCTTGTCCGTTACCCGCTCCGGTGGGGGGAAGCATACAGAATTACTTGGCAGAGTGGAGAAAAAATACTCTGGACAAGTGGGTGCTGAACATTGTTTGCAATGGATACAGTCTTCGTTTTGTCAGCACTCCTCCAGCTATTCCACTGGTTCGTTCGCAATACCAGCTGCGCGAACTTCAAGCGGAGGCCGATACCCTGTTAAGAAAAAGGGCGATAGAAGACGTCCCTCTGTCTCAAAGGGGAACAGGTCTATACTCAAGGTTCTTTCGAGTACGTAAAAAGCCGAAAAACGAGTTCAGGCCTATTATGGATTTGCGACAAGCAAACAAATGGATTCACAGGGAGAAATTTTGCATGCTGTCATTGCACCAGATCTATCCTCAGTTGCATCAAGGAAACTGGTTTTGCGCGATAGATCTGCAGGATGCGTACTTCCATGTGCCCAATGCACAGAAACATTGGAAGTTCTTGCACTTCCTAGTAGGCACCAACCACTATCAGTACACTGTACTCCTGTTTGGTCTGACGTCTGCTCCCAGGACTTTCTCAAAATGCATGGCAGTGGTGGCAGCGCACCTGAGGAGGAACAATGTGTTCTTATACCCGTACCTGGACGACTGGTTGATCAAAGCCTCCACCTTCCAGGAGGCGCAATTGCATTTCAACAGGACGGCCGTTCTGTTGAGCCAGCTGGGTTTGCACATCAACATGTCCAAGTCCTTTCCGACTCCTGTTCAGTGTCTGCAGTACTTGGAGCCTCCATCAATACTCTCAGAGCAAGCGTTTGTCCTTTGGAGGAGCGACACTTATCGATCCTTCGGAAGGCTCAGGCTCTCATGTCCGTTCCATCAACGACAGTGAGGACGGTGTCTTCTCTTCTGGGGTCGATGGCCTCTTGCATCTTCCTCACACCACATGCACGACTCCACATGAGACCACTGCAGGAATGTCTGGAGGATCAATGGGACCAGAAACGAGGGAGCTGGGAAGACAGGATCCAGCTGTCTCTACACGCTCAGCAGTCCCTGAAATGGTGATGTTCAGCAGAGAATCTCCTCAAGAGAGTTCCGTTCCACAAGGACATTTCCATACAGACCATTGTGACGGATGCTTCTCTCCAGGGCTGGGGAGCGCATTCAGACCATCTACAGATCCAAGGAACGTGGTCCCAGGCGGAATCCACGTATCGCATCAATTTTCTGGAACTCAGAACTGTTCATTTGGCGCTGAAAGCCTTTCATCTGTCCTTCCGGACCAACTCCCTGCTTGTACAGACGGACAATACGACTACAATGTATTACCTCAACAAGCGGGGAGGCTCGAGATCGCACACACTCTCTCAGGAAGCGCAAGCGATCTGGCACTGGCTGCTAGCCAGAGAACTGACGATCACGGCTACCCATCTACCAGGTGTGCAGAATGCTCAAGCGGATGCACTCAGCAGGCTCGTCCAGGAAAACCACGAGTGGGTCCTAAACGACGAGGTGCTAGAAAACATCTTCGAAAGATAGGGCACTCCAGAAATCTGTTCGCCACCGCCGAAAACAGAAAATGCCGAGACTTCGCCTCCAGGTTTTACCAACCGGGGACTCTGGGGAATGCGCTATGGATCAGCTGGTCGAACAGCTTTCTGTACGCTTTATCACCCATTCCCCTGATTCCGGCAGTGCTCATCAAGCTATCTCAATCCAGAGCGCGAATGATCCTCATTGCTCTGGAGTGGCCTCAACAGTGGTGGTTCACAGACCTGCTCCACCGGTCTCTCCAACCCCATGTACGACTTCCATGTCGGCCGGACCTCCTAACGAAGTTCGGGGGGCAGATGGTGCACCCCAACCTCTCATCGTTGAGTTTGGCGGCATGGTTCCTGAGATCGTACAGTATGGACACTTGAACTTACCTGACAGCTGCATGGAAATACTCAAGGAGGCAAAAAGGCCACCCATCAGGACTTCCTATGCCTACAAGTGGAAAAGGTTTTGCATCTGGTGCGCATCCAGGAACGCTGATCCTACCTCCTGCAAGGAAGATGTCATCCTTCCATTCCTCTTGCATTTGGCTCAATCTGGCCTTAATTTCCATTCTATTAAGGTTCACCTCCCAGCATTAACTGCGTATAGGAAATGCCCTTCACAAATATCCTTTTTCCAGATTCTTGTAAGATTTTTTGGAGGGATTGAAGAAGGTATTTCCCCCTGTGAGGCGTCCTTCGCCTTCATGGGAGCTAAATGTGGTTCTGTCAAGGTTGATGAAGGAGCCTTTTGAGCCTATTCATAAGGCTTCTCTACAGCATTTATCATCTGCCCGCAGAGTGAGTGAGATCCAGGCTTTGTGTTGCCAAGAGCCGTATACTGTATTTCATGCATCTAAGCTTGACATGAGGACTCGCCCTAAGTTCCTTCCGAAAGTAATTTCTGATTTCCATGTTAATCAGACGATAACTTTACCTACGTTTTTCCAACATCCTTCCTCACCGGCGGAGAGGTCTCTTCATTCCCTGGATGTAAGAGGTGTGATGAAATTCTACTTGGATAAGACCAAGGACATTCATAGGTCAGACCAATTGTTTGTCAATTACTGTTCGGTCAGGACTGGTCTTGCCACCTCTAAACAGTTCATCTCTAGATGGATTGTGTCCTGTATCCAGCTATGTTACCAAAAGGCTAACAGGACCTTAGGGGATAAGCCTAAGGCTCATTCCACCAGGGGTAAAGTGGCTACAACAGCCTTGCTCCGTAATGTTTCCATTACAGATATCTGTAGGGCTGCCACTTGGAAGTCGGTCCATACCTTTGCCAAACACTACTGCCTGGATTCTGATGCCAGGGCTGACGCTCAGGTTGGGCAGGCTTCACTGAGAAATCTGTTTGCACAGTAGTGGTTTTATCTTTTTCCTTCACCGCTGGTTAGTTTGTTGGGATGGGCTTGTCATTCTATTCACAAGATTATGACTATACACAGAGATCCCCTATTACAGAAGGAGTCGTTTCTTACCTGTAACTCCAGTTCTGTAGTAGGGATATCTCTGTGATAGTCATAAGCGACCCGCCCTCCTCCCCGGTGGACGAAACAATAGTATACTGAATGCTACAGGCCTGGCTTTATACACCTTCAAAAAGAACTGAAAGTAAAAGGCCTTTGGCTGTGCATCCTGGGATACCGAGGGTCTCTGGGGAGTTCCTTAAAGGCACAGTATCCCTTTTCTAGACACATAATGGCAGCCTATGGGGGCTTGTCTGTCCAACCCTTCCTCTCTATCATGACAATGATTTTTGTCTAGGGGAGTTTCTCTATGTGTGAAACTTAGCAAAATGTGTACATTTTTAGTATTATTTGGCTATCCTTTTTCACTTCAAGATGAAGTGATGGCCAATGTAGCCTTGTAGTTAAGGCTGCATTATTTGTCTTTGATTTTCTCTTAAGTGTCTATGCAGGGCTGCAGAAGAAGACAACTTAAGAGACTATTTCGATTGCTCTGTGGTCCACGCATATGGGCGGGACTATTCACAAGATTATGACTATCACAGAGATAACCCTACTACAGAACTGGAGTTACAGGTAAGAAACTACTCTTTCCTGCTTATCCCAACCGGATCGCCTCTGCTGATACCAGGTACCAGACGCTGTTGCCCTAATGATGACCTTACATTAAACAAGGTGGAACACCGTCGATAATAGCCCTTTATAGACTCCTAGCATACTGTTAAAATAACCAAAAAAAGGAGTCATATCTTTTTAATTGTGATGCACTTTGTTTTTATATCTTCTCTCCTCACTGTACTTCTCTTCACCACAAGCATCAGCACTGGATCTTTTTTACAAGAATTAACATAAATTAATACTACAACATGTAATGAATAAATTAATTGCAAAAAAACCTGCCTGTATTGTATGCCTTGGTATTGTATCAGTAGATATATTCCTGGTCTTCTACTACGAGAAGCAAGTCCCTCTTTGTTTGTTACGGAGTATAAAATCCTAGCGAACTATTGTGTTCGAGGCATGTGAGCTGTAGATCACATACTTTGCATACTCCTGCCATCAAGTGTTGGTTCCGGATGTTTGCACTTTGTTTTTCTTCGAAGAAGTCTTTCCAGTCACGAGGTAGGTGACTCCTCCTTTCAGTGATAGTACGCATGGGCATCGACTCCATTGTTAGATTGTTTTTTTCGGACATTTTCGGACGTGTATTGCTACGCTCCGGTTCAACACTGGTTCTCGGGTTCCCCTCGGTGCGCAATCCACTTACCCTCGACAGTATTGTTATTTAATTGCGTTTCCCATTCTCCACATATCGTATCTTACAGGGAAAAATCTCTTTCGATTGGAAACTTTGTGGAAGGCCGTTGGGCCTAGCCGTGTCGGGCAAGCTCTCAGTCGATGAAACGGACTCCATTTAAATTCTATCCTCTGTGCCACGCCAAGTACCAGCGCACTGACTCGCACGAAGTATGAAACTTGTGTCTCTCCCCGGAGCACGACGAACAAGACTGTGACTCGTGCAAGTCCTTCCGATCAAAGAAGACGCTCCGTGACCGTCGGGCTAGTCGTCACGAAATGCAACATCAACCTTCGGCTCCATTCTGGACATCTTCAGAGAAGATTCCAAACAAGACACCAACAACGGGCAAAGAGATGAGGAAGAGGACGACCACATTTCCCTGTCTGAAGAAGAGTCCGACATGGACGAACACATTACACAGGGTCAGCATACCGTGAGTACCAACACTCCCCGGCCCCAGAAAAAAGCTCCTGTCCTGCCTCTGCCTTCAGGCCAAGGTCGGCACCGAGAACGGGTTTCCAATGCCCCACCTTCAGGCCTGGCACCGAAACAGTCATTAAAGCCTTCCGGCTCGGGACCGAGTCAGTCCCATTTGGGCACCGAGCCGAAACAGTCTGCGCCGAAATCGAAGCATGTTTTGGTAACAATCCCTCCGCTACCGAAACCGAAAAATTTCTTCTGATCTGAGCACTTCGATGCAGAAAAAACCTTCACCGAAAATATTAGCACGAAACAAAAAAACACTCCGACTCTTTCAAAAGAGCATTGTTTCGATGTCCCGCCATCTAACATGGATCCGAAACAAAAGGAACTGATTATCAATCCCAAAACTGGACATGTTCATGCAAAATTGCCATTTAAATGCAAATCAAAAACAGAAGACACTTACCATGTACCAACCTGTTGGGATTAACACCGCTCCTGCTCCTCTATCACCTTCTTCCCCACCTAACCCAAATTTGTTAATAACACTAACAAATTCCCACCACCATAGTCACCTGCCAACCAGGATGACGGGAATGGGGATGCGGTAAATGACCATAGTTCTGATCCATGGGACGATTATAATACAGCTCCTAACGCGGATAATGATCCAGACTTATACCCTACAAAACCCTCTCCAGCTAATGATAATATAGGGTACATAGAGTTAATACATAGGCTTCTGACTATCATGGAGTTCAGATTCATAAGGAGTCACTTGAGAAAGATTTTCTCTTTGAAACATTAAGTTCTTCCCAGAAATCTACTCATACACTGCCTATGCTTAAAGGTATGCTTAAGCATGCGGACGACATTTTTAAAGATCCTTTTCGTGGAAGAATCCTTACACCGAGGGTAGATTAAAAAATATAAATCTGCACCAACAGACCCAGCTTATATCGAGGGTCAATTACCATCAGATTCCCTTGTGGTTTCTAATGCCCGTAAACGGGCAAACTAACAAATCTCGGGGGATGCCCCTCCACCGGACAAGGAATCTAAATTAATAGATTCTTCAAGGAAAAGAGTGGCTGCACAGGCAGCCAGTCACTGGCGTATTGCCAATACTCATGGTCTCTTGGCTAGAAACAACACAGTGCACTATGATGAATTGGAGTAGTTACTCCAGTTTTTACCTGACAAACACAAGGCTAAAGCACAGTACCTGATTCAGGAAGGGAAACTAATCTCAAACACTTCCATTAGATGCGGCTGACACTGCCGCTCGTTCAATCAACACCAGTGTCTTGTTACGTAGGCATGCCTGCTTAGAATCTCAGGGTTGAAACCCGAAGTCCAGGCTTCTATCTTAAATGTACCTTTTAATAAAGAGCAACTCTTTGGTCCTGTAGTAGACACTTCATTAGAAAAGATGAAGAAGAACACTGACGTTGCAAAATCAATGGGAGCCCTGCAGTCCCCATCCAATCGGGGTGCCTTTCTTCGCTCTTTCTACATGGGGGGGCTCCAAAAGCATATCTACGGACAACACCTCAACATCATATAGGGGCAGCAGTCAGTCACCCTCTTCAAGACGTTACTTCTGAGGCAGATATAGAGGCAATAATGGCAGGGGAAGAGGTAAAGGTTCCACACCCCGTACCTTACCCTCAACAAATAAACAGTGACTTGCCTCCTCTTCCCCCAATCATTCCACATCTGTCAGGGGACTTCTCTCTTAATTCCTTCCCACCTGGCATACAATAACTTCAGACAGATGGGTCCTAGGAATTATCCAATCTGGTTATTGCCTGGAGCTTACCAACAATCCTCCAAACATTCCTCCACATTCACACAAAAATGTCACCAGAGCATCAACACCTCCTTAAACAGGAGGTTCACTCTCTTCTGCAAAGGGTGCTATAGAGTCCGTCCCTTTACAATATCTAGGGCCTGGCGTGTGCTCCGTATACTTTCTAATACCCAAAAAGGACGGCTCTCCCAGGCCAGACCTCGGAGAATTAAATCAATACATTCATTCAGATCACTTTCACATGGTGACACTTCAACAAGTGCTCCAACTACTATAGCAAGGCGACTTTCTGTCTACCCTAGACTTAAAAGAAGCATACTTCCATATCCCAATACATCCCGCTCATCGCAAATATGTCAGGTTTGTGATGGCAGGAAAACACTACCAGTTCAAAGTGCTTTGATTCAAAGTCCCCACTGCTCCCAGAGTATTCACCAAGTACCTGGCAGTAGTCGCTGCACACCTGCGAAGACAGCAGATTCATGTCTTCCCATACTTGGATGACTGGCTCATCAAAGCCAGCTCTTACTCAGTGTCTCCAACACACTCAAATAACACTGTGATTACTACACAATCTGGGATTTACAGTAAACGTGTTGAAGTCTCATCTCCAACCCACAAACCTATTTGGGAGCCATTCTCAATACTCAAAAAGTTCTAGCCTGTCCCAATGCAGCCAGAATCTACAATATGCAGGCTCTAATTTCACAGTTTCAGTCCAACCTGTCATTACTAGTTCGAGTGTATATGCAACTACTGAGAATGATGGCGTCTTGTATCATGATAGTTCCCCATGCAAGACTTCAAATGCGCCCCTTCAGAAATGCTTAGCACGTCAGTGGAATCAGTTTCATGGTCAGTTGTCAGATCTAGTGTAGTTAGTCGGCCGCACCCATCGCTCTCTGCAGTGGTAGAATCCACAAAACCTATCCAAAGGGCGGCCCTTTATCAACCCTGTTCCACAGACCGTGATAACAGCAGACGCATCGCTCACTGGTTGGGGAGCTCATCTCCAGGCTCACACTATTCGAGGGTTATGGAGTCAAAAGCAAAAGCAACTTCACATAAATCATCTAGAGCTGCTATCAGTATTTCTAGCGCTCAAAGCCTTCCAGACTCACCTTGCAGGCAAAACTTACCTGATACGCACCGACAACATGACAGCCATGTATTACATTCAGAAACAAGGGGGAGATACACTCTCTTCAGCTGTTGGGCCTTGCACGAGCCATTTGGAGGTGGGCCATACAGCACAGAATTGATCTCCTTGTAGGACATCTCCCAGGAGTGAACAATCAGCAGGCAGAGACAAAAAATCACAAGTGGGATCTTCACCCTCAAGTTCTCTTCCCATTCTTTCAAATGTGGGGCTTTCTACAGATAGATCTGTTTGCAACACACGAAAATGCAAAATGCCCACACTTCGCCTCCTGGTATCCACACCCATTGTCCAAAGGCAATGCACTATGGATGAACTGGTCAGGGATATTTGCCTACGCTTTTCCGTCTCTACCACTCATTCCACTAGTGGTTCGGAAGCTCAGACAAACATCCCTTACACTGATCCCAGTAGCTCTCGCATGGGCTTGTGAACCTTGGTTCACTACCCTGATGGAGCTCTCAGTAGTTCCTATTCAAAAACGACATCTCACACCCAGTCTCCTCACGCAGAGACATGGAGAAAAGACATCGCAAGAGGTCGCAACCTTGCGATCTGGCACCTGAAATTTGGCTTCCTAAGTTTGGCTACCTTAACCTTCCGCCAGACTGTATGAATATCAGTAAAGAGGCCAGAAGGCCAACTACAAGGGCTTGCTACGCAGCTAAATGGAAGCAGTTTGTTATATATTGTAATAACAACCATATCAATCCCTTAGATGCTTCCATTCAAAATATAATTTGTTAATTACTACACTTGCAGCTGTTAGGGTTAGCTTACACATTCATATGCTTACATCCTGCTGCAATAGCTGCATACCTTCAAAACCGACAGCACCTGTCCCTTTTCAGACTTCCCGTTATCAAGGCTTTTATGAAAGGACTCAAAAGAGTTATTCCACTAAGACTTTCACCTGCTCCAGTGTGGAATCTTAACATTGTCCTTACCAGACTAATGGGTCCACCCTTAGAGCCATTGCACCAATGTGAAATGCAATGTTTGAGGCATATGGGCTGCAGATCACACACTAGTGCATAGATTGCCATCTGGTGGTAGGCCCGGATGATTACACTCTGTTGTTGTCTTGGAAGAGTCTTTGTTTGGTAGTTGACTCCTCCTGTAGAGCGTAGTGCGCATAGGCACCGACTCCATCTTCAGATTGTTTTTTTCCACCATCGGGCTCAGATGTGCTTTTCGGTCGGTCCCGTTACCGATCTCCTTTCGACTTCCATTCCTCCATCATACCGTCGGTATAGTCTTCGAGCGCGATTTCCTTGTTACTCGCGTCGAAAAACTTTGCGCTTCTCGAATCCAGCGTTCGTCGGCCCGTTGGGACCAACTGTGCCATTGGGCCTTTGGCTCATGGAAAGAACAGCCTTCAAAAAGTGCCCTCAGTGTGGACACAAATTTCCCCACATTGATCTACATGAGGTGTGCAATCTGTGCTTGTCCCCAGAGCATGAAAGCCGAGATTGCCAGGCCTGCGCTTCGTTCCGGTTCAAGAAAACTATCAGAGACCATCGAGCTTGAAGAGTCATGGCGCAGTCCTCTTCATCAACACCAGATATCATCATAGACGAAGCTCTAATCGATCTAGAGTCCGAAGAACAGCAGCAGGACGACGTTGCTTCCGAAACAGAGGATTCAGCTTCCGGAGCCGAAGGACAATCAGACGATGATGATCTTCTTCCATCTGGTCAACATGTCGTGAGTACATGCGTCGACCCTGTTCATACCCCCATACCGGGCCAGGCTTAGGTTCCACATTCACCTTCAGGTCCAGGTGCACACCGACAAAAAACTTCTGACGCCCGCCTTCTGACTCTGCAACGAAGAATACCAAAAAGCCTCTAGACGAGACTGGCTCGAGTCAGTCCGTCAGTCCCGACAAATAAAAAGTCCTCAAACCAAAACTACCTCTGACACCGAAGCAACCCTCGGTACCGAAACCAGTCGAGCCGAAAACAAGCTCAGCACCGAAAAATATCGAACCGAAGCCAACTCCGGTACCGAAAAAAGTCAGCCCAAAGTCCACTTCGGCACCCGAAACACACTTCGGCACCTAAAGTTGTTGACCCCAAACGTGCTAAGGAACCAAAAATTCCGGATCCGAAAACATCCGATCCGAACAAAAGACACGGCACCGAGAAGGATTCCGACTGCAAGTCTTCGTAACCGAAACCAAAATCTGCTCCAAAGACTATAGTAGATACTGCTAAACAACAAGACAAGTCAGTGCCGAAGAAGGATACTTCTTCAGAAGAGCTTTTTCAGCCAGATCCAAAACAAAAAACTCTTCTTATTCATCCAAAGACTGGACATATCGTTACAGTTCCTGAAAAAAGGAAGCTGACCTCTCCTAAAACATCTCCAGTTCCTCTCAAGAAACATGCTCAAACTTCTCCTTTAAGAATACTTTCACCACTGCTAGAACTACCAGATTTAGAGATTTCCCCTGCACATTCGCCATCCACCACACGCAGCCCTGCATCAGCAGATGATGATGGGGATGAGGATGACTATTCAGGGGTGGTAGAAGATGAGCAACCCATAGATGGCCCAGACGACATTCCTGGTCCATCAGATGATCCTGGGGAAGATTATAATGCGCCAGATGCCCCAGATCTGCCACAAGGTGACGTAACCCTTCCAGGCTATCTCCTCCAGATGACACTATATAGGGTTTGCACAACTCATTCATCGGGCAGCCACCTTTCATGGGGTAGATCTACACACTGATTCAGTAGAAGAAGACTTCCTTATGGACACACTATTTCCATTACATAAAACCACAGCAACATTACCAAGGCTTAAGGGAGTGGTAAAACACGCACCAGAGGTATTCAAAGACCCTGTCAGAGCCAGGGTAATTAATCCCAGATTAGAGAAAAAGTATAAAGCAGCTCCAACTGACCCAGCATACATCAAAGGCCAGTTGCCATTAGACTCATTAGTAGTCTCAAACGCCAGGAAAAGAGCTAATTCACAGACAACAGGGGATGCGCCACCCCCTGATAAGGAGTCCAAACTTTTAGATGCTTCAGGCAAACGCACCATCTCGCAAGCAGCCAACGTTTGGAGAATTGGTAACACTCAAGCCCCATTAGCAAGACATGACCAAGCTCAGTAAGATGAGCTTAAAACCCTTATGCAACATTTGCCAGACAAATATAAGACCAGGGCTTCTGACTTAATACAGGAAGGTAAGGTCATTACTAATACCTCAATCCGTTGTGCTTTAGATACTGCTGACACAGCCTCAAGAGCAGTAAATACAGGCGTACTGTTACGTAGGCATGCCTGGTTGCGCTTCTCTGGTTTCAAACCAGAGGTACAAACCAGCATCCTTAATCACTCAATCAATCAATCAGAGTACTTGTAAAGCACGCCACTTACCCGTGAGGGTCTTAAGGTGCTGAGGGGAGGGGGGGTGCCGCTACTGCTCGAAGAGCCAGGTCTTGAGGAGTCTTCTGAAGGCGAGTAGGTCTTGGGTCTGCCGTAGGTGGGTAGGGAGGGTGTTCCAGGTCTTGGCGGCAAGGTAGGAGAAGGATCTGCCGCCAGAGGGTGTTCGTTGGATGCGGGGGACAGCGGCGAGGGCGAGGCTGGCGGGTGGGGGTGTAGAAGCTGAGTCTGCTGTTCAGGTAGGCTGGTCCGGCGTTGTGAAGTGCTTTGTGTGCGTGGGTGAGGAGCTTGAAGGGGATCCTCTTGTCAACGGGGAGCCAGTGTAGGTCTCTCAGGTAGGGGATGATGTGGCTGTGGCGGGGGACTTTGACGATCAGTCGCTCGGAGGCGTTTTGGATGCGTTGTAGTCGTCGTAGGTGTTTGGCTGGGATTCCTGCATAGAGTGTGTTGCCATAGTCCAGTCTGCTGCTGACGAGGACCTGTGTCACCGTTCTTCTTGTTTCGGTCGGGATCCACTTGTAGATCCTGCGGGGCATGCGGAGGGTGTTGTAGCAGGAGGAGGAGACGGCGTTGACCTGTTTAGACATGGAGAGGCAGGATTCGAGGATGAATCCTAGGTTGCGGGCATGGTCGGTGGGTGTCGGTGCTGTTCCCAGTGTGGCCGGCCACCAGGAGTCGTCCCAGGCTGAGGGGGTGGGTCCGAGGATGAGGACCTCTGTCTGAGTTCAGTTTCAGACGGCTGCTCCTCATCCAGTTGGCGACGACCTTCATTCGCTCGTGGAGGTTGGTTTTGGCGGTGTGTGGGTCCTTTAGTGAGGGAGAGGATGAGCTGGGTGTCGTCGGCGTAGGAGATGATGTTGAGGTCGTGAAGGTGGGCCACTTATGCGAGGGGGGCCATGTTAACGTTGAACAGCGTCAGGCTGAGCGATGAGCCCTGGGGGACACTGCAGATGATGTTGGTGGCTTCGGATCGGAAGGGCGGGAGGCGAACGCTCTGGGTTCTGACGGAGAGGAAGGACGTGGTACATTCAAGGGGCTTTTCTTGGATTCCGGCTTCTAGAAGGCGTGTCTTTAGAGTGCGATGGCAAACCGTGTCGAAGGCGGCTGACCGGTCCAGGAGGATGAGGGTTGATGTTTCGCCATTGTCTAGTTGGCGCCTGATGTCGTCTGTGGCGGCGATGAGGGCTGTCTCGGTGCTGTGGTTTCGTCTGAACCCGGACTGGGACGGGTCCAAGATGTTGTTGTCTTCCAGGTGGCGGGCCAGTTGCATGTTGACGATTTTCTGGATGACCTTCGCCGGCAGCAGGCAGATGGGCCGGAAGTTCTAGAGGTCCTTGGGGTCCGCCTTGGGCTTCTTGAGGAGGGCGTTGATTTCGGCGGGCTTCCAGCTTTCCGGAATGTCGCTGTTTTGAAGGAGATGTTGATAACCTTCTGTAGTTGGGTGTGATGGCTGTGTCTGCTTTGTTGAATACGTGGTGTGGGCACGGGTCTGATGGGAATCCTGAGTGGATGGAGTTCATGACCTTGCGTGTCTCGTCTGCGTTGACGTTGGACCAGGAGGTCAGGCGGTTGGCGCTGGTGGTGTTCACAGGGGAGGTGGAGTCTGGCGTAGTCGGGGAGGTCGTGGTGTTGAAGCTGTCATGGATTTCAGAGATCTTGCGGTGGAAGAAGATAGCTAGTGAGTCGCACAGTTCTTGTGAGGGCGGGATGTCGTTGGTGTTGGCGCTGGGGTAGGAGAATTCCTTTACGAAGCTGAAGAGCTCTTTGCTGTCGTATGCGTTGTTATCCAGGCGGTCTTTGAAGGAGGATCTCTTGGCTAATCTGATGAGGTGGTCATGTCTGCGGGTGGCGTCCTTGTGGGCTGCGCGGTTGTCCGGTGTGCGTTCGTGGAGCCATATCTTCTCCAGTTTCCGGCATGCACGTTTGGAGGTCTGGAGCTCATCGGTGAACCAGGTGGCTATCTTGCTGGCGTGGCTGTTGGAGGGTTTCTTGGGTGGGGCGAGGGTGTTGGCGCAGTCTTCGAGCCACTGCCCGAGGTTGTGGGCTGCGGCGTTTGAGTTGGTGGGGTCGGTGGGTGGGTTCTGGGCGAGGGTGGGGGATCAGCTGGTCTTCGGTGACTTTGCTCCAGCAGCGGCGAGGTAGCTGTTGGGTGCGGTGGTGCGTGGTTGGTTACTTGAAGGTGAAATGGATGCAGTTGTGGTCGGTCCAGTAGAGTTCGGTGGTGTGGTCGAAGACGACATGGGTACCTGTGGAGAAGACTGGGTCCAGCGTGTGGCCGGCTGCGTGGGTGGGTGTGGTGACGAGCTGTCTGAGGCTCGTCACCACAAGGCGAGGTTGGCGATCAGGGTGGCGGAGTTGGCGTCGTTGTTGTTGTTCTCGAGGTGGAAGTTCAGGTCCCCGAGGAGGATGTAGTTCGTGGAGGCGAGTGCGTAGGTGCTGGCGAGGTCGGTGATCGAGTAGCTGAACTGAGCTAGGGGTCCGGGGGGTCTGTAGATGAGTGTTCCCCTGAGGGTGGTGTTGGGGTCGGTGTGGATCCGGAAGTGCAGGTGTTCCGCGGTGTTGAGGGTGTTGTCTGCGTGGGTGGCGACCTTGAGGGTAGACTTGTGGATGATCGCTATTCCTCCTCCGATTCCGTTGGCGCGATCCCTGCGGGTGATCTTATAACCGGACGGGATGGCTATGGCGATGTCGGGTGCCGAGGAGTTGTTCCACCAGGTCTCGGTCAGGAAGGCCATGTCTGGGGCGGAGGTGTCGAGCAGATCCCAGAGCTCGACGGCGTGTTTACGTGCGGAGCAGGTGTTGAGGAGAATGCAGCAGAGGTGGTTGGGTCCAGTCCTGTCGCAGGGATTCCGTTCTCATACAGAACTGTGCATAGAGACTTGGAACCTCAATGAATTATGGTGTGCCAAAACTCACCTTAGTACCCAAAATCCCCTACCAGACTAGCTACAGTGTCTCATTGGTTATTACAAACTCCCAATGTTTAGACAAACCAGAACATGGACTTAGAACACCTCAGGTAACGTGGAACACATGAACACTCTTTCATTATACAATAATTTCAATCCAGAACAAGGAGTAAATGAGGACGCGTGCACATTTGAAATGTTTATTTTCTAATGCAGTGTTCTCAAGCGCCGTATCTTCGCTAATACAAGCAAACATATTATAAGAAACAAAGTAATCAGCATAGTTACTAGTCCATAGAATACAAAAGGTGAAAGCATGTTAAAATGCGAGAGGGAAGAAGGCTAAAAGACACCTAATTCTCGCCCTCCCTTGCTAGTATATTATATTATATCTAAGAAGGTCTCTTTGGGTTTTAGCAGGGCGGCCCCATACCTCAGATCCTAGTGGTAAGGGATCACATCATCTTCCACCAGCTCTCTGCATGCGAAGCACCATCAAGTGTGTGTGTATGCTCTGTGCAAAGCAATATAAAACGCGCCTAAAGCCAGAATTTGGCCACAGCTGCATGTATGTTATGTCTAGGAACGTGCGAAGATCAGACCTCACAACAACCACTGTGTCGAGATATTCTTGAAAGCTTCAGCACTCACTGTACAGACACAGCTCACCAAGCAAAGCTGATATCAGAGAAACAACATATTATTCTTGTGTGAATCAAAACACTCTACTAGGCTCAAAGCTAAAGTAACAGTTATGTGTCGTGTGCATAAGCAGCAGAAAGGTAAAATGGCGTTTAAACTCCTAATAAGCTCATGCTAACTTAACACAGCGTATAGGCAAAGCATATGTATACGACACCCTCCCATGATCCGAGCACGGACATGATATGATAAGATAAGATAAGGGGCTCATTTTTGAAATGCAGAGTTCAAGAACGATAGTCAGTTCAAATTTGAGTAAGTGAGAAAAAAAATATTTTTGTCACCCAAAAAACCAAAATCTCACCATCATGACAATTTAGTGTTCGCCTTAATCAAAGTCAATAGGTCCAAGGCTTAACACCATCAATGCTACAGGGATTAATCCTCTGTGCTGACGATTGATCAATCCCATTGTTCATGACGAGCTCAGCTCGTCATGTGTACAAGAGGTGTACTGCATGACGAGCTGAGCTCGTCATGAGCATGGAAGGGGTTAAAAAGTTTTTCATAGCCCCAAAAAAAAAAAAGAAAAAAGTTCTATGTCAATAAAGGCATCGATAGACCTCAGCCTAGCACTGAATATGCAAAATAAGCAGCAACAGCTTCCAAAAGGAAGTCACTGTTCTCATCCGAAAATAATTCAGCCATCCAATTCAATAGCGGGAAAGAACATACATGCTCTGCAATTACCGGAGCCTCTAGCACCATCAGAGGACAACTCGGTGGGTTCTCGATGAAGCTGTGTGCCAAGAAATCTTGCGCCGCTGCGAATATATTCCAACGACCCAGTATTCCATGCATCGCTGCAAAGGCCATAATCCCTCCGTCAGAACAAAGCAATTCATGAGCAACTAAGGGGCTCATGAGTTGATTAAAATCCACTTCAGGAGACACCACATTGCAGAGACACAAATCCAGGGCCCAGTCAAAATCGCAACTCAGGCAATGAAAGACAGGCTGGACACATGTAAAATAGGAAAATCGAAACGATAATCTATATGCTGCACTTAAGGTGGCGAGCGGCAGGGTCCCGTAGTATTCAAGCATCCTGTTGCGAAACAGTGCCAGCCGCGACAGCTTGTCTTGGAACACAGGATGTGCATCCATTTCGAATGAACCAAAACAACAAAAGTACGCTTGCAGCCAGCGCTAGTAAAACGGGAAATACACCAAATAGGCTGGAAAAGATTGAATGGAAGAAAGCAAGAATGACCCCAAATATCTTGTGAAATGAAGTCACAAGACCACTGCTAACTACTTTAAATAAATGCGCCAGCCCCGTTATGGAGGATGCGTTAAAGATTGTGTGAATCAGTTAATCAAAATGCAATGGTAGGTCAGTATTTAATAAAGCATGCACCTCTGTGCGGGTGTTAGCTACGTGAAGGACAAATGTTTCACAAGCTGATGTCAGGGCAGCTTCTTTTTGGGACAATAGAGCTCTTATGCGACTCATCTTATTGAACTCTGCTTTCAAGGTCGGAATCCTCGGCCAGATGGAAACATCCAAGTTCCCATGCGTGGGTGGATACATCACATTTTTACAGCAAACCACACGCTCACTGACTGTAACGACATAAACAATGCCTTTTATTAACCCACAGCAATCCTCATTTTTTAATAGTAAATATCTCCCATTTGCCAGTAATGTGAATGTGGGAACAATAGCGGGCACGGGGGTACCTTTCAAAACACAGGCTAAATTAGGCTCGTTTTGATTACAAGAGCCGTGTAATTGGATATGTCTACACATTAATGAGTGATCCGGTGTTTCAGTGCAATCTTCACCTTTCAGATAAACTTCTTTGCCCTCCCTAAGGCATCTGTATGTAAAGGGAAGCGACCAGGCTTCATGGAGATAGGAGCTACCAAGAGGCTCGCATCTACCAATGGCAAAATACTTCATACAATTTTTAAATTTGAAAAAAGCAATAGGTAAAGTTATTAATCCGTGGATAAGCCACGTTGCAGTAGTGGCCTCTGCCACAGAAAAAGGTAAGGATTCCAAACGTTCAATGTGCAACATGGAAAAAGATGCATCCTTCATTGAAAGTAAACATTGCTTATCAGTCAAATTAAACGGGGCAAATAGAGAAGAGGTATTCATGTAATGCCACGGCACTTTTCCGTCCGTAAGCGTCTGCAGGGTCCAAGCAAACTGCATAACAGAACGCAATTGATTTTGACCATGGTATAATACAGACACTTCATCTTGCACAATATCAACTACAGATGATCCAATATTGTCCAGTGTGTAAATGCGAGAAGAAAGCGTGTTAATGCTATTATCCACTACAGCAAGCACTTTTTCTAAATTAGCCTGATCTATAGCTCTAAGGCGGGTAGCCGCCTCAATCTGATGTTTTCCAGAGCTCCTTATAAACAGCATATATCCATCTTTTAGATCTACCTTTAACCGGGCCTTTAATGAAATCATTCAAATCAACATAGTCAGTCTGCTTGGATAAATGCAGTTTAACTGACGCCAAGGTAGAATGTTTGAGCCAATTCTGACATAATTTGCCTACAGAATAGGTAGTCACAGAATGGTCATTCTCAAACCGGGAATCCACCCTGACCTGTGTAAAGCCTTCAGACAAACCCAGAAAACTACGTTGGCACGAGTTAGCACTTCTGTGCCACAGCAACCAACCCTTGGGATCCAAACTGGATATGTTAAAGGACGAATTTAGCAATAGAGTTTGCAACTCTCTAATTGAAAATTTTGTAGTATTACCCCAACCTGAATAGAAGTAGCCAATCCAAAGCATGTCGTCTGTGAAATGGTAGAATTAAAAAACAACATATGATTCGGGATGAGACATGCATGGTGCAAAGCCTCAGTGCCTTGTACCTGCCAACTTTTAAAACCCCAAACAGATTTAAGGTCAATTGTTTCCTTACACAACTCGTAGCCTCCAACAGCTAGCTGGTCTAGAAAGGACTTTGAGTACAATAACTTAGTATCGGTAAGTCTAACCTTGGACATGGACTTTTCTGTCATTTTAAAATAAAATGATGTGGGATTGGACTGATTAAAATCAGTAAAATAAGTGTACTTTTTCAAAAAGGTACTCGAACTGCTTTGTATAGGAGCTGGACAATGCTCCCATTGTGTATAATTTACAGTGCTCCTCCTTGAATTAGTTTTATGTAGGTAGTGGTTACCAAAATGTTGGAAACAAAATAAATCACCATTATTAGCAGATTCCAAATACAAATCTTCAGCATCAAAGGCAGCATAATATTCCAAATCAGAAAACAATGCTTCTACGGCCTGAATATCCCAATCATCAGAACGTATGTTTTGTTTAACTACATCCCCCATGTTAACTCTAAGCACATTAGGGACATTTATAACCTCAGTAGGGCCATGGATATTAAATTTAACAGCATCCCATACAATCCCATCCAGGACAGGCCAAGCAGTGATGTTAACAAAAGCCAAGTCTCTCTTCAATCTGTGTGCAGTATGCGATGAGGAATGGGGTACCAATGTTCCATTTAGATGTTGAATGCATGTCCTCTCTTCGACATAGTGTCCATTGACGATTCAGAAAAAAGAAAACAGAAAACCAATTGACATAAAAAGGTAGGGAAGCATTGACCGGGAAGATGGCGGCCGGGTAGGACGCCCGGTCGGAGAGCTCCGCGACTCCAGCTTGAGGACCATGAGAAAACTGTGCTAGACTACACCGCCACCATCAAGAAAATGAATACAGTAACGGTAGGAATGTAGACCTACCAGAGATCCAGGCCGAATAAGATACATGTATATTGGCGTATTTTCCGAAGAACACGGAACAAGATATAAAAGAAAATGGTTGTTTACCTGGTCCCCGACAGACTCCCACCACGGAGGGAGTTCGAAATCCCCTGTACGTGGAGTGAGAAGAGTGGCACGACTGATTGCACGGGAGTCTGGGCAGCAGCAGGGAGAGCTAGAGCGACCTGCAGGAAGCTCGGCTTTCAGTTCCGGGGCATAAGCAAGCCCGAGTCGCTTTCGCGCGAGGAGCACAAGAAAGGGAGTTCAAAGTTTATTTATTTATGTTTTGGCTCTCATAGAGGGCCACATAAAAGTTAAAAAAAAAAACACATATGACATATTCAGAATAAAATATAAAAGAAAACACATGTAACATGTTCAAAAATAACTACAAATTCAAACATAATATTCCACAAACATATGTTATACAAGTCCATGATTCATCCATTAACAAGAGTACCACCAAAAAGCTGACAAAATTTTTGATAGCATATTAATAAATATCTAAAAATCCTTTAAAAAAATTAAAAATGTAGAAGCAGAACATTTCATTTAAAGGCGAGTACAAAGATTGTAGGAAGATATTTACATTGGAAATACCCAAGCGGATGCAAATAGGTTTTAGCCATTTAAGGCGCAAAGTGCGAAGTACCGGGCAAATCAGTAAGACATGCATACGATCCTGTGTACTTAAGTTACAAAAGTTGCACATTTTCGATGTTCCATACCATTTGGCTAGAAGAATATTCAATGGCAATAGGTCATGACGAATAAGAAACCACAACCTTCTAATGCCATGAGGTAAATTCCATAATACGTAGGCTTGGGCTTTCTTGGCAACATATGAATTAATAAGGAGATCACAACCACCTTTTCTTTGTATTTCATTCTTATCTAGTTGAAAGCCTAGTTCCCAAGATGCCTGTTTTAGCAGGATTTTAAGTTGTGCTGGGGAGTGCAGGAACAAAGTACTTTCATCTAGTTTCAGAAGAGTCACCGCTTTTCTGAAATTCTTTACAAGTTGTGAGAACTCTTTAAAGTTGCCTAATAATTCGCTTTTAAGTAGAGCTCTCATCGTCCCCGGTTCTGCTCTGGCAAGTGAGGCCACCCAACGTACCAGGGCACATAATCCCTGCACCCAACTGCTCCTTAGGCCAAACTCAAGTCTGCACGCTGCCAAAGAGCAGTTGGTATTTAATGAAGCCAAGGATCTTAATAGTTTCCCTTCAGTTTTATGGCAGAAATCCCAGAGTTTTAACTCAACGAGTTCAATACCATAAATAAGGGTAGCGGGGATCTTAGCTCTATAAACCTCAAGCATACAAGAGAAATGTCTTTTCCCAGTCGCTACGTATAATGACTTTATGCCTTTACCATGTGCAAGGGCTTTTCGAGAACAGTGATCAATATGAGGCCTCTCGCTCAGGTTGGCCGCAATAATTTTTCCCAAGAAGGTATAAGTTTTGACTACCTCCAGCTTCTGACCACCAATCGACCACCCAAAATTTTCTGAGCGGCACAGCTTTTTCCCCCTTATGCACATGATTTTGCTTTTAGATATATTAATCCTCATAGAGTGGGAAACTGCAAAGGCATGAAGTGCATGCAACCTATTTGCTAAACCTTTAGGTGTTAAATCCAAAACGAGAATGTCGTCCGCATACATCAGGCAGGAGATGGGGGCCCCCCCTAGCACTGGAGCAATGCCCTCACAGACAGATACGGCGGCAGGTAAATCCTGCGTATATAGAGAAAATAACAGAGGCGCCAAAAGGCAACCCTGTTTCAGGCCGTTTAGGGAAGGTATACGATCAGAAAGACCCCTTTCTCCCCCCTGCAACACCCTACACCAAGTTTCCGTATGTAATGTGCGAACAAGTTCCAGCAAGTATGGGGGTACTCCAATAATTGATAATTTTCTCCACAGCGTTCTACGATCCACTCTATCGAACGCCGTGGAGAAATCGATAAAAGCTGCATACACAACTTCCCCTCTCACCTGCGTATACTTGTCCGATATCACATGAAGGGTGGTCAAATTGTCTAGAGTGCCGTGCTCCCTACGGAATCCCGTTTGTTCGCGTGGTAAAATGTTGTTCTCATCGACCCAGTCCGAGAGTAGATTTAAAAGACACTTCGCAAAGATCTTACCGACTGAGTCGAGGAGAGCAATCAAACGGTAATTACTAGGAGTATCCCTCGAGCCCTTCTTAAAGATAGGAACCAAGATACTGCCCCTCCAGGATGCTGGAACCTTCTTCGAATCAAAACAGGATTTAAATAAAGGATAAAGTATTTTACTCCAAAGGGAGGGCTCCTGCTTCAGGACCGTCATAGGGAGTTCGTCCGGCCCCATTGCACCGGACGAGCGCATATTCTTTATGGCCCCAGCTATTGTTTCCTCTGATGGATACTTAATTTCTCCATCAGTGAGTACATCGGGGGGGCTAGTATCCGCTAAAGTACCATACCCCCCATAAAGATCCCAAATATAGGCAGACCAAACCTCTTCGGTAATAGGGATTGGACAAGGGGATAATCTATTGCCACATCCCATCCCGATAATGGACCAGAATTTGCGGATCTTACCGTGCGCTACTGCTTCCCTTAGATTTATCCAAACTAAATCTTCCTTTTCCTTTTTTAATTTCGCTTTTAATCTAACTCTCTTTCTTTTTAACCTCGAAAGTTCTTTTCCCCGTTCCCCAGATCTACTTACAAATTGAGCACGGACTAATTTATTTATTTCTTTATTCAGTGTGCACAGGGCACTGGGCATGTATACCCGCTTCGGGGGCCGTCTAACCTTTTTCACATCAAAAATGATGTTCTGCATAAAGTTCTCAAAACTAGCAATTTCTGAGCCATACCAAGCATTCAAGTCTGCTATAGTTTTACATAAAATGGCATGCACCCCAGAAATTAGAGATGGATTCCAAAAACATCTACCGGAGGATGCATGAAAGGCTGTATCTTTGCCATTAATCGCCCATGAAGCCGTACTAGGAGGTTTTAGAGAGATAGTCAAGAGTATTACATTATGATCACTCAGTGTCGTGGGGACTATCATCAGATCCAGGATACGTGGAAATATATTAAAGTCCGAGATCGCATAATCAATTATAGAGGACTTACTGTGCGATTTATGCGTAAATTTTGCAGGTACATCCGAGGGAAATCTTCCATTTAGGATAAGACCCTCGACTGCCGAAAGTTCCTCCAACAGTATCTTCCCTCTTTTATTAGTTATTATTTTATCGGGAAAAAGGGATTGGGGAATAAAGTGCGCCTCTTCTTTAGCTTTATTTCTAAAAAGGTTCATACTGGAGTTAGATATTTTGCAATTTAAATCACCCACAAGTACCACTTCTGAAAAGGGTGATATTTTTTTAACCTGGCCAATATATTGAAAAATCTGCTTCAACACAGCGTTAAAACCCTCTTCCGGAGGGATATAAACGTTAATAATTATAACAGACACCATCTTTGAGGGGGTGGGGAGATTGGCTAGAGTTATGGCTTGGAAAAGGTTACTTGGGTCAATATACTGAGAGAATTTCCAATTCCATTTATTTGATAGCAAGCACGCGATACCCCCCTTAGCATGCACTTTCTTAGAAGCAACCGCCGGGACCTCCAACACAAAATAACCCTTTCTAACATCAATTCTATTAATACACCATGTTTCTTGAATGCAAATCACATTTGCACCCAACGAAAATAGAAACTCAAATTTCTCTGGACTACTGTGTATCCCAGCAGCGTTCCATGAAATGATTTTCAATTGATTGTTAAAGGTGCTGAAACAGTTTAGGGTTATCTGTGGATTTAGATGATAAAGCGTTATGCAACCAATTCCACCGATTAGAGTCCTCTAGTTGCGAGGGCTTTTGAATCAGAGGCGGTGGATTCACCTGGGAAACCACACGTTTTCCTTTTGCAACCCAGATCTTTATATCTTTAAGTGATAAGGTAGCCCCACTTTGTCTATCATCCTTTTGGGACAACCCATGGGAAATGTCTTTATAATCAAAATTCACTATAGGTAAAACATCGATACCTGTGCGTTGGAAACTCTCTGCCTGTTGCAAAACCAAATTTACAATTATTTTAGAGTAGAATTTGACCCTTATACTAGTAACATTATTTCCCCCTAGCAAAGAGACTAACTCGATATCGCTTGTTTGAATACGATGTAACTTATCCATTTCACTAAAGCGTTTGAGTAACCAAGATCTATTTAATGGTAAGTCAACCTCAAATAGTGGAAAAAAGTCCAACACATAAGTGTCCACATAAGATATAGCCTCTTTTTGTTCAACAGTGGGAAGTAGCGGTTCCCCTGTCCCAACTGTAAAAGTAAAAGGAGGAGCCAGTGGATTAAGTAGCTCAGAGATAGCTGGATTGGGACTCTTTAAATTTGATTCAAAGGAGGAATTTAAGCCCAAGCCATCCTTTAGTGTTAAAGCCTCCCTAATCATGAGTGGAGAATTTCCAAGAGTCTCTGGAACACAATAGGGAGGATTGGCTTCCGTAACAGTAGATGGAATAGGTTCAGTGGCTTTATCTTCCTGATCAGTTAGGATTATAGCGTCTTGGAACATTATCCGCCTCTGTCTTTTCTTCTTATGCTTACGCACCATTTTCCTTTTATTTCCTTTATGATTTTTACATTTTCCATTTTTTCCCCCTCCTTCTTGATTAACCTCGGTGGTAACTTTTTTATTTTCAGAGCAGAAGATTGGAAAAAGATCTTGTGGTGGTACTTGACAATCAGGGCTAGGCAAGATTTCTTCCGTTATCCCCAAATCCGCCTTCATGATACAGTTCGGTACTGCAGTTACAGGTGAACCTTTAGCAATGCTGTAGTGTGGTTCAGCTGGCACTGGTTCGGGGACCTTTATCTTGGAATTTTCTATATGCACCTCAGCTTCCCCCTTATTTAGTTTAGTACCCTGTGAAAAGAGGGGGGTATTCCTCATTGCCGGTGCTTTTTGCAATAGATTTTCCAAGATTTGAGTAACAGAGTCCAGAATACAGTCCGAACTGCCTACAAATTTTCCCAATAGGAACAAAATAGAGGCTAACAGATGTTCCAGTGCAATCAGGGATTCTGATAAAGGTTTATCTCCAGCCCCGACTGTAGGACAATTGCCGGATAAATTAAGAAATGGACTCCTGGAAGCACTTAATTCCTCAGACAAGCATTGACTATTCACAGACGGGGTACTACTATAAAGTAGCAGCCCGGACGGAGTCGCCCCTCCTAGAAGATTGTTAGTTTCCGGGACAACCGGGCTGATCGGCTTCACATAATGGCCACAGAGTTCCAGGTCAATAGAGAGAGGCGGTGAGGCTTGAACCTCAAAGCTGTTCAAGGATGACTCCAAAGGTGGCATGGAGTTATTCACTAGCGAATCATTCTGTGAGAGGGCAGCAAGAATATTAGCCTTGCCCTCCTCCGAATGCACAATGCAGGAGATGTCCATACATGACACTTTTGGTGTCTCACGGGGCACAAAAGGAGCATTGGTATCTGCAATATGATTATCATTCGCTTGGATGTCTGAAGTAGTGTTACATTTTACAGCAGCCATTGAGGAGTTTTCCAGCGGTTTTTCCCACAGTTCAAAGAGCTGACACTGGCCCTTTAACAGCTGTTTATTCACAACCTTGTTTTTCAAGGGATTAGATTTTGTTTTGGCACAGGTTCTTCCACCCACCATTCTCCCCGAGCGCAGTTTTTTTGTCATCTTTTACTGCAAGCTTCCCACACTCCGGCTTTGCGAGATGGTGGTAGTTAAACTTAAAATAATACGTAAAGGCGAATAATCACGAATTAAAATATTAAATTAAGTCAATGCGGTCAGCGATCAGGTACTCTGGGTAAAGGTGCAGTCCCTCTCACAAGAGAACTTACATCATCCGGACCAAATACAACAATGTCTGAATAAAACAATGAAAATGACGGGGCCCAGCCCGGCCTATCTCGGCCACTGAGGGCCACAGAGGGCCCGCCCTTTGCCCGGGCTTCGCCCCGGGCGCTCCCGCGATGCGGGGGCAGACGCTGTGCTTTATGCGCCCCTGGCGCGGTATCCGGGCGCTAGGGCTGCTGGGTAGTGTAGTTCAGCAGGCCCGCGCTCCACTCGGCGGCCGCACCTGTGCTGAACTGTGCGGCGGCGGGAGGCGAGCCCCTGCGTCCACGGATCAGGGCTGGATGCTAATCACCGTCACTGGTAGGTTCCGCGCTCTCCTTAGCTCTGTAAAAACAACAAGTGATGGACTGAATGTGGATCAATGTCACACACTCCCCCAGTCAAAAGATCTGGGCCCAAATCCAACGTTTTTTTGCACTCCACACCACCCTGGGTTAGACAATGGCGATATGCAAATCAGCTCTGACCCTGTTGCCCCATGGGAACAGTCCAGTCCGAACTACAAAAGCCATGTCCTTCCCAGAACGGAATCAAGCATCCGAGGACCGGACCGGTTTCGAGGTAACACCTCTCTTCAGCCCGGCTAGCTTGATTCCAGTGGTGTGGAGTGCCTGGGACCCACGTCTGGGCATCCCCAGCGCACTTAGGGCGGCAATTGCAAAAACAACAAGTGATGGACTGAATGTGGATCAATGTCACACACTCCCCCAGTCAAAAGATCTGGGCCCAAATCCAACGTTTTTTTGCACTCCACACCACCCTGGGTTAGACAATGGCGATATGCAAATCAGCTCTGACCCTGTTGCCCCATGGGAACAGTCCAGTCCGAACTACAAAAGCCATGTCCTTCCCAGAACGGAATCAAGCATCCGAGGACCGGACCGGTTTCGAGGTAACACCTCTCTTCAGCCCGGCTAGCTTGATTCCAGTGGTGTGGAGTGCCTGGGACCCACGTCTGGGCATCCCCAGCGCACTTAGGGCGGCAATTGCAAAAACAACAAGTGATGGACTGAATGTGGATCAATGTCACACACTCCCCCAGTCAAAAGATCTGGGCCCAAATCCAACGTTTTTTTGCACTCCACACCACCCTGGGTTAGACAATGGCGATATGCAAATCAGCTCTGACCCTGTTGCCCCATGGGAACAGTCCAGTCCGAACTACAAAAGCCATGTCCTTCCCAGAACGGAATCAAGCATCCGAGGACCGGACCGGTTTCGAGGTAACACCTCTCTTCAGCCCGGCTAGCTTGATTCCAGTGGTGTGGAGTGCCTGGGACCCACGTCTGGGCATCCCCAGCGCACTTAGGGCGGCAATTGCAAAAACAACAAGTGATGGACTGAATGTGGATCAATGTCACACACTCCCCCAGTCAAAAGATCTGGGCCCAAATCCAACGTTTTTTTGCACTCCACACCACCCTGGGTTAGACAATGGCGATATGCAAATCAGCTCTGACCCTGTTGCCCCATGGGAACAGTCCAGTCCGAACTACAAAAGCCATGTCCTTCCCAGAACGGAATCAAGCATCCGAGGACCGGACCGGTTTCGAGGTAACACCTCTCTTCAGCCCGGCTAGCTTGATTCCAGTGGTGTGGAGTGCCTGGGACCCACGTCTGGGCATCCCCAGCGCACTTAGGGCGGCAATTGCAAAAACAACAAGTGATGGACTGAATGTGGATCAATGTCCCACACTCCCCCAAATCCAAATCCTTAGCTCTGTGGCAAAAGTCCCCGCTCTGCCGGGGCAGACGCTGTGCTTTATGCGCCCCTGGCGCGGTATCCGGGCGCTAGGGCTGCTGGGTAGTGTAGTTCAGCAGGCCCGCGCTCCACTCGGCGGCCGCACCTGTGCTGAACTGTGCGGCGGCGGGAGGCGAGCCCCTGCGTCCACGGATCAGGGCTGGATGCTAATCACCGTCACTGGTAGGTTCCGCGCTCTCCTTAGCTCTGTGGCAAAAGTCCCCCACAAGAAAGGGAGTGTAAGCTGGGAGGCTCCAGCTTCGAATTCAAACAGCGCAACTAGCACAAGGAAGCGTATTGCCGACCCCCTTGTCACCTACTTTGTAAAACTAGGTGCAACACTGACAAAAGACCCAAACAACGAGGAAGATTACATTTTGTCACAACACATGAGCGAGGTACCGGGAGAGAGAGAGGAGGGGGGTGAAGAAGGGGGGGGTCAGAGAAAGCAGAGAAGCAGTGCAGGATAAGGGTACAACTACTGGGCACAAGAGCTTGGGGGTTCCAATAACAGGAAATCAAAGAGGCGCAGAAGGAAAAAGGGGACCGCTGAGCGTAGTATCCAGCTATAGCCTCAGAAACAGAAGCTTTCTCAAACAGGAGCAATACCCAAAGAACATTACTCCAAGGGAAGTTAATAAAAGAAAAACTAAAAAGACTAGAAAGACGCCCCAAGAAATTACCAAAAACAACACTGACAGTGGGAAACAAATTGCTGGAGATAAAATTGACTCAGCCTTGAAAAGTAAGCTCAAGATTACCCCCTCTCTGAGAACTTTTTTTAAAGTTCAAAAACAACAGCAGTTACACACGGTGAGGGACAAGGTGAATCAGCTCGAACCATTATCAGAAAGCCCCGAGACTGTACTAACACAGTTACAAAATAACCAATTCCCCACAATAGCAACTGTTCTTACATTTCAAAACGAGAGCCCCGAAATACTTCAGAAGGCGCCAAACACCAACAGAACAGCGCCTAAGCAGACGGAGGATAAAAGTCATACTCATACGCAGCTCATAGAGAAATCAGTAACTAGCCCTGTACCTCAAGACATAGCAGAGGCAGCCACAGCAAAAAGTACTCGGGACAAAAATAACGGAGAATTGGAGATGAACGAGGAATCCGAGACTGTGGTCGTGCAGAAGACACGAGAGGCTGAAAAAGCAAGTTCTAAAAATCAGACGGATGATTTTCTGGAGAGAATATGGACTGAGATGAGGGACAAGTTTACCATATCAGAGGCCAAACAAGACAAAATTCAAGAAGTATGCGAGAAGTTGGACTGTAAACTAAATGCACTAGGAGTGAGAGTGACAGCTGTGGAAGGAGAAGTAAGCGTCTTGAACAAAAGGGTGGAAAGCAACCGGAAAGAGCTAAGCACATTAAAACAAGAGGGGAAATACATGAGCGAGAAGCTGGAATCGCTTGAAAATCAAGCCAGGAAAAACAACATACGAATCCTAAATGTGCCAGAAAATGAAGAGGGGACCGACATCAAGAAATTTATCGTAGAACTCCTGGTGGAACATTTTCCCTGGATTGATGCAGAGCAGTTAGAGGAAGACATGCAAAGAGTTCACAGAGACCCATTCGGTAAAAATAAAGATAGGAAAACACCTAGGAAAATACTCATTAACTTTAAAACTTACACATTAAAAGAGAAGATTCTCGGTGAGGCCCTGAAAAAAGGTAACTTCAGTAAAGGCTCATGGTCCTTCAGGATCAGGTCCGACATGTCAAAAGCATCACAAGATAGGCAATGGGAGTTGGGGAAACTCATGCCCGAACTACAATCATTGGGTGCCACAGTGCAAATGAAGTTTCCACCCTCGTTAAGAATCATGTGGCGCAATAAAATGAGGAACATCAGAGATCCTGAAGAGGTGAAAAGTCTCCTCGGGCTAATGCGAGATAATATTCGGATGGAAGATCCTACAAGCCAAAAATGATTTCAAGATGGAACTAATAAAAAAAAAAAAAACGCATACAAGAATACACAGAATAGGTCAGTGTAGGGCGCGATAAGCAAAAACACCACACACTAGTCAAGTCAAGAGTCAAGGAGCTACAAAGGGGTTAAGATGAAAACCCCAAGAAAAGAAGAAGGAGGCTTCCCCAGGGAGGGTAAGGACAAAGTACAAGAACGAAAAAACAACAAAAAAAACTCAGAAAACAAAAAATGGGTGGGGAGCAAAATGGGGAAAAAAACTAAAACAATAATCCTCAAATATTGGAAAAAATGGAAGGAGCGGAAAGTTGAAGCCTCTGCCAAAACATCTGGAATTCGCAACGAAAATGCACTAACAACAAACATGACAGATGGGAGAAATTAGTAAAAGAATTAAAATACTCTGCTGGAACGTAAAAGGAATGAGGACAAGAAGCAGGAGGAATAAAATCCTAGAATACCTCAAGACAGCTGAAAGCGAGATCATTATTTTACAAGAGACGCATCTCCTAAAGGAGGAATGGGATCAGGCAATGAAAAATCTAAGATGGGTCGATACGTACGTCTGTACAAACCAAGGGTGCAACATCAAAGGAGTAGCCATTATCATCAAAAAATCACTAAAAGCAACTATGGAATCCTCGGAAGTCGATAGTAAGGGTAGGTGGGCACTAGCTAGAATTAAAATGGGAAACACCCCATACACAATAGCAGGCTATTACGGCCCCAATCTTGATGACCCCGAGCCCCTTCAAAATCTATACACACACTTGTTATTAGCCACTACCCCAGTAATCCTGGGAGGAGACTTCAACCTCATATTAGATCCCAGAGTAGACAGGTTCCCCCCAGGAAGGCAACCAAATCTACCGAAAATGAGGGAGTGGATTGGAATATATAGAAGGGACTTAGATCTGATAGATGTATGGAGGGAAAAGGAGACAAGAGTCAGCCTTACACACTACATAACAAAAAGCTATGACACAGGTCAAGAATAGACTACTTCTTGATAGATATAAGCCTACTGGATAGCGTTACAAACTTAATCCACATACCAGCTCACCTATCAGACCATTCCGCTGTACAGTTAACTGTTCAAATAAATGCAGTCCAAACGCAAAAGAGATTTACAGTAGAAAGGGCTATGTTATTAGACCAGCAAATTGTACAGGAACTTAGAGCAGAAACAGAAAACTTTTTGAAAACAATAAAATAGGTACAACAAAACAGGTTACCTGGGATACATATAAGGCTGTGATAAGGGGCAAGTTACTTAGCCTAGGAACATATAAATCTAAGAAAATGAGGCAAGAGATAACCGATCTGGAAAAAAGTATAAACACCCTAGATACCCAAATATTAGCGGAAAGAGAACTAGATAAGAAAGAAAACCTACAAAAGAACAGACAAAAACAGAAAGACTCCCTAAGCGATATTCTTGAGGATAGAGTACAAACAAAATGGGAAGCAAGCAAGCTGGCAAATCACGAGTATGGAGAAGGCTGCGGAAAATGGCTTGCATGGAAGTTAAAGACCGACATGGCAAGAAATAAAGTAAGGGGCCTAAAGCAACATGATCAACCAAGTTTGACCACAGAGGAAGAGGCAATCAAAAGAGAATTCGCGACTTTCTTCTCTGAACTATACACCGAAGACATCAGCCCATCTGAGGAACAGATAGAGGAGTACCTAGGTGACATGTCGTTTTTAGCCTTATCTGAAGATGAGAAAGTTGAGTTAAATAAAGAAAGTACAATCACCGAGGTAAAGGACGTAATAAGAACCCTGAAGAAAGGTAAAGCCGCAGGTCCAGATGCTTTGCCAAATGAGCTTTACATGACTTTAATGGAAACTCTATCCCCATACATAACGGAGCTGGTAAATCTGTCTTTCAAACAACATGACAAGCTGCCTGATTCTTGGAACGACGCGGTAATAACTATCATCTTAAAACCAGGGAAAGACCCGACAAAATGCGAATCCTACCGCCTGATATCTCTGCTCAACGCAGACTATAAAATATTTACAAAAATAATGGCAGCTAGACTGGGAAGACTCATGCCCCAGCTTATACACCCAGACCAGAAAGGCTTTTCAAAAGGAAGACAACTACACGAACTCACACACGAACTTCTGAGTGCCATAGATATTGCCATACTAAAGAAGATCCCTCTTACGATACTGACTGTCGATGCCGCTAAGGCATTTGACAGAGTAAACTGGGCATTTTTGAATAAAATAATGACCAAAAATAATCTAGGTAACTCCTTTTTTTACATGCCGTAGGAGAAATTTATAAAACTCCAAGATCCAAAATTCTGGTTAATGGAAACCTTACAAATGACATTAGAATAGAAAGAGGCACCAGACAGGAATGCCCCCTTTCTCCCCTGCTTTTTAATCTATACATCGAGCCACTAGCAAACAAACTTAGAAACATCAAGGAAATAACCCCCTTTAAATATCAGGGATGGGAAAAAAAGATTGCACTCTACGCAGATGATCTGATGCTATTCACAGATAACTATGCCAGCTCTAAGCTGGCCATAGAAAATATTCTAAGCAACTTTGGAGAGGTCTCAGGATATTTGGTTAACCATACCAAAACAGAAATCATGACATGGAACACAGACTTCAACAGCCCAAATGTCAGGCAAGAGATAAAATACCTGGGTATTTTAGTCAGTCAGGACCTAGACAAAATTCCACAGAATAATCTAAACAGAGTGGCACGCGAGGTAAGGAAACTACTCAAAGTGTGGTCCAGCCTACCCTTAAGCTTTATAGGGAGGTCTAACATCATAAAAATGACTGTGCTACCAAAATATACATACCTCATTAACACCATTCCGCTAGAATTTAACAAAGCCGCACTAAAAAAATTGCAGGGGGAAATCACTAGCTTCATATGGGCCTCTAAAGGAACAAGAATATCATGGAAAAAACTCAGGAGGAAAAAAGAGAACGGAGGGATAGCAAGCCCAGACCTGGCTGAATATCACAGGGCATTTCACTTTAAAAATATGCGGTCCCTTTTAAAAATTCATCAATATTACCCGGAACACTTACAGGCAATGACAGAAGCTGAGGATCATTTTCTTTTCACGTTTGGACACCAAAAGTACTTCAAAAAAATCAAACTAAAGATACTAAAGGAGGCAGCCAAGTTATGGCTCCAAATTAGAACAATCCTAAATATTCCTTATTACAGCTCAATGGCACCGGTATGGGACTCACCAGGAACCCCGGATTGCTTAAAAGACGCTATGGCTAACCCTCTGAAACAAGCTGACATTAAACACTGGGGCCAACTTCTAAATGGATCAACACTAATCTCCTAGGAAGAACTGTACACGATTTCCAACGGGACAGACTCCAAATTTAAGTTCCGTCAACTAAACAGTTGGGCAAAAACAATTCCGGTATACGACAAAGACAGTAAAAATCTTGAAAAAGAAATGATAAAAATTTTACCCATAAATAAGGAAATTGCAAAGTGGTACTGGACCTTTATAATGGCAGGAGACGAAAGTATTCAGAATGAAGATCAAATCTGGGGGAAAGACCTGCCTATGGTAGACCTAGGCAGAATATGGGAAGAGTCTCTAAAGAAATGTTGGTCAACACTAAAATCAGCAGCCTTGAAAAGAAATCATCTTTACACACTACACAGGGCATACTGGACACCGAAAAGACTTTAAAAATTAAAAAATGCAGAAGTGAAAAAGTGCCCTAAATGTGGAGAAGAGAGGGCAGACGATGTCCACATGTTCTGGAATTGCCCATCCCTGGAAAAGTTTTGGGAAGAAGTTGGTAAGACTCTAAGCTCGATTTTCCAAAGACAACTAAACGTAAGTACAAGTCTTATTCTTTTTGGGATTGGTAACACAGCAGAAGGGCATAAATTAACAGTAAGTGAGGCAAATCTACTCTTCGTATTAATGGTGATAGCATGAAGGGAGATTTGTTTTAAGTGGATTGGGCCATCGCCTCCAACACATGGAGAGTGGATGAATTCAGCTTTCAAGATAAACAGACTAGATAGAAGAGGGAAAACTAGCAAGAGATATAAATACTGGGAAATCATGGAAAACCACCTGACCTCCAATGTAAGGGCAGAACACACGGTCCCATGATTAATGCGAAAGCATCATCTGGCTGATGAGTACAATACTCATAGAGTAGCCAAGGTGGCTAGCTCCCCTCCTCCCGACAGCAGAAATGTCAATATGTAAATGGCTTAAAGGGACTCCTCTGATACAGTGAAAATAAGGGAAACTCCCCAACGAAGAGAGACCAAGGGGCAGTGAGGGTACAAAAGTTCAGAGGCAGAGACCTGAAATTCCATACACATAGAATTTTCGCAATATGAGGACTAAATAAAAAAAAAAGACATAAAAAGGTAAATCGAAAAAAGTTCCAGCCAAATATATGTCCAAGGGGAATCAAAAAATGTTTTTTAAATAATCTTGCATAGACTGTAATCCGTGAAGGCTTTCCTGATGTGTGCGAAACAGTGTCAAATGAAAATCTAGATTCTGTGGCCAAACGAGTTTGTAAATCAGGCATCGATAAGTCAGTTGGGTAAGTGTAGTCAGTATCATCAACTAGAGTACCAGGCAATGTACTCAATAAAGGACTAGAAATCGCAGGCATCTCAAGGGCCACCTCAGGCTCAGGATTCGAAGCAGTGGCCAATACAGAATTCTCACAATCGAAGGACATGAGACTGCCGGTGTCATATTAAGAAGAATCGGCCACTCTGTGTATCTTGACATTTTCAATGGAGATATACCTGTTTTCTTTACGACCTGGAAGTGGTGGTAAGGTGACTGTTCTTGTGCCCTTCACACCAAGCACTGGAACTGGAGCTCGATAAGAGGGACCAAATTCTTTCTTATTTTCGATCTTCTCCCGAACCAATTTTCCAACTTGGGGTAGCCAGCCAACTACCGGGATCTGCAACGCATCATCCGAAGTGGAGGACAAATGTTCCTTTGCAAGAATGTCTCTAGTCTCTTGTAGAGTCTATAAAACATTGCAATGTTCATCTACGTCAAAGGAGGCAGCAACAGCCACCGAGTCTAGACTGTCAAGGTCCGGTACATACATCTTGATACCAAAGAGCATTTTGCATGGGGTCCGCCCACCCAGAGACCTTCTAGAGAGATTATTAAGAGCACGCTGCACGCCATTGAGATGGGCCAGCCAGTTCCTGCCAGTGCCTATAACTCGAGCTGTCAATGATTGCTTTAAGTCACGGTTCATTCGTTCCACTACACTATTACCCTCAGGTCTGTATGGAGACGAAAACTTGACTTGGACCCCCAACGAACCCATGGCATCCTTATACGCCTTAGAGGCGAAAGCAGGACCCTGATCCGAATGGAAGGTACCACAGGCAAAAATCCCTACAAAGACACGCAAATCCCTTATGACAGTCCGTGAATCAGCGCTGCGGTAAGGCCAGACTCATACAAAGCGTGTGCATGAATCAACTGCTACTAAGATGTACTTATATGCAGTATCAGAAGAAAAAGGACCGCAGTGATGTAAATAAACACAACTTAGTGGTTTATTAGAAATGAACAACTGTGTTTGGGGCGGACGCGCAGCAGTTGAAGGCTTAATCTGCTGGCAAATGTCACATTGAAGGACATAATCACGCGTCTGTTTGTACAGTCCCCGCCACCAAAAACGCTGTTGCAATTGAGCCACAGTGGCCGAAACGCCTGCATGCGCAGACGCAACTCCTTCATGGGCCGCTGTGATCAATGTATTTCTGCGATCCGAGTAGTGAATCAATCTCTCCCCAACGTCAGGTATTTTCACATAAGGGACCTTATCGGGACTTAAGTGGTATGAATACTTCGAAGGGAACCCCTTAGGATATTTACTTCCCTTCTCAGTGGCAGCAACAGCTGCCAAGATATCATCATCAATCTTACTTTTGGACCGTGTAACTGCTGCAACTAAATATGTCGATACTGCTGATTTTGCTGCCTCATCGGCAAGCGAATTGGCAACAGCGTGGACTCCCACGCGCTGATGACCAAGAGTATGAATTACAAACACGAGTGGCAACTGCTCCTTAAGCTCAGCCACTCTGACCCAGATCATTTTATGTTTTATTGTGCTACCCTTGGAATCACGAAAATCATTCTGAATCCAAAAGAACAAGTTTTCATTATAAGACTGGACACAGTAGTTAGAATCACTTACAATAAGAGTCGTCACATTAGGATCAGCGTACTCCAATGCAAGCATCAGAGCACGAAGCTCTGCCAATTGTGCAGTGCAGTCCCCTAAAGTCTGGGTGTGCACGACTCTGGACTTGAACTAGTCATTCACCATGGCACCTACCACAATGGCGCAAGCGGAAACGTATGCGTGTTTAGAGCCATGCGCAACTTGCGCCGAACCATCAGTGTAAATGTTGAAATGGAAATCCTCCAAAGGCCGCATAGCCAAAGGTGCAGGATGAACAAATTCATACTGCAAAAACTCCTGCGACTGTAAGGAGGCATCAAAAATAAAGGTGACATCCGGAGATGTCAATGATGCTGCCCATTGTATCCACCGAGGGTGCAAAGCTTTAGAATTAGGTACACTGGCTTTCGTAACTGCTTCCAATGCAGGAAAAGGGGTAACAACCAACATGCGTTTTCCCTGTGACAGAGCACGTTCCTTAAGAATCGCCATCTGTACTGCCGTCAAAACTTTCTCCACAGAGGAAAATCGCATTTCAGCCGAAGTGTACAAGTGTGACTTGTAGGCAATAGGTACTGTGTCTCATTCGTTAAAAGTAAGGTAAGTGAAACCCACCGCCCCAGGGATGATTCTTATCACCAGGTTGGTGTGGTTATCGCGAGTCAGTAAGTATTTAGATACGAGCAGATCAGCCTGCAAAGATTGCAGAATAGCTGAGTGTTCTGGCAGCCAGCATGATTTGGTAAAAGTAGGTTGTATCAAAGCATACAAAGGCTTGATACGCTGGGTATATTCAGGAATGTATGTCCTCCCGAAATTCAAAAATTCCAGCAAAGACTGTAATTTTTTCAGAGTTGTCGGAGTGCGCAGTTGTGCGCATTTCTCCAAGAAGTGAGGAGCTAATCCTCGACCTTCATTGTTTAGCTCATAGCCCAGGAACAACACTGTGTACTCTGCAATGTGCGATTTTGCAAAGTTGAATTTGTAACCGAAGTCCGCAAAGCTACAAGTAATGCGGTCAACTCGACACAGATGCTCCCAAAGTTCTTCGTCTGTGAGATAAATATCATCCACATACCAGCATGCATCTGGGTCGACTCTCTCTAAGAGAGAGACTATGTGGGCAGCAAATATGCCTGGACTATTCTTATAGCCCATTGGTAAACCCCTGAACTGTTTTTGTTCGCCGCCGCACGTAAAACTGGTCCATTGGGAACTTAGATCATCCAAATGGTGGGCATAAAAACCGTTGGAAATGTCAAGCGTGGTTTTAAACCGCTTACGCACAAGACTTTACACTAAGGCAGACCCGTGATTATTCTGTACTGCACAGGTACGGCAATGCGAGTTTAAATGCCGGTAATCCAATACCAAACGATATGATCCGTCAGGCTTGGTCACAGTAAAAAGAGGGTTATTCATTGGTGACACACATGTTTCAATCACTCCTTGATATTCCAATTGTTGAAGGATTTCCGCAACGGAAGCCTTAGCCTCACGTCTAATGGGATATTGAGGTTGAGGCTGTGGCTGAGACCGCAAAGGTATTTCGTGGTGTGGGGAAAATTTATCCCAACCACAGTGTGTACGGTACAGAGCCGGCGCAAGGGCTCTAGCCCACTCTTCGAGACCGTATGCGCGAAACTAGGGAGGATTACCTCCTCCCCTCTTGGAGCTGCGAGAGCAAAAGGTGGGGGCCAGTCAGCCTCCTCCAACAAAATGTCATAGGTAGTTGTAAGATTTTCCCCAAATACCCCTTTTATGGTACGCTGTATGTCACCTTCAATGAACAGGACTATTTCATAAAGTCTATCAGGGGGAGCTACTCTAGTGCCAGCTGTCTCCACAACAACATAACGGTCAGTCGCTGTCACCTTCAGTAGTGGACGCAGGGCCTCTCGCACTATGGTAATCTCCGCCGCGCTGCCCAGCAAGGTCAGAGCCCATGTCTGATTCTGAAGCTGCGTTCTCACTATCTGTGGCATATCTCGCTGTTAAAGCGGCGACTTTCTTTTTCTGAAACTGGGGTATCTTCGGTGTAGAATCGTCCTGCTTGCCTTTACCGTCTTTTGGGCGGGGCTGGTCGCGTCCTTGCTGGCCACCCCGACCCCTGCTGCCTCCTCCACCACCGGTCGACGAGGCCGATGAGTCCTGAAAAGAACGAGGAGAGCGTTGATCAGAAACCTGAAAACGATCAGGTGATTTTATCATCGCGCAAGTCATAAATACGTTCTGAGGGCGCAGGCAATGGAGACTCAGGACGAGACTCCTGTCTCTGATGTTGTTTACCCTGTTTTTGTTTTTCCGGCCAATTTTGTTTTTTGGTGTTTGGCTGTTCGTCAGTTTCTGACTTCTGCCCTTGGAGTTGTTTTTTCTCTTTAGTAGAAAAAGGCTTGAGACCCACACTATTGCGGCCCACGGTTTTATAAGCCGCCACAATAATCCTTGCTAACTGTCTGGGTTTCTCGACATCGGGAATCGCTTGTAAGGCATTGGACACCTGAAAGTTCACCGCATCGCCCTTGACAATCGCAAGTATGAGATCGGAAACCACATCAAAGGAGCCACATAGTCGCATACCCAATTCAACAGCCGCCTCAGGTCCATGCTCATCTTGAACACGTTTAAGGACCGTCGGAAGGACAATCATAGACGGAGTGCCGTAACACCTCGCATAGACTGCCGCAAATGTTTTTCCCCATGTCTCACAGTCACCAATTTCTGGGGTCAAGTCTTTTGGCATGCTAATTGTCAGAATCCTGTGTTTTTCACCAGGAGTCATGTTAGGAAATACTGCTTCCAGCTGGTCAAACTTTTCGGCAAGCCAGAAAGGAAAATCATCCTTATCCTGGGGGCACTTGCCCATCACAGCGTTGACCATTACAGGACTAAGCTTCATTCCGCCCTGTCCGGCAGGAAGCGCCGCACCACCGGGGGCCCCGCTCGGGAGATTACAGGTTATGTATTGCACTAACGACCTAATCACGCTAATTGCGACTACATGTAGTCGTCTTAACTCAACAACGGTACACGCCCCGTGTTGAGGATGAGGAGTAAATCCAGCCAAAACAGGCCAAGTCGCGCCTGGAATGGACAAAGGACCTAACCTCGGAGCTGTCAAAGAGTGGGGTAGGGCACCATCAAACCAAACGCGGTGCTGCCAAGCATCAATAGGAACTTCCTGTGCCCTATATGGAGTATATTCCTGTGGCACAGCAGTGGCAATGCATGTGTCGAACACAGTAGTATTTGCATTCACAGCTGGGAAGGTCACCCATGAGTAAAAGATTTCGTAAGGGTAAGCCACCTCTGCACTCACCACCATTATAACGGCCATGCCATCCACGGGAATATTATAAGTCTGCAAATGATTGCGCACCGCAATGCGACTATGTTGCGGAATGATCACTGCGGCCAAAGCGACACAGAAAGAAGAGGTTCAAAGTAAACTTCGTAGCACAACTGGGTACTAATTCAAGGAAACCGTTTAGAAAGATTCAAGCTTGAAAAGACCTAAGTAAATATAGGTAGGTTTGTCCGACACCACCGTTAACCGGAAACAACAGTGAAGGGGTTAAGGACTGAATGTTGCACTACTCAAGTGTCATGTAATAAGACCACCAACGGTTGGGCACCATGTCACAGGGATTCCGTTCTCATACAGAACTGTGCATAGAAACTTGGGACCTCAGTGAATTAGGGTGTGCCAAAACTCACCTTAGTACCCAAAATCCCCTACCAGTCTAGCTACAGTGTCTCATTGGTTATTACAAACTCCCAATGTTTAGACAAACCAGAACAGGGATTTAGAACACCTCAGGTAACGTGGAACACTTGAACACTCTTTCATTATACAATCATTTCAATCCAGAACAAGGAGTAAACGAGGACGCATGCACATTTGAAATGTTTATTTTCTAATGCAGTGTTCTCAAGCGCAGTATCTTAGCTAATACAAGCAAACATATTATAAGAAACAAAGTAATCAGCATAGTTACTAGTCCATAGAATACAAAAGGTGAAAGCATGTTAAAATGCGAGAGGGAAGAAGGCTAAAAGACACCTAATTCTCGCCCTCCCTTGCTAGTATATTATATTATATCTAAGAAGATCTCTTTGGGTTTTAGCAGGGCGGCCCCATACCTCAGATCCTAGTGGTAAGGGATCACATCATCTTCCACCAGCTCTCTGCATGCGAAGCACCATCAAGTGTGTGTGTATGCTCTCTGCAAAGCAATATAAAACGTGCCTAAAGCCAGAATTTGGCCGCAGCTGCATGTATGTTATGTCTAGGAACGTGCGAAAATCAGACCGCACAACAACCACTGTCGAGATATCCTTGAAGGCTTCAGCACTCACTGTACAGACACAGCTCACCAAGCAAATCTGATATCAGAGTAACAACATATTATTCTCGTGTGAATAAAAACACTCTACTAGGCTCAAAGCTAAAGTAACAGTTATGTGTCGTGTACAGAAGCAGCAGAAAGGTAAAATGGCGTTTAAACTCCTAATAAGCTCATGCTAACTTAACACAGCGTATAGGCAAAGCATATCTATACGACAGTCCTTGGAGGTTTGGTGGCTCTGTCGCAGGTGAAGCTGCAGGTGTGGCAGGAGAAGGGTCCGTTTCGGGGCGGCCTGGAAGCAGGTGTAGTTTCGGCCGGCGTTGAGTGCGTGGAGGGTGCTGGCGTCGTAGCGGAGTCTGGTGTTGTGGCGTTCGCGGGGTCCAGGGGTTCTGGCGCTGGGCGCAGTCCAGGCTCGGACAGGCGCAGACGAGTTTGCCTTGCGCGCGCCTTCGTCCGCACAGCGTCCGGCATATATGGGGAGGTTGGAGGGAAGAGCAGCTGGGAGGCGGGAGCAGCGAGTGGGCAGGGGGCGGGGCCTCAGGGGGCACAGCGGCGGGAAGACAGTTGTGCAGAACTCAAAATGCAGCACATAAAGGGGGGAAAACGAGTGTCACAGATCAAAAAACGGGGCACAAGGAGGGGGAGACAGTGGCGCAGAAGGCAAAATGGAGCACAAACAGGGGGGAAAATCGAGTGGCGCAGATCAACAAGCACTTGCAATGCAATAGGTCTCGCATTAGGAAAGTGTGAGCTATTTGTATTGTAAATGATACATTTTTTTAATATGTGTTGGCTTTGAAAATATAATATATATTAATAGCATTGTTATTCACGAAGCCAATAGCTTACACTTTCCTAATGCGAGTCCTATTGGCTATGGCAATGCTTGTTGGTAGCAAGCAAGGACAGTGCTGTTGTGGTGCTGAGCGATATGTGGTTAGGCTGAGTGATGTGGTGGTGTATTAGAGTGATATGATGGTGTATTAGTGATGTCGTGGTGTCCCCGAGTGATGTGGTGGTGTCCCCGAGTGATGTGGTGGTCGAGTGATGTGGTGGTCGAGTGATGTGGTGGTCGAGTGATGTGGTGGTCGAGTGATGTGGTGGTCGAGTGATGTGGTGGTCGAGTGATGTGGTGGTCGAGTGATGTGGTGGTCGAGTGATGTGGTGGTCGAGTGATGTGGTGGTCGAGTGATGTGGTGGTCGAGTGATGTGGTGGTCGAGTGATGTGATGGTGTCCCCGAGTGATGTGGTGGTGTCCCCGAGTGATGTGATATGGTGGTGTCCCCGAGTGATGTGATGTGGTGGTGTCCCCGAGTGATGTGGTGGTGTCCCCGAGTGATGTGGTGGTGTCCCTGAGTGATGTGGTGGTGTCCCTGAGTGGTGCCCCTGAGTGATGTGGTGGTGTCCCTGAGTGATGTCCCCGAGTGATGTGGTGGTGCCCCCGAGTGATGTGGTGGTGCCCCCGAGGGATGTGGTGGTGCCCCCGAGGGATGTGGTGGTGCCCCCGAGGGATGTGGTGGTGCCCCCGAGGGATGTGGTGGTGCCCCCAAGTGATGTGGTGGTGTTCCTGAGTGAGGGTGAGTGGTGAGGGTGTGTGAGGGTGAGAGTGTGTGAGGGTGAGGGGGTGTGAGTGTGAGGGTCCGAAGTAAATGGTGGCAGGGTAGAAATCATAAGACAGAGAGAAGAGACTGCGTTGTGACTGCGTTGGTCAGTTTCAGAATCTAGAGGGGCGAAGTCAGCACAGTCTGCGAGGGATCAACGTGTCTGGAGGCAAAGCATAGCGGATGTAGCATTGCAGCTAGCAAGTCGAGTGTTTTTAAGCTGAGTGTCCCTAGAGAGATGGCAACACAGCAACAGCATTTGAGGAGCAAGGCTACTGTAAACAAGCACGGTAGGCTTTAACTTTCGTCCAGTAACAAGCTCTCGACATTGCTGTGGCAGGGGGCGGGGGAGCGGCAGCCTTTGAAGTCTGATGCCGCGGCACAGACAAATGGTGGTGCGCGATGTGCACGCGGGGGGCGGGGAGCGGCAGCCCTTGAAGTCTGATGCTGAGGCACAGACAAATGGTGGTGTGTTATGTGGCTGGCGATGGTGTGCACGCGCATAGATCACATGAACTGTATGCGATCCACAGCCGTTTTGGTAGACTTTTCTTTTCCGCTTACTATAATCTCGCCGGAGCAATGCGCAAGCGCATTGGCTCAGGCGGGACCTAAAAAATGGGGCACAAGAAGGGGGAGACAATGGTGCAGAAGGCAAAATGGGGCACAACAAAGGGGGGACAAAGAGTGGCACAGATCAAAAAACGGGGCACAAGGAGGGGGAGACAGTGGCACAGAAGCAAGGACGGAGGACACTTACAAATGGCAGCGGTAGCAGGGGCACACAGTTGGAGCTGCGTGGAGTGGGAGCGACCTACCAGGAGGGTCTGCCTTTGACCAGCAAAATCTTTTTGGTCCTACAGTTGATAATGCACTCCAAAAAATGAAAAGAGATACGGACACAGCAAAATCCATGGGAGCTTTGCAAATTCAAACTCCCAGAGCGTCCTTTGGTCGCTCCTCTTACAGGGGCGCCTCCAAAAATGTTCAAACAGACAACGCCTCCTCTTCTTACAAGGCACCACCCTATCCTCGCTCAATAGAGGTTATTACAGAGGAGGATATAGAGGAAACAACACTAAAGGTAGTGGCAGTGGTAACAACAACTGCAATGCCTCCACTCCCAAGCAGTGACTTCCCTTCCCCCAGACCATTCCACTCCTGTCGGGGGAGATTACAACAGTTCCTACCTATCTGAAACTCCATCACCACAGACAGGCTGGCGAGACAAATAGTTCAGTCACGTTATTGCCTGGAGCTCACTTCCACTCCTCCAACAATACCACCCAGACAGCGTCCCATGTCACAGGAGCATCTCACACTCCTAAAACAAGAAGTTGCCTCTACTGCAAAAGAATGCAATAGAACCAGTTCCAGTCCACCATCAAAACACAGGAGTTTACTCCCTATATTTTCTTATCCCCAAGAAGGATGGCTCCCTCAGACCTATACTAGACCTGAGACCCCTAAATCTTTACATACAATCTGACCACTTCCATATGGTCAAATTACAGCAGGTCCTTCCTCTGTTAAAATAAGGCAACTTCCTTGCCACCCTAGATCTCAAGGATTCCTACTTCCACATCCCCATCCACCAAGCTCACAGAAAGTACCTTCGGTTTGTACTGGACAGTCAACATTACCAGTTCAAAGGCGGCAGTGCCCGATGGGCTCCCCGGGGATCTCCTTCTAAATGACCCTGTAAAATGGGCAAACCTCATTTCCCTAATAATGAACCTGATTTCAAGGGGCCACCCAGTCCCGGATTCTTGGAAGGGGGCTGAGGTGGTAACAGTGTTTAAAAAGGGGGGGAGAGATGACCCTGCCAACTACAGACCAATCAGTCTGATAGACATGATTCAGAAAGTGGTTGGCAGTGTCATTATCTCCAGGGTAGGGTCCTGGATAGAAGAGAACATCCTTTCCCATTTCCAAGCGGGATTTAGACAGAAGGTGGGCACGATGGACCAGGTCTTCCGATTTTTTGCTATTTATTGGAAGACCGTGACCATCGGGAAGGGTAGCCTGTACTTGGCGTTTATAGATCTTAAAATAGCTTTTGATCTATTGCCACGCTCCAGATTATGGAATGTTCTACAAACAATGGGGCTCCCTGTCACCCTCCTTGATTTCATTATGAAATTAAACGAGGGGAACTATGCAACGATTAGATGGGGATCCCAGGGCCAGCTGACAGAGAGGGTGACTGTGACTGTGAGTAGGGGAGTCCGTCAGGGATGTGTGATGGCGCCGACTTTGTTCTCTCTCTTTGTGAATGGGGTGGTGGACCATTTGAGGGAGGACCCAGCCGACGCCCCATCCCTGGCGGGGGAAAAAACACCTACCCTGCTCTTTGCGGACGACACCCTCCTGATTTCTAAAACCCCCTCTGGCCTTCAAAAGCTGTTGGACCGCTTCAGCTAATTTTGTGAGGATAGAGGTCTTGCCATTAACCACTTGGATGCTAAGGGGTGTGCGAGTAGGTCCATTGACTTTCCATTGAAATCAATGGAAACTCCATGACGAGTTACCCTTGTCATTAGCACTGAAGGGGTTAATACCTCTAAGACAAAGCTTATGGCCTTCTTCCCTTCTAAGAGATTTAAGAATAATGTCTCCCTTAATGGCACCCCACTGGAGTTGGTAGACTCATTTGACTATTTGGGGGTAAGGGTCAATAGTCTGATGAATTGGAGGGACCATTTGGCCAAAATGCTTTTAAATCATAAGCGTGTATCTGGAGCGATCCTGCGGGAGCAGCGAGATTCAACGAGCAAACCTGTAGCTCTGGCCCTTTCTGTGTATGAGGGTCAAGCTCTGCCCTCGGCACCTTACGGATCAGAGTTGTGGGGGTTCGAGAATACTACTGACCTAGTGAGATCGGAAAATACGTTTTTCTGTGAACTGGTGTCACTCCCCACCTCCACTCCGTTAAAACCATTACGACAAGATCTGGGCAGGCGGTCATTAAGGGACATAGCTTGTCTGCGCCCATTACTTTACTGGGTTCGATTAAGGAGGATCCCAGAACTCTCAGATTACGCGGCTGTCTTGGACGAATTACTCACACTTAATTTGAGCAACAAGATCAAGTGGTTGAATAATCTCAGACAGCTGGTTTTAAAATTAGGATTGTATGACTTATGGGCCAGCCAAGCACCTCCACCCAAGCAAGTAATGAAGAAATTATACTGGGATTGGGTACTGGAGGAGGACCTATGTAGAGGGAAAGGGGGTACCCTTTCAGAGCGGTTCCTAGAGTTTAAACCTGGAAGGAAACTTGAACCGTTTCTTGATTTTATACAAAAAACCCTGGATAGATTACTCTATTTAAAATTAAGATTTGGGACCCTCCCGGTGAACGAATTTACGGAAGGGTGGAACAATGTAAGCTCGCCAGCTAAACCTTGCCCTGGGTGTGCTGCCCCTAAAGAGTCCGTGGCTCATCTCCTCTTTGCATGTCCAGCATGTAGGGGCGCAAGAAAGACATGGTTAAAGCCAATATGTAAGGAGCTGGGCCTTGGGTGTCACCGGATGGCCCTGCGAGTATTTATTACTAATACTTCCTCCCTAGTCCTGATCTGTGGAGTAGCAAAGTTTTTGGGTAGTGCATGGCAGACTCGCATGCGCAGGATAAAGTTCATGCCCCAATAGACGACTCTTTTTATGGACTTTTGTACGATGTTTTTATGTAAGTATATATTGTGTTTTTATCGCATATTTTACCTTTTTTTTTTAATTGTGTGTAAAATGTTTGTATTTTTAATCTATATCTGAATGTACCTATGGTTTGGTGGTCTTTTTGGTACTGTAATGAATCTCAACTTTTATGATAAAAATGTTATCGAATAAAGTTACTACTACTACTACTACTAGTTCAAAGATGTTCATTTCGGGGTGACTCGAGTTTTCACTAAGTGTCTCGCAGTAGTAGCAGCACACTTGAGAAGGGACAACATACATGTCTTCCCGTACCTCGACGACTGGCTAATAAAAGCCAAGTCATACCACCAGTGCGTGCAGCACATGCATCAAACCATCCACCTGCTACACAAGCTAGGCTTCACAATAAATCGAACAAAATCATATCTCCAACCAACCCTGTCTCAACAGTATCTTGGTGCCACAATAGATACCTCCAAGCACTTGCATCCCCCAATTCAGTAAGGATACAAATTATGCAAGCTCTTATACAAAAATTTCAACCACAACACTCACTACCAGCTCCAGTGTTCATGCAATTAATTGGAATGATGGCATCTTGCATCTTCATAGTGCCACACGCAAGACTCCAAATGCGCCCCCTGCAAGAGTGCTTAGCAAGCCAGTGGCACAAGCTCAACAACAATTAACATATCTGGTGGTGGTAGACGACCGGACACATCGCTCTCTGCAGTGGTGGAACACCAGAAACCTTTCCAAAGGCCGGACGGTCATAGAGCCAGTTCCACAAGTGGTGCTAAGCACAGACGCATCCCTTACTGAATGGGGAGCTCATTTAGCAGAGCACACAGTGCAGGGCACGTGGACACCACAACAAAAGCTACTCCACATAAACCATCTGGAGTTGCTAGCCATTTTTCAAGCTCTAAAGTCATTCCAACATTATCTGTCAGGGAAGGCTGTATTAGTCCGCCCAGACAATATGACAGCCATGTACTACATCCAAAAACAGGGTGGAACACACTCCTTACAGCTCTCCTGGCTGGCACAGAGCATATGGAGGTGGGCCATTCCTCAAAAAAACCTTTCTCTTAGCAGAGCATCTACCAGGAGTTCACAATCAAGTTGCAGATCTGTTAAGTCATCAAAAACAACAGATTCATGAGTGGGAACTTCATCCTCAAGTTCTTCAACCTTTCTTCCATAAATGGGGCCAACCAGACATAGATCTGTTCGCCACACTCCTCAACTCCAAATGCCCAAGCTTCGCAGCCAGGTATCCACACCCATTGTCCAAATGCAATGCAATATGGATGAGTTGGTCAAACAAGTTTGCGTACGCTTCTCCCACTGATTCAGTTAGTGGTGCGCAAGATACAGCAACACTCCCTCACATTGATTCTCATTGCACCAATTTGGGCAAGACAACCGTGGTACACCACGCTACTGGAGCTCTCAGAAGTACCACATCAAAAATTAAAACTCTCTCCACACCTACTAACACAGAACCATGGAGAGATCATGCCTCCGGACCCCATGCAGCTCAACCTAGTGGTTTGGCTCCTGAGGTCTTAGAATTTGGATACCTCAATCTTCCGCCTGATTGCATGAATGTTATAAAAGAAGCTAGGCGTCCCACCACTAGGGCATGCTATGCAGCCAAGTGGAAAAGGTTTGTTGTGTATTGCACAAATAACAACATTAACCCACTAGGTGTTTCCATCCAAAACATCATATGTTACCTGCTCCAACTACAAAGATGTAGTTTAGCATACTCCTCAATCAGATTACATCTTGCTGCTATAGCAGCTTACCTTCAAAACAGACAACATCTGTCATTATTCAGAGTACCTGCCATCAAAGCATACATGGAAGGACTCAAATGAATAATTCCTCCCAGGGTACCACCAGCCCCTGTATGGAATCTCCATCACAACAAAGTGGTTCTAAAGACAAACCCCAAATTCCTTCCAAAAGTCATTTCACCGTTCCATCTCAATCAGTCTATTGAGTTGCCAGAACTCTTCTCTCAACCACAAACAGTTGCTGAAAGAGCTCTCCATACATGATATGTCAAAAGAGCTCTATTCTACTATATTGATAGGACAACACCATTTTGTAAAACAAAACAGTTGTTTGTGTCCTTTTCTCCTCCACATAAAGATAATCCCATTTCAAAAGCTGGGTTTGCAAGGTGGGTTGTCAAATGTATTCAAATTTATTACCAAAAGACAAAACGCACTCTATCCATTCCCCCTAGGGTGCATTCCACCCGTAAACTAGGGCCATCTATGGCATTTTTAGGAAATATTCCCTTAGATGATATCTGCCAAGCAGCTACATGGTCTACACCGCACACATTCACAAGGCATTACTGTGTAGACGTGCAAGCAAAACAACAAGCTAGTGTGGGCCAGGCTGTACTCAAAACACTATTTCAAACTACTGCAACAGATACTGGTGGTCTCCGCTAAGGGAGAAAACTGCTATGCAATCAAAGCACTAGTGTGTGATCTGCACTCCATATGCCTCGAACGGAAAATGCTACTTACCAGTATGCCTCTGTTCTTGGCATGAAGGGCTGCAGATCCACACACGTCCGCCCGCATCCCCGGCTACCTACATCTGTTCCAGTAATATCTTAATTAGATACACTATACATGGACATCTTTTTCTTTTCTCACACAACTCCATAATTTTCCCAATGGCGAAAAACAATCTGAAGATGGAGTCGATGCCCATGCGCATTACGCTCTACAGGAGGAGTCATCTACCAAAGACTCTTCCAAGACAACAACAAAGTGTAATCATCCGGGTCCACCACCAGACGGCGATCTATGCACTAGTGTGTGGATCTGCAGCCCCACAAGCCAAAAACAGATGCATACTGGGAAGTAGCATTTTCCTTCTCACTTGGAAAGTTGCTTTCCTCATTGCTATTACATCACTGAGGAGAGTGGGTGAGCTTCAGGCACTAACCATAGAGGAACCATTTTGACAAGTCCACCAAAACAAAGTGGTCCTTCGCACTAATCCCAAATTCCTACCCAAAGTGGTATCTGCCTTTCAGATCAATCTATCTTTTGAGTTACCGGTGTTCTTTCCTCAGCCAGATTCAGTGGCAGAATGACCCCTACACACATTAGATGTTAAATGAGCATTATTGTATTTCATACGTGGTAATGGCAGGTGGCACGCTTAAGGCGGTTACATGTTTATATTCAAGAATGCTGAACGAAGGGTTAGCTCCACTGGACACGCTGCGCCTGAAATGGGAGGGAAGTATAGTGAAGACTGTACCAGCCGCCGCATGGGGGCACATCCTGCGTAGGGCCTGGAAGGGATCTAGAAATGCTCGATTCCAGCTGGTGCACTTCTTTATTAGACATAGAGCGTATTTGACAACTGGTAAGATCTTGGAATTTTATAGTGCTAGTGATGCGAGGTGTCCTAGATGAGCAACAGTGGGAGCGGACTTGGAGCATATGTTGTGCGGATGCCCGAGCCTGGGAACGTATTGGACAGAGGTGGGAGACCTGCTGAATTTAGTTACAGAGCGCCGCTTAGTTTTCGATATGGCGGTGTGCGTCCTGCACTGGTTTCCTCACACCCCCAGGACAAAGATAACTAGTAAGTTAATAGATTTGGGATTAGTACTAGCGAAAAGGGAAATTATGATGCACTGGAAAGCGAGAGAAGGCCCTAGTGCTAAGAGATGGAAGGCTGACTTGCTTAAGTGGGCTGGGGGTGAGGGGGCAGTTCGCCTGCAGCAGGCGCGAAGGCAGAATAACGAAAAAGCGCTAGATGCTGCGAGAGCATGGGAGGAGTTGGTTCAGACGCTAATACACCAACTGAGTGTAGGGAAAGAGGAAGACACTGAACAGGTACACAGGGATGATAATAACCCAATACGAACACCTTAGCTTGTTATCACCACACCATTAGATATGATAGAGATTTGCAGCAGAACACACCGGTGGGGAGGGGGGGGAAGGAGGGTGTTTTTCTTTTTTCTTTTTTTAAAATTTGTTTTTTTTTTAAGTTGCTTAGTTATTTCAGATAATAAGTAAACATTGACGATGTACACCAATGAGTGGGAATTAGAGATGCATAGTATAACACCGGTATAATGTGACAGGAAAATAGATAAGAACATAAACCAGTGTACTATGACCGTGTATTTGTCTTTAAGAATTGTTGGGATAGGGGTGGGAGGATGGATTGATAAATGGAAGGATGTATAAGTGTTTATTGTGAAGAAACCAATAAAAATATGGTTACAAAAAAAAAAATTATTGCATTTCATAGAAAGAACAAAACCTTTTTGTAAAACTAAACCGCTCTTTGTGGCTTTTGCTCCACCACACAAAGGCAATCCTATCTCTAAATCAGATATTGCTCAGTGGATAGTTAAATGTATTCAAACATGTTATGCAAAAGCAAAGAGGACTTTACTAATTCCCACTAGAGCGCATACCACCCACAAAATAGGGGCCACTATGGCTTTCTTAGGAAACATCCCCATAGCTGACATCTGTAAAGCTGCAAAATGGTCTACACTGCACACATTCACCAATCACTATTGTGTAGCTGTGCTAGCGAGACAGCAATCTATTGTAGGCCAGGCAGTACTTAGAACACTCTTTCAGACAATTGCAAAAGCTACAGGTTAGCCACCGCTTTGGGAGAATATTGCTGTATAGTCTATGCAAAGCATGTGATCTACAGCTCACATGCCTCGAACGGATAATGTTACTTACCCAGTAACCATCTGTTCTTGGCATGTAGAGCTGTAGATTCACATGTGCCCCACCCGCCTCCCCGGCTACCTATACCTGTTGCAGTTCTCTTACTTTATATACATACACATGGACATCTCTATTCTACTCTTACAAACTCCATTCTCACCTGCTGCGGGAAAACAATCTAACAATGGAGTTAATGCCCTTGCGCACTATCACCGAAAGGCGAAGTCATCTACCTTGTGACTGGAAAGACTTCTTCGAAGAAAAACAAACTGCAAACATCCAGACCCAACACTAGATGGCAGGAGTATGCAAAGCATGTGAATCTACAGATCTTCATGCCAAGAACCGATGCTTACTGGGTAAGTAACATTTTCCTCTCTAATATAGCATACTACCCCAGATTCTTTATAATTATGGGGTCACCCATGTTAAACCCTATGTAGTCCTACATCATGTGGCACTGGTCTCCACCATGACCCCTCTAACACTGGGATGGGGTGGGGGGGGGGGGGGTTGTGTCCGCCTGAGCCTGGAGAGGCCCACTTCAGGCACTTTGGCTGAACCGTACCCCCTTAATTTGAGCAGCACCTCCTGAGATGCCCATCTGGGCCCCAACGATGATGGAGGCATGAGCCAAGCGGTGCACAACACACCGGCACAAGCGGACAGAGTGGGACTAACCTCTGCCTGTGTTATAAGTAGGGCCTCCAAGCTGCATTCTCAGGTCCGATCTTGCAGATGGTATGAAGAAGCCAAGTGACATGGTTACTGGGCACATCTTTGCCTCCATGCTCACTAGCCCCAATTGCCACATAGGCTCAGCAATATGCTCACATTTTTGCTTCGAGCCGAAAACCATTTCGGGGGTAGCTTCCTTTGGCACTGGAATCACAAAATTTGGTTCAGAATCCATGCGGGGTCAGAGCGCCACTACAAAGCGGCCATTTTGGATCGGTACCAAGCTCCGCCCCACCCACAGTTCGTCTTCTGAAAGAATGGTACAGAAATGTGAGTTCTTAAAGCTCATGCCACTAGTTTGCCCCAGTTCTTTATGGGCTTTGATAGCTGCTGCCTGTGGTGGACAATCAGCAGTCCCCTGTTTCATCCAATCCTTCAGCAGAACTTTTTCCTCGCTCGACCTTGAAAGGTTGCCTTTTTTAACGTACAAGTTGACTACATATGTAATGTAGGCTTTACTGGCAGCCAGCGGTACGTGCCCCAGAGTGGGTTATACCGGTAGGTAGTTCATTTTTAGGTCGAGCCTAGGCAGCGCACATGCACTGTCTTCGGAACGTGATGTATTCAATACAAGACCTTCAAGCCCACCCATTGCTTTTCATTGGTTCTTCGGTGTGCCTTTCTAAAAGTCTTACTTTTGAGTGGTAAATAATTGTCCCTCCTTTTGGTGTGTCATTCCCTCCCATGGTGGCTGGCCCTGTTACATGTCTCATTTCGCTTCTGTCCAGTTCAGTTAGTTTTGCACACTATGTTTTTTAAATTGCCTCGGTTCCTGTTCTCAGAATGTTTGTTGGCTTTTCGAAGCAAACACACGCAGCTGATGTTTGCCACCAGTATTACAGCTTTTCCCTTTAATTGCATGCAGGCGAACAAATCCATATCCATCAAACTCGCAATGTAGCCATGGTAATACACAGCTTGCCATCTACAACCCAGAATGGCCCGGCCACTCTTAGGGAAGAGGGGATTAAGAGGCACTCAAGACTCGTTAAGATGTGCAATGCACTTCATGTTCAGTATTGTCTCTATGCGGCCTCCGCATGATGATGCTGAGTGTAGCAAACTGCTATGCATGTTGAATAAAAGTGAAAACAAGGAAAGGAAACTATCCCAAATTGAACAGACTCCCCCTCTCCTCCTCCCCCCCACCACCCTTTACCCTTCCGACCAGGCCCATCCCACGAATGTAAAGGGCCTTGCTTGGCTAGTGTTTGATAGGAGTCAGTTAATTCACACTTTTTTTTGTTTTTTTTTTTTGTTTTGTTTTTGAAAACCTTTATTAGTGACAAAATAAAGAGTACACAGCTTCATGCCTACAACCTGCGCCCGCAGGCCGGCAGTTATCTCAGCCAGGGTCATGCGTGCATTTTCATCTAGCAGGGTGAAGTTACAGTTATTTAACACAGCATGTCGCCTACAACCCAGTTGGGCCGGCCGCGATGTAAAGTCGATGTAAGCTGATTAAGGATGCATTCTCTAGCAAGTAAGTTAGCAAGGTATAATCAAACAGTATATACTTGAGGTTCCTTTTATCTTTTATAACGAACTGAAAAAACCAGCGGAACTCGTTCCCTCCCATGAGTTCCCACCATACTTAGTATGTGTCATGAAGTATCTGGAGGTGTAGAGCTGCAGAGCGGCACCATCTGTATCGAGAAGTGACCCGCGTTGGGGATAATGGTACTCTGCGCCCAATTAGCCTTTCTGGCTGACATGGAAGGGGAGAGGGCTACTAGTCTATGATCCAATCTGTGAATACAACAGTATATGACGTCCTATGGATGCTGTGCTACATATGACATTCTAGTGTAGTGCGTAAACTATCTGGTGATGGGGATGAACGGCACTCAAGCTATCAGCCGGGTATCAGCTGCTGGTACAGTATGTGTTCCTGTCTCTCGCAATATCAAGGATAGCACGTGCCCCTAGTTGTCCGCCCCAGGGCCGATCATGCAGGCTGACTTAGAGTGGAATGATGCACAGGGGGGGGGGAGGGAGTCTACTTGTCCCCGCCAGCCGGGATCCCGGTATAGGCTTGTGTATAGTGAATGGGTGAGCTTAGCTTGCTTCTCTGTTACTTCCCGCCTCTGACGTATCCTCGCCCTGCTCTCGAAGAAGGTATGTAGTGAGGGGACCCCATAGGTCTTTAGGACGCGACTTCTGTGGTAGAAGTTCGGCATACGTGTGCAGTTTCTCCTGCCAAGTAGACATCGTGTCCAACCATATCTTGAATTTCGGCGCTCGCCCCGGCCCCATCGACACATGGCGTTTAGCCAATAGGAGGCCTAGCGCGAAAAATTTCCTATGTGCTTTTATCGCTGGATTCGACTGGCACAGCAGGGCAATCTTAGGACATGGTGCAATGTCCACCCCGATCATGTCAGACAATGCCTTAAATATCTCATCCCAATATGCTGCTACAGCAGGGCACATCCACGCCAGGTGGAGGAAGTCTGCACCTTCGCTTCTGCATCGTAAACAGCTGTCATTGTCCCTAAGTCCAAAGCGGAACAGTTTGGCAGGGGTATAGTAGAGTCGGCGTAAAAATTTTAAATGAACCAGTCTGAGACGTGTATTGCCTGTCACAGCGTTGGTATGCAGGCAACTTTCTTCCCATTGCTCATCCGACAATGGTGCGTCTAGATCTCCGTCCCAGTCGCGTCGCGCTCTTAGTGACGGGGGCGACGGGGGGGCCTGCGCATGTTTATATAGCATGGAGACTACATGTTTCGGGGCGTCAGTTTGTAGGAGGGCGTGTAGAGGTGCCATAGAATCCGGCTCATCAGGGAAACTGGGTGTGACCGTTCTGACATTCTGTCGAAGCCGAATATAAAGGAACGTATCCATCACTGAGGGGGTATTATCCCCAAAGAATTGAGCTGATGTGCGAAATCGGCCCTGGAGGTATAGATCGCCCCATGTGTGGATCGCATGTTTCGTGAGCATTTTACAGCCAATCTCCTCACAGGTGACACTTAATCTGGGGTCATGTGCTAGGGGCATACATGGTGAATATAGGAACTTGACTCCCATATGATCAGCTATGCGCTTCCAAGCTTGCACTGTACATTCTACTGTGGTTGGATCTCGGTCCACGACCCGTGCTGGAGCGTACAAATAACCCGATGGTTGGGCGGGCCTCATATATCCGTCCTCCACCACCAAGTGAGCCATAAAGGGAGGAGGATGCAACCAGTACACAACAAAGTGGCCCTGGGCACAGTCATAATAGCGTTGAAAGTTTGGAACATCAAATCCACCTTGGCGATAGGAAGTTAATTCACACTTCCCCTGGCTCCTCTTGCTCGCATGGCAGTAGCCTGATGATACACAGATAGGATTGGGGAGTCAATTCCCTGAACTCTTTTGATAGGATAGCAATGAATTGGGACCAGATTTTCATATATGAAGTAGGATCAGTGCCAGTTGCCATCAACGGCCTTTCCATATCCAACGGGGACAAAAGCTGGCAAAGCCATTGTCTGTGGTCTGGGACTTTGTCTGAACCCCAGTTGACCATGAGTAGCCTATGTGCAACATTTAGGGCCAGTGCAATCTGTCAACTTCTGGTGGACCTGAGTGGGTATGTGAGTGCACCAGAAGGGTATATGCGGGGAAACGAGGGATCTCAGTATTAAAGGCACTATCAATGTATGCTGTTTCAGTGTGCCTTGATTTGTGTGGTGTATCCTATAAAATATGTCCTCCCATTCTTTGTATGGGTTTGACCAAGTTCTGCTTCCCAGCAGATCTAGCCCGGGGTCTTGTGGTTACGGGATGATTTCAGAAATGATCTTCTTATCGTCAGCTTTTAGGAACAGCTATTTCTCAAAGGGGTTCATGGGTCTACTGGCTTTGGGGTGTATCTCAGTGTTAAGCAGCCAGTGAGTCAGCTGTGTGTGGGTAAATCGGTCCGGCTCCAGCAAGCACTAGTGAGTCTTCAGTTGATCAAATGGGATAAGACCCTCATGGTCAAAGAGGCAGCCAGTCCGCTTACAAAACCCGCCACCCAGCACTTAGCGAAGCCCAGGGACATACCAGGGGGAACTCTGAGTTTGCAAACAAAGGTGTCATAGAAGAGGGGAAAGATGAAAGCCCAGCGGTCTCCGCCACCCTGTCCCATACTTTCAACGTATGACTGGTTACTGGGGATGAGTAGAGGCCCCACGATCTATGAACGCAGGGAAGCCAAGCCTCGCGCCAAATGTGTGCAGCTGCCACTGTTTGATCCATGAAGACCCAGTGCTTCTCCATTATAGGGCGATTCCACTTCACCAGGTACCACAGTTGCCCTGCCTGATAGTACCGCAGGACATTAGGTACTGCTAGACCCCCCTCTTGTTTTATTCGTTGCAGCAACTGCTTTTGCAATCTAGGCTTTATCTTCCTCCATATAAAGCGGTTGATCTCTGTTTGAAGGTTGCTAATCACACCGGGTGGGGAGAGAGAGGGAGTGTCTGAAAATTGAAGAGGGGCTGATGAAAGATATTAATTTTCACCATGCCTAATCTGCCCAGCCACCAGAGAGGAAAGCGCTGCGATTGATGTAAGTCTCTGGGTATTAGGGACATGAGTCTGGCGTAGTTATCTTGTGCGGTTTTAGTGAGACTCCGCTCCAGGACTAGTCCCAGGTGGGGGAAATCTGTCTCAACCCACTGGAAGTCAAACTGGGATCTCAAAGTTTGCTCAGTGCCCTGATTTGCAGTAAGGTTCAATACTTGCAATTTCTGCGAGTTTACCCTAAAGCCCGACGTAGCTCCAAATATACTCAGCTCCGAGACAATGGCTGGAAGCGAGTACAGGAGCTGGGTGATGGAGAAAATTATATCATCCTCCTAGAGAAAATCAAATGATGATGTAAATGTAAAATGTAAGAATGATCAGCCCCGAACGGAATGCCCGACGCCTTGGGGTAGTCTTGCAGTTTCTGCGCGAAGAGGAGCAGAAAAGCGGGAGCCCTGCCTCGTGCCCCTCTCAATATCGAGCTTGCCAGAGCTCACCCCGTTAAACTGCACCACAGCGCTAGGTGTGCTATAGATGCTTTTAATCCACTTCTCAAACCGCTCGTCCACACCAAAGTGCCTGAGAGTCACAAACAGATAGGGCCACTGCACTCGATCGAACACCTTTTTTGGCGTCTTTTGCCAGCAACAGGCCCTCCTCCTGTGAGCGATGTACCTTTTCAATAAGATGGCAAATGCGCTTGGTATTGTCCCCACATTGGCGGAAGGGGATAAACCCAGCCTCATTTGGTTCGATGAGACCGGGTATCAAGGGGTTAAGGCGATGAGTAAGGACACTACCAAACAGTTTCGCGTCCACATTGAGAAAGGAGAGGGGGCGATACGATCTGCGTTGTTTGGGGTCTTTTCCTGGCTTTGGTATTACTGAGATTGAGACCTGTAGCATCGACTCCTTTAATGTGCCGTGTCAGCAAAAGAATTAAAGAGTCAAGTCAAAAATGGGGCCAATTCCTGGCAAAACGTCTTATAGAAGGCGGCTCTAAACCCGTCCGTGCCCAGCGATTTTAATGGCATCAGCCTAGTGATAGCCGATATCACTTCTTCTATTCGAATAGGTTGTTTGAGTGTCTGTGTTTTGGCAGGTGGCAACGGTGTGACTGCTGCCGACTGTACGTAGGCTAGGGAGTTCGATACCAGTTTGGGGTCCCTCGCATACAGCTGGGCATAGAACACATGGAATTCAGCAGCTATACCAGAGGCGTCCGACTCTGCAACCCCGGAGTGTTGCTGTTTGACTTAACCACATTCGCCTGTTGCTTGCTGTGCAGGCGGTGCGCCAGCATCCGCCCCCCTTTGTTGGTCCCCAAGTAAAATCTATGTTTTAGGCGTACCAAACCGCGTTTATGGATAGATGGATTCCAACTCCAACACTGATTTCTCCAGTTCCCTCCTCTTATTCTTATGCATTTTATTGTCATGGGCTGCCTTTGAAATGAGAGTTCTCCAGGCAACCAACTTCAAGGCTTCCCACACCGAGGAAAGGGGGACCACGCCTGTGTTGTTAAGCGCCTTCTTGATTACTAAAACCACATCAGGGTAGTGTAAAAACGTCTCGCGCAACCGCCATGGTGGCGTCTGGATAGTGGGGGGTGAGAGGGCGCTCAAGGTGAGCTTGATGGGCGCGTGGTCAGATAGGGAGCGGGGTTCAGTGGAGGAGGCCATTACCCGATCCCAGGCCCAAGGGGAGGCTTAAAAGTGGTCTAAGCATGCGTAAGTCTTATGCGCTGCAGAGTAGAAAGTGTAATCACTTTCATCGGGGTGCTCCGAGCGCCAGACGTCCCATAGCCCACAGTCATCTAACCAAGCTAATCCCTCAGGGGAAAGAGCCCCAGTGTTCCCAGGACTGTGTCCAGAACGGTCCTGTTCCGCGTCCATAACTATGTTAAAATCTCCATTCAACCAAAATCGCCTGATCAGGGGAATGGAGGACTTTGGCTAGGGAATCAATTATGAAGTCCTCTTGCCGCTCGTTTGGGGCATATAGCGAGGCTACCGTGAAGTGAAATTCTCCAAGTTGCACACGGATGGCCAACAAGCAGCACTTGATCTCGAGACATGTACCCGGGGCCGCCCCGGAGAAGCGTTTGGAGAGAAGAATAGCCACCCCCAATTCCTTCCCTTTCCCTAATGACCAAAATTACTGGGGAATCTCTTGGTATACATTCTATGCATGTCTTTGGGAAGCAAGTGTGTTTCCTGGAGCTGGCATTTATCCCACTGTGAATGTTCTAATAGGGAGATGACCGCCTGACCTCTTAATGGGATTGTGAGGCCTCGTACATTAAGGCTGAGTACTTTGGTCTCCAGGGTCTAGAATAAAAAGAGAGCCTAAGCAGTAGTAGACATGGGGCTCATAGAGCTGGTTGGGTGGTGCATAGGAGCCAAACTTTCGGGCAAGGTTCCTAATGGTTCGGTGGTGTATCGTCCTGATCAGGTGTGGCCCGTCAGAAGGTGAACCCCCAAACTTCACCCCAAAATCCAAACAAAAGACTTGAACAAATATATAGATAATAGAGTCCATCATAACCTGAAGGTCTAGACAAGTGGGGACTGCCAGGGCTTAGCGAGTCATCGGCTAACAGTGGAGTTCAGCACCCCGCCCTCAAGGTATCCTCCCCTCATCATACTGTACAGTACCTCACGAGGGGGATCATCTTCTGGTTTGTTGTCACCTGAGAGGGAGCGCAGCACCTCAGACCTTCCTTTAGCCATGGTGGCCAGGTCGGGACAGTAAAGCTCCAGTCGCAGTCCACGGCTTGACCAACGGCTGTCTCTGCCAAGAGACAGTAGGGGATTGGCAGGGATCCTAATCCTTGAGATCTAGGTTGAGGATCTTTCAAGACTTCATCAGGGAATGTAGCTGGTATGTTTTACCTTTCATTTGAAAGATAAGACAAAATGGGTGGCCCCAGGAATCGGTAGTACCCTGGGAGCGTAAGTGACTGGTAATAGGGCGGAATTCTTTTTGTTTCTGCAAGTTCCTGGAATAACTGTGAACGAGTGACCCTGGAATTGTATCCTCTGGTCGATTAGGCAGCTTTGAGGATCGCTTCCTTCTCTGTGAAGTTGTGAACGCAGATCAGGATGTCTGTTAGTGGATGAGGGGGGACTGACTCTGTGGCATCGATCTATCTTGGTTCTGCTCGGCACGTTTACCCCCAGGATCCTGCTGAATTGGGACTGAACATATCCCTCGAGGTCCGAACGCTCCACGCCCGTAGGGACACCACGGATGTGGACATTGTTTCTTCCAGACGTATTTTTAACGGTCTTTGCCATGGGACTGTAAGTAAATTTGTTGATCCTGTAAACCAATGGTTTCCTGTTGGAGGCTTCTATTTCTGTGTCCCTGGCCTAGGAACCCTCCTTTAGTGCCACCACTCACTCCCCCACCTTGTCTATGTCTCGGAGTACTTCCCGGAGTTCCAGCGACTGATGCTTTTTCACTGTCTACAGGTCCCCTCACAGAGAAGCAAACAATGCCTCCAGAAATTTACGGGTCACCGAGCCTTCGGTTCCATTTCCTTCCCCTGTGTGCTTTGATTCTTCTGCCACCAGCATCTCTTGCTGGGCCTCTCCCGCACCCTTAAGCAGCATTTCAGAGACTGAACAGTCCTTTTTTGATTTTGATGTAGCCATCGCTTCCCAGCAGCGGACCCCAGGAAACCAAGGGGCACAGGGTGTAGGGTCGCTTAGCTGAGGCCACTGTGTGAGCAAGCTCCGGAACCAAGCTGAGACCGGTCCGGCCCTTGGCAGTACTGTCTAGGTGAGATATCGGCCACTGTTCCCCTGGTCAGCCACCCAGCGTACAGGACCACAGTCATTCCATCCTTTGCGACCAGCCTCCAGAACCTTAGCTCTCGTCTCCCCCTGCGGCCCATGCGTGAAGGAGCGAGCTGAGAAAGAGGAGGGGGTCAGAGCACAGGTGGCCCAAGCTGGTCCCAGCGAGTGAGGCGGCCCAGTTCTTTTGTTGGTTGCAGGATCCACTTTAGCTGCACTCAACATGTATCCAGATGCCGGTGGGAGCCTCCCAGGGCAATTCTGGGTGAGGTAAGGTTGAGGCCAACCTTAAGTTCTGGCCTAGTTCCAGTCGTTCCATTGCTGCTCCAGGCCTCCAGCGCTGCCCTGTCCCCGAGTCGCGGCCCCTGAGGAGCAGTGATCCAGGGCAAAGGAGTTATTGGGAAAGACCTCCCGTAGTCCACACCATGGGCCTTCTACTTCCCCCTGGGTTCCAGCGATGCAGCTGAGTAGAGAGGTGAGGGGGGCTGAAGTGCGTGTCTTGCTGGGTTGCATCTCAACGAGTGCCGCCTGGGCCTCTGGATGCAGCTCAATATGAGTGAGTGAGTGAGCGGGCAGGTCTACAGCGCAGCACTTACCGCAGACGGCTGCTGAAGCGCCGGTCCTCCACCCCCAAACCGACACAAGGCCCACAATAAGGCACAGACCTTAGGGAGAAACGGAGCTCTTCGGGCAACTCCTGGGGGGTTGGGGGCTCCAAGCAGAGCCAGTGGAGGCCTCTGTCCTCGATGCGGGCTGCCGCGCCCTTTGCCAATGCCTTCTGCCCTCCGGACCCTCGTCTCCGGCTCGCTTCCTCCGACACGGAGGTATGGCGCGGCCCGTGCTGCGTATGGGCCGCGGTTCGCTTTGCGTCCTCGCTGGCCTTCTGATCGAACCCGACGAGCCCCTGGGTGGCTGCCACCAGTCTTCACCATCATGCAAACCCGCACCCACCCCAGAGACTCCACTGGCCGGGGATTTCTATGGAGAGTGCTTTAAGCTGGGCAGGGACAGAGCACAGGAAGACACGTCTGCTCACGCCGCCAACTTTGCCACGCCCCCCACCACTTATATTAAACACCATGACTGATACTGCAGGGACCCGTCAGGAGCTGAAACTGCGTCTCTATGCACATCTAAAAGTTTCTCAACTTAAAGATTCGGGCAAAGCATGGGAACATCTCATGGGTCCTGAACCCACAAAATCCCATCTCCGGCAGAATCTGGGGTGTACCCAAGTACTCACCATGTCCAATTTAGGGAAGAAGTACAAAGATTGCAGTCCTGATTAGCAGGATCTCAGTCAGACTAGTCAGAAAAACACAATGACTGCAGCAAAAAGTGGTGGGTGAACATGAAAGCAGATCTTACTTTCCTTCAGAAGTGTCCCCTGTAGTATCCCTGATGAGGTAGAAACCGAAGATTCATATCTTCAGAAACGGGCCAGGAGGTTAGCGTTAGAAACCAAACTCCTAGCAATTGTAAAAGAAAGAGCTGAGAATGGCCTAGGACCCATCTTTGGTGGCAGCAAAATAATAACTGGGGAGGTTAACTGTTTTGATCCAAACTCCAAATCCAAACTTTAAATAGGATGTCCCTATTCGCGCACAGCAAATGCGCACAGCGAATTGGCACCGAAGTTGTGCCAAAGTTAAGCCCGTCTGCGCCCGTCCGCGCTGAGGACGGGCTGCAGGACGGGCTGTGCAGAGAGGAGACATTGTTGGGCAGCCAGGTAATATGGTCTTATGCCTGCACGGATATAACTGCCCTTAAGCCTCTTTTATTACCCTGTCCATCATACCTTTCCCCCTGAAGCTTTCCTTGGCTCTCCGTTATGTTGCTGCTACACCTGTAACATTGAGTCCCCTCCTCTGTATTCCCTTAAAAGACAGCCACCGGTTAATACCCCAGTCACGCCCACCTTCCATTCTGAAAGGGGCTTTCTCATCAATGCCAGGTCATTGATTAAAAATAACATTGCGTTTCATGACTTTGTCACAGCCAGGAACCCCTCATGGGTCTTTCTCACCGAAACTTGGGCGTCTGACTCGTCTGGTCCCGATCTTCTGTACGCTATCCCTAACGGCTATGCGTTACAGAGACTGGACAGATCAGGACGCAGGGGTGGAGGGCTGGCGATCCTCAATAAAGTTTAATCTGTCTGTCGCATTAAGACTCTTTCTGCGCCATCAGATCTCTTTCAGGCTATTCACTTTTCTATATCCTCTTCTCCCTCTGTGTCCTTCACCGGTCTTCTTATTTACAGACCCTCTGGCCCCAGATCCTGCTTTGGCCTCAATCTATTTAAAATCTTAGAGCCCTACTTTGGCAAACCCCACCTTACGGTTCTGGGGGATTTAAACTTTCACCTAGATGATCTTTGTTCTAAGGATACCAGGGCTCGAAAAATGTACTCGACCGGTCGCAATTGCGAGTCAGATTAGTTCAGGGTGAGCTATTTTTAGGTCCTACTTGCCCATTCAGGTGAGTAGCAATAAAAACTGACACTTGACCTCTGCCTCTGAAAGCAGAGGAAATGTGACAATATAGCAAGATTTAAAGGCATCTATATTGCTCACAAATTAAATGGGCAATAAAAATGCTTTTAAATCTCGTTAACTTGTCACATTTGCTTAGCTTTCAGAGTCAGAGGTCAAGTGCATTTCATTTAGGTCGAGGAGATTTTGTAGGTTACTAGACCTGTAGGTCTAGTACATTTTTTATGATTTTTCGAGCCCTGGATACTCTCTCCTTGGTAGACCCCCTGGCCGCATGTGGCCTTCTTCAGCTGGTGAATAGTCCTACCCACCTGGCTGGCCATATTCTTGACGGGGTGTTCTCCAACGACCCCAGACTTTCCGTGGGCCCCCCTATTCCCTTAGTCTGGTCAGACCATCTGGCGGTTCCTCTGGAACTTAAATCTTCTTCCTCCTCCTCATTACAACACGGTTCTAGTAATAAAGAACTTAAACGGAACTATAGGGGTATTACAAATGAATCCCTTGCCCTCCTCATAGCGCAGCATCCTATCTCTCCCAAGAAGGATGCCAGTGATGCGGCATTGGAGCTTGCCAATTCTATCTCCAGAGCAGTAGATCTTTTAGCCCCTGCCTCTCTGCGCTATTCAGCTAGGCGGAAACCCTCTGCCCCCTGGTTTACGGAGCCTCTTAGACTTCTGAGGCAGGGATGTAGGAGGCAGGAGAGGCAATGGCGGAAAACCTGGAACCCCATTGATAGAGAAACACATAAGATTCTGCTTGGAGAATACAAGACTAGGGTCATTAAAGAAAAGCAGGACTACTTCTCCAGGCTTACGTCGTCCCTCACTTCCTCTAGGGAATTATTCAAGATCGTCGATTCTTTGTATTCTCTACAAATACCTGATCCCATCATAGGTTCCCAAGAGTTGTGCGACAAGATCGCTCAGTTCTTTCATACTAAAATCACTGACATTTCCCTTACTCTGGAAGCACAGAGAGATCCAATGGGCTCCCTTCCTTTCCCGACTCAACCTGTTTTAGATTGTTGGGTTAAAGACCCCTCCAAGATCCTGACCAACTTTCCGCTCCTTACTCTTGATCAATTACATTCTCTTTTAGATAGGACAAGATCAGGCTTGCCACTGGACCCCTGCCCTCTGAAGGTCCTTAAGGACTGCAGGAAAACCCTGTTGCCCCCTCTTCTGGAGGTGATGAACCGGGCTATGACTCAGGGTCTTTTCCCGGCATCCTGGAAGAGGGCCATAGTCAAGCCATTACTTAAAAAGCCTAATCTGGATCCGGAGACCCTTAAAAACTTCCGAACGATTTCTTTATTGCCTGCTCCAGCCAAGATGCTAGAATCTCATCTTAATCAGCATTTGACTGCTTTTCTGGATGCCTCTGGGTTCTTAGACCAGTCTCAGCATGGCTTCCGAGAATTCCACAGCACTGAGTCGGCGCTTACGGTCGTGATAGACAATATTCGATCAAAGGTCGATCGAGGCCAGACCACCCTTTTGGTCCTACTCAACCTGACCGCAGCCTTTGACACCCTGTCTCCCTCGAATTTAACAGCTCGTCTGAGGGAGATAGGGGTGGAAGGCCCAGCATTGGGTCTTTTGTCTTCCTTCCTTGACCAGAGAGAGCAGAGGGTCAAGCTAGGAGAGTTCCTCTCCCCTGTGAAGCCTGTGCAATGCGGAGTCCCACAGGGGTCGGCCTTAAGTCCGACCCTCTTTAACATTTATGTGGCCCCACTTGCCAGGCTTGTAAGATCACAGGGGATGGAGGTGGTGTCATACGCCGATGACACCCAGATTATGGTGTCCCTCTCCCACTCGATGAGTACCTCCGCGCTCCGCTTCAGGAACTGCATGCAGGCAGTCTCCGAATGGATGATTTCAAACGCTCTGAAGCTGAACGGAGAGAAAACCGAGGTCCTGATCTTCGGTAAAGATCAAGACATATGGTCCAACGACTGGTGGCCTCCATCTCTGGGAGCCTGTCCTTTGCCGTCAAATTCCGCCCGAAATCTTGGCGTGATTATTGATACATCGTTGAATATGACACAACAGGTCAACAGAACCGTGTCTACTTGCTGGGGAGTTATAAGGGTTCTTAGGAAAATCGCCCATTATCTCTCTCCGCAAACCCGCAAACAGACCGTGGTCGCCTTAGTTGCATCACGGCTGGATTATTGCAACGCATTATATGCAGACTCCAATAAAGGCCTTATCCAACGCCTTCAGACCATCCAGAACGCGGCTGCTAGATTTGTCCTGGATGTCCCTAACACTGCCTCCGCCACCCTTGCCAGGAAGATTCTCCACTGGCTTCCGATTCAGTCAAGAATCTCTTTCAAAATCTTATGCCTGGTTTTCAGTGCTCTATCCGGCGGCTGCTCAGAAGCCATAAGCTCCCTCCTGAGTCCCTATACCCCTAGTAGAAGTCTACGTTCTGCTAGTAAGCACCTTCTATCCGTTCCTCGGACATACAAGGTCAGATGGGGCGGAAAGGCCTTCTCATCTGTGGCCCCTAAATTGTGGAACGCCCTCCCCTCTGAGATTAAGACCCAACCCTCTATGGCCCTTTTTAAGAAAGCCCTAAAGACGTGGTGTTTCATCAAGGCCTACCAGTAAGCATGCTCTCTGACTTTACTCTTTATTTGGTTAGGCGCCTTGACGCCCATTGGGCTAAGTAGCGCTATATAAATTTGGCTTCATTCATTCATTCATTCACTCCCTAAAGGGATTGTCCTTAAATACTGTGAGTGTGATGACATTACTAAGTGGTTCATTGCATTTGAGAGAGCCTGTCTTGGTAGACCGGTCCACATGAAGCTGTGGACTGCTATCCTGTGAGAAATGTTCTCAGGAAAGTCCAGGGATAGACTCCTGACACTCAATGAGAAAGATGCTACACCCTATGACCCCATGACGGGTTCCCTGATTGAGGGCTTTGGATTCAGCACTGAGGAGCATAGGATCAGATTCAGGGAGGCCAAGAAAACCCAAGACCAATTCTGGGTAGATTAATCAGTAAAAACACTAGGAGGTTGGTTAAATGGTAACCGTGTACTTGACAATGATGGGCTTTATAATTTGATAATGAAAAAAGATCTGTTAATTAACTGTGTGCAGGAAACATTGCATCTATATCTAGTAGACCTGTGGCCAGTCTCTCCCCAAGAGTTGGGGAGGAAGGCTGGTCATTGGGTAAGAACCAGTGTGTGCAAAACTAGATATGGCGGGGTTGACCAAAAGACCCCTCCCACACAGAAAAGACAGGGGACATTCTGAAAAAGATAAAAGTAAGGATTCCCATGTAGGCCCCCAAAAACCTGCCCAGAAGGGTGGGCCCAAAGACACCTCACAGACCAAAACTGGGTACCAAGGTAAGCATTGGGATCCCAATAGGGCATGGTGTCACAACAGTCAATACAGGACACCACACCATGGATCCCCAAGCTGTCCTAAAAACGAAAACCCTTGTGTAACACCATGGGTTGCCAGTATAGCCTTTGAGGGTGGCTCCTCAGATGAGGAAGTTCTCCTAGCCTTCAACTGGAAAGTGGGCTCAAAAGCGGAGTTGGAGATTCTATAGGGGAGTAGACACTTCAACCACCTACTGTCGAATGGAATCCCAACCACTGCCCTGATAGATACCTGTGCCAGTCACACAGTTGTGCTTGAAAGGTGGGTTCTCTCAAACCAGTACATTCTAGGAGAGACTAGAAAAGCAAGGGCCATCCCAGGGGAGGTCACTGTTAGGCCCCTAGAGATAGATGGATTCCACACCAGTAGGTGAGACCTCCAAAGTTGGCACTGGTGAAATCCTACCGCACCCACAAAAAGACCTGACTAGTCAGCCAAGTGTCCATGTGGTGGCTCCTCAGCTGACAGAAAAGAGAGTGGAAGTAGGGTGCTCACTACCAGACTTTGTGATCTTTCAGTTACAATAGACAAGCTACCTAAACCTAAAGATGCCTGTAAATAAGCCCCTTCACCTACCAGGGAAGCGCTGAAGGTGTGGTTCTGGGCCCTGACAGCTGTCAGTGGCCTGTGCTGGGTGTTAGCCTTTATGCCTGCACTGTTCTTGGCATGGTAGTCTGACCTAATGCCAAATAAAAAGTAAGTTAAGCCCCCTGACCCTGTTGGCCAGGGTAGGGTTACTCAAACTGTGGGTAACCCCTTTAGGTAAGTTGGGCGTTGCCCTGGCTAAAATAGAATTTGCAGCGGTGGACACGTTTGATCCCAAACTAAAGTTAGGCAGGGAGCACTGTAAGTTAGGTCCTGTAACTGTTGTGGTAGGTCAGCCTCTCAAAGGGACTGACCTGGAGAGAAGGATGTAAGGCAGAGTAGGCCCCGCATGAACCCAATCATTTTCCCTACCTGTCCTTCCTGGATAGACACGGTTGGCTCTCCCAGATGACGGGTGAGCTTCCTAGCCTTGGTGGAGGAGGCGTATGTTAGAAAATGGGGCTCTGTTGCAGTAACATACCCCCCAACATATATTTTGCCTGGCTTTTGATGCAACTTTGACTGTAAAGTACTGGGTTCCTGTTGTCAAGGTTCACAGTACCAGGGTTCTTTCCATAAAAAGCCTATCCACAATTAGTATTTGTGAGAAAGTGCCCTCTTTCTGCAGGGTTGCCCCAACTTTTTACTGAACTGCTGATGTACTTTGACTGAGTGTGCCATTGGTTCTTGCTAATCAGGTACCGAGGGCCTATGTTATTTCCCTAAAACTGCATTGTAGACTAAACCCAATTGGCACTCTCTGGCCACAGGTCAGCCCCTGGTAAATTGTACCCAGGGCACTGTGACCAGGGAAGGCATCTAAGGGCATCTAAGGGCTGCAGCACATATTGTGCCACCCTTAGAGGCCCTGTGACTTTACACTCACACACTACTTTTGCAGGCTTCATTTTTTGGTGCAGAACAAAGTGAAGAGTGGACATGGCTCACGCCCCTGTCTACCATGCCTACAACCCACTGCCCTGGCATAGATCATTCACCCCTCTCGCTGGGTGCACTGTACCAGTGATGAGGGTACAAGTGCATGAGCCCTGTACCCCTGCAGTGTCTAAGTCCATTCTTAGATATTGTAGGTGCAGTGATTCCATTAAGTGTATATGGTTCTGGGAGTTTGTCATTACAAACTCCACTTTACCATAATGGCTGCACTGAAAACAGAAAAGTTTGGTATCAAACTTCTCAGCAAATTAAACCCGCACTGATGCCAGTGTGGGATTTAATGAAAAATGCACACAGAGGGCATCTTAGAGATGCCCCCTGGAAAATGACCTACAACTAGTGTCCAGGCTGCGTGGCTGCTTTCAGCCACCACCACCAGACATGTTTCTGGACCCCTGGGTCGAGAGCCTGCTGCTCTCGGGGGGCCTGAAACAATGCACATCCTGGCACGAGGTGCTAAGCCTCCTCCCCCAGGATGGGCAGGGTCCACAAAGGAGACGCTTCAAAGGCTTGCCGCCTTTGTGAGCTTCCCCAGGCCTTTTGCTGCTTTTAGGAACCGCCCCCACCAGTTCTGACCCCCACTTTGGGCGGGAGAACCAGTGGGAAAAACAAGTGAGGAAGAACTGTGTGCCCACCTTTGCCAACCCCACCCCTCAGGTGGGGGAGGCGAGGTGAAGCACAACTCACAGTCCCCATCATCTTGCAGATGGGGGGACCCAGCCAAACAGAGTGAGGCATATGTCCCCCTCCCACTGAAGGGTGGCATAATAGGGGGTGTACCCACCCCAAGGAAGGGACTTATTGGTCCCAACCTTTTGACTTACCTGTAACGCGCCTAAATCTAGTATTTTGGGGCACCCCCGAACCTTGCCTCCTCAGGCAAGAAACTACAAGTAAAAACGGAGGAGGAGTACTGAACAGCCGTGCCGAAGCTAAGAAGAGGAGGACGCCCACTGACTTGGACCCAGACCTACTGGCCTGTCTCCACCTCGAACATGCAGAAGCAAAACTCCGGTGTGTCCTGCAGCCAGCTACCTCCAGAACCCCAAGGACCTGCCCTGCCTGCCAAAGAAAATACTTTGTCTCCTGTGAACACCAGATTTGTTCACCTAACAGACTCCAGCTCGGACGAAATCCGCAAGTCCGCACCATTCTGCACCCGACGCCCATGGCCTGAGTTTCAGTGGCCCAACACCACTCTGAGGTCTCACCGGCATCCTGACCTGAGATCCGGTGCACCCTGACCAGCCTCAAGCCTCCAGCCAACGCCTGCAGCCTAAATCCGGAAAAATCCCCCATCTGCGACAAGGAGCTGGTAAGAAGATCCGACCCTAAAAGACACCCCTGCACCCGATGCCCCACTGCCTTTGGTGGCCCAACCAAAGGCGTCTAATCAACCCCTAGCATCCCAACTTACCTCTTCAAGTGGTAGTTGCACCCAGGTGACCTTCGTCCCCAAACCTGCAGTGTTTGCAAACCGGAGAAACCCCATTGAAAGTAACAGGGCGCCCAACGCCAGAACAGCACACTGCACCCGGCTAACCCAGCGCCGCTGAGGGTGCACTTTTGGTGTTGTCTTAAACCCCTATTTGCCCTGAGCTTAAGTCCAAGAGCTTTTCTCCCACAACCTTGTGGCTTGCTCGTAAGCAGCCAGCAGCCGGAGGCCCTCCATCCCCCTTGGGATAACATTGGGCCTCAGCACTCTGCACCCGGCCGCCCTAGTGCCGCTGAGGGTGTAACAAATGTGCATCCTTGACTATGGGGGACCGCTGAGTCTAACCCCAAAATACCAACTCCCACAAAGTACTTGCCTGGTAACTAATAACACTCCTTTCCTCCCATAGGATAACATTGACTGTTTTTCTATGAAAAGCTTTTAAGTGTGGAGTTGGAAAATCTATAAAACTCATTAAACCTGTAACCAAATATCAAAAAACGCTTTTACTTACCTGTTTCCAGGAAATGTCCCAGTGCAGTATCCAGGTATACTACATGGTGTAAGAAAAGTAAAACTGCCTATCCTTAGTGTGGTGCATATAAACGTATATTCTGTTCATTTGTGGGCATTTGGTCTCCTGTTTCTATGTCTCTATGATTTGTTACATATTGTCACTCATTGTTTTATTGAGTTTAGAAGTAAGATTTGAATATGTATAATACCAAGGGTATATGTGTGAAACTTTGCAATTACCTGTATGATGTAACGAGTGCTCTCATGATGCCACTCCGGAGAGGAGATATGTAGAAACAGTTAATAGTTCCTGTGGACAAGCGACCGCTGTTGCTTCTGTTATCTGTTGTAATATGGACAGTATCTGTAACTATTGCCAAGTAGACTAATTTGATCTGTTTTTAAGTCAGATGTGACTGTTGTTTCTTACACAATATGCATTTCCGAGAGAACGGACGTGAAACATGCTCAGTTGAGTTCCCTAGTCACTGTGCAAGCATTGTCTAATGGCTTGATGTCTGCATTTTGTAACAATAAAAATATTCAAACAAAAAATGGTGTAAGAAAAGTAATCTGTAAGGTAACCTACTTGACATTTTATTGAAAAGCCAATACAAAGTATATGTGCAATATTTTAAAGCATTGCGTTACCAGTAGTTCTACTGTAATCAAACCAAAGTATATATACAACTGCAATTCAAACTGTATTACAACTGCAATTCCAAACTGTATTATTACTCCAAAGTATAAATCACTTACCTGTGCCAGGCTTGCTTGGTTCTAGGAAATAAAATAACTAAAAGATTATTTTTTATATAAAACCAATTGCTCTGAAGTTCAGTCTTTGAGTGTGTGCAATGATTTTCTGATTGAGTGTGTACAACAAATGCTTAACACTACCCTCTGTTAAAGCTTTACTGCTTGCCCACACTACCACAAATATAGAGTAAAGTGCTTTCTACTTTTACCTCTGTCTACCTTTGGGGTTCCCCTGGACTCTGTGCACACTATTCCTCACCTTGGTTTAGTATATACAGAACCAGCTTCCGACAGTACTTCTACCATTCTGTAAGTCCAGGGCCTGGAGGCTGAACAGGGGCATGCCCCTGCAGCTGGCATGCTGCTATGAGGTAGAAAAATGACCAAGTCGACTTGGCATACTGACTGTGTGCCATGCCAGCTACCACTGCCTAAGATATAGGTAAGTCACCCCTCTAGCAGTCCTAAGGCAGGGTGCCCTGTATCATAGGTGTGGGCATATCTGCATGAGCAGATATGCCCCTACTGTTTTAAGGTCTATTCCTTAATATTGTTTGTCCGAGGGAAGCCATTGAGAGTACATGGGCTAGGTAATTGACAACTCGAATTCAGCAGCCCCATGATGGCTTCTCTGAACCGAAGAGTGTTTGGTACCAAAATGCTCCTTTCCGTAAATCCACCCTGATGCAAGTATGGGATTTATTGAATCATTTGCACCAAAGGCACCTCAGAGGTGCCCCCTGAAAACCTACGAACCCTGGTGTGGTCTCTGACAGGCTATAAGCAACCGGCCACCACCAGAAATGTTTCTGGACCCCTGGTTGGAGAGCCTCTGCTCCCTGGGACCAGAAACAATGCACATCCTGGGCAGAGGTGCCACACCTCCTCTCCCAGGATGGGCCAGTGCTCTAAGGGGTAAGCTTCAAAGGCCTGCTGCCTTTGTGTTGCAACCCCAGCCTCTGCTGCTGTCAGCAGATGATGGCCCCTGGTTTACACCCCCACTTTGGGCGGCAAAGCCAATGGGAAAACTTAGAAGAATAGGAGGTGTGCCCACTCTGCCAACTCCACCTCTATAGTGGGGAGGCGAAGTGAAGCACTTCTATCAGTACCTGCCATTTTGAAGATGGGGAGACCCCTCCCACAGGAGGGTGGAATAATAGAGGGTGTGATCACCCCTGGTAAGTTGGCTATTGGCCCTACCTGCTTCTCCCCAAAAACGCCCTTAAATTTGGTATTTAGGTGGCTCCTCCAGACATAGAAACTACATCTGTGATGCCCTAAGAAGACATCCCTGTAGAGAAAACTGAAGACTATGACTGCCTTGGCCCCAGCCCTACCGGCCTGTCTCCAGCTTTTACAACCTGTCTTGCAACCTGCGACCTTAGAAAACCCTAGGCGCATTACTGTCTTCGCAAAAGACTCAAATCTCCTGTGGACATTGGGCTTGTCCAGAAGAAACTAACTCCAAGGACCCAGATTTAGGCGGATCCGTGTCTCCTGCCCACTCTGCACCAGACGCCCACGGCCCGAGTCTGAGTGGCTCACTGTGCAGTGAAATCTCGCCAGCGAGCCTGATCTCATGTCCATCATTGGCTGACTTCTCCTGATCTCCATGGTGGTGCTTGCATTGTGAATCCAGAGCCCCCCTCCTGCCGCGACTGGCTCCGGTAAGAAGACTCCGATGTTGAAAATCACCCATGCACCCGAAGCCATTGGGCTTTTGTGAGCTGAACCGATGGTGCTCTATGACCCCCTACATCTCTTCTTACCTTTGTTGTTGGTCTCCCTCCTGCAACCTCCGGTGCCACGCCTGCAGCCTGTTTGCCAAACTAAGAAAACTCCATTGAAAAGCATTGGGCACCCAATGCTGATTTTGCACCCGGCTACTCCTGTGCCACTGGTGGTGTATGTTTAGTGCCGCTTTGTGGCACCCCCTGCGCTTGTGCTGCCCCCCAAAGCTAGGTCCCTTCAACCGATCTACTTACCTGCAAGCAGTGTGGCTCCAGGCACCCCAGTCTCCATTGAAAAGCATTGAGCCGAACTCCCGATTTTGACCTCTACACCAGGCCTCCCTTTGTGCCCCTGTTGGTGCAGTTTTAGTACTCACCTATTCCTTGCCCCTTGCTGACCTTTGGTCCCAAAGACTGGAATTGTAAGTGTGTTACTTACCCTATGTTTCTCCATAGGGTAAACATTGAACTGTCCTGAAAAGTTTTTAAGTGTCAATTTAAAAAGTATTTTTATCTAAAAAATGACTTACCTTATTGCGAAGATCTTTGTCTGAAAATAAAGTACAAGCACAGTAGATTTTTCTAAAATTGGTCTTGATCTCCTTCTTGAGTTGTGTCCATTATTGGTCAATGTAGTGCAATAAGGGCCCGATGTAGGTGGCCATTACCGGTCGGTAACGGCCGAATTCGGCCGTTACCGACCGGTAAATGGGTCATTGAGATGTAGGGGGCTATATTTTACAGAATCGGTAAATTTACCGATTTGGTAAATTTACCGATTCTGTAAAATACCGAATCGGTAATTTTACCGAATCGGAAAATTCCTGATGTAGGTAGCACTGTTTCCAGTGCTACAGGCCTTTTAGATTCGGTATTTTACCACCCAACCCAATTGGGTGGTGAAATACCTAATCCAGGTGTGCATGCACATCTGTGCATGCACACCTGTGCCATGTGACACACAGACATGCCCTTAGGGCATGTCTGTGTGCCACATGGCACACATGCCCGTCTATGGGGTGCTAGAGGTTGTCAAAGTGACACCCCCTGCACCCTTGCAAAATTCGGTATTTACCGATTCGGTAAATACCGAATCGGTAATGCCCATTGATTCCTATGGGCTTCAATGCCCATAGGAATCAATGGGCATTACCGATTCGGTATTTACCGAATCGGTAAATACCGAATCCTTCAGATTCGGTAATTGTACCTACATCTGCCCTCCTCTATTTTACCACTTCTTAAATACTGATTCGGTATGAATCGGTATTTAAGAAGTGGTAAAAAAGATCTACCTACATCGGGCCCTAAATGTCTTACATTTCTTTGTTTTAGGCTTAAGGCTGCTCGCCAACACTACCCCTAATAGAGCACTTTGGGTTTTACATTGAGCCCTGTACACTTTTGGGGAACCTTTGGAATACCCACCTAGTGACAATACTATATACAGAACCAACTTCCTACAGTAACAGTTTTAATCCTATCTGAAAGAAACAGTTAGTTATAGATTCCTTACCTTAGAATTACCCCCAGGCATCAGACTGGATCCGGAAAGTTTTTTTGTCAGCAGTAACCTTGTGCGTCGGAAGGTTGCGTCAGTTGCTTCAGTCGTCGTGCTCGCCGGGATGACGTTGCGGCAGCTACATAGATGCCATTTCTCTCTCTTTCCGTGCCAGCAAGCGCAGATCCGGACAGAGCGGTACCCTCAGTCACTTTTTGACTGACTTTTTTGTGACTTTTGTCGACTTTGTTTTTTTGAGTATCACATCGACTCCTGGTGCACGAGGGATGCCCAGCTTCAAGGCATTCAGTTCCTGTACCCGACTGATGTTGGTGACGGATCCGCACCACGTGTGCCTCTACTGCCTGGAGCACGACCATGACACCAAGTCGTGCTTCGACTGCTGAACAATGGTCCGAAGTCTTTGCGGGAGAGGTCCCGAAAGCTCCTTGAGGCCTGGCAGTGGGTTCTGTGTAACTCAAGGTCCCGGTCACGTGGGAGGTCGAGGGACTGATCGCAGAGTCCTCACCATCACTCCTCTTCTTTTAAAAACCCTGCTCTTCCAAGCCGCATATGACTAACCCTTCAGCCTCTGGTCCACGCTACCTGTCAATGAGCGCCAAGAAACCGATGGTGATAGTGCGCGTCATAAATATTTTTAATAATAATAATAATAATAATTCTAAGTCTTTGCACTCAGGTCAGGTAGTGCGAAGCACAAAAAGAAGTCGAAGTAGCATCATCACTCTTCGACTTCCCTTCGTCCATCGGCCGACGCGAAGAAGGGTGCGGGTAGTACCCCTTCCATGTGCGGAGCCTTCAGGGTCGACTCTAGCCTTCCCGGGACCGGGAGGGACCCCTACCCAGCTTCGTCAACTTTACGAAGTGATGCATGCCATCTTTGGGCAGCCTGACTGCGCCTGCGTGCCTTCGGGCCCTGCAGACTCGGCTGTGGACCCTAGGCCTTCGATGCCGGTGGCTTCGGCCTCGGCACTGCAGGGCCCCCTTGGACCCAGGCCTGGATCCGGATCGTTGTCGGTCGACCTCGTTAGACATCCGCCGATTCACCGGCACCACGTCCGCAGCCAACGCCGGTTGGACGCCCAGCTGGCGTCGACTCCAGCTTCCGCTCCGTTGTGGATTCGGACCCGCTTTGACCGAATCTGGATCCAGTGCCGATGGGTACTTTTGCCCCTGTTTTCCAGCCTGGCCATTTTCAGCCAGATTGCCAGCCAGAGGATGGCGAGGAAGACTGGGAGGGGTCTGGTGACCCTTTGACAGACCAGTTGGATTATGATCCGGACTGGATAGAGGAACTGTGGGATGCCAGCGGTCCGAATACCTCCCCAGACCTAGGCATGTTGTCTCCTCCTACTATGGCTATGGAGGAGGGAGCCTCATATGCAGTGGTATACTGTAGAGCGGCCGAGGATCTCCTCCTTGAGCTTTCTCCGGTGGCAGTCAGGACTAACCTCCTGACAGCGGTGCTTCAGCCGTTAGCACGCTCTTCGGGGCCCCTGCTGCAAGTCAATGAAGCCCTAACTGACATCGTTTTGGGCACCTGGTCCAGGCCCAACACAGGGGCTCCTGTGGATAGGATGATTGCCCCGGGCGATCCCACTTTCCACTCTCAACACCCCAGCCCTGAGAGCTTGGTGGTCCAAGCCTCTAAATCCAAAGGCCCCTTCCCTGCCGCTCCACCTGATAGGGAATCCAAAAACCTGGATCAACTTGGGAAGAAGATGTTTTCTTCCTCCAGCTTGGGACTGCAGTCGGTAAACACTGCATGTCTGTTGGGCCGTTATCCCCACTCTGTGTGGGATACAGTGGCGCAAGTGCTGCCTCAGTGTCTGGAGGAGGCCCGGGCCGTGCTCTCCCGTGCAGTTGCAGAGGGGAAAGACGCAGCAAAGTTTACTATCCGCTGTGGGCTGGATACCGCCGACGCACTTGGCAGGATGATTCCACGTCAGTAGCCCTTTGACACTACGCCTGGTTGCTTTCGACTTGTTTTTCCGCGGATGTCCAATCCACCCTTATGGACATGCCCTTTGATGGCCGTCGACTCTTGGGCTAAGGTCAGGTCCGTGGACCTCTCCACACCCGCCCTGCGCAGTCTGCCTTTCACTCCCTTTCTGGCTGTTCATCCGGACAAGGTCGTCCTCAGAACACAACCTTCCTTTCTTCCAAGGGTGGTCACTTCTTTTCATATTGGCCAAACCATCACTTTGCCCACCTTATTTCCGCCTCTACATCCTTCAAAAGAGGAAGAGAGGCTCCACCGCCTGGATCCAAAACGTGAGCTCTCCTTCTACTTGGATCGCACCAGACAATTCCGGGTGGATGACCAGCTCTTTGTTGGTTACGCGAGCGCTAAGAAAGGTTGGGCTGTGTTCAAATGGACCATCTCCAGGTGGATCGTTCTGTGCAACCAGGGCGACGGCAGCTGCTGCTGCTGTAGGAGGGGGAGTCCCTCTGAATAAAATCTGTCAGGCAGCTACGTGGGCCTCGCTGCACACGTTCACCAAGCACTACTGCCTGGACAGTGAAGTCCGGAGAGATGGCTTCTCTGGCCGTTCTGTTCCCCAGGACTTCCTGTGTGAACTTAGTTTGCAGACCTACCTCCGGGGTTAGTATTGTTGGGTTATCTATTCTAAGGTAAGGAATCTTTAACTAACTGTTTATTTCAGATGAACAAGTTACTTACCTTCGGTAACGATATATTTGTAAGAAACATAGGTTAGTTATAGATTCCTTACCGCCCCGCCCCACCCATCCTACCCGTTCTGCTAAATGACTTCTAGGGTTAAAGATTGCCTTTCAGGTCCCTAGTTTTGTGCACCAGTGGTCAGTGTCTTGCATGGCTCTGCGCTTCTGGTGTGGAAAGTCATTTACAGAACTGACGTCCGCACGCGAGGGCGGCGAATATGGAGCTACCGCAACGTCATCCTTGCGACCATGATGCCGCCGACTAACACAGTCTACCAACACCACCTTCCGACTCGCAGGGGTAGTGCTGACGAAAAACTTTCCGGATCCAGTCTGACGCCTGGGGGTAATTTTAAGGTAAGGAATCTATGACTAACCTATGTTTCTTACAGATATATCGTTACCCAAGGTAAGTAACTTGTTTGTTTTCGGTCAAACTGAAGGAAGAGGAGAGTCAGGAAATGGCAGCGGGCCCATGGGTTCAGATGTGAGAAGGAATGAGCAAGTGGAGAAGCTGGACTTGCCAGTTGGATGGGACGGGAGGGAAATAATGTCGTTCAGGTTAGTAACTGGAGAGAGATGATTGGTTCTCTCCATGTACTCCGATTAAGGCGCTATTTAGTTGTGGTTCTTAGTTAAGCAATGTTATTTTGTTTTCATTCATAGAGAAAAGTTCTGATTTTCTTTCTATGAAGTGTTGTTTGCTCAGTTTTCTAGGTTATAGGTGACTGGTAAAAGTAGCTATCTGGTTTTATTATGTTTTAGTAATGTAATTGCATTGAATAATGAATTGTTAAATCTGCTTGGCTTTTTGATTTTCAGATCCACATTGACATTCCAAGAACAAATCCCCTCATCCCTTTGTTCCAGCAGCCATTAGTACAGGAGGTAAGTTCAAAATTCCTCAACCCTCTATAAAAATTGCCCACGCCTAGCTTTTTTCAGCAGCAAAAGAAGTGTTTGCCCAGGTGATCTTTCATGCCTTGGAAAATGCTTGAGGTATTCTCAGCTACTGGTAATTAATTACTCTGGCCTCTATCCCAGCCCATGGTTATTTTGCACACCATGCTATCTCTGGAGCCATCCACACACAAATCAGTCTTGAATAGTCCAGCCTGAACTGCTAGTGCAGGTCCTCCCTGACCCGGAACACAAGCTTCCCAAGACCGGTATTGCCCCAGTTGGGGCTCTTCACTTGGTTCCTGTGGCACAGTAGCATGAGACCCACGTTTGAGCATGCCTGTCAGACCTATGCGTCCCACTGAAGTGGACAAAAACGTGATGGATGGAATACTTGAATTGATCTCAGCCATTGGTAAACACTTATGGCAGCATCCCAGTCCATTGTTATTTTGCACACCGTACCACCTCAGTTTGAAATTTTACCACGAATATGCCTTTACCATGCATGCCATTACAACTCAAAGGTATACTCTTGGTAAAAGTATCTAAGGTAAGTTACACTACCCGGCCCTACCCTATACCCTAGTGTAGTACCCCTGCAGGACCCTCCCTCCAACCCCATTTCTTGCCTTACCCTTAAACACTACCCTGCACGACCCCCGACCCTACCCTAAACCCTACAACACTACTCCTGCAAGACCTCCTCACACTAAAACACTACTCTGCACCTTCCCCCGACTCTACCCTAAAACACTACCCCCTGCACAACCCTCCCCCATGCCTCGTCCTCTCCCTACACTAAAACACTACCCTGCACGACCCTCCAACACTACCCTAAAACACTACCCCCTGCAAGACCCTCCCACAACCCCGTCCTCTCCCTGCCCTAAAACACTACCCTGCAAGACACTACCCTAAACCCTAAAACACTGCCCCCTGCATGACCCTCCTCCGATCCAAAGTCCTCTCCCTACCCTAAAACACTACCCTGCACGACCCTGACCCTACTCTTAAAACACTACTTGCACGATCCTCCCCCAATCCCAAGTCTATGACACTTTACAACTCGTACTAATACCACCCGTGTCATTACAATGCTGGTATTACTACGCATTGTCATTTACCACGACCTACCATTGCATCGCATACCTTTACCACAAATATGCCTTTACCATGCATGCCACTACAATGCAAAGGCATGCGTGGTAAAGGTATACTCTTGTTAAAAGTATCTAAGGTAAGTTACACTACCCTGCCCTACCCTAAACCCTAATTTTGTACCACTTTCCGACCCTCCCCCAACCCCATTCCTCTCCCTACCGTAAAACACTACCCTGCACGACCCGCGACCCTACCCTAAACCCTACAACACTACCCCCTGCAGGACTCTCCTCCGATCCCGATTCTTCTCCCTACCCTAAAACACTACCCTGCACAACCCCGATAGTACCCTAAAAGACTACCCTGCACGACCCGACCCTATCCTAAAACACTTCTCCTTGCACGACCCCCCCATCCCAAGTCCTCTCCCTAACCTAAAACACTACCCTGCACGACCCCACTAACCCTAACCTAAAACAGTACCCTGCACTACACACACACACCACACCCTGACCCCTTTTTCCCTAAAAAAGTAACCCCCAGGCCCAATCCCCCTTACCTCTCTCTCCTCCCGGTTCCTGCTGCATGTCTGGTCAGAGGGGCTGTGCATGTCGTTGTGAGGAAACGGAAAAGCCTCAGTTTCCTCACAACTAGGTAGATTGCGAATATTTTTTTACATAGCCTGCATGGTAAAAGCACATGCGATGTAAGAAAATGCATAATAATGACTACTCTTTGTTACATCGCATGCATGGTATCCCTTGTGATGTAATGGTATGCGGGGAAACAGCTGTGTTGTAATGGCTGTTTCCCATTTATTATGTGGATATCCTGAAAATTGAATGTTGATCAAGCTATCCAGGGCCTACAGTGGATACCCATCCTGTAGGAGAATATTTCTGGTATTACTTAGAACATAGGAGTGTCAATGTGGTGTATGTTGAGACTTGAGGTGATGAGTTTTCTTTAAAGCCTGTTTCTCTTCGAACGATGCAAGATCATGCCTACGTCATCCTCCTTTGCACGCTTGTGGAGTGCAGCTGGAGGTAATTCTCAAGAGTCTAGGAGTTGTTTGTAAGAATTTCTTTTCAAAAGACCCAAAAATGTTGTGTGATATTCTCTTTACCTTTGATCCATGTTAATGTTGGTTAGGTGTCCCCTCCGTCTGTTGGGCAGTGTTTCGCTGGATCTTACTCTGTCAGATTAAGAGCATAATCCTCGAGTGTCCTTTGTGGGTGTAATCACTTGTTAACTCCTTTCCCTTTAGAGCATTACTGATCTTCTTTAGTTATTGATTATCTGCCATTTTCTCCAACCACAGGGCGAAGTTTTCTGTGAATCTATTCTGAATCCCTGAGGGGAATGTTGTAGAGATTTTTGCCGCCACGGCAACTAAGAAAATTTCATCCTTGTCTGTTTTTACTTTTATTTTTTATCTGCAGGGTTCTCATCGCATTACCTATAGATGTCTTCTTTTTTGTTTGTAGATATTCGAGAGAATCCTATTTATTTGGGCAATTCGTCATCCGGCCAGTGGTTACGTCCAAGGAATCAATGACTTGGTCACACCTTTCTTCGTCGTCTTCCTTTCGGAACATGTTGGTAAGACATCCTGGGGAGTTGGGGTGGGTAAGAAAATTCTCTGACTGTGTGATTAAAAGTAGCTTCTACACAGAGAGGCTGTTCTGGTTAAAAATATGGACGAATCCAGCTGCGTTACTGACCCGCAACATCATCATGGATTGTCTAAAATGTGAGCTGGCCAGTCATATACCATGGCTCGGGGCGGTGGAAAAATGTCTAGCGAGTGTAGAGCAGGGTCACTTATTTACATCTCCCCACACAATAGATCGTACACACAAGAACTTAGTAAAAAATGCTCTGTATAATATCTATAACAACGAGAGGGAAAAGAAAGTGCTCGTAAGACCTGCCACTATAAGGTACATAACCATCCTGGTATCTAGTGACAGGCCTTATGACCTACCCCAAGGCTACCTGTGTAGAAAGATGAGTAAATGGAACAGGAGCTTGTTGTTTAGGTTCAGGGATGGGAGCATCAAAAATCTATTATGCTTCCCAATGGGCTTTAATAGAAATTTAGAAAACTTAAACTGTCCCTGTAACCGTGGCGGGAAACAAAGCCTTTTACACTTCATGCTCTTTTGTGGCTTTTATGTAAAATATACTAAACATTTTTTAATGCCATATTTCCGCAAGACAGCCCAGCTGGACTTTAACTTAGCCCTTGGTGATTTACTGAGGCTGGGCACTGACGAAGTGATTTTCAGAGTCAGTTGTTTTCTCAAAGCTGCTGTTCGCTCAAGAGTGTCACTGAACATGGCGTGAAAAGTTTTTGCACCACCATTTGCCTAGTTTGCACATTGCTTATCTCTGCACAAGCAGCTGCTTTTTGCTTTTTGCACATGTTACTGACATTTCTGCAGTGTTTTTAATCCTTGTATATATTATTGTGTGCCTTAAAATTACTGATGTATCCATCTATGTAGTTATTTGTTCTTTTTGAACATATATCATGATGAATTATGTGATTTTTATTATGCGACTCTTGATTGTGATATTATGTGTTGTGGATGATGTTGTGATTTTATGTACTTTTATGGATGTTATCTAAATCCGAATAAAGATCTTTGACTTGACAGAGAGGCTGAATACAGACTGGGTAGCATTGGTATCACTTTTAATAAGAATGTGTAGGAATTATCTAGTGGCTGTACCTAAAGCAGGTTTTTATTACATTGCTACTGATCAGTTATGTTGTGGGAGCAATCATCAAGGAGATACATTTTAGTTGTATGAGAAGTCCTATCGGATGGGATAGGTTCTAGTTTTTCTCTATGGCGTTTTTTGGGCAAATACATCTCTTTTACAAAATATCCTGTTGGTCCTAAACTGTTTTCTCCATCCTTTTGCAAGATCCAGGAGCAGTTATTTTTATAAAATATGGAAATTAAAGATTTTCTCTAGCAAAGCCAATTTAAGAGAAATAGCTTAAGTAAAATAAAGATAGCCTTGTTGTATTATGTTGACCTAATCTAATTTATTCTATATTTCAATCAGAACTAACAAAGCTAATAAGTCTTGCCTTTTCAAGTTGGTGTAATGGTTATTTTTTTTCTTCATTTTTTATTGCAAGAATATGCCATGCTATGTGCTTGCATTAAAAAAAAATTTAATACAATTATTCATCACATATACATTAATTATGCTTTCTAGCTGGCAGCTGGGCTGCAAATGGGGGTAGAAACACTTTTTTTTGTGTTAACGCACACCAAAGAAAAATATAATTCTTAAGGTCGTAGAGAAAAGATACACTAATGATGAGGCAAAATGCATTCACTCATAGTGCACAGAAGAAGAGAGCCAATTTCGGAAATGGGCTGATTGATGGACCAATCCCGTATTCTTGGGCTAATGGAAGCAAAAAAATGTGGCCTTTGTATCTAACGTGGCTGTTGCTTAAGAGATTGGAAAACGTCCCCACCAGTATCCAGTAGTGCTCGGTCAGCTGCAGTTGTCCTAATTCTTTTTATTTTTCAACTATGTAAAATAAATCTTGGTACATTGAGATTATCCTTATTTTTTTTAACTTTCCCATCCGAAACCATTTCATACCCTTGGATTTTAACGCTTAAGTGTGTTTTTGTTTTTTCATTTGTTTTCTGCCAGAAAATGTTTTTTTTCTTAAAAACAATTGCTTCTCTGTTTTTTCGAATCCATCCTGTAGCCTAAAGCAGGGTGAAAAACACCCACATGATCTTTGAATTGTCTGTTTTCCTGACTCACCCCTGCCTGAAGAATATGAATACAAAGTAAAGGTCTCTAGGAGTTCTCTCCAAGATAAAGAGAAAATAAGACCCCGTGAAAGTATGAAGACTACACATGTTGGGAATCAATTTATTGATGATCTGAGGAGCCTGGTGAAGGTGCTCCTTTGCCTTGGCACCCACTGCTCTTTCCAAAAAATCCCCTGAGGATCATACGCAAATGGATTATGAGACTTACCATTCTGTGTCCATCTTTAACTTTGAGCACAGGATACAATACTTACGAGACCCTCATGAAGCGCCAGCTTACTCCATCACCAGTGAAAGTACCACAACCCTTACCATCACAAGACCTAATGGACATCAAAGTGTATAAAGTCAAAGCAGTCAGTGTCAAGCACATCTGCATCTAACAGTATTCTGGCTAAGACCTAAGACATTAAAAGCAAGATGCCTCTCTGCAAACTCAGACTCCAAATACTCAAGATTGTACACTCCAGCCAGATCGCTCATCCCTGTATGTGGAATTCTGACTCCCTTTCTAAGGGATTGTACTACTTTACAATGACCTCCTTCAAGGCAGCAAGCGTCAGCCCCACATCTGCTACAGTGACCTGGTGTCTCTCAGGGATGCCTGCCTCATATTTCACCTCGATGATTCCAGTTCTACGAGTTCTACCCCCTCCAGCAACTCCAGTGCTCATGACCCCGGCGTCTCTAAGTGGCTTGTCATTTGCATTCCTCTCAGGTAAAACTCTCATTGTTCAAATCCCCATAGGTCAGGGCACCCACAATAGGAGCCCATGCACTCTGTGTAGAGACTGCACAACTTCATGGACCTGCTGGCCTTGGCCCACACTGCTAGTGCCCACTCTCCTAGAGAAACATACTCATTTTCCTTATCTTACCTCCAGCATTTACTTTTATTAAATCATTCCCTGCAAGGATATCTTCAGTCATCAGTGTTAACACCTTTCTTGAGGTAGTAATCAAATTGGCAGCAAAACTGACCATTACAATGCCATCAGCAAATATTTTTATGTTATGGAAACTTTTAAAGCGCATGATTACCCAAGGGTGTCTTGGCGCTGAATTGGGTGTTACAGTGTGAAAGGAGCTGAGGAGGCTAAGCAATAAAAAGGAAAGTTTTAACCAGTTTCCTAAAACTCCGTAACATGGGAGCTGCTTTGATATTTATGGGCAAGCTGTTCCAAAGCACTGCAGCTTCATAGGAGAAACAACTGCCCCCTCCCTCCTTCCCCCCATTTAAGTCTCTCAAATCTAGGGCGCAAGATCATTAATGTATTTTTAGATCTTAGATCTCGATTGGGATATTCTAGTCATTTATCTAAATACTCGGTCAATAAAGTTTGTCCTGCTCTATATTACCATTAGTTCCACGTCTGCTCACCTCTGACCTGGATCTATTCCATCCTCCAGCCTTCTCAAATACTGGAGAATACCTATGTTCGAGACACATATGGCTGTAGATACGCATTCTGTGCATAAGTCTGCCATCTAGTGTTGCGCTCAGATCATTACAAGCTGTTTTTCTTCAAAGAAGTCTTTCGAGTCATGAGGTTGTGTGACTCCTCCGGTTGGTGATCGTGAACATGGGCATCGATTTCAGTGGTGGACTGTTTTTTTTCTCCGACAGGTTCTGATGTACATTCTTGCACTCCAGTTCGAGATTCTTTCGGCCTCCAAAAATATGATAGCCAATGGAAGGAGCGTCGAATTCACAAAGTTAAAGGTCAACAATCCATGTTGCAATCCGTATTCATTTTCTGTAGTAGGCGATCTCTGTGTATAGTCATATTCTGTAGTAGGGGATCTCTGTGTATAGTCATAATCTAGTGAATAGTCCCGCTCATGAGCGTGGACCCCGTAGCAATCAAAAATAATCTCTTAAGTTGTCTAAAAATGCAGTCCTGCACAGACACTTAAGAGAAAATTTAAAGACAAATAATGCAGCCTATATCCACAGGCTACACTGTCCAGTACTTCAACTAGACATTCCACCAAAACCACAAACAGCACAGCCTGCCAAGTTTTCATCATAGAGAAAAACGTCCCCTTTTACCAACAAAGCCTCTGGAATGATAGAGAGGAAGGGGAGGACAGACAAGCCCCATAGGCTGCCATTATGTGGCTCAAAAGGGGATACCGTGCCTTTAAGAAAACTTTCTATAACTTTCTCAGTATCCCAGAATGCCCTGCAGGTCCCATTTACTTTCAGTTCTTTTTTCCGGCTCCTGCTAGCAGGACCCTGGTGCATTGAGCGCTCCCTTTTTTGGGTTTGTTATAAGAATTTTTAAAGTGTGTGAGTGTTTACTCTCGATGTGTTTTAGTGCCCTCTTCCTCTTCTAGTATTCTGAGCACCCCTTTTTTGTCAAAAATACCAGCATTGTTTGATAAATTCCCGGAGTGCTCCAGGAAGAAGGCCAAGTCGGACCCACACCATGTGTGTATCCTGTGCCTCCCTTCTACTCATTTACCTGAGAAGTGTGAGATTTGCCAGACCTTCTCCTCCAGGACCCTGAGAGACAGAAAGAAGATCAGGCTCCAAAGACTGGACGAAAGAAGGCTGCAGAGTCAAGGTGGGTCTGGGCAGGCTGGATCTACTTCCTCTGCCCATGCTGAGGCCTCAAGAATGCCAGAAAGCGCCGCAGTTCTCCGTCGATACCATCAACGACGGCGTCGAGAGGCATGACTGCGATCTGCTCCCCGTCTCCCCAGAGCTCTGGGTCGAGTTGACGTTCGGCGTCGAGGGGACTGACGAGACCGCCGCCGAGGTCGCCGCCGAAGACGTCATCATCATCGGCGTCGTCATCATCGACGTCATCGCCGACACTTCGACGTCGTAAGGATTCCAGATGGCATCGGCGCTCGCCGTCGAGGCGGCACCGCCGTTCGACGTCGACTCGGCGCTCGCCGTCGAGGCGACACAGCCGTTCGCCCTCGACTCGGGGCTCGGCGTCGAGAAGGACACGTTCGACGTCGAGGCGCAGATCTTCAGCGTCGAGGCGGCGAAGCCTGTCGTCGAGGCATAGGTCGTCGACGCCGAGACGACGTTCGTCGGCGTCGAGGAGGTGTTCTTTGACGCCGAAGAGGCGCTTGGCGCCTAAGAGGAAGAGATCATCCTCCAGGAGGCGTTCTGGAGTCAGGAGTCCTTCCGGATCCTCCGGGGCACGACGGCGATGTCGGTCACCGACAGGGGGCGCTGCCTCTCGATCGCCTGCGCCAAGGAAGAAGATGAGGGAGTCACCGGGAACGGTGTACTCTGTGGTGTACTCGACCCCCAAGCCGAAGTCTCCTACTCCTCCTCCTCCACTGCCTAAGGAGCCGCCGCCGCGCACTCCTTCACCACCACCGCCTCCTCCTGTTCCTCCACATGCACCGCCACGGCCTTCGAGGTCGGTCTCATTGACGCACCTTCCTACGCCGCCTAAGGGGGCACCTCGGCCGAGGTCCCCGGTCAGGCCACCACCGCAGGCTCCGCCGCAAGCACCCGCGGAACGCCGAAGACCTAGATCTCGCTCCGGGCGGAGAGGGAGATCAAGGAGTCGCCGTCGCTCATCGACGAGATCCAGACGACACCATAGGAAGTGTCGGTCTAGGTACAGCACAGGTTCGTCCAGCGCAAGGGATTATTCGCCAACTCTATCAGAATCCCCTCGGACGAGGGTATCCCCTGTGGACGATGTGGTCTCCTTTCAGGAAGTCTTGTTGAGGGGTGCGAGCAAGATGGGCATCCAACTGACTGTGCCCACGCCTACGACCTCCGTAATATTTGAGACTCTCCACAAGAAGCACCTATCTAGGCCTCTGTTGCCTTTAGTGCCTGGATTACTGGAGCCTGCCATGGAGCTCTTCCTCACTCCGGCGGTGGCGAAAGCAGCCCCCTGTAGGCTGCAAAAGAAGTACAAGGCTCCTGATGCGGACCCGGCTTTCCTCCGATTGGATCCAACTCCGGATTCCGTAATTGTGACGGCGGCAAGGAAGCAACACGCCACCACCCCGTCCTCAAATGTGCCTCCGGACAAGGAGAGTCGCTGGTTGGACTCGGCAGGCAGGCAGGAAGGTGTGCGGGACAGCCGCTACCTCCATGAAGGCTGCCAGTGCATCTGCGCTGTCGGGTACTGCCATGGAGTTAATCAGAGGCGCCACGCTTGGCTCAGACTGACGTCACTGAAGCCTGAAGCCCAGCAGAGGGTGGCCAACCTGCCCTTCTCGGCCAAGACCCTATTCGGGAAACACGCCGACGATGAGATGGCCCGCATGAAGGCGGAGGCTGAGACTCTGACGGCTGTGGGCTTGGAGAAGCCCAAGGACCAGAAGAAGAGCTACCGCCCGTTCCAGAGACGGTACAGGGCAGAGGGCGATGTCAACAGTCTGGACAACAGCAGCAGCAGTTCCAGAGGAAGCCCTTCCAGAAACGTCAGAGGGGCAGGGGTGGTCAGCAGTCTGCCACCGCGAACAAAGGCCTGGCTGGGTCGAGGCCCTGAGCGATTACTTCCCCGTCATCCGTTACCCACTCAGGTGGGGGGAAGCGTTCAATATTTCCTGGCAGAGTGGAGAAAAATTACTCAGGACAAGTAATAATAATAATAATAATAATAATAATAATCCACATTTGTATAGCGCACAATCACCCGTTAGGGTCTCTAGGCGCTGGGGGCCGTCGGGAAGATTAAGCAAGCTATTGCCCAGAGTCACATGGTGCTGGGCTAACCTGCCGCCGGACCCGGGGATCGAACCCTGATCCCCAGATTCCAGCGTCAGTCGCCCTGGCCGCGGCGCCACACCTCTCCCAAGTGGGTGCTGAATATTGTTTGCAATGGATACAGTCTTCGGTTCACCAGCCCGCCTCCAGCAATTCCACCGTTTTGTTCGCAGATTCAGCTGCGCGAGCTCCAGGCGGAGGCCGATACCCTGTTAAGGAAAAGGGTGATAGAAGACGTCCCTCTGTGTCAAAGGGGAAGAGGTCTGTACTCACGGGTCTTTCTGGTCCGCAAAAAGGACAAGAACGAGTTCAGGCCTATTCTAGATTTGCGACAAGCAAACAAGTGGATTCGTAGAGAAAAATTTTGCATGCTGTCTTTGCACCAGATTTACCCTCAACTTCAAAGGGGAGACTGGCTGTGCGCGATAGACCTACAGGATGCATACTTCCACGTGCCCATTGCACAGAAACACCGGAAGTTCCTGCGATTCCAAGTCGGCACCAATCACTATCAATACATAGTGTTGCCGTTCGGGCTGAAGTCTGCGCTCAGGACCTTTTCCAAATGCATGGCAGTGGTAGCGGCACACCTGAGAAAGAACAAGGTGTTTGTCTACCCGTACCTGGACGATTGGTTGATCAAGGCATCCTCCTTCTCGGAAGCTCAAGCGCACTTCCAGAAGACGTCCGTTCTCTTGAACAAGCTGGGGTTGCACATCAACATGTCCAAGTCTGTCCTCCAATGCCTACAGTACTTGGGAGCCTCCATCAATACGCTGTCTGCAAGCGTGTCTCCTTCGGAGGAAAGACGTTTATCACTCCTTCGGAAGGCTCAGGCTCTTATGACCGCTCCATCTACGACAGTGAGGATGGTGTCTTCTCTACTGGGGTCGATGGCCTGTATCTTCCTCACGCCACACGCACGGCTACACATGAGACCGCTGCAGGAGTGACTGGAGGATCAGTGGGACCAGAGGAGAGGAAGCTGGGACGACAAGATAAGACTGTCTCTGCATGCTCTACAGTCTCTGAAATGGTGGTGTTCAGCGGAGAATCTCCTCAAGGGGGTCCCCTTCCACAAAGACATTCCCACTCAGACTATTGTGACGGATGCTTCTCTCCACGGCTGGGGAGCGCATTACGGGGAGTTACAGATCCAAGGAACGTGGTGCCAGACGGAGTCCACGTATCACATAAATTTTCTGGAGCTCAGAGCTGTTCACTTGGCGCTGAAGTCCTTTCATCCGTCCTTCCAGACCAACTCTCTGCTTGTACAGACGGACAATACGACTACGATGTATTACCTCAACAAGCAAGGGGGCTCGAGATCGCGCACCCTGTCGCAGGAGGCGCAGGCGATCTGGCACCGGCTTCTTGCCAGAGGACTGACGATAACGGCTACTCATCTACCAGGTATGCAGAATGTTCAGGCGGACGCACTGAGAAGACTGATCCAGGAAAACCACAAATGGGTCATAAACGACGAAGTACTCGGAGACGTCTTCTCCAGGTGGGGCACTCCAGACGTGGATCTGTTCGCCACCGCCGAAAACAGCAAATGCCGAGACTTCGCATCCAGGTACTACCAACAGGGAACGCTGGGGAATGCGTTATGGATCAACTGGTTGAACAGCTTTCTGTACGCTTTTCCACCCATTCCTCTGATTCCGGCGGTGCTCATCAAGCTGGCCCAGTCCAGGGCGCGGATGATCCTGATTGCCCCAGAATGGCCCAGGCAGTGGTGGTTCATGGACCTGCTTCACCGGTCTCTCCTCCCTCACATTCGGCTGCCGTGCCGGCAGGACCTTCTCACGAAGTTCGGGGGGCTGATGGTGCACTCCAATTTCTCGGCTTTGAGTTTGGCAGCATTGTTCCTGAGATAGTGCAATATGGCCATTTGAATCTCCCTGCAGATTGTATGGACATACTGAAGGAAGCCAAGAGAGTGGAAGAGATTTTGCATCTGGTGCAAGTCCAAGAACTATGATCCAACGACATGTAAGGAAGATGTCATCCTTCCGTACCTTTTACATTTGGCGCAGTCTGGCCTTAATTTTCATTCCATTAAGGTTCATCTTGCTTCGCTGACTGCCTACAGGAAATGCCCTTTAAAGACCTCCTTCTTCCAGACCCCTGTGATCAAAGATTTTTTGGAAGGCTTGAAGAAAGAGTTTCCTCCTGTCCGGCTTCCTTCGCCTTCATGGGAATTGAATGTGGTGCTGTCCAGATTGATGAAGGAACCTTTTGAACCTATTCATAACGCTTCGTTGCAGCACCTGTCCTGAAAGGCGGCATTCCTCGTGGCCATTACATCGGCCCGCAGGGTGAGTGAAATTCAGGCGTTGTGTTGCCAAGAACCTTATACTGTATTTCATGCTGCTAAGGTTGTTATGCGTATTCAACCTAAATTTCTTCCTAAGGTTATTTCTGATTTCCATGTTAACCAGACCATAACTTTACCTACGTTTTTTCAGAATCTTTCCTCTCCAGCGGAAAGGTCTCTACCTTCCCTGGATGTCAGGAGGGTGTTGAAATTTTATCTGGATAAAACCAAGGATATTCGTAATTCAGACCAATTGTTTATCAATTATGGGTCAGTCAGGACAGGTCTTGCCACCTCAAAACAGTCCATTTCGAGGTGGATTGTGTCCTTTATACAATTGTGTTATCAAAAGGCTAATAAGACCTTAGGGGGTAAACCTAAGGCTCATTCCACCAGGGGCTAAGCTGCCACGACTGCTTTGTTACGTAATGTTCCCATTGCAGAAATCTGCAGGGCGGCCACTTGGAAGTCGGTCCATACCTTTGCTAAGCATTACTGTCTGGACACTGATTCCAGGGCAGACGCTCAGGTTGGGCAGGCTTCGCTGCGAAATCTGTTCGCACAGTAGTGGTGTTGTACTTCTTTTTCTCCACCGCCGCTTGGTGTGGGGATGGGCTTGCCATTCTATTCACTAGATTATGACTATACACAGAGATCCCCTACTACAGAAGGAGTAGTTTCTTACCTGTAACTCCAGTTCTGTAGTAGGGTTATCTCTGTTATAGTCATAAGCGCCATCCCTCCTCCCCGGTGGAGAAAATGGTACTGTAATGTATGCTACAGGCTTTGCTTTATACACCTTCAAAAAGAACTGAAAGTGCATCCTGGGATACCGAGGGTCTCTGGAGAGTTCCTTAAAGGCACGGTATCCCTTTTCCAGACACATAATGGCAGCCTATGGGGGCTTGTCTGTCCAACCCTTCCTCTATCATTTCAAGCATTTTGGTGAAGGGGAGTTTTCCCTGTGAGGAAAACTTGGTAAATAGTGTAAAACCAGACATGGTGGGCTATCCTTTTCACTGTTTAGATGAAGTGGTGGCCTTTGTAGCCTTGAATATGTTAGGCTGCATTATTTGTCTTAATTTTCTCTTAAGTGTCTATGCAGGACTGCAAAGAAGACAGCTTAAGAGATTATTTTTGATTGCTCCGGGGTCCACGCACATGGGCGGGACTATTCACTAGATTATGACTATAACAGAGATACCCCTACAGAACTGGAGTTACAGGTAAGAAACTACTCCTTATTTTTCAAATAGGTTTCACAAAGTTCATGTTCCAACAATTTTTTTTTTTTTTAAATCAATCCAACACTTCAATCTGAGGAAATTTCACTCTCGATGTTAATGGTTATTTACACATGAAAAATCAGACTAAAAACAGCCTATGCGTTTCGTTCTTCTAGGACATCATCAGGGCTGTATAAGAGAAACAATCACGATCAATTTCTCAAACAAAATATACATTACATAAATTACAAATTCTAATACTGTGTGCTTTATTTATTTATTTATGTATACAACGTATGTAGCGCGCAAATACCCTAGGGTGTCTCGGCGCTGCTGGATCTAAAGCTCAGGAGGGGTTCTGATTTATTATTGAGTAAAAAGCCATGTTTTTAGCAGTTTCCGAAAAATCATTAAGGATGGACTAATTTTTATATATAGAGGGATAGAATTCCAGAGTCTGGATACAGATACTATGAATCGTCTATCACCCCAGTTCACTTTTTTTGTTCGCGGAACTGAAAGCAGGAGAGCTGCAGATGAGCGTAGAGTTCTTTTAGGCAAGTATGTGCACAAATCTTTTTTTTTAATTCTGGGCCTATATTATTCATAGCTTTATACGCGATACAGAGCGCCTTAAACTTAATGCGACTCCTGACCGGGAGCCAGTGGAGTTGGCGAACAATAGGGGTAATGGAAGAAAATTTTGGTGTGTCAGTCAAGATTCTGGCGGCTGCTTTCTGAATTAACTGCATTTTATTCAGTACTTGTTCTTGGGCGTTTAATAACAAACCATTGCAGTAATCAATTTTAGAAAATACTAAAGTACACATTAGGGTCTTGCCTGCGCCAGAAGGAAGAAAAGGTAGTAGATTCTTGACCATCCTCAGAGTGTAGAACAGCCCTGTACTCCCACAAACCCTGGTGCTGAGTCCTAGTGCCCGGACCACCTGCGCTGAGTCTGGGCTTTGGAAGGAACTCTTCTGCTGCTACATCTCTCCTTCAGAAGCAATAAACGGGTACCTCTGGGACCATCAATTCTCAATTTTACTGGTGGCGTGGGTATTCTTATTTTACCTGCGTCACTTTCAATAAATGAAAACTATAATTTTTAATTATTTAAACATATATGATAGATAGACAACACCTTTAGTTTGACTTTCCGGCAGCAAACAACACAACATAAATGGACCATTTCCATTATTCTGTTTCAAAAGAATTTTACTTCATTCATAGAAACTCACATTTTTGATTCCTTTGATGCTATATTCTCCATGTGATTTATATATATACACTTACATATAACCATTTTACTGTAAGCAATCCAAAAAGATCAAAAACCAGCACACTGTACATATATATTTTTATACACAGAATAATTCCAAGAATCATGATTTGTAGTAATCCTACTGTTATTCTGATATCTGTATCGGAATACATAAGACTCGAATTATCCTCGATAGACTAGCACTCCTCATCTCTCCTCCAAGCATCGACTGCTGAATTATCATATAGCATCTCAGTGCCAATCTCTGCAGATCTAGGGTGCGTGGACCCTGGCAGCAATCACGACTGTGTGGCAAGCGGAGCACGGGCCACAGGGGCACGGATTGCTTTGTTAAAGCCACGACCCTTTCTGCCAACAGATGCATCGAGTGATGCCTAACCGAATATTGAACTAGACTTGGCGTTAGGGGATCCCGCAGATGCACGGAAATGCCATGTCCGGAAAATGCCGAATTCTTTGAATTTTCCGGACGCTTAATTCCCTCAGATTATTTTAGAGACAAACTGCCAATAAAAAACACACCACACATTGTGCACCTCAGGTAAAAACGCTGAAGGCTGTCAATCCCAACGCCACCACCAGGCAAACGCTAGTCACTGTTAGCCAAGAAGTCTGCGCCCTCAGAAGCGCATTGAAGTAAAATGTTAGGGAAGCGCCCTTACCTTGAACGCACTCGTTTCCAGGGACTATACACTTCCCAGTCTCCATCCCAAGCAAAGGTTCCGCCCACCTCAACAACACAGATGAAGAGCACCCCGGATCCCTTCTATTTACAGTTCACTCCACAGGTCACAAACTAGCTGTTCGCTCCAGGAATCCCTTAGCACGACCTCTGGGGTGCGTGAGTGACTCCTGAGCCCCGCTCGTCTAGCCAGGTACAGAGTGCAGGCTGAACCCACGGCCCAACACAGAATGCAGGCTACTGTTCATACAGCCGACTACAGAGTGCACAATCCATGCACACAGTCCAGTACCTCATGTATGATGCACACAAAGCCTGCTACAAAGTTCATGACACGCACAGCCCACTGTAGAGTGCATAATACACACGAATCCCGGTTCTAAGTGCACATTTCACTCTCAGATCACTGTCAAGTGCAGGTTACACACACAGTCCTTTACACAATGCATGATGCACACAAAGCCCAGTATAGGGTTCATGATGCATACATAGATCACTTTAGAGCTCAAGTTACATATGGTCTAGTAAACAGTGCAGGGTGATCACAAAGGGTGCGTACAGAGTGCATGCACACAGCCTCATTCCCGAAACACACACCACAAAACAGAGCGCTTGATGTATAGGTTCACATTCTCCGCAAACAGTACAATATACTCCCCCTGGGAACCTTTCTGTTCAGTGTGGATTTGAAAGGTTAAAGAACAAAGTAAAGAAGTAATAACTTAAACAGGGTGATGTGGTCGAGTGGCTGGCTTGCTTTTAGACTGAGTGCATATTCACACAGTAAACAGTAACATGACAGCGAGAGGAGCACCTAGTTCGCAATTAGTAGATTGCAAACACTGTTAATGGTTACACACCGAGTGTCGAAACAACAGCAGGACGTCAAGACAAACACAAGCCAGTAGGTAACTAATTACTGCAGTGGGTCTTACTTCCAGCCTCGGCAGAAAAACGCAGAGTCTGCCGGGATCCCCCTGCCCTCCCTGTGACCCTGTGCACCTTAGCTCCGTGCCTGCTTCAGTTCTGTACTGAAGAATTTTCTTATTTGCTTGTTAAAATAAACAAGCAGGTAAGAAAAGTCTTCACGACAGCTGTAAACCAGGTCATGCTGTCTGGAGTGGCTGTCCGAAAAACAGACAGGGTGGCACCCAAAAACACTCCTTTCCATTGGGAAGCCAGCTTTTACCATAAACGCTGACGCTACCCAATGGAAAGGAGGGGCAGGGCTTAGAGTCCCTTTTACAATTTTTGTATTTACAAGATCTCTCGCAGAGGCGGAGCAGGGCTCTGCCCTGCCAAGCCCACGAGACCTAAAAAGAGGGGGGGGGACACTCTCTGCAGCTTTCACGCCTAGTGCAAAGCATATGGAGACGGGCCATTCCTCAAAAAATATATGTTTGAGGGATATGGGCTGCAGACCACACACTATTGCATTAGATCACCATGTGGTGGTGGGCCCGGATGATTACACTTTGTTACACTTTGTTGTTGTCTTTGAAGAGTCTTTGTCTGTTGGCTGACTCCTCCCTTAGATCGTAGTGCGCATGGGCATCGACTCCATCTTCAGATTGTTTTTTTTCCACCATCAGGCTCAGATGTGTTCAATGTTCGGTCCCGTTACCGATCTCTTTTCGAATCCATTTTCGAATCCATAAATAAATCAAAATACCATCGGCATTGTCGTCGACATTGATTCCGGTTACCAGCGTCGAACAGAGACTTCACTTCTCGATTCCAGCGTTCGTCGGTGCCGTCGGGCCTAACTGCGCCATTGGGCCTTTGGCTCGTGGAAAGAACACCCTTCAAGAAGTGCCCTCGGTGTGGACACAAATTCCCTTACACCGATCTTCATGAGGTTTGCAATCTCTGCTTGTCACCAGAGCACGCGAGTCGAGACTGTGAGGCCTGCGCGGCGTTCCGGTCCAAGAAAACAATCTGGGACCGTCGAGCTCGAAGAGTAATGGCGCAGTCATCTTCGTCGACACCAGACCTCATCATAGACTAGGCTTCGATTGAAGTAGATGCCGAAGAACAGCAGCACGAAAACATCGCTTCCGAAACAGAGGATTCAGCTTCTGAAGTTGAGGATCAATCCGAAGATGATGATCTTCCAGCTGGTCAACAGGTCTTGAGTACAGACGTCGACCCTGTTCACCCCACCATACCGGGACAGGCTTCGGTTCCACCTCCACCTTCGGGTCCAGGTGCACACCGACCAAAACCTTCCGACTCCCCGCCTTCAAGCTCGGCAGCATAATATACAAAAAAGCCTCCAGTCAACTCTAGCTCGAGTCAGTCGGTCGGTGCCGAAAAGCAGAACGTCCTTAAGCCGAAATTAACACCGGCACCAAAGCATCCTTCGGTACCGAAAGTGGTCGAACCCAAAGCAAGTTCGGCACCGAAAGAGGTTCCCAAAGCTACCAAACCAAAAACCACTCCGGTTCCAAAAAAAGTGGACCCGAAGAAGGTTCTGGTATCGAAACATACTTCGGCTCCGAAGGTAGATGAGTCGAAACGTACTCCGGGAACAAAAACTCTGGATCCAAAGAGCACGGATCCTAGGAAAAAGTCTTCGTAACGAAACCAAAACCTGCTCCAAAGACAATGGACACTGTTCAACCTAAACATTTCGACCCCATACCATATAAATCGGCGCAGAAAAAAGATTTGCCAGTAGAATAGCTTTTTAAACCTGATCCAAAGCAAAAAAATCTTCGTATTAATCCAAAGACTGGACATATCACTTCAGTGTCTGAAAAGAGGAAAATGGACTATCCTAAAACACCGCCAGTTCCTCTAAAAAAGCATGACCAAACTTCGCCAATGAGGATCCCTTCACCAGAACGAGAAGAACCAGTAGATATTTCTCCTGTACATTCACCTACTAGTACACATAGTCTTATACCACTAGACGAGGATGATGGGGATAGTTACTCACAGGACATAGAGAGTGAACATCACATAGATGACATTAATGACCCAGATGATAATTCCTGGGCCATCGGGGGACCCTTGGGAAGATTATAATGCACCAGATCTACCTCAAGATGATGTATACCCATCTAGACCATCTCCCCCAGATGACACTATTGGGCTTACGCAGCTCATTCATAGAGCAGCCACTTTCCATGGGGTAGACCTACACACAAATACAATGGAAGAAGACTTCCTAATGGACACTTTAATGTCATCACATAAGACCACAACCACACTTCCAATACTTGGTGGAGTGGTAAGACATGCACCCAAAATATTTAAAGACCCAGTCAGAGCAAGGGTAATTAATCCCAGACTAGACAAAAAGTACAAAGCGGCTCCAACTGATCCAGTATACATTAAAGGACAGTTGCCATTAGACTCACTAGTAGTGTCAAATGCGAGAAAAAGAGCTAATTAGCAGACAGCAGTGGATTCTCCTCCCCCTGACAAAGAGTCTAAGCTTTTAAATGCTTTGGGAAAACGCACCATTTCACAAGCTGATAAATGTCTGGAGGATTGCTAACACTCAAGCCTTGTTAGCAAGATATGATGAGCTCATTATGATGAGTTAGAGTCACTCATGCAACACTTGCCAGAGCAATACAAGACCAGGGCTTCTGACCTAATACAGGAAGGCAAACTCATTACAAATACCTCCATAAGATGTGTACTAGACACAGCAGACACAGGTTCTAGAGCAATAAATACAGGGGTATTGTTGCATAGACATGCATGGTTATGCATCTCTGGGTTTAAACCAGAAGTACAAGCCAGTATCTTAAACCAGCCATTTGACCAACAACATCTTTTTGGTCCATCAGTGGACAGTGCACTAGAAAAAATGAAAAAAGATACTGACACGGCAAAATCCATGGGAGCTTTACAAACACAAGCCCATAGACCTTCCTTTCGTCGCTCCTCTTATAGGGGCACCTCTAAAGGTTTCCAAACTGACAATACCTCCTCTTCTTTTAAAGTGCCCAACCCAACCTCGCTTAATAAAGGATATTATAGAGGAGGTTATAGAGGAAACAACAATAAGGGTAGAGGTAGAGGAAACAACAATCGCAACACCTCTACTCCCAAACAGTGACTTCCCTTTCATCCCCCCAGACCATTCCACTCCTGTCGGGGGGGGAGGTTACAACAGTTCCTACCTCAGCACAGACAGGTGGGTGAGACAAATAATTCAGTCAGGTTATTGTCTGGAGCTCACTTCCACTCCTCCAACAATACCACCCAGACAGTGTCCCCTGTCACAGGAACACCTCATACTGCTAAGACAAGAGGTGGAATCTCTACTGCAAAAGAATGCAATAGAACCAGTCCCAAAAGAACATCAAAACACAGGAGTTTATTCTCTATACTTTCTCATACCCAAAAAGGACGGGTCCATCAGACCTATTTTAGATCTAAGGCCCCTAAACCTGTACATACAATCGGAACATTTTCATATGGTCACAGTACAACAGGTTCTACCGTTGCTAAAAGAAGGGAGACTTCCTTGCCACATTAGATCTCAAGGACGCCTACTTCCACATTCCCATACACCAATCGCACAGAAAGAACCTAAGGTTCATTATAGAAGGTCAACCCTACCAATTCAAGGTACTCCCTTTCGGAGTAACTACAGCACCTAGAGTGTTCACAAAGTGTCTAGCAGTAGTAGCAGCACACTTAAGAAGGGACAACATTCATGTCTTCCCATATCTGGACGATTGGTTAATAAAATCCAAGTCATACAACCAATGTGTACAACACATGCATCAAACAATATGTCTGCTACACAAACTGGGATTCACAGTAAATCAAAAGAAATCCCATCTCCAACCATCCCTGTCTCCGCAGTTTCTGGGTGCTAAAATAGATACCTCCAAGGCAATAGTGTACCCCAACCCAGCAAGAATGCAAACTATGCAGCATCTTATCAAAAGATTCCAACCACAACACTCACTACCAGCTCGAGTGTTTATGCAACTAATAGGAATGATGACATCTTGCATTTTCATAGTGCCGTATGCAAGACTACAAATGCGCCCCATTCAAGAGTGCTTAGCAAGTCAGTGGAATCCGGCTCAGCAACAAATAACAGATCTGGTGGTGGTAGACAACCGGACATTTCGCTCTCTGCAATGGTGGAACACCAAGAACCTTTCCAAGGGCCGGACGTTTATAGAACCTGTTCCACAGATAATACTAACCACAGACGCATCTCTCACAGGATGGGGAGCGCATTTACAAAATCACACAGTACAGGGTACATGGACAGTGCAACAAAAACTACTCCACATAAATCATGTGGAATTGCTAGCGATTTTTCTAGCTCTAAAATCGTTTCAGCATTACCTGTCAAACAAAGCTGTACTAGTCCGGACGGACAATATGACAGCAATGTATTACATTAAAAAACAAAGAGGAACACACTCCCTACAGCTCTCCCGGCTGGCACAGAGCATATGGAGATTGGCCATTCCTCAAAAAAAAATTCTATTAGCAGAACATCTACCAGGAGTTCACAACCAAGTTGCAGATCTGTTAAGTCGTCAAAGACAACAGATACACGAATGGGAACTTCATCATCAAGTTCTTCAGCCATTTTTTCAAGAGTGGGGTCAACCAGAGATAGATCTGTTTGTTACAAACCACAACTCCAAATGCCCAAGCTTCGCCGCCAGATACCCACACCCATTATCCAAAGGCAATGCGGTATGGATGAACTGGTCAAACAAATTTGCGTACGCTTTTCCACCTCTCCCACTAATTCCATTAGTGGTTTGCAAGCTACAGCAACATTCTCTCACATTGATTCTCATAGCACCAACGTGGGCAAGACAACCTTGGTACACCACGCTACTAGAGATGTCAGTAGTACCACATCGCAAACTAAAACTCTCTCCACATCTACTAACACAGAACCATGGAGAGATTATGCATCCAGACCCAATGCAGCTCAATCTAGCGATTTGGCTCCTGAGGTCTTAGAATTCGGATATCTAAATTTACCACCTGATTGTATGAACTTCATAAAAGAAGCAAGACACCCTACCACTAGAGCATGTTATGCAGCAAAGTGGAAATGGTTTGTTGTATATTGTACAAATAACAACATCAATCCCTTCGATGTTTCCATTCAAAACATTATATGCTATCTGTTCCATCTGCAAAGATCTAACATTGCGTATTCCTCAATCAGGTTACATCTTGCTGCTATATCTTCAAAACAGACAACATTTGTCATTGTTTAAAGTACCTGCAATCAAAGCGTTCATGGAGGGACTTAAAAGAATAATTCCTCCTAGAATACCACCCTCTCCAGTGTGGAACTTAAATGTTGTTCTCACAAGACTTATGGGTCCTCATTTCGAACCATTACATAAGTGTGAATTACAATTCCTTACATGGAAAGTTGCTTTTAGGTCTCGCCTGTCAATGCGCATGCGCATTGAGCAGAGCGAGACTATAGAGGCTTAAACAGAGCTTACCTACACTGGCGATTCACTGGCGATTTGATGAAGTGCATGTGCACTTTTAACTCAATGCGCAAGCGCAATTAGTTAAAATGCGCGTGCACAGCATAAAATCGTCAGCTTGGTGCCGCCAGCAGCTCTTCCCGCTCCGCCTCAGCCCAGCCATTCTCCTCCCCTAATTACCCCCTGCTGCATCAAAGGCTTTTTCACGGCCGGCTGGCCGTGCTTTCAGTTTCACGGCCGGCCGTGCTTTCAGTTTCACGGCCGGCCGGCCGTGTCTCCTTTTCTTTTTAGCCCATTTTCCACCATAAAATAAGTATTTTTTTGCTTGATACTTTTTTTTGTGGTGATGGCCGCGCAGTCATACGTTGCACTGGGCGGCTCTATGCCGGTAATAAGCGGACTGGGTTAATTTTCCTGATTGCCCATGGCTCGCCTTCCACCTCCGCCCGTGGCCACGGCAAATCCAGCGATTTCGAAAAGCCTTAAGATATTTTTCATTCAATTTAGACATGTCTTCTCTAAATAATTATCGTTCCGTTTTCTTCTTGTTAATTTTGGCTTTCCCTCTTTCTGCTTTACGTTAGGAGCCCTCCTCCAACACTCCAAGCACAAACGCAGTCCTTTGTTTTATTTGTTGCTTTCACCCTCCCACCTTTCGAGCACAAATGCATTGGTTCCCTTCCCCCACCTTTTCCGAGTGCATCAAGTTAGGCAGCAAGAGGCCCGGGCACCCACTCCGCCTCAGATCACATTCACTGTGCTCAGTTGCCCACTGGGTTGCTTACCGACAGATGTGGGTTCTAATCTCCTACAGCACAGACATCGCCATGGGGCATCAGCGAGCGTATCTAAAAACATTTATAACTGTTGCAAGTACAAATAGTACGCATGCAACGTTTCCCTTCCGTCGCTGTTTCTTTTTAATTTGGTCTTTCCCTCTTTCCGCTGCACGTTAGGAGCCCTCCACACGCAGCTTTGGGGTTCTCAGCACACATGTACATGCTGATGTGACGCTGCTACAGCTGTATTACACTACGTTCTCCTCACCCTCCACTCTTGGTAGAGCTGCGCCTTGTGTGTAACAAGTGGTGTGTGTGCATCACAGGCAGAGCAAACGCAAGTGACAGCGACTTTAATTAACGACCACCCTTAAGCAATCTCATCAGTAGCCATGCTTCCCCAGTCTTGGTGTCTGTGTGTATCGCTGTGAGTCACTGTGTCTGTTTTAATGTATCTGTCAGTGCGCACTGGCTTTTACTTATATTGTCTGCTGTGTGCTTAAAGTATATCTCTGTGTCGCTGGGTCCGTTTGCAGCGTAATTTCTCTGTCACTCACACTTACCTGTTTGCCCATGTGTTGTGCGTGTCTCCATGTGCCTCTGTTTCCTTTTCACGTCTAGAGAATGGTCTGTTTATTGTGTCTGTTTCCGTGAGTCGCACCTTCACGCTGATTGCCTGTCTTCATCTGTGTGTGTGTGTTCAGCTCTTTGAGGATCTAGCTTGTGCCGGTGGTGTGGCTGTCAACCCGTAAGCTCATCGGTTCATTCATGTGTGTGTCTTGGCGTGATCAACAAATCCAGACTTCTCTGCAGCAGCCTCGGCCTCACAGAATGAGCCGTGTTTACAGAATACACATCTGCAGGAATGAACACATCTCGACAAGGACGCGCAACACCCTGTGATTCTGGGCAAATCACTTAATCTCCCCGCGCCTAATAAAAATGAATGTGCCTCTTGTAACGTTACTGGTGCTATGTAAAGCGCTCTGATACTCTATACCTTTGAGTCAAATTTGCGCTATATAAAACGCTAAAAAAAACACCAACCTTTCCATGAGACCTGTCCCGGTGTGTGCATTATCGTGCAGTTAAAGTATAGAAGATGCATGCACAGTACCATGGTTTTCTCTTGTCCATCTTCCCGTTTTGACATTCGTTCCACCTTCTTCATTGCGCTTTATGCACTTTATGTACTTTCACCAGTGCAAAGATAATACGTCTCCTCTTTCACAATGTGTGTGCTGGTGTTAGGATATGCCACACTGACATTCCAGGCCTATGTTACCCAGTGTGCACGTTGGAGTGTAGGTGCACGTCTCAGCGCGCTTAGTATGGTTGCATACCGATATTTGCCCACTTGTGCTGCTGCATAGCAAAGATGTTTATTGTCATACATACATTGTAATCTGATCCCATCCTAGCCGTGCATTTTATTTAACTGACTTACTTTTGTTTTTTGTAAAATGAATAGTTATAATTCACCCAAATGTTAACTTTATAGCTTTAGGTAATTTACATGTTTAGTTTTGTACTTTTTTACATGTAAAAAGTTTTAGCATTAAAAATTAGAAACAACATTAGGTCACTATCCTTTATTTATAACATTTTACACAAAATTGTAAGTTTGCACATCAAATGCATGTAAACAAGGACAAAACTAAACATGTAACTTTACTAATGCTATAAATTTAACATTTGGTAGATTTATAACTATTCACTTTACAAAAAAACAAAATTAATACTTTTATAATTTGAAAAAATATAAACGGAAAAAAAAGTTTTACATTTGCAACTCCAAAAGGTCAAACTCTTCTATTGCGAGACCTATTGCATTTTCAATGCTTGTTTTAGTAGCTGTGACTTCACTTAGAAGAGTAAGCGAGTTACAAGCATTAACAATTCAAGAACCATTTATACAACTTCATCATAATAAAGTGGTTCTTAAAACAAATCCAAAGTTTCTGCCAAAGGTCATTTCACCTTTCCACCTCAATCAATCTATTGAGTTGCCAGTATTTTTCCCCAACCACAACCAGTGGCAGAAAGAGGCCTACATACATTAGATGTGAAGAGAGCGCTTCTCTACTACATTGATAGGACAAAACATTTTCATAAAACTAAACAACTGTTTGTGTCTTTTTCTCCTCCACATAAGGGAAATCCAATTTCAAAATCAGGCATTGCAAGATGGATTGTTAAGTGCATTCAGATTTATCAAAAGCAAAACGCACTCTATCCATTCCCCTAGGGCTCATTCTACCCGTAAATTAGGGGCATCTATTGCATTCCTAGGGAACATACCATTAGATGACATCTGTAAAGCAGCTACATGGTCTACTCTGCACACATTTACAAAACACTACTGTGTAGATGTGCAAGCAAAACAACAAGCAAGTGTGGGCCAGGCTGTACTTAAAAAATTATTTCAAACTACTGCAACAGACACGGGTAGTCACCGATAAGGGAGAAACTGCTGTGTAATCTATGCAATAGTGTGTGGTCTGCAGCCCATATGCCTCGAACGGAAAATGCTACTTACCAGTATGCATCTGTTCTTGGCATGTAGGGCTACAGAACCACACACGCCCTCCCGCCTCCCCGGCTACCTGTGTTTGTTCCAGTATTATCTTATTTTGATACACAATACATGGTCATCTGTATATGTACTCGTACAACTCCATCATTTGCCCAATGGCGAAAACAATCTGAAGATGGAGTTGATGCCCCTGCGCACTACGATCTAAGGGAGGAGTAATTCAACAGACAAAGACTCTTCCAAGACAACAACAAAGTGTAATAATCTGGGCCCACCACCAGATGGTGATCTAATGCAATAGTGTGTGGTTCTGCAGCCCTAGATGCCAAGAACAGATGCATACTGGTAAGTAGCATTTTCCTTCCTAGCAGAACATCTTCCCGGGCAACACAATCAGATTGCGGATCTGCTCAGTAGTCAGAAACAGCAGATCCACGAATGGGAACTCCATTCACAAGTTCTTCATCCGTTTTTTCACCTGTGGGGCCAACCAGACATAGACTTGTTTGCCATACATTTAAACGCAAAATGCCCAAGCTTCACCTCCAGGTATCCACACCCACTGTCCAAAGGCAATGTGATATGGATGAACTGGTCAGGCAGATTTGCGTACGTTTTTCCGCCTCTCCCGCTCATTCCCTTACTGTTGCGCAAACTCAAACAACAGTCTCTCACAATGATCCTAGTTGCTCCCACATGGGCACGACAATCATGGTTCACAACCCTGCTGGAGGTCTCAGTAGTTTCACATCAGAAGTTACACCTTTCTCCAAAGCTTCTCACACAGAACCATGGAGAAATAAGGCATCCAGATCCAACTCAACTGAACATAGCGATCTGGCTCCTGAAGTCTGAGTTTGGCTTCCTCAACCTCCCGTCAGACTGTATGAATATCATTATAGAAGCTAGACGTCCTACCACTGGACGCGTGCTATGCAGCTAAATGGAAAAGGTTTGTTATTTACTGCAATAATAATCAATCCGCTAGATGCCTGAATACAAAACATTATTTGTTACCTCTTGCATCTACAAAGATGTAATCTGGCATACACATCTATACAATTACATCTTGCCACCATAGCCGCTTACCTACAAAACCGACACTTGTCACTCTTTCGGGTACCTTTCATCAAAGCATTCATGGAAGGCCTTAAAAGGATAATTCCTCCCAGAGTTTCACCTTCTCCTCAGTGGAACCTTAACATTGTCCTTACCAGGCTCATGGGTCCCCCATTTAAACCTTTGCATAAATGTAAATTACAATTTCTCACATGGAAAGTAGCTTTTCTTCTGGCGATCACATCTCTCAGGAGAGTTAGTGACAGGGGTGGGTAATTCGTATCGCCCGACTCCCGAGACATTAAGATTTATTGCAAGGGCAAGAAGTTTTAATTGCTGTTTTGTCCGCAGGGCAAGTAGACATAATGGACTAAGAACTATCCTCTGACCTCTTCAAATTGTCAGTCTGTGTCTCGTCCACAGTGTAATCACCTATCCCAGGCACACATGACACAATTTATAGCAGGATGCAGAGGAGCCTATTTTCGATTATGTTGCCCGCCTGGGCAGTCGAGAGAAGCCAGGTGACATGAGTGATGAATGGCTCGGCTCACCACACGTGCCTCTTGGTCACAGTGCATCCGGGCTAAACCCCGTAACTGTACACAAAAGATCTGATACTAATTTCAATGAAGTGCTGTGTGTTCGCAAAGTAAAGCAAAGCATGAACTTTGTGTAGCACAGAATATTCCAAACAGCACATTCAAGAGAGAATGGTCTGTATGTAGTATTTCCTTAGGGCACGGGCGAACATGGAGCTTTTGCAGCTCGAGAACACTCCCAGCAATGGCAGATAAGGACGCAAGCTTCTTTGCGCCTTTCTTTTACCAGACTTTTTTTTTTTTTTTTTTTGAATTTTTTTTATTCGGAAGCAGCAGAACAGAACAATCAATACAGCTATGGGCCTACAACCTCCAGGCTGGCCACAATGTAGAAACAAAATCAATACAGGATAAGGGTACACATTGCAATAATGCCAGCACTGAGATCATAGCAAATCGGAAGAACAGGAGGTACACGTAACCACGGCCGCAAATATCAGAATATAAAGAGCTTCCATTTTATAATAAAGGAGGAAGGATCCGAGAATATACAATAAAGCAAATCAATTATGAAACAAGTCATGAGATAGGACTTTCGAACTGTGTATCAACTGAAGGAAAGTCATCTTGGCCACACGTAAATCAGAATATGTCAGTGCCCGAAAACTACGAGCCGGCCCCACGCCCCACCCCTCAGGATCAAAAGACGGTATAAGAGAAATGCAAAGACGTCAGAGTTCAACCCCGAAAAAAACAAACATGGACCCCCCCCACCAAACTAAACCTAGAAAGACAAAAAGAGACAAACAAAAGAGAAAAACAAGGGCCATAGAAACAAAGAGAGCAAAAAACAAGACCCATCCCCCACCCCGCATACCAGCAGAAGGCTACGGCCCACCCCCCCCTATAGGCATGCCTGTCGCCCCTAGCACGAAAACCCCATTACAAGAAAGTGGAGGAGGAGCCCTGCACCCGCCCCCCGTCTCCCCCCTCCCCCACCACCACCCAGAAGAGAGCATAAGCTCCCCAAGAGGGGGGGGGTAGTAAACATCATGTGTCCGGAACACATCCCCACAATTCACAGTAACAAGCCCAGTATAGCGTCATCTACAATGGCATCAAATCAGAGAAACAATCATGCGCCGCTCATCCCTGGCCAGTCCGAGTAAAGGCAAACGAAAACTCCGACTCAGCAGTCCCATAGGCAAGGCATCTCGGCGACCAAATCAGCGTCACAGGAGCCACCTCGGTACTAAACAAAAGCAGTTTTACAATAGCAAGTCTCGGTCGCCAATAGTCACAGTCCGATGGTAATGGGGCCCAGTGATACTGTATGACGGCATGTATATATGCCGGAGCACCAGAAGGAAAGGCGGTCGCACAAAGCACGTCGATGGGTTCACAGTAGCCGGAATCCAGGATCTCATGCCCCAAGAAATCCACGATGACAATTGACTCAGTAGAAGCAGGCGGTCGATCCATGACGGTCCCATCAACGCTCCCAGGTCCCCATTCAGGAGCAATAGACGCCAGGGAATCATGTAGAGCTAACAGTATACAGGTCAGGGAGGATTGAAAGTCCCGAACAGCCAGGAAAACATCTCTCAATGTGTACTCCCTCGCTTCAATATCAATGGCGGCAGCTCTCATCACCCCCGGGAGCTCTACAGCCAGGATAGGAGATAGCTCAGCAGGTTGTCGGAGACTCATCACCATCAGCTAGGACATGTGGGGGCCAGAGCAGAGCAAAGGAAGAACCACAGACGAGCAGCTTCACAAGCCTCTCACCCATCGTGCCCAGGAGAGATACACAGCCCGATGCCTGCCGCGACCGGCCAGCGATCCCACTAGGGGCAGGAGCACCCCGGGCAGCACGGCACAATCCGCGATGCGGGCGGCCGGAGCAGCTTCTGGTCTCGGTCGCTCCGGTACAGGGAAATAAGTCAGACGCGCTCCGGGTGGTCCGGGCACCAGTGCCGCCCTGCGCCTGCAGACAAAACCTCAAATTACGACCTCCGCGGGTTCAGCCGGCCATCACTGTCGGCCGCGTCCGCTGTTGATCACTTCCATCTCGGCCACTGGATCACGCTAAGCCCCGGCTCACCGCCGGCGCAGGCCGCCCTGTTTGCGACGACGTTACTCAGCCATCCGGAGCGCTAGCGAGCCCGGAGTTACATGGATGGGCAGCGCACCATCTCTGCCGTGTGGGGGTAGGGTACCGAACCAGGATGGATGACAGGATATTAGGGAGGGAGAGGTCGAGCGACGGAGCCGGACTTCTAAGCTGCCATCTTGGATCACGTCTTGGGTCCTCCTCCAGACTTTTTATTTTTTTAACTTAATTCACCCTTCTGATCCTGCCCTTTCTTGGCTCCAACCTTGGGCCTCTCCTGCTGAACCCAGGTCGCTCTCCTCCGCTCCGCTCCCCTCCCCTCCCCTCGCATCCGAGGCTTGCAGTAAAGTCTTTGGATTTCTTTTGTCATGCAATTCTTGGGCCCCTCTCTTCACACATTGTTTGCTGTCTGTGTTTGATGTCTCAGCCTCTTACTGTTTCAACCAAATCTACATTAAAGCACCTTACTTTCCCTGGGGGGCTCTCGTGCAGCCCACAGGTCCACCCCTGTTGCTTTCACTTTCAAGAGCCTCTAATTTGTAAACCAGTGTCTGCACTACGCTATTTTCTTCCCCCTATGGCTCTGTATTTATTCCTTCACCAACACCCAGGAATCGGAGGCCAGAAAAAGAAAACAGAAGGGGCAAGGCAGAGTTTGCCGGAAGGCAGGTTTGCAGTGATATATTTAGCACAAAGTAAAAGCCTAAGCCTTACTGTCTGTGATAGGTGTCACCAAAATCTTGCACCTGAAACTGAGAGGTTTTATATGCTGTTCTGTGCAGCGCCAAGCATGACTTTAAAGCAGCACTGGCGCGCTAGACATGGGGTGATTTCTCTAAGTCAGTAGAAATGCCATCCATTAACATCTGCTACATGATGCGACCTCAGGCCCTCATACGGACTATAGCCAAGGCCACTGGAATTATGTGATTGAGGGTCCGCAGTGTTTGCCATCCATCATCTGCTGCATACTCCCCAGATTTTAACAAAAACTAAATTTGTTTCTAGCTCAAACGATAAAAAAGTTACTAAAAATGAGACTTTGCATTTTGTTGGGCAGTGGAAGCCTCTTTGCAAGGCTGGACTGGTCCCCTTTCTGTTGATTATTGCTGTATTTGGATGTTCACCTCATACTGAGTTGCAACCAATGCCCACAGGGTGTTACCAAGTTTGAAAATGATGGAATAATAAACGAATACTATTACAAAATGTGCCGTATTATGCTACATAATTTGCCTTCTCTTGGTGCATAATTTACTCATTCCTGCCACATAATTTCGTCTTCTCTTGCCACATAATTCCTGACTATAGCTCAGGTCTGACTGACAACAAGCGTGCCCTCAGGCGTTCCAATAGCCCACATTTTACCTAATTTATAAAAAATAACAGGCAAGTCTCAGAAAGCTCTTTTTGTCCCTACTACCCCATGCAAACACTATTAAAGTTAGGGTTAAAAACAGTGAGCCTGTGCTGTTTAGCAACTTACTGCAGTTGTAGGTAGCTCTTATTAAAATGAGTTAACCTTTATGTGAACACTACTAATCTTGCAAGATTAGGAAATGGAGGACCAGAAAAATAAAAAACTTTCCTACAAGAACGTGGTGCACTGCACGCTAAGATAAGGCAGGTATGTGGACTGGTTACCTCAAATGTACTGGGAGGGGTAAATAAACAAAGGAGCATGTACGGATGGATAGTGTGTTTATGCTGTCCATAGAAATGGGCTTCTTAAAAGTGTACAGAGTAAAGGGAACATAGTAATGTAATGTAAATGTCTGAATAAATCCTGCTTAGAGTAGATAGGTTGGTGAGGCCCTCTGTGTTTCACAACATCAAGATTTGTGGCTTTCAGGCTGTAAATGCCTCTGTCCCCTCTCAAACTCCTAATGTAAAACCACCATAGTGATTTTTCACATGCTCCAAAGGTCACTTAATTCTCTAATAATGCTTCTAGGACTGCCTGTGCAATATTGGTAAGACTTCTACAGCACAGGCCTAAGTGTGCCTCCCCTCCCCATTCTTCCTGTTATGTATCACAGTGTCACAGATTGAGTCATTCAAATGAAAACCTAACACACTTTCAGAGATGATGCTTTGATCTAAGTGGGGCTATAATCTGAAGACCCGTCACTTTGGAAAAAAGAATTGTCTCCTACCCTTCCCAGGACAGCCAGAAATGTCCTGCTTTCCTGAGCAGGGCACCCTAATCTAGACATAATCACAGATCACATTCATATCCACCCATGACTATTGCTTGAATCTCAAATGCATTGTAGGTAGCAGCTTGGTTCTAGCCGATATGTGACTGCGTTTTACATTCGTTGTAAATACCTAATGCAAAAACGTTATCCTGTAAATATGTAATACTGACTTCCACATTACCAGGGTGTACATTATACTCCGAATTTCTGATTCGAATATGCAACCTTTATTGACACTGTTCTCCCAAATGAAAGCTTCAATGTATTGAATGTCTAAAATGTATGATCTAAAACCTAATTTTCACTTTTGCCTGTTCTTCTTATTGTTTTAGTGAAGAGGTGTAAGGCAAGTAGATTCCTTTGCAGGACAAGTAGATTTCTATAAAATGTTGTCCCCTAGACACGTAGAAACAATTCCACACCCCTGTAGTGAGCTCCAGGCATTAACCGTACAAGAACCATTTTTGCAAATACATCACAATAAAGTGGTTCTTAGGACAAATCCCAAATTCCTGCCAAAAGTAGTTTCTGCTTTCCACCTTAACCAGTCTGTTGAGCTGCCAGTTTTTTTCCCTCAACCAGACTCAGTAGCAGAAATGCCTCTTTATACACTTGACATCAAAAGTAAAGGCAATCCTATATCAAAAGCTGAAATTGCCAGGTGGATCGTTAAATGCATTCAGATATGCTATCAAAAAGCAAAGCGTACGTTATCCATTCCCCCTAGAGCGCATTCTACATGCACACTAGGGTCTTCTATGGCATTCTTAGGGAACATTCCCCTAGATGACATCTGCAAAGCAGCAACTTGGGCTACACCACACACTTTCACAAAAAATTATGGTGTAGATGTGCAAACCAAACAACTAGCTAGTGTGGGCCAGGGTGTATTAAGAACACTTTTTCAAACCACTGCAACAGATACAGGTAGCCACCGCTAAGGAGGTAACTGCTGTATAGTCTATGCATCAGTATACAATCTACAGCTCATTTGCCTCGAACAGAAAATGCTACTTACCAGTATGCGTCTGTTCTTGGCATGTCGAGCTGTAGATTTGTATACGCCCAACCGCCTCCCCGGATACCTCTATCTGTTTCAGAAATATCTTACTTAGATACGTCACACACGGACATCTTTCCTGTTTCTCACAAACTCCACTATCACCCTCTATGGCAAAAAATAATTTGCGGGTGGAGTCGATGCCCATGCGCACTATGATCCCAAGGAGGAGTCACCTAACTCGTGACTACAAAGAACTTCTTTCAAGACAAAAACAAACTGCAAACATCCGAGCCCAACACCAGATGGCGATCTATGCACAAGTATACAAATCTACAGCTCTATATGCCAAGAACAGATGCATACTGGTAAGTAGCATTTTCCTTAGTTTTCCAGGCATGTGTGCTGTAGATGCACATGCTGTGAATACTACTGCCATCTAGTTTTGGGTCCGGATGTTTGAAAGTTGTTTTTCTTTGAAGGACTCTTTCCCAGTCACGAGGTAAGGTGACTCCTCCTTTTTGTGATAGTGCGCATAGGCATCGACTCCATTGATAGATTTTCATTCCGCCATCGGGTTCAGATGTGTATTGCTGCACTCCGGTTTGAAATCTTCCTTCGGGTTCCCCTCGGTGCACAATCCACTGTACCCTCAACAGTATTGTTATCATAAGCGTTTCCCTATTCTCTGCGTATAGATTTGGAAAACTCTATCTCCGGTCAATAACATAGTTGGCGGCCTTCAGGCCTAACTGCGTCCATCCAGCCTTCTGCCCATGGAATGGACTGTTTCAATTCTGTCCTGGGTGCCTCTCCAAGTACCCTCGCACCGACCTACATAAAGTCTGCCACTTGTGCCTCTCACCGGAGCACAAGGAAGAAGATTGTGAGGCTTGTCGGGCTCGACGACGAGAAATGCAACACCTAAGTATTCAACATACCCCGGATATCTTTGTAGACTAATCCGAAACACGAAGAAGCCACAGCAGCGGAAGAAGAGGGGGCCTTCTCTGTCCCAGGATCGGATTTCGACCTAGATATCGAACTGGAGCCGAGGACGTTCCAGCGAGACAAGGTGCCGTGAGTACTAAAGCTCCTTTACCCCATAAACTCACTTCCACCATACATAAGTCTTCAGTACCGCCTTTGGGCCTTGGTCAGCACCAAGACGATGTTTCCGACGCCACGCCCTCGGGCCCGTCACCGAAACAGTCAAGTCTTCTGGGTCGGGATCGAGTCAAGACAGATTATCTTCTGATCCGAAACCTTCCGCTTCGAAAGACAAGTCTGGTTCAGAACCGAAGCCTTCCGCTTAGAAGGACAAGTCCTGTTCGGCACCGAAATTGGAAGGAGATCTTCGAAAGCCCCGGAACCAATCCTAGACGTTATGACAGAAAGATTAGACCCTAAACAGAAGAAGCTATACAATAATCCAGATACTGGACACATTTTCAGCTAAAACACCTTCTAAAAGGAAAATCAGTTCAGAGGACACTGGTTATAAGATTCCTCTCAAGAAGAGCAAGCATTTGCAATGCAATAGGTCTCGCATTTGTGAGAGTTTGTGCTATTAGCATTAAAAATGACAATGCCTTTTATGTATGTGTTTTAAAAATTGCAAGCGGTAGTAAACACGCACTTTTCTACTTTTAGTCGTTGCTTACGAGAACCAAGACTGGCAGTAACTGCGCATCGTTTACTGCCAGACTTGCTTGTCGTAAGCAAGACTACAAGTACAAAGTGCTTATTTACGCAGCGCTTCCAGGTTTTCAAAACACATAAATAAAAGGTATTGTCATTTACAATGCCAATAGCTCAAACTCTCGCAAATGCGAGAACTATGGCATTGCAAATGCTTGTTAGGTAGAGCCTAGAGTCGGCGCGCATGCGCTGCTCTGCAAGACTTATTGTAGAGGAGTAGGGAATAGAATCCTCACCCACTTGTTAGTCTCTCCTTAGTACCGCCTCCTCTTCATTTGTCACCTCCCATGGTGACTGGCCCCTTTACTTCAGTTGTTACAGTGCAAGTGTTATTTAGACTGTGAGCACTATTTTCTTTAATGGGGTCCTCCAACTGCAGGCATGACATGTAGTTCGAAAGTAACTAAAAATTAGACAACTGTGTTGCTGTAGCCAGCAGAAGGGCCTTTGTAAAGCTCGACTGGTCACCTTTCTGTTGCTTTTCGATATATTTGAGCGTTAAATTGGTACTCATGTGATGAAACCAAGGCCGTAAGAGTTACCAAATTTGAAAATGATGATAACGTGAATTAATACTTTTACAAAATATGCCATATTATGCCACATAATTTGCCTTTTTTTGCTGCATAATTTGCCTTTTTTTGCTGCATAATTTAGCTCTTTCCTGGTTATAAGAGAGAGCACAGGGCTCTCACTGGCAGCTCAAAAGAACAGGATGGGAGGACGCACACAGGAGTCTCGTGCACACTTAGTTCGTGTTCGAACATCTCTTGAGGTTCTTGAGAGGAATAGGAACACTCGTTTTCACAGAACAGGTTTGCTTAATAAAATGCAGTGGCGTCCAGGGTATTATCAGACACTCTGCAGTCCTAATGCTCTCCGTCCCCTGCGTACAGGGTTCATTTCCAGAAGTGAATCCAGACTTCAGTCTCTTTCTTGTGTCCTGGGCCGAAACTCCTGTGGGCCTTATCAGCTGTATTTGTGCTCCTATTGCTTGATCTTCTTTTCTGATGATTAACACACATTCCTCAAAATAGCGCTTCACTGTTCACTTGAGAAGCGAGGTACTACAGTGAGTACGTTGTCTGCTGCGGACACATCTGTACTAAGCCCGGCTTTGCCACTTGATAAAAGTGTGTTACTGGACATTTCACTTTATTTGTGTGTGCCTCGGAGACTCCTTCTGCCAAAAGTGACCGGATTGGGGAACAGGGTAAACAACGGTTTTAAAGCACTGTATGAGACAGAACAGTATTAAAGCGCTGTATGAAACGGAAAATGTATCTGGAGAGCAAACATAAAGCGGCAAAACGATGCGCTCGTTACGAGTAGACATGTGGTGGAAGGGAAGAGCTGATATAAGTGCACTCGAATCTTAAGTTAACAACTGTGACATGAAAGTGAAGCCGATCAGAACATATCAACAGGGCTTTCTGAAAGTAATCTGTTACCATTAAGTTTTCCAGTACTCCGTTTTTAGGTCTCGCCTAGTGAATGCAGCGCATGCGATGCTTCGCCTTGGCGAGACTATTGTTGTCGGTTTGGTGCGCGAAGGGAGACAAACCATGTGCACGGACGGACAGGCGATTTGCAAGCGCATGGTGTCTTCTCTCTGCCTCCCACCGCGCGCTCACACGCTCCGATAGTGCGCTTGTTCCATATTGCTATGTTTCTCGTGTCCACGTGTCGGTGTCTTCTTGTCCTGTCTTAAAGGGCCTCTCTGTCCCAATATGCTTCGCCTGTCTCACGCTCTGTGCCCGAGTTTTGTCTCCCTGTTTATGTGAACCATTCAACAGAAACACTGAATAACGAACAATAAAAAGGACGCTGATGCAATATGATGCTTCTTACTATCTTGCGGCACTCGTTACTGCCTAGAAATTCTAGTTAGAAAGTTAAAACGGTAACAAAACAACCCAAATGTAACTCAGCAGGTTCAGGAGGCAGGGAGACGGCTGCTGGCATGTAAAGAAGGCCCGCGTTGCACACACACACACACAGCCTCGCCTTGCAATAGGCCCTTCTGCGCAGACACCAGAGTTCAGAAGGGTAACAATACCAACAGCATGTGATTTTCCTGAAAACTGCTGTGCTAAGCGTTTCAAGCTGGGCAGTCGCAGTGCGAAAGTTTGGCTTAGCCCCCAGAGGCTCCCATTACAGCAGCTTTGTTGCCCAGTGGCGCGCACACCATTGCATACACAGCACGATTATTGGGGGTCGCCGGAGGTCAAAGTTCAGGAGTTGAGGCAACGGCTACCATTGACCACCCCCTTTTCATCACAGATCCCAACGAACCTTAGAAATGCACCTCCTGAAGCATAGCAGGTGCACGTGCCATCACTGATTGACGTATGGGCCCGTGGTCTTTATCCAAGCGTTGGGTCTCTATCCCCAGGCTATAGCCTGGCCTCAAGGGGTTATTGCTGCGTGCCCCCGCCGCTTGAATGCCAACTGTGACGCCGTCCGAGCTTTGGAGTGAAAGAAAATAAATCTGAATAGAGGTGGGTGGGGAGAGCTGAGAGGAGAGAAGAAAACTTCAGAGCTTGCTCGCCGGATGCCAGGGGGACCATTGCGACCCTGGCAGCGGATGCACCGGTGGGCAGAGAAAGCTGTAGAGATGTATCCTGCGAAACCTGGCACCTTCTGGCTGGGTGCTGGCAGTCCTGGTGTTCTGCTAGGGCATCTCGTTGGTCCCCGCTGGCAGTGGAGGTGAGTGCCCCATTCAGCAATATGTGTTGTTCTCTATCTGTAATCTGGTGTGATGCTGGATTTATATCTCAGAGGGAATTGATTTATCTTAATTTCTTGACCACACCTGAATTAAATTAAGGTATGGCATTGTATTGTAATTGCATTTATATAGCGCTTACTACCCCAGACGAGGCGTTGAAGCTCTTTTTCGGTGAGTAGCATGCTGCTCTGGAACCCATAAAGGATTAAGAGTGAATTAGTATAGGGAGATATGAAAGTAATTTGAGTGGTGGATATGTTAGTCAGTTATTTGGATTTAGGATAGTGGAGGGATAGAAGAGGGAAAATGTTTTGCATTTATATAGCGCTTATTAACCCTGATGGGGTGTTGAAGCACTTTTTTGGTGAGTAGCACGCTACTTCGGTACCCAGAAAGGATTAGTAGTGAATTAGTATAGTGAAAATATGAAATAATTTGAATGGTGGATATGTTAGTCAGTTATTTGGATTGAGAAGGATAGCGGAGGGAAAAAAGAGGGAAAATGGTTTGCATTTATATAGCTCTTGCCACCCTTGATGGGGGTGTTGAAGCGCTTTTTCGGCGAGTAGCGTGCTACTCCACAAACCCATAGAGGATTAGTGGTGAATTAGTATAGTAAAATATGAAAGTAATTTTTACCTAAGTTACTGTTAACCTCATTTTAATGCTATGAAGCAATATTTCTGGTAGTTGGATTTACTCAGGATTGACACTCGATAAACTGTAATATAAAACTGACTATTTTTACCACTTACGGGAAAATGTATTTTAAAAAACGAGTGAAGCAACAATGCTTAAGAGGAGATGTTACCAAGCATCTGCTGCCAGGTACAAACACACAGCGCTAAAAGCATCTCTGAGGACAACGCGAATGGCACTTTAACATTTAAAGAAATTCAGTTCATGAAATCCAGATACCCTTCTGGGTAACTTTGCTTTCCAAGTCCTCTGTATGGCCATAGTACTGCTTGACGGCTACACATTTCATTTAACATGCATGGCGGTAAAGTGCCTTCAGCACACTGGCTTTGTACTTAGGTCACCTGGGCTTTTGTGCTTCTTTAATTCAAAGATTATCTGAACTTCTATACCTTGGCCATGGCTGAACATCAACCTGCTTATATCTGAGATGTAAAAACACACTCTATCTGCTCAGTTAAATAGGAGTGCCTAGGGATGGAAACCGAAAATGTGTATTTATTTGATACCGAAGATCCATGGTCACAAAGAAAACAAATGCTCTCAGCGCTTTTTTTTTATATACTGCCATCCATTCCTGACAACTCTCTTTTAGAATTCCTCATAATCAAAAGTAAGAGAACCGAGACACATTGAAAGCAAATGATCCACTCAGGATCACACAATTCACACAAGTGGAAAAGATGAGATTAAAACAGTTATATCACCAAACGATATTTAAAAACTTGTTGACTACAACTTATTCGATCAGAGGGTAAAATCAGTATACAAAGACGGCCAATATAGATGTGATGTTCAATCAGCTATAGGTGGTTCTTTGACCTGCTGTATACAAAAATCAAGTTGAATTTTCAGAACGACAAACACCTATAAAAATTATCTGCCCTTCAATCTATTATGTTTACATTTGCCCTGGACATTTTTGTGGTACAAAGAAAGACTGGTTGGATTTGACTATACAGGGGGACCCCAGTCCTAAAGTTAACATACTGCATAAAACAAGAGCCCCTGAAAGCTGTTTCCATTTTGATTAATCGTTTAAGTACCGTAACCGCAATCAAGGAATTTTTATGAGGGGAATTTGGATTTTTGTCTTTTTTATGTAGACAATATGGGCCGGATGTTCAAAAGCTTTTTTCATTTGTTAATGGCCAATTCGCAATTTCAGTCCGTTAAGAAATGCAAAACAGCCTTTTTATAGTACAAAGGGCAAAAACCAGTAGTGATTTGAGATTTCGAACCGGTAGAAATCACAAATTGCGACTGTGATTTGGAAAAACGTAAATAGGGATTTCCTATTTGCAATTCGAAAATAAGAAGCACATGTAGAAAGCATTTCATAAATGCGATTGGGCATTTAGAAAATGCTATTACCATCGACTCAAACTCGATGGTAGCCATGTGCAAAATAACAAAAATACATTTTAAAATGCATTTTTTCATGTGACATGAAGCACACATATGTGCACAAATATATGTACTACGGATTTTGGGGTGCCTCCAGGAGGGCCTTAAGGCCAGAGGCATCCTTGGGTTTGGATTTCCTAAATTGCGATTTCTAATTAGAAAATCGCAATTTAGGAAATGCAGACCATTTCTTATTTAGCCCATAGGTGGGAATGCAATAGCATTTCCTGTTTGCGATCCCAATAGCGATTCCTATTCTGTAGGAATCGCTATTAGGAAATTGCAGATTTTGTACATACCATTTTGCATTTCCCAAATAGCGATTCCTATCGAACCGCTATTTAGGAAATGCAAAATAAGAATTTCGGACATCTGGCCCTAGGTCTTGAAGAATCTCATTCCGAAGTAATCTGTAATCAGAGATTGCAATAACTAATTAACGCAGTTACTGTTGTACTTCAATCAATAAAGTTTTCCTGCAACATTGTGGCATCCCTCTTGTCTCTGTTTAATGGTTTTAATGTAAATGTAAAATGTAAATTGATACTTGTATCGCGCCCTACTCACCCGCAAGGGTCTCAAGGCGCTTGTACGAATACCGCTGTGGAACCCATCCTGACTTTCCCTGTGAGGTGTCCACTCCTGGGCACCCCCAAGGTGGAGGCCAGGCATCCTTAGCGTTATGGGGGCCGTTGTGGAGATTAAGCAAGCTATTGCCCAGAGTTGCAGAGTGGGACTCCATGATTGGAATAGGCACCGAGCCGAGAATTATCAGGTCCGTGGAATTTTGAGCCCAAGACCCGCCGAGGCGGGGAATTGAACCCTGGTCCCGGGCTAGACCTCTGCATCAAGGTCTGCCGCTCTAACCATTGAGCCACACTTCTCCACTTCTGAACATGTTTAATCAATGTCTGTCAATGATGATCCACTGACGTTAGCAAACTGAGCACATATAGCATGTAACACAGTTGTTCATAATACATTGAGTACTAATATATCCTTTCCATTTCGAAATACCAGGTTGCCTGTGACATCAAAAGTAGCTGTGAGACAGTAACTAATTATAAGCTAGCTCTGATTTCTGAATAATCTGTAACAACTGTCTTTTGTTGATCATAGTAGATAGAGGACTACTGTCCTGTCCTGGCAATAGCACATAAAGAGGGGCGGCAGCATATGTTGTTTTTAGAAACTAATAGTGCGACCAGAACTTTTTCACCTGTGTCACTGAGAGTAAGGCCTACAAAGCCCCCTTAGGTAAGTTCCACTGTTATGTGCCTGCCCAAAACCCTGTGCTGGCATCCTGTATATATGTCTAGTGCATGTGTGTGTAGTACATGTTCAGTAATGAGCTACGTGTGTGAGTGAGCCTGAATAGTGAGACCGGTGGGATCCATTTTGGAAGCTCCTGCTTGGCATAGCACAATACATAGGATGAGAACAGCTTCCATAAACCGTGGAACATTGTTTGTTTTCCTGTAGTTGGAGCCTGGGGACCAGTCACTACAGTGAGAGGGATGAAAACAGGACCACCTTCAGAAAGTTCATGAGGAGTTTTCTTTGCAAGGATGTGCTTAAAAGTTCTTCCTGAGCGCTACATGGGTGGGTGGTGGCACTGCAGTTTCTGTAGAGACAGGTGAAGAAGTTTCTTGATCAGGAGTGCCCTTTGTCTATCCCTGATTACTGCTTCAATTGCTGAGGACAGTCAGGTCAGAAACCTCATACTTCATTGTGTCTGTGTTGTGGGTGCTCCAATCTGGCAACAGCCTCAGGGCTACCTGCTGTGAGAAGCACCACTCTACATAAAGGCGGTGTCTGGAGGGGACAGCAGAAAAGAGAACCACCTCAAACTGGTTCTCAAGTTTGAAGCTGTGGATCCACATCCCTGTCTGGAAAATGTGTAAAAAAAGAGGGAACCAAACAACCTCACTTTGTTCCAGTTCCATGTCCCTCAAGAGCAAGGAAGGGAGTGCTCTACAGAATACTCGAAGTACTGCTTATAACCAGGGCTGGTGTTGTCTAACAACCTGTCTCCCAGATCTGAGGGGATACAACTGCCTGTTCCAACTTTTTCGGGGCTGAATCTGAAGTGTTAACATTGACCCTATCAGGGAACAACTGCCTGTTCAGTCCAGTCTGGGCTGTACCAGCTGTGTTGAAGACATCGGCACGAACAGGTTTACAACTTCCAGGTCTGGCCAGGATGGACCGCCACGTGCCATGTTGATGACATCAACCCTATCAGGGCTACAACCACCTGAATCGGCCCGGCCGGTGCTGCATTTGCGGTGATGATATCAGCAGTGAAGACAATGTCAGTCTGAATGGACCTACATTTGCCTTAATTACTGCACACCCCAAGTGAGAGCCCAGGCCTGCTTCGTGGCTGAATGGAGCAGCAGCAGTAGGGCCACGTCTATCCTCAATGTGCCAAGGCAACTGAACTACAGTGTTAGATCCGGGACGCTGAGAGCACAGAGAGGGGGCTCTAACTGGCCTGCACAGTATCTTTGAGACTGTCCTCGCAGGAAATGGGCCTGGCCATGGGATGGAATACAATTCTACCAGATATGCTCTTGTGGAGCACCACAAATGAATAGTTTACCCACTATACCACCGCGAGTAAGAGACTTGAAAGAAAGTGAACTAAGTGCACATTTGACTATTGCATGACATTTGAGACTGCACTTGTGCCTTACTTCTGATTTTCCCATTACTACTGGGTGGGATAGCCATCTTGGGGACACCAATTGAGGGTTTAGCATGAAGTGAACATGTAGCGTCATCTCAGAGAAGTGCCATCAGTGTAACTGGCTGGTGTCCTAAGTTGAACGCTATAGTATTTAGAATTGCTGTGTTATTAGGAGTATGTTGTTTTCCTATGAGCAAGTACTGGACTAGACATTAAATTATTGTGCCTGTTGGTCGATGAGTTCTGAGCTCATGCACCTCACGCTACCTCCATGAGAAGTCTCCGATAGCTCATCCATGCTACCCTGAAAGTTTAGTGTGAAAGGACCCTGTTTTCAGAGCCATAGTAGGGTGGACCCCAAGGCACCAGTGGCTAAACGGTCTCAACCATATGGTTGGGGCCCAATAGCTCCTGTCTACCCTGTTGGCCTCCAAACAGGGTCTGACACATGCCTTCTGACAATGTCAGTGCCGTGTATTTAAAGCACAGTAATGACACTTTTCTGATGGATACATCTGCCAGTGGATTCCTCACCTTGTGAATATCCCCCTGCGTAAGCAACATTCGGAAATTCTTTTGTAGCTTCGCGCCGACGTGGACAACGTCACAGAAGCACAGCATCGCACGCGGCTCCGCTGACGTCACCGACTCCATAATAGGCCCACGTCGGCATGATGACATCAGTTCCCTTTTGTCCGCGTTGTCGACTCTAACGGTTTCTTTAGAGATCCTCAGTAGCTCTATTGTTACTGTCGAGAGTTTTCAGTGTTTTCTTGTAACTTCTTCAAGATGTCGTCAATGAAGACCGGATTCAAGCCCTGTGGAGAGTACGGTAAAATGATGTTGATCAAGGATCCGCATGAAAATTGCGTGTGGTGCTTGTCATCTGACCACGACGTCTAGGGTTGCCAAGTTGCAGAAAAATGAACCTTAAGGCTTTGCGAGAGAGAGAGGCTAAACTTCTGATTGCGAAGTTGAAAGGCAAGAAGGAGAAGAAAAGATCGAAGTTTCGCTCCAGGCATTCGAGGTCTCGCTCGAGGTCGGCTTCGAGGTAGTTTTCGGGGCATGCTTCTAGGTCAAAAAAGAAGCATAAGAAGAGGAAGCATGGGTCTCGGCGTCATTGACATAGTTACGCGACCCCCAGCCATGCTATTAGTGGTTCCTCGGATCCATAGAGCAAGGATGGGAGGTCGGTCGTTTAGATTTTTGGCCAGTAAGGACTGGAATGACCTGCCCATCGAATGGAGGATGGAACTGTCTGAAGCAAGGTTCAGACAGAGGCTGAAAACCTTTCTTTTCCCCAAAGCTAATTAGTTTAGTTTTTTTGCAGGGCCTTGTGCTTTCCCTCTTTAGTTTGCTGATATGATGATTATTGGGATTTTCAGCGCGGGGACGCACTGTTCTTTGTGCAACCATGCGCTTAACAAATGCTATTAATAATAATAATAATAATATTGAGTCCATACCCTCCATTTCCGGGCCCGGGACAAGACCCTTCGAATTATTTAAATGCGATGTATGGGGTGTTCTCGAGAGCCATGTACCCCTCTGGACCACGTGTTGGTCCCATGGGTTCGATGGCTTATAATCTTGGAGTTCCACAAACGTATGCTCCGGCTCCGTTCATGCCTTTCATGCCGGCTCCGGCTTGGCATCTCCCGGCGCCGCCGAGGTCTTCGACGCCGATACCTTCGTCACTGGCGCCAGTTCCTGCTCGACCTCCTCGTTCGCTACAGCCTGGTCCTTCGGTGCCGAGTACGACCCCGGCAGCGGCTCCGTCGGAGTCGGTTGCGGATCCGCTGACGCCGATCCCGAAGGAGAGGTCGGGAAGGGAGGCTCAGCGGCTTCTAGAGGAACGGAGATACAGAAATATGGAGATGGAAGAATGCGAGTTGCAAGAATCTGAGGATTTCGTTGATGATTTAAGGGAAGCTAGTGGCTTGGAACTTTCTCCGGATTGGGAGTTGTCCTCTGTCCCAGATGCCCCGTCAAAAGATGTGGCTCCATATCACGTGGTCATAAGAAAAGCAGCTGAACTTTTGAATTTAAATCTTCCCACTGCGGAATTTAAATCTAATATTTTAACAGAAGTTCTCCACTTGCTGTCTTTAGTGATAGAGCCTATGCTTCCTTTCATTGAGGCGTTGACAGAGCCAATCTTGGAAGTGTGGCGTAAGCCTCTTACAGCTCCAGCGGTTTCGAAAGCTGTTGCGAGGAGATATAGGGTGGCTCCTGGTGACCGGGACTTCTTATCTTCTCATCCTTTCCCCGAGAGCTTGGTGGTACAGGCAGCATGCTCCAAGAAATCTGCGGATGCCTTTGCGCAGGTGCCTGGGGACAAGGAGTCTAAAAAGCAAAATCAGTCGGCAAAGAAAATCTTTTCTTCAGCTAGCATGGCTCTTAAGTAAACAAATGCCACTTGTCTCTTAGGGCGTTACATCCATGCTTTGATGGACTCTGTAAAGCAATTAGCCCCTAAGATTCCGGAGGAGGATAGGCAGAATTTTAATGAAGTACTTGTTGACACTCAGGCTGCTGCTCGCCAAGTCATCCAGAGTGTTTTGGACACAGCTGACTCTGTGGTGAGAGTTATGGGCTCGTCTATTGCCTCCAGGAGGACAGCCTGGCTGAAGTCCTCTGAATTTTCTGCAGATGTCCAAGCTGCCTTGGTAGATCTGCCATTTGATGGCTCGGGCCTTTTTGGTAAAAAGGCGGATGCTGCACTGGAAAGGTTCAAAGATAGCAGGACAATGGTTAGGTCTTTGGGTCTACAGTCAAGAGGAACTGTGAATAGAAGGTACAGGGGGTTTGGAAGGTTCTCCTTTCGACCCTACAAGCAGCAGCAACAACAACAAAATCCGCTGTACAAGTCGTACAGGGGTAAACAAAGAGCCCGTCCTCGAGGGCGTCAAGTTTCCTCTTCCTCCTCCTCCTGCTCTTCCTCCCACCCCCCTCCAGCCTCAGCAAAACAGCCCTAGATCGACCATTCCGGATCATGTGGGTCCTGTAGGGGGTAGGCTTACCTATTTTCTGCGAGATTGGGAATCGCTCACATCGGACCTATGGGTTCTCAATCTCGTGGAGAATGGGTATGCTCTTCCCTTTCAGGAATTCCCTCCGAATTACCCTCCTTGCCAAGGGTTTTGCTTAGAGGACCACCTGCTACTTCTGCAGGAGGAAGCCCTGGCGTTGTTAAGAAAGGGTGCGATAGAGGTGGTTCCGGGCAGGAAAGGGGTCAGGGATGCTACTCCCGGTATTTCCTGATCCCCAAGAAGGATGGCAGACTTTGTCCAATCCTGGATCTCAGGGTTTAGAACCTCTTTCTGAAACAGGAGAAGTTCAAGATGCTCACCCTTGCGCAGGTTCTTCAAGCGCTGCTGGAAGAAGACTGGATGGTGTCGATCGACTTGCAGGATGCGTATTTTTATATTCTCATCCTGAAGTCGCACAGGAAGTATCTCCGTTTCACGGTGGGATCGCAACATTACCAGTTTGCGGTCCTTCATTTTGGACTTACAACTGCACCTCGAGTCTTCACGGTGATGACTGTGGTGGCAGCACATCGCAGAAGGTCAGGGATACCAGTATTACCTTATCTGGACGATTGGCTGATCAAAGCAGAATCTCCGGAGAAGGTGCTCCATCATCTGCAAGTCACAACTTAGTTGTTGTACAGGTTGGGTTTTTCGATAAATGTACCCAAATCTCACCTGGTGCCCTCCCAGCGCAACCTGTTCATAGGTGCCGTACTGGATACAACTGTGTGTCGGGCATTCCCTCCATCACAAAGGATTTGCGACATACAGGAAATGGAGCGGTCGTTCCAGTCCTGAAGGTCCTCCGTCTGCTCGGTCTGATGGCTTCCTGCATTCTGTTAGACAACCACGCTGGCACATGAGAGTGCTCCAGTGGTGCCTCCGCAGGTTGTGGTATCAGCACAACGGAGATCTCAGGGAGTACGTGAGGATCTCCAGAGAAGCTGCAATGGATCTGTCTTGGTGGAGCGTGGAGGGCAATCTGTCTCAAGGAAGGCCCTTCCATCTTCCTCCGCCGGTTGCCACAGTAATAACGGATGCATCCACTCTAGGGTGGGGTGCTCATCTGGGGTATCTGGAAATCAAGGGTCTTTGGTCTCCAGAGGAAAGGTTGCTTCACATCAACCTTCTGGAATTGCGGGCAATACGTCTGGTGCTCAAGGCCTTCGTCCCTTCTTTTCGCGGTCAGTCGGTTCAAGTCCTGACGGACAACACTACTGCAATGTGGTATGTCAACAAGCAGGGAAGAGTTGGGTCGCAGTGTCTTTGCAGAGAGGCTCTGCTTCTCTGGTCCTGGGTTCAGGACCATCAGATTTGTCTGATGGCAAATCATCTGGCCGGAGTTCTGAACGTACGTGTAGACAGTCTCAGTCGGCAGTTCTCAGCCAACCACGAGTGGAGGCTTCATCCGGAGGTGGTTCATCACGTCTTTCGGACGTGGGGAACTCCTCGGGTGGACCTGTTTGCCACTCACGAGAATGCTCACTGCCCGTCATTCTGCAGTCTCCAGTATCCGATGCAGGGAGCTTTGGGGGACACGTTTCAGTTGAGTTGGGACTCAAGACTCCTTTACGCGTTTCCTCCAATACCCTTGATTCCTCGGGTTCTGAGGGTGGTTCGCCAAGACCGGGCCCAAGTCTTATTGATCGCCCCGGATTGGCCAAGAAGGGTGTGGTACACAGATCTTCTCCACCTCTCCTCATGCCCGCCGCTCCGTCTCCCTCTCAGGGCAGATCTCCTCTCTCAGATGGAGGAGCAGGTTCTACACCCCCACCTCCAGACCTTACACCTTCATGCCTGGAGATTGAACGGGGCAACCTGAATTCTTTTTCTCTACAACATGATGTGGTGGATGTCATTTTATCGGCTAGGCGTGATTTCACCAAGTCTATCTACTCTTATAGATGGTCTAAATTTGTCTCTTGGTGTGCGGAGAAGTCCATTGACCCTTTGAAGGCTTGATTGTCTGACATACTTCAGTTTGCACTTTCTTTGGCTCCTCAAGGGTTTGCTGTAGCTACGGTTAAAGGTTATCTTTCAGCCTTGTCGGCTTTTCTCTCTCTGCCGGATCAGCATTCCTTATTTAGATCTCCAATTGTTTTAAGGTTTCTTAAGGGCCTTACAAATAAATTTCCTCCTACTCCCTTTATTGTGCCTCAATGGGACTTGAATCTTGTGCTCACTTTCTTGATGGGTTCACCTTTTGAACCTTTGCACAGGTGTCCCTTGAGACTGTTATCTTTTAAAACGGTCTTCCTGATTGCAATTACTTCGGCAAGGAGGATAAGTGAGCTTCAAGCTCTTAGTTCAAAGCCCCCATTCTTGACCATTCATGCTGAACGAATGGTACTCAGGACCAGGGCTGCTTTTCTGCCTAAGGTGGTAACTCCCTTCCATCTAGGGCAGTCCATTACCCTTCCTACCTTCTATCCTCCCCCTCACCCTTCCAAGGAGGAGGAGAGACTTCACTGCTTGGACCCCAAGAGGGCGGTGAGCTTCTACCTGGACAGAACCAGAGAGTTCAGAGTGGATGACCAGCTCTTTGTGGGTTTTGTTGGAGCCAGAAGAGGCAAGGCGGTGCACAAGCGCACGCTGTCGAGATGGATTGTCTTGTGTATCAAGGTATGCTACTCTCTGGCGGGTAAGGAACCTCCTGAAGGCTTAAAAACTCATTCCACTAGAGCAAGGTCTGCTACATCTGCTTTGTCTAGGGGTGTACCTGTAGAGGACATTTGTAGAGCAGCGACTTGGGCTTCCCTCCACACTTTCGCGAAGCATTACTACTTGGATTCCGAAGTGAGGAGGGACCGCCACTTTGCGTGTTCTGTCCTCCAGGATTTTCTGGTTTAGGAGAGTGGACACCCTCCTCCGGGAGTGGAGACTGCTGTGGGACTCTATTCACAAGGTGAGGAATCCACTGGCAGATGTATCCATCAGAAGAACAAGTTACTTACCTTCGGTAACGCTTTTGCTGGTGGATACAGTATCTGCCTGTGGATTCCTCACTGTCCCACCCGCCTCCCCGTTGTCCACTCTTCTATACCTGTTTTAGTGTATTGTAAATATTTTATTGTCAAAGGAAATGTGTTATTATAATTGCTTTCCTGCATTGACTACACACCGTGTGTGTTATTTTGATTATTTGGTACTGTGTACATTGTGTGTATATCTATTGTTGTTGATCCGTCCGTGTGCCTCGAAGGCACGGAAAAAAGGGCGGAACTGATGTCATCACGCCGACGTGGGCCTATTATGGAGTCGGTGACGTCAGCGGAGCCGCGCACATTGCCGTGCTTCTGTGACGTCATCCACGTCGGCGCGAAGCTACAAAAGAATTTCGGAATGTTGCTGACGCAGGGGAATATTCACAAGGTGAGGAATCCACAGGCTTATACTGTATCCACCAGAAAAAGCGTTACCGAAGGTAAGTAACTTGTTCATTTATTCATTGAAACAGAGCATATCCTTTGACGCTGTAGAGCCTTCTGGGAGCTTCGGTCAAGAGCTCAGGAATCTGCTTGGCAGCCCATTTTGAAAGTGACTTACTTTAAACAACTTTAAACATTTACTAGCCATAGGTTTATAGGGTTTGTTTTGGTGTGTTTTGTTCTCACTGTATAGATTTGGAAAGTGCTCACATAATCTGGACTTCGGTCACAGATTGATTTGGTGGGGAACATAAGGCCTTGTGGTGTACAGCAAGGGGTATAGTTAAGACTAAAATACAGTTCATATATGTGGAAGCAAGCAGTGACAAAGCCAATAGTTTTTGTTTTTGTAGTGTGAGCGGTATTTGCTTTGGCTAAAAGATGCTTTGCATAAGCACACAAAGGACTGGGTGGTTGGAGTACTCCTCTTAACTTGTCAAATGTGTGTAAGTCTCCTGATAACTCAGTCCTGGCTGGATGAATAATATAGCCTTATAACCCGCTGCCGAGGGCAATACCGGTTGTTAAAGGCCCTGAACCCGAGATATATGACTGAGATGCAGGTGAGAGCCTATAACGAGGGTAACCCAGTATTTGTAAAGCACAAACTAATCATCCCTAAGGCTCTCTAGGCGCTGGGGGCCGTCGGGAAGATTTAGTGCACTATTGCCCAGAGTCACATGTAGCTGAGCTGAGCTGCCGCCGGGGGTCAAACTGTAAGAGCCGCGCTCCAGATTCACCCGCCCTGGCCGCTGCACCACACCTCTGAGGACCTTTAACAACCAGTATAGTTTGAGGCATAAGGGCAATAGAAGCATTTCACCCACTACGGGTAGATTGCTCTCAATTAGAAAAAGAGAAACATGAAGACAAACAGTGGAATGTTGGAGCTCCAGGCTTATACAATCCATTATGAGCCTGGAGCTACTTTATTGTCTTTGGAGCACTCAACATTCCAATGTGTACGCCCAACATGAAAGGCCGTTGAAAGCAATTATACTATAAGCCAGTTCAGCCCATTTCTCTAAAAATTGAGTCTTTCTTACACCTTCAGATGACCATAATCTAGAGGGAAGGAGGTTGTGCAAGGTTGCTCCAATGCCTCTGATGATAGAATGTCTGGCAGAGAAAGGGGGATTTTGTGGAGAGACTGAAATGGACAGAGTGTCAGGATGAGCAGGCGAAGGGAGTGAGAATAGTGTTCTAGGGATAGAAGAATGGAGGCAGAAGAGATCGTATAAGAACATTTTTATAAAAGGTGAAAGTGTGGAGGTATTCAGTAACGGCCCATGGAGGTATGCACTGTGGGACAGTGGGCTGACGAGTGCAAGATAAGTGGTTTTATTTATTTATTAATTTAACATTGCCTATCCCTTTGTTTACCACTTTCACCCGCCTGCCCCTCCCCCCCCCCCCACCCCCCACCCCCTCTGTGCTTCCCTGCACGGGCGACAACTGATTAGAATGAGAGCGTTGCCACAACTACCAATGCAAGAAAGAGGAGTAGCTTCTGTCGCAACATGGCAGAGTTGTTTTGCTCAAACGAGGGCCTCCTCACCATCTTTACAATGATTTTCAGGGCGGTGTGATGAATCAATGGAACCACTCTTTGAGAGTAGCATGCAACGGGTCCTGTAACTTATTGCCTTGCTGAGCTCGTGACTGCCGCACCCGTTTCTTTGGAACGCTCAGCACAGCGGGGGAATTAGCCCCACGTGCGAGCGTTGGAGCCGTTATGATGAGCTCAGCTCGTCATGAGCACACGGCAACCGGGGCTCATGACGAGCTGAGCTCATCATGAGCATGGGAAGGGTTAAGACATAAGCCTCCCCTTTAGCTATGTTCTGCTACATGTTCATGGAACTTCAATGTGGCTTAATTTCTATGACATATTTACAACAAGGGGTGGTGATGGACAGAGTCTCTGAATTAAGCAGAATACTCTCACCCAGTCAAGAGATCAGGGCTAAATCCAACACCGTTTTTTAGCTCATTGCACCATCCCAGTTTCAGAACCTGGCTGTATGCAAATTAGTCTGTCCCTGGCCCAGTGCATCATGGGAACAGGGCAGACCAGACTACAAAAGCCAATTCTTACACTGGGAAGGAAACAAGCTTCCGGGGACCGGTTTCTGGCATTTCAGCCGTCTTCGGCCCGGCTTGCTTGAATCCTGATGGTGCAATGAGCAAGGGACTCACATCTGAGCATACCCTTCCACGCTTAGGGTGGACAAAAATATTTACAACAAGGGGTGGTGATGGACAGAGTCTCTGAATTAAGCAGAATACTCTCACCCAGTCAAGAGATCAGGGCTAAATCCAACACCGTTTTTTAGCTCATTGCACCATCCCAGTTTCAGAACCTGGCTGTATGCAAATTAGTCTGTCCCTGGCCCAGTGCATCATGGGAACAGGGCAGACCAGACTACAAAAGCCAATTCTTACACTGGGAAGGAAACAAGCTTCCGGGGACCGGTTTCTGGCATTTCAGCCGTCTTCGGCCCGGCTTGCTTGAATCCTGATGGTGCAATGAGCAAGGGACTCACATCTGAGCATACCCTTCCACGCTTAGGGTGGACAAAAATATTTACAACAAGGGGTGGTGATGGACCGAGTCTCTGAATTAAGCAGAATACTCTCACCCAGTCAAGAGATCAGGGCTAAATCCAACACCGTTTTTTAGCTCATTGCACCATCCCAGTTTCAGAACCTGGCTGTATGCAAATTAGTCTGTCCCTGGCCCAGTGCATCATGGGAACAGGGCAGACCAGACTACAAAAGCCAATTCTTACACTGGGAAGGAAACAAGCTTCCGGGGACCGGTTTCTGGCATTTCAGCCGTCTTCGGCCCGGCTTGCTTGAATCCTGATGGTGCAATGAGCAAGGGACTCACATCTGAGCATACCCTTCCACGCTTAGGGTGGACAAAAATATTTACAACAAGGGGTCCCTCACCACCCCTTGTTGTAAATATTTTTGTCCACCCTAAGCGTGGAAGGGTATACTCAGACATGAGTCCCTTGCTCATTGCACCATTAGGATTCAAGCAAGCCGGGCCGAAGACGGCTGTAATGCCAGAAACCGGTCCCCGGAAGCTTGTGTCCTTCCCAGTGTAAGAATTGGCTTTTGTAGTTTGGTTTGCCCTGTTCCCATCATGCACTGGGACAGGAACAGACTAATTTGCATACAGCCAGGTTCTGAAACTGGGATGGTGCAATGAGCTAAAAAACGGTGTTGGATCTAGCCCTGATCTTTTGACTGGGTGAGAGTATTCTGCTTAATTCAGAGACTCTGTCCCTCACCACCCCTTGTTGTAAATATTAATTTCTATGACAGCAAAATGCAAATGTAAGGATTTTAGATATGTGCCACTTTGTAAGGGATTTAGTGCTGAGATGGCAGTTAAGGCAGCCACAAGGTATTTTACTATGTTTCTAAAAGCCATTTTACTTTGCAGATGCCACCAGCATTAATTGCAAATGGTCCTGTCTGCTACATCAGGGAACAATTATAAAAAGTTGGTTCTATGCACCTTTTCTAGGTCTCGCCTAGGCAGCGCTTGCGCTATCTCTTCGAGACATGCTGCATTCAGGATATGTGGATAAAGCTCCACTTACTTCCCATCCATCTTTTTAAATGGCTCTTGTCCTTGTCCTTTGTAAATGGTGGCTTTTCATTGGTCATTAGGCTTTGTAGTCCCTCCTTAGTACCGCCTTGTCTCTTCTTGTCCCTCCATAGTACCGCCGTGTCTCTTCTTATAACCTCCCATGAGGACACCCCCTGTTACATGTGTTGTTACACCCTAGGTTTTAATTACAGCCTCAAGGCACTACTTTCTCAAAGGCCTTCAGACAGGACACTCACTTTTGTCCTAAACTAGATTGGCAGTGATTACTTTACCCGCTAGCGCATCTCACATTTATATTAGACCTTCTATACATTTCCCTTCATCAGCTCCACATTGAGTACAACCTAATATGGAATTAATGTAATAATTATCTTGTCACTTTTCAAGGCTACTAATTGTATACATGGACATAGCTATTTGAATGTACTCGTGGTACTGATTTGCATGCAATAAGAATGTGACACAAAAACAATGGGAGGCGATACGAACACTCCGAAATGACAAAATTCAATAGTTATTAAACCACCCGCTAAAGGGGGGAAAGTGGTGTTACTTACAAAGGAAGCTTATTACAGTGGAGCCTTACAGCAATTAACCGATAAGAAATGTTATTGCCCAGTTTCCAAAGAAGTATACTCGGTGTCATAGCATTTCACAACCTACTGTCCTATTGGAGAGACAGGGGTACTTTGGACTGTAAAGAATACCAATATCTCTACTGTGAATATCCTTTAATACCAACTTTTTACAACATTCCCAAAATACATAAGAATGCCGCTTCTCCACCATGGTGTCCTAAGGGCGTCCTATTGTCTCCTCAAAAGGGATCCCCTCAAAAATACCTTCAACTTTGTCGACTCCTTCCATTCGCTCTTTGTCAAGAATCTAAGTTCTTACATCAAAGACACTAAAGATTTCTTAAGGATGATTGAGAGGATCCAATGGGAAGAAGGCTTCTTACTAGTAACTTAGGACATTACTAGTTTGTACACATGTATCTAACACCAGGATGGACTGACAGCAGTTCAATATTGTTTAAAGACTCAAGCCTTAAAATATCATGAATATAACACTGATTGTACAATTATTTAAATGTGCCCTGTTTTCCAGCATTTTTCTTCTTTCTAGCCAGTTGTACTTACAATTGGCACATGCTTCACCCCAAGCTATGCAAATCTTTTTGTGGGCTGGTGGAAGCAGCACATGGCCAGGGCAGAAAGAAATGAGCAGTGGTTGGAATCCCTGATGCTAGGGGCACGTTACATCAATGATCTATTCATAATATGAAAAAGGACTTGTAGGGAGGCAGAAAAGTATATTGAAAGTCTCAATACCAATTCCCTCAGTTTACAGCTCACAAGCCACATCAGTGACACCAGTGTTCCATTTTTAGATTTGATCGTCTCTATGGATGGTAATACATTTCAAACTGCTCTCTTTAGGAATCCCACTGCTGGCAATTCACTGTTGCACACCAGCAGTCATCACCCACACAATTTAAGAAAATAGCATTCCGTATAGGAAACTGCTGCGTGTGATGCATAGCTGTTCTACTGCTAAGAATTTCCAACAGGCAGAGGAGGAGACACTAGACCGGTTCCGCAGACATGGAAATTCATCCACTGTCAAGAAACAGGCTGCTGAGAAGCTACGTCTGACACCAAGGCGGAAACATTTGCTGTATTGAGAACGGAGACTGGGAACCATAACGGGGCAAGAGTCCATGACATTGGTTACAAACCCAAGGTATACCAGCTCCTGAAACATAATTGGCAGATTTAGAGGACCAATACTGTTAACTGTCCTCTGTTGTTCACTTCTCCCCAGATATCCTACCAACGCAGTGCCTCACCTGAGGACTTACCGTTCCTTAGTCAGAATCTATAAAAACAAGGCTGTTACAGGATTCTTTCCATGCATTCAATGCAAAGCTTGCAAGTTTAGCAAAAAAATACAGGAATATGAGAACCCCCCAATCTAAGAGAAAAGATGTGATCATCAAATTGCTCAACTGCAAATCAGATTATGTGGTGTACTGCTTCTTATGTCCATGTGAGAAAAAATACGTGCACAGTGCAACATATAAAGCCAAAAAACGAGTGTTAGATCACATGCAGCTGATCGCAAATAAAGACCCCATACGCAGTTGCTTGACAGTGACAGTAATCGTTTTTGAGATTTGAGATTTTTCTGCCTAAACCAAGTAGTGGAGAAGAGAGAGGAGGAGGCAGGACACGGAAACTGAGGCAGTTGAAGTCCAAATACATAATAACCCTGCAAACCAAGAATCTCATAGGCATTAACAGTCACCAGGAGCTCTGGGTCCATATAGGTTAAGCACATGCTGCTCCCCAGCTAAGAGTAATATATCCACTTCATATCTACAGGGTGGCCCCTAGGAACTGTGATGGCATTCACCTTCAGTAATACGCAGTATAGGATATTGACCATATTACATATGCCTATTTAGGGCTCAATTGAATTATTGGAAAATGATGGCACAAGAGCAAAATGCAATATGGCGGAAATATGTCATTGGGTATACCCATACAGGGCTTCATTTTGTTCACTGTATACATTTCATGTTTATGGTCTAAATGTGTAGATTTGAATTCACATTTATAAAATTTTGTTTTTCTAATATCTTTTGATTCATGAAAATACACAGCTGAATGGGATGCCAATTGGTTCATAGCTTCATTGGAGAAAGTTTTATGAAGCAAAATGAGTGTGTGACAATTATTGAGGATTTAATAGCATTGACAATTTTTAGGGTGTATCACTGTGATTGTAGCCACCTGGTCGCTGCGTTGAAGATTAATAATAGACTTGACATCAATGAATCAATTTAGACTATAAGCATACCGTGACATCTGGATAGGGTCATAATGGGTGCCATGCGAAGGAATTGTCCTTTTTTCATGGTTGATAATTATTGCCTCATTGTGGGCTTGACCTGTGCTGTATTATATGTAGGTATAGAAGAGAAATAGTGTTGGACGCAATGGCATTGATAAAGACGACAAGCTGAAATGCATTTGTCTTTGTTGGTGAAATAAACTGTGATTGGAGAAAAATCCTGTGAATGCGCAACAATCCGTTTTCTTTGGGAAATACACACACAGCCTAGAGATTGTTACACACTATGGATTTTGTCAACAGATCAAAGCTTCTACTGTTGAGAAGGCCCCAGCAGATAAGCTGTCTAATGTAAAGTATTCTGAATCCACCACCAGCAAAGTGAAGGTTTTAACAGCTGCTGATGGGTGGGTCCTTAAGGTAGGGGATCTAATTTGAGAAAAGATGTCACAACAAGCAAGCATGTGAACTATCCTACAGATCACCTGTTCCAGTTCTTGGGATAAAATTCAAACAAACTGTGATCCTGCCTCCTTTGTCTGGGTCCAAAAGAAACCAACAGGTGTCCATTAACCCATAAAGAAACACTATGCGGCAGATTCTTTCCAGCAGACCATGCTGGCCCACAAGAAGGATTCCGAATAGAACCTCTCAACCTGTCCTTACTTTGAATGAACTACCCCTAGAAGAGAGCAGTAACATCACTAGCTTGAGTATACATTTAGGGATATTTGAGTGTACTATGTCTCCTACTTTACACAAGGCAGTGGATTCCATGGATGAATCAGACGCTGCAATCATTGCTGTTGCAGCTGTTAAACGCAGCACTTTGGTTTATGATGAACCACCACGCGAGTGAACATCAATCAAGGTTCGAGATCCAATAGGAGTACAAAAAATCTACTCCTGAAACCTCGTAGATTCCGGAAAGTGAAAACCTACAAGCGCTCCTTCTCAGGAATGGCACCCAGGATCTGGAATGCGCTCCCTCCTGAAATCAGGCTGATCCCCTCCACTTCACTCTTCAAGAAAGAGGTGAAAACCATCCTTCTGGCCAAGATCTCCTGATCGTTATAGATGCTGGTTCAGAGACTCTTCATTGCTTGTATCACTGCGCAATATCCCCTGGCACTATACTCTACTTGTTGGGGGCACCACTACGCTACTCTCTTACTACCGACCAAGATGTGATACACGTTGGTTTACTGATTCACCTGTACACCTCTGTAGTGGGATCAATGACCTGTGCTGTCCTATATTACTTCCTTACCTGACTGTATATGGATTGGTTTTATGTATGTTTTTATTAACCTTGTTATTACCATGCTATTGACTATTATGCTGTTCCCATTATCTCTGTTGACTCCTACTGCCCCTACCCTGTCTTTGTAAAGCGCTCTGATATCTGTAAGGATCCTGTTCGCGCTATATAAAACTTTGAATAAATAAATAAATAAATAAGATGATGCCTTTGCACGGAACAATGATATGAGAACAAATCTGAATTCTAAACAGTGCTTCCCATCCTCCTCCACAGTCATTCAACGCCATTGATTTCTTCTTGCTTATCATTGGTTTTGAGACAGGTACTTTATACTACCTTGGTTCTATGTTTGTATCACTACAGGAGGGTTTCTTTTTATCTTGTGACTGACAACGAAGATAGTCATTCTACTGCTACTGAATGGACATTATCTTCCCGAAAGAATTATTTCACAACCAGTGGTTCGAAAACTTCAGTCCCATCTCACAGAGCTCAGTGAGATGACTACACTGCAAACAGAGTTTATCCTGTGTTTGAGGGCTTAGCTTGGAATAGGGTTCTTATCAAATTAATGGACCGACTGAGACATTGCATTTACTATAGAGGTAAAAGGTTTGAGTGAATGTTGTTGTTATTCCTTTTTTTTAAAAAATCTGTTTGACAGTATTGAAAGTACATGTGAGAGCATACTTTACATTCAGGAGTATCGCATCATGGCATGCACGCATATACACAGTGTCTTGGCAAATCAGTAAACAGTTTCGATTTTTATATTTCTGTAAAGAACACCCATAAAACATCCCGCCTCCCCAACCTCCCACCCCCAGCACTCATAAGCTATCATGATCCTATTTCTTGGTACGAGGCTATACCCATTACATTCAATACCTGTGTTAGTTGCTACTTCAGTCTTATAGGGGCCGTACTAATAATAACTAAATACGCTGTTCAGTTGCTGCACCTAGAAATGTAATCTTCCTTATCTACCTGGGGTAACTCCGGCAATGATGCCTCAGCTCAGCCGGCAGTCGATGATTGGTCAGATCCACCGGTCCCTCCCGTCTCGAATGACCCCAGAGTAGTATACCAGTCTAGGGAAATCGGGGTTTTTCTGAGTCCCTTGCGTTCTTCACGTTGGAGTGCCTCATCCTCTGCCTTACCCCATCGCATCACCTCCGCCCTCCATGCATCCGGGTCAGGTGGTCTGACCGATTTCCACCGCATTGTTATTGCGTGTTTTGCAAGCAATAGGGCCATATCAGTGAAGCGAGCGGCCACGCTTCTCTTGCGGTCCCTCGGCCCTAGCCCTAGTCTATGGTGTTTGTCGGCCTGGAGGTGGCCGCATCAGACAGCGCCTCATGTATTGTGGTCCAGTAGTATCCTAACTTTGGGCACTCCCATAGCATATGCAGCAGACGTGCGTCATCTGTTCCGCATCGGGGGCAAGTGTCAGTCGTGTTAGGAAACATGGCGAGTATGCGGTGAGGTGTAAGATACGCCCTGTGTAGGACCATCAGTTGTATGAACTTGAACTTCGGGTTCCTAGCCACTTTTTTGGGGAATTTCAGGATGCGTTCCCACTCCTTGTCCCTTAGAGGCCTCCCAATGTCACCCTCCCATTTCTCTCTGAAAGGTTGTAGTGACGTCGCTTTGCCTGCCCTAATACCAGTTGTGATCCATTTAGTGAGATGGCTGCCCGTTCCCATAAGATATTGCATCGTTATCAGTGGGTTCGTAGGTGGTTCGACCCCATTTTGCGGCCACATCCCTATTATGTAGCGTCTCACGCCTGCGTGCATGAGAAATGATCCTCCTGAAGTATGATGCACGGCACGGAAGTCCTCGAAGGACATCACGTGGCCATCTGCAAATAGGTCCCCAATTCGTGTTACACCTGTGTCGTGCCACGCATTTAGTGCTTGGTTTGATAGCAGTCCTGTCCCCAGGGGGACACCTAGTAGAGGGATCGTAGGGGCGTATGAGGTCGTCGGTGTCGTGTACTTCACTGACTTCCTCCAATAGTTTATTGCAAGTCTGAGTAGCGGGGATGCCGCCGTCGGGATCTCCGAACGAGGTAATAGCAGTGTATGGAGTTTCCCCCTAGACAGGTCCTCTGCTGATATGTGAATTTCGTGCAGGTTCCGACCCGCTAGCCAGTAGGCAAGCCATTGTAGTTGGCAGGCAAAGTTATACTCCCGGAAGTCCGGTACTCCCATGCCGCCAGCCTCCGAGGTGAGCTGGAGCTTGGCAAGGCTTATACGCCTCCGTCCCGAACCCAATATGAGTTCCGTTAGGGTCGTGTCCAGTGCCCGGAACAATGTAGCCAGGATGAGAAACGGTAGGCTAGTGAAGTAGTAAAGTAAGCGGGGAAGTACAACCATCTTAGAGATAGCCACCCTGCCCGCTACAGATAGTGGTAGTGTTGACCAGAATTGTACTTGCGACTTCAGTGCTATCAATGACCTACCCAGATTACCGTCTATCATGTCCCCCGCTCCTCTATATATCTGTATCCCCAAGTAACGTAAAGTCGTTTCCGCAATTTGAAAATTATGCAGTGCAAAGGGCAGTGGGGCGGACGTGCCAGTGGCGGCAAAACAGTATCCATATGATTTAGGTTCACTAATGGAGAGGCCCGAAAACTTGCGGAATTCCTCAAATATCTGAGGTATGGGGTCTAAGTCACCTCTCAGGTCCCGCAGGTATAGGATGATATCATCTGCGTATGCAGAAACCACGTGGGCCGCCCCGTTTCTCAGTTTACCCCTGTGGGCCGCTAGCGTTCGGAGCTTACATAGCAGCGGCTCGAGTGTTAAATAAATAAGAGCGGAGATAGTGGGCAGCCCTGTCTGGTGCCTCGTGCAATGTTCAAGGTCTCCGATATGCACCTGTTCGTACGTACCCGCGCCGTTGGGCGGGTGTACAGTAATCTCACCCAGGCAATGTATTCGGGCGGTACCCCAAATTTCACTAGTGTCGCAAACATAAAGTCCCATCTGAGGGAGTCGAAAGCCTGTTTCAGATTTAAGGAGACACAGCTCTCCGTTCCTCCCCCTGCCTGGTCGTGCAGCATTAGCTGGGCCAATCTCTGCAGGTTCATAGCCGTGCTTCTGCCGGGTACAAACCCACATTGGTCAGAGTGAATCAATTGTGGGATGTATTGGGCCATCCTCGTCGCTAGTATTTTACTCAGGATTTTAGAATCAGTGTTTAGGAGAGATAAAGGCCTGTAATTAGCCAGTTGCATTCCGTCTCTGCCTGGTTTCAGGAGAGAAACTATCAGAGCCTGCAGGGACGACTGCGGTAAAGTAAAAGTAAAGTAAAGTCCACATTTGTAAAGCGCACAATCACCCGTAAGGGTCTCTAGGCGCTGGGGGGCCGTCGGGAAGATTAAGCGAGCTATTGCCCAGAGTCACATGGTGCTGGGCTGACCTGCCGCCGTAGCCGGGGATCGAACCGTGGTCCCCAGATTCCAGCGTCAGTCGCCCTGGCCGCGGCGCCACACCTCTTCCACGGTAGTAATTGAGTTTCGCAGCGCCTCTTGGTAGATAACCTGCAGCCGCGGGGCAAGCAGGTCGACATAAGCCACGTAGAACTCCGCTGGGAGGCCGTCTGTCCCGGGGGCTTTGTTCCTCGGGAGAGCATGAATGGCTTGTCGGATTTCCGCAATCGTAATAGGGCGTTTCAGGTCATCTCGTTGTCTGTCCATAAGTTGGGGGAAGTCTAGGCCTCTCATGAATCCCTCATATGTCACGTGTGATAGTTGGTGGTGCGGGCCGTATAACGTGGCATAGTAGTCCCTAAAAGCAGTGTTAACATCTACTTGCGTCGAGGTTACAACTCCCCTCTGGGCCATTACTTCTAATATGGGCGAGTGTGGCGGGGCATCACGGATAATGCGGGCTAGCAGGGGTCCTGATCTGTCAGCTTGTGTATGTTGCCTGTTGGTGTACTCCCTGTAGTCTAGCAGTCGTAGCTCCTCTAGTAATTCAGCGTGACGTATGTGTGCCTCCTGTAATGGTGTGAAGGGCAGGTTTGTACCCGCAGCCTCACTTTCCAATATCGCTAGTCGACCCTCTACCTCTCTAAGGCCGTCGGTCACCTCACGTCTCATGCCTACTCGAACGGCCATGGCTTCCCCTCTAATTAACACCTTAAAGGCGTCCCATTCCACTTGCCTGGAGCTAGCAGTGTCTGTGTTTACGGTGAAGTAAGTGACAATGGCGTCTGCCAGCGTTGTCTTATTGACAGTATCATCCAGCAGGTCCGCATTTAAACGCCATGTTGGTATCGGTGTCGGGACCCTGCCCCATTGAAGTGTTATTTCCACTGGGTTGTGGTCGGAGAGCGTCTTACCCATATGTTCTGCTCTGAGTACAGCCCCTAACAAGGGCTTGGAGCAAAAAACCCGGTCTATTCTGGTGTGTAATTTGTGGGGCGGGGAGTAAAAAGTGTATTCCCTGTTGAATGAGTGTTTGCAGCGCCATGCGTCCACCAGATCCTAGCCCCCTGCCCACCGCGCCAGCGCATCTGCCTGCTCCCTACTCTCGGTGGCGTGTAAGGGCGGATGTGATCTGTCAAGTAGGGTGTCCAAAACCGCATTAAAGTCCCCGCCTATAATCCACTCGTATTCCGCCCAATCAGCCAAAACCCCACTTATGCTGGCTAAAAAAATCTGACTGACCTGAGTTTGGTGCATACACACTACCAAGCACAACAGGGGAGCCATCTAGCAGACCACGCACAAATACAAATCTACCTTCCTTGTCGATCTTCTGTTCTACTACCTTGAAGGGGACTGAGTTCCTAAGCCAGATGGCTGCTCCCCCCGAGAAAACAGAGTAAGAGGTAGCGAACAGTCGACCCTTCCATTTCTTCAGTAGTTTCGTGCTTTCCGCAGTGTTTAAATGGGTCTCCTGGAGGCAAGCCATCATGACGCCTCTCCGGTTGAGCTGTGCCAGTATCCTGTGTCTCTTGTGAATAGACCCCATTCCCCGCACATTCCAGGTGCATAGTTTGTAGGTATTAAGGGACCCCATGACTGACCGAAATGCGTGTGTCTATCAAATCTGTGGGCGACTAGGCCAAGCGTACCGTATGTGAGAAGTCGAGTGCCATGCGAACTTGTAACTCCCTAACATAAGGGTCCCCAAGCAAAAAGACCTGAGGTCCAAACCAAGTCGCCCAACATGGGCAAGTGTCAAACCAGAACATGTCTATACGGTGGGGGGTGCCGTCTACGTGCACCTGTCTTGCGCCTGTCGATGGTGTTATAGCGAGCCCGTAACTGGTGTGTCCCCGCTTCCTTCCACTTGTCCGTGTGTTATGTATATACGTTACCTCCGAAGTTGGCCATGGCGCAATCAGAGGTCTTCTGCCATTTGTGCTGTGATTTTGGGAAAAAGCTGCAAGCTATCAGCCGAACCGGACACCTCCGTGTGGGTGCCAGAAGCGCTGACCAAGCCAGGTGCGCTTCCTGCATCATGTGCGGCCAGTGCTGCTTCCGTTAGTTGGACCACGGTCGCTCGTTTCCCAGAGCGGTCCCTAGACGACTTTCCACTTGCTGTTGAACGTGCCGGGAGCCCTGTACCCACGTTGGATCGAGAATGATGGTGGTTCATCTGGCGTGAGGGTCTGTCACTCCTGTCATCTGCAAACGGATCCTGAGTGGTCGGCGGTGTCAGTGTCACTTCCATCCATTCCTCTGCTTCTTCAGGAGTGTCAAAGAAGTGCGATTTATTCTCGTGTAGGATTTTGAGGCGAGCAGGGAATAGTAGGGCATATTTCAAATTCCTGTCCCTCAGTTTACGTTTCACCCCCAAGAATGTGGACCTGGTACGTTGCACCGCCGGGGTAAAGTCTGGATACACAGATATAGTCTTATCTTCGTACCTCAGCGGTGCTTTCTCTCGCGCCACACGTAGTACCGAGTCGCGGTCCTTAAAGTGCAGGAGACGTGCTATCAATGGGCGCGGTGGCGCCCCTGGTTTCTGCGGTTTCGCAGGCATTCTGTGCTCACGTTCTACACTATACATCGGGGTCAGGTCTTGCGGGCCAACAACCGTCTTGAGCCAGTCTTCCACGAACTGCGTGGGATTTCTCCCCTCACTGCGCTCCGGAATTCCCAAAATTCTGACGTTGTTGCGGCGGGCCCGCCCTTCCGCGTCATCCATCTTGTCCCACAGCAATTTAATCTGTTTTTCCATGCCTTCTATCTTTGTAGAGTGATCCGTTTGCTGTGGTATCAGTTCGTCCAGTGCAAGTTTCTGCTCTGAGACCTTCTCGGCCAGTTTGTTGTGGTCTGCCCGCAGCAGGGACAGGCCCGTGGCCATATTGTTCATCCGCAGCTCTAGCGCTTCTCTCGTGGCCCTTATTTCAGTCAGTATGAGATCTAGTTTGGCATCTTGGGCGCCCATTCCTGTCGGTGGTATGACATCCGCGTTGGAGGAGGCAAGCGGATCTTCCGATCCAGTAGACTGTATGTCCGCGTGTGCGCCTTGTTCTTGGGCCTTGACTCTGTTCCTTCCCAAGATGTTCGCCTGCAGGTTGACGGCGTAGCGGCCCCAGCAGCTCCGCTCGTGTTCTGGCGGGCACTGTGTGTCCGTGGCTCTCCCCCCACTGCTTGGGTGGTGCCTGTATCAACTCCTCTGGCAGAGTAGGGCTGTAAGGAGTGCTATCGTAGTTGAGGCCGGAGGATCCCACCTGCGTTGTAGGACCCACGCCGGCGCAGAATAGCGGAAGTCGGACCCCCCACAACAGTCACTGCAGGGCCCTCGGGGATATGGGCATCAGCCGTCCACCGCACTCCCTGGGGCAGCGTCGGGTCCAGACAGGGGCCCCCACTCCCTCGTGCTATCACGCCGGCAGCTCACTGTGTGGTATCTCCGCGTGTTGCCAGCAGTCGTGTGCCTCCCTTTGTAGGACGTGGTGTATGGTGCGCAGCCATCGTGCTGGGGATGGTGTGACAGGCGTGTAACTGCTGTGTTGTGCACTGTGGGCAGTGGCGGGGTGTACCTGCCTCGATGTCTTCTCGACGTCACTGCTCAGCCCGGTCGGTGCGGCGGGATCAGTATGGCGCCTCACTCCGCTGCCCAGAGGTGTGTCTAAGGAGGTCGTTCGGGGCGGCCGCAGCTCACCTCAGGGGCGTCTCGCGGCTTCTCCGGTCTCAGGGCCAGGCTCGTCCTCCGTGGTGTTGGCAGGCTTCCAGGGTCCGTGTGCAGATGTGGCCGCCCGGTCTGCAGTGCCTCCGGCGCCCTGCCCGGGCACCCGCAGCCGTTGCCTGGGTTCGGGACAGGGGGAGTGTGTGTCTCTGTACGCCCAGAGCTCGTCGTGGGAGGGCAGGATAAGGGGGCGCTGCACTCCGGTTGCTGCGTCGGGCCTCAGCAGCGCCGCACACCCCGACGATTTCCGCTGCACCGCCAGTCGGGCACAAGCTTTCTGGGCTGTGTTCAAAATTTGTGCCGCGGCTCCACCCAGGGGCGTAGGCCGCGGCAGCCTCGGCAGGTCCACACGGTTTCAGCTAGCGTTGCAGAGTGCGCTGATGCCGGCTCCAGATCGCACACACCTACGGCGGTTTTAGGGGCTCGAGTTAGGTGGATGAGGCCGCAGGGAAGCAGGATATTTAGCTGGTTTGTAGGGCTATCGACGGAGCTCAGTCGCTACACGACCGCCATGATCGGCTCGTAGCCACGCCCCCTGTTGTTGTTATTCTTGGTTCTGTTTCAGATGACTGGGACACTGAAACTTGAACAATGAAGATCTATATTTGAATGCATTGCGTTATAAAGAAATATATTGATTTTATCGGTATGTACACAGTTAGATACATTGAACTAGTTATTCTAGGAAGACATAGAACTACTCACCCAATCTCAGCCCTATCTCTTAATAGTCACCCACATTTCTTGACGAAATGTACCTAATTTCAGAGTAAAGAAAGGTCAAACCCCATCATCTTTTTATTTTTCACAATGTCCACAACAACTCCAGAAATAGAGAAAATGGAGTCTTGCTTGCTCAAGATGGAGCTTTATCATTGTTAAAGTGCTTTACAAATGTTTCTCTCCTAAATTAAGCCTGACCTGCCAAGCTACGAAGGGTTGAGAGAAGGTTTAATTTGAGATCAAACTCAACCATACAATAGTTGGTGTAATGTTTTACTAGATGAGGTCTCACAACCCTGTCAACTAATCACCTAGTTTCCTACATCAAAGTTTACAGTACATTGAATCACCAATGTATTATCAGAGCTAAATACCAGTGAGACATTACTCAGCCAGAGAGAGATCAAGGTCGAGTACACAGGGTAAACACGGTATATGGCTGAACAGGAAGAGAGCATATTACAGAGAGATTGGCGCTCTCAACTATGTTGCATCCTGTATTGCTGAGTTTCTCCTTTAATGACAATTTTCAAGTGTTTTATAATAGATGTTTTAAGAGTTTTTATGAAATTTGTATTGCAACGGTCTTAATTAACTATGCAAATAAAATAAAATAAACTAAACAAAGAAAAAGATCTGCCCATATAGCTGATTTTAGTCAATTTTATTTAGAAAAAACAAATCACTTAAAAAGGTTGGAATTTGTTAACTACGAGTCTGTTCCGTCGGCTTAGTTGCCCCTAAGCGATTTCATCTCTTCCATCATACTATTACCAAAAAGCTATCACAACCTTTACTGGTAGACCAAAAGATTAGTGTGCTAAGGGCAAAGCTGCAACTTCTGCTTTAAGAAACATCCCTATTGCAGAACCCTGCAAATCAGCTTCTTAATGGTTTCTCTACACTGTTATGAGACATTGTCTTGGCTCAGACTCATTAGGTAGTATATAATCTTTCTTTCCACTGCCCTTCTAAAGGATTGGCTTGCCAATCTGTTCAGTGTTGTCGACTATCAATGTAGATTTTCTGAGGTAGAAGGAAAGGTTTACTGCCTGTTATCCTACTTTTTCATCAGAAGAATTTCCATTGCAGCCATATGCAACTCTTCTTCCCCTTACTGGAAAGAATGAGGAATTTTATTATATGTTGTGCTTGATAGTAAGTCTCCCCAAAAAAAACCTGAGAAAACTGCTACTGACAGGGCATTGTGAGATTCTGGGGGTCTGTTTTTCCTTTGAAGTACGAGTGTCGATTTCCAGTCTATTTTTCTACATAGTGCCTATTTTCTTTGAATTTCCATTATAAATAGACCTGGGTTCTTTTGTAAAACAAATAAATGTAATTTGGGCAATACAGCCTTCAGGCTACCCAAGTGCCTTTGTTTAAAAAAATGTATTGGCTTTACTAATGGAAAGTTTAATTTTCTATATTTTTCTAAAAGTGCACAATCACGCATAGGCTTCACTAGTCTGTGCGTAGGACTTCAAATTAGTTGTTTTTTAACAAGGGTTACAGAAAAATAACTTTTATTTTTTAGGATGTGGCAGTTGGTAATGGCCCATCTTCCTACTGGCAAATGTCAAACAGAAGTCCTCCGAAAGAGGCTAGTACATAGGGCTCATCCTTCCTACTCCATCTCCAATTGGTCACACATCTGTTGATAGTGCATCAAAACAACAAGGCAGTCAAAAGAGGCACCTTCCTAGGAGGTAATGCTCTGTGCATTGGTAACTCTAATTATCTTGAGAACTCTTCCTGCCAGTTACACGACATACAATTACTGATGTGTTTTGGGCTTCACAAATGCAGCATAAATCATACACTACCACAATTAATGTGGCACTAGTGTTTTGTGAGGAAGTGATCATGAATATAAGCTTGCCGTAATGCCACTAACTGGAAATAACTATAAAAGGAATTAATAAATTAAATGCACTCATCAAGATATTCTATCCTTTTCAGCAAAATGGAACTTTATTATAAGTGAAATTCTGAAAGGTTCCACTGGGGCTAGGAACCAGCCAAGGAAAAAGGGGATTTTATGTTAAATACAGTAAGCCCTTTGGACATATATAAGCTGTATACAGGGAAGTATCGGTGCTTACTCCTATGTTGAGGTGCCAAGGAGTGTGCACATCCTCCTCCATGGAATTCATTTTTTTAACAGACTTTGTTTCATGGAAACCCACAGCCTTTAGTTTGTGACACCTCGTTTTTACTACTGTCACCCTGGGTTTCCTCACCCCTGGCCAGGTTCTCTACGCTCATCATAGCTTCTATCTAAACATTTACAGTTTTTGAAATTGGCACATTATCAGGCGTTTACATTAGTATTTGCAAATAATCTGGTGCAACACTGCCTAACAACCTATGTCCTCTTGCGTATTTACTCTGGGTGGGTACTGTTCAGCAATATTTCAACCTCAGGCTCCTTCCGCACCACTCCTAATAAGAGCTTGGCCCAGTCGATACACACGGCTATGTATTTCTTCATCTCTTCCCCTGCCCAAACTACTCTCTCTCCCTTGGTCTAGTATTTGCCTCTTTCAAGATTGGTCTGTGCTTCCATTCTCCTTTATATGTGTCCTTTGAGACTTCCAGCTTGATCTTTCTCCACTATCTGCCCCTTCCTCCTCAAATGCAGTGCTTTCCCTTTTAAATATGTCCATGCTCTGCCTTCACCATTTGTTCCTCCTTCGCCCAGAACTACAGCCACTCGTCGTCTACATCTTACAGTGGAGATATTTATTACCCTCTCTATTTGTCCTATCACATTAGTTTTGAGCATTTTCATCTTGCTTTCTTTTTGGACTGGAGCTTGGTTTCTTTTTCAATTCCAGAGGAGGATGTGGAAAACTTTGACGTACAGAGCCTTGGAGAGGATATTCTGCAAAGCATTGAGGCGGACAGCTTTTGGTGTATGAGCAAACTTTTAGACGGCATCCAGGTAAGTCTGCTGCTTTTCCATCCAGGGCATACAACTATATAAGAAGATCTCATTATCATTAATGGCTTAACCTACCCAATAGTTTTATCTTTATGATGTCTAGTCGGAGATTAGCTTTGGAGAGTATGTTATCCCTTACTGATTTTAACTTCTTTCTCCACAGGATAATTATACCTTTGCACAGCCTGGAATCCAAAAGAAGGTTAAAGCTCTAGAAGAGCTTGTTAGCAGAATTGATGGTATGTGGAAAAACCTAGATGCCTACACAGGGTTCTGTTATGGGTAGGTTGTGGTAAGGGTTGGCATTTGAATCAAAGTTAAAGGTACATATATGAATTACATTAGTCTTGATCCCTTTCACCACCTGCTGTATTCATATTTGCATCTGTTGCCAGGTGGTACCGATACATGTTTTTTCCTGGCAACATAAAACAGCATAGTTCTCATCAAAATTACCAATCTGCCCTCACACCCCCTGCCCATGCCTGTCTAACAGTAATTGATCTGAATGATTCCAGCCCATCTTCTGATGGACTTCTTAGTATGGGCTCTACAACTTTCATTTAGTTCAACACTTTTTAATGGGGTTTTCTTTTTATTTGTTCAAGATAATTTACCTTGTCTTTCTTGCTTTCAGTTTAGACTTCCATTGTTGTTTTTCTTTGGCTCACAGTTTAATTTTCTGTAATTAATTTATATTTTTAGACCCCATTGATTTTCTGCTATCACAAAAGTTATAGAATATCCATAGCCATGCCTTGGAATGCGGTCTGCCTCTGATCTCTCCAAGCCTACTCTCAAGGTACACAAAAACTGCATTTCTACTCCGACAAAAAAATAATTATTCAGTTTATACACATATGAAAGCACTGTAAAGCTGTTAACCACTAGGCCTCTTACAGCTCACCAGCCCCTGCCAATCGATCATATGTTTAAAATAAATATGGGATCTGGAATAGATTTCCTCTACATTGCATTGTCAGGCCAACATTTTCAGTGTTGTCTGTATCTTAAGGAGATGAGGAAACAGAAAATACATTTCCCTTATGAGTGATACAACTCCAGCTGGCTTGCACCTCATTTTACGGTCGAGCCTGCGAGAGCATGTGCTAGTGCATGCATCTCGCTTGCGAAACACTGTTGTTTAAAAAAGGGCTTGGTTTCCGCCTGTGGATTACCATATGTGGGCTTGCGTGCACTCTTCTTTACAGCCTTGTAATTCGTCACGGCAAGCCTAACATCAGTTCCGTTCCTCTCTTTGGAGCAGGGACCAAGCACTGATTGATTCAACTTAATCAGTGCCCGTCGGCTGCTCCCGACTTGGTTGCTGTACTATTTTATCCTGTTTAACTTTTAGCGTCCTGCAAACAGAAGGCGTGTAACTGTCAAAAACGCGCCCAGCAGGACCAACAAAATTGCTGAGATTTATTTCCTATAGTTAACTTTCTTTTATTTTGCCAAGTCTCCGTTTCTCACTTTGTACTTGTGTATTCTTTTGTTTTTGGTCATGGGCACTGTTCTAAAAAAAATGAGGATTATTTTATTGCAAATCTACATTGTTTATTTCTTATGTGTAGTTTCTGAAATTACATTTTGACACATAATCGTGCAGTACACCCCCAATTCGCCTCACTCCAATCCACGTTAATCCACCCCAACTTTACCCACACCAGCCCATCCCCCTCAATCCAATCTACCCCAGACCAATCCAGTACAGCCCACTCTAATAAAAAACACTCACCTCAATCCACTTCCATCCATCACACTCCAATCCTGCCAGCCCACCTCACTCAATCCAAAACAATCTGCCCCACTCAATCCAAAACAATCTGACCCACTCAATCAAAAACAATCTGCCCCACTCAATCCAGAACAAGCTGTCCCACTCCAATGCAAAACAACTTGCCCCACTCAATACAAAACAAATCTGTCCCACTCCAATCAAAAACAATCTGCCACACTCCAATCAAAAACCATTTGCCCCAATCCAATCAAAAACCATTTGCCCCACTTCAATCCAAAACCATTTGCCCCACTTCAATCCAAAACCATTTGGCCCGTTCCAGGCCAAAACAATCGGCCCGCTCCAGGCCAAAACAATCTGCTCCGCTCCAGGCCAAAACAATCTGCCCCGCTCCAGGCCAAAACAATCTGCCCCGCTCCAGGCCAAAACAATCTGCCCCGCTCCAGGCCAAAACAATATGCCCCGCTCCAGGCCAAAACAATCTGCCCCGCTCCAGGCCAAAACAATCTGCCCCGCTCCAGGCCAAAACAATCTGCCCCGCTCCAGGCCAAAACAATCTGCCCCGCTCCAGGCCAAAACAATCTGCCCCGCTCCAGGCCAAAACAATCTGCCCCGCTCCAGGCCAAAACAATCTGCCCCGCTCCAAGCCAAAACAAACTGCCCCCTCCAGGCAAAAGCTATGTGCGCTCCTCCAATCCACCCCACTCAATACAATCCACCTTAATCCAATACGATCCGCCCCACTCCAATCCACCCCACTCCAATAAAATCCACCCCACTTCAATCCACCCCACTCCAATACAATCCACCGCACTTCAATACAATCCACCGCACTTCAATACAATCCACCGCACTTCAATACAATCCACCGCACTTCAATACAATCCATCGCACTCCAGTACAAACCATCGCACTCCAGTACAAACCATCACACTCCAATACAATCCACCGCACTCAAGTAAAATCCACCCCAATACAGTTCACTCCACCTCAATCCAGTCCACCCCAATGCAACCCACCCCACTCAATACAAAACAATCTGCCCCACTCAATACAAAACAATATTCCCTACTTCAGTCCAAATCCATCTGCACCACTCCAGTCCAAAACCATCTGCACCACTCCAGTCCAAAACAATCTGCCCCACCCCAGTCCAAAACAATCTGCCCCGCTCCAGGCCAAAACAATCTGCCCCATTCCAGGCCTAAACAATTTGCGCCCCTCCGACCCACCCCACTCAATACAATCCACTTTACCCCAATACAATCCACCCCACTCCAATAGAATCCACTCCACTTCAATACAATCCACCCCCCTCAATACAATCCTCCCCACTTTAATACAATCCACCTCACTTCAAAACAAGTCACCGCACTCCAGTACAAACCATCGCACTCCAATACAATACAATCCATCACACTCAAGTAAAATCCACCCCAATCCAATCTACCTCAACTCAATACAGTTCACTCCACCTCAATCCAGTAAACCCCAATGCAACCCACCCCACTCAATCCAAAACAATATGCCCCACTCAATACAAAACAATATTCCCTACTTCAGTCCAAAACAATCTGCCCCACCCCAGTCCAAAACAATCTGCCCTGCTCCAGGCCAAAACAATCTGCCCCATTCCGACCCACCCCACTCAATACAATCCACTTTACCCCAATACAATCCACCCCACTCCACCCCACTCCAATAGAATCCACTCCACTTCAATACAATCCACCCCACTCAATACAATCCTCCCCACTTCAAAACAATCCACCTCACTTCAAAACAATTCACCGCACTCCAATACAGTTCATTGCACTCAAGTAAAATCCACCCCAAGGCAATCTAACTCACCTCAATACAGTTCACTCGACCTCAATCCAGCCCACCCCAATCTAATCCACCCCACTCAATCCAAAAAATCTGCCCCACTCAATCCAAAAAATCTGCCCCACTCACTACAAGACAATATACCCCACTTAAATCCAAAATAATCTGCCCCACTACAGTCCAAAACAATCTGCCCCACTACAGTCCAAAACAATCTGCCCTACTCCAATCCAAAACAATCAGCCCCACTCCAATCCAAAACAATCAGCCCCACTCCAATCCAAAACAATCTGCCCCACTCCATTCCAAAACAATCTGCCCCACTCCATTCCAAAACAATCTGCCCCGCTCCATTCCAAAACAATCTGCCCCGCTCCATTCCAAAACAATCTGCCCCGCTCCATTCCAAAACAATCTGCCCCACTCCATTCCAAAACAATCTGCCCCACTCCATTCCAAAACAATCTGCCCCAAACCATTCCAGAACAATCTTGCCCACTCCAGTCCAAACAATCTGCCCCACTCCAGTCCAAACAATCTGCCCCACTCCACTCCAAAACAATCTGCCCCACTCCACTCCAAAACAATCTGCCCCACTCCACTCCAAAACAATCTGCCCCAATACAGTCCACCTTGCCCCAATACAGTCCACCTTTTCCCAACAGTACAACCCACCCCACTCCAGTACAAACCAGTCAAATCCAGTCTACCTCACGCCAATACAGTTCACCCCACCTCAATCGAGTTCACTCCAATCTAATCCAATCCATCCGACTCAATCCAATCCACCCATCTCAATTCAATCCATCTCACTCCACACCAATCCACCCCAATTCACTCCACAGCATTGCAGTCCACCCCACCCAAATCCAGTTCACCCACCCGAATCCAATCCACTTCACTCCACTGCAGTCCAGTCCACCCACTCTAATCCAGTCCACTCCACTTTACCCCACCTGAGTTCAGTCCAATCCTTCCAACCCTCCACACTCCAACATATCCCAATCCAACCTACTCCAATCCACACCCTCCAGTCCTATGCACCCCCTCCCCTCCAATAAACACCCCTCTACTCCAATTCACCCTCCTCCACTCATTTCACCTCTCTAAACCACCCTACTCTAATCCAATCAATCCCACCCCAAATCAGTCTAATCCACCTCACCCCAATCAAACCCACCACACCCAGTCCATTCCTTTCAGCCAACCACACTCCAATATACCCCAATCCAACCTACTCCAATCCACCCCATCCTATAAACCCCCTCCACGCCAGTACACTCCCTCCCTACTCCAATACACCCCCTCCACTACACCCCTTCCACTCCAATACACCCCTTCCACTCCAATACACCCCTTCCACTCCAATACACCCCTTCCACTCCAATACACCCCTTCCACTCCAATACACCCCTCCCACTCCAATACACCCCTTCCACTCCAATACACCCCTCCCAATACAATACACCCCCTCCAATCCAATACACCCCCCTCCAATCCAATACACCCCCCTCCAATCCAATACACCCCCTCCACTCCAGTTCACCCCTCCACTCCAATTCACCTCTCCACTCCAATTCACCTCTCCACTCCAATTCACCTCTCCAATCCAATTCACACCCTCCACTCCAATTCACCCTCTCCACTCCAATTCACCCCCTCCACTCCATTCACCCCCTCCACTTCACCTCACTCTAAACCACCCTTCTCTAATCTAATCCCCCCCAAACCAGCACTCCAATTCACCCCCTCCACTCCAATTCACCCCCTCCACTCCATTCACCCCCTCCACTTCACCTCACTCTAAACCACCCTTCTCTAATCTAATCCACCCCAAACCAGGATAATTCACCTCACCCCATTTCAATCCAGCTCACCTCCCCCAATCCAACCCACTTCACTCACTCCAACCCACTCTACTCCAATCCAATCCACCTCGCTATCTCAATCGCCTCCACTCTGACACTGCAATATTCAACACTTTCTGCCACAGAACCTCTAAACTCTAAGACACTCTACTCCCCCCTACTCCACTCTAAGACACACTACTCCAACAACTCCAGTCTTCCACACTCTGTCGCCTCATTCCACTCTAGAACACTCCACGCCACTAATTTTTAGCCATGCTGAACAGCAACAAAACTGGTGTACAACATGCCAAACCACATTGCCAAAGCCAATAGCTCTTGTATAGGCAAGATCTATTAGCTTTGCCAATGCTTCTTTTCTTTCCTTGGAGTGCTTACTCTATGCCTACCTTGTGTTGGATATGTTGCATCTAAGAGAGACAGCTCCAGCCCCGGCTGTAGGTCCAGAGATGCAACAATGGTGGGGTCTATGTTAGCAGCTTTTATAAATTAATGCAATACCTACAAGGCAGGAAAGGCACAGATTTATTTGAGGGCTTGCCTTTTTCTGTTTATCTAGTGATCTAACTTTTAGTAGAAGATTGCCTTAGATTAGGGAAATGGTGCTCCACCCGAGAGAGAGAGGAAACAAATTAGACATTATGTTCAAATTTAGTGTATTTTATTATATTTTATTTTTTTGCATTGTAACTTTTTTTTTTGATCAACTTTATTGAAATTTTTAAAACAGGGAAAAGATTTCATTGGTCGCAGCTCAAGAAATATTGGGTACAGTGAAATAAAAACATCATTACATATGGGTAAGGGTATATCAGTCCAGTCCGACATCATATTTAATGTGGTGACAACCAGTCCAGTGTACACATCCGGGTTTACGGTGGAATCGTGTTAAACCATTTCCCCCATATTTTAGGGAACATTTCTAGGGCACCTCGGGATTCGAAGAGGGCCTCCTCTTGGGCCCCACACCAGTCCATCCCCCTCCCTCACCCCCACCCCCACCGTGGGGGCGGATTCTCGCAGCCAGTTGCGTGCTATGTCTCGCTTGGCCACAGCCACCGCAGTCCCCAGCAGGCGTTTGTCTGATCTATTGCCATCTAGGCCATCGAAGATACCCAGCAACAGCCGCAGCGGGTCGTGGGGGACCTCCCAGCCCAGAGCATGTGAGAGTTCCCTCTCCACCCCCCTCCAAAACCGCGCACGCCCTGGGCACATCCACACCATATGATAGAAATCGGCTGGGGAGTGACCACATCTAGGACAGTCCGGGTAGGGTCGCAAGCGGGCTTGGAAAAGCCTCTCTGGAGTGAGGTAGGACGTGTGTAGATAATATGTTTGCACCAGCCGCAGCTTGGAGGACGTGGTCCGGGTACGCTGGGCCATCAGGGCATCTCTCCAGTCGGCTTCCTCAAGGGGTCCCACCCAACCCTCCCAGCCGGTGCGCAGTTGGTTGAGGGACGAGGGGCTATTGTTGACCAGGGCACGGTAAATGCGGGACACTCCTCCCCTACCCAGGTCCCCCATCATCACTTGGGCTTCTAGAGGGCTAAACTCTGGAAGGGTGGATGGCGCGGGGAGGTGTGCATACAGGGCGTGGCGCAGCTGCAAGTACCGAAAGTGCTGGGCGTGAGGAAGGGCGTGCCGCCGTTGTAAGTCAGCGAAAGCTCGCATGTGATCCCCCACCCAGACGTCCCCAGCACCGACACCCCAATGAGATCCCAGCGCCGGAAACCTCCGAGGGACGAGACCTCCCGGAGCCAGTTCCCATGCCAGAGTGGCGTCTGTCGGGTAAGTTTGCGGTCCCATCCTGTATGGCGTAGGGCAGTGCGCCAAGCCATCAAGACCATTCTAGTGATTGGGGCCATGGTTTGTGGGACGCTTGGAGCTGAGAAAAGTCCGTCTCCTCCAGCTCCACTCGGTACGCCGGATCGGACCAGCCACCCGCGTACCAGTCGTGGATGACGATCAGCCTGGTGGTGAGGTAGTAGAGGTAAAGATGAGTCACCCCTAGGCCCCCATCAAAGGGGGGGACTGCGGCTGTGTGCAAGGGAGATACGCGATCGCCCTCCAAAGGGGGGAATGCGGCTGTGTGCAAGGGAGATACGCGATCGCCCTCCACTCCAGAGGAACCTGGAGAGGGCTCCGTCCAGCTCTCGGAACCAGGAGCGGGGGAGGGGGATGGAAATATTTTGTAGAATGTATAGGAAACGGGGGAAGACCATCATTTTGAACAGTGCACTCCTTCCCAGGGGATTGAGGGGGAGGGATTGCCATTTCTTCAGGTCAGAGCGCATTCGGGTGACTAGGAGCGTAACGTTTAGTGCCCATTCCAACTCCGGCAACAGGGGGGGGGAGGGGAGGGAGGGGGAGGGAGGAGGAGGGGGGCGAGGGGGGCGAGAGGGAGGGGAGGAGGGGGGCGAGGGTGAGGGGAGGAGGGGGGTTAGGGGGGGGGGGAGGGGAGGGGAGAAAGGAGCCACGCTCCAGCACGTGATGGAAGAGAGTCATCAGATGGGGGGCCAGAGTGTCTCGGAAGGCCGCATAGAACTCCTGGGGGAATCCGTCTGGGCCGGGCGTCTTGCCACTGTTCAGTAGAGGGATAGCCTCCAGGACTTCCTCCTGTGTGAAGGGCCTCTCCAGGGCCTCCGTATCCTCTGGAGCAAGTGAGGGTAGCCGGGCGCCGGTCCTGCCCAGGAGGGTAGTCAGAAGCGCGTCGGATGGGCGCACCGTATAAAGACGGGTGTAGAAGTCGTCGAAGGTTCCTGTTATAGCCCCAGAGGACGTCAGGAGGGTGCCGTCCGGCGTGCGGATCTCCGGGATAACGCGGTGAACCCGAGGGTGAGGAGACCAAGTTGTGTAGTAGTTTACCGTTTTTGACCCCAGCCGTAGATCCACGCCACAGACGACCGCCACAGCTGTTGGGCCTCCCCGATCAGCGCCAGTTGCCGGGTGGGGTCATCTAGACCCAGTGCAGCTTGCTCGGCTTCAAGCCGGGCGGCCCGGGACTCCATCTCCGCAAGCCGGGCCAGCCGGTCCGCTCGTTTAGCATGTACAAGCCCTCTTGCCACTCCGCGGATCACTGCCTTACCGGCCTCCCATATGGTCCCCGGTGATGGAACCGAGCCCTCGTTGGCCTTGAAGTAAAGGTTTAGTTCTTGTCTTAGTTCATCCACCATCGCCTGGTCCTGCAGGAACCATGCATTGAAGCGCCATACCGCCCGCGGACCTCCCGGTGGGGAGGCCTTGCGGAGGGAGACGGGGGAGTGGTCCGACAGTCCCCTTGGTAGGATAGTGACTCCAGAGACCGAATGACAATCTGTGGCCGGGAGCAGGAGAAGGTCACAACGGGGGTGACTGTGGTGTGAGGCCGAGGTATGAGTGTATTGTGTCGTGCGCGGGTTCCAGACCCGCCAAGCGTCACAGAGCCCCAAGGCCGAAGCCCAGCCCGACAGGACCGCCGCGGAGGAGGAGCGGGTCGCCGAAGGGGGACCGGTTGAGTCTCGCCCCGGTTGCATCACGGTATTGAAGTCACCTCCTATAATTGTAAGGCCAAGCGGGAAGGTGGGGATGATCTGAGTGAGGCATCGAAGCGTCGGGTACAAGAGGGCCGGCGGGGCATAGGCATTCAGAATGTTCGGGGGCATCCCTCCATCACGCCCAAGATGGCAACGTAGCGTCCTAGTGGGTCATTGTGGGCTCTAAGCAGGGTGAATGGGGAGACCTCTCCGGAGCAGGACCGCCACCCCTCGGACCCCCCTTGGAACCCAGAGTGCTGTACCATGGCGAACCCGTAGCGGGCCAGGAAAGTGCATTGGGTCCCTAAAAGGTGGATCTCCTGGAGAAGGAGCACGTCCGCCGAGTGGCGATGCGCCGCTCGAAGGACCGCAGCGCGCTTAATACGGTCAAGGAGACCGTTGACGTTCCAGGAGAGAATGTGGAGGTGCCTACTTAGAGTGGAAGCCATTCATGGAGGAGGAATACATGGTAGAGCGCGGGGGCAGCGGGGGACGCGCCTCGGGGGGAAGGGTCCACAGCATCTCGTTGGGTCAGAGGAGCTGGGCAATAGGAGCAGGCCAGCGGGGTGCAGGCGTCCAGGGTGGGTGTGAGAGACAGGGGGAGGGGGGCGGCCGCCTGCTGTCCACCCCCATGGTAGACCGTGGGGACCCAGAGTGGCCGAGAGATCAGTGAGCCGGAACTGTGTGTCGTACAGGGATGTACCAACAATCGGATAGCGAGGTAGGAAGCTGCAACCATCTGCTCACAAGCAGCAACAACAAAGACCGAGGAGCGGCCAAACCATGTTAAACCTGAAAGCAGCCCGTAGGCGGCGAGGAACAAGAAACAGTTGGGAGACAACGGCCTCCCACTAACCCCCCCCCCAGGGAACCCCCAACTCCCCCACCCCACACTTCGGAACAGGAAGTATCTGTCGCCCTAAGGTAGAACACCCAAAGAACTAACCCCTCACTGGGGGACTGATACTAAACTTTAAACGATTAGTTGGGAGCAGTGGCACTACTCTAGAGCAAACAAAGGAGGACCCCCCTCCATAGTGCCGGATGGATGGCAGCAGCAATAAACAGTTAAGGTCGAGTGAGAACATGGTACAGAAAGATAAATGTCCACGGAAGCGCAAGGGATAGAAGGGTGCAGCATCAGAAAGGAAAGACGGAGAAAAAAGGCGGAAACAGAGAAGGGAAAACAGAGGCAAGCATTGTTTGGATTACAGTTCCTGGAAGGGATCCTCTCCAGGCGATTCGCCCCGTGGGCGTCTGACAGGGCCCGGCAAGCGATGCAGGGCAGTCTGGCCGGTCAGGGCGGCCTCGAGTAGACAGACCTCAGAAAGCCAGAGCTCAGGCCTCCGTATCGTGTGGAGAGTCTCGGATTATGGGGCTGCCTGACAAGTCCGAGTCCGATCTGGATTTGCGCAGGCTTGTGCCTGAGTCAGGGGGCATGTCAATGGCGGCCCCCGATGAGAGCCCCGTCACCGGAGGCGCTCCCTGGTCCGGAGGGGGAAGTGACCGCCCTGCGCCACCCCCTAGGGAGCGTGCGGCGTCTCGGCGCGGGCGACCTCACCCGCGGGAGCCAGTCCGGCGTCGCCTCGGCTTGGGTCCTTCACGGGCCTGGCGGAGTGTGGGACCTCAGGTAGGGGAGAGCCCTCGCCCAGGTAGAAGGGGACGCTCCTCTGTGAGCCAGGTCCAGGCTGCCTGTTGGGAATCAAAGAAAAAGGACTTGCCCTGGAAGAGGACCTTGAGCAGGGCAGGGAAAAGGAGGCCGTACCGCAGGCCCAGCGCCCTGAGATTTTGCTTGACTTCGTCGTAGGATCGCCTTTGGGACTGGACCTCCCTTGAGTAGTCCGGAAAGACCATAATTTTAGAGTTCTCAAAGAGCAGGGATCTCAGGTCTCTGGCCGCATCGAAGATGGCGTCTCGGTCTCTAAATTTAAAGATGCGGAGGATGAAGGGTCGGGCCGGGCCCACGGGGGGAGGATGGGGCGCCAAGGATCGATGGGCCCGTTCTATGGCGAACGAGGGGGAGAGCTTCTCAGTCGGCATCCAGGTTTCAAGGAATTCGGCCACCGGTCCCTTTTCCACCCCCTCCGGAAAACCCAGGAGGCGCAGGTTGTTCCGTCTGGCCGGGTTTTCAGCATCCTCCGCCCGATGGTGAAGATCCGACGTCAGTGTTTGGAGACGGGCCACCTGGGTCTTGAGGGAGGCCAGGTCATCCTCCGCCGTGGATATGCGAGACTCGGCTTCGGTGATGCGAGCTGTGGCGTTCCTGAGGTCTTGGCGGATAAGGGCCACATCCACGTGCACCTCCCCGCGTTTCGCCTCAACCGACATTTGGGAGGCGCTGATCGCCTGGAGGATCGTTGAAAGGTCCCCTCCCCCCGTCCCCGAGGGAGGCGGGGGCCCGGCACCGGAGGCATGGTCCGTCTTGGCGAATTGGTCCATACGGAGCTGGGAGGAGGGGACCGGAGTCTGTTTGTTCTTACCCCTGACCATGGCTTCTCCACGCGGTCATGGGCCAGGGGGGGGGTATCACGGCTCCAGGGACGCAGTTCAGCGGGTTACGCCGCCCGGTCACTCAGTGGAACCAAGGCAGAGCTACAGGGCCCTCCGATGTAGGGAGTCCAGCCGATAGTGGGGCCCCCAGGCAGGCCTCTCAGTCCTTGCACCGTGCCGCGGCGGGCCCGGCCCGGGTGTAGTAGGGCAGAGCAGAGTCCTGGCAGCGCAGCCCCGGGTCTAAGGTGTCTCTTGCCGCTCGCGCCTCGCGTAGGAGCTGTGACAATGCCTGGGTGGGTGCTGGGGTAGGCAAGTCGTGTCCGGGCTCCCACTCCCGCAGCAGGTGGCGACGGCGGGCGGGGGTCAGCAAGGGGGCAGGAGGCGATCAGGGCGTGCTGGCAGACAGGCCGGAGCTCCGGAGGGCAATGGTGCAGTGGGGGGCCGAGGGCCAGCGAGGGGCAGGTAGCGCTTAGGGGCGTTGTGGCGCTCAGTCCTCTAGTTAGGGCGGCGATCCGCAGGCGAGAACCGCTGGGGGCCCTAACCCCCGTCCTAGCCCCCTCCTCACCTCTGGTCCAGGTGTTCCGGGTCCGCAGCAGAGGCCCCCAGTTGACAGTCTCCTCACAGGCTGGCAGGATGGGCCCTCAGGGTCACACGGGGCGTCTGGGAAGCAGGGGGGCCGCCGTTGGGGGCAGTCCGTGGGGGCCCCAGAACCACCTTCAATTGCTGCTGCGGGCCCGCCGGCGCTCCAAGGCCCCAAGGACGCCCGCTGTGTCGCAGCGGCCCCGGCCTCAACGCGGATGCGGAAGGGGCTGAGTAGGTGGGCTCTAATGGGCGGCAATGCAGGGAGAATCAGGGGGCAGTCCCGCAGTCGCGGAGTTGGGCCCGGGCGGCCGCCCCGCAAAAACGATCCCCTCAGGCTTCAGGGCCCAGGCAGGCAGGGACCATAGATCACGAGAGTCCAGGGGAGGAGCCCCGAGTCGCCGGCAGGCCTCTCCTCTCGGCCACTAGGCCCGCCACTGCCTCATCAGTCAGGCGACCGCAAGCAGGGGACCGGATGGGTCCGCGGCACACGGGGGCCCACAAATGGGCGCGGCAGGGGTGTCCCTCAGCCCCTGCCGCCCCCTGACAGGCCCCCGCAGGGTCCACCAGCTACTTCGCTATGCACCCGGGGCCCGCGCTGCGCCTCCGAGCCAGGCAGGGGGGGCACAGCGACCCCGGGCAGGATTTCAGGGCCGTGGAGAGTGCAGATGTCTCGCCCCCGTCTCCGCCCCCCCGGCGCAGACAGAAAGTCCGCGGGGCTGCAAGAGGGTCGCCGCCGCCGAGGGGGATCTGGCTGCTTCAGGGATTAGTAGGGGGCCGCCATCTTGCCGGCCCCGTGGCCCGGTGGGATCTGGGCAGCAGAGGCGTCCAGAGACCTACGGGAGACCCCAAACTCTGTGGGAGGTGCCCACCGGCAAGGACAGTGCAGCAGTGCCAGGTGGGTCCGGTAATAAAGGGTGCTGCTGGCGGATGCAGGGCAGATAACGGACGGGGGGTCCGGAGCACTCTTAGAGTGTGACCGCCATCTTGACGCCCTTGACCACGCCCCTGCATTGTAACTTTTATCTTGAACTTTTACACTGCTCGTTGAGGTTCCAAAGTGTTTTCCAAACCGTGGGTCAATGGCTCAGAGGTGTGTGGAAGGAAAATGGATGTTGATAGTGGTGCGATCTATTAATTTTTAGTATTAGTGCTATGCTTGAGGCTCAGCAAGTGTGCTAAAAACTTGACACAGCAGCATTGGAAGGCTTTGTATGCATGTGACAGAAGTCAAAGAAATTTGAAGATAGATATGTGAGAAGCATGTACAAATCAAACAGGGAGTTGGCCTTAGAAGGAGTACTTCTTGGTTATGAAAGCCCCTCTAAAATGCAAATGATTAATGGATCTGGATTTAGTAGGCAGTTTATTTGACAGTTTTTTGGCAAGTTTGAGCTATCAGCAGTGGGGCGATTCTTGACCTGAGGTCTCTCCTTTGGTTGTAAAGTGAGTTTCAATTGTTGGTGTTGGACCTGGCCCTCTCCTCTGCTGGGTTATCCCCAAACCTTTTGCCTTTTGCCTATTTTTCTGACCACCTTTTTTTTTTTAGCATTAGGACTCTGGGCACTTTACCGGCGCTAACGTGCATGTACTCTCCCCACTAAACATATGATTAGATTGCACCTGGTTTGCATATTTGATTTATAAGCCTTAAACTTCCTTTTTATTACACATAAGTCACCCCTAAGGTAGGTCCTAGGTAATCCTATGGGCAGAGGGCTGTGTAGGTGAAAGTACGACCTGTATCTTTTTTTTTTTTTACTTTTACTGGTAGTGACAAGCAGCCTATTTCGTTTTTCACTTCTGTGAGACCTACTCCTGTCATAAGCTAGCATTGGGAATTCCCTTATATACTTTTAAGTGGCAATTCCTCATTAGAAAGGAGCTGTGTTACTATGTTTGGTATGTTTAGAATAGTAGTGATAAATCCTACTTACTGGTGTAGTTGGATTTTACATTACTATTTCCGAAATACCACTTTTGGAAGTGGACATGTCTCTGTGCTTATGACACTTTGTTATTCGCAGCCTTTCTCCAATACACGTCTGGGCTGGGTGACAGCTACAATTTGTGCATTCTCTCTAGACAACGACAACACAGGAAGGGCTGGGTGTGACAGGGGGTATGTCTGTATCTGAAGGATCCGGAGAATTTTTCATCAGCAGTACCCCTGCGCATCGGTAGGTGGCGTTGGTCGACTCCGCGTTCGTCGTTGGCGTCGTGATCGCCGGAATGACATCGCGGTATCTACTTAGACGCCGCCCATGCGTGCTGACGTCCGTTCTTTCTTTTTCCACATCAGCCAGCCCAGATCCGGAGAGAACGGTGCCCTTAGTCATTTCATTTTTTTTTTATTTAATAGAAACTTCCAATCATTGTGTGTATTAATTTACAAACCATTAGACCGTAGAACATCGGGTGCATATTGTTTTACACAGGTATTACTCCTACAATCAGATCAGATGCATAATGATTATTCCTAGACATTTCCATTTCCTCAGTCAGGGATATACATAGGTCCCCTCAGTATTTATTCCACTCTCATTATTTTTTGTCCCATTTCTTGGGACATCCTCTAGATTTAAACACTTTTTCTGCAAACATACACTTGTCCAGTTCGGCCGCTTAGACATTTGTCGAGGATTGCCCCGCTACCCCCCACTTCATTGCTATTGCTCTTTTTACTAATGTATAACCTAAGGTGACCAATTGTTGTTCTACTTCTGTGAGATCAGCCGCTTCCCAGATGTTGAGGAGCTCCAGTGGTGGAGTGAGGCTAATCTCTTTCCCGAGTGCGTCTTGCATGTGTGTTACCCGCTCCCAAATGGCTCATAGGGATGGACAGTCCCATATAGTATGATAAAAGGTGGCTTCTTGGTGACACCTCCTCAGGCAAAATGCATCCTGCTTAGTTCCAATTTTTGCCAGTGTGACTCCGGTGAGGTATGTTCTGTGTAAATTTTTTAATTGGATCAAACGGAAGTGGAGCGAAATGGCTGCCTCTTTGGTGACATTAATGCTGTTTGCCAGTCCTCATCATCTATATCTTCGATGTCAGCTTGCCACCGACTAAGTAGAGCCTCAAAAAGATCGAGTAAGTTATTACATAGCTTGCAATACGTTAAAGAAATAGCTTTGCTTGAGATTGGTTCAGAGAGCAGCCGATCTTCCAGTGGGAATGATTCCGGAAGGCCATCCATATCTGAGAGAACTGTCGTTAGGACATGACGGACCTGTAAATATTGGAACAGCTCCCCCGAACCATTTCATATTTCTCCTGCAGCTCCTGGAACGTTAGGACTTTTACTTTTTGAACAAGGTGGCCTATGTTGGAGAGTCCGATCGCATCCCATTTGTCGAACCCTGGTTGGTTGCACAACAGTCCTAACTTCTGGGTGTACCACAACAGAGTGGACTGAGTCAATACGTCAGCCCAGCCTAAGCGTTTAGAAGCCTGATGCCAAAGTTCCACCATGCAGGCCATGGGGCCCAGATATCTACCTTTTCGGACCTTTGCATACAGAGCACCAAGGTAACCCTCCCTCCCCATCTGATATCTGTCAAGCATATAGGCTGGGTCCACGAGCTGCGATGCCTGGTAGTAAAGTCGCTTATTCAGAAGGGCAGTGTCCCCATCATACCACCCTTTAGTTAATTTATGCAGAGCTATATGGGGCGCCTTCCCACTCCACAGCAGTGATCCTAACCTCATTGTCAATACTATTAAAATGAGTCTGAAATCTTGTATGGGCACTTCTGAAGGACATACAAAAACCGTGGGAGAGCGAGCACCTTGAATAAGGCCGCCCGGCCGCGCAACGGAAGTGGCAAGGATCTCCAATGAGTGACATCATTCCTTAGTCTATCCAATGGGGCAGCTAAGTTCTTGTCATGAAAAAGTTGAGGCTCAGGGTGTTAAAATCCAAGAGGTAGCGAAAACCGTTGGTGGCCACTTCTAGCACACATCCCATGGGAAGTCGAGGAATTGAGCCCTTCAGAACATAAAAAAACGATTTAACCCAATTGTGAGAAAGTGGCTATATATATACTGGACTAGAATGAAGTACAGTGTGTATAGAGTCCACCAACCACAGAGGTATGACAGAGGTTAAAGTCAGAACTGACCTTACTCTCCAAAGTGGTAGCTTGGTCAAGCAAAAAGGCAGTACCAGAGGACAGTGTAAAGCTTTTGTTGTACACACTCAGTCAGCAAAAGGTTTCACACACTCAAGAACTGAACTCCAGGCCAATTGTTGTTATATCCTCGGATATAGTTGTTTTATTTTTAGAACCAACAGTTATAAAAATATACTTTTCATTTATACATATACATTCATATTTACATGAGTACTCATGTAAATACTTTGCAAAGGAGCAATAAAGTTTGTGCACACAATAATTACAGGATAGATAGTGAGCAACACAGTTCTGAGACACACTCTAGCATTGAGCTCAATGGGTTTTTCACAGATAAGGACAGTTGATTACTTTATGGATTACTTTGGTAGTTCCAGGACCAGACCTTAGATTTAGTCCTGGGGTCTAAGCTGAAACCAGATTAGCAAAAACGTTTTAGTTACTGTGATGAATTTCCATGAATATAAAGCTGTTTTAAAAGTTCACACTTAGAAACTTTTCAATGTTAATCTGACAATGTTATTCAATGGGAAGAAATTCAGGTTGCAGGTAAAGTACGATCGTGTTACTTTTGTAACCCAGCACTGGTCTCCTAGGGCCAGCACTTGGGGCTTAACTCAAAACAGGTAGGTAATTGCGTTTCAGTATTTCATACGATTTTTAAAGAATATTTGTAGTTTTCAAAAGTAGACACTAAGAAGAATTTCATAGAAAAGCAGACAATGGGTTCCTATGGAGTAAATACAGATTACTAGTAAACCCGCTAGGGATTACTTTTGGGGTTCAGTACTGGGCTGAAAGGTACAGTACTGGCGTCTCCCCTGATCACAGGTGAGTACTTTGGAATTCGAACTTTGGCTGATTTTATAGGAATATTTTCAGTTTTCAAAACTTCACACTTAAAAGATTTTCGAGTCAAAAATGGGTCAATGTTATCCAATGGCAGGTGAGTTACCGGTTTCCAGGTGAGTACTTACTTGGTTGGTGAAGTTAAGGTTCTGGGTATAGACTCAGGGGTCCCCCAGGGTCAGGTGAGTACAGTTAGTTCAGTCCCAGCGGCACAGGGGCGGCCGGGTGCAGAGGTAGATAGGCTCATTGATATCCAATGAGGGAAAGGGGGCCTTCGGTTGGTGGCTGCTGGCTAGCAGGCCACGCAGCTCTGGGAGCTGGGCTCCTGGTCACTTGCTCAGTGCAAGGGGGGAAGGTAATATAGGACAAAGGGGTCACAGCCAGCGGCACTCGGGCGGCTGGGTGCAGGGTGCTTTTGAGCCGTCGGGCGCTCAATGTTATCCAATGAGGATCTTGAAGAGGGAACAAAGGCTGCAGGCTCGGGGACGGAGACTCTCCAGGGGCGACCAGCACGTCGAGAGGTAAGTTGGGATCTTGGAGCACAGGAAGGTACCCCAAAGGGAGGCACAGGGGGCTGTAGGGCGCCGGGTGCAGGGGGGTCTTTGGGCATCGGAAAAGCTTACCCTCGGCTAGTCGTGGTAGGGGTGGCCCCTGGTTCTGAGTCTGCAGGTGTCGGCTGGTTCGTCGAGGAGGGTCTTTGGCCACTGGACTTCGGGTCCCAGTCGCCGGGGGGACGTCCTCATGGTCTTGGTTCGGGTTGGCCCGGCCGGGGCTCGGCTGGTGCAGAGTGGGCTGGTCCGGAGCTTCCTGGTGGGCACCAGGTGGGTTGTTGCAGCAGAGCCTCTGCTGATGGGAGTCCCAATCTACAAGAGGGTCAAGGCAGGCAGGTCCTCTGGGGGTCCCAAGGTTGCTGTTCGCGAGGGTCACCGGGTTTTGGCAGGAGCAGTTTGCAGGAACAACAGACCTGTAGGGCTGGGGCCAAGTCAGTTGTTGTTGTCCTGTTAGCAGCTGCACGACGGGTCTTTTTCTTAATCTTCTTTCTTCTTTTTGGTATCGGGATCTGAGGAAGGAAGGATCTGAGACACGTTAGTATTAGATTCCTTACCTTAGAATATCCCCATGCGCCAGACTGGATCCGGAAACTTTTGCGTAGCAGTACCCTTGCGCGTCGGTAGGCGTCGTCTGCGGCTCCACGTCCGTCGTCGGCGCCAAGATGACGTCGTCGGAGTACTTGGACGCCGCCTCCGCGTGCTGACGTCAGTTCTTCTTTTTTCCGCGCCAGCAAGCGCAGATCTGGAAAAAGCAGTGACCCTTAGTCAATTTTTGACTAACTTTTTGGATCACTTTTGGTCATTTCTCGAAGTCTTACGACTCCGATAGGTGCTGTAGGGATGCCTGGCTTTAAGCACTGCGAGGATTGCGACCGCATGATGTCGGTCACGGATCCTCACCACCTGTGCCTAACTTGTCTAGGCATCGACCACGACGACAAGGCCTGCTCCGACTGCCGGGCCCTCTCTTCGAAAGCCAGGCGGGAGCGGTCCCACAGGCGGCTCGAACTCCGGCAGTCGGTCCCGCGCCACGAGAGGTCTCGGTCCCACGGGAGGTCGAGGGACAGGTCTCGGGCTCGGAGCCACCACAGTTCCGAGAGTAGGCCGCACTCCTCCGGGTCGAAGTCATCGTCAGGTAAGAAGCACAAGAAGTCCAAGAGGCGCCATCGCTCCTCGGACTCCCCCCCCCCCGACGCTCGTGCGATGCGGCCGGGGGTTTGGGTGACACCACCCACGCGGCTCCGTCGGAGTCGCGGGCGCCGAGTCCAGCCCCACACCCTCGGGTCCCTGGGCAAGACGAGCCGCCGGAGGAGATTGAGCGCTTCCTCATGGCCATGAGGAAAAACTCTCCTCCGACGGGCTCCGCGGCGCCTCCGGGCCCAGCGGACCCGTCTGGGGCCTCTAGCGGGTCGGGGGCTTCGGACCGACGCCGTCAGGTGCTTCGGCCCCGACGCCTTCGGGCCCGGCGCCTTCGGGCCCCACAATCCCGACACCGCCGGTGCCTTCGGGCCCGGCGCCGCAGGGTCGAGCGGTCCCGGCGCCACCGGGCCTTCGGGCACGGCGCCGCGGGACCCCGCTAGACCTTCTTCGGGATCTGGGTCGTCGCCGGTGGACCTTACGACCTCCCCGGCGTCGGACCATCCGGTGTCGCCTCCGGCGCCGTCCTCGGGCGGCGCCGTCCCCGATACCTCCTTTGCTACTGTTCCGGCGTCGGGACGGCCCTGATGGGCGCCGCTCCCGACGCCGCTTGGGGAGTTTAATTTCTATGAACAGGCCCCATTGATTGAGAACCCTGAGTATCAGGAGATGGGTGATGAAGGGGATTGGGAGGGGTCTGAGGACCCTCTGACCCGAGAGTGTCAGTCTTCTGAGGACTGGGCAGGAGACCTTGGGGAGGCCAGTGGCCTGGACACCTCCCCAGACACTGGTTTTGTCTCCCCTCCTACCGTGGCTTCGGAGGAGGGGGCAACCTACAGTGTGGTGTTGATGAGGGCTGCCAAGGCCTTGAGCCTTGAGCTCCCAGTCGCGGCCGTGAGGACTAATCTCCTCACTGAGGTCCTTAAACTGCAGTCAAGCTCGGCCGAGCCTCTGCTGCCCTTTAATGAGGCCTTGACCGACGTTCTTCTGGGCACTTGGTCCAAGCCCGCTACGGGTTCGCCCGTAGATAGGAACGTGGCCAGACGCCACCGCCCAGCCCTGGGCGACCCATGTTTCCTGTCCACCCATCCCCCCCCCCGAGAGCCTGGTCATCCAGGCCTCCAATTCCCAGCCCGCATTCCCGTCGGTGCTGCCGGACAGGGAATCCAAGAGGTACGAGCAGTACGGTAAAAAGATCTTCTCCTCCCTTAGTCTGGGACTGCGGTCTTCCAACACCGTATGCCTCTTGGGCCGCTACACCCACTCTCTGTGGGATACGGTTGCGGAAGTGCTGCCAGAGTGTCTGTTGGAGGTATGGGCCAAACTCGGCCAAGCCCTTGTGGAGGGCCGGGATGCAGCCAAATATTCTATCCGGTGTGGGCTGGATACCACCGACTCACTAGGTAGAGCGATGGCAACGACGGTGGCGGTCAGACGCCACGCCTGGTTGAGGTCCGCCAACTTTTCGGCCGATGTCCAAAACACACTGACGGACATGCCGTTTGATGGCCGTCGCCTCTTTGGCGACAAGGCAGACCATGCGCTTGAGCGCTTTAAGGACTCCAGTGCTACGGCCAAGTCCTTGGGCCTCTCGGCCCCGCGCCAGCAATCGGCTGCCTTTCACTCCTTTCGTGGCCACGGAAGGGGTGTACCCACACGTGCTGCCAGCCACGCTCCGCAAGGTAATACCCAACGCGGTGGCGGCCGTGGGAACCACCGTCCCGGCGGTCGGGGACAACGGCGAGGTCAGTCCACACCTTCCCCCGCGGCATCCGCCTCTAAATCCTCCTAGTCCGTGCTTTCAGGCCCATGTGACGCCAGTGGGGGGCAGGGTTCGCCATCAACACCTCCACTGGCGCACTGTCACTTCGGACAGGTGGGTGCTGCAAATTGTCCGAAGGGGCTACTGCCTCCCCTTCGAGGCGACTCCTCCAGCCATGCCACCGCAGAACCACCGTGTATCGGGGGATCATTTGCGACTTCTGCAGGAGGAAGTTACGGCCCTCTTGGCCAAGGGGGCCATCGAGCGCGTTCCTGGGCCAGAAGTAGGGTGTGGTTGCTACTCCCACTACTTTGTGGTACCCAAGAAGGGCAAAGGGGGCCTACGCCCTATCTTGGACCTAAGGAACGTCAACGGCTTCCTCCGGAATGAGAAGTTCAAAATGCTGACACTGGCTCAGGTCCTAGCTGCCCTGGACCCAGGAGACCTGATGGTAGCGTTGGACTTGCAGGACGCTTATTTCCACATCCCCGTCCTGCCGGCCCACCGGCGCTACCTGCGGTTCACGGTTGGCCACAAGCACTTTCAGTATACCGTGCTCCCCTTCGGCCTTACCAGCGCCCCGCGGGTGTTCACAAAGGTGATGGCGGTGGTTGCAGCTCATCTACGCAGGTTAGGGGTTTCAGTCTTCCCCTACCTCGACGACTGGTTGTTGAAGGCGGGCTCGCCCCAGACAGTCGTCAGCCACCTCCAGACTACGGCAGATCTCCTGCACCAGCTGGGGTTCTCCCTCAATGTGCCAAAGTCACACCTGTGCCCCTCTCAGAAGCTCCTTTTCATCGGAGCGGTTCTCGACTCGGCGCGGTTTCGGGTTTATCCACCCGAACAGCGGGTCCGGCATATTCAGGCTTGGATTCCCATCTTTCAGCCGTTATCCCGGGTCTCGGTCAGGTTGATGCTGCGGCTTCTGGGGCTGATGGCCTCCTGCATCCTACTGGTGCATCACGCCAGGTGGCGGATGCGGGCTCTGCAGTGGGACCTGAAGTTTCAGTGGGCCCAGCATCAGGGCAACCTGTCCGACCACGTCCTGATCTCGGAGGGCACTGCGAGACAGCTGCAGTGGTGGCTCACGGACCGCGATTGGGTCAGCGGCAGATCCCTCTCTCTTCCCCAACCGGAGCACGTAGTTGTGACGGACGCGTCCCTCCAGGGCTGGGGAGGCCACATGGGAGAGGCCGAGATCGGAGGCCTCTGGTCTCCGGCGGAGGCCCGGCTCTACATCAACCTGTTGGAGTTACGGGCGATTCGTCTAGCACTGAAGGCATTCCTCCCCTCTTTCCGGGGGAGTGTAGTGCAGGTGTTCACGGACAACACCACCGCCATGTGGTACTGCAACAAACAGGGCGAGGTGGGGTCGTGGACCCTTTGCCAGGAGGCTCTGCGCCTCTGGCAATGGATGGAACGCCAGGGCGTGACCCTGGTGGCTCAACACCTGGCAGGTTCTCTGAACGCCAGGGCGGACGAGCTCAGCCGTCGATGCATGATGGATCACGAATGGCGGCTGAACTCGGACTTGGCGCAAGGCCTCTTTCAGCAATGGGGAGAGCCTTGGTTAGATCTATTCGCCACCGAAGAGAACGCGCAATGTCATCAGTTCTGCGCGTTGGAATTTCCAAGGCGGCACTCGCTCGGAGACGCTTTTTGTCGCGAGTGGAGTTGCGGTCTATTGTACGCCTTTCCTCCTATACGACTTCTGCCCAGAGTGCTGAAGAAGATCAAGCGCGACGGGCCCAAGTCATCCTTGTGGCTCCGGACTGGGCACGAAGGTACTGGTATCCAGAGCTACTCAGTATGTCAGTCGATCCCCCGGTTCGTCTGCCTCTTCAGGAGGACCTTCTGTCGCAGCAGCAGGGGACGGTCCTCCACCCGAACCTGTCCAGTCTCCACCTCCATGCTTGGAGATTGAGCGGCGACAGTTGAGGCCATTTGACTTGCCTCCTGAAGTCTGTAACGTCATTCTGGCAGCCAGGCGTCCCTCCACAAAGTCGGTATACGCCTGCAGGTGGAACAGATTTGTGGCATGGTGCACAGCAAAGGCTGTGGATCCTCTTGCTCCCCCTCTCTCTGAGGTTCTTCTCTTCCTTCTTTCCCTTGCCCAGCAGGGCTCTGCTCTGGGCACTATCAAGGGCTACCTTTCTGCCCTTTCAGCCTTTCTAAGGCTGCCTGATCAACCTTCTTTGTTCAAGTCCCCTATTGTAAATAGATTTCTAAAGGGCATCACACACACATTCCCTCCTGTTCCGTTTGTGATGCCTCAGTGGGACTTGAACCTGGTTCTTACGTTTCTGATGTGCGCTCCCTTTGAGCCACTTCACAACTGTCCTCTCCGCCTTCTTACTCTGAAGACTGCTTTCCTGGTTGCCATCATCTCTGCCAGGAGAGTGAGTGAGCTCCAGGCCCTTTCTTGTACTCCACCTTTCCTTTCTGTCCATCCGGACAAAGTGGTGTTGCGTACTAAGCCATCTTTCCTGCCCAAGGTTGTCACGGCCTTCCACATCGGGCAGTCTATCACCTTGCCAACCTTCTTCCCGCCACCGCATCCCTCTAAAGAGGAAGAGCGGCTCCACCGTCTGGACCCAAAACGTGCGCTCTCATTTTACTTGGATAGCACACGCCAGTTCCGGGTGGATGACCAACTCTTTGTTGGTTACGTGGGCGCTAAGAAGGGGAAAGCGGTGCACAAGAGGACCATCTCCCAGTGGATCATCTTGTGTATCCAGGCATGCTAGTCCTTGGCTAGAAAGGAGCCCCCTGTTGGATTGCGGGCTCACTCTACCCGAGCCACGGCGACTACAACTGCCCTGGGCCGGGGAGTGCCCTTACAAGACATCTGTCAGGCAGCTACATGGGCATCGCAGCACACGTTTGCAAGACACTACTGCCTGGACAGCCAAGTCCGGAGGGATGGCTTCTTTGGACGTTCTGTCCTCCAGGACTTTCTGGTGTGATTATTGGTTCGCAGACCCAAAACCGGGGTTGGTATTGCTGGGGTATCTATTCTAAGGTAAGGAATCTAATACTAACGTGTCTCTTTCAGATGCACAAGTTACTACTTGTGTAACGATATATCTGTAAGAGACATTAGTTAGTATTAGATTCCTTACCGACCCACCCATCCTCCCCATTCTGCGAACCAATATCTTGGGTTAGGGTTACCCACTTTCAGGGCCCTAGTTTCAATGGCACCAGTGTTGGTTTTTAACATGGCTCTGCGTTTCTGGCGCGGAAAAGCTGTGTCTAAGAACTGACGTCAGCACGCGGAGGCGGCGTCTAAGTACTCCGACGACGTCATCACGACGCCGACGACGGACGCGGAGCCGCAGACGACGCCTACCGACGCGCAAGGGTACTGCTACGCAAACGTTTCCGGATCCAGTCTGACGCCTGGGGATATTCTAAGGTAAGGAATCTAATACTAACTAATGTTTCTTACATATAGATCGTTACACAAGTAGTAACTTGTGCTTCAGGGAGCCCCTAAATACTGAATTTAGGTGCGTTACAGGTAGGGCAAGGGCAGGGACCAATGGGTCCCTGCCCTGGGGTGGATACACCCCCTAGCCTGCTCCTCTCCTGTGGGAGGGGGGGGGGAAGCAGGAGCCTAGCTGTGATAGGGCAGGGCTCCCCATCTTCAAGATGGCCGGAGCCCGGGGTTGTGCTTCACCTCGTCTCCCCCACCTGAGGGGTGGGGTTGGCACAGGCTCGCACCCCCCATTCCTGACGTAGTTTTTCCCACCAGTCTTCCCGCCAGAGTGGGGGGCAGGACTGGTGGTGGCTGGTAGCTGGGTGCAGCAAATGGTCTGGAGAAGCTCACAGAGGCGACATGCCTTTGAAGCTTCCGCCTGCCCATCCTTGGGGAAGAGACCTAGCACCTCGCCCAGGATGTGCATTGTTGCAGGCCCAGGAGACCGGGGGCTCTACTACCCAGGGGTCCAGCAACATGTCTGTTGTGTGGCAGCCTCTGCAGCCACTCAGCCAGACGTGGATTGTAGGTTAGGGTTTCAGAGGGCATCTCTAAGATGCCCTATGGTGCATTTTACATTAAATCCCACACTGGCATCAGTATGGGTTTAATGTGCTGAGAAGTTTGATACCAAACTTGTCAGTCTTCAGTGTAGCCATTATGGTGCTGTGGAGTTCGTAATGACAACCTCCCAGCACCATATACTCTTAATGGCATCACTGCACTTACAGTGCCCAGGACTGGCCCTGGGTACTGTAGGGGCACAGGGCTTATGCACCTGTGCCCTCACCTCTGGCATAGAGCACCCAGCTAGAGGGGTGGCGGAAGTATGCCAGGGCAGTGGGTTCTGGGGCATGGCACACAGGGATGTGTGCCATGTCGACTCTTGTTTTAGTTCTGTACTTAGGCACTCAGCCTGCAAAGGCAGTGTGTGGGTGCCAGGGTACAGGGCCCCCAAGGGTGGCACAATAAGTGCTGCAGCCCTCAGGGGTCTTCCCTGGTCACCATGCCCTGGGTACCTAGGGTACCATTTACTAGGGGCTGACAGGTGGCCAGAGATGCCAATTGGGTCTTTTGTTTCAGCATAGTTTTAGGGAAGGAACACAGGCCCTGTGTACCTGGTTGGCAGGAACCCAGGGCACACTTAGTCAAAGCACATCAGCAGTTTAGAAAAAAGTGGGGGCATACCAATGCAAGAAAGATGGCACTTTCTAACACCAATTAATGGAATAGCCTGAGTATTTGCCGAAGTTGGTGAAGATTTTTAGGAGTCCATTTAAGTTCGCATGTGGGGACGCAAAATACACCCGGATATCATCTGCATATGATGATATACTGTCTTTATGTCCCTCCTCCCATTTCAGATCTCTAAGTAGCACGTCACCTCGCACCCATGAAGCCAATGGTTCCAGGATCAGAGAGAAGATAAGGGGGGATACTGGGCAACCCTGCCTGGTGCCCTACCCAGTGCAAACGTCCGGGATATGCGATTGTTAACCTTGACTTGGCCACAGAGTTCCATATAAAGCAATCTAATCCAGCCCTGAAATTTCGAGCTAAGCCCCAGGTGTTCCAGCACTTGAAAGAGATGGGGCCATTCAATGGAGTCAAACGCCATGGAGGCATCAAGGGAGAGCACTACAGCATCTTCATCTATATATCGTTGCCTCCCCAAAACACTGTGGAGACGGCGGATATTCAGTGCTGTGTTCCGTCCCGGCATAAAGCCAAATTGGTCGGCATGGACTAACAATGAGATTATCAGGATAAGACGATTAGCTAGGAGTTTGGCCAGGACCTTGGCCTCGACATTGACCAGAGAGATCGGTCGCTAAGAACCGCAATTGTCAGCAGGTTTGCCAGGCTTCCGAATGACAATGATAGATGCCAATTGCTGATCGTCAGGTAGAACGCCTATGTCTAAGCTCTCAGCGAACATATGTTCGAGGCATGTGGACTGCTGAATTCATATCTGTGCATAGATCGCCGCCTAGTGTTAGGTCCGGATGATTGCACCTTGTTGTCCTGGAAGAGTCTTCGAAGTGTCACGAGATAGGTGACTCCTCCCCTGGACTACATTGCGCATGGGCATCTTCTCCATCCTCAGATTGTTTTTTTCCGCCATTGGGTTCGGATGTTATTCCTATACTCCAACTTCGTAATCGAAACTAAACTTTTCTAGAGGCCAAAAGGCCTTCGACTTCAACGGTATTGTTCTCGCTCTGTACTTCTTGACTCGATCAAGCTTTCCATCTTGACCTGGTCGTCGACGCGGGCCGTTGAGCCTTTTCGACGTCACGTGGGCCTGCTGTCGATGGAAAGGAGCCCGTTCAAAAAGTGCCCACAATGCCACTCCAAGTTCCCGCATACTGACAAACATACAGTATTAAAGTAATCAAGTTGAAAAGGATAAGTGTCCTTTTCAACTTGATTACTTTAATATTGTCCTTGGGGAACTGAACGGGACAACTATTCCTCATCCCCCCTCTTTTTGATGAACAAACATACAGTATGCAAGAAGTGCCTATCACCAGACCACAAGGAAGAAACCTGCCCAGCCTGTGCCCAATTCCGTTTGAAGAAAACCATCCGGATTCGACGGGCCGCTAGGCAAGAGATGCAGCGACAGGCACCGGAACCAGACAACATCTTCGAGGATGAACAAGAACTTCCAGAAGGGGAAGATTCGGATCTAGAGATCGTCACCGTCGAGGACCACTCGGACTCCGATGACAAAATCCCACCGGCGCAAACTGGAGTACATTGCCTCCGACACCAATTACCCCATTACAGAAGGCTCCGATCGAGGCATCGCCTAAAGGCCTTAGCCAAGATCCAAAACATCATTCAGCAGCTCCGCCGTCCGGCTCGCCTCCGAAAACAAAGATTAAGTCTGCTGAGACCCCAGGTCCAAGTAACGTTTTCCCAAAGAAGGTTCTAGATCCTAAAAAGGTCGTCGACCCGAAGGGCGTCGAACCAAAGAAGGCCATACAGCTTAAGAGCGTCGACCCGAAGAAGGCCGTCGAGCCAAAAAAGCCCGTTGAGCCAAAAAAGCCCGTTGAGCCAAAAAGCGCCGAACCAAAGAAGGCCGCCGACCCGAAGGGCGCTGACCCAAAGAAGGCCGCTGCGCCGAAGGTCCGCGAACCGAAGAAGTAAAAGGTCCATAGGTCGCATGCTACCTGATGAAGGACAATAATCCTGAAACACCGGTGTCCAGAGTTGGCCTGCAACCTTGCAATTACACTTCGATTCTTTTGAAAAGCGCACCCGCTTTCAAGAAAACTGCATTAACCATGATGCTCTTGGGGTATATACGCTGGAATGGTGGAGTAGCGTGCGACCTACGGACCCCTTATTTAACACGGCTCCCTTGAGCCTTTCAGCTGACGAGCTGAGGTAACGCCCTACGCGCCTGGAGAGGTACCATACCTGAGAACACTTTGGCAGCCTGCACAGCAACCCCTGAAAACCGCCCTACACTCTGCTGATGAAGGACAATAATCCTGAAACACCGGTGTCCAGAGTTGGCCTGCAACCTTGCAATTACACTTCGATTCTTTTGAAAAGCGCACCCGCTTTCAAGAAAACTGCATTAACCATGATGCTCTTGGGGTATACACGCTGGATTGGTGGAGTAGCGTGCGACCTACGGACCCCTTACGCGAACCGAAGAAGGTTGCCAACACAGAGGGCGTCGTACCGAAGCCTGTGGCCCAGCCGAAGAAGGTTATCGAGCCAAACAAAGGCACCGACCCAGAGACAAGTGCTCCTAAAAAAACAGTAGATCCGAAAAGAATCGTCGACTCGACAAACAACAGTCAACCTTAAAAACCTATCGAGCACAGAAAGCGCATCGAACCTAAAGATCCGGTCGATCCGCAATCAGTCGTCGATCCGGACAAAGAGGCAGAGCCGAGAAAAAGCAATAAGACACCGAAAGTCGTCGAACCAAAAAAGGTTGTCGACCCGAAGGCAACAGTCTATCCACAAAAGACTAAGCCAAAGAAGTCAAACACACAACCACGGACAGTGGAAGACGAACTCTTCCATCCAGATCCGTCAGAGGATCAGGCAAAAATATATATAAACCCTGAGACTGGTAAAGTCACAATCCTACACAGGAAGAAGAGGCCAATGGACACGGACTCTCATTCCCCCATTCCTCTAAAGAAGTAGGACTTTGGGACTTCTCCCTCTAGACCCTTCATTCCTTTCTATCCCACTATGCATTTTGCTCCTTACTCTCCTACGCACTCTGGGGACAATGAGGGCGACACAGGGGAAGATCCTCAATATGATTATAACTATACAGAGGATCCTAACCCTCAAAATGAACCATGGGTAGAACCGACTGATCCATATGACACGCATCCCATCTCTGACACCTCCTCATATCCAACAAAGCTGTCACCTACTGACGACACCATTGTCTTCAACCAGCTAATAGATAGGGCAGCGCAGTACCACAACGTAGACATGCACAATGACCCTATAGACGAAGACTTTTTATTTGACACATTCCCTACTTCTGAAAAAAATGTCAGAACACTTCCTATGTTGAAAGGGGTATTAAAACACGCGCCAGATATATTTAAAGATACAGCCAGGGCACGCGTAATCAATCCCAGGATTGAAATGAAATATAGAGCGGCCCCTACAGAACCTACTTATATCAGAGGTCAGTTACCATTAGATTCACTAGTAGTGGCTAATGCACACAAAAGGGCCAACTCACAGACAACAGGAGAAGCTCCACCTCCTGATAAGGAGTCCAAAATACTAGAGGCCTCGGGTAAAAGGGTAGCATCACAGACCTCCAATTCATGGAGAATTGCAAATACACAAGCTCTACTAGCTCGTTACGACAGAGCACACTATGACCAGCTTGAAAGTTTAATTCAACACCTGCCTGAGCCTTTCAAAGCCCAAGCTAATGACCTCATACAGGAGGGAAAATGTATTACAAAGGCCTCCTGTAAACGTGCGCTTGACACAGCTGACACTGCAGCCAGGTCCATTAACACTAGTGTCTTACTACGAAGACATGCATGGCTACGTATTTCTGGCTTTAAGAACGAGGTACAATCCACCTTTCTTAACCAACCAGTCCATTAAGACTTCCTTTTCGGACCTGCAGTCGACACCATTTTAGACAAAATGAAAAAGGATACTGAAACTGCAAAATCAATGGGTGCATTGCAGCTTCAACAACACAGAGGTTCCTTTCGACGCTCCTCATACAGAGCAGCTACACGGGGCAATACTTCACAAACCTCTTCTACATACAAAAGCAACACCCAAGGTTCCTTTAACAAGAACTCCAACAGAGGAGGTTATAGGGGCAACAATAATAAGGGAAGAGGACGTGGAGGCAATAACAACAGAGCCTCCACTGCCGCAAAACAGTGACTTCATCACACTACCTCCAGACCATCTAACACTGGTCCTAGGCAGGATCCAACAATTCCTACCAGTCTGGAACACAATTACCACAGACAGGTGGGTGAGACAAATTATCCAGTATGGTTATTGCCTAGAACTCACTTCTACTCCACCAAACATACCACCCAGACACCGCCCTATGTCCAAAGAACACATCACCCTGCTACAACAAGAGGTGAAATGCATGATGGGAAAGGGGGCCATAAAGCCAGTCCCTTTCCAACACCAAGGGACAGGAGTATACTCACTATACTTCCTTATTCTCAAGAAGGACGGTTCCCTCAGACCAATATTGGACCTCAGACCCCTAAATCAATACATACTGTCAGAGCACTTCCATACAATCACGCTACAGCAAGTGCTCCCGTTGCTCCAGCAAGGAGACTTTCTAGCAACATTGGATCTCAAGGATGCGTATTTTCACATACCCATCCATCCAGCTCACAGAAAATATCTCAGGTTCACAATAGAAGGTCAACACTACCAATTCAAGGTTCTCCCCTTTGGGGTAACCACGGCTCCAAGAGTGTTTTCAAAATGCTTAGCGACAGTAGCTGCACATCTCAGGAGGCAACACATCCACGTGTTCCCATACCTAGACGATTGGCTAATACAAGCAAAATCGTACAAACAGTGTGCAAGAGACACGTCTCAAACACGTCAGCTGCTACACAGCCTAGGTTTTTCGATAAACTACCCAAAATCGCATCTACAACCATCCCACACACAACAATATCTGGGAGCTACTATAGATATCTCAGTGGCAAAGGCATATCCAAACTCAGCGAGGATAGCCAGCATGCAGATGCTCATTCGCAAATTTCTGCCACAACACTCTTTGCCAGCTCGAGTCTTCATGCAGCTCATAGGCATGATGGCCTCCTGCATATTCATTGTCCCCCATGCCCGACTTCAAATGCGTCCATTGCAAGAATGCCTAGCATGGCAGTGGAACCAAGCTCAAGGACAACTAAAAGACCTAGTGTTGGTGGACAGTCGCGCTTACAACTCTCTGCAGTGGTGGAACACACAAAACCTTTTCAAGGGGCGACTGTTCCAAGAGCAAGTTCCACAACTAGTACTAACAATGGACGCATCACTGACAGGTTGGGGAGCCCACGTACTTCAATACACAGTACAAGGGCTCTGGACACTCAAACAAAAGAAACTGCATATCAACCAACTAGAGTTGCTAGCAATATTCCTAGCCCTAAAAGCATTCCAAAAATACTTGTACAACAAGACTGTGTTGATCCGGACGGACAACATGACAGCCATGTACTATATCCAGAAACAGGGAGGAACACACTCTCCACAGCTATCCCACTTGGCACAGAGCATATGGAAGTGGGCACTTCTAAAAGACATCTTTCTCCTGGCAGAACACCTCCCTTGAAAAGACAATCAAATAGCGGATCTGCCCAGCAGACACAGCCATTAACTACACAAATGGGAGATTCACCCCCAAGTCCTCCAGGCATTCTTCAAACAGTGTGGGCACCCAGAGATAGACCTGTTTGCCACAAACGAAAACTCAAAATGCCGGTACTTTGCCGCCAGGTTCCCACATCCGTTGTCACAGGGCAATGCTATATGGATGAACTGGTCAGGCAGATTTGCGTACGCTTTTCCCCCAGCACCACTGATTCCACTGGTGGCACACAAACTGCGGCAACAGTCACTCACACTCATCCTAGTTGCTCCCACATGGGCGAGACAGCCATAGTACACAACGTTCCTGGAGCTTTCAGTAGTTCCTCATCAAAGGCTGCGCCTCGCACCCCATCTTCTAACTCAGAACCATGGAGGAATCAGACACCCAGATCCCAATCAGATGAACCTAGCGATCTTGCTCCTGAAGTCTTAGAAATTGGATACCTTAACTTGCCTCCAGACTGCATGAACATCATTAAGGAGGCAAGACGACCAACTACTAGAGCATGCTATGCAGCTAAATGGAAGAGATTTGTTATTTACTGCAACAATAACCAAATCAACCCATTAGATGCTTCCATACAAAACATTGTTACCTACTGCATCTTCAAAGATGCAACCTAGCATACTCTTCGATAAGACTACACCTCGCTGCTATAGCAGCATACCTTCAAAACAGGCAACACCTTTCACTGTTTAGAGTACCAGCAATCAAGGCTTTTATGGAGGGTCTTAAAAATGTGATTCCTCCAAGACACCCACCTTCCCCAGTCTGGAACCTAAATATAGTACTTATCAGACTTATGGGACCTCCTTTCGAACCTCTACACTCATGCGAATTGCAATTTCTAACATGGAAGGTGCCATTCTTGATTGCCATTACCTCAGCCTACAAGCACTCACAATTCAAGAACCCTTCATGCAAATACATGCTAACAGGGTAGTTCTTAGAACAAACCCTAAATTTATGCCAAAGGTCATATCCAATTTCCATATTAATCAATCAATAGAACTGCCAGTGTTCTTCCAAAATCCACAGTCAGTAGCTGAAAGAGCCATACACAAACTGGATGTAACGAGAGCTCTGCTTTATTATGTGGACAGAACGAAATCATTTAGAAAAACAAAGCAATTATTTGTTGCTTGTTCACCACAATGTAAAGGGAATCCCATATCAAAGTCAGGAATAGCCAGATGGATAGTTACATGCATTCAAATATGTTATCAAAAAGCTAAACGCACTTTAACTGTCTCCCCAAGAGCACACTCTACGCGAAAAATGGGGGCATCCATGGCTTTCCTAGGAAATATTCCTCTTGAAGACATATGTAGAGCAGCCACATGGACTACCATACACACTTTCACAAAACACTACTGTGTAGACGTGCAAGCAAAGCAGCAAGCTGCTGTAGGCCAGGCTGTCCTCAAAAATCTTTCAAACTGCTGCAGCTGGCACAGGTAACCTCAGCTAGAGGAGATACTGCTATACAGTCTATGCACAGATATGAATTCAGTAGCCCACATGCCTCAAACGGAATATGCTACTTACCAATATGCATCTGTTCTTGGCATGTAGGGCTGCTGACATTCATATCGCCCACCCTCCTCCCCGGTGCCTGTTGCAGCTGCAGCATTATCTTTTGCATGGCCATCTCTTACTTTACTATCTCCATCTCTGCCACAATAGCGAAAAACAATCTGAGGATGGAGAAGATGCCCATGCGCACTGTAGTCCAGGGGAGGAGTCACCTATCTCGTGATACTTCAAAGACTCTTCCAGGACAACAAGGTGCAATCATCCGGACCCAACACTAGGCGGCGATCTAGGCACAGATATGAATGTCAGCAGCCCTACATGCCAAGAACAGATGCATACTGGTAAGTAGCATATTCCTTTTAAGGTGGGGGCGCGACTTGCGATGCCGCAGTCTTGAGGAACTCAATAGGGACGCTGTTAGGTCCCATTGCCTTCCCCGATTGGATATTAGTGATTGCCCGGCAAATTTCTTCTTCTGAAATGTCCACCTCGAGAGCATTCATATCAACCGCGGATAAAGTGAGTAGGGGCATGTCTGCTAACAGTTGCAGCGATTCCTCAGACGTGTACTTGGTGGAGGAGGTATAAACATTCTCTAAGTGGTCTGCAAAGACATCTGCAATACCCTGTCGGTCAGTAATCTGCCCTATTGTAGGTAGGGTCAGTCTAGGTACCCAGCGCTTACCTTGTTCTCGTTTCTCCAACCAGGCTAGCATCTTGCTCGCCCTTCTGCCATCTCAAACACCTTTTGTTGCGTTTGAAACAGCCTGGCCCGCGTCTTTTCCTCGGCCTAGGTTTTGTATTCTAGCTGTTTGATGGCTAATTAATGTGTTGTGGCTTCAATAGGTGAGTGCGTATTTTCTGTTTCCACATGTTGGAGCTCAGTCTCTAAAGTAAGCAACTGCTGGTTCGGCTTTTGGACATATCTTACTTTAATGCTAATGCATGTCCCTTAATCACTGCCTTATATGCCTCCCACACAATCTGTGCTGAGTCTACATTTTTGGTAAAGTAGTGTTCTGTCTGGGTGGTCAGGCTCCCCTTATGTCTGGGACCTTAAGCAACCCTGGATTAAGGACTATACTATTACGGTGTGTGCGCTGAAGGTAAGTAACTCAACCCACACTGGGAAGTGGTCCGATATACCTCTAGGCAAGGCCTTTGGGTGCCTAGTGTGCCTGATGTCTGTCAGGTGCTGGACATGCTCTAGTGTGCACTGGAATAAAATTTGTAGTGCGTCACGTCGGGCTGTAGGGAGCGCCACACATCCGTCAGGCCCATTGCTTGAGTGAAATCCTCCATTTCTGTCGTCTGGTGGGTTAAGGGTCGCCGGGGATATCAGTCTTTCTGGTCATCGATAGTCATGTTAAAATCCCCCCTACTATTAGTGTTCCCGTCGGGAGGTCAACAATGATTTTCCCAAGATCTGCAAGCGCCTCCTTGCCCGGGGCAGGGGGAAGGTATGCTGATATCATACTAAGCGGCTTTCCTTCCCAGCTAGCCTCTAATACTGCAAACCTCCCCTGGGAGTCTGCCCATGTGCGTGTCTGAGTGAGTGCAAGGCTCTTTCAAACGAGGATACCTGTGCCTCTAGAACCGGACGTGAACCAGGAGTTTGTATCCTCACAGTGTAAGGACCTGACATTTATTTCTTACAAAATGTGTCTCCTGTAGGAGAACGAATTCTCATGTCTCCTAAGATATTATAGCACTATACCTCTTTTAATTGTGTCCCCTAGTCCATTGACGTTCCACGTCAGAATGGACAGTGACGTTTGTTGTTTTTTAACCATATGGTAGGCATGTGAGGATCTACAGGAGCTCAGAGGCCCCGCGGGAGGAACACTAGACTAGACCACTCGGCATATACACTCGATGGAAATATAGAAGATTACCCATGGGCAAAGACCATTTGGGAATAAACCTGATTAGGTTCCACAAATTCGGAGTGGGAGAAACAATGAGTAAGTCCGACTGCTCACAGATTATGATTGGATAACAAAAACAACAACTCTGAATAGCCCGCTCTCCCTGCCCCCCTGCCAGTGGATTTGAAACTACCCACTCCTCAACAAGGCATAGTGCCTATCTTCCCCCCTCGATTTAAAGGTACTGGGGTTGCAGCCGCGTCCCCCTCCCCCCACCAACCTCCGCAGTACAAGGATAATTGCATAGTATACTGCATATTATGAGAGACTCCCAACCCCCTGCACATAGCATAATAACCAAAAGAATATTGAAAAAACGACTATTCAGTCTCTTGCGTATATATTGAGGGCATAAATGAGAATACAGTGTGAAGAAAAGGCCCTCCCCCAGTGCTCCAGTTAGAGCACCGCTCCACCTCAGAATCATCATGCATGGCTTAGTCATTTTTGGGTTTCGCCTGCCGAAGGCTGCGCTCTGCGCAGCTTTTCAGCGCAGGTGAAATCCTATGTTGACCATAAGGACTTCGGGAACGTCCCCCGGCTCTCATTGGCTAGCTCCATAAATGGAGGCTAGCCATTGGGTGCAGGATCTGTCCGTCAAGGCCGGACCAGATTCGGGGGCGTTCCCGGGATTTTTTCCCTGGGCGGAGTTACGTTTTTTCCCGTTCCCTCCCCTTTCCCGCCGTCCGTGTCCTCTCCCGCCCCCCTCCCGCCGTCCGTGTCCTCTCCCGCCCCCCTCCCGCCGTCCGTGTCCTCTCCCGCCCCCCTCCCGCCGTCCGTGTCCTCTCCCGCCCCCCTCCCGTCGTCCGTGTCCTCTCCCGCCCCCCTCCCGTCGTCCGTGTTCTCTCCCGCCCCCCTCCCGTCGTCCGTGTTCTCTCCCGCCCCCTCCCGCTTGTTTTCCTGATGCTGGCCTCGCAATGGCGCTGCGTCTCTCCTCCCCCTCCCGCTTGTTTCCTGATGGCGGCACCGGCCGAAGATGGAGGCGTCCTTTCCCTTGCCGCAGAGCTCAGGGGCGCAGCCTGACCCTGCTCCAGAGCTCTCTTCTGCACAAAGTATCTCGGTGCCAGCCAGCCGGGAGGAGGGGGAGGCTGGATCCGGGTCCACGCGGACGGCGAGGGATCTCCGTGCACCATGTTTGCTGCCTGCCTGCTGCTCGTCGCTCTGCTGCTGCACGCCCGGACGGAAGGTAGGCACGGGGGCGCCTTGCTTTTCAAAGACGCCGCCTTCCCGCCCCCCCTCCCGCTGGCCGTGTGCTGTTCCCGCCCTCCCCCCCTCGCTGTCCTGTGCCCCGTTCCCGCCCTCCCCCCCTCGCTGTCCTGTGCCCCGTTCCCGCCCCCCCCTCGCTGTCCTGTGCCCCGTTCCCGCCCTCCCCCCCCCTCGCTGTCCTGTGCCCCGTTCCCGCCCCCTCCCGCTGTCCGTTCCGCCCCCCCTCCCCGTGTGTCCGTTACCGCCCCCCCTCCCCGTGTGCCCGTTACCGGCCCCCCTCCCCTTTCACTCTCCGTTGCTTGTTTTAATATGGCATTATATGCAGTATGAGTCACGGCAGCTGCAGGACACATTCTAACAACACACTCGACAGACACGTCTCCCCGTGTCCCAGCAGCGCCTTTAAATTGCATATTGGCCATGAATGACATAACCAAGTCGTGATTTGTGGGCAGTGCGCGTGAACGCTTTGTTTAATTTTTACCTCAGAACCATGTTTTACAGCCGGGCTCAGAACGCTCTGCGGCCCGGATAGGTGTGTGACGTGGATCGCTCATACGTATGTGCTGGTTTATGTGCTTGTTTTAATATGGCATTATATGCAGTATGAGTCACGGCAGCTGCAGGACACATTCTAACAACACACTCAACAGACACGTCTCCCCTTGTCCCAGCAGCGCCTTTAAATTGCATATTGGCCATGAAGGGCTTTCCTGGGGGGAATGTATGCTTTCATTAAAGCGCTATGTGCCACTAGCATGCATGGCGTACTTGAGCCCCAGCGCAGACATAACGAATCCGGGCTAACTGCTCTCGACCTGCTTTTGTCTATGCAGCAACTTAAATTTCATTTTTTTAAATATATTTTATTGCAGCTTTATATTAAACGCGCGTGACATAACCAAGTCGTGATTTGTGGGCAGTGCGCGTGAACGCTTTGTTTCATTTTTACCTCAGAACCATGTTTTACAGCCGGGCTCAGAACGCTCTGCGGCCCGGATAGGTGCGTGACGTGGATCGCTCATACGTATGTGCTGGTTTATGTTTTGTCTGTTATTTTGTAAATGTGCAATGTGTAAAGCATCCCTCGGGGCTTTTGCAAGGCGCTCTCTCTCCGTCTCTTCCCAGAGCGCCATCAGACAATGCTGTCATTGCCTGGGCTAGAAAAAAACATGAAACACTGGGGAGGAATGAGGTTAACTCTTTATCAGCCGGTGCCTAACGGTGCTCCTTACAACGTGCCATGAAACCATCACTGCAGAGGAGCCAAGCAGGCTTTCTATAGGTCTGGGCCGCTCAGAATCAGAAATAAATGTGTTATTTGTTCAAGTTAGTTTCTACCAGACCAGAGGCAATGTCCCTCATACCTCTAAACAAAGGATACTTGAAACCAAAAATCAATGTTGGATCACAAGAGAGGATGGCTGATGTCTCGTTGGAAGGCACCGGTACTAGCCAATGCATGTGGCACAGAAGCAGCCATTCATTTACAGAAAGAGCGCTGGCTGGAGGAGACGGGAGCCTGCTAAAGAGACCGCCTGGCACAATTATTTGGTAGGCGTCACTGGGGGAGAGACTGAGCTTTTGTGAAAAGAATGTGCAGAAACCACTAAAAGATTGTATATGCATACTTAACAGAACAACGGGGACACTAGGAAACAGCCTGCTGGGAAGGGACAGATGGGATCTAAAGACACACCTACATGCGGTTTGCTCTGGGTCTGCATTTTTCAAAAGATGAGAAGGAAGAGGTGCAAATCTCTCCTGCAGACAGACTTTGAGAGGAGCATCTCTCCCTAGGAATGCAGGGCTCAGGGCTGCAGGAAGAGCTGCAGCTCTCTTCTGCATATAGCCTTTGAGAGGGGCATCCCTCCTTAGGAATGCAAGGCTCAGCGCCTTCGACCTGGGACTGCACTTCTGTTCGGAGCGTGTCCGCCGAGGACAGATGGGAAGACCTGCCGAGGCTCCTGTTTGCCATCAGTGACGGGTCAGGTCGGGGTGAAAGGGTTAATGTCAGCACTGAGCAACTGGTAACTCGCACTGTCACTGGCCTGTCAGTGCCGGCCTCTGGAAGACATCAGTGTCAATCACTTTCTCCCGGTCAGAACGCGAATCGTGGGCTTTTGACTCTTTTTTTAAGTCCCGACCCCTGCAATGGAGTTTTGGCGCTCAGTGCTTGAGTGATCACGTCACGGAAATCATGGAACTCCGTGTTGCCTAATGGTGGCCCCCTTGATGCCCTTTGCTGTCCGGCTGATGCGTTGATACGCAGCGTTGTGTCCGAATCTCACCACTGGCTGTTCTTTCTTTGGACCGGCATCCTAACAGCTGGAGGTGCTGGTGAGGTACCGGCAATTTAAGTACAAACGGCGCATTGAAACCTCCTGGAGTGAAGCTACCGGGAAACTGCCTGGAGCTTTCACAGAGGTTGCAGACTGCAGAGGTCGGAGAGGCAAGAGGTGAAGGGGTGCAGACCTGAGGTTGGAGCCAGGAGGTAGGAGGAACGGACTAAGCTGATTTTTTTTAATCAGATTAAACTAGCCTTAATGCTTAATTGGTGCACAGGACTTTCTTTGAGATCAAGCATTTTGCTCTAGGTAATGGCCCAGGGCTCCCAGTTGTGCCCCCTCCTCCATTGCTACAGGTAATATCTCCCGCCTCTTTGCTCCATTTGCCCCTCCCCATTGCTGTCTGCGCTCTGATGCTAGGATGCATGCAATTTAGTCTCTCCAGTGATGGGTGCATTAGTGCGCAGAATATGTAAATCTGTGGGCTGGAAATCTTGCGGTTTCTGTCCGGTTGTCCAGTGTGAGGTCACATGGAGTGCTAATGCTGCTCCTTGCCTTCTGTGTCGCTTGCTATTCATCCCTTCATCCTGAACCCCAGCCTGGGCTCCTTTCTTCCACCCCTGACAACTTTCATTCCCACTCTGCAGATCCCACCCATTCCTTAACACACACTCAGCCTTTTTACCTCATAACCTGTTGCCAGACCTCTTCATGTGCCACACACCTTTTCAATCTCTACTACTCATATTCCTGTCCCTCCTTTATATTACCCAGTTACTTTTTATCTTCTTTGCAGCCTTGGCTGGCTCTGTGTGTGTGTGTGTGTGTGTGTGCGCGGCTGGCACTGTGTGTGTGTGTGTGCGGCTGGCTGTGTGTGTGTGTGCGGCTGGCTGTGTGTGTGTGTGTGTGTGCGCGGCTGGCTCTGTGTGTGTGTGCGTGTATGTGTGGGTGCAAATGCAATAGGTCTCACATTTGCGAGAGATTAAGCTAATGGCAATGTAAATGACAGTGCCATTTATTTATGTTTTCAAAACCAACACATAAATACAAATTTTGTCATTTACAATGCCAATAGCTCTAACTTTTCCAAAGGCGAAACCATTGCATTGTAAATGCTTGTTTGACTAGTGTCTTTCGACTTTTTGTTGACATCTTTTTCGAGTTGATCGACTCCTGGTGCACGCAGGGATGTCACATCGGTGGACCGGCTACAAGCCTTGTGACTCTTGTCACAAGCTGATGCCAGTCATGGATCCACACCTTGTGTGCCTTTGGTGCCTGGAGTGCAACCATGACCCGAAGTCGTGCTCTGTCGGGCCATGAACCCAAAGTCTTTGCGGGAGCAGTCCTGAAAGCTTCTGAAGGCCCGGCATTCTGCTCCGCTCGAGGTCCCGGTCGAGAGGGAGGTCGCAGGACCGGTCGCGGTGTCACCACCAATACTCCTCATCGAATTTTTCATTTTCGGGTAAGTCGATGCATAAGAAGGCAAAGAAGCACCGACGCACTTTGCCTTCTCCCCGTCCGTTAGCCGACGCGATGCAGAAGGACTTCATCCTTCGGCTCCGCCTGCCGAGCCTGTTGTGACGGCTCCGAGCTTCCCTCCCTTCCCGGGAGCCAGAGCGTGCCCTGCCCATCTTTGTGCCTTTTACAAAGCCCTCCACTCCATCTTTGGGCACCCCGACTCCGCAGGTGCGCCTGCGAGCCCCGCGGGCTCGGCTCTGGGTTTTAGGTCTTTGATGCTGGGGGCTCCGGCCTTACGCCGCAGAGCCCCCAGGGATCGAGGCCTGGATCCGGATCGCTGCCGGTTGACCTCACAACACCTTCCCCAGTGCAGATTCCACGGACAACACCTCCACGGCCGGTTGTGTCCCTGGCTGGCGTCGACCCCGGCCTCCCCTTCGATCCGAACACTAAGTGGGACCGGGGTTGACCGGTACTTTTGTACCACTGTTCTATCCTAGTATTCCTTTTTGCCCGGAGTGGAAGCTGGAGGAGGGTGAGGAGGACTGGGAGGGGTCTGTGGACCCTCTGGCAGACCAGCTAGAAGAGCCAGATTGGAGAAAGGAGTTGGGTGATGCCAGTGGTCTGGATACCTCCCCAGACCTTGGTATACCTTCTCCCCCTACCGTGGCCACGGAAGTGGGAGCCTCCTACGCTGTGGTGTTGCGTAGGGCAGCTGAGGCCTTGGGCCTCGAGCTTCCTTGGGTGGCAGTCAGGACTAACCTCCTGTCTGAGGTGCTTCAGATGGCAGTGGCCTCCTCGGAGCCCCTGCTGCCATTAAATGAGTCCCTCACCGACCTCCTGCTGGGCACTTTGTTCAAGCCCAGCAAAGGGGCTTCTGTGGATAGGATGATTGCTGACGCCGGCACCCTAAGAGCTTGGTGGTCCAAGCCTCAACCTCCAAAGGCGCATTCCGTACTGCTCCCCCAGATAGGGAATCCAAGAAGCTGGATCCTCTCGGGAAGAAGTTTTCTTCTGCCAGCTTAGGACTGAGATGGATTAACACCGCATGTCTCTTGGGCCGCTACACCCACTCTGTGTGGGACACAGTTGCGCAAGTGCTTCAACAGTGCCCGGAGGAGGCCCGGAGTGTAGTCTCCTGTGCGGTTGCAGAGGGTAGAGACGCAGCGAAGTTTGTCATTCCATGTGGGCTGGATACTGCTGACTTGCTAGGTTGTACGATTTCTATATCTGTAGCCTTGAGACGCTACGCCTGGCTAAAGTCCAATGGCTTTTCCGGGGTTGTCCAATTGACCGTTTTGGACATGCCCTTTGGTGGCCGTAGCCTGTTTGGCGACAAGGCAGACAATACGCTTGAGCACTTCAAGGACTCTTTGGCTTCGGCCAGATCCTTGGGCCTCACTGCCACCTCTCGTCCCGTTCAGTCTGCCTTGAGCCCCTTTCGTGGCTACATAAGGGTGCCCCACCATGTTCCACCCAGTGCCACAGGCCGACGCAAGCTACTCAACCTTTGCTCGGCGAGGATGTAGGAACCAGCGCCATGGGTCTGGGGGCCAGCGGGCAGGCCAGTCCACCAGTGCCCCTTCTGCTTCGGCCTCCAAGTCTTCCTAGTCCGACCTTTCATGGCCACCAGATGCCAGTGGGTGGCATGATTTGCCATCATCTCCCCCACTGACACAACATCACATCGGACAGGTGGGTTTTGCTGATAGTCTGAAGGGGCTACCCCTCCCCTCCGATACTACCCCTACGTCCATGCCACAAACACTCCATTGCATGTCGGAGGATCACTTGGCCCTTCTCCGTCAGGAGGTTGAGACTCCTTTGGCCAAGGGAGCCATTGAGCGAGTTCCTGTGCCAGAAGTAGGTTGTGGTGGTTATTCCCACTACTTTCTGGTACCCAAGCAGGACCAAGGCCTGCGCCCTATCTTGGATCTCAGGGACATCAACCACTTCCTCCGGAAGGAGAAGTTCAAAATGTTGACTCTGGCTCAGGTCCCGTCAGCCCTCGACCCTGGAGACTGGATGGTAGCATTGGACTTGCAGGACGCTTATTTTCACATTCCCGTCCTGCCGGCCCACAGACTTTACCTATGGTTCACGGTAGGCCACGAGCATCTTCAGTTTACCGTGCTCCCCTTTGGGTTTACCAGCACCCCTCGGGTGTTCACGAAGGTGATGGCAGTGGTCGCAGCTCATCTGCACAGATCAGAGGTTCCAGTCTTCCCCCTATCTTGGCGACTGACTGTTCGCCCCAGGCTGCTGTTTTCCACCTCCATACTACAGCGGACCTCCTGCACTCGCCGGGATTCCCTATCAATGTCACACCTGATTCCCTCTCAGAAGCTCCTTTTCATCGGAGCAGTTCTGGATATAGCTCAGTTTCGGGCCTATCCTCCCGAGCAGCGAGTCCGGGATATTCGGGCTATGATACCAATGTTTCGGCCTCTATCCTGGGTTTCGGTGAGGATGACCCCGAGGCTGCTGGGCCTCATGGCCTTCTGCTGGTGAACTATGCCAGGTGGCATATGCGGGCTCTGCAGTGGAACCTGAAGTTTCAGTGGGCGCAGCATCAGGGGAATCTTTACGGCGACATCCAGATTATGGAGGGCGCTGCACACCAATTGCAGTGTGGTTGACAAACCAGGATTGGGTCAGTGGCAGATCCCTCTCCCTTCCCCAACCAGGCTTCACAGTGAGGACAGATGCATCACTTCTGGGATGGGGTGGACACATGGGAGAGGCGGAGATCAGAGGCCTCTGGTCTCTGGTGAAGTCCGGGCTCCACATCAACCTGCTGGAGCTCCTGGCGATCCGTCTTGCGCCAAAGGCATTCCTTCCTTCTGTCAAAGGAAGCGTAGTTTTTACGGACAACACCACCGCCTTGTGGTACTGCAACAAACAGCTGGGTGGGGTCGTGAACCCTATGTCAAGAGGCTCACCGCCTCTGGACGTGGCTGGAACAGCAGGGCATGTACCTGGTGGTTCAACACCTGACAGGTTCCCTGAACGCCAGGGCAGAAAAACTCAGCCTTTCGATGCATGATGGATCATGAATGGCGTCTTCACTCGGAAGTGGTACAAAGTCTCTTTCAACAGTAGGGAGAGCCTTGGTGAGATCTGTTCACCACCGAAGAGAACGTGCAATATCAGCAGTTCTGCTCATTGGAATTGCCAAGGCAGTACTCGCTCTGTGATGCTTTTCGTTACGAGTGGAACTGTGGTCTTCTATATGCCTTTCTGCCAATACCACTTCTGCCCAGCGTGCTGAAGAAGTTCAAGCGCGACCGGGCCCTCGTCATTCTTGTGGCCGAAACTGGTTGGTAGGTGGTTCTGTAGGGCATTGGCGCTCCTGGGCAATACGCTGGTAAGTATACTCTAGTACTGAGTGAGGATTGCGGTGCATAAGGGTAGGGAGAGCCACCCTCCTCCCCGACGTGTGGATATCCACTAGTACAACAGAACAACAGTCCCCTGCACATGCTAACAGTATATCAATTATAGCAATAACAGTGACAAAAAGCTTGAGTCTTTGCTGGAACATGCAGTTTATTCACAACAGCCTTAGCCAACACGTGTTCCGTCGTGCTTACGGTTGTCCACAGCGATTTCTTTAGGACTATACTCAACATGTGTAGATCCTTAAATCCGGTTGTATTTCCATCCAGAATGAGATTCAATAGGGTCCAATGTTAGACACACAGTTAAGACTGCATATATCTTATCCATAAATAATCCCTCCTATTCACAGTATATGTATCCTGGATATGTTTGCGAATGAGGAGTCCCTTAAACAAGGATTTTATGGTTGTGCAAGTTTATTCAGGCATGAATAAATAAAATCTGTGGTGCATTGCACCCTCTCAATGCAGGTTGTGTTAAAGAAAATAACTGGCAGCCATATCCTTGCCATTATTAATACAAGACCTTTGCCTCTGTGATGAACAGAGCTCCTTCCGGCGTGTACCACTTCTGCCCAGAGTGCTCAAGTAGATAAAGCACAACTGGGCCCAAGTCATTCTTGTGGCTCCGGATTGGGCACAAAGAGTCTGGTATCCTGAGCTCTTGAATATTGGCCATCGATCCTCCGATCAGACTGCCTCTTCTGGAGGATCTTCTGTCGCAGCAGCAGGGGATGGTCCTCCAACCGAACCGGTCTAGACTCCACCTCCTTCCGTGGAGATTGAGCGGCGACGGTTGACCGCTTTTGACCTTCCTCCCAAAGTCTGTAATGTCATCTTGTAAGCCAGGCGTCCCTCCACTAAAACGGTATATGCCTCTAGATGGAACAAATTTGTGGCATGGTGCACAGCAAAGGCTGTGGATTCCCTTTCTGCCCCTCTCTCAGAGGTTCTCCACTTCCTTCTTTCTTTGGCCCAGTAGGTCTCTGCTTTGGGCACCCTTAAGGGCTATCTTTCGGCCTTTCTTCGCCTTCCTGATCAGCCTTCTCATATCAAGTCCCCTATTGTAAATAGATTTCTTAAGGGCGTTAGTCACCTTTTTCCTCCTATTCCTTTCGTAATGCCCCAGTGGGAATTGAATTTGGTCTTAACCTACCTCACGTGTGCTCCTTTCGAGCCACTACATAATTGTCCTCTCAGACTATTGACCTTAAAGACTGCTTTTCTGGTTGCCATCACCTCTGCTCGCATGGTGAGTGAGCTTCAGGCTCTTTCTTCTAAACCTCCTTTCCTTGCTGTTCATCTGGACAAGGTTATCCTTCGAACTCGACCTTCCTTTCTTCCCAAAGTGGTTAATTCTTTAAAAACAGACTGACCATCGCTTTGCCCACCTTCTTCCCGCCCCGGCATCCTTCTAAAGAGGAGGAGAGGCTCCACCGTCTGGATCCAAACCGTGGATCGCACAAAACAATTCAGGGAGGATTATCAACTCTTCGTTAGCTATGTGGGTGCCACATCGATGGGCCGTTCTTCGCATAAAAGCCTGTTATTCCTTGGCGAAAAAGGAGCCTCCAGTAGGGTTGCGTGCCTATTCCACCAGGGCGACAGCAGCCACTATTGCTTTGGGACGTGGGGTCCCCCTTTGTGACCTCTGCCAGGCAGACACGTGGGCATTACTGCACATGTTCACTAAGCATTATTGCCTGGATAGTCAAGTCCGAAGAGGCGGCTTCTTTGGCCGTTCAGTTTTCCAGGACTTTCTGGTGTGAACTTAGTTCGCAGGCCCACCTCCGGGGTTGGTATTGCTGGGGTATCTATTCTAAGGTAAGGAATCTATAACTAATAGTCTCTTTCGGATGAACAAGTTACTTACCTTCAGTAACGATATATCTGTAAAAGACATATATTAGTTATAGATTCCTTACCGCCCTTCCTGTTCTGTGAACTAACTTCTAGAGTAAGGGACTCCCTTTCAGGGCCCTAGTTTTATGCACCAGTGGTCAGTGTCTTGCATGGCTCTGTGCTTCTGGCGTGGAATGTCGTATAAAGAACTGACTTCAGCACGCAGGGGCGGCGTCTAAGTAGATACTGCAACTTCATTCCGGCGATCAGGAAGCCAACAACGAACGCGGAGTCGACCGATGCCACCTACCGACGTGCAGGGGTCCTGTTGAAGAAAAATTCTCCTGATCCAGTCTGAAGCCTGGGGTAATTCTAAGGTAACCAATCTATAACTAATATACGTCTCTTACAGATATATTGTTACCAAAAGTAATTACCTTGTTCATTCATCTGCATACTGATAGTCTTTCTGGGCTGTGAGAGGGAAAGGTGGTTCACATTTGAATAGGTTGTGTCCTGCCTTCACACAATGGGATGATTTACCCCCTACTGATCATCTGGAGCCAGGACTGGGCTGAAAGGGAATGTTGCAATTATGATGGTTCCTTTGAAGTCACCCCTTCATCAAAGATATTTTTGAGTGTCAGTACTGGAGCTCTGACCATATATCGAGAGACACTGCGGGAGACTTGTAACCAGACGCTGCTGGCTCTACATCTGCACATTGCCAGAAGGACTGCTGTGCTGTCATGAGAAACCGCCATTTGGACTAACTGCTTTGTTGTGTGGAATTACTAACTGCGGGGCTGCAGGAGGGACTGTCATTTTCAAACCTGAGTTTATGGCCCCCTGTTTCTGCAATCTCAAGGCCATAAAACATTGCGACTAAGCATCTCTGCCATGGAACTCTGTCTCTTGGAGGTCCGGCGGCTAGGTGCTGACTTAGGAGCCATAATCGATTGCTCCTTACTTTACGTTCAGGCACTGGCGTAACAAAACTCAGTCAGGAGCTCTTAGGCCAGAGTAATGTGCTGAGGGGGGGTCCCTGGAGTTTGCCGTCCCTGCCCACCAATCACCACATGGGCTGCAATAGCCTGTGTCATGCCACTGCATTCCGGCATGTGTTGAGCGCTTCCTGGTGCCTCCAGTTTGCAAGGATCAGTGTAGATGTGACCCCAAAAGGCCCAAGAGGTTCCCCATAGAGTTATAGGCTAATAGCCTTGCTAGATTTGATGGGAAACTATTTGCGAAGCAAATTTATCATCATCTTAGTGATTGAGCCTTACTGCAAAACCGTATTTCTTTTCACCAAATAGGCTTTTGTAGAATTTTTAAACAGATAATATCATCACCCTAATTACACTGATTAAGACGACACAAGCAGGAAAAGGGGGCAAAATATTAGCTTGCTTTATAAATTTTACAACAGCCTTCGATAAAGTAAATAGACTGAAACTGTGGAACAAGCTGGCAGCATGGGGGATTGACCAAGCTTTATTGAAATTAATTATTGAATTGCATAGCAAAGCATGGGTCAGAGTCAAATTATAGGCTGGTAAGGAAATGACTCCAAAAACGTATACTGATAATGGTCTCACGCAAGTATGTATTCTGGTTCCAGTCTTATTTAATCCATACATTTCAGACTTAACGGAAACCATATAACGATCTTTGGGAGATCCTCCGAAGCGTACAAATACCAAAGTGACGACCTATTTAGCTTATGCTGATGATATTGTGATTTTATCAACGACGCAAAAGGGTTTACAACATCAGTTGATCAAATAAGTTTAACACTGCGTACAATCTTACGATAAACATAAACAAAACCAAGATTGTCGTTTGGATGTCATAACTCAAAATGTATTTGGTTTACTGGAACAGACAGGATTGTATTAGTTAAGCACTAAACCTATCTCAGAGTGATTATCGACAGTTCTCTGAACTGGGGCTACCAGTTGGCCCAAGTGAGCTAAAAAGCCCTGAATATAACAGCCGTTATTAAATTCTTTGCAAGTACCCATGGAGGAGGCGCCATAGGCCAAAATTAGTTCCTGTGGTGCTTTACGGCTCAATAGGTTGTCTTCAATCAGTAGGGCTGAAACTATATTTAAGGCATGCATTAAGAAAGAAGTCAACTCGGTAATGCAGAATAAGACTAGTTTGCTCTCATCTTTTGAAGCACCGTTAAGCATTAATTATATGAACTACTTCATTGATTGTCTAAAAGCGCAAGAAAATGCACTTTAGCGTTATGTGGTGGAAGACACGTCTCAACATGGAACAAAAGGTATTTTTAACACATACACTATTAATAATTTTATTCACAAGTATAAATTGTCTGTTTTAAATGATTTTGTAATTATGAAAAGGAAGCGAAGGAAACAGATGGTAAAAAATGAAGTAAAAACATATTATATGGCTCATTTAGCAAAGGTCACCGCATACAGTAATTCCAAATATACCATGGAAACGTTCACCATGCTGCTGCAGACCTCTGTGGATCTTAACACGAGCCCTGCTACAAAAGTAAGTCCTGGTCCTTAGATTATATTTACCTTTTAAGCAATTTGATGGTGTATAGAGTAGAACGAGTGGCTCATTGCGTGTATGTAGACTCTGTAATGGGGCTGAAGAAACTCTGGAGCTTTGTGTATGTCCAATATTTTATGAGCTTCGTACACATTTATCTAGTATCTACATAGAAATCGGAAGGTATAAGAACTACACAGGAGGCAACCCATTTCTGGTTCAAACGCTCCACCCCTAAACATATTGGGTTGCTCACTAGATTTTTAATTAAGGCTCAAAACATGTGGGAAGCTGGTGGTCACTAAGTGGCTCTTAATTCGCATTATAGTTTTTATTTAGCTTCCAATGGTTATGTTCTGACATTTTGTCATTTTTTTATATTGTTACATTCTGTTGTATATTTTAGGTATTCCTGTGGTAGGATGAATGTATAATATAATATGCCTCTTTAGTCTTTTATTGTTTGTTTTTATTATACATAACCTAAAACAATAAGTTATTACTACTACACTACTTAAGTCCATTCCTTTCTCTCCACGCAAACAGACATGGATCTGGAGCTCTCGTGTCTCCCAGAGACACTTTACCTTGATATTTCTCTCAAATATTCTATAGTGTGTGAGAGATGTCGCCCCCTTACACAATAGGGTTTTAAGCCCTGTAGGCACTGTCGCTAACAAATATCTGTGACAGATCCCAAAGAGGTGTGAGTTCCAAGGCCTGATGTGACTGTGCATTGATGAACCTGAAGGATATTTGTCACAGTGAGGTGAAACTTTACATCGCCAAGAATTAGACGCCCCCTCGCCGAGACTGCTAGAAGTCGTGGTCCAAGGTTTGTTCCTGGTCCTGTTCCAGGAGTCGCCGAAGCCTCTTGCGATGGCGGTTTTCTCTGTGATCTAAATTATTCATGTTCGAGCTGACATTGTTCCTGTGATATTCCCTTAAACATTTTACCTGCCCCCCCCCCCCCCCTCGTTTTGCTGTATTTGGTTTCGTTGGTTTTAGAACTCTGTGCACTTGACCACTACTAACCAGTGTTAAATTGCTTGTGCTTTGTCCTTTAAACATGATAAAATACATTACACCTAATTAACACATTTAATTTACTTCGAAGTCCCTAGTAAATGAGACTTCATATACCCAGGTCATGTAAACTAAATGCTAGAAGTGGGCCTGCAGCACTCATTCTGCCACCCATTGCAGTAGGACTGTAAAACATGTCTCAGACCTGCCATTGCAACCAGTAGTGCAGTTTTAAACTGCTATTTCGACCTGGTGAAATAAACCTTTTAGAAAGAGTAAACCTGACTTTTTAATAAATATTAGTCATACCAAGGGTATACCCTAAAGGCTCCTTGAGTAGGATGCAATGTATTCAAAAAGTAGGACATGTTTAATTCAGTTTTATATGTCCTGGCGATGAACAACTCCTAAAGAGGTTTGTCCTGGCTGTAAGGCCTATCTCTCCCATTGACTCCACTGAGTTGCCTTATTACATTTAATTAATGGTACATTTGGATTGTGAACAGGTAGAAATATACTGTTTACACTCAAATGAAGTGTCATTTAAAATATTTTTTAATGCTGAAGTCTTTTAGAAAGTTGGCATTTTCTTGTCCTAACCATCTGTGACTGTGAATGTCTCTGCTTTTTGGGTTTGTGTATTGCTTCCAGACACAAAAGGGGCTTAGGTGTGGACAGATGGTCCATCCTGACAGCATGACTGGGGAAAAGCTGCACCCAGACCCACTTATACTTCAAAGGGCTTTGCCTCCTTCACACACAAGGGGACCTGACACCAAACCTACTTTGCTTTTTGTCACTCCCAGAAAGTGTGGGACCTGGAAAGGGAAAGAAAGTTCCAGAACTAGATGTGATCGGGGGAGGGGGAAGGAGGAGGGGGTAGAACAGGGAACCCACCTCCCATAGGCTGCCACCAGGTAGAAATATTGGACCTCCAGATCCACTTTGCAGAACACTTCTGGACTTGTGGAGTTACAGAAGAAAGACTGCCCTGCTGCTTGAAGGACTGCCTTGGTGTTTGAGCAGAAATATTGTGCCTGCTTATCTTCATTCCAGGCTACCCAGAGTGACCCAGAGTGTCAGTTTTCTGATATCCTTTGTGATTTATCGGGACACAACAAGCTTTAGAGGCCTCCCATCAACTGCACAAGTGACCTGCTGCAACTAGACCAGCCCGAACCCTGCTGCTGGAGTAAGTCCTGATCCCAACTATGTCACCCAGGTTATGGACCCTTGCCTGGCATCAAAGAGCACTCCTCTCCGCCTAACTGAAGTGTCCCTTAAACCAGATGCAAAGCCCCACTGCCCAGCTGAAAGATTCATTGAAGCAGACTGATGCGAAGCTCTGCAAACTCTCGCTGCTCAGCAGAAAGTTTCATCGGACCCGACGCTGAGCGACACAAAGCACCGCAAAGCCTCCCCACACAGCTAACCCATTCATCGGAACAGACTCCAAGCTGCACAAAGCCTCGCCGCACAGCTGAGAGCTTCATTAGAACTGGCACTGAGCAACACAAAGCCAAGCAGTGCCTTTCCACACAGCTGAAAACTTCCTCTGAACCAACGCAGAGCAATGCAAAGCCTAGCAAAATCCTGCCGCACGAACCTCACATCTTGGACATAAGGTACAACTTCCAGCAGGTGCAACTTGACCCTGTGCCTGGGCTGCGCTCCATTGCATTTGCCTGAACTTGTGACTTTGTCCTGATCCAGCACGACCAGATCCCATCAGTTGGCGCGTGGTGCCTTTTCACAATATTTATACCAAACACTTTAAAATTCAATATCTCTGCTTCTACTGATTAGATTTTTGTTCTGGAATAATTTTCTTTAATACTGATCATTCTTTCTAAATTGATTTGGATTTTGTTGTGTTGTTTTCACTTTATTACTGGTTGTGTGCTGCATAAATACTTTACACATTGCTTCTAACTTAAGTCTGAGTGCTTTTGTGCCAAGCTACCAGAGGGTTAAGCACAAGGTAATTTAGTGACTTTTGTGGTTCACCCTGGGCTTCCAACCCTCTCAACCAATAACCCAATTTTTTTTACAGTCCGTTAAGTCAAAAAAGAAGCATAATAAATCTAAGTGGGACTCTGCCCTCTCTCACTACTTGCATTCCCCTGAGCAGGTTCAAAGGCGGTGGCATAGATTCAATATCACCCTCCTAGTTAGCTGACTTCAGAGCCATTCCCATAACTGGTTCCTGCACAGGCCGTCTGCCATGCCGCAGTAAATAAGAGTTCCGGGCAGCCATGCTCCAGCTCTTCGGATCCTTCTTGACTCCCTCCGGTGTACCTTTTGGCCGATGGGCCTCCCACGTGTAGTACTACTGTGGGTTCACCTTCTGCACCATTGTGACCCTCCGAGCCTGTTATGAAGCCTCTGACTCCAATCCGAACCCCACTTCTGGCAACATGGTCCATGCCGGTCCATGGGACTTGGATGCCGGTAACAAGCTGGACAAAGGGCTACCCATAGTACTGTCTGACTCTGTGATGGCGCCGGTCTGACCTCAGCTTCTCTGCTGCTGAAGAAGCAACAACATATTAGTCAGTGCGTCCGATAATTTTCTTTGGGGGGGAATCTCTTTTGATCTCCTGGGTTTTAACGCGATTCTGACGCACGTGGTCGCTATGCTGCCATCTCGGGTAAATGGGAGGGCCGTAGGGTGAACCTGGTCACTAGCTACCTCCCGCCCGGGCTTCAAACTCGATCCTTTCAGGATCTAGGAAAACTGCTCCTCTCCCTTCCGGATGGGCAGCTCTTTGTGGGGGGCGATTTTAACGCTGTGATCTCAGGGCACTGTGACAGGCATCCCCCAAGGGACATACCTTCCGGTCACACTTGGTTGGCTGACTTCATTGAGTCATTTGGCCTTACCGACCTTTGGCGTTTCAAACACCCTAATGACAGTCAATTCACCTTCTTTTCAGGACCTCATCGTTCCTTCTCCCGCTTAGATTACATTTTCACACCTTTACAACCCGGCACCGCCATTCGGGAGGCCACCCACTTAGCGCGGGGCATTTCGGACCACTCCCCTCTGCTGGTCCATCTCACTATCGGAGACAAACGGGAGGGTGGCATAGCGCCGATCAACGCCTGGTATCTCCGTAATGCAGACACCCGCAAAACTCTTACGCTGGCGATTGGCCGTTATTTTGAGCATAACGATGTGGACTCCTCATTGGTGTTATGGGAGGCGTTCAAAACCGTGCTCAGAGGGGAGGCCCTCACGGCGATTGCGGGCCGTCGTAAGGAGCAGGAGGCGCAGATGGTCAAAATGGAGGGAGATTTACGGGACTTGGAGGCTGCTGTGCTTGCCGAAAGGGATCCGGATACAGCCCACCAGCTGCAACTCAAAAGGGTTGAGTATACGGCGCTGGCCACAAATGCCGTCAAAACCGTTCTTAGAGATAGAGAGGGTAGGGTCTACAACCAGGGAGATAAGACGGGCAAGCTCATAGCATGGCTTGATAAAAAAACAACAGGCGCAGAAGGTGGTGGCGGAACTTAAGACCGAGACGGGAGCGGTCATAACCGAACCCCGAGAGATTGTAACGGAGTTTGAGAGGCACTACTGAAAGATTTATAGTAGAGGGTCGGACCAGACTGAGGAGGACTCTGTTGATTTTCTGGCAGATATTAGTATGTCCGTCCTCACAGAGGAAGAGCGTGAAACCTTGGAGGCTCCGCTTTCGACGGAGGAGCTGGATCGTGCTATTTGCGACCTTCATTCGGGAAAAGCCATGGGACCCAATGGACTCCCCATTGAACTTCACAAGCTCAAATCTGACGGCCTTAGCCCGTATCTTAAACGGATGTTTGAGAAAAGCAAGGAACAGGGAGTGTTGCCGAGAGACCAACGTATCACCACTATTGTGGCTATCCCGAAGGATGGCATGCCCAGGGACTCATGTGCCTCATATAGGCCTATCTCTTTGCTGAATGCTGAACCCAAGATCCTGGCTAAGGTTCTCGCTAATAGGCTCAAGCCAGTCCTGCCTACGTTGGTTCATCCGGACCAGTCGGGCTTGATGCCACATCGCAATACCGCACTCAATCTCCGTCGATTGCATGGCGTTTTGGGGCGCTGCCACACCATTCGAGAGGATGCAGCGGTGGTATCATTGGATGCCGCCATGGCGTTTGATACCCTGGAGTGGCCAAATATGATGGCGGTCCTTCGGAAATTGGCCTTTGGTCCTGAATTTATAGGGTGGGTGCGTCTCCTCTACTCTGAGCCCCTGGCCCAGGTCACCGTTAACAATAACATTTCGGGGTTTTTTTGTTTGGAAAGAGGGACGCGACAGGGGTGCCCTCTCTCGCCCCTGCTTTTTGCCTTGTCTCTGGAGCCACTAGCTGCCTGGATCAGAAAAGACCTTTCTGTAAAAGGGCTCCGATGGGCGGACGGTTGGGAGGACAGGATATCGCTCTACGCAGATGACATCCTTCTGTACCTCGCGATCCCTCGCAAGTCACTTATGGTGGCCATGGACATTTTCACTAGTTTCGGTTGAAACTCTTGATACAGTATAAACTGGTGCAGGTCCGTAATGTATGTCCTCCACGGCGACCCTCCGATGGTCCCTGGTACTTGCCCGATTAAGATCGCCACCGATGGGTTCAAATACCTTGGGATTTTTGTCTCCAAGGACGCAGCCCCCTTCCACATCGGGCACACCATCACTTTGCCCACCTTCTTTCTACCTCCACATCCTTCAAAAGAGGAAGAGAGGCTCCACCGTTTGGACCCAAAACAAGTGCTTTCGTTTTATCTGAACTCAACAGTTCTGGGTGGGTGCCAAAAAAGGTTGGGCCCGGCACAAACGGACCATCTCTCAGTGGGTCGTTCTCTGCATCAAGGCCTGTTACTCGTTGGTTAAGAAGGAGCCTCCTGTGGGGCTGCATGCCCATTCCACCAGGGCAACTGCAGCAACTACTGCCTTGAGACGCGGCGTTCCCTTGCAGGACATTAGTCAGGCAGCTACGTGGGCTTCGCTGCACACGTTTACCAAGCATTACTGCCTTGACAGTCCAGTCCGGAGAGACAGCTACTTTGGCCGTTCTGTTCTCCATGACTTTCTGGTGTAATCTTGTTCGCAGACCCACCACCGGGGTTGGTATTGCTGGGGTATCTATTCTAAGGTAAGGAATCTATCACTAACGTTTCTCTTTCAGATGCACAAGTTACTACTTGTGTAACGCTTTGTCTGTAAGAGACAATAGTTGGTGATAGATTCCTTACCGCCCCACCCATCCTCCCCGTTCTGCGAACTGATTACTAGGGGCAAGGACATCCCTTTCAGGGCCCTAGTATCATGGCACCAGTGATGATTTTCTGCATGGCTCTGCGTTCCTGGCACGGAAAGTCGTGTACAAAACTGACGTCAGGGTACATGGGTGGCACCTAAGTAGTCTCTGTGACGTCATCTCGGTGCATACAACGCCAGCGACGGACGTGGAGCCGCACGACGCCACCTACTGACGCGCAGGGGAGCAGCAAAACTTTTCAGATCCAGTCTGACGCCTGGGGATATTCTAAGGTAAGGAATGATATATTGTTACACAAGTAGTAACTTGTGCTTTAAATTTATGCGGTTGGACAAGTATTTTGCCACTGGAAAAGCAGCTGAGTGGCGAAATTTAGAATTGAATGAAGATTCTAACAATTTGTTAATATCTGATTTCAGTTTATTACGGGATTTGGACAGTCATGCAAGTGGGGGCATGAGCAAAACAGCAGATGAGTCTCTAATTAGGGAACAAGGTTTGCATGTATATGGAAGGCCGGAGACGCCTTTCAGACCGAGGTCAGTCTTTTTAACCTGTTGTCCCAAAAGATTCTATAGATTTCTTCTCTGATTTGGTGGTTCAAGACATAAAGAAGTTATATGTCATGCAAAATTGCAATGTATCAACAAACCCAACAGGGAGAGGATATAAAAATCTGGTGGCAAAGCTACATTCACGACCTGACATAGTAGTGAGGCAGGCAGACAAAGGCGGGAATATAGTCCTTTAGCCACTTACTCAGGAAGAAGCAATGAGTCAACTAAATGACAGATAATGTTATTTTTAAAAAAATTGCCAAAGGTATACTTCAAGACATTACCATCAAATTCCACCTCAATTTGGCTCACTGGAAATAATTAGGGCTCATTTCACAAGCAGAATTTAGGTTCCTCAGAGTGCATTCACCTATCACACCAATCGTGTATCTCGTACCTAAAATTCATAAAAATGTAGATGTGCCACCTGGCCATCCAATCATATCGGCCATAGGCAGTTTATTTTAAAACACCTCTAAATATCTAGACCATTTTTTAAAGGACCAAGTTAAGAAGCTATCATTGTGTACCAAAGATACAGGGGGTGTTTTGAAAATAATGTATGATTGACTGGGAGAAGGACTATGTAATTATGACTTTGGATGTCTCCTCCCTATACACCAGTATTTTACATACAGACAGAATTAGTGCAATGCAGTACTTTTTGAGTTCCCGGCCACTTACCCTATTCAGACAGACTGGAATGCTGTTGTGTATGTTGGATTGGTGTTTACGTAACAACATATTTCATTTTGGTACAGATCTTTATCAGCAAATTAGGAGGACAGCCATGGGCACCTGCTGTGCCCCCAGCTATGCTAAATTGCACATGGGCTGGTGGGAGGAGCAGGTGCTGGCAACCCAATATGCCCAAGGGATGACAGAAAATGTGCTCCTTTGGTCTCGCTATATTGACGACCCATTTGTCATATGGCGTGGGAGTAAGCTGTCAGCAGAGAATTTTGTGAAGAGAATCAACAGAAATTAATTGAATTTACAGGTAACGTCACATATCAGCGAGAAGGAGGTACAGTTCCTGGCTCTAACGATCTATGTAGTAGATGGAAATGTGCATACTGAAACATTTTGAAGAGCACTGCAGGTAATAAGATACTGCATGCTCATAATTTACATCCTACCAAACTAAAGAATAGTATCCCTTATGCAGAGAGTTTACGCATGAGGAGAAACTGTAGCTGTCCAGAACAGCTTTCCAAAGCACAGAGTGAACTGAATGAAAGATTTGAATTGCGAGGCTATAATAATGTTATTCTAGAGAAAGCCAAAGACATATGTATATGCCCTAAGATGTAGCCGTCTTAAACTATACATAGGCAGTACCATTTTACGTGCACACCAGCGTATTTTACAACATGTCAGAGCCATTAAAAATAAAGACCAGACTTACCCAGTCGCAAGGCATCTCAAACAGGTAAATGACAACAATTCTAAGGATTTGGAATACTTTGTGTTAGACCGGGTGTCAAAAAGAATAAGGGGAGGTAATAGAGAGAAACATCTAAGGCAATTGGAATCACAATATATTTTACGATTTAATTCCAAGATCCCCAGTGGTCTTAACACCAAGGACGATTGGCATGTCCACCTATGAATTGCAACTACGAAGGACCTACTATGTTACTATTTAAAATCGGAAACATTTACTGTTCCTAATCTTAATGTTTTGCTTCTGAGTTTTACTATCTAAGTCCACTCCTGCATATATTGTTTTACCCACGTTTTAATAAGCTTCGTCTGTTTGTACTGCACTTTAACACTAAGTGGATCTGTTTATAATCAGTAAGAATTTCAGATACATGTAATCAAAGAGTGTTAACGGGCACTTGCCCAGCATGATGGCTGTGATCACATTAGTAGCAATGTCGAGACATAGACCCTTATGTGTTTTGCCATTGTTGTTAGTGAATTGAACGATCAAGTGTATTATTTGTATGACAAAGACATTTTAGGTGAATGAGTGCACTGGTGCAGTACATTAACAAAGCTCCAGTACATGATTAATTTGTGTAAGCAGTTGTCTGCATTGCGAAGGCATTTATAGCATTTTTTGTCTTTGATGAAATTCCATACTGGTATCGAGTATTTTGTTTTTATACTTATTTATTTAAGATGAATTAACAGATTGACACGGGTCACTTTCTCTTGAAAGAATATGCATGTCACTTTAATTTGGAAATCTGTCACTTTAAGGTTGTTGAAACTTTATCTGGGTATATAAAAAAGGGGAATATAAATGGCGGCAACATTAGGTTTGACAAAGACCGCTGTTGCGGTTGAACCGCGTTAGCTGGTTGTTGTAGCGACAATAAGCCTCTCTTTGTTTGAGCCCGAGCGTGCTGGAGTCTGTTCTTATGTTTGAGCAGGCACGTTGTGTGTAGATATAACATCCAGGGTCCCTGCGCAAGGGCGGGAATATTAAGTGAGTATGACTTTGATGAGGATTCCCCTGAAAGAGAACTACGATTACAGGTACGTAACTTATCCTTCCTCAACTTTCAAAGTTGCTTGCATCTTTGAACATTCTGATTCTCTTGATCTTACCTTAAACATATTTTAATTACTTTCTGTTCCCGCACTTAATCATTCTTCATCTTTAATTCAGTCTCTCTCTTAAATGCATCTTTGTGCCATCGGATCCATTCTTTCCAGGTTCTGCCCTTGTGCACTGTTTCTTATCCAGATCCCACAGATTCACATTTCCTAATTGTGCCTAATATTTTATCATATTTTCTTTCAGATCAGGTGCACAATCACTTTGCAAAGTATGAAGTGGAATACTTACAGTTTGCATTTCGCTGGATGAACAACCTCCTCATGAGAGAGCTGCCTCTTCGCTGCACCATTCGCCTCTGGGACACATACCAAGTATGAAAATCCTCACCCACAGTCCAGTTCGACTATTGCAAAAGCAGCATCTGTTTTATGTTATGTATTTCTCTGGCACCAGCGCAATTGCTAAATAGCTGTAATCTTCATTCTTATCTCTGTTAGAAGGGAACGGGGTGTGCTCCACCACATTCCTTCAAAGTTCTTATGAAGATTTTAAAATTGTCCAAACTAGCTGATGATCCAAGTGTCCATCGTTCTGAGATTTGGGCATTGTCGTTTTTCCATCCAAAGCCAGCAATTTAACCCATGACCTTGTTAACCATCTCCCATTATACCAATGTACACGTGCATTTCTTCACACCAGCTCAGCTTCAGCCATGACACAGATTGGCAACTGAGTAGTGACCTTGGCAACATGAAGAGATTCCAAGCATGCATTTCAGTCCACGCTATGGCCACTCCCTTTTCTGGAAGTAAAAAAAAAAGGACAATCTTTATTTCTTCGTCCCACACAAGTTTCTGTACTCGACCTACTCGCTGGCTGTTGACCTTTAAAATGGTTGTGGTCAATTTTGTGCGTAACTGAATTGAGCGAAGTCAGCGTGCCTGCACTTACAAAGGAGAGTAAAATGGAGGGTCTCCTCTGCTAACATTTTTTTTATTTAAAAAAGCCATATCCTACAGCCTGATTTTCCAAGGATGTTTCCTAAAAATCCATCGATTTTAGTAGAAATTATGGAGAGGCTTCATGAAATGAGTTCACTCTCCAAACACGTATAGAAAACGCTACTTATATATGGGTACAATTTTTCTGGTGGATACTTTAGATTCCACACCTAATGAATCTGCTCCGGATGTCATTCGGGGTCTGGAAAATTTGCAGTTTCCCTCATATGCTGAAAGGTGGCACCATGGCTGCTCTGACACTTCCTGGTAGGATGTTGCTAAACCATCTATGGCACCTCTTGGTGCATTGAACTTTTCAATTCACAAGCTAAGACACACAGACAAACCTGACAAAAACAAATCAATGCAATGCACTAAACTAACTTTAACCTAATTTGCCTCTTGGTAATTAAGTACTATGGGGCGAGTCAGTGAGAAAAATAATGACTGAAACGAAATACCTTTTTTTTCTGATAGATTTTTCCACCTGCAAACTCTTCACCTCAAGAATCCATACCAGCAGTATTCCCATAGAGGAGGGTCCGAGGAAAGAAATTACTTAAGGTTTTGTTACCACAGTCAGTAGGCTGAGTATTCAACTCCAGACACTGGCACACAGGAGGTGCATCCTCGAGATATAACTAGTAGCAGTATAGATAAGAGTGTTCCCACTAGCAACATAAAGCCAGGTAAAATCTGATTGAAGGGACTTATGTCCTCACGTCTTGCCACTAAATAACAGCCCAACACCACCTAATCAATGGGTTGAGTAAAGAATAAATGAGTGACCTCAACAATGAAGAAAGAAAAAAAATCACCCAAAGAGAAGTAGTCACTACCAAAACCCCAGGCACCCAAACTAGAATGGGAAGGACAAATGAATTACTCTTAAGAGCGCATTGGAGTTATAAAGTAAAGTAGCAACTGTCATCACACTGTCCAAGGACAAATGCAAACAGAAACACCGTTGAACCGAAGTCAAGAGGCAGCACACCAGCAGAAATTAAAATCGGGGCCACAAAAGAAACCTCCACTGTAAAAAAATACATTTAAAAAAAAGAGGCAAAGTGGCTGAACTAAACCATGCAACAGAAACTGCTGGTACAAGAAAGATCAAGTGCAGACATGTCTAGAACTCTGTGTAACCCACAGAATCACCAGGTTCAGGACTCTGATAACCACACCTTTCATGGCACACTTAAGAGGGCAATTAGTGGCCCAAATAACAAAGAAAATTGGACTCCCTAGAGTCGAAGCGACAGTAAACCTCGGAGAGAAAACGGCCAAAGCTACAGATGTCAAGCGAGCACAAACATATCCTCAGTAAATAAAATAGGACACAACTGTGTCTGATTAGAAACTATCCCCTCACACACCATGACGCCCAGGCAGAAAATGTAGTCTAAAGTTGATTCCTGTCCCAAAGCAAAGGACAACATCATACAGAAAAGGAATGTAGCCAATATGAGAATCTTGCTCCATCAGACACCACCTCCAGACTCAGAACTGGAACGGAACAGATCGAATTCTTAAGACCTCTACATCTCCACAAGAGGAGGCAAATACCAGACAGTGAAGCAGAATAATTAGTGGTCTCTGGCTTCCAGGTCTGAAGGCATCAACTTGGAGGTTGGAGGGCAGAGTGACCTTAATCCAAGACTGCATCAGCTGCACTCTGAGGTTCGATAGCAAGGCTCTACAATGCCATACCTAATGTCGCCACAATTGGCAGCAGTGATCCTCAACTCCAGCAGGCCACCCCCATGCAAAGGAGAACCAAGAAGGCCACAGAATGGCCCTAGTGACCAGATTTGTCAAGGTGGTGGGGAAAGAAGCTAGAGCAGGCATGTAGAATGCGAAAGACCAAACCAGCACTGTCACTGTGCACCCTCTCGCCACAGCAGGACAAAAAATGCAGTAGAAGGAACAAACATAAGTCAGAATTAGAAGTGATAAATCAGTCATAGACCTCAGCAAAGAACTTCAAGTCAGGGACTCAAGCCCCAGAGTGAAAATTTCATCAGGCATTTCATAAGAACTTGCCCTAGACGGGTGACCATCAGAAAATAGTCTGAACCACAGCTCTGTGTATTATTCGAAGTAGGCTCGATCCGCTGCCCGAACTTGCACCAGTACTAGAACATGGTTCCAAAGCGTAATGAACACAGTTGGCACATGGAGCAGACTAGTACAAAGGAGAACTGTTTGAGGGACTTCTCAAAATTTGACTCTCCCCTACATAATTAGGGAATGCATGAAGGTTTTGCACTCATTGAACATAAGTGCATCTCCCACATGGCCTAGCTTTCAAACCACCATCATCCTGTTTAGAAAACCTCCATAATTCGCTCTCAGGAAAACTATCTACCTTCACAGGGAAGGAGCATGCCCTCGGTCCGTGCCTCTCAAGACCTGATCAGCTCCACCTCTGCAAAGACTGCAGCATCTAAATATAAATTGGGTCTAGCTCATATGCTCTTAATGGGTTCAATAAGCACCTCATTAAGCGGAGGAAGGACCAGACTGGAGGGTTTCTATCGGCAAATTAATTTTGGTCATGGGGAAAGGAAAATCTAAGACCCCCACAGCTTTGCACAGGCTCCGGAAAAGAGGAAATGTCCTCCAAAGGCGACCTGGCACCCTTTCATAAACAAGCTCACTCTCACATCTATAGAATTAATAAAGGCACAATAAAAATTCCTCCTGGATGTCAACCACAGCATCATACATCTTTTTCGATAGCATATTGACTCAGCAGAGGCTCAAACAAGAGCAAGCTGAGTGCATTGGGCTCTGAGGCCAAGACTGTGAGGAGGCACAATGCCAGGAGCTGCTAAAATTGTTCTGTTGGTTGGATCATCTGACACCATGAAAACCTGGTGTGGGTCCTGTGTTCACACCAGTATTGGTACTGACAGTAAGATATTTGACCAGGCCTTCGGCGGCAGGGTGGGACACATCGTTTGGTCTGGAGTCAACCGACGTGGGGGTAGACATAGACACCGCCTAAAGTGGGGTTATGTACCGGGCTTGGAACCTCCTTAGGGTATGGTGGTTCACCTGTGACAGTTGGAGTGGTGGGGGTATCCAAAGCAGAGTTCACAAAGCCTGGGTGAACGCCACCATAGTGGGGCCAGACAAAGGTGCTGGTAAAGCCTGGAGTGGGTTAAGCAGCACTGGGCACCTGGCCAACATGGCAAGAGCCAACGCAGAGGATCACGTCTGGATCTATTTTTGTTGGAGACTTGCCTCAGTGTCAAGAACAACATTGAATAAGAGGGACACCTCTCAACCGTATCTGCATAAAAGGCCCAAGGGAGAGTGACTCCAAAAGAGGATGAATCCTTAAGAATACCTCAGTAACTGGATCCAGAACAAGACAAGGACTGACGGTTCCCTTTCTGTCCTACACGGTACATCGGAGCCTACACTGTCCATCCACTGGAGTCTACAGAGGACAAGTCCTGAACCACAAAGGGCCAGGGATAGCTTCTCAGTAGGGTTAAGGTCCAGGAACTGCGAAACTCCCAAATGGGTTGGAACAGTCCCAAGTAAAACCTATAAAAGGTGATGGGTGAATGCTTGCAAAAAGTCTAACCTTTTTCAGTCGCTTGTGGTAGCATTCAGTTCATCTTTTTTTGGCCACCAGGCTACCTCAGATGAGATCTAGCCATATTCATATGAGTCTTCGTCCTGCTCCAGTAGGACCTCACCTGTCTGAACTGCCAAACCAGGTGCTCTCTGAACCGGAAGAGAAGCAACCCAAGACAGAAGCAAATTCTACAGCGTCACAAAATCTTTAGAAATAAGATAACTTCACAGAAGATCGCATTCATTTCTTGTCAAAGGGTGCAGGAAAAAAATTGAATTAATGTCAAAATGCAGAGTGGTCCTTATATTGCTCTATGGCATTAAAACTGGGAAGGGTCAGAGTTGAGTTGGAGCCATGGCACCTCCAGTCAGCACCACAAAGAGACTGCAAACTTCTCTCAATCCAGAAGAGATTCTTAAAGTTATGAATTCGCAGGTAGAAGTATTCATCAGAAACATTGTTTTGAGGTAGTCTTGTTAAAATGGTGGGTAAACTATCAACGTTTTTGGTATATTTTGGTCAGTTTGTTTCCAAAATGGGTAAACTTGGGCCCCAATCACAAGCTATTACTCTGATGGATACTTCTAACCAAAGCTTCCCCCTAATGATTCTTCTCATGTACCATATTAAATCAAGAGTTTTTTCGCAATATGTCCTGCACATGATGGCAGGTGCCAAATATAGGTGTCACCCCTGAGCACGGATGTCATTTCCTTCTTTTCTTGTGCCCGTTGATTCAGAGCCCTGCACCTAAAAATTTAGGGTTTACATTTTTTTTTTTACAGACGTTTGTACCTCACTTTTTACCAGCATGCAGTGATGTTGTTTCTTGAAAACAATAGGTTTTAAGCTGTTGCGCATCTACAACATATGCTCCCTGATGCATTCAAAGGCTATTAAAAAAAGGGCAGGGCAATCTGTTGCCAGGCACACTAAACACAGTTGTTAACCATCTTCAGGCAGGTGAGGGCAAATCGAACTTGAGGGAAAAATGGAATAAAAAACACAAGTGTACAGGGGTGAGTCCGTAATGTGGCTGAGCAGTGGGGTGGCAACACGTGCACACACATAAACTCACTTATGCACACTCGTTCACACACTTTAATTCCAAAGTACACACATACACCCACCATTCATAAGTGCAATCAGAAGCAAACACCCATTCACAGCCGCACGTTCAAATACACATACATTCATACATGCACACAAGCCCCAAAATGTTTAAATAAAATTTTTAAAAATGCTTACCGGGCCACAGTGGTGATGGCAGGTTCAGTGGGAAGAGAAGTAGAAGGCACCAGAAGGAGCTGGATGCTTCAGGCCAGGAAAACCAGAAGATCTTGCCACCTCCTCTCACTGACTGACCTTCTCATGGGTCAGCCATTGAGAGGACTCACTCATCACAGAGAGGGATGGGGTAAGTGAGATTTGCTGACCCCCTCTCAGCTGTGATGGGGCATCAATAATTAACAGTCTGCCCTGGGCCCTTCAGGACTTAAAATTGATGCACCCACGTCCAAGTCTGTTGGTGATGTGCCCCTACATCTTGAGTTTGTGGGCCTCACTGGGCTGTGCTGGGCTGAGGAGGTCACACCCTCAAGGCTATAAAATCTTCAGCCCGGCAAAGTGTGGCTCAGGCTGCGAGGCACCTACGTATTTAGTGCATTACAGTGCCTGGCCCAAAACTTGATGAGTGTTTGGATTTGCTTTCCATAGCCAGACAGTCAATTTTCATGCCTTGTAAAAGGGTGAGGGCTGCGGGGGCCCTCCGTGCTTATGGTCAGGCCACGCCTCGAAGTGTAGGAAGCTCTTCCACAGGCATATGCTCCCTTTCCAGAAGTCTGAACCAGATGACACCTTTGAACTCTGACTGAAATCAATACCGATGCACCCAGAGTTCCCCGGGCTATCATCTGCTTTGCAACAAATTGCTGCCTTCAAGGAAGCCATGCTGAAGCAATTTAATGTGAGTCAGTTCCCTATAGCTTGGCTTCGGGCCCCATGGATCCATCAGACCTCTAATTGGGCTTCAGCTGGCGCACCCACTCTAGCACCAACTGACCCCAGATGCAGTCGGCCTGCACTATGCAGTGGCTCTTCTTTAGTGCTGAATGCTCTTCTTGTGGCAAATTAACTTCAATGTATTTTGCATACATTGCCACCTCCGAAAGAAGGGCTACCCTTGGTTGCATGACACCTCCAACAAAGCCCAACCTTGGGTTATGCAAGACCCTCCAGTCCCCTTGCCCCTGCGGCAATATTTCAGCTCTTTTCAGCTTGAACATGATCAACAGGGCGTTGATCATGTTCTCTGTAATGAAGACAATGTTGAGAAGGAAGATCACTTGCTCTCTTATTTTATTGATTCTGGCTCACATCTTTTTCTTTAAAAAACAGAGGATTGGATACTGCACCAGAGAGTGAACTGAATTCACCCTTAGGGCTCCCTTCAGAATAGGTTGCTTATCATGCTGGTCTGAAAAGCTGCAGATGCATTTGATTTGCGTCTTCCTAAAGTGGATGCTAAAAGCTAATCTCCCAACTAAAACTTTGCACCAGGGCCTTTGACTTTAAAATCATTGCTGTCCATTACGAACCCCTGACTGAGTCCGCAATGGTGGCCTGGTCTAAGCATGACTTTGGAAGTACTGCTTGAAAACACAGATGAACTGCAAGAAGCGATTAAGCATACCTGACACCACATCCTACTCCAGAAAGCCTCATCAGTCAGACTTCTGTGAGCAAAGTTTTTTTTTTTTTTGTGAAAATATATTTTTATTGCGAAAATATAGAGTATGCACATCTTACAATGACACCCAGAGCATATTCGTGAGAGGAATAACAACATGCCGTCTCTAATACAATACACAGCCAAATACGGCCCACATCCCGGAGGCTGGGCGGCCTAGGAACAAAGCATGTAATGAGGATAAAGGAGGCGCATTTGTGCGCTAAGGATACCAAACCATCAATACATTCGCTGATTTTTACGCTCTAAATTCTGATTGCATATAACATTACAACAATAATCAAAAACCCCCCCAAAAAACCACAAAGGCATCAGTAGTACAAATTCTAAGGAGGTAAGTCACTAGCGTGGGGGCAAGCTACGGCATGGATCTTGTGAAGCAGCTGGACCTATGGGGATCCCTGCCTTGTACAAGCAGACATTTTAAGGAAACTCGGCGTGGGTATAATGGGCTCCTACACCTGATCGAGACCTCCTAACTCTGAACCCTCCCCAGCACAGTCGGTCTCCGGATCAGTGGGAGTAAACAGTTCAGCGCTGGTGGCATCTGATTCATCCTCCGTTAGCCCCTCCATGCACAGCACCCTCCAGGCAAGCAGATCCTCTTGCAATTTCTCATCTCTGCGAGTACGCTGCATGTGCGTCTCCTCAGCTAGAGCCCATTCTTTCGCATCTCTCAACCAAAGGGAAAGGTCGGGTGCCCTCTGGCCCATCCACGTGATGGCCACTCGTCTCCTCGCTAGGACCAATAGAAGTTGCAAGAACTTATAGGACAGCTTTTTCTTCCTGGGCCTGGGTATCCGCGCCAGGAGACAATTGAGTGGGTCTAAAGGAAGCTTGATATACGTGGCCTGGGCAATGTGGGGCACCACTTTCCTCCAAAAGTCCTGAACTGGAGGACAGACCCATGCTAAGTGCAGAAAGCCCGCTCTCTGCGCTCCACATCGTGGGCAAGTGTGACGTCTATCGGCTGAGATACGATGCAAGCAAACGGGGGTCATGTAGGTTCGGTGGAGAAAGTTAAAGTGTATAAGTTTAAAACGCGCGTTGCAGGAGACCTTGTGAGTTAAGAGCCCTATTCGCTTCCGCTGGTCCGGTTCCAGCAACACCCCTAAGTCCGCCTCCCAGGCCGCCCAAGCCGGCGCCGTCGGGGGGGTTGAATCTCGGCGCATGGCCGAGTAGAGAAGGGAGATCAATCGTCTGCCTCGTCCACAGGACAAGATGACGTCGAGAGTATGCTCTGTGAGCAAAGTTAATCCAAACGCGTTTCCTACTACTCTACCGGACAGAGAATTAAAACATATACATTCCATGATGATGATGGTATTTTTCATCAGACACCATAGCTCTTCGCTCCTTGAATGCGGTTTGTCTCCTTGGTCAATACACTCACACCCTTTGGGATATGGTGATTAATACGCATATTTTGCTTTACGGCTAACAATTTTTTTTTTCTCACCCAATTTCATATTTGAGTTGCCCAAGTCTTCTGGCTTAAACCAATGCGCCACTTGCTGACTTCTTGTTATGGCCACCCTCATAAGAAGTGCCCTAGGTCCTCACGCAACTCTATGTCGTGTGGCCTCTGCACGATAATTAGTCCTCGCTCCTTGGTATACCTCCATAAAATAATTGCTGTTTAGAGATTTTCATTTTTTATTTGTGTTTTTGTATCATTAGAGATGTAGTTTAACTTTGGTAGATATTGGTAATCCACGCAGAATTTATTTGGATGACCAATTAAAAATGGCTGGTGATGATGTAATTTTTCAGAACCATGAAACCTATATACTTCATTTTGGTGTCAAAACATAGAGCGAAAATAACTTCTCAGAGCACCCCTACTGCCATTTTCCAAAATGGTGTCTCCATAATGATGTGTTTTAGCCATCATATTGGTAATTTATTTTAATATTGTTTTTGTTTCAGGTTTTCTGTTGATTCAAATTTGTAAACATGAGAGAAGCAGGTGGTAGCAGAGGATCTTTACCTCCTGACAGAGTGTTGCTAATTACAAAATCTGAAGACTCCTTAAAGAAAGAAAAATGTGTCAAATGCCAAATTAATCCGAATGAAAAGCTAACATTAACTGTGGCTGAACAGAAGAGAGTTTGAGATGCTGCAGAAATAAGGCATGATGAAGTTCACAAAAAATTGAAACTGATGGGTGAAGAGGATCAAATATGTTATCATTTTAACAAGTGCTACACGTCATATACAATGGAAAAATGCCTGGAAGAAAATTGTCACAAAATAGCAGAAACAAGTGAATCACAACACAAATCCGAGTCTTCTGAGAAACCGACGACAACCAATCCCAATGCCCATCCACTTAGAAGATCGATGACTACTCCTCGTCCACCTCCAACAACGATCAGAAAACAGAGTATCTTCAATGTGTTATCCGTGGTTTGGCCAGAACAAGGACTGCATGCATGCATACATTTCAAAATATGAATGTACAATGAGCTGTCAGCAGCAAAATAACCTCCAGCCTTCAGTCAAGTTTGCACTCTTTGAAAAAGCAAATTAACTTTTAAAGCCACTCTTGAGTGCTTGCTATGGGTTTACACTCCGTGAGATCAGAGAAATAATGGTTAACGTTGATGAAACTGTATTGATCCATAATAATGAATTTAAGATTTTTCTGGTGAGAATATATAATGATAGAATTCGTTTTTGTCAGTCTAACATAGAATGAGCCACTTATGGTGTTCTCAGCTGATTTGACTTTTGAAGTTCTTGTTACCAAAATAAGATCACAGGATGCAGTAAAATCAGCTGGAATCATTTTAAGAAACTTCCTGAAGTATTTAGATTTTGGACTTAATGGCAAATTTTGTGATGCCCCAGAGCTTCGCAAATGATGGGAGCCAATGAGAATGCCTGATGTAGTCTTAAAAATTTTTCCATTATTGTTTAGTATCAGCAAAGCAAAACTGTTACCATCTAAAGTTCTTGAGTTCGGAAAAGAAATGGACAGCATTGATGATGGCTTTGAAGATATACGTGAAGAAGTGGAAGACAATCCCATGAACCGAAAGCCTTATGCTGTGCAAATCTACTGTATTTTCCAAATCATGTTTATGAATAACATCTCGGCTATAAAAAAAAAACTCCGCTACACAAGATGACTGCCCATGCAATCTATGACAAGTGCAAAAGTAGAGAGCTAATGACTTCAGTGAATAGGATTGCTGTATAAACAAGTTATAATAGTAAATAGCCAGAACTTGTTAGCAGCTCATGCTGTACAATCTTGTGAATCCGACAGGACACCACTTCAAAGTTACTTTACCAGGAAAGGATTTACAATTGCTGCTCTTGATCATTTTGATTTTGAAGGCAGTTCTTCTTTGTCTGGAACAATCAGCACATGATACTGCCATGGTCCTTTTTCAAGACTGAACCAATGAAGTTGCTACTAGAAAACCAGCTGTGTCAGCTGTAGGCATAAACAAATGAAGCTGCAAACCTATAACCCATCTGCCTTGCCAACATGTGCAAAATCACAAGCAATCAACACGTCCCATTCTACCAGAATTCCTACTCTGATCTCCTAGAATACTGTTCCACTGAAAGTGTTTTTTTTTTTAAAGTAATACTATCTTCAGTCATAAACTGCGGTACAGTATACACAGCTCTAAGAAAAATTGCTCTTCTCAAATGTTCAACATTCTGCAAATTTACCACAAGCAATTGCCGAAACAAATAAAGTGAAATGTGAAAATGTGTCTAAAAGGGGAGTGATAGACGATTTTGTTTGTCATATTTAGATCATAAACATTGTTTGGTGTATACATAAAAGGATTACAACCCATTATTTGTTTAATTTCTATATGTCTCTTCTTCTATTATAGCCGCTATTTTGGAAAATGGCAGAAGGGTTGTTTTGAGTTATTTTCTGTCTCTATCAGACAACTTGACCCCCAAAACCTATGTTTTGACAACCAAATGAAGTATATAGGTCTCATGGTTCCTGAAATTTTACATCATCTTTGCAACACATCCACCATTTTTAAAAATATCATCCAGAAAAATTTGGCCCGAATTAGCAATGTCTACCCAAGCTAAAGTACTTCTCTAATGGTGCAAAACCACAAATCAAAAATGAAAGTCTCTGAACAACAATTTTTTTACAGAGGTATATTAGGGGGGACAACATTAAATGCACTCTCGGCCCTTTCATGAAGCTAACTTCAAGGTGACTTAATTCAAGAGCTGGTCCGGACTTCCATCCTTGAGAAGGACATGCTCTCTCTTCCTGAGTTAGTTGTCTCATAGGCAAAGGAGCACAAAAAGTAGCACAGGGAGTTGCTGTCCCATCATTGAAAAAAGAAAAAGCACAAAAGACTTCCTCTTCCTCTGAAGCAATCCCCTATGAAATGCCAATAAGGTGCTCTGAAGCTGATGTGCAGGCCTTCACGGATTCCATGTTTGCCATTTCTTTCAACATACTGATCCAGAGCAACATGTCTTCGAAAATGTTTACTGTAGTCAATACCAGTCTGATGCTAGCAACTCTGACTCATTCCCACTTTGTACTTAGACTTCAACATCTCAACTAGAGCATCGTCCACTTCCTTTGCGATACTGAAACAAAATCACTGCAGATATTGGAGTTTGCAAACAAGGGAAATTTAAAAAGAAAAAGAATACTTTACATGCAACCCATGTTGTGAAAATAACATTTGCAGTGCTATTGAGAAATGTAAATATGTAACAAGAGGAAAATAACTTCTCATTTCCTTTTTGTAATGTTTTACTTTGTTTAGGAGTTTTAACTGTGTTAAATCCCTTGTGCCATAGTATAAAGTCAACAGTGTGCAAGGCTATTTGTTCATCATTTTATTGTATTGAAATTTTACATTCTACACAGCACAATTTAATACTTTTATTATAGCAGTAAGTAAGTGAACCATGTTACCCCGCACTACGACAAATACCAGCTACTTAAGGTGTTGTTGAATGCTGCATGGGTGGAATTGTGTAAGTCTACATGCTTGCCCTTTATTTTTGATGGATTCTACTAACCGCAGCGTCCTCATCTTCAGAATATCCCCAGGCACCAGATTTGATTGGGAAGATTTTTCAGCCTACCCCCTGCGCACCAGTAGGTGGTGTCGCACGGCTCTTCACCAACTCTGTTCCACTCATGAAGTGTGATAGCTGGAGCTGCATATAAGTGCCACCCAAGTGCGTTGATATAAATTTCTTTCTTTCCACGACATCTGAAGCCAGCTTCTTTTACTCATCCGGTGACAAATCTTTTTCTCTTCAGATTTTTGTCAACGGTGCAAGTCTTCAGTGCCTCGCATAGGAGAAGGTGAGTAATATATTAAATGTTGCAATACAATACAGGAGAGCATGTCCTCTCTTAAAATTACAAGGTTATGGCCTTGTAGGGACTGTCAGAAACAAATGTCTGTGATACATCGCCACAAGGTCTCTGGTGTCTGGGTCAGGCCATGACTCTGAATCATTCACTGAGGCACCCGAAGGCAATCTGGGAACACAAAGCCATGCTGTACATCGCCAAGCATCACAGAAAGTTGCTTAAGAGCTGCGCACACTCAAAGTCAAGGACACATAGACCCCTTCCCACTCTTGGGGTTGCTTCACTACAAGTTGTCACCACAGTCCAAATCTTTGGGTAAGTCAAAAACCTAAGAAAACAAGAAGTTCACGTGGGCCTCATTCCAGCCTAGGCACACTCTGTCTGAGAAGTTGAGAGGATATGAAGGTGCCCTGCGGTTTCGCTGCTGGTTCTCTACTGAGGTGCCGATTTTTTCAGCTGATTGCGATGCACACCAAATTCTCTTTTGCGTCGCCGACCCCACAAAAAATTGAGGTGTTTAAGGAGGCCATACTTTGCATCTTGGCTCAAGTGGAGTTACGGCTGGCATTTACATCCTTGGTGCCATCTGTGCTTCCTGAGTCCTTCTGCAGGTTCTGAGCTGTTGCACCACGATCCACGCCGGTTGCTGCCAAATTGATGCTGGAGGACTACATCAGTCCTTTTAACCTATCTGACTCTGAACCGTCTCTACCTCAACTAAGGTTGCATTATGAAACAGTCCCAGTGCAACTGATTCTTGCTCGTTCAGGCTAACACAAAAGGGCACCTTTCCTAGGAGCCAAATCCCTGGGCTCCTACAGGTTTTTGTAATGGATTCTGACCAAAGCCAACTAGCTTTTGCTAATGAGGGGGACAAATTGTCTCCCCAATAAAACAATTTTTATATGGACCTACAAGCAGCCAATGGGCAGGACACTTCCTCTGAACACAGGGCTGATTTCCACCCCGACCCTTCAAAAGAAGAGTGCTTAGTTCGCCATGGTCGTTAGACGGATGGCAGAAAACTTAGATTTGAAGTTACCTTCTGTTGAAGTAAAAACCAACGTTCTCACTGAAGTGTTGCAACCTGGACAATCTTCATCTTAACCCATACTACCATTCAATGAGGCCCTGACCAACACCTTCATGGACTCTCGGGCCAAACCCTACCCACATGTAAATAGACAGGTAGCACGTCGTTACAAACCTGCTCTGGGCGACCCTGTCTTCCTAATGCAGCACCCTAGTCCTATGAACCTGGCAATACAGGCCTCCACTAGCCTGGTTAAACACAGTTTCACACTAATTTGACACCAACCGTTTAAGATGGCCAGCACGTCGTCCGGTCAGACTATACACAACTGACTGCTTAGGCAGAGTGGTCTGTACTAGCATTGTGCTCTGGTGCCACGCATGGACGATTTTCACAGGCTGCTCAGTGACATTTATGCATCACTCATGGATATGCCTTTCGACGGGTCTCAACTCTTTAGGGAGAAGGCAATCTCTGCCCTTGAGCGCATCAAACAGAACCACTGCATCCTCCATCAGTTTTTTCACTCCTGCAAGGCAATATCCACAACAATTTTACCACTTTCAAGGATTTGCCAGGGGCTTGGCATATAGGCAACACCAAGGCCCACTGCCCTAGCAACAGGTACTCCAGTCGTATTGGCATAGGGAATCTAGCGGAGAACATTGCAGGGACAGCGAGCCTCCCAGTTATCACCACCTTCTGACAGCAACCTACAAGCCACTTTGATTTTCTCCTAGCTTCACGCAACCACCCTGTGGGAGGCAGGATCTTTTATGTTCTCCACCAGTGGCAAGCCATAGCATCTGACAGGTGGGTCCTGAATATAGTCCAGCGGGGCTACGCCATGCCATTCATTTCATTTCATTTATAATCTTAATTTCGGCACAATAGAGCCATAAAATATACATAAAACATAAGATTCACAATACAAGGTTCATATGAGGGAATTAGTGGTTTTACAGGTAACAGAGGTACGGTTAGGAAATCATTACGCTAAAAACTTGATTTAAATAGAATAAAAAGGCATCAAAATATAAAAAGATATAAAAAACACATGGATATCATTACTTCAGTCAGCTCGTCATCATTTCTTATTATGGATAATGCTTTAAAAACTATGAATATATATGCACAATTGATCTGTCCAAGTGGCAGCAACATTTTATAGTCAATTACTTTAAAATTGCATCATAATTCCATTTAGAGCTTCAGACCCACTTTGTCACGTATAAAACTTATAGCTAGCAGAAATCTACTGACACTGAAAACTATCACCTGTCTGGTGTCGGTCATTAAAATTCTTTCCGCTTCTTTATATGAGCGTACTCCCAAATTTAAACAGAGCGGTTTAATCCATCTTTTCCTAATTGCCTCATAGGCTGGACAAAACAAAAGGATATGCGACTCGTCTTCTATTGTGTTACATGGGCAACATGATACATAGGTCACCAGTCTTTACAGTTTGGGTACTTGTCCATCTAGCTACGGTCTTATTTGTTTTCAGGGTTCCATACCTAAGTTTCATATATAATGTTTTAGCCAGGGATGGTTGGACCTCATCCAAAAACTGCTCAAAGTAAGCACAATCTTTAAATGTGTTACTTATCAATGTTCCACCTGTTTTTTCATTTAACAAACTATGATCAATATATACCCAGAATGCGGATTTCAGTAGCTTCTTCGAGTTTTGAATCAATGTTGAGGCTCATCCCAAAACTGCAGGGACAGCGAGCCTCCCAGTTATCACCACCTTCTTACAGCAACCTACAAGCCACTTTGGTTTTCTCCTAGCTTCACGCAACCACCCTGTGGGAGGCAGGATCTTTTATGTTCTCCACCAGTGGCAAGTCATAGCATCTGACAGGTGGGTCCTGAATATAGTCCAGCGGGGCTACGCCATGCCATGCCTTTCCATTCTGTCCCTTCTTACATGTTACTTGGTTTGATTCTGTTTAGACTCGGGGAGTACATTGAACATGAAAACATGGGTGGCCTCTACTTGCCATAAATTATTCATGAATTCATCTTCTCATAGATTTAAAACAATGTGCAAACTATGTATATTTGTTTTATAATTTTCAATCGATTATTTAGCATAAAAGCAGTTCAAGAACATTGAAACATAAATTTATGATAAAATATAACATACAGAACTGGAAAAAAACAAAACTTAATTACAAAAAAGAATATATACATTGCACACAATACTAGACGGTGTCCTCAAAGTAAAAAAAAAATACTTATAATAAGCATGTAATTGTGATTTAGAGTTTCTTTTACGGTTCAATGAATGATATCCCAAAAGGGGAGGGTTGCCTTGTTAATAGTTCCAAAACTCAACAGTTTAAATACACTGTTTAGTAAACAGGCACGGGAAATGTCTTGAATTGATCAAACACTCTTCCACATTCTGTACGTACACTGTTAATGCATTCCAACCTCCTCCTTGTGGGATATACAAGCGTAGTCATCTTCCGAGAAGTATGTCTTTGGGAATGGACACTAGCAATGTCACGAATTTCAAAACTTGTGCGCTGAGCTGGAATAATGCTGATTTCGAGGTGCTGTTTATGGGTTTTCACACCAAACTTTTGCCTTCCTTATAGGCGGTGTCTGCTATGTACTGCATAAGTGCTTCTGGCGGCCAAGGTTTGTCCTTGCCGCACCGTATGTTTAGGTTATTGGTGTGTCCCTCTATTACATGCTGAGCTCTCAATTGATTCATGACGGCCCTGTCCCAAGACATCCTATTGGCTCTGGATTGAGTCTTGGGAGAGATTGGTACCCAAAACATCTGGGCATGGGCATCTGTCCTCCGATCAGTCTGCTTTTTCAGAAGGATCTTATGTCAGTAGCAGGGCTGGATTTTACACCCATGCCTTTGCAATCTTCACATCCAGTGTAGTGCATTGGCAGTTGACTTTGGTTAACTTACCTCCTAAAGTTGTGTATGTCATTCTTGCTGATGGGTGTCCTTCTGCAAAATCTGTTTATGCTGGAAGTTACAACAAGTTTCTGACTTGTTGTGGCACCTGTAACACTGACCTACTGCAGATTACAGCACTGTTAAGGATTACCTGTCGGCCCTTACAACCTTTTTTGCATTTACTAGAACAGGCATCCCTTTTCAAATCACCTGTTGTGATGAGTTTTCGCAAAGGTTTGGTCCACATGTTGCCTTCTAAACCTTGAATGACGCCAAAGTGAGACCTTAACTTAGTCCTTGGTTTCCTTACGTGAGCCTCTTTTGAGCTGTTGCACAGTTCTCCATGTCTCCTGAATTTGAAGACCGTTTCTATCATCACGATCACTTCAGCTCACCGCATGAGCGATCGTCAATCTCTGTCATTTTTGCCACCCTACATCAACATATTTCTGGTCAAACTGGTTCTGATGACTGACTAGAGCAGGCTTTCTGCTGAAAGTTATTCCCTTTCATGCCTAGCAGTCCATTAGCCTTCCGTTGTTCTTTGACCCCACTTCACAATTCACGGCCTTTACATTCAGAGTGCCTATCCTGGATATTTATCAGGCTACAAAGCGCGAATCAGTCCACATGTTCCCAAAGCCCTACTGCCTTAACAGTCTAGTCCAACAGAAAGGGTATTGTGGCCGTTCGTTCCTGCAGGACTTTTTGGTCTGAGTTATTCCACAGAACCAACACCGGGGAAGGTACTGCTTTGGTATCTATTTTAAAGGTGAGGAATCTGTGGTTAAAAGTATCCATCAAACGAACAGGGTTTTTACTTCCAGCAATGTTCTTTCTGTCTGTTGATTTCTCTCACGGGGATTCCTCACTGCTCTCCTGCTTCCACGTTCCATTGAATGGACTCTTCCATCTAAAAAGGTTTCAAATTAAAGATCTGAACACTGGCTTGAATAATTAGTATTTAGGTCCAACGTTAGAAGGCACAGACTATGTCCAGAAGGAAACGGACATCAGTATGCCTCTGTGTGACTCCAGCTGTCACTTCCGCAGCAGCGTCAAAACAGAGCTTGAAGACGCCACCTACTGACATGATGGAGCTCTGCTGAATAATCTTCAGGACTCATCTGACGCTTGGAGATATTTTAAAGGTTAAACAGAGTATCAACCACCTTTGTCGAAGGTAAGTAACTTCTTTGTCTTGCAGTAAACAAAATCTCTCGTCAGATATTTAGGATGGTGTAATTAGTTCAGCCCTGGGAACAAGTCACTTAAAACTTAGCTGAAGAGTTGTGACTTAAGCATACATTTTAGAGGTATGAGAGTCCTAAGAAAGTCTTTAGTTTAACCTGACCATGAGGTCAACTTTTGTATTTTAGAAATAGGTGATGCGAGTAGGTTGAGTACTGTCTGTGAAGTGTGAGACATTCATGAGGTTGTTAGTTGTGGAAGCTAAGTTTGTATATCCAGTCTCGCTACTGTAGCATTGCATATATCGGCTTGTGACTAACTTCAGTATGTAACATGCTGAATGGTGGTGGAGCTTTGGAGATTGAATCGATGGTTGGGTGAGGTGGATGTTTTACTGTTGTGGCAATCTGTTAATTTTATTAATGAAAAATGGCCAAGCTAGTAAAATGTTGAGAAATTAGGGTTAGTTATTGCTAATGGTTTGCAGACTCAGAAGTTCATTGGTGAAATGCTCTGCATCTTTGGTGTAGGTATGGATGCACCCAATGTTGACATTAGTCCAGCCACCTCTGTAATGGCAGGCATGTATCCCATACAGTAGGTGGCCAGGTACCAGTTGTGAATTGAAGTTTGAGGTTTGTGACTGTCACAGATTCGATTAGCACATTGACATTGGAAACCAATTTATCTAGAATGCTCTGTGATTTTGACAAAGGGGAAATTTGTTTCTAGAGAGCATGTATCAAGGTCTCTGGATTGAAGAACTTCCAGTCTCTAGCCGATAGAGGCTGTGAGCAAGAGGACTGATGACTTGGTTTGAAGCAGGATGCTCATTCCTAATGAAGAAACAGATGCTAGTATGGTAGGTCCAGGAATGCTGTTCATAATCTGAGATTTTAAGGTCAGAAGTCAACAAGAATAGGAAATCCAAAGAATGTACTTGTAAGAGTTTTGTTTCCTTTGTGAGCTGTGCAAAGCCAATGTTGTCCATGTCCTGTATGATGCCCTGGGTGGATTTGTTATAGGCGTCCTGCTCAGATGTTTAGGTAAGAGTATAAAGGTTTGCATTAAGATAGCAACGATGTGAGATTGAGAAGCTCTGTTGGGAAAGAGCTTGTGTTCTTTAGTGAGGGTGGTAGATTAAGGAAGTAAGAAGCACTCGTCATGTATTTAGGTAGTAAGTATTTAAAGGACCCAAAAGAAGAGCCTTTATGTTCTAGGAAGATTAGGTCCTCAGCTCCCCATTCTTATTTGCCCAACAGTGGGGTGGCCACATGGAATTTCCCTTTATTTTCACCTGCTCTTAGCTGAATGAAGCCTGTACTGGACACCCAAGGAACTGTAGAGTAATTGGGAAGGCTGTCTCGTGTTGTATGCCAGTGAGCTAACCAGCTTTCAACAAGGGGAGCCCAAGGACAGTAAAGCAGAGCTCTGGATGTTAAGGGAACAGTGGCTGCTGATCCACCCAAATGTTGTGCGGAGGCCTTCCACTCTATAATAAGGCTATTGAGTGGTCGGCTCGCCGATTTTTGTTCTCATACTTGTGTGACAGCCATTTTGAGATGAGTTAAACAAAGAGAAGCAAAGTAGAGCTCCTTGGAGTGTAAGGGAGCAGCCGCCAAAGGGCCTCTTTGATGGCATGGAGCGGTCACACTACGTTTATCTGGTACCCCCATGAAAGGGTTGATTTTGATGTTCAGCTGGTGTTTAGGTTCTTACATGTCTGTCTCTTGTTTCAGGCGGAGTCTGAGGGGTTCTCACACTTTCATTTGTATGTTTGTGCTGCATTCCTGATCAAGTGGCGAAAGGCGATCTTGGACGAGGAAGACTTCCAGGTGAATGAATTATTGGTACCTTGTAATTACGACGCTGCCCTCCCTGTCGACTAATACTTCTAATGTTTTTATGTGCCTAACAGTGACCGTTGCCACAGCACCCAAAAACTGTTTGTACACCTGCTTTGTAGAGCTCCCAGTTCTTCACGAGTTAAAATATTTCTTTGATACAAATGCTATACTCTTGATATCATTCTGTTAGGAGCTCGTGATTTGATGCCTTTTGTCCCGGCTTGTAGCTCCTTGTCAGCACGAAATGCTGGTTTGTCATTTTTGTAGGTTACTGATTGGGTGAAAGCTTGCATACGTGTTGTAATATAATACTTCTTTACCATTTTCAGGGCCTTCTAATGCTGTTACAAAATCTTCCCACAATACATTGGGGAAATGAGGAGATTGGACTTCTCCTGGCTGAGGCATACAGACTCAAGTACATGTTTGCAGATGCACCCAACCACTATCGACGATAGGAGCCAATGTACGTTTGGCCTGCGTGTTCCTCCTTTGGGTCTGTCTGATTTGTTGAACCCTTCAGACGTCCAGCAAGGAACCATTGTACTGTATATTTTCTCACAAACTGTCTTAAGTTACTGTGTGCCTGCTTGACATTCTGCATCGGTGGTCAGGCCACCTGACCTGCAGTATTTCATGCTATTCTAACGTAGGACAGAAAAAAAGAGAAAAACAAACCACAGTCATTCAGCCAGACTGAGCAGGGGCTGTAAGTTCAAATAGTCTACAAATCTACGACTGCAAATCACAAGGTGGTTGGACCTTGGCTTTCGGGTAAACTTGGCAGAGGTAATAAGTTGAGATGACACCACGGTATAGCAGTCCCATGTTGCTGTGACAGAGGACCAAGTCTTTCAGGGTTCGGACCCCACACCTACCTTCTTCTTTACTGCCTCGACCATCCCTTCCACCCATCTCTTGACACACTGCGCACAGATTGATCCAGTAACATGGAAGATGGTTTTTGGAGGGTCTGTGGAAAGTCTTTGGAGGGTATGGGGTTGGTGGTGTGGGGGCTGGGTAATGTGGTATCCATTGAATGCATACCAGCTTGCCTATTCACACTCATGCAAATTATGCTTAAATTACCACGAGAGAGATGCTGATTTGGTGTATATGGCTGTGCGTGACGTGCAGAGATTGGTTATGTTTGGTGTTGGCAGTGCACATGCTTCTGGTGTAGGCGAGTCGTATGCTGGAGGGTGAATGTCAGGATGCTTTGTTCTTTTGCGCTTGTGTGCAAAAAGGGGTTAGATGAATAGAGCTTGGTTTGTATAAGGATGAGTGTGGGAGGGAACTTCAGAAAAGGGTTGTGCTTGTGTGGCCACAGTGCACGTGTGGACATAGTTTTTATTTGAAGCATTTTGCCATGGTGTAATATGCCATAATTTGAAAATCTCCTTGTTCCTCCATGCAGTTGTGCACATTCTATCATAAGCATATGTGTATGCCATGCTGTTTGGGTTTCCCTCTGAAGGTGGATCACTAATGTCTTCAGCCGGAAATGCCTAAAAACTGTACCTCTTGCAGATTCTGCTATGGATTAACATGCACTTACAAGTTAAATGTGTCAACTGCCGTCAGCTGTAATGTACTGAGCCACAGTGAGTACCTGTCCGTAGCCATCCTCCTCAGAGGCATTATGTATGTATATATATATATATATATATAGATATATATATATTGTGGGGTTAACTTTGTGTATATGGGTAAAGATGTACAATATGGGTCTTCTGTGTGAGAAGGTATTGTATTTATACTAGGTTTGTCCTGCATACCATTGATACCAGCTTCTACTCATGAGGAACTTAGCCACACTAGAGCATTCAGTCAGCACTTATTTGAATTTCAAACTCTTTTTAAACTCCTATTATACATTGAAATGCGCTAACGTTTGTGTTTATGATTGAAATGAACAGACTATCTGAGTTCCTCCTTTAGTCTTAAATTTGAGTGCTAATTCATTGGTGACACTCCTGGTGATTTTGGTAGGACATTTTTTTTGACTGTTCCTCCGCTAAATCACTGACTGTTGATACTTGGAAATTCCATATGTGTACGAATAACTGGATTTATTTATTTTGTCTTCATAATAATACCTTTGCTAGCTTTTACTTCATGCATGCCTGTAGTGTGAGCAATTTGCAGGATCTGGTCTGCTGATAACATTGTTCACCGGGCAGCTTTGAACATTTTAAACCATTATATAAAAAGGACCGGTAAAGCAGTGAAAAGGAATGCTTAGAGCTGAAATTACGATTTAAGAGGCAGGGAAAAGATAGCTTTGGAAACAAAAGAAGACCTGGTGCAAGGGTATAGGCTGAGAAAGCTAGGATAATGCGCACACGGATCAGGACAACCATATGCCAGCTGAATTAGCTCAGAGTAGGGCTATAAAGACAAGAAGAACTTAGGAAACCAATAGCAAAGAAAGACGAAGAGGACCAAGTGTGACGTAGGAGAAAGGGCTTAGTGGACCAAAAGCAAGGAAGATAAAATTGGCTAACATGGCCTAGGTAAACAGAATTTCAAGAACCTGCAAAACAGAAAAAGAACAGAGTCTAAACGGGGACAGGTCCCAATGAGCAGAACCAAAGGTAATAAAATCCTTTACATAGAGCTTGGGAGAGTGAGGAGAACTTGATCAGGAACCAAGAAGAAGAAAGGGCCACAGTTAAGGAGAAAGGACTACGGGTATCAAGGACGATGAGAGAGCGGTTGGAAGACAAAAAAAAGAAGTAGTAAAATGGGGCTAAGGCCAATGGAGAGAAAGGATAAAAGGCCTCTTGGAACAAGAAGTTTGACAAATGGGATCTGAAAGATCCAGGGGAAATGAAATGGGCCTGTGGGTCCTATGGCAATACAATGGAAATGGCCTTCAGAAATGTCTTAATACCAGAAGGAGAGGGTGAATTAAGGGGCGGATGGCGCAGGATAAAATAACCAAAGATAAGGGGAAAGAGCCTGGGGAAGAGGTGGCAAGGACAAAACACTTTGGAAGGACTCCGAATCATTCAGAAAAAGTCCAGGGAAACATGTGGCAATACAAAATGGTTGTGAATACCAAGAGCCAGAAGGAAAAGACATCGGAAGCATGACTTTATTAGCTGGGCTTGACAAAAGCAAAGGAGAAGAATGCGTTGTGACCAAACCCTGCTGTGTAACACGTTAAGGAAAAATAAGGAAAGCAGGGAAATGGAGGAAGCTTCCAGACACAAGTAAAATAGCCATGTACAGCAAGGGCTCAAGTGGACTTGGAGCAGAGATGACGAGTTGGAAAGGACTGTGAAAAGCAGTGGCCTAGGGAGTGATGGCTTTTGAGTGAGGTGGAAGGCAGTGTATGATTTTGGTCCCAGTGCAAAGCTACACCATTGATGATAAAGCTCCAAAGTTCTCACACATTTCCAGTGCTTTCTTTACTTGCTTCTCAGGCAGTTGGATGTCCGTTTTTGTGTGCCTTTGTAATTTTCTTTATTTTTTTATCCGTGTCACTGGCGAAACACATTATAATGAAGAAAGGTTATTTTTATTTCCTAAGAAATGTTTGTTTTTATGTGTAAATGAAAGGTGCACACCTTGGCAAATATGTGAAGGGTCTGAATAAATGCCGAAGTCTCCCCACTTGACTGGTTTACTGATTTTAACTCTAACCTGTAAAACGAAGATTCAGTTCTTGGAACAATGGTGAGGTAAATTGAGAAAAAAAAGAGGAGAGGTCAGGCCTAAAGTGTATTTACTGTACTTCTGTATTCTAAATGTCATTTTAATGTAATCATTTTCTGACAGTGCTGAGTTTGGCACCTATCCGTAATAAGATTTTGATGTTCATGTTATCAGCTACTGATCTGTCTTCGTCCAAACTCTCTTCAGTAAATTGCATGCAAAGCATGTCAGTCGGTGAGAGCCTTTCTAATTAACATGAGCAATTCGCAAAAATCGTGATAGTGCCTATACCCTGGTTTATTTCCCAATACAGTCTTTAAACTGAACACATTTAGCCAATATGACTGGAAAATAAATGAATATGTGGCTGCTAACCCAGTGTAGAGTTAACCCAAAGTGCGAGCTATCCTTGCCAATTAAAACTACTGAATTCGTCTGATACGCCATGAACCTAAATAGCTTTATGGAAGGAGTTGATTATGAACTTGAAAGTCACAAGAACACTTGTTCTGCGATTAATTGCTTTATAATAAATCTGGCCTTTTGACAAAGAATCATTGTGAATTCGAAGGTGATTTGTAATTTATATATGCTATTAGATGAATGGGAAATGGATGCATCTTATTAGAAAAACTAAGATATCCTGACATTTATTCAAACAAACACTGAGTAACAACCCAACAATAAGGGCCCAGTAATAGCAAAAATATTAGCTTTAGAAATTTGAAGGCACTTGCGTTGTTTTGTGTATTTTTTTGTCATGTAAAGCCCTTGTCGGACATTTTTCATCTCTAGAAGATTCCTGAATATCTCTGGAAAAAATTGGATGAATTGTGAGAATCCGCAAAGGTCTTTAGTGACAGACCTTTTGAACAAAGATAATGTTCTTAATCATTTGAACTAGGAGCAGATTTAATTCACCTTGTAGTACCGTTAAGTATTTTAGTTACATTCTCATATCAACCATTGGGTTGTCGGAGACTTTTTAAATATACTTAGTGCATAAACCTTGATTAGTCAACATACCTCAACATTCCCACCTCATACTAATGACATAAACATGGCTGATATTGTGATTTTGGCCAAAACATGGCAAATGGATGCTGGGGCTAAGTGAATATTATCTGCAGAGCACATTTAGGTACCCAGGTGTTCACCAACTGCCTTTTAGATTACTCTTACAACATTCTCATTCTCAGTTTGGATGTGATACAACTTCATCAGGTTTTACATGAGGCACGATGGAGTGTACATTCTACACGTTTCTCCTATGTTGATCAATTCAAAACACGTGGATTCAGGTATTTGATAAGGTTTCAGATGATGCCTAAATCAGCACAAGTGCCATTCATCACCATAATCGTATGTGGTGGATTTGATATTTTACTTGTTCAGTCCCAGAAAGAAATGTAAATACCCTAATTATGGCCAGACTGCTTATAGAACATAGGTGGGCAAACCACTACTATAGTAGTGTAATATGATCATTAAGGTGACCCTATTTAGGACAAAAAGGGGTAGAAGGGAAGGGTGCCTATTAGACCTTTTCTAATTAGGACTTAAGGACATACATGCTTCACAGCAGCTACAGCCATGTTCGTTTAATCCGTAATCCTTTGTTAGTATGTTTTTCCTGCTGATTCTGCACTGAGCAACAATCTCACATACCTTTGGTTTTTCAAAATTCATTTTTCTCTTTGTTTCATACAGCTTTCTTTTCAAGCAGTTTGTAAAGTGCCACAAGTTCCTTTTCGGTACAAAAGGGGGTGGTGATGGACGGAGCATCTGAATCAATCAAACACTCACACCCGGTCAAAAGATCTGGGTTTAATCCATCACCGTTCTTTAGCCCACTCTGCCACCCCAGTTCAGACATGGCTATATGCAAATCAGTCTGACCCTGTGCCTCATGGGAACAGTCCAGCCCGAACTGCTAAGCCATGTCTTCCCTGGACCGGAAACAATCTTCCGAGGACCGGTTTCTGGCATTTCAGCCGTCTTCAACCTGGCTTGCTTGAATCCAATGGCAAAGTGAGCAAGGGACTCGCGTCTGAGCATACCCTGCCACACTTATGGCGGCCAAAAGCGGTACAAAGGGGGTCGTGATGGACGGATCATCTGAATCAATCAAACACTCACACCCAGTCAAAAGATCTGGGTTTAATCCATGACCGTTCTTTAGCCCACTCTGCCACCCCAGTTCAGACATGGCTATATGAAAATCAGTCTGACCCTGTGCCTCATGGGAACAGTCCAGCCATGTCTTCCCTGCACCGGAAACAAGCTTCCGAGGACCGGTTTCTGGCATTCCAGCCGTCTTCAGCCTGGCTTGCTTGAATCCAGTGGCAAAGTGAGCAAGGGACTCACGTCTGAGCATACCCTGCCACACTTATGGCGTCCAAAAGCGGTACAAAAGGGGGTGGTGATGGACGGAGCATCTGAATCAATCACTCACACCCAGTCAAAAGATCTAGGTTTAATCCATCACCGTTCTTTAGCCCACTCTGCCACCCCAGTTCAGACATGGCTATATGCAAATCAGTCTGACCCTGTGCCTCATGGGAACAGTCCAGCCCGATCTGCTAAGCCATGTCTTCCCTGGACCGGAAACAATCTTCCGAGGACCGGTTTCTGGCATTCCAGCCGCCTTCAGCCTGGCTTGCTTGAATCCAATGGCAAAGTGAGCAAGGGACTCACGTCTGAGCATACCCTGCCACACTTACGGCGGCCAAAAGCGGTACAAAGGGGGTGGTGATGGACGGAGCATCTGAATCAATCAAACACTCACACCCAGTCAAAAGATCTGGGTTTAATCCATCACCGTTCTTTAGCCCACTCTGCCACCCCAGTTCAGACATGGCTATATGCAAATCAGTCTGACCTTGTGCCTCATGGGAACAGTCCAGCCCGAACTGCCAAGCCATGTCTTCCCTGGACCGGAAACAAGCTTCCGAGGACCGGTTTCTGGCATTCCAGCCGTCTTCAGCCTGGCTTGCTTGAATTCAGTGGCAAAGTGAGCCCCCTTTTGTACCGCTTTGGCCGCCATAAGTGTGGCAGGGTATGCTCAGACGTGAGTCCCTTGCTCACTTTGCCACTGGATTCAAGCAAGCCGGGCTGAAGACGGCTGTAATGCCAGAAACCGGTCCTCTGAAGCTTGTTTCCAGTCCAGGGAAGGCATGGCTTGGCAGTTCGGGCTGGACTGTTCCCATGAGGCACAGGGTCAGACTGATTTGCATATAGCCATGTCTGAACTGGGGTGGCAGAGTGGGCTAAAGAACGGTGATGGATCAAACCCAGATATTTTGACTGGGTGTGAGTGTTTGATTGGTTCAGATGCTCCGTCCATCACCACCCCCTTTTGTACCACAAGTTCCTTTTCAGCAGCCATCCTTCACCTCTAAAGAATGCCTTGTCTAAGAAGTAACTGTCCACTGCAATTTTATTTTGCTATCTTTGTGCACCTGCCACAAGATGTGTATCAAAAATTAACAGAGACGGCCCAAAACAAATGTGACCTCATCTCCCAGAAGATTATAAACTTTATGTTCGAGGCATTTGTGCTGTAGATACACATGCTTTGCATACTCCTGCTATCTATTATAGATGTGTTCAAGTTGTTTCTTTTTGAAGAAGTCTTTTCTAGTCACAAGGTAAGGTGACTCCTCCTTTCGGTAATAATGCGCATCAACTCCATTGCTAGATTTTTTCTTTCCGCCGCCGGTAATGGACGTGGTTTGCGGGGCTCCGTTTTGAAACCATCCTTCGGGATCCCCTCGATGAGCAACCCACTGTACTCCTGTCGGTATTGTTTCGTACACATTTCAATATTCTCCGCGTTTCGAACTATCTTTGGTCAAGAAGACTTTGTTGGCGGCCTTCGGGCCTAGCAGTGTCGGTTGACTTCCACTCCGTTCTGTATTAGCCAGTCTTCTGCCGATGGAACAGACTCTGTTTCAATTTTGTCCTCGGTGCCACTCCAAGTATCCGCGCACCGACCTGCATAAAGTCTGCAACTTGTGCCTCTCACAGGAGCACAGGAAAGAAGATTGTGACGCATGCCCATCGTTCCGATTTAGAAAAATACTTTGCAGGATTGTCGGGCTTGACGAAGGGACATGCAGCAACAAAACATTGAACACACTCCTGATATCTTCGGGGAAGATACCAAACACGAAGACAGGGAGATGGCGGCAGAAGAGGTGGAGGCCATCTCTATCCAAGAATCTGATTCAGAGCTGAAAATCAAGTTAGAGTCCGAAGAAGTTCCAGCGTAATAGGGTGCTGTGAGTAACAAAGTCCCTTTGCCCCTCAAGCTCTCTCGATTAAACAAAAGGCTTTGGGCCACCACTGCCTTCTGGCCATGATTGGCACTAAGACACTGCTTCCAACGCTCCGGCTCCGCACCTAAGCAGACAGTAAAGCCTTCCGGCTCGGGACCGAGTCGTGAAAACACCTCTTCGGAACCAAAATCAAAAGATACCCTTCGAAAGCCCCTGAAACCTATCCTGGACTTTATGAAGTAGAAACTGAACCCTAAGCAGAAGAAAATGTACATTAATCCAGATACTGGACATATATTAGCTAAAGATGTGACACCTTCCAAAAGAAAGATTTTCTCCGAGACACTTGCTACAAAATTCCTCTAAAACAAGAGGACATCGCTACAAGTCCTATCTACCATAATCCTCAATCTCTTCTACCACTACTACCACTATCAGGCTCAGACCCTTTGCACATAACACGTCAGGGTTCTCCACACACACAGCTTGATATAGGGGATGAGGATGACAATAGTCCACTACCAACAGACCCATGAGATGACTATAATATTGATCACCAATGGATAATGACCCTGATTTATATCCTGCAAAACCATCACCCCCTGAAGACACGAGGTTCTACACATAGAACAAATCAAAGTTTGCCTATGTTAAAAGGCATGATTAGGCATGCCAATTAAATTGTAAGACCCTGTACGTGCCCGTATATTAACACCGAGGGTTGACGAAAAATACAAACCTTCACTGTCTGACCCCATTTTTATTAATGGTCAGTTGCCTTTAGATTCTTTAGTAGTATCTAATGCTCACACGAGAGCAAACTCACAGACTTCAGCAGATGCACCTCCTCCAGACAAGGAGCTAAATTAATAGATGCATCAGGAAAAAGAATAGCTGCTCAATCTTCTAACCAATGGCGCATTGCCAACACCCAAGTTCTATTACCCACTGGTACGAAATGGAGGAACTACTCTTAATACCTCCCAGAGGAGCATAAGAAAAGAGCACAAGAGCTAGTGCAAGAAGGGATATTTATACTTAATTCCTCCATTAGATGTGCTCTAGATGCTGCTGATACAGCATTCTCCTTAAATGACATGCATGGCTCTGAATTTCTGGTTCAGCAATCTATTCTCAACACTCCATTTGACAAAGAACACCTTTTTGGACCTCAAGTAGATGAGGCACTTGGAAAAATGAAAAAAGACAGAAGCGGCAAAATTCATGGGTCCACTTTATTCCCCCATCTAACAGAGGCTTCCTTTCGCCACTCATTTTATAGAAGAGGATCCAAAGGTAATTCCTCAGACTCTAATGTGTCCTAATATAAATCTAACACGCAGCCCTCTACATTTAGAGGCTTCTATAAAGGGAAGATGAAACCATTTCAAGGGCAGAGGTTAAGGCACACCAACACGTACCTCTTCATCTCCCAATAAGCAGTGACTTGCCCACTGGATTCAAGCTAGCCTGGCTGATGACGGCTGATTAGCCAGAAACCGGTCCCAGGATGCTTGTTTCCGGTCCAGGAAAGACATGGGTTGGCAGTTCGGGCTGGACTGTTCCCATGAGGCACAGGGTCAGACTGATTTGCATATGGCCATTTCTGAACTGGGGTGGCGGAGTGAGCTAAAGAATGATGGTGGATTAAACCCAGATCAGTTGACTGGGGGTGAGAGCTTGCAATGTTCAACCTCCGTCCATCATCCTCTTTGGTTTTGCTTATTTCGCCCTAAGTTGGCAGGGTATGCCCAGACGTGGGTCCCTTGCTCACTTTGCCACTGGATTCAAGCTAACCTGGCTGATGACGGCTTATTAGCCAGAAACCGGTCCCAGGATGCTTGTTTCCGGTCCAGGGAAGACATGGCTTGGCAGTTCGGGCTGGACTGTTCCCATGAGGCACAGGGACAGACTGATTTGCATATGGCCATGTCTGAACTTGGGGGGCGGAGTGAGCTAAAGAATGATGGTGGATTAAACCCAGATCAGTTGACTGGGGGTGAGTGCTTGCAATGCTCAACACTCTGTCCATCATCCCCTTTGGTTTTGCTTTGCTCAAGTAGATGAGGCACTCGAAAAATGAAAAAAGACAGAGGCGGCAAAATAGATGGGTGTACTTTAGTCCCCCATCTAACAGAGGCTCCTTTCGCCACTCATTTTATAGAGGAGGATCCAATGGTAATTCCTCAGTCTCTAATGTGTTCTAATATAAATCTAGCACACAACCCTCTACATTTAGAGGCTTCTATAAAGGCGGGTACTGAGGAAACAATTTCAAGGGCAGAGGTTAAGGCACACCAACACGTAATTCTCCATCTCGCAATAAGCAGTGACTTGCCTACAATTCCCCCTAATCGAGTTACACCTGTCGAGGGAAGACTTCAAAAAAAAATTCACATTTGGCAATCAATAACATCAGACAATTGGGTATTAGACATTATCCAACATGGTTGTTGCCTGGACCTTAACAGCAATCCTCCCAATATTCCACCTCACACAAACTTTGTTACAGCACCAATAGCTCCTCAAACAAGAAGTACAAGCTCTTTTAACAAAAAACTACAGAACCAGTTCCATTACAACACCAAGGGTCAGGGGTTTACTCACTGTACTGCCAAATCCCACAAAAGGTTGGGTCCCTAAGACCAATATTAGACCTCAGAATGTTAAACCTATACATACTGTCAGAACCTTTCCATAAAGTTACGCTGCGGCAAGTGCTTCCACTTCTATAAGGCAACTTTATGTCCATTCTAGACTTAAAGGACGCATACTTCCACATTTCTGTTCATCCGGCACATCGCAAATATCTTAGATTTGTCATAGCAGTACATCACTATCCGTTCAAAATACTCCCAATCGGAGTTGCTACTGCACCCAGAGTGTTCACATATGTCTAGCAGAAGTAGCAGATCATCATGGAAGACAGCAAATACATGTCTTCCCATATCCGGATGATTGGCTCATCAAAGCCAGCACACAGCAAAAGTGTTTACAACACACTCAGACTACAATAGACCTACTCCATCAATTTGGATTTACTGTCAATACGCGAAAGTCTCCACATCAACCCTCACAAATGCAGTCCTACCTGGGAGCGACGCTAAACACACACACAGCTCTAGCCTCTCCCAATGCAGCCAGGATAAAAAAAAAATCACTCTGTTAGTACAATTTCAGACCAACCAATACCTAACAATCGGGACTTTCATGCAGCTAATAGGGATGATGGCATCATACATTGCAGTAGTGCCTCATGCAAAATTACATATGTGTCCTCTACAGGAATGTTAAGCACGTCAGTGGAATCAAGCACAGGGTCAATTAACAGATGTAGTGTTGGTAGACAGCCGCACTCATCGCTCTCTGCAGTGGTGGAACATGCAAAACTTATCAAAAGGGAGGCACTTCATCGACCCTATTCCACAAATCGTACTAGCGGCGGAAGCATCTCTCACAAGCTGGGGTGTCCATCAACAGAACCTAACAATTCAGGGTCTATGGGACAACAGGCACAAAAGTCTCCACATCAACTGCCTGGAGCTTCTAGATGTATATCAAGCACTAAAAGCTCTTCAGCCTCACCTCAAAGAGAAATTTGTCCTAGTCCGTACGGACAATATGACAGCCATGTACTATGTACAAAAATAGGGGGGGACACACTCTCTACAACTATCATGCTTCTCTCAGACCATTTGCCGTTGGTCAATACATCACAAAATTAATCTTTTGGCAGAACACCTCATAGGCATACACAATCAAATTGCCGACCTCTTCAGCAGAATGCAGCAGCAAATACACTACTGGGAAATTCATCCCCAGGTTCTCTTTCCATGCTTCCAAAAATGGGGATTCCCACAAATAGATCTCTTTGCCACAGCAGACAACTCAAAATGCCCAAACTTCAGCTCCAGTTTCCCACACCCTCTATCCAAAGGCAATTCCCTATGGATAAACTGGTCAGGGATATTTGCTTACTCTTTTCTGCCTCTCCCTCTCCTTCCGTTTTTGGTTTGGAAACTCAGGTAGACATTACTCACACAAATTCTTGTGGCTCCCACATGGGCTCGTCAACCGTGGTTCACCACACTGTTACAACTGTCAGTGGTTCCACATCAAAAGCTGCACCTGCCTTCCAGCCTTCTCACTCAGAACCATGGAGCTGTCAGACACCCAAACCCCAAGGAGCTCATCCTAGCGATCTGGCTCCTGAAGCCATAGAGTTTGGATACGTAAACCTACCACTAGATTGTAGGACAATTCTTAAAGATGCAAGAAAACCTACCACCAGAGCATGTTATGCAGCAAAATGGAAAAGATTTGTTATATATTGTAACAACAACATTAGTGATCTGCTAGATGCATCTATTCAAAATATTATTGGCTACCTTTTGCATCTACAGCTAGTTGGCTTAGCTCATACATCCTTTTGGCTACACATTGCAGCAGTAGTCACATATCTTCAGAACATACAACATTTATCCTTGTTCAAGGTTCCAGTATTTAAAGCCTTTACGGAAGGCCTTAAAAGAGTTATACCACCCAGGGTAACACCTGCACCAGTTTGGAACCTTGACATCGTTCTTGCAAGACTCATGGGTTCACTTTTTGAGCCATTACACAATTGTTCATTACAATTTCTTTCAAGGGAGGTTGTTTTTAGGTCGAGCTGGAAAAAGCATGCGAAGCATGCATCCAAGCTCGACAACTAATGTTACTGACTTCTGGGAATGTGAGACACGAGTCGGCCACGCGCTTTTTCTGCCTCGGATTTGTCCTTGTGAGCGCGCTTTGGCTGCTGGCTGCTTGCTGTGTGGGCGCGCTTTCGCTTTCGGTTAGGCCACAATTCCCTTGCAATGCGCGCTTCATCGTGATCCTCCCGGGCCATGGTCGGCCAGGGCAACCGCCCGTACGGAGCCCCCCTCAGCCCCTTTTTAAACCTACCAGGCCAATCTCGGGGGACTCCGCTCTCAGCACGCGGCAGGGGCAGGCACCGGGCATGTGCCTCGTGCCCCCTCCGCAGAGTTCACGCTGCAGCTCTTGCCATCTCCTTTCCCGGGGCTCCCTCTTGGTCAAGGGAGCCCCGCAACACTTGCGCAGACTCCTGCTGGCGGCCCCGGAGCTCTCCACCGCTCCCAGGAGCCCCGGGCCGCGAGACGCATTCACTCCGCCAGCCTCCTTTTCCGGTCCGGACGCGGCCCCGCCCCCGTCACAGGCGACCTTGCCTGACTTCCGGGGCGGCCGCGGCGGGATTCCGGGGGCATTTTCTGCCACACAAACTTTGTTAACTCTCCCGTACAGTATTTTTCCTGGTGAAATAGTGGCTGTCCGTGTGCCTTCAGTAGCATGGCGGCGTTTCTGGAAAATCCCGACCAATTGTTTCAAAATGTTTGAGTGCTATATTTAGTCGTGCAAATTTAGTGAAAACAAACCACTGAGACGCTGTGTGGCTGCCCTCATAGTTACGGATTTTTAATGTTGCCTTAAATTCCCAGTTACAAACCTCCCCTAATGGTAAAATGGCTGCTGCTGTTTAGTTGTTATGTTGAGGAACATTGTGAGGCCGCAGGTTCTGTCATCTGGACTGTGTCCTCAGATCCAGAATCTCTAAAACGCGATTCATTACCGTGTACGACTACAGAGGGTATTTTGTGTAACTAATTCGACCGTAGGTGCATACAATAATGGGCACTGAGTCCCAATGATTTCCTGGGGCACCACATCATTTCAGCCTTCTTTAGAGCACAATATCACAAAAAAGGCTTTGAGTACAATTCTACTCAATTAGGGCATTTGATCACAACTGAAACAGACATAGGAGCAAAGTTTAAATGTGTGCTCCTCCCCTGTAAGTAAGGGCTACTTGTCATAACTATGACATACCTTGGCACAGTTACTAAAGCACCATAGGCCTCTGCTTTCCTTTACTCCCCAGGCCTGTTGCAGCAAATACCCTCCATAACAAGCACTGGCAACGTACACAGGTCTGCATTTGCAGCATTAGTACATTAGAGTGAGACACCCGGGAGGGAGAGCACAGAAAGGGCTGTAGTTATGACCACAACAGCACTATCCTTGCTTGCTACCAACAAGCATTGCCATAGCCAATAGGACTCGCATTAGGAAAGTGTAAGCTATTGGCTTTGTGACTAACAATGCTATTAATTTATATATTTTCAAAGCCAACACATTTAAAAATTGTCATTTACAATACCAATAGCTCACACTTTCCTAATGCGAGACCTATTGCATTGCAAATGCTTGTTCCTATTGCGATCACTTCATTACGGAGAGTTGGTGAGCTACAGTCATTAACCTTAGAAGAAACCTTCTTTCAACTTCATAAAGATAGAATAGTTCTTCGTACAAACCCAAAATTCCTTCCAAATGTAGTTTCTGCTTTTCATATTTACCGATCAGTTGAGTTACATGTTTTCTTTCCTCAACCTGATTCAGTAGCAGAAAGGGCTCTTCGCACACTTGATGTCAGAAGAGCACTATTATACAATATTGAGAGGACAAAAGATTCTCGTAAAACAAAGCAACTTTTTGTTGCATTTGCTCCACCTCATAAAGGCAATCCTATCTCTAAATCTGGTATTTCTAGATGGATTGTTAAATGTATTTATACTTCCTATGTTAACACTAAAAGGACTTTATCTATGCCTTCTAGAACACATTCCACTTAAAAAATAGGAGCATCCATGGCCTTTTTAGGTAACGTTCCCATAGGTGACATACGTAAGGCAGCAACAGGGTCTACACCACACACATTTACTAAACATTATTGTATGGATGTATTAGCACATCAACAAGCTAATGTCGGATAGGCAGTGCTAAAAACACTTTTTCAAACAACTGCAACACCTACTCATTGTCCACCGCTTTGGGAGAACACTGCTATATAGTCTATGCAAAGCATGTGGATCTACAACATACATGCCTCGAACGGATTATGTTACTTACGCTGTAAGCATCTGTTCTTGGCATGTAGAGTCACATGCGCCCTCCCTCCTCCATGGACACCTGTTGTTGGTGCAGTTCTTCTTATTTACATTACATATGCATGGACATCTCTATACTTCATTTACTTATTCCATTCTCACCCTCTTGCGGGAAAACAATCTAACAACAGAGTTGATGCATTATCATGGAAAGGAGCAGTCACCTTACATCTTACTGAAAAATACTTTTTCAAAGAAAAACAACTTGCAAACATCCGGACCCAACACTAGATGGCAGGAGTATGCAAAGCATGTGACTATACAACTATACATGCCAAGAACAGATGCTTACAAGTTAAGTAATTTTAATTTAATTTTTAATTTAATTTTACAGAGATTTATATAGCGCGAACTTGACCTGAATCAGGTATCAGAACCTTTACATAGCACCAGTTGCATTACATGAGGACACATTCATTTTTGGGTTTCGCCTGCCGAAGGCTGCGCTCTGCGCAGCTATTCGGCGCAGGTGAAATCCTATGTCGACAATAAGGACTTCTGGAACGTCCCCCGGCTCTCATTGGCTAGCTCCATAAATGGAGGCTAGCCATTGGGTGCCGGATCTGTCCGTCAAGGCCGGACCAGATTCGGGGGCGTTCCGGAGATTTTTTCCCAGGGCGGAGTTACGTTTTTTCCCGTTCCCTCCCCCTTCACTGAAAGTGAATTCAGATGCGCTGTCCATTCCCGCCCCCTCCGTGTGCCTTTCTGCCCCCCCCCTCGCTGTCCTGTGCACGTTTCCCGCCGTCCGTGTCCCCTCCCGCCGTCCGTGTCCTCTCCCACCCCCTCCCGCCGTCCGTGTCCTCTCCCGCCCCCTCCCGCCGTCCGTGATTCAGATGCGCTGTCCATTCCCGCCCCCTCCCGCCGTCCGTGTCCTCTCCCGCCCCCTCCCGCCGTCCGTGATTCAGATGCGCTGTCCATTCCCGCCCCCTCCTGCCGTCCGTGTCCTCTCCCGCCCCCTCCCGCCGTCCGTGATTCAGATGCGCTGTCCATTCCCGCCCCCTCCCGCCGTCCGTGTCCTTTCCCGCCCCCTCCCGCCGTCCGTGATTCAGATGCGCTGTCCATTCCCGCCCCCTCCCGCCGTCCGTGTCCTCTCCCGCTCCCTCCTGCCGTCCGTGATTCAGATGCGCTGTCCATTCCCGCCCCTCCCGCCCCCCGTGCCCTCTCCCGCCCCCCCGTGTCCTCATAGGTCCTCGTAGGTGCTTGTTGCTTATTCTAACCATCCTCACCATATGGCTCTTCAAAAACCATCGCTTTCGCTTCTTGCACGAGACGGGAGGGGCCATGGTATACGGTGAGTTTGCCCAATGATGCTTCTCCCTCCTAATCCGCCCCCCTCAGAGATGGATACACTTGGAGAGATCTAGTCATAGTCCGCTCTAGAGGGAGATGCTGACAGCGTGTGCATTTATAAAGTACACTGGTCTGGACGTTTGTTAACATGTCTTCCCCCTCCCCCAGACGGCCTTCAACCGTAAAGTACGAAGATGTCGGATGTTTTTTAAAACAAGGTGATGGTTTGCATGCAAATGCCGCCTCTTTCAAATAAGCACATCAAAGGGGCCCGCAGGGTGGCGTTGGTTTATGTCAGCGGGGGGCGTCGCACTGTAGAACAGGGGAGGGGCTCAAGGTGCAAAGAGCTTCACTTGGCACCTCTGCAGACGCACTGGCGTCTCCTGGGCGGGTGGGGCTTTTTAGGTGTCTTTTTTTATTTAAATAAAACGGTATAAAAAGGAAGAAGCGCTTTAAAGGACAGTTAAAGTTGGCGCATTAGCCAGTCCTGCCAGTCTGTATTTCTCGTGTGCTCGGATTCTGCCACCTGGAATTTCACCTGCTGCGGCCGGCCCTGAGAGCACCTGCTGACAGCCTGGAGACCACCCTCACCGATGCCAGCTCTGCTGGCAGCCTGGAGGCCTTCCTCACCGGTGCCAGCTCTGCTAGCAGCCTGGAGACCACCCTCGCCGATGCCAGTCCGGAGAGAAGCTAGTGCTACCCTGCCACCCGCATGGCTATTATTTACAATGATGCCAGAGTGAAGGCCGCCTTCATTGCTACTGGAAACTGCTGCCAGCCTGAGACCACTTCACCGCTGCCAGCACCTTTGGTGCTGCCAGTCTGGAAACCGCTGCACTGCTGCCAGCCTGTGGTCCTTCCTGTCCTGCTGCCAGCCTGACGACATTGCTGCCAGTCTTAAATCACCTGCGCTGCTGCCAGTCTGGGAACTGCTGCCAGCCTGAAGTCCTTCCTGCACTGCTGCCAGCCTGACATCATCGCTGCCTGTCTTAAAACACCTGCGGGGCTGTCGACCTGTGACCACATTCAACGCTGCCAGCTGGAGATCACACCTGCACCGCTGCCACACCGAGTTAACCTCCATTGCTGCTGTGGAAGAGAACACTTTTACACCTGCCAGCCGGAGATCACCTGCTGTGCTGCCACTTTGGAGATCCCTCCCCTATCTGCACGGCCGAGACCGCCTGAACTGCTGCCAGTCTTAGATCACCCGCAGGGCTGCCAGGTTGAGGTAGCCTGCACTGCTTCCATTTTACAGAACACCGTCATCCCTGCCAGCCTGAGATCTTGCCTAGCTGAGATCACACACCCGTGGTGCTGCCAGGCTGAGATCACCTGCATAGATACATGCCAGGCTGAGATCAGCCGCTTTCATGCCACGCTGAGATCAGCCATTTTGGGTTGCCTGGCCTTTTAATCCTGCCACTAGGCTTCCGGCCTTCTATCCTGTCCCTTTAAACATGCCGAACTTAGGTAACCTGACAGACCTCTAACCGTGCCCGTTTAGTCCTTTCGTGAACTTTCGATCCGTAGAGACAGAAAGTGCCGTTTAGCGGGCTCCACCACCCCGACCATCACCCACGGCAGCTGCAGCACTCCCACTGAGAGCATCTGGATTTCTAAACTCGAGCACGCGGAAAACCTGCCCCAGCAACATGCCCAGAACGCTGTGTGAGTATTAATGTACTGTCTGTGTGACCCCGAAGAAAAAGGGCCGAGCTTCTTTTTAAAGTGCATGTATATAGTCCATGAAGAGCTGCTTTAAATAGGGGCGAGAGGGTGCATGTATCCTTGCATATTTCAAGGCGGGGCAACAGAAGGGCCCATTTTAGCCTACCTGCCTGTGCTTTGACAATGAGGTGAAAGCTCAAGATTCAAGACTTTGTGTTAGTGGGTTGAGGAAGGTACTCATGGGGCTACTAGTCTGGGATTGCTGTCTGGCCTACCGTTTTCGTTCGCTGCTAGCGCCATGACACCTCACGGTGAGTTGCGCGCTATACAAGAACGTTTTACATATTCACTTCACCGGATGTGCATCTTTTTGTCTTGGTTGTAAAATGGTTATCCTGTTCTCAAACCAAACACGTATCAATTAAGTTTAATTGTGGAAGGGCCCAGATATCGCTCACTGATGCCTATCTTTGCACACGGTGGAATGGTATATTTCTATGTGCTTGTTCATTGGTCCACCTCAGTCTCCACGCTAATTGGTCAGTCTCCCCTTCACATGCAGTGTAGATATAAAGGGGCAGATTTACAAGCCCCTTGCGCCACTTTTCTCATGTTAAAAGTGACGCAAAAGTGGCGCAAGGGGCTTGTAAATCTGCCCCAAAGTGTCTCGCGGTCACCCATCCAAGCGTCCGATCTTACTGGTCGGCTCAATGTCGCCTTGCTCATTGGTTCATTCCTGATAGACTGTGGGTCCAATTGGACTGGATGGTCACACGGGCCTAAAGAAACCTGGTCGGTTTCTAAGTACGTCCTGTGTCAAATATACAGGCCTGCTGTCCTTCCTGCGCGAGCTGCTCCCATGTGCCCAATGTTTCATGCAACGCTCTCCCGCCACCAGGGCTGGCTAGCGCTAGCAGTCAACAGCAGAGTAGCCCCATGGTGTAACTAGGTGTTTCCCGAGGCGCTACCTAATCTTCAGACGTTTGTAATTTACGCATAGTGCACACAGAGTCAGTTCTATTTTGGAAAATATATTGACCCGGATTGTCGATGCGGATACTTATGCCCTCAAATGCTTTAAAAATACAATCTAAAATATGTGCTTGAATATTTAAGTGCTTTTTTGGAACATATTACACACAACTACCTTACCAAGTGCGAGTATTTTGTAATCAATGGAGCGCACCGAGGCCGGGCAGTGTGTGAATCACTTGCATACGAGCCGCGCTGCAGGCTGTAAGAGGCGTCGCCTTTCAGTAGCAAAGGATCCATCAGGCAAGTGAGGGTACATTTAGCTGTACGCCTACCGCCACCCTGATGGGCTTCGAATTTGTAGCTTCCCGGGCATACACAGAGTTCCACAGTCGGCGCGTTAACCCACCCTACACTTTTACTGGAACTGGAAACTTTGACCTCGTCGGCCCGCACAGAGGTCTGCAGCCGGCGCATTAACCTGCCGAGATTGGAACAGGTGAGCCGCAGAGTACACATGATAGAAGTCCTTTGCCTCACCGCGCTCTCTTAGAGGGTCCCAGGACCCCACTCTCCCGTTCCTGCACAGCCTGAAGTAACTGTTAAGGGGAGGGGCAGGACCCCCAAACGAAGCCTCCAGGAATGAAAGTCTTTTGCCCCCGGGCTCCCCGGCTGAACAGCTGCGGTCTCTTTTGGATGGTCATCGTCACCCTCTCCACCCTCCTCCTGGGGCACTATTACACCGCAGAGGACCGCCGAGTGACCTTCACGAGTGGATCCAGGTAAGGCTTGTAGAGAGTAGAGACGAAGCCCCTTTTTGGAACACGGGGCATTTTCTTTTTACAGTTATAAGTACTATGCTAACATTGTTACTGCGTTGATTTATTTGGCAAGTGAATGGGATTGGGATTGCAAGGATGTGGCATAACGGCTAGAGCAATCGACCTAGAAGCTAGGGAACAGGGATCCAGTCTTGGCAGGGACGCTCAGCATCCTGTGATTCTGGGCAAATCACGTGATTACCGTGCCTAGCAAAATGAATGTGTCCGCCTGTAACGCAACTGATGCTCACTAAAGCGCTCTGATACCTTCAGGTTGAGTTTGTGCTATGTAAAACTCCCACAAAAACAAATAACTAATGTTATCGACCTTTGGCGGATGAAGACCCCACTCCTACTCCCATTTACCCACTCAGCTCTAGAGCCAATGAAGATCGAGTCCAACTGCTTGAAATCTATTGCATCAGGAAAGGATAGGTTTTTCAGGGGGGGCGAGGGGGAAAGAGAAAAAAAGGCAAAAGGATGTAACCAATGCGATGGGCTCATTGTTCGCTCAATTTGTTAAAGAGATATGGGGCTTAGTGGTGGTGTTGCAGAAGGAGGATGGAGAGTCAGTGCATTATCTAAGCACCTGGGCATACAGATGTTGTAAGCTATGCCTCGCAGGCATCTTCTAACACGGTTTCTAACACGGTTTAAGGGAGAACTGCTGTGACAAAGGGTGCTTGACACTGCCTCAGTGGGAAAGAAGGGGGTATTCTAAGAGTGTACGACAGTTCCGGTAAATGTCTGCTGACAGGCCTGTATGTCTTTAATTCTAAAACATACACTTTTGTTTGGCAGAGATGGCCAACCAAGTTATCCATCCGCAAGTATCTGGGAACAGGAGATAATGTCCCCGAGCAGGCCAACAGTCACGGTTAACCCTGCTTGACTCTTAACGTTTGTCAGATGGTAAGGCGGCCCTCATGGGACAGTACGTGCTGGCCCTGTTCAAGGCGGGAGTGCAGAGTAGTGAGTGCAGAGTGACTAGGGAGTGCAGAGTGACTGCAGAGTGCTAGGGAGTGCTAGGCAGTGCAGAGTGACTAGAGAGTGCTAGGGAGTGCAGAGTGACTAGGGAGTGCTAGGGAGTGCAGAGTGACTAAAGAGTGCTAGGGAGTGCAGAGTGACTAGGGAGTGCAGAGCGACTGCAGAGTGTTAGGGAGTGACTAGGGAGTGCAGAGTGACTAGGGAGTGCAGAGTGACTAGGGAGTGCGGAGTGCAGAGTGCAAGGGAGTGCAGAGTGCAAGGGAGTGCAGAGTGACTAGGGAGTGCTAGGGAGTGCAGAGTGACTAGAGAGTGCTAGGGAGTGCAGAGTGACTAGGGAGTGCAGAGTGACTGCAGAGTGTTAGGGAGTGCTAGGGAGTGCAGAGTGACTAGGGAGTGCAGAGTGACTAGGGAGTGCTAGGGAGTGCAGAGTGACTAGGGAGTGCAGAGTGACTAGGGAGTGCTATGGAGTGCTAGGGACTGCAGAGTGACTGCAGAGATTAAGTTAATGGCAATGTAAATGACAATGCCATTTATTTATCTGTTTTCAAAACCAACACATAAATACAAATTTTGTCATTTACAATGCCAATAGCTCTAACTTTTCCAAAGGCGAAACCATTGCATTGTAAATGCTTGTTGTTTTTGTTAGGCACGGGGAGATTATTGCCGAGACTCAAACCTAGTTCCCCAGATTCTGGATCGACCGCCCTAGCCGCTGGGCCAACTCCTCTCCTAACATAATCCTTTTAAGGGGAGCAATTTTTGGTTATGTACAGGTGCTCAAACATTAATGCAATAGCAAACAGCCATGTGCACATCTCCATGTACATTTTCTGTCATACTTTTTACGCACATTCACAGGAATATTTGACCCAACTGTTTCCCTCCATCCCAAAGAAAAACCCTTGAGGACAGAGATTGTTCCTTAGTCTACTTTCTGCAGTGAGAACCCTCCTGAATCTGAGTGGTACTACTACTTTGCCTTTTTCAGATTTTTTTGGACATGGGGTCTCCGTTTCCTGATCATCTTTAATATCTGGAGTCTCTGATTGCACAAAACACTCTGCATCATCCAGAGCTTGAAACTGAACAGGAAAGACATGATCCAGTGTTATTAGTGGCTATGCAAACTTTGTCTTCCTTTCCGATTTTTGGCCTCGAAAAATCATTAAACTGTTACTAGACCTGCAGGTCTAGTAACTTTATGGAATAAATCTGTTTTATTAGACATTTGAAAGGTGACTCATATGTTGTACACAGCCTTCTGCCTACAACGCACGTGGGCCGGCGGCTACCTACAGTGCTATCAAGGGCGTACTGGTGGAGGCTCTGTAATAGGGCCAACATCCCGGAGGTAGGCGTAAATTGAATCCAGACTACGACCACCATGTGGCATGCATCTACAGAATCAGTATGGCCCAAAACAAGAGTCAACTAGAGGTGGAAACAACAATAAAGAGAACAAGCATTTGCAATGCAATAGGTCTCGCATTAGGAAAGTTTGAGCTATTGGTATTGTAAATGACACATTTTTTATTTATGTTTTGTTTTTGAAAATAGTGAAATTAATAGCTTTGTCATTTACAATGCCAGTAGGCCTAACTTTCGCAAATGTGACACCTATAGCATTTGTAATGCAATATGTGTTGTATTTATGGGACTTACATGTATTGATATTACAAATAACAATGGCTTTTAATTTTTTTTCATAATTAATACTTTAAAAAAGTTATTGTAATTTATAATGGCAATAGCTTAAAGTTTTGTAAATAACTTTTGTGAAGAATATGTTCAGTGTATTTTATTGTGACGAAAATCCAAGAACAGAAGTGAAATATTAACATCTTTTTGTTACATTTGTAATAAAGCTTGAAACATTCAGAGAACATATTTGAACCAGGTGTTGTTGAATGGTCGCACAGATTGATGCTGTGGTGGCGCCGAGTGATGTTGTGATGGCGAACGAGTGATGCTGTGGCGTTCAGTGATGCTGTGGTAGCGCATAGTGATGTTGTGGTGCCCCTGAGTGATGCTGTGGTGGTGCGGAGTGATGCTGTGTGCTATGTTTTGTTTTGCTAACCTATGTTTTGTTTTGTTATGCTATGCTATGCTATGTTTTGCTGTCCTATTATTTGATTTGTTACGCTATGCTGTGTTGTGTTATGCTATGGTATGTTTTGTTGTGCTATGCTATGTTTTTTTATGCTATTCTATGTTTTGTTGTGTTTTATTATGCTATGCTTTGTTTTGCTATCCTATGTTTTGTTATGCTATGCTATGTTTTGTTGTGTTTGGTATGCTATGTTTTGCTATGCTATTATATGTTTTGTTTGCAATGCTATGTTTTGTTATGCTATGCTTTGTTATGCTATGTTTTGTTATGCTATGCTTTGTTATGCTATGCTTTGTTATGCTATGCTTTGTTATGCTATGTTTTGTTATGCTATGCTTAGTTTTGCTATGCTATGTTGTGTTTTGTTATGCTATGCTATGTTTTGTTGTGTTTTGTTATGCTATGTTGTGTTTTGTTATGCTATGCTGTGTTTTGTTATGCTATGCTGTTTTGCTATGCTTTGCAATGCTGTTTTGTTATGTATGCTATGTTTAGTTTTGCTATCCTATGCTTCGTTTTGTTATGCTATGCTTTTTTTTGTGTTTTGTTATGCTGTTTTGTTGTGTTTTGCTATGCTATGCTTTGTTATGCTATGCTATGTTTTGTTATGCTATGTTTTGTTGTTTTAATATGCTATGCTTTGTTTTTCTATTCTATGTTTTGTTATGCTATGCTTTGTTATGCTATGCTTTGTTATGCTATGCTTTGTTATGCTATGTTTTGTTATGCTAGGCTTTGTTATGCTATGCTTTGTTATGCTATGCTAAGCTTAGTTTTGTTATGCTATGTTGTGTTTTGTTATGCTATGCTATGTTTTGTTGTGTTTTGTTATGCTATGTTTTGCTTTGCAATGCTGTTTTGTTATGTATGCTATGTTTTGTTGTGATTTGTTATGCTATGTTTTGTTATGCTGTGTTTTGTTATGCTATGCTGTGTTTTGTTATGCTGTGTTTTGTTATGCTATGCTATATTTTGTTATGCTATGCTGATGAGGGTTTGTGAATGTGGGTGAGGGGGTGTGAGGGTGAGCGGTGAGGGGGTGTGGGGGTTAGGGGGTGTGGGGGTTAGGGGGTGTGAGCGTTAGGGGGTGTGAGGATGAAGGTGTGTGAGTGAGGGGTGTGAGGGGGTGAGGGTGTGTGAGGGGGTGAGGGTGTGTGAGGGGGTGAGGGTGTGTGAGGGTGAGGGTGTGTGAGGGTAAGTGAGGGTGTGTGAGGGTAAGTGAGGGTGTGTGAGGGTGAGAGGGTGCGTGAGGGTGAGGGTGTGTGAGGGCGAGGGTGTGTGAGGGCGAGGGTGTGTGAGGGCGAGGGTGTGTGAGGGCGAGGGTGTGTGAGGGCGAGGGAGTGTGAGGGCGAGGGGGTGTGAGGGCGAGGGGGTGTGAGGGCGAGGGGGTGTGAGGGCGAGGGGGTGTGAGGGCGAGGGGGTGTGAGGGCGAGGGGGTGTGAGGGTGAGGGGGAGTGAAGGTGAGGAGGTGGGTGAGGAGGTGTGTGAGGGTGAGGTGGAGGGTGAGGGGGTGTGAGGGTGTGTGGGGGGTCGTGAGGGGGTGAGTGAGGGTGAGAGGGTTGTGAGGGTGAAGGGTGTGAGGGTGGGTGAGGAGGTTTGTAATGGTGAGGGGGTGAGGATGAGGGGGGTGAGGGTGTGTGGGGGTGTGAGGGTGAGGGGGTGAGGGTGTGTGGGGGTAAGGGGGTGTGAGGGTGAGAGGGTTAGAGGGTGAGGGTGAGTGAGGGTAGGTGAGGGTGAGTGAGGGTGTGTGAGGGTGAGGAGGTGTGTGAGGAGGTGTGAGGGTGAGAGGGAGGGGTTGTATGACACAACCGATACACATCACAGTATAAGGCACAACACAAGAACACTCCCTGAAACTCAACAGAGGACCCATCTCAAGCGGAAGCACAGCATGGCTACGACAACACAGGGAGGCGAAAAAAGAAGTCACTTCTGAATTCCACTTTCCAATCATGAATCCTTGGTTTCTGCCCTCCCCTTGCCTCAAGGAACCCCATCAAAAAGACTATCTCTGGCCAAGGAGCAGCCACACACATCTTTCAAGGGAAACGAAAATCCAGGCTTCAAAAACAAGTACCATTTTATGCATCCGAGGAGCATCTGTTTGATCAGCTCAAAGCAGGGTCTGACCACAAAGGAAACAACTAAATAAACACAAGCAGTGGGGGGGTGCATCTGACGAGCTAGGACATCTTTTAAAGAATTCAATAGTGCAGATATCAATGGACCTGTGAGGGTGAATGAGAGCACAGTCACATGTTGTCAAACACCCAAGAGGTGGCACACACCACAGCCGGCTAAAACATCTGAAAAGGTCGCAGACTCAAAGTGCCAAATAGGACAGCGTGCAGCCACCACTCAACTACCCGTCTAATGAGCAGGCGCAATACACCAAGCTACGCCTGCTTGGTTTTTGATGTTGTAGAGTCTGCTCCTACGCCAAAGGGCATGCTGATAAACTGACGTCCATTTACGTCTGGAATGTATGTCACATCATACAGTCAGTCAACACATACACAGATATACAGAAGGCATAGGGGTCGTTATACATCAGGCCATTATGTAACATCTACTATTGGTCTGTAAGTCACAGAAGATGCTGAAACTATGAGGTCATTCAACACTTGGAAGGTGTCGCTTGTCGTACAGTAGGTCTACAAATAAGTGGCCGTGCCAATAAAAAGGGCATTTTTTGTATACATGGGCGTTATCTTGGTTACATATCTCTATATCAACGATATCATTCCCCACTTGAAAAGTAAGTTGTCTTGTACAGTGGAGCTTCATATAGGTCGCCATGGAGTGTTTTATACACAATATTGTTATGTCGCGTCACATTTAGTCTGCACATCAAGGAAGGTGCAGACACAATGAGGAAATCCTAGAATTGTAAGGTATGTTATGACGTACAGCAAATCTACCGGTTACAGACCACGTGGACACTGGGCTGAAGTACTTGTATACAGGATTTACATCCTGGAAGCTCTCTTGCGGACCCTAATCCATTTAACATCTGGAACACACAGAATATGTACAGAGAGGCCATGTGTGTTCTGCATGGCGTCTTCCATCATATACAGCCAACATGTGACGAAACGTGCCATAGTAAGTTATTACACGCATGGGAAGTAGACCACAGCAAAACGTAAAACTAGCTGCCGGTAGCCCAGCCGCGCTCTGCAGTTTCACAGCCTTACATTGGTTTAGCAACAAAATGTATTGTGTAGACATTGGCCTGTAGTGTAGTTCCTATTATCCCAATAGGTTCTGCGCATTGGAATAATACCTCCAATAGTATAGACCTAGACCAGACGTTAACTAGGTCTTCTACTGTCGATATTAGACTTAAAGTTTTGGGTTTGCCAGCTAGCTCAGAGTTCACTAGAAACTTTCTCGAATAGACAAGGAGGAGTTGAACCTCCCTGGATAGACAAGAAGGGATTTAGTTTCTGACAACCATAGAACATGACAACTTTGCTCTCCCCTAATCAAGAGTATATCTCTAGAGTCGTGTGAAAACAAAAGACAACTTATTTTACTCAGTCAGTACGTGCATTCTTAGTTTCACCAGATTGTAGAGAAAAGGAAGAGACGGGCGTGTTCAATAAAAGATGTTATTTATTGATCAGTCTCTTTTCTCGTACAAGAGAAATGAATCGATATTATTGCAATACTTATGGTTAAGTAAAGTGCATACAATAAAAGCAGAATTATAAAATAATACTGTCAAAACATTGATATGGTTTCTAAGCCATACGTTATTTAAAATGGACAGAATATATACATACACATATACATTTGACTAATAGTACTCAACTGGTGCTTCTAACTACGCCTACCCCAGTGTACCTGACCTAAGCCTAATACGTGGGTGGGGATAGAAAGTAGCAGTTTAAGTTAAGTTTGTTTTGCCAAGTGACTGACTCAAGAATTCTCTGTAAGGGGTTATTCAGCTCTGTACCTGAGATCTAGGATGGTTGAGGGATAGTATCTCTCGTCTGAGGTCTCGATATTCCAAGCTGCCTGCGAGGGCTGCTCGGAAGCGCCGGAGCTGGATTTCTCGGCAGGAGAAAGCAGCGTCTCGTTCTCAGCGCGTCAGGAAGGCGGGGCAGCGCCAGTGGGCTTCGCTCTCTGCTGGGCTTCGGCAAGTCTCGCTGCTCCGATCTCGTCACCACCGCGTGTGTTTGCTTAAGGCAATATCGGTAATATTTATACCTGTAAGGTGCCGAGATTGACGTAAGGATGGACATAGATACGTCAATAAGGATGTCATACGAGCTGGTCGTTAGCACATTCTTTTACTGAAGTTCTCGGGGAAATCAAAACAATGGCCGCAGGGTTTTTCCCAGGTTGTCATAGGTTTGATTTGTTTTGAGGACTCCGTATGCCTTATCAGGGGCTGGAGGAATATTGCTTTGCCTAATTAGATGGCAAGCGTTATGACCTAATCAGATAACGCGCTCCTGTGCCGTGGTCTGGCGTAATCAGATAACGGTTTCTGCATCATGGGATGGCTGCTAGTTAACTTGTTAACCAGAATAGGGTCAGGAATAGGGGGATCGATACAGAACCTATAGGAATACATCACAGGCCTTTCATAGCAATGTGCAGTGACCCGACACCCCAATCACAGCACAGCCCCCAGAATGAATATGAAAAGAGCATCGTCAAACACCACCTCCTGATATTTATTTAGGCAGTTTTGTTATAGCGCCATGTTACCTTATCCGCACAGAGTTATGAAATTTCACGGAATCCATAATGAAGTAAGCAAAGCCGTCCCTTGTTCGCAGAAGTGTTCCCGCGTGTCACTCGATTGCGCTACTACGTGTTGACATTAAATAAACATGCACACTCGTTAGAGGTACAGTCAGTCGCCCGAAGTGTTAAAGTGGACACGTCCTTAGGCTATAAGAAGCCAACAGGATGCTGGTATCAGAGGCGCGTGCCTGTATGCGGTGCGGGCCTCAGGGGACCCCTGCACCGGAGACGCAGCGGCAGTAAATCTCACAGCACTTTCCAGATACGGTTGTCATTTTGGACTTTTCCAAGGGTCTGTCACTGGAGCATCTTTCTCTAGGTGAAGGCGGAAAGTGCAGCTAATCCCCGGCGCAGCCGTTAGAACTATATATAAATACGCTTTAATGGTGTTAAAATGCGATCTGGATTATTTTTGAAAGGGAAAAACTACAGCAGGCGGCGCCTCTCAGACTCGTCAAATGTGTTTCTTTGCCTCGTTACGCACCCCTGCGCTGATAACAAGAAGATAGTCAGTATTTATTTAGGCCGGTTTTAAATCATTTCGACTGGTTTCCCAAGGGGGCCCTTGAAAGGAGCAAACTTAGAACTGTTTATATGGGAAAAGGGGAGGCTGATAGAGAATTGCGCTAATGAGTGAAGCCGACCGTAGATAGATACTGCCTAGGACCCTTGCAACAGGGAATACAAGAACACCTGAATACTGTAACAGATACTCGGGGTAGATTTTATTTAACCACACTACACTTATTGATGCTTCATTACCTAGTCACAGTTCCAAAATCGGAGGCATGGATAGAACCAAAAGGAGGCGTGCTCGCGACAGGCTGGGGAGCACGCGCAACGTTCCAGGCAGCGATGGAGGCCTGGCACGCACCGCCTCCCTGTGCCATGTCGCGTGCCGTGGGTCTCCTCCCCTTTTGCTCTTCCCAGTGTGCGCACCGCGGGGGCCCGTTTCCTACGCTGGGGGCCTGCAACCACCGCTCCCTGCGATGTTGGCGGAGGCTGGCGAGGATGTGCCCCCGGTCTGGGGGAAGCTGCCGGTTTTGCAGCCACTCTCGGTCCTTCCCCTGAAGCCGGGCCTGCCTTCCTACCACTGCCTCCTCCACCCGGAGCCTCCGGAGCTGCAGAGGAGCCTGACTCTAGAGGGGCCGGAGTACGAGGAGGAAGAGGTGGGGATTCCGCTGACCGCTCCGGCGCCTAACTAGTAAGTACCGAGATTCGGGGGGATGGCAGATCTCCCGATGCATGGGGCGGGGGTGTGTGTCTGTGTGTGCGTGCAGGGGGGGGGGGGCGGCAGCGTGTGTATGCGTGCGTGTCTGTATGTATGTGTGTGTGTGGTGGGGGGGCGGTGGCGTGTGCACGTGTGCATGTGTGGTGTGTTCAGGGGTGTGGAAGCTGGCTGTGTGCTCACGGGAATGTGAGGCACGAGAGGGGCACGGCGCCGTGCACGCCCACGAGGTCAAATCTGCGCTCGTGCACCCTCTCGTGTCCACATTCCCAAATACGGCTGACAATAGGTCTTTCGCTGACGCTCGACCTAAAAAGGAGACCAGCCACCCATCCCTCCACATAACAAGAAGCCAAAAGAAAAGGGAAAATAAGGGGGACACCGCTTCTAAGTGACGGTGCTATAGAGGAGCTGCGCTCCAATAACCCACCCGCTCCCTTTCACGCTATTTGCAGTGGTCTGTGCAGCTGGTGGGGAAGGTATCAAGTGCAGAACTTGCAGACGTTTGGGGCAGGTGACCTCACGGAGATCCTTCGATAGCAAAGCAATGAATGGCACCCAGAGTTCAGTATATTTCTCGCCCATCTGAGTTTGGATTAGGGAGAGCCGTTCCATTGTCAAGGTCATTCACAACCTATGTAACCATGCAAAGTGTTGTGGCACCGTTGTAGTGCCCAAGTGTATTAGGATCGCCTGTCGCACCGCAAGGAGAGCCAATGCCATTTGTGTGCCGCGAAGCGACCGCAGAGGGAAGGTAGGGGGATTGGAAAGCCCTAAAAGGGTGTCAGCTGGGAAGCGAGGTATCTCTGTGTCAAATGCCGCATCAATATCATTGAGAACCAATTCCCAGAATCGCTCTAGTGCGCTAGGGAGCCCGACATCCCACATTCACGCCAGCATTTCTCCGTGTGAGTTTTGTTCCATTGGTGGATCCTAGCAGGGGTGAGATACCAATAGGTTGCGACTTTAAACACTTATTCCGTCCCAGCTGTGTTATATGCTGTGTGGTGTGCTTTATAATGTATGTTACCCCATTCCTTGTCTGTGAGGGCCTGGCCAATTCTGCATCAAGCCTAAGTTGTCCGCGAGTGCGAGTCCCTTTCTGACCTGGAGGAGCAAATAAAGTTCAGTTATGAGGTGTTTATCATCTTCTTTCTTTGCTACCCATTGTTCAAAAGGGGTAAGCTTGCACGAGGCCTGCGAAAGGCATGTCCTAGAGGCAGACCAGTGTCGCAGTTGTAAATAATAGTATTTGTCAGAGCACTAGAGGTCAAGATCGGAGTACACACGGCTAAACGGAATGATGCCCTGAAGATAGAAAAGGTGGCCCAGTCTCTTCAGCCCGCTTCTCTCCAACTCTGTGCCACCGCGGATTTCACACCCGGAAGGAAGTCTGGGTTATCTACTAGGGGCGTCATAGCGGAGGGAAATGTAGTGAGGCCTTTTGCGATTGCTACTTTGTCCCACACCTTCATGGTGGCAGCCGTAACCGTGGATGAATAAAGGCCCCAAGAGCAGAGGCGACGGGGAAGCCAAATTTCTCGCCAGACATTTGCGCCAGCTACCGCCTGGTCCATGATGGTCCAGTGCTTCTCTAACAATGGGCGATTCCATTCCAGCACATAGTGCAGATGTGTGCAGCCTGTACATAGCTATGAATGAGAGGTAACCGTACCCCTCCATCGTCTCTGGAGCACGAAAGTTGCGCCAATGAAAGGCGCGTCTTCTTCTTGTCCCAGATGAAATTATTTAAAGCCAGCTGTAGTGTCCGCACCATACCAGGCGGCGGAGTAAATGGGAGGGTCTGGAATAAATATAAAATACGAGGCAATAGTCATCTTGACCGCTGCAATGCGACCGAACCCCCATCCGTCGAGGGCTCTTCGCGTCTGCGCCACTAGAGCCTTATAGTTCACTTCCAGTGTGCGTGGAATCGAGGGAGTCGGGCGAATGCCCAGATATGGAACAGGATCATGTGACCATTGCAAAGGGAGAGATCGTTGGAGTGCCTCCATCTGTGTTTGTGGTATGGACAGGTTAAGTACCTGGGATTTGGTGAGATTCACTTTAAAGCCCGAAATTCGGCCAAGGGCCTCGAGTTCAACCACCAGTGCAGGAAGTGAGGTAAGTGGCTGCATGAGGGAGAGGATGATATAATCGGCACATAGGCTTACCTTGTGGTAATCACCCCTAAATTATAGGCCTTGAATATCAGCATGGTCTCGGATCTTCTGTGCAAGAGGTTCCATGTAGAGGGCGAATAAAAGGGGCGAAAGAGGGCACCCTTGCCTGTGCCCCGACCAATTTTAAAAGGAGCTGAGGAGACCCCATTGAACCGAACAAACGCCTGAGGGGACTGATAAATGAACTGTATCCATTTGAGAAAACGGGGACCGAACCCGAAACTACGGAGGACGTCAAACAGGTATGGCCAGCACACTGTTGAATGCCTTCTCCGCGTCGACCGAGAAGAGCACTGGGCTAACCTGAGAGCGATGAACACTGTCGATGATGTGCAGGAGGCGCCTGGTGTTCTCACTTCCTTGCCGAGTGGGAATGAATCCTGCTTGGTCGGGGTCGAAAAGGCCAGCCATAAGGGGATTTAACCGCGCAGCAAGTATTCCTGGTGGTAATTTCGCATCTATGTTGAGCAGCGAAATTGGGCGATATGAGCTGCAATGTCTCGGATCTTTATTAGGTTTAAGTTGCACAGAGATCGCTGCCTCTCCCATAGTCCGTCATGGCCCCACTATTTTGAAAGGAATTGAATAGACGAGTGAGGAGGGGGGGCAGTTTGTGACAAAACGTTTTGTAAAAAAGAGCTGGGTACCCAGGCGATTTGTCTAACTTCAATCTAGCTATGGCGGCGATAACCTCATCTAGTCAGATAGGCTTCTTGAGAGGGTCCGCTTCCGCATTTGGGAGGCGGGTGAATTGGCTTGCCGCTAGATAATCCCGGGCGTCAGATACATTCTGATGATCGAGGCTATAAAGGGTGTGATAAAATCAGCTAAATTCTTCGACAATCTATGAATCCAAATGAAGTTTCTCTTCCATAGAGCTTTGGAAACAAGGAATGGCCCCTGCAACCACCCTGGCGCGCAGCTTCTGTGCTAGCACCTTCCCGCATTTGTCCCCTCCCAAGTAGAACTTGTGCCGTAGGCAGATTAGGGCGTGTTCGGCCCTGTCTAAGTCGAGACGTTTAAGGAGGGTTTGTTTCTTCTCCATCGCACACCCGAGGAGCCCCTGTGCGTTTGTCGGTCGCCTTTAGTTCTTTCACCTCCTGCTCAAGAGCGGAGTGAACTTCTACGTCTATGTGTCTCAGCCGAGAAGATGGCCATGAATGCTTGTGCAGAACTGCTTCGATTGCGTCCCATACCACGGCCAGGGAGGTCTCGCTGTTGTCGTTAAGAGAAAAATACTCCTTGATTTTGGAGCGCACCTCCTTTACCACTTCAGGGGAGTGCAGGAGACCCACGGGGAGCTGCCAACGAGAAGGTGCATACCCAATTCCTTCGGGCCGCAGGGAGAGAGATACACGTGCATGATCCGAAAGGAAGCGTACAGCTATTGATGAGTCTTGAACCCTGGGGAGGAGTGTATCAGAAATTAGTAGCCTGTCTAGTCTTGCATATGTTTTATGTGCTGCGAGTAGTATGTGTAGTCGCACGTATCGACATGTTGCAGGTGCCAGACATCATGGAGGCCATTTTCAGTAAGCTAGAGTTTCCCCTCAAGCAAAAGGGCTCCTATCTGCGTGTAGCGCTTCCCTGACCTGTCCCAGTCGTTATCCATCACCAGATTGAAGTCCCCACCTACCACTAACGTTTAGTCCGGCGACGCCAACCCTTCCATTAAATGTCTGCGGAGGAATGCCTCCGGCTGTGAATTGGGGGTGTATATGTTGAGTAGGGTGAAGACCGTCGAGCCCCATTGAATCCTAAGAGCTAAAACCCTCCCCTTGGACTCATAGAAGGTAGATAAGACTTTGCCCTCAAATTTAGCCACCAATAAAATGGCCACCCCATTCTTTTTCACCTCTCCAGAGGACCAAAAAGGAGCGCTGCAAAGGAAGCGGGCTGGTGTATGCGAAGGCACACACGGAGGAGCAATAGTTGCAACGCATGATACGGAAAGTCCCCAAAATAAAAGACAAAGAAAACAAAAAAGGAGAGAGAGAAAACAAAACCCCAACATGAACAGTACACAACTTTACAGCCCAAGAGGGCACAGTCCCAGAAGAGAGTAATCATGTGGTGGCCTATAAGAAAACCATACGTCACTTGACCAAGACTTGGGACAATGAGGAGAAACAAGAGACTAAAGTTTGTCTGGTGGAAAATATCCGGAGGAGATGGAGCCTTGATAGAAAATCTCCAGACTCTGTACCAAGCAGCTTACGAGTCGCAAGGGGGAGTCCAGGGAGTCTGAAAGGGTGGACCACTCCAGGGCTCCTCCGGCTCCGCAATAGCACTCCCATTCCCTTGGTATAAGTGAGGGTGGCTCACGGTGTGCGCAGGTGATCTTGGAACTGCAAGAGTGTTGGGAGGATTGAGTTGCACTCCTTCGCCATCTCTTCCAGGCCTGGTTTTGTGGAGGCCGAAGGCTTGCCAACGGGGGAGTGTTTTCTTGTCATGCTTTGAGGGATAATTCCTTGGCGTTCGATTTGTGTCAGCAGCAATTCCTAGGAGGTCCATAGCTTCAGAGAGAGTGTGTATCTGCCTCAACTTCCCTTGATACTTGAAGATGATACGAAAGGGATGGCTCCAAGAGTACAGTATCCCCTTGTTCCGAAGGTGGGATGTAATAACACGGAATTCCCTCTGTTTGGCTAGAGTTGACGCTGCCAGGTCTTGAAAGAAGGCCAGTGTGTGCCCTCTGAATTGAATCGGTTGGGCTACTCTCGCCAGGCATAGGATCTGCTCTTTCAGCTGAAAGTCATGCGCACAGACTAGCACATCGGGTGGGGGGGGCCTTTCCACCTCTGGGGAGGCCCACATGGTGGACGTGATCCATCTGGGTTTTTTGCGGACAGTCTTCACCCAAGATTTGCTGGAAGAGGGACATGACATAGTCTCACAAGTCATCGCCTTCTGCCTTCCAGGGCACTGTGCGGATGCAGATGTTATTTCTTCTGGATCGATTTTCAAGATCCTCTGTGTGGGCCTGGAGGTCTAGATTTTAGTCCCTCAGACGGAGGACCTCCTGTTGCAGTTGGTGAAGATCATCTTCTCTCACCAACTCATGCTCCTCCAGCACAGCTACTCTCTCACCCACCTCATCGACATCTCGGCGCACCTCCCTGAGATCTGATGCGAGCTGCCTCTTCAGCTCTAAGATGTCCTCTTTTATGGCGGAAAACAGTTCTAGCATGAAGGCCTTTGTGGCTGGGCTGTCTGCCTCGTCAACGGAGTCTGTCAATCAATCATTTGTAAAGCGCACTACATACCCGCGAGGGTCTCAAGGCGCGGGGGGGTGGGGAGGGGGGCGCTACTGATCGAACAGCCAGGTCTTGAGTATCCTCCTGAAGGTCAGCAGGTCTTGGGTCTGTCGTAGGCTCAGTGGGGGGGTGTTCCATGTCTTGGCGGCGAGGTGGGGAAAGGATCTCCCATCGGTGGTTGTTATTCGGATGTGTGGGACGATGCCGAGTGAGAGGTCGGCGAAGCGTAGCTGGTGGTTGAGGAGAGCCGTCTGTTGAGGTAGGCTGGGCCGGTCTTGTGGAGTGCCCTGTGTGCGTGGGTGAGGAGCTTGAAGGATATCCTCTTGTTGCCGAGGCATTTTGGATGCTTTGTAGTCGTTTGATGAGCTTGATCGGGGCTCCCGCGTAAAGGGCGTTTCCGTAGTCAAATCTGCTGCTGACGAGGGCCTGGGTGACTGTCTGTCTTGTATCTGTCGGGATCCATCTGTAGATCTTGTGGAGCATGCGGAGGGTGTTGAAGCAGGAGGAGGAAACGGCGTTGACTTGCTTGGTCATTGAGAGCGTTGAGTCGAGGATGATTCCCAGGTTGCATGCGTGGTCGGTGGGTGTCGGGGCTGCCCCCAGTGCCGTTGGCCACCAGGAGTCATCCCAGGCTGAAGGGTTGGAGCCGAGGATGAGGACCTCTGTCTTGTCCGAGTTCAGCCTCAGACGGCTGGTCTTCATCCAGTCGGCGATGGCCTTCATTCCTTCGTGGAGGTTGGCTTTGGCGGTGATGAGGACCTTGGTGAGGGAGAGGATCAGCTGAGTGTCATCGGCGTAGGAGATTATGTTGAGGTCATACTGTCGGGCTACGTGTGCGAGCAGGGCCATGTAAATGTTGAACAGCTTCGGGCTGAGTGCTGTGGTTGCTGCGGAACCCTGACTGGGAAGGGTCAAGGATTCTGTTTTCTTCGAGGTATCGGGTTAGCTGTCTGACGGTTTTCTCGATGACCTAGGCCGGGAAGGGGAGCAGAGAGATGGGCCGGAAGTTCTTGAGGTCTCTTGGGTCTGCCTTAGGTTTTTTGAGTAGGGCGTTGATCTCGGCGTGTTTCCAGTTCTCTGGGAAGGTCGCGGTCTCGAGGGAGAGATTGATAACGTTGCGCAGGTGGGGTGCGGTGGAGTTGCTTGCTCTGTTAAAGACTTGGTGGGGGAGTGGATTGTGCGCATGGTCTTGATGGTGTCATCGATGCTCACGCTGGCCCGGGCTAGCAGGGCGTCATGGTCGATGGTGTGCGGAGGGTCTGTTGTGTTGCTGTCTATTGGGGCTGTCGTGGATGTCTGCTATCTTGCGGTGTAAGAAGGTGGCGAGGGAGTCGCACAGGGCTTGCGACGGTGGGATGTCTATGGTTTTGGAGCTGGGGTTGGAGAGTTCTTTCACGATGTTGAAGAGCTCCTTGCTATTGTGTGCGTTTTTGTAGAGGCGGTGGTTGTGGATGGCGTCCTCGTGTGCTGCGTGGCTGTTCGGGGTTTGTTCACTGTGCCTTTTCTTCTCTAGTTTCCGGCAGGCTGGCTTGGAGGCTAGGAGTTCTGGGGTGAACCAGCTGGCCCTCTTGTTGGTGTCCCCGTGTGGGGGTTCTTCAGCGGGGTGAGGGTGTTGGCGCATTCCTCGATCCAGCGTTTGAGGCTGTGGGCAGCATCGTCGGTGTTGGAGGGTTCGGTGGGTGGGCTGAGAGCGAGGTTTGCGTGTAGTTGGTCTTCGGTGATTTTGCTCCAGCAGCGGCAGGGGATCTGTTGGGTGTGGTGGTGTGTAGTGGGCTTCTGGAAGACGAAGTGAATGCAGCGGTGGTCGGTCCAGAGGAGTTCGGTGGTGTGGCTGACGGAGACGTGTAGGCTTGAGGAGAAGACTGGGTCAAGCGTGTGGCCGGCGGAGTGGGTGGGCGTTGTGACAAGTTGCTTCAGTCCGAGGTTATCGATCAGGGTTGTGGAGTTGTTGTTGTTCTCAAGGTGAAAGTTCAGGTCTCCGAGGAGGATGTAGTCGGTGGAGGTCAAGGCGTACGTGCTGATCAAGTCGGCGATGAAGTTGCTGAACTGGGGACGGGGTCCGGGGGGGTTGGTAGACGAGGGTGCCTCTGAGGGTGGAGTTAGGGTCTGTGTGGATCTGGAAATGCATGTGTTTGGCGGTGCTGAGCGCGTCGGTGGTGCTAGTCGAGACCCTGATGCTGTTTTTGTGGACGATGGTGATTCCTCCTCCAGCTCCGTTGGTGTGGTCTCTGCGGGTGATCTTGTAGCCGTCTGGGATGGCTATGGCGATGTCGGGTGCGGAGGAGTCGTTAAACCAGGTCTCTGTCAGGAAGGCGACTTCCAGGGATGTTGTGTCGAGCAGGTCCCAGAGCTCAACGGCATGCTTGCGTACAGAGCGGGTTTTCAGTAGTATGCATCGGAGGTGGTTGGGGTCTTTCTTGGTGGGTGGTTCGTCGACTCTGAGGCTGGTGTAGCTGCAATTCTGGCAGGTGAAGGGGCCGTGTGTACGTTTCGGGGCGGCCTTGAAGCAGGTGTGGCTCCGTCTGGATTTTAGAGCGTGCAGAGTGCTGGGGTCGTAGTGGCGGCGGTCGTCGTGGCGGGTGCGGGGCTAGGGGTTCTGGAGCTGGTCCAGGCACGGACGGTCGCAGACGGGCTTGCCTTCGGCATGCCAGCAGCGGGGCTGTGCAATGGCTGGCATATATTGGGAGGAAGGAGCAGCTGGGAGGCGGGGGCAGCGAATGGGCAGTAGGCTGTCAGAAGGGTGGGCCGCAGGGGACAACGAAGAGAACAGAAGGAAAAATTGGCACAAAATCGAGGGAAAAACGAGTGGCACAGAATGTAAAAGGGCACAAAAAATGAGTGGAACAGAAGGCAAAAGGGGCACAGAAACTAGGGAAAACGAGTGGCGCAGAAGGGCACAAAAAATGAGTGGAACAAGGGGCAAAAGGCATAAAAAACGAGTGGAACAGAAGGCAAAAGGGGCACAAAAACGAGGGAAAAAACGAGTGGCACAGACGGGCACAAAAAATGAGTGGAACAGAAGGCAAAAGGGGCACAAAAACGAGGGGAAAAAAGAGTGGCACAGAAGGCAAAAGGGCACAGAAATACCGGAAAAACGAGTGGCACAGAGGCAAAATACAGAACACAGAAATACAGGGGCAGCTAAGAACAGAAGGCAGAACGGGCAGAGAGGCACAGGGGCAGCGATGGGAACAGAAGGGAAAACCGGGCAGAGACACGGGGGCAGCGAGGGGTACAGAAGGAAAGACCGGGCAGAGAGAGCACGGGGACAGCAAGGGGAACAGAGGGAAGAAAAAGGGGCACGGACCACGTACAGGCAGTGGGGAAAGACAGACAACAGCAGTCACAGACACAACAATGAAAATACAGGCAATACAATAAAAGCAATAAAGCGGAGGATGGACAAGCCTACCACTGGCCACCAGGGATGAGGCGCAGGTGGTGGCCTGCGGGTGGTGGAGGGCCTCGAACTTCCTCAGCAGCGGCAGCTGGGGCAGGGAGACACAGGCGGTGCTGTGCGGAGGGGGAGCAACCTACCTGGTGGGGGTCAAGGAGTCTGTGTGCCCTTGGTCTTTAGATGTTCCTTGGGACGTCTCGGAGCCCCCGGTTGCTTGAGCAAAAGTTCTTTGAGGGATTTCTCTCTCCGGGCTCTGGTCGATGCCATCCTTGCCCAACGAAGTGTAGAAGACTGGTAGAGGGTTAATCACAATCTGGACGTTTTACCACAGCTCCCACTACAGGACTGGTCCAAAGGGTGCAGAGCGTGTGGAGCCCGTCAAGTCGTGAAAGTTCAGTAGAAAGCCGCAGTGTAATTAGAGCTGGCGCCCGTCGCCGGTGGACCCCCTGTTGTGGGTCAGAGCCCGAGCAAGCAGTGCGCAGTGTGATGTTAGTGCCCAGCTGCGGTGTCCAATGGGCCCACTTCTTCCCCCCGATCAAGGTCCAGAGTGCTGCCAAGCTGGGGGGCACTAGCCAAGGCAGAGAGTACCCCGATCACATAGCTACACAAGGTGGGTGGGAGGGAAGCACTGTTTCTGTAGAGGTTGTCTGGCGGCACTCTAAGTCTCGTGGACAACTGTTTAAGTGTCGTTTGGGGGGTGCAGCAGCAGTCCCGACACCCAGATCTACACGACTCACAGGAGAGTGGCAAGTTGTCAGCTGACGGGCGAGGGGTCTGTCCAGTTTAAGTGACTAGATGCCGCTATGTCCCAGGTTGGTCCTCAGTGCACGTTCTCCTTAGTGAGAGACCTGGAGGTCACCCGCAGTTGTGTCCCAGACCCCACAATCCACCACAGGGTAGGGGACAAGATGGCGGAACGGGAGCCTCACCTGTGCTGAGCAGGGTCCCAGAGATGATAAGTGGTTGAGGGATGGGCCCTGTGGTTCTCCCGAGATGTCGCGTCAGCCTGCTGCTCCTCTAGGCTGTCTGGAAGTTGATGCCGCAGCTTCGGTGGGGCCGGCCCGTGTAGGAGCAAGTCAGGAGCATGGGCAATTGTAAGATGGCGGCCGCAGTGTAGGCCGCGTCTTGCAGCAGACCACCGCCACCAGATACAGGGGTCTCCTGGCTCCCTGAACTGTCAGTCAGGAAAGCAGGCAGCTGCCGCTGCACCGTGGCCGATCTGGCGTGCTCAGGGCCAGTCCGCAGGGCCAGGGGTGCAGAGTTTCTGAGGTTCTCAGGCGGATGCTGCCGCCGCCCCAGTGGTGTCGGCCGGTGCCCGCTCCGGGTGCAGTCCTTAGACGGTATGGTGCGGAGAGTGTGGTGAGCCGTCTAGACTAGTGGTCCCTTCACAAGGCGTCTTTGCAGATACAATGAGTGCCTGTCCCAGGGGCCTCCCACACCGCAGGTCGAGTCGCTCGACTGAACACTGCGCTGGAGGACGGCGTGGACCTGCCGCGACAACTGAGGTACCCCCGCTCTGCGGCCGATCTGGGACCTGCGCGCTAGTTAGGATGGGGAGCCGGTTCATAATAGGCCTCCTGGCCACACAGCCAGCCGCCGCCCTTGGGCAGCAGGGCAGTGATGGTCCGAGAAGTAACAGTCCTGCAAGGTTATCAACCCTAGGGGTTGCTCCAGGAAGTGCTACGTGGGCGCTTTAGAGGCAAAGAGTCTAGTGCTTGGGAAGCGCTCCACTCTCTGGGTGTCTATCAGGTGCCAGCACCTGGTCACGCTCTCCGTTGTGGCTGGGAGACTAGGTCGTGCCGCAGCCAGGGCAACCTGTGCCCTGCTCCAGGATCCCCACAGATCGCTGCTAAATGAGCCCCGGGACCACCATCCAAGAGCCGCGTGGATGCAACTGAAGGGCTGACTCCCCAGGCACAGCACAGCACCCCGGACAGCGAGGCAATCTGTCTGTAGGCGGCTTGTCCTGCTTCAGATATTGCGGTCCCGATGCTGGTCCCTTACCTTCTTTCTGCATAGGAGAGGCTCCGTCCCTGTGCCCCCGTAGGCCGCAGGCCACCACGAGTCAAAATGGCGGTCCAAGTTGATGAGGGCTATCAGCACTGGCCTGGACGATAACAAAATGGCGGTCTCCGGGCGGGCTGCGTTCAAGGCCTGGCTCCCCTCTCCGTGCGGTGGACGGCCCCGGTTTCAGGAATCCACTGCCTGTAGCACTGTGGCACTGACAGCTGCCGACGTGGAGCGGGAGCACCGGCTCCTTCTGGGCTCATGGTGCTTGGGGCGGAAGTCTGCCAGACCGCGATCCCACGGCCTCCATCCTGACTGCGGGAACCCCAGGGCAGTCCGCAGCGTAGTCTTGCCGGAGCGCTCAGGCGACCTCAATTCTGGCTCTCCGGTACATCGCAGGGATCAGGAGTCTGTGTCGCGCAGGTTCCCGCTTGTTGCAGTGCGGGGAATGGGGCAATTACAAAGCTTATGGAATGACGGAGGCCGAAGGAGCAGAGTCCTGCGTCCTACAGAGCCGCCATCTTGGCCACGCCCCTCTAGTAACTTTAATAAACTACTCGACCCAACTGTAATGTACTTGACCTGTAAACTGGTCTGGAATTGGGTGATCTAGGCAAATATTTTACTTTACATACCACCTTTTGCTTCATTATCACATTTGAGAGCACCTTCAAATATGTGAGTTCAGCATTTCTACTATACAAAACAAGCCTCTTTTGTTTGATTAAATGAACTAAACATTTGCTCCATGTATAATACGAATACAGCCCACATATAGGGTACCCATGATCCCTTACTTGCCTCTTTAGTTCACTATCAGCATTGTCATCAGGGCTGGGGCAGGAGTGTTTCCCAGGTCATGTTTAAAAACTCACTTTTAATAAATATATGTTCGAGGCATGTGTGGCTATAGATACACATGATTGCCATACTCCTTCCATCTAGTGTTTGGTCTGGATGTGTGCACGTTTTTTCTTTGGAGAAGTCTTTTGAGTCACGAGGTAGTGACTCCTCCACTTCGTAATACGTGCATGAACATCGACTCCATTGTTAGATTATTTTCTTTCCACAGTCTGGTTTGGACGTATGTGCCTGCGCTTTGGTTCAACATAGTCACAGTGAACTTTTTCGTTCGCTCCCTATCTTCACCTTCGTCGGTATTGTTTTCGATTGTGTTTCCAAATATTGCCTCACCCTTTTGGGCCTTCTCCAGTGTCCTTCGTTTTCGAAAAATGCCTTGCTATTGATGGAACTGACTCCCTTCGTCATTGTCCTCTCTGCCAGGGGAAGTACCCGCGTACCGACTTATACCAGGTCTGCAGTCTTTGCCTTTTGCCGGAACATCGAGAAGCTGATTGTGACGCCTGCTCTTCCTTTCACCCCAAGAAAACCCTTCAAAAATGCTGCTTCAGCACCGGACCCCAATGGCTGCACTAAGTGGTTTCAGGGCCAGATAGAGAGCTGAACACAATCGGAGCTGCTGTGCTAAGAGATGTGGCTGACGCGGAGCATGGTGGGGAGTTTGCCGATGCCCTTATGAAAGGATTATAGTCCATCAGCGAGACGCAGGGCCGGAGCGTTTGCCATCTTGAGAGTGTGAGCAGCGTGAGACGGTGGGGGCGCAAATCTTTACCTGCATGAGGCCTCCGTCTTACGAGCGATAAATTGCAGAGGAGGTTGATCGCCGCAGTAGCTCCAGTTTCATGAGGACAGCTTAGATGTGCCGCTGCTTGCCTGCGCTGCCGCCTTATCTCCGGCGGACCAAGCGACGGACCGAGACTGGAGGTGAGAGCTGGAAGTATGCCCGATGGTTTGCTCACCGCCTAGGCTAGAGACTATCATCGCTGGCTGCCTGTGACTTTTTAAGCATTTGGCTGAATTTAGATTTTTGTGCTGTGAGAGGTCTACATGGGTGCCTTACCTGACTCCAAGATGGCGCCAGGGTCCTGATCTGGCCCCAGAGGTTCTCTGGGCTACACCACTAAACCGCAGGAGTGGAGGTGGGCAGTACACCCTCCCTCCTACACCCCCTCCATGGTGGGCTTCGCTTCCGCTGGCTGCTTCAAAAACTTGGGGATGCTCCCACATGCTGCCTGACCTTAAGATGCCTGGGGGCTCCCCTTAATCACTGTAAGGCCTGTGACTACGCAGGGTGCAAGAAGAGTCAAGGGGACTTCCCAGAGCTCCTTCCTGCGATCGGACCTGGTCCCTACTTCGCCGCACAGCCCCTATGCCACCTAAGAAGTCTTCAAACAAGGTCTCTAGTTATATTTCTGCCACGGCTAAGACTCATCCTCCAGCTGCCTTGGACCAGGCAGGGACCATGGCTCTCACTAGGGAAGACCTGGTAGCCACATTGAAAGACTTCAAAAAAGACCTCTGCCAAGAGATGCAGAAAGATCTACACACTACAGTAGATCAATAGAAAACCGACCTCACCGAGAAATTGACCTTCCTAAGACAAGATGTGGACGCAGTGGGCTCCAGGGTGCTAGAGGTGGAAGAGCAGGCACCAGCTCTTGAGGCTCATTCTCGCACCTGCACGAATCCCAGCTAGCGCTTCAGTCCCAAATGCAACAAGTTCTTTTGAAAGCGGAAGATTTGGAGAACATGTCTTGGAGGGACAACCTACGTATCCGAGACCTGGTGGAGGGTGCAGAGGGGTTTGATCTCAAGGCCTTTGTCGTAGGGCTATTCTCAGAGCTGCTGGCCCCCGTAAACTGAAGATCAAGATTGACCGGGTTCGAGTGGGGCCGGCTCAGACAGGCGACTGCAATCGGTCCAGAGAGCGGCGAGGAAGAAAGACGAGGCCTCCTTTCAGGGATATAAATGCGCCCTGTTTCAGGACTTCGCGACTGCCACACTGACTCATCGACAATCCATGCGACCTGTCACAAGCTTCGGGAAGAGCGCATCCAATATCACTGGATCTATCCTTTTGGCCTCACCTTTGAGTATCGGAACAAGACCCATCATGTGACTGAGCTGAACGAGGGGTTGCGGTTCCTCGGCCTCCCGGTGCCAATGGAGTGGGACACTCCCGGTCCCTCTACCGGTGAGAGCCAATCCAGACGGGAGACCCATTCATGGCAAATGGTCTTGAAGAATGGATCGACATCAAAGTGACTATTGTGGGATGCTCAGAGGACTAGTTCTACGTTGGAGCTTTGAGATCCCCATTCCGCACGCTCCTGTGGGACCACGTGGCCCCAGCGGGAGAGATCAACAAAGCTGTGGAAGGACTGCGCCGGCTCTCCGAACCACATCGCAGCGGTGAGACCGTTACCACCCGCTTTTCAAAGTACTCTCTCTCCTACAGCAGCATGGCAGCAGGGGGTGCGAGCCTTGGCCGTTTTGCTCGACATGTTATCATGTTATCATGTTATTTCGCGTCTTCATGACGCTTCCTGCCAAGAGCCTGTTGGTGCCTAGGCATATTTTTCTATGGGGTTGTTGGGGATTTGGTTTTGGGAAGGGGGGAACCTGGTGGTGGTGCTGGAGAGAGACTGGTCTTCTGGGTGCGTGAGGGCGAATTCTGGTGGACAAGGAGACTACCACCACTGCAGGGGTTAAATTCTGTGCGGGGTGGCACTTGGGAGGGAGATCAATGGGCAAATGGGGTTCTCTCAATCACTGGGATGACTTTGATAGCATCCTGGAACATTAAAGGCCTTAACTTATCACAAAAACTGCAAAAAAGTCTAGAAATATGTTGACGACAGTCAATTTGAGGTAGTGGCGTTCCAGGAAACGCACTTGAAAAAGTCAGAAGCGAAGCGACTCCGACACAGAGCTTACCCCGTAATTTATAAATCGCGCCAGAGATTTCATTATGGCATGCTTGGCTGTGGAGACTTCTCTCAATGAAGCGCCTAGCAGATATCTTCCGGGATGACTTCAAATCTTTCAACGCTAGGTCGGGTCCATTGGTATCCTACCTTTCCAGAGGTCTGCCCTCGGCTGTTTGCCCTCCCTCCTTAAGGTCCATGCACTTATTCCAATTCCAATCCCCTTGTCACGAACTGACATCTGCGCTCGCTAATCCACGCACATTTATGTCTTCACTTCTGCATCCATGCACACTCGATCCACCTGTGCACCTTACTCTACACCTGTACGGTTCTTACCACCACCATGGTATGGGAGGAGGGGAGGGCTGGGGGGGTTCTGGCTTTTCTCTTATTTACTTTTTTCTTAATGTTTTTTTCTTGGTAATTTCTTGATTGCATATGTGGTTCCTTTTTGGCGATGTTTGCCCGATATAAAATAATTCTCAGCTTTGAATATCACTGGGGGGCTGTCTCAGACCTAGAGCTATGAGCAACTGAACTCTCATTAGCTGGCAGATTTGACTCTGGGACATGTGCGCCCTGCTGTACTCAATATGTGTTTTTACTGATGTTGCTGAATAAAAAGATTTTTGACAAAAATGTTGTAGAAGAGCATATAGGACACTCCAGATCTTTTTGGTCATGACGATATCCAGCAGGAAGAAAACCCTCAACTATCGGTTGTAAAGGAAGAGGTGTTCTCAGTCAAGGGCAATTTCGGAATCCGACCTGGAGATGGAGGGCTTAATGACGGCTCAGCAGTCTGCGAGTACGGTACCCCCTGTCCCTCAACACCGTTTCGATCAGTCCAAAAGACATTCAGCTCCCCTGGAAAATCATACAGAGGCCTTCGGTCCACTACTGCCGTGAACGGCCCTAGGCAACTGTTTCAGACATCCTGTCTTCGAGCTTGGCGCTGAAAAAATAACCTACGCGAAAACCTTTGGCAACAAGCATTTCAGTCTTGGAACGAATACCACCGTCTACGTCTACCGCTTCGACACCAAGCAGATCTTCAGTGCCGAAACCTGTGTTGTGTCTGAAACCTTCAAAGTCGACATCGAAGCCTGATTCTGGCTGACTAGGGGAGCCAATCCTCCATATACTTCAAGAGAAACTGAATGCTAGACAAAACAAGCATTGGCATTGCCAATAGGTCTCGCATTTGTGGGACCTTATAAGTATTTAGTTTTGCAGCACAATATCCTTGTTGCATAATCGGATATTGTGCTGCAAAACTAAATACTTATAAGGTCCCACAAGCGAGACCTATTGGCAATGCCAATGCTTGAGGACCCCCTGTTACCCGCCTCTGTGATTCCCAGACTATGTTTTCCTTTTGTTAATAAACGCTTGCAAACAGCTGGCGCATGCGCAGAGCGGGGGCAAGCAAGGGAAGGAGTGGACACAGGAGGGAGCCGGAGAGTGAGAAGAAAGGAACCTGGAAGTTATGTCACGTTGGCTGCTTATTATACGACAGTAAAGTTGCCCTACATTTATAGTGCAACTTAGTACTTTAAGGAAGCAGTAAAGGTGAGGAGAAACAAGTGGAAGGAGAAAAGGAATTAGAGAGAGGGAACAGGAAAACCTGATGTAATATGTCAGCAGTTTGCATAGATAGTGCTTATGCCACATGCAGATAGGGTCAAAGTGCTGCATCTGAAGGGGAAAGGTACACAGAAGTGGCGAGGGGAGGATGTCACTTTATGTAATGTATTGGCTTGTATAGTGCTTATTGCGTTTAAGACGTTTAAAGCGCTGCAACACAATTGAAGAGGGAATGACAGGGCATGGGGGGGAATACTTTAGGGAATTGGAGTGAGGGAAAGAGGGAACATGATGCTACGTCACACTGCTTGCTTGGATGATGTTTAACCCTAAACTGCTCCAGAGCTGCAAGGAGGGGACTCTAAAGAAAGGAAAGCAAAGAAGGAAAATATGTAAAGCGCTCTGATACCTGATTCCGTTCGGGTCTAGTTCGCGCTATATAAAACTCGGCAAAAAAAAAACCTCAGTTTACCGCCAAGGCAGATAGAGTCAAAGCGCTGCATCTGAAGGGGAAAGGTACACAGAAGTGGCGAGGGGAGGATGTCACTTTATGTAATGTGTTGGCTTGTATAGTGCTTATTGCGTTTAAGACGTTTAAAGCGCTGCAACACAATTGAAGAGGGAATGACAGGGCATGGGGGGGGAATACTTTAGGGAATTGGAGTGAGGGAAAGAGGGAACATGATGCTATGTCACACTGCTTGCTTGGGTGATGTTTAACCCTAAACTGCTCCAGAGCTGCAAGGAGGGGACTCTAAAGAAAGGAAAGCAAAGAAGGAAAATATGTAAAGCGCTCTGATACCTGATTCCGTTCGGGTCTAGTTCGCGCTATATAAAACTCAGTAAAAAAAAACCTCAGTTTACCGCCGGCTTGGCTTGTAAAAAAAAAAAAAAATGCGTGCGCCGGGAAAGGAAGGCAGAAGGCAGAGAAGGGGAGGGGGAGGAGAAATGCGACACGGCGCGCAGGGGAGCGGCGAAAATGACTAATTAGGGGAGGAGAAGCAGAGAAGCCGCAGAGCGCACGCTGGGCGAAGCCCTTTGATGTGCTCTGCGGCAAATGGAGGGAGGCTGATGCGCGTTCATGTTTGAACACGTGGTTCACATGAACTGCATGAAAACGCCATGAAAACGCCAGCAAAAAGCTGGTGGTTTCATGATGTTTTCGCCGCTTGAATTCTCGCTCCGCTCGATGCGCATGCGCGCATCGATAGGTCGCGAGACCTAAAAACGATTCTCATCAAGCTCCATACCTGCCAGATCTTCGGCATCGATTCCTCCACCACCCAAAAGACAGTTGTCTTTCCAGGAGGCTCTGGATGTATTGGTTCCTACGAAACACCGCAAGAAGGTAGACAATGCCACTAGTCCTTTACCTCTTGCAGTACATTCACCTCCTCCACCACATTCTACAGGGGACCCACACCATATTTCACCTCTGGGGTCTCCACATTCTGATACAGCAGGGCATGGGGATAGGACACTTTTGGTACACAACCACATATTGACTCCTGTAATACTTATAATATCAATCCACCAGGGGACACAGACCCAGATCTCTATCCGCCCCACCTTCCCCTCTTGATGAATCAACATCTTATCAAGAGCTTATAGGGAGAGCTGCTTTTTTCCATCAAGTGGAACTCCATAAAGAACCCCTGGAAGAAGATTTCCTCTCGAGGCCCTTTCCTCCACTCACTGGGCTACACAATATCTCCCAATGCTAAAGGCCATGCTTAGGCATAAGGACAACATCTTTAAAGATCCTATTAAGGCTAGGGTTATAACACCCGGGATGGATAAGAAGTACAAGGCCTCTCCATCTGATCCCATTTACATCAGGGCTAACTTCCACCAGTCTCCCTGGTCATCACCACCATCGCGCAAGTGAGCAAACTCATAAGCCAGCTGAGATGCCCGGCCCCCCGATAAAGCAAATGTGTAGATGTAGCGGTGAAAAGGTTGCAGCACAATCGGCCAACCATTGGCGTATCTCCAGTTCTATGGGCCTTCTTTCGCGATATGTTCAGGATGAGATGGAGGACCTTCAATACCTCCCAGATAAGCACAAGAAATGTGGCCAATAACTTGTCTCTGAAGGCTAGCTTACATCCAGCTCCTCAATCCGCTATGCCTTGGATCCAGTTGACATGGCACCTAAAGGTATTAATAATAGTATCCTGCTACAAAGGCATGTATGGCTCTGCATTTCTGGTTTAAAACAGAAGATCAACAGAATGTGCTCAACATGTCTTTCAATAAAAAACATCGGGTTGGTCCTCCGGTGAGGGCTCTCCAAACAACTGCTTCCCATCACCGCCCAAACTAACATGGAGGTCTCAAAGCAACCTTTTCTGACCCCTCCACTTTGTACCAGCACACTCAGGGTCAACATACCTCCCCTTGGGGTTATTTCCGACAGGCCTACAGAAGTAGCAATTCCAGAGTTACAGGCAGGGGTGCTTCCCCACTCTGAACAATACTGTGAGAAAGTGAGTTCCTGTTGCAGTACCCCCCCCCACTTTTTGCCTGATACCTGATGCACTTTTCCTAGGTGTGCCCTGGGTCCCTGCCAATCGGGTACCCAGGGCCTGTGTTTCTTCCCTAAAAACTATACTAAAGCCTAAACCCAATTGGCATCTCTGGCCACATATCAGCCCCTAATAAATGGTACCCTGGGTACCCAGGCATTGTGACCAGAGAAGACCCCTAAGGGCTGCAGCACTTATTGTGCCACCCTTAGGGGTCCTGTACCTTGACACCCACACACTGCCTTTGCAGGCTGAGTGTCTAGGTGCAGAACTAAGCAAAGAGTCGACATGGCACACATTCCTGTGTGCCATGCCCACAACCCCACTGCCCTGGCATACATCAGCCACCCCTCTAGCTGGGTGCCCTATGCCAGTGGTGTGGGCACGGGTGCATGAGCCCTGTGCCCCTACAGTACCCAGGGCAATTCCTGGGCATTGTAAGCACAGTGATGCCATTAAAAGTATATGGTGCAGGGAGGTTGCCATTACGAACTCCACAGCACCATAATGGCTACACTGAACACTGACAAGTTTGATATCAAACTTCTCAGCACATTAAACCCACACTGATGTTAGTGTGGGATTTAATGTAAAATGCACTACAGAGGGCATCTTAGGGATGCCCCCTTAAACCTAACCTACAATCCACGTCTGGGCTGAGGGGCTGCAGAGGCTGCCACACAGCAGACATGTTGCTGGACCCCTTGGTGGAGAGCCGCCCCCCGCTCTCTTGGGCCTGCAACAATGCACATCCTGGGCGAGGTGCTATGTCTCCTCCAAAAGGATGGACAGGGGGAAGCTTCAAAGGCATGCCGCCTGTAAGAGCTTCTCCAGACCATTTGCTGTACCCAGCAACTGGCCCCTACCCGTTCTACCCCCACTCTGGCGGGAAGAATGGTGGGAAAAACTACGTCAGGAAGGGGGGTGTGCCAACCTTTACCAACTCCACCCCTCAGGTGGAGGAGGCGAGATGAAGCACGACCCCGGGCTCCGGCCATCTTGTAGATGGGGAGCCCTGCCCAATCCCAGCTAGGCTCCTGCCCCCCTCCCACAGGAGAGGAGCAGGCTAGGGGTTGTACTCCCCCCAGGACAGGGACCCATTGGTCCCTGCCCAAGCCCTACCTGTAACACCCCTAAATTTAGTATTTATGGGCTCCCTGAACCTTCCTTCCTCCATCCAGATACCGAAACAAGAAAGAACAACAAGAAACAAGAAGACCTGCCGTGCAGCTGCTAAGAAAAGGAAGACACCAGCTGATTTGGCCCCAGCCCTACCGGCCTGTTGACCCTCGAACCTTCTCCTGCTAAACCCCGGCATCTCCAGTGGTCAGCAACCTCAAAAACCCTGGAGGACCTGACTGCCTTGTGACTACCTGGGTCTCCCACGAGCAGTGGTACTGCTCAAGCAAGTAACAAGCCCTGGCATCAGCCCGGAACCCCGAACCCTGCTCACTCTGCACCCGCCAAGCCTGGCCTGTGCTGGAGTGAACCAAGACCCTGAGGACATCCCCCCGGCGATTCTGATTCGGAATCCAGTGCCCAAGGACCCTCCTCGACAACCCTGACGACGCCTGCAGCCTCAGGACAAAGGACCCCTCCGACCGCGTCCAGTAGGGGGTACATTTCCTGACCTCAAAAGACATCTGGCGCCCCACAGCCCCCTGTGCCCAACTCCTGGGTGCCTACCTATCCTCCAAGATCCCAACTTACCCCTCAAAGCGTTGGTCGTTCCTGAAGATCCACCGTCCCCGAGCCTGCAGCCTTTGTTCCCTTTTCAAGATCCTCATTGGATAACATTGAGCGCCCGACGGCTCAAAAGCACCCTGCACCCAGCCGCCCGAGTGCCGCTGTCAGTGCAACCTGTACCCTATTCTACTTCCCCATTTGCCCTGAGCAAGTGACCAGGAGCCCAGCTCCAACAGCCGTGTGGCCTTCTAGCCCGCAGCCACCAACCGAAGGCCCCCTGCCTCTCATTGGATAACATTGGGCCTAACTACCTCTGCACCCGGCCGCCTCTGTGACGCTGACGGTGTACTAACTGTATCTACCTGACCCTGGGGGACCCCTGAGTCTGAGCCCAGAACCTCAACTTCACCAGTCGAGTACTCACCTGAAAACCGATGACTCACCTTCCTGCCATTGGATAACATTGACTGGTTTGACTCGAAAAATCTTCTAGGTGTGAAGTTTTGAAATGTTAAAAGATTCACCTAAAATCAGCCGAATATCGAAATCCGAAGTACTCACCTGTAATCAGGAGAGAAGCCAGTACTGTACCTTGTAGCCCAGTACTGAACCACAAAAGTAATCACAACCGTGTCTGCTAGCAATCTAAATTTCTGCCGTAGGAAACCATTGACTGTTTTTCTATAACATTTCTTCTAAGTGTGAAGTTTTGAAAACTGAAAATATTCATATTAAATCAGCCGAATTCTGAAATATTCTCCTGTGATCAGGGGAGAAGTCAGTACTGTACCTTTCAGCCCAATACTGAACCGTAAAAGTAGTCCGTACCGGGTTTACTAGTAATCTGTATTTTCTCCATAGGAACCCCTTGTCTGCTTTTCTATGAAATTTCTTCTTAGTGTCTACTTTTGAAAACTTGAAATTTTCTTTAAAAATCATATGAAATACTGAAACGCAATTACCTACCTGTTTTAAGTTAAGAACCCAGTGCTGGCCACAGGAGACCAGTGCTGTATTACAAAAGTAACGCGATCGTACTTTACCTGCAACCTGAATTTTCTCCCATTGAATAACACTGTCAAATTTACATTGAAAAGTTTGAACTTTTAAAACAGTTTTATATTTATGAAAATTCACTACAGTAACTAAAACGTTTTTGCTAATCTGGTTTCAGCTTAGACCCCAGGACTGAATCTAGGATTTGGTCCTGGGACTACTAAAGTAATCTGTATAGTAATCAACTGTACGTACATGTGGAAAACTCATTGAGCTCAATGCTATAGTGTGTTTTAGGATTGTGTTGCTTACTGTCGATACTATATTAATTGTGTGCACAAACTTTATTGCTCCTTTGCAAAGTAATGACATGAGTACTCATAACGAGAAAAGTATATTTTTATAACTGTTGGTTCTAAAAATAAAACAACTATATCTGAGGATATAAAAACAATTGGCCTGGAGTTCAGTCCTTGAGTGTGTGAAACCTTTTGCTGACTGAGTGTGTACAACAAATGCTTTACACTGTCCTCTGGTACTGCCTTACTGCCTGACCAAGCTACCACTTTGGAGAGTATTGTCAGTTCTGACTTTTACCTCTGTTATACCACTGGGGTTGGTGGACTCTATCCACACTGTACTTCATTCTAGTCCAGTATATATAGAGCCACTTTCTCACAAATACCCACAACCAAACAATGACTTCTATCTCCCGGCCACATAACACCAGTTGGAGGTCGCTTACAACATTTCCAACTCATATGGCAAACAGTTACATCAGACTAATGGATGCTGGACATTATCCAACATGGCTATTGTCTGGACCTCATTACCACACCTCCCAACATTCTACCTAGCAATCAAAGGCTATCACGGGAATATCAAACATTGCTCAAACAGGAGGGTCAGCTTCTCCTTCGCAGAGTAGCCACAGAGCCTGTCCCTATAAGTCACCAGGGTTCAAGAGTACACACTCTATACTTGCTAAAACCCCAAAAAGACTGCTCTCTACGATCAACTCTACACTTTAAGCCCATAAACAAATACATCCCGTCAGAGCTCTTCCACATGGTAACCTTGCAAGATGTGATCCCACTTCTCCAAGGGGACTTTGTGGTTACACTAGACATACCAATACCAATACACCAAGCACATCGCAGATATCTCAGGTTTGTGGTGGGCAGCAAACATTATCAGTTCAAAGTCCTCCCTTTCGGGGTGACTACCACACCTCAGGTATTCACCAAGTGCCTTGCAGGTTAGCAGCACACCTATGTTGACAAGAAAATCCACATTTGTTCATATCTGGATGATTACCTTATCAAAGCCAACACTCACCAGCAGGTTCCACGCCACACTCATGTCACAATAAATCTGCTCCATCTCTTAGGGTTTACCATCAATTTCATCAAGTCTCACCTTCAACTCCTACAGGTTCAACCTTATCTAAGGGCTATTGTAAACCCACAAGTAGGCCTAGCCTATCCCAATAATGTAAATCCAGTCTTTCTGAGCGTTAATACCCCAATTTCAATCAACTCAGTCAAAGCAGTCCTGTTTCTCTTCCGGATGATGGCCTCTTGCATTGCCATAGTACCTGAAGCTTGACTGCACATGCGACCGTTGTAGGAATACTTAGCTCAAGAGTGGTCTCAGTCGTAGGGTTATTTGGAAGATCTAGTGTTGATAGACCACCTCACTCATCACTCTGCAGTGGTGTAGCTCCCAAAACCAATTACAGGAGAGGCCTTTCCTCGACCCTGTTCCACTACCACTGTTACAAATGGACCCTTTATGCAAGGGATGGGGTGCACTCTTGCAGGATCTCACAGTACAGGGTCTTTGGGAGACCAAACACCTGGGTCTCTGCATCACTACGTCAACCTCTTCACCTAGCATTGAAAGCATTCCTACCTCACCTGATCTGCTAGATTGTCCTAGTCCAGACGGTCAATATGATAGCCATGTATTACCTACAGAAACAAGGGGGGCATGTTCTCCTCAATTATCTTTCCTATCTTAGAACATTTGGCGCCGGGCTGTCCATCGCAACATTCATCTGTTAGCGGAGTACCTTCTGGGAACCGGGAACAATTTCAACAGTGGGAACTCTACCTGCTAGTCGTCGTCCTATACTTCCACAGATGGGGATTTCATTAAATAGGTCGATTCGCAGCCGTGGACAATGCCAAACTTCTCTTCCAAGTTCCCACACCCTCTATCCAGCGGCAACGCACTGTGGAAGAATTGGTATGGGGCATTTGCCTACACCTTTTCTCTCTCTTTCCTTTTTATTTCTGGTTCAGAAGATCAGGCAAACATTTCTTGCTGTAACACTAGTAGCACCCACATGGGCCCTGGTTCACAACAGTACTGGACCTCTCTACAGTTCCCCAATGAGAAGCTCCCCAAATGGCCGAATTCACTCAGAACTGTGGAGAAATCAGGCACCCAGATCCCAAGTCTTTCAACCTGGCGATCTGGTGCCTGAGATCATAGAATTGAGGTACCTCAATCTCATACCGGAATGTATGACCGTTCTTAAAGAAGCCCATAGACCTACCACTCATGCATGCTACATGGTTGAATGGAAATGATTTGTATGATGTCATTCAAAACAAATTGATCCTTTTAATGCCGCAATACACAACATTGTCTGTTGCTTGCTTCATTTACAACTGTCTGGGCTAGCATTCCCCTCCATATGGTTACATCTCGCCGCAATTGCTGCTTATATTCCAAATAGGCAACTTGTTTCTTTATTCAAAACACTAGTCATTAAAGCCTTTTTGGAAAGCCTTAAAAGAGTAATTCTACCACGGGTTCCACCTGCACCCTCCTGGAATCTTAACATTGTTCTTACACAACTTATGGGCCCTCTATTTGAGCCCCTGCATTCCTCCCCCTTTAATTTCTGTCTCAGAAGGTGGCATTTTTAATTGCTATTACCTCACTCAGACGTGTTAGTGAGCTCCAGGCATTAGCCTAGGAAGAACAGAGACTGGGTGGTCCTCCACACCAACCCAAAATTCCTTCCAACGGTTGTCTCTCATTTCCACCTTAATGAATTGAGCTACCTTTTTTCCCCTCAAACAGACTCTGTTGCGGAGAGGGCTATCCATTCATTAGAGTCAAAAGAGCTCTCACCTACCACATTCATAGGACTAAAACTTTTAGAAACCCCAAACAACTATTTGTTCCTTTCTCACCACCTCATAAAGGAAAGCCTACATCCAAATCTGGTATTGCCAGATGGATAGTTAAGTTCATTCAAACATGTTACGAAATAGCAAACAGACCTATACCTACACCTGATGGAGCACACTCTACTTGAAAGAAAGGAGCATCTATGGTTTTCCTGGAAAACATTCCAATAGCTGACGTGTGTAAAACAGCTACTTGTTCTACACCACAGTTTTACTAAACATTTTTGTGTGTGGACGCCAACACGCTAATGTAGGTCAGGCAGTGCTATGTACACTTAATCAAATAGCTGCAACTCCCACTGGTTAGCTACTGCTTCTGAGAAGGACTGCTTTACAGTCTATGCAAAGCATGTGTATCTACAGCCGCACATGCCTCAAACAGAATATGTCACTTACCCTGCAAGCATCTGTTCCTGGCATGTAGTGCTGTAGATTCCCATGCACCCACCCTCCTGCTCGGACGCTTGTTGACATTGCAAATTCTTTTCTCTATTTATGTACATGGACATTTCTTGACTTACCTGTAGGAAGCTACCTCTGTATATGGTATACGCCTAGGTGGTTATACCGTGCACAGAGCCAAGGGGTTCCCCAAAAGTGTACAGGGCCTAATGTAAAACCCAAAGTGCTCTATTAGTGGTAGTGTGGGAGAGCAGCCTTAGGCCTAACACAGTGGATGAGTAAGACGTCTATTGACACCATTGTCCAATAATGGACACACAACTCAAACAGGAGATCCACACCAATTTTAGATAAATAAGCTTTGTATTTTATTTTAAGACCAAGATATTCGCAATAATGTAAGTATGTTTTTAACTAAAATGTTTTTCACTTTAAAAAGTCAACACTTAGTGCACTTTCTGAACGGTTCAGTGTTATCCTATGGAGGAAAATAATAATGTGGTTTAACTCCTTCGCTCCTGGGCCTCTACCCCCCATTGTGCCGTGCCCCTTTTTGACTATTTAGAGTAGTTGGCGCTTAGTCCCCCATAATGGTTTGTCCACATAAGATAACCATGCCAAATCTCCGTCCTATTCTTCCAACATCCTGAGGATTCTAAAGATACCAGGGGTGTGTGGATTCCCCTGGAGGGAAATGAGAAATTAGGCAAAATACAGCAAAATGTGGGGGTTTTCGGGGAAAAAAGGGATAAACATGCTGCAGAAGAAAGCGTCTGGGATCTTCCCTGCAAATGGAATCAACAAAGAGTTTGTGGTGTTAAAATCAGTAACTGGCAACAGGCAGACTTTTGTCAGAAAATCAACATTTTCTACACAGTTTTGGCATTTTACTGGGAATTAATTTTCTTATTTTTTGTGTGTTCAACCTCCTTCCAGTTAGTGGTAGAAATGGGTGAGAAACCAATATTGGATCCCAAAAAGCTATACTATTCAGAAAAGTAGACAAAATTCTGACTTCAGCAAGGGGTCATTTGTGTACACCCTTCAAGATTTTTCAATCAATCAATCAATCGGGTTTGTATAGCGCGCTACTCACCCGTGAGGGTCTCACGGCGCTAGGGGGGGCGGCTCCGGATCAGTCAAAGAGCCAGGTCTTGAGGTCCCTTCTGAATGCGTACAGGGTTAGGGAGTGTCTGAGGTTCACAGGGAGCTCGTTCCAGGTCTTGACTGCGATGTAGGAGAAGGCTCTCCCGCCCGTTCTGTTTCTGTGGATGCGGGGGACATGCAGGGCGAAGTCGGCGGAGCAGAGATTCTTCTTGGGTACGTGGAAAGATACTCTCTCGTTGGGTCCAATGTTGTAGAGGTATTTGTAGGTGTGGGTGAGCAGCTTGAAGGTGACCCTCTTCTTGACAGGGAGCCAGTGGAGGCGTTGTAGGTGTTTGGTCATGTGTTAGTCACGCAGGGTTCCGAGGACGAGTCTTGCTGCGGCGTTCTGGATGGTTTGGAGTTTGAGCAGAAGAGTTCTGTTGATTCCGGCATAGAGGGCGATGCCGTAGTCCAGTCTGCTTGTTATGAGCGCATGGGTGACGGTCCTTCTGCAGTCGGGGGGGATCCATTTGAAGGTCTTGCCGAGGATGTGCATGTAGTTGAAGCTAGTGGAGGCCACAGCGTTGATCTGTCGGTTAATGGAGAGGGAGGAGTCAAGGATGATGCCGAGGTTCCAGCAGCTGTCTTTCATCCAGGCTGCCACGTTCTTCATTCCCTCTTGGAAACAGAGTCTGATGTCTTCAGGGTTCTTTGTGAGTGAGAGGATGAGCTGGGTGTCGTCGACATAAGATACAATGCTGAGCCCATGCTGTCTGACAATGGAGGTAAGGGGGGCCATGTAGATGTTAAAAAGTGTGGGGCTGAGTGATGATCCTTGGCGTACTTCCCAGTTGATATTGGTGGGTTTGGAGAGGAAGGGACGGAGTCTGATCCTCTGGGTTCTACCAGTGAGGAAGGATTGGATCCAGTCCAGGGCGGTTCCTTGTACCCCCGCGTTGTGAAGTCTGGTTGTGAGTGTGCGATGTGAGAGGTGCCGAAGGCTGCGGAGAGGTCTAGAAGGATGAGGGCTGCGGTGTGCCCCTGGTCGAGTAGAATGCAGATGTCGTCAGTGGCAGCGAGGAGTGCGGTCTCAGTGCTGTGGTTGCTGCGGAATCCAGACTGGGAAGCATCTAGGATGGAGTTTTCTTCAATGAAGGCGGTCAGCTTGGCGTTTACTAGTCTCTCTGTGACTTTCACCGTGAAGGGGAGGAGAGAGATGGGCTGGTAGTTCTTCATATCCGTAGGGTCGGCTGTTGGTTTCTTGAGGAGGGGTTTAACCTCCGCGCGCTTCCAGTCGTCCGGGCAGATTCTGAATCTGAAGGAGGCGTTGATGGTCCGTCCTAGTTCGGGTGTGATGGCGGCGGAGGCCCTGTGGAATATGTGAGGTGGGCTGGGGTCAGAAGGGGCTCCTGAGTGAGTTTTCTTGATGGTCGCGGTGATGTGTTTGACGGTGGCGGGATCCCGGGTCATGATGGTAGCTCGGTGGTGTGGCTGAAGCGGATGTTTGTCCCTCCTGCGAAGATGGGGTCGAGTGTGTGTCCAGCTCTGTGGGTGGGCGTGTTGACCAGCTGCTTCAGTCCGAGGTTGGTGAGGTTGTCAGGGAAAGTGGTGGAGTCTGAGTCTTTGCCGTTGTCGCGGCGGAACTTCAGGTCTCCGAGTAGAATGTAGTCCGTGGAGGTGATGGCGTGGGGTGCGACGAACTCTGGAATGGTAGTTGCGGGCTGTGCGTGGGGCCCTGGTGGTGTGTAGATGAGGGTGCCTCGTAGCGTGGTCCTGGGGCTGGTCCGGATCTGGAAATGGAGGTGCTCTGGGTTGTAGTGGGGGTCACTCCTGCTGGGTGTGTAGAGTCAGAAGGGAGTCTTGTGTGTGATTGCGAGTCCTCCTCCTGGGCGGTGGGGGCGGTCCCTTCTCTGGATTCCTTAGCCATCGGGGATGGCAGTGGCGATGTCTGGCCCGGAGGAGGCGTTGGTCCAGGTTTGCTTGAAGAAAGCGACGTAGGCCGATAGACTGTCAATCAGGTCCCAGATTTCTATGGCATGTCGATGCAGGGAGCGTAAGTTGAGGAGGATGCAAGGCAGAGTTTTTGCGGTGCGTGCATCAGGAGGGCCTTCGGGGTGGTGGGAGCTTTGTCGATGGTGAAGGATCTGTGGCAGGGTCTGCGAAAGAACGGTCTATGGGTGGTGTTCGATGAGGATCTTGCGAATTTGTCTTGTCTTCTGAGATGGAGTGCATGGAGTGTGGATGAGTCATAACGGTGGGGTCTAGGAGAACCAGGGTCGCAGACAGGCGCAGATGGGCTTGCCTTAGGCGCAACCGTACACCGGTCGCCATAAGTAGGGGAGTGGGGCGGGATCCGAGGTGGGAGGCAGGCGGGGGATGTGATGGGGTGGGACGGGCCGCAGGGACAGCAGCGGTGGGAAAACCAGGCGGAGGAAACTGACCCAGTAATTAACACAAGGGCACAGTAATGGACAAGAGGGAGGAAAAAACAACAGGAGTATAATCAGGGAGCAGGCACAGTAAAATGAAAGGTTACAAGTGTAGTCAAAATTACGGGACTGGCGGGCTGCAGGCGCGAACCCTGCGAAGCTTGAGGACTCTAGGCTGTGGCAGTGAGGCGGAGCTGGTGGGGACAGTGCTGGCCTGGACCGGAGAAATTTGAAATTTAGTTGAAAAAAGCCATTTGTGCCTCCATTTTCACCAGTAACTTCTTCTAGCTATGGTAGATTTTTGAAAGCTATATAGCATTACATCCGTGGAACCCTTCTAGTTGCGGAGTTATGAGGCTTGTAGGTTCACCAAAAACCCGAGGTACCGAGAGCCAATAACTGAGTTGCACCTTGCAATGTTTTTTCATTGTGTACTGGGTTTACAGAAATTCATTGGGTAAAATATAAAGAGTGAAAAAACGATATCAAGCAAACATGTGTTGTTCTGAAATTGGAACAAGATATGGAGTTTAGAAGCAGTGTTTATTTGTGCATCTCTTAATTTGTGGGCACCCATATTAGCATGTGAATTAGAGGGTATTGTTCAAAATGCCTTTTCTGTACATGCTGTCTTACATTTGGAAGGCAGAAATGCATAGAAAGACAAATAGTAATAACACTTTTTCTACTATTCTGTGTTTCCCGAAGTCTCCCGATAAACATGGTAACTCACTTGTGTGGGTAGGCCTAGTAGGTCTGCAACAGGAAACTGCCCCAAACGCAACGTGGACACATCACATTTTTCCAGTGAAAATTGACCCTTTTTTTTGCAATGTGCCTAACTAGGATAGGATATGATATATGTTTGTATAGCGTTCGATTGCCACGGCGTCTTGGCGCTGGTGTATGTGACAATATGGGGCAAAATCATCAACAGCTCCATGAGCGAGGGCTCCGTTCCGGACTGCCTGAAACTAGGACAAGTCACGCCACTTCTAAAAAAAAAAACGAGCCTTGACCACATGGACATGAACAACTTCAGACCAGTCTCGAACCTTCCGCTCCTATCCAAAATTCTGGAAAGATGTGTGCTCTCACAATTAACACAACATCTATAAAACACCAATCTACTTGACCTACACCAGTCAGGATTCAGAAAGGGCTGCAGCACTGAAACCGCAATCCTAAATGTCCTAGATGATCTGCACATGTCACTCGACTCCAACCAATGTAGCCTCCTCATCCTCCTTGACCTATCGGCCGCGTTCGACACAGTGGATTATACCCTGCTACTCAAGGTCCTCCAGGAGAGAGCGGGCATCGAAAAGACGATCTTAAAATGGTTCTCCTCTTTTCTCAACAACCGCACTCAAAGAATACAGATCAACAGCTGCGAATCAGACCCCCTCCCCATCAGCAGAGGAGTTCCTCAAGGGTCAGTACTCTCCCCACAACTCTTCAACATTTACATGGAACCCCTGATCTCACTTCTAAGGAACTCCAACATCCCCTTCCATCTCTACGCAGACGATACTCAACTCTATTTGGAAACCACTTTGATTGAAGACATTCACAGACTAAACGATACACTCATGGAGATCCAACACTGGCTCTCAGCCAACCACCTCAAACTTAATGAAGAGAAAACGGAAGTACTCCTCATTTCAAACAGAGATGAAAACCCCCTAATAGTGGAATGGCTCAAAGCGGTAAATGCCCTCAATGTCTCACTAGCGCCAACGGACTCCGCAAAATCCCTAGGGTTCACGCTCAACCCCAAACTGGACATGAAGAAACACATCTCAAAAACCGCCAAAAGTGCGTTCCTGAACTTGAAACTTCTCTACAAAATCAAGCCTTTCCTCCCCCCTAAAGACCTTAAACAAGCCACTCAGGCATTAGTGCTCTCCAGAATTGACTATGGCATCGCTGTGCTGACTGGAACAGCCAAATCGCACTTGGGACCTCTCACCTCCACCCTCAACGCAGCAGCAAGAATGGTCACAGAAACAAAAAAATATGAGCACATCTCCCCGGCACTCAAGGAATTGAAGTGGCTCCCGATAGACCAACGAGCCAACTTCCTCACGGCTTGCCTCACACATAAAGCACTGCATTCAGGCAAACCAGAATACCTGGCCTCCAAACTCAAAAGGGCCGGTCAATCCAGGAACCTCAGAAGCTCCAACACACTCCTACTCATCCCTCTGAAATCTCAGAAACACAAAACCGCGAATAAATCCTTTGCGGGCAATGCCCCAAGAATCTGTAACTCCATCCCCCCCCCACATCAGAATGACCGCCTCCTTCCCGCAATTCAAGACGCTACTCAAAGCCCTCTTTCTAGAGCGCTCTGGTTCGTAGTGAGAACCCCACGCCTGACTGCGAAAGGCCGCCTTCTCTTTGAACCCAGAGCCGGATGATTCGCTCCTGATCTCCATCCCGTATTCCGCTCAAGTTGTTGTTGTACTGACTTTATGTCCGCCTGGGCTCCTTGTTCTTCTTTTATGTGTGTTTTTGATGTGAAGCGCTCTGATACCCTCGGGTCCAGCCAGCGCTATACAAAACTTCAGTAAATAACATTTGTTTTAAAACATGTGAACAGCCACGTTTTCAGTTCCTTCCTAAAGGACGGTCGATTTGATTGAAATCTCATGGCCATTGGCATTTTATTCCATAACATTGCCGCAGAATTTGATAAAGTTCAGCCACCCCATCTTGCCTGCCTAATCCTAGCAGTCTGGAGAAGGCCTAAATTGGCAGATCAAAGGGCACAAGAGGGGGTGTAGGGTAAAAAAAAATGTTGAATGTCCTTAGCACCTCCACCGTAGAGTGCTTTGTGTACAAGGCATAAGGCCTTAAATTCCACCCGCTGCTGGACGGGAAGCCAGTGCAGTGACTTAATTCCTACCGAGGTTGATTGTCCTTTAGGTATATTTAGAAGCAACCTTGCTGACGCATTCTGTAAGGACTGCAAATTTCTCATCTGGGTCTTATCAATGCCCAGAAACAGGGCATTGCAATAGTCCAGTTTGGAGAGCAAAAGAGCCACCACCACCGTCTTTTGCAATTCCTGTGAGATAAAAGGGAAGATTTTTCAAATTTTTTTTAATAGAAGCAAGAGGAGGTGAGGCTATTTACCTGGGGAGAAAAGTTCACCTGGTCATCGAAGATGACTCCGAGGTGCCTAACCATAGGCATTCCCCGCTCCAACCGGCCACAAGGAATCATTCCACAGGGGTCGGCCCGGCCAAATTCTTTAACCTCTGTTTTATCTGTGTTCATTTTCAGGAAGCTATGGTTCATCCCGGTCATGATCTCAGTGAGACATGTGTAAAATCTGGCAGCTGTGGCTCCAGGTTGCTTAGATATCGAAATCACAAACTGAGAGTCTTCTGCATAAGAGACCAGGGCAAATCCATGCCTCCTGATGAGTCTGGCCAGAGGAGTAACATAGATGTTAAACATTGTCGGGGATAAAGCAGATCCCTGTGGGATCCCAAATGGAAGTTGAAAACTATCCGATTGCAGACCATCCTAATACAGACTCTTCTCCCTCCCCTCCAAAAAGGATGAAAGGAAGGTCAGGGCTGTGTTCTCAGCCGCTGCACTAACACCATGGGATTCACAGTGTCAAATGCTGCTGATAGGTCTAGAAGTACAAGGACTACTCTACCCCCTCCACCTGCTATTCTCCGGATCTCTTTCGTTGCAGTGATCAGGGCTGATTCTGTAGAGTGACAAGACCGAAAACCATGCTGTGTAGAGTCCAGCAGATTGTTGGCATCTAGCTAGTCAGTCAGCACCTTGTTAACTGACTTCTCCAGAATTTTAGTTACTATTGGTAGGCCAGCGATTGGACAGGTTCAGTAGGGTCTAGAGTCGACTTTCTGAGAATTGGCCTGATCGTTACTTTTTTCCAGCATACTGGATAGCTACCCGATTCCAAAACTTGGTTGACAAGTGGGGTGAGCTTGTCACAGATTTTCCTAGCAGCCAGGTGCATAATAGCAGGAGGACAGGGGTCTTTAGGTGAACCGGATTTTATAGAGAGGAGAAGTTTGTGTACCTCATCATTTGTGATTGTCTGGAAGCAGGATAGTACGCAGTGGGTTGATCCAACCTCACCAAGCAGTTGGCATTGATTATCCGGTAACATCCAAGTGTTCAAGAGGTCGTTATAAATCACTTGCACCTTGTTCTGGAAGTATAGAGCCAATTTATTGCACATGGCTTGATCTAGTTTGAATGTGTTCTCCTGCTGTGATTTAGCCAGCAGTTTAATGGCTTGAAAAAGTTCCTTAGTGGAATTTCCAGCTTCCTCAATCTTGGTTGTAAAAAATAGTTTTTTGGCAGCAATAATTGCTTCCTTATACTGTTGGAGGGCAAGATTATAGATTGCTTTCTTATCATTGCTATAGTCTTGTCTCCAAAGACGTTCAGCTCTCCTGCAGTTTACTTTTAGACATTTAAGCTCAAGGCTATACCAAGGTGGCAATGTCTTTGATCTCTTTATCATCACTAGTTTTCCGGTGCAACACAGTCGGCCGCTGTCAGGAGCCATTCATTAAACTGGATTTTGGGCCCTAGCTCCGCCAACACCAAGGAAAACCTAGCAAACCTGTACATTTTTTTAAAATTAGAAACCCCGGTTGAATCCAGGATGGGGTGACGTGTATTTTTTTAAACAAATTTTATTGACATTTGTTACTCAGCAGTGCACATACATAATATTGCCTAGTCTTGTGACTCCCTCCTGGCTCTTCAGAATGTCCTGCCCTTCCGGGCATCCGGTTCCTCCTTCATGTCTCTTCTTACTCTGTGGCTGCCTGCCGCATTATGCATGCTAACTGCAATTGATTCCATCCATAATAACACTCAAACAGTCTGTGGAAAAGTAAATTTTGCCATGTTCTGTGTCCCTACGCCTCATCCATCATATGTTATGTGTGCATGATCAATATGCATATGTTATTCCCCATTTCTGATTAAAGACGCAATTACAGTTGTGTCCACCTCTGGTATGCTATTTTCCAGTCCTCGTGAATACTACGAATATCAGGCCTATGTAAGTAATGTTGCCACGTTTCTCAGTGTGCACGTTATTCAATTATAAAGTCCCCGTTTCCAGGCCTCACAAGGGTCCGGACCACAGATTCAGCTCCTGTCTCCTGAAAGCCTCGCTGAGGAGCGATACAGCCCCCACCTGTATCCTCGACCCTTCACTCACTTCCTGCCTTGCAGTGCCCGGTGCACCCCGGCTCTGCCTCTGAGTCTGCCAAAAGTATGTTATAGTTCCTGCTATCAGTTCAGTCCTCCTCCTCTGCATTCCTAAGCTACTGAACTGCATCAATAGTTTCCGTCATTGTCTAGCCTTCTCGTCTCCACGTTAGAGAAATACTGTATTTAATGGTCATTTAATATTCATCACGCACTACATGTAGAATAATGCATGGTCCAGTCTTAGAATCAAGTTAGCCTTTCCCCTCATGACTTCTAGTTTATATCAACATGTTCCCTAAACATTAGATACCAGATAGGGTTTAGGTACATGTCGCTCCGACCCTCCAGACTTTAGTCTCTGCTCCTAGTACAGAGTTCGTAGCCCCCAGCTTCTCCTAGTAATACGTCATTGCTAGTTTTCGCGCACCATTAGGTTAGAGGTCCCGGCTCCTTAGGTAGCCCCCTCAAATGTTTCCGCCCATTCATGACATATTCTGTTACGTTTCGCATCACATGTCTAGGTGAACTCCCAGTTACACCTCTTTTTACTGTTATCTCTCGCGACTGCTACGTGTCACGCCTTCTGCTCCACCCACTGCTACGCCTACTGCAATGTAATGCTATGTGTTTGCGCTATGTATATAAGTCAATGTTATGTTATTAAATGTTAGCGCGCTCATCCCAGACCTAGCCCCAGCAGCTGCTGGGCCTCTTTTCCCCTGCTGGGCCCCAGTTGTCCTGCTGGGCCCTGTCATTCTGTTCCTATGCAGTTTGTCCTGATCCTGTCCTTATGCTGTAATAAACCTGCAGAAACTCCTACTACCTCGAATCTTGACTCTTATTTATTGAGCTATCTGTTATGCTATAAGTCTAGTCAAAAATAGGGTATTATTTATTTATTTACCACATAATGGCGCCCGAACAGGGACTTGCCCTTTCCCCACGCGTCGGTGAAGCCACGCCGACCCCCTGACCCTCTGCAGTCGTGACGGAACCATACTGGCCAAGTGCAGATATTTCTGCTTCAAGTATCCCTCAGGCCCACGGAGGAGACGGAGGAGGCGGTCCAGCATCCGAACGAGACGGTGGAGGAACGCGGCGAGTCCCGACCAGAGCCCAAGCCGAGAGTCCAAGGTCCGAGGTATCCGGAGGCCCACCCGTAACTGATGTCCGAAGTCCGAAGTTCGTCGTAGTCCAGTCCCGTCCGAGGCCTTCCGTTCCGTGCTGCCCGGTGAGTACCATTGCTGGGGTAGTGTCTAGACAGGGTCAGTCTAAATTGACTCCTGGTCCGTGGGTTGGTGGTACCCAAGCCCACAAACGAAGTGTTCACCTAGGTGGATACGGGTCTTGATGCGTTCCTTTATGGGACCGGTATGTTCCGTACTGTTACAGCAGTGCATCCAGTAACTCTAGTCTGTTCCGTTCTCGAGAATTCTGTTCTGTTTCTGTTTTCAGTATTTTCAGGTAGTATTCTGTTCGAACTGTTATGTTATGATATTGTTTAATGTATTTCCAATGTCGTGGTATGCCTGAATTGTTTTCCCAATTGTTATTGTTTTTCGTGTATTGTATTGTGTTCCGATTCAAGTTTAGAATGCCGCTCTTTTCCAAGTTACGTCAGTTAAAAACTAGAAAGGGTCTGCTGGAAGCAGCAGTTCCTGTTCCGCCTAGGGACAGTCCAGGTCACTTTATGTATCAGAAACATGGCATAAGCGCCATATTGTATCTAGATTTATGGGTAGAGTATACCAAACAGTTAGAAGAAAAGTATAGATGGCCCGTATCGGGTACATGGGATGCCGAATGTATCATGCGAGTAGAAGAAGCATTATGGAAAAAGAAAGCCAGACAGTCACAGAAAGATGCCATCGAGTTATGGCGTAAGGAAGCGCATAGAAGAACGGAAAAGGAAGTCAGAAAGTCAGAGTTAAGTAGAGAATCCCAAGAACGATCCCAAGAAAGAGAATTAATCGAGATAGGTGAACAAGTCAAAGCCGAACAGTCAGACAGACAGAGGCATGCCCTTATTAAGGGTATGTATCCTCTTCTTGCCGAAGGCTTGCCAAAAGCGACCCCAGAGGCACCCAGTAATTTCCCACCACCATTAGTTCCGACCAAGCTACGTCACAAACCGACCGCAGCTGATATTTTTATTTCGTCCTATTTGGATGATACAGTTCCAGAATATGCAAATCCAGTTCGCACTCCACCTGTCCCTGTAAATCAGGCACTTCCCGTTCCTCCAGACACCGGAGTACCTGTTACGGTACCCCCGGGTCAGCCAGCCATACAAGTTCAGCCCACGTTACAATTACCGACCCCGCAAGCACGAAGAATGTCAGTCGAAGATTCTAGTCTAGGGGCCGCGGGAGGAGGTCTTCCTCAAACCCCACCGCCACACAAGCGTTTATCAGCACTCGAATTACATGCTCAAGCATCACAGCGTACTCCTAAAAGTAATAAGTCTGTTACAGAAATCAGACAAGCCCTTGCCGAATGTGTCTATGACACAGTCCCAGGCGAGTATAATATGGTTTTATATTCCGTACGCGTAAGAAGGGTGACCGAGTATCTAGTCACCTTACCAAATATGAAAGAAGATCTAGACAGAATATATCGTTTCATCCGTACAGGGGATGATCCAGAAAGCATTGGCGAAATTATGTCTCAAAGGAAAGCCGAGATTCAGCTCATGGTATTAAAGTTCCTGATCAATTGTCTAATAAGAGAACAAGATTATCCGTTTAAAGATCCCGCCGAAATGAGAATCTTAACAAGGTGGAGTGATAATATAGCCGAGGGTAAGCACAAGACCATTAGTGCCATGGAAAGTATGTACAAGAAAATTCGTAAAGAAATAATAAGGTTACACGAACAGCGTAAAGCAGCACAAGTAAGCGAGAAAGAAAGTATCTCTGATCCTGAAGAGGAAGACGAGAATCCCGCCAGAATAGCGTATGTAGGAAAATCCAGATTTCCAGATCGCCATTTACGTCCAGAACCCAAGTCTATGTTTCATCATCCAGCGCCAGAACAAGGTTCTCTAGAACAAGTATTTCAAGCTACCGATCACATTCTGAAATCACGAGTCGGTTATAGCGAATTAAGTACCATGCACGAACAAGAACTAGCCCGATCAGCAGTCCGATGGATTACTGATTCTACCACTTTTCCAGACGAAATAGTGGCACAAATGTTTCTGAAACTGCCCCCAGCCGAACAACGACTGGTGGGTATGTATATGATCCAGCACCTCATTACCCTGTATGAGGGTCAACATTCTGATCCAGGCCCGTTACATGATATCCTGAACGAGTTACTCCAGTACAGATGGAGAGGTCTAGGTACCGATTTAATAAGTGTCATTCTAGAACAGCGCCACAAGTATAGAACATTCTTGAACCCGCATTTTGTTCATGTCTCACCCCCAGAAAGTAAACCATTCTATATAGACAGACAGAATCCGCTACGAGAAGTCCACCCAGTCCAAGGGGCGGGTGGCGTAATGCAACGAGTGTTTGTATACACTCCAATCACAAAGATGGAACTCCTCGAGATGAAGAAATTAATTCCCTGTCATGACAAAGATCCAGCAGGGTTCCATAGAGAATTAAAAGACATGCTCCGTATGGGAGAATACACGTACCCAGATATCATTAAAATGTTAAAGGTCCTGCTACCCGCAGGGGTGTATGAAAAGTTAAAGGAAAAAGAATGGGAGGTGGGAGAGAAAAAGATCGATTGGACAGCTCTAGAAGCTGAAGACAAGGCACGAGTACCAGGTACCGGTCTTGGAGATAAATGTAAAGAATTACCAGAATTATTGATTCAAGTTTTACCCAGATTATTGACAACTAGGAAAGAAGACTGGGATGCAATCTCAGCCTGTAAACAGAAACAAGATGAGGATATTAGTGATTTTTATTCTAGATTTGAGAAATGTTTCAGTATTAACAGTGGTCTCAAGACAAGTAGTGAGTCATACCCTCATCTTTTCGTTACCAAATTAGTCGAGAATTCAAGTCCACAAATTAAAAACCGAGTTTTGAAAGTCGAAAGCACCTGGCAAGCAAATACTCCGTCCCAGATGCTCCAGATGCTCCAGTACCACCAGAATAGAATTAGAGAAGAGCAAGAACACGAAAGAAAACGTATGAAAGACACGAAAATGAAAGTGCTAGTTGCACAGTCTATTCCTCAAGACAGTCAGAAGAGAGGTCCGAATCAAGCCAGTCATCCTGCGGCTCCCGTTAAAGGGAACTGCAATTATTGTAAACAGCCAGGTCATTTTATAAACGAGTGTGCAGTTCTGAAACACAACATAGCTACTGGTAAGACTAAAGAAAGACCACGTCCGCCGAGACAAGAACAAGTTTCACAGACTCCTCAGTCACAGAATGCACCACAGACAGTTACAGTACCGCAGCCTATTGCTGCAACACAGCACGTTACATCGCAGATGTACCAGTATGCACAGTCTGAGTATCCAGAGTACCAGTCATATTCATGAAACAGCCTAGAGAGGGAGGTAGGCTTGCCTCTCATCGAGATTCCTGTAGACCAAGAAGGTCCCTATGTTCATAGTCAAGTATTAGGGAAAGACAGAAAGTTTTTGATCGATACAGGGGCAAGTAGGACCACAATTAGTCACGCCGAAGTTCCAGGGGCTCCGCTCTCAGGCTCAAGAAATGTTTCCCTTGGATTTTCAGGAAAACCCATAGTTAATGAAATATCTAAGCCAGTTACTCTAGAAGTAGGTCCATTGTCCCGTACTACTGATCTGTTACTTACTAAGTCATGTCCAGAAAATCTATTAGGCATTAAGACACTGAAAGAGTTAGGTGCAGTTATTTGCTGTTCCCCAGAGGGAATACGCCTGTTCCTACGTGACTTTAAGGGTCACTATGTATTACGAGATTTTGATTCAAGATTGTCTAATGTTCCGCAGCATTTATGGGCGCAAGGTCCAACTGATGTAGGTTACATGCAAATCACACCCTATCGTGTGACTCTTAAACCAGGTGTAGTGTTACCACGAATCAGGCAGTACAGATTGCCACCTGAGGCTGTAGCAGCCTTATCCAAAATTATTGACGAGCTCATGGCTCAAGGAGTAGTTGTAGAAACTGACTCCAATGTATGCAATTCTCCGATCATTCCAGTCATGAAACGTACTGATCCAAATGCACCCCCAGTATATCGATTAGTGATTGATTTGCGAGAGCTTAATAAATGTATTATTCCTCAGTACCCAGTTGTCCCAGATATTTCTTCCCTGTTAACAGCCATTGATTCCGAAGCCATGTTTTTCACTGTTATTGATCTCAAGAATGCATTTTTTAGTGTTCCAATTCATCCAGACAGCCAGTTTCTTTTCGGATTTTGTTTAAATGGAAGGAGCTATATGTTTACACGCGCTCCTCAAGGTTTCACAGAAAGCCCTAGTATTTACAGTCAAGCACTCAAGAGACAACTAGACAACATTCACATGCCAACTGACACTGCCCTGCTCCAGTATGTCGATGATCTACTGATCACAGCCCGTTCTGAACGTGACTGCGAGCGAGCATCACTTACAGTTCTGTATTTTCTAGCCGAGATGGGGCACAAGGTGTCACCTTCGAAGCTTCAATTCTGTGTCCAGCAAGTGGTATACTTAGGACACTTGCTGTCCAAGAGGGGTAGGCAGTTGACACCCGACCGTATCCAGTTAATAGCGAGTCTTCCCCAGCCCAGAACCCAGAAGGAGGTACGTGCTTTTATCGGCCTTACTTCTTATTGTAGACAATGGATTCCCCAGTATGCATTTCTAGCCAAGCCACTGATACAGTTAACGACACAGGAGGCAGCCGTATCGACTGTCCTCCCTTGGACATCTGAACATACACTTAGTTTCAACGAGTTAAAGAAAGCCCTATGTCAAGCTCCAGTTCTAGCTACACCGAACTACAGTAAGCCTTTTACACTTTTCGTTACAGAACGCGAAGGTACAGCATTATCTGTTCTCACACAAGATCAAGCAGGTCAATACAAGCCCTGTGCTTATTTTTCGAGCACATTAGATCCAGTCGCCCAGGCGTTGCCTGCGTGCCTTAAGTCAGTTGCAGCCACAGCACTAGCTATCAGACAAAGTGATTCCATAGTTTTAGGACATTCCCTGACAGTACAAGTTCCACATTCAGTAGAAGTTCTTTTAAACCGAACACAAACTCAGCACTTGACAATTGCACGTCTAACAGGCTATGAATTGACACTGTTCCAGCCACACATAGAAATTAGACGCTGCAACGTCCTGAATCCTGCTTCACTGTTACCATCAGTTAGTTCAAATCCAGACACACATGATTGTGTGGAAGTAGTTAACATTACGACAAAGCCAAGACAAGACCTGACAGATATTCCGTTACCAGATCCTGACCTGACACTTTATGTGGATGGTTCATGTATGAGAACTAGTACAGGAGAACTAGTCGCCGCGTATGCAGTGACTACTGACACTGAAGTTATTGAAACACACCGTATTGATATTCTGTCCGCTCAAGCAGCAGAGCTAGTCGCTCTGACACAAGCCTGTATACATGCCAAAAACCTGAAGGTTAATGTTTACACAGATTCACGTTACGCATTCGGAGTTGTACACGACTTCGGAGTGCTCTGGCAGGAGAGAGGTTTTATGACTTCTCATGGAACCAAGATTCAGCATGGTCTCCTTATTCAAGCCCTGTTAGATGCCATACATTTACCGACATCTATTGCTATCATGAAATGCAAAGCACATACGAAAGTTACTGACATTATTTCCCAAGGTAATGATTTAGCAGACCGCACAGCCAAGCTTACAGCACAGACTCCAGACATCCCAGTTAATATGACACATACTCCAGATCCGATTACATGCATGACAGTTAAGGACCCTACTCAAGATATCATAGATATCCAGTCACATGCTACTCCCGAGGAAATCAAGAAATGGTCTGTACAAGGAGGGGTCCAGACAGATCAAGGATGGTTAACGAAGGGTAGAGCCACATGGTTTCTCCCCGATTCTATGGTTCAAGTCATTATCAATACCGCACATAGTCCAGCACATTTAGGAGAAAAAGCTATGTTAGACAGTATCCAGAACATTTGGTTCAACAAGCATTTACGAGCTGCAGCCAAGCAGAAAGTCCGTACCTGTATGATATGTTGTCAGTTTAATCCAGGTAAAAGTGTCCCGGTGGAACAAGGTGGTTTCCAGCCCCCTGACCACCCTTTTGAGGTCCTCCAGATGGATTATATTCAAATGGAGCGATGTCGAGGTTTCAAGTATGTCCTTGTAGTTGTATGCGCCTTGTCCAGATGGACAGAAGCATATCCAGTCCCAGATTACACAGCCGCGACCACTGCCAAGCAGTTGGTTCGTGAATTCTTCCCTAGATATGGACTCCCTAGAGTCGTATATTCTGATAACGGCCAGCCATTCTCATCTGAACTCATGAGACACGTTTCCCTGTTGTTAGGGTACCAGTGGAAGTTCCATTGTGTACGCCATCCAGAAGCAGCTGGACTAGTCGAAAGGCATAATCAGACTCTGAAAATCCGTATAGCAAAAGTCTGTAAAGACAAGGGTGTGGATTGGTTAATAGCTCTGCCAGTCGCTCTGTTTTACATGCGTATGGTCGCACATTCCAGATCAGGTCTGTCCCCGTATGAGGTCGTTTTCGGCCGCCCCCCCAATATGTGGGGTACTCCTAGACCCCGAAGTATTACCGATGTTTCATGTAATATGCTGACAGATTACCTAGCTTCCTTGATGTCTGCCCTCAACTCATGTCGTTCACAGGTTGCCGCCGCATTTCCAGACAATACCGAGGTGGCACCGCACGAGATCGTTCCAGGATCCCTTGTGATGATCAGAAATTTCGACAGATCAAGTCCGCTGGAACCACGTTGGAAAGAGCCACGTCAGGTCCTCTTGACCACCCGAACTGCCGTCAAGTTAGAAGGCAGGAAGGGGTGGATTCACCTTTCTCATGTAAAACTTTTCAAAGGACCGAAACCAGTCTTCAAAAGCATTTCCGAGAACATTTCCCAGGATTCGAAGGATTGCCAGAACATTGTTTTAAAGGACTGTCCCGCACCAGACACTATTACAACCCCTCCCTTGTTAGAGAAAACTCCGCAACAGGAGTATAAGTTAAAGCTCAGGTCTAATAAGTCAGCCAGTTTGATTGTATAAGTCCTCCCCTAGGTGAAACGGTTAGACTGTTTCTGACATGTATAAAATAGACCCCCATAGTGAGAGAGTCAGTCAAAGCTCAATGAAATGTATCGTTTTTCTGAGTTTCATATTACTCATCAGCCTAATGATTTCCTGCACCAGCTATGCTTTCTATCTGTGTTTTCCAGTTCCTCATGTAAATATGTCTGCTCATGCTACAGTAGAACACATGTTTAGTGATCTGCCTCCTCACGAATATTCATACCGCCTCGCAATGCGTAATAACACATTTATCCGTATGTTACATTATTCACACCAGACCAGCAATGCCACTAATTGTTGGGTGTGTGGTCGACTCCCCCCTTTTCAGACACCGAAGGGAGTTCTGCCACTCTTTCCTTATCCATTCTCACACAATGGTTCGTGTGGAGCATGGTCCACGTTAACGTCATCCTCAACAGATATGTCTTTTCTTAACAGTACATGTTTTCCAGACAAGCAAGGTCTTCCCCACAGAACAGGTTTAGATTTAGAAAATGAAGTATATAATTTAGGAAATTATTCGTCGAATTTCATGGTCCTGAATGTTCAGTCTGATACTACTCCAGACTCACCCGCTATTTCAGTACTACCAGTCAAAGGCGAATTATGTGTCCGTAGTTATGGTTCTGTACATATAGGTCATAGTGAATGTACTACTGTTATCCAGTATAGTGACAGTGGGAAATCTATTTTCAAAGCTTCACGTCATTCTTATTTTATTTGTGGTCAAACTGCATATGTCCGTCTGCCCCTCGATTGGGAGGGAACCTGTTACATTGCTTTCCTACTGCCACCTGTTTTTCTAGCCCCACCTGACTATCATAGGAATTCTTTCTTAGTACACACTAGACACAAGAGAAATCTCCCGATTGTCGATTATACTGAAACCGCCGCAGAGCAATTCATTGATATAGATAAAGGTGTTTTCCCTTATTTAGGCACAGTTGTAAATAGTAAGCTAATCCGTAGGTTAACAAGAACCCTTGAAGCAGTAGTAGATGAGACTGCCTCTGCTCTAGGTAACTTAACTGAAGAGCAATCCTTTATGAGAATTGTCGTTTTACAGAATCGTCTCGTCCTTGACGTCATACTGGCCGATAGGGGCGGGGCCTGTAGAATTCTCGGATCCAGTTGTTGCATTTTCATTCCAAATAACGCGCCGTCTGTTTATTCAGCTATAACCAGACTCCATAAAATTGCCCATCTGTTACACCAAGATCCAGGCACCTGGACATGGTCCGGTTGGTTCTGGAATATAATTTCCGCGTGGGGTTGGAAAGTCCTGTCCTTTTTAGGTATTGCAGTAGCGATCATATTTAGCTGCTGCCTCTGTATACAATGTGGCCCTGCGATTTGCAGCATGTGTGCTACCTCTTGTATTCCTAGTCCCAAGCCCCGTTCTAAATCTCGTTCCAAGACAATTCGAGACGAGCAAATGGTACTGTATGAAATGATAGACGGTATCATGAATATTGATGTTTCCTGATGGAAACGTAGTGACAAGGAGGGAATGTGGAAAAGTAAATTTTGCCATGTTCTGTGTCCCTACGCCTCATCCATCATATGTTATGTGTGCATGATCAATATGCATATGTTATTCCCCATTTCTGATTAAAGACGCAATTACAGTTGTGTCCACCTCTGGTATGCTATTTTCCAGTCCTCGTGAATACTACGAATATCAGGCCTATGTAAGTAATGTTGCCACGTTTCTCAGTGTGCACGTTATTCAATTATAAAGTCCCCGTTTCCAGGCCTCACAAGGGTCCGGACCACAGATTCAGCTCCTGTCTCCTGAAAGCCTCGCTGAGGAGCGATACAGCCCCCACCTGTATCCTCGACCCTTCACTCACTTCCTGCCTTGCAGTGCCCGGTGCACCCCGGCTCTGCCTCTGAGTCTGCCAAAAGTATGTTATAGTTCCTGCTATCAGTTCAGTCCTCCTCCTCTGCATTCCTAAGCTACTGAACTGCATCAATAGTTTCCGTCATTGTCTAGCCTTCTCGTCTCCACGTTAGAGAAATACTGTATTTAATGGTCATTTAATATTCATCACGCACTACATGTAGAATAATGCATGGTCCAGTCTTAGAATCAAGTTAGCCTTTCCCCTCATGACTTCTAGTTTATATCAACATGTTCCCTAAACATTAGATACCAGATAGGGTTTAGGTACATGTCGCTCCGACCCTCCAGACTTTAGTCTCTGCTCCTAGTACAGAGTTCGTAGCCCCCAGCTTCTCCTAGTAATACGTCATTGCTAGTTTTCGCGCACCATTAGGTTAGAGGTCCCGGCTCCTTAGGTAGCCCCCTCAAATGTTTCCGCCCATTCATGACATATTCTGTTACGTTTCGCATCACATGTCTAGGTGAACTCCCAGTTACACCTCTTTTTACTGTTATCTCTCGCGACTGCTACGTGTCACGCCTTCTGCTCCACCCACTGCTACGCCTACTGCAATGTAATGCTATGTGTTTGCGCTATGTATATAAGTCAATGTTATGTTATTAAATGTTAGCGCGCTCATCCCAGACCTAGCCCCAGCAGCTGCTGGGCCTCTTTTCCCCTGCTGGGCCCCAGTTGTCCTGCTGGGCCCTGTCATTCTGTTCCTATGCAGTTTGTCCTGATCCTGTCCTTATGCTGTAATAAACCTGCAGAAACTCCTACTACCTCGAATCTTGACTCTTATTTATTGAGCTATCTGTTATGCTATAAGTCTAGTCAAAAATAGGGTATTATTTATTTATTTACCACATAAGTCCCCCGTCAACAATTCCGCCCGCCACCCCCTTCCCCTGCTGCTGTCGACGAACCTGACAAGACGCCCCTCACTGTATACATGTCCTGGGTCTCACTTGCTTCCGTCTGAGCCGTGTGGGGGTGACATGTGTTGCTCTCATCAGGTTCTGTTTCCCAGAGTCCCTTTCAAACCTCAAACTTTGTAAAGAAAAAAAGAAAATAAAGAATTTCCTCACATTTCTGTGATGGAAAGTTCTGAAATCTGTGGGGAGCCACAAACTGGCACCCCCTCAGCATTCCCCCAAGTCTGCTGATAAAAATGATACCTCACGTATGGGTAGGCCTAGTTTCCGTGTCAGAAAACGGTCCAAAAGGCAACATGGACACATCACATATTTATAGTGAAATCTGACCCTTTGTTGCAATGCACCTAGCTGTGGATGTGGGCCCTAGATCCGCTGGCACCTAGGAAAACCTAGCAAACCTGTACATGTTTGAAAACTAGTCACCCAGGGGAATCCATGATTTGGTGACTTGTGTGGCTCTCAGAATCCCTTGCAAACCTCAAACTTGAAAACAACAAAAAAAAAGAATTTCCCACATTTCTGTAATGGAAAGTTGTGGGATCACCTGGTCGGCAAAAACTTCCACCCACCCAGCATTCCCGCAAGTCTGCTGATAAAAACGGTACCTCACTTGTGTGGGTAGGCCTAGTGCCTGCGACAGTAAACGGCCCAAAACACAATGTGGACACAGCATTTTTCCTCAGATAACTGAACCTTTTTTCGCATTGTGCCTAGCTGTGGACGTTGGGACCTAGCTCAGTCGGCACCTAGGGAAACCTAGCAAACCTGTACATTTTAAGATCGAGCCTGGGCAGCGCATGCGGTCTCTGCAAGGCAAGCTGCATTCAGGTATGGTTGTTCCGCCGCTTTTCAATTGGCTGCTCTGACTGTCTTTTGTAAATGTTGGCTTTTGATTTGTTAATAGGCTTATTAGTCCCTCCTTAGTGCCTCCCTGTCTTCTTCTTTAGCGCCCAGAGGGTCGTTCCCAAGATTAAGGGAACGCATTTTTCAAACATTTGCTGACACACCTCAAGTTCGACTAGATGATACCTCCGAGGCACGCTACAACTTCACAAACTTTTTGATACTCACACGGAGCTTGTGCCCAACCGCCCCCTTTTAAGCAGAAATTCTTCTGTAACCTCCCATCAGGACAGGATATTTTACGTGTGCGCTTACTGTATTGCTTGCATTAGCCCTTCAACAGAACTCTTTGCCTAATTAATCTAAAGAGCACTGGTGGGACGCCAGCTTTAGCAGTGGCGGGTGCTTTTTTAGGTCTCGCCTGTCGATGCGCATGCGCATCGAGCTTGCGAGACTATGGGGCCTTATCCACTCTTTGTCCAACTTGCAAGGAATCGTGGCGATTCCTTGCAGTGCCCGTGACTTTTAAGCTCAATGCGCATGCGCATTGAGCTTAAAAGCGCGTGCACATGCCCCCAGCCGCCTGCCTTGCCTACTCTCCCGCCCCCTCACTTCTTGATTGCACGGCCGCTAGGCCGTGCCTCCCCTACTCTCCTCCCCCCTCCTCCTCCTACTCTCCTCCCCTGTCTGCCTGCCGTGTCGCACCTCTCCCCTCTCCGCCCCCTCCCCTGCCCGCCGTGCTCTCTCCTCCTCTCCTTTCCCACGCTCGCCTCCTGAAAGTCGTCTTCGTTTTGTCTCACCGCTCTCCGTTTACTTTCCTGCCTCCCCCTCTTTCACCCCTTTCTATTTTATATCCCCAATTTTCTCCTTTTTAGTTTTTATTTATTCCACTTCCCCAGCAGCACCGCACACACGCCCCTCCCCCGCTGTCCCCTGGAGCAGCGCGCAGACACCCGCTCCCTCCCCCGGTGACATGTCTCTCGCTGCCTCTGTTTGTGTTGGTGCAGCGAGAAATGTTCTGTCACAATCCCGTCCGTCAAATCCGGCTTCGTATCCTCACTCACAATGTCACGGGCACCGCGGCCTGTGCCCTCACACCTCCGACGACCACTCGGTGCAAATACGGACTCTCTCCCTCAGTACTGCGTCATCAGTGCCTCCCACGGCGACCCCCTCTTCCAACAGACCACCCTCCCAGACCAGCAGCCCTCCTCTCCCTTTCACCCCACAGAAACCGTGCCCGCACTCATGACGTACACGCCGTCCTTTCCTACCCACACACCTGCACTCACACTGCCTCTCATCTTCTGCATCTCACAGCGACAGTCTCTCCTATCCCAGGCGTCCCACGCTGAGTCTATTTCAACTCCGGCTTCCCACAATGACCGTTTCTCCCGCCTCATTGACAGTCTCTCGTTTCCAGTGTCTCTATCTCCTGCATCCCACACTGACAGTCTCTCTCGTATCCTGCACGCCACACTGACAATCTCTCTCATTTGCTGCACCCACCCTACATGACAGTCTCCCACGCCTCGTACACCCAGCAATTACAATATCTTACGTCCCCTGCACGCCACACCGACGGTCTCTCTCGCCTCCTGCACTCCATACTGACAAGTCTCTCTCTCATCCTGCACGCCACACTGACGGTCTCTCTCGCCTCCTGCACTCCACACTGACAAGTCTCTCTCGAATCCTGCACGCCACACTGACGCTCTCTCTCATTCCTATACTCCACACTGACAGTCTCTCTCGAATACTGCACGCCACACTGACGCTCTCTCATTCCTATACTCCACACTGACAGTCTCTCTCGAATACTGCACGCCACACTGACGCTCTCTCTCATTCCTATACTCCACACTGACAGTCTCTCTCGAATCCTGCACTCCACACTGACGGTCTTTCTCGCCTCCTGGATCTTAGGCTGGCAGTCCCTCTCATCTCCAGCATTCTACAGTGACACTCCTCTTTCATCCTGCATGTCTCAGCTGCCTTTTAAATCATCTACGCTCCGCGCTCCACCAGACAAAGGCACCACGAAGCTTTGCTGAGCGGCTATAACTGTCAATGCCTAGAGCGTGGAAACAAATGTCTGGAGCTCGTGTTACAAACACCCTACAGTTGTAGCTAACATGGCATAGCCTCGGGCAACTAATGGTATAATATTGTGCTCTCCATAGCTACACAGTCCTGGACGGCTGCATTGCCCATTGTTGCTCCACCGGGGCAAGAGCTGTGCCACCCTTTGAAGATCCCCGCTGGCTTTGTAAATAAGCCCCGTCTGGGTTATATATATGCCATTTGGCTATCATTAACATCGAGCAGAAGACCTTTCTGTGCCTCCCCTACTCTCCTCCCCCCTCCTCCTCCTACTCTCCTCCCCTGCCTGCCGTGTCGCACCTCTCCCCTCTCCGCCTCTCCCCTCCTCTCCTTTCCCGCGCTCGCCTCCTGAAAGTCGTCTTCGTTTTGTCTCACCGCTCTCCGTTTACTTTCCTGCCTCCCCCTCTTTCACCCCTTTCTATTTAATATCCCCAATTTTCTACTTTTTAGTTTTATTTATTCCAGTTCGTGTGTCACCTCTTTCTTCCTTTGCCCATCCAACCTCCGTTTTTGTTCTGCCTTTGTCCCTGCTCAGCAGCCCCGCATGCCTTCCCCAGCAGCACCGCACACACGCCCCTCCCCCGCTGTCCCCGGAGCAGCGCGCAGACACCCGCCCCCTCCCCCGGTGACATGTCTCTCGCTGCCTCTGTTTGTGTTGGTGCAGCGAGAAATGTTCTGTCACAATCCCGGGAAATATCACCACCTCCGGGGATTATTTATTAACAAGCGGGCTCCTGCCCCGCCTCTCTCCTCATTCGATCTCTCTCATTCGGCTTCTTCTGCTGCTCTCCCCTCCTCTCCTTTCCCACGCTCGCCTGGGAGCCCTAATGAAATGTATTGACGCGGTGGCTTAAAAAGTTTGAAGACTAGGGCTCTAGGGCCTATTGGCTTAGCCTGTGGCCAATGTTAAGCTCCAAACTCCTACGAAAGGTGATGTCACCCATCAAATACAGGTAGCCCCGCCCACACTCCACAAACACCCTCTGCCTAACAGCTGAACAAAGCCACACTTGCGTCGAAGTGGAAAGTCCCCGACGATCTCTGTTCGATCTTTAGTCTGCTTTGCTTTCACTTTCTTTTAAGACAGTAAAGTTAGCATTTCCAGGAAAGGAAGGACACCCACGCGCAGTACATGTGAATGCCCTCACCCTCACTCACCCTCAACCCCTCACCCTCACTCACCCTCAACCCCTCACCCTCAAACCCTCACTCACCCTCACCCTCACTCACCCTCACCCTCACTCCCCCTCACTCACCCTCAACCCCTCACTCACCCTCACTCACCCTCACCCTCACTCACCCTCACCCTCAACCCCTCACTCTCACTCACCCTCACTCACCCTCACCCACCCTCAACCCCTCACCCTCACCCTCACCCTCACTCACCCTCAACCCCTCACACTCACTCACCCTCACTCACCCTCACCCTCAACCCCTCACCCTCAATCACCCTCAACCCCTCACCCTCACCCTCACTCACCCTCACTCACACTCACCCTCACTCACCCTCACTCACCCTCACTCACCCTCACCCACCCTCAACACCTCATCCTCACTCACCCTCACCCTCACTCACCCTCAACCCCTCACCCTCACTCACCCTCACCCTCACTCACCCTCACTCACCCTCAACCCCTCAACCCCTCACCCCCTCACCCTCAATCCCTCACCCTCACGCACCCTCAACCCCTCACCCTCACTCACACTCAACCCCTCACCCTCACCCACCCTCACCCACCTTCACCCTCACTCACCCTCAACCCCTCACCCTCACTCACCCTCACTCACCCTCACTCACCCTTACTCACCTCAACCCCTCACCCACCCTCACTCACCCTCAACCCCTCACCCTCACTCACCCTCAACCCCTCACTCACCCTCACTCACACTCACTGTGAGAAGTTGGCCTGATGTGCAGTGCTCACTATTCTAGTGATCACTATATATCAGTCCAAACAACCCTTATTGATGATTGGTTGTAAGTCAACCTTATAGACCAGCTATCCTAGTAGCATGGATACGAGCAGTCTAAGGCTAAGACTCTAGAGGGCGTGTTAAGCCAGCTGTTTTACCATCACATTACCCCTTGAACACCCAGTGAAAGGACACCACACAAGTGTTATGAAAATAAACAGTGTATTTATTAGAATCACAACAACCCTGTACTCTTTATGAGGACAGGGTGCTAGGCACACAACAAAACTCTTACGAAAATACTTAAGTTAGCACGTTATACACAAATGCCCGAGGGGCACGAAAAACCATATACTCTAAAAGTGGAATGCGAATTACTAGCAGGTAAGTAACAGTTCTAATAGGCTTTGGAATCGCTAGGACTGGACTAGGGAATCGTTAGATTACTACTAGGAGGCCCAGGGGACTCGGGTGCAGAGTGTGCACTCTCACGCGGGATGCGGGACAAAGTCTATGGAAGCTAGAATTCACAAAGTTAGTGTTCACGGGCGAACCCGACCTGGTAGGAAGAAAACGACAGTGGATCCTGACCCTAGGATAGTGAGGCTATGCTGGGACACCGAAGTGCCGAAGTTACCTAGCCCAGGGGCTGCAGCTGCATAGGTCTGAAAAGACGTCGGGGATCTCGTTGCCGGACCAGGAGCCTGGAAGGAAGAAGTTGCTGGCAGGCGACCAGTGAAGGAAAGTTCGATGGATCCAAGCCTGGATCAAGGAAGAAGAAAACCTGAAAGCAGAGGGGACCAAGTTCTTGAATCACTAGCCAGTGATTAAGTGGGCACCAGGATGGCACCGGGCGAAGTCACCGCAGTCAGGTGAGTGGGCGCTGCTGGGCTCTGCAGTCTCTCGGACCAGGAGGCGTTGTCGGCGACCAGGATGGAGGTGCGAGCTGTCCCACGAAGGTTCTTGCTGTCGACGTCGCTGGACCCAGGATTGGGCAACAAGTCTTGGCAAATGCAAGGCCCACGCGGTGGACCTAAAATGGCGTCTTGGGCGGACCAGGAGGGTCCAGGGTACTTCTCCGATGGAGGGAAGCAAGGGCCAGTCTGGAGCAACCAGACCAGCAGCAGAAATGTCGTCGGGCGTCGTCAGGAAGGCCACAAGCCAGCGGGCTAGTAGCCAAACAACGCGGTGAGCAGCAAAAAGCAGAAGGGCCCCACGCAGATCGTGGAGATGCTGGGGGGCTGCTCTTCGGTGCTGGAGCTGCTCAGGGTGGGGCTTCTCGGACCCCAAAGCACTCACCAGGAATTCACTCGGCGGGCGTGCTGGAAAGAAGTCGTGCAGTCTTGCAGATAGCCGGTCCCTTGAGGTCTCGTCGCACCCACGGTTCTCAGCTGGGCTGTAGAGGCGGGTAGAGGTCAGAGGTGCCAGGGAAGCCGGGTCTCGTCGAGCTGGGCAGTCGGATTCCGGAGGAAGGACTTGCAGCAGACCGCAGTGTTCTTTAGATGGTGCCTGCGGATGCAGGGTGACTACTCCTTAGTCACAAGGGAGAAATCTTAGGAAGAAGTCTTGAGTTCCTTTCGTGGAAAGTAGTTTCAGGATTCAAAGATGATCTGATTTGGAAGGGGGCCAGTTCCTACCTTTATCCTGTAAAAAGGGGCTGGCACGCGACTAAGTCCTGCCCTATGGGTGGGACTAGGAGGGGGGTGGTTACACCCACTTCCTTGGCGGGCTTTTCCCCAGCACAGGGTCTGGAGTGACCCTGGAACTGGTTCCAGCCAGCCTATGCACAGTGAGCACCGGGGTGCCACGTGCAGTCACCTTCCTCTAAAGCCCTGCCTACCTACAATACACAAAACCCTGTCTGGGACGGTGCTGGCACCGCCCCTGGCAGGAAACCCTTTGTCCTTATCTCCTGCTCTGGGAGGACTCCCAGCAGCAGGAGGGCAGACTTGTGTCTCGGTGGCAGCATCCATTTTGTGGATGCTAAGGCTCTGTCTGACTTTTAACCGGGTTATAGGTTACATGCATGTCGTGTCCCTCTAGAAGGGTGGAATGCTAACCCCGTCGCCAGAATTGGCGAGGGGTTAGTATTCCAATTCGTATGACACCTTACTCGACATGTTTTGATAAAGCGATACCAGAGTTGGCATATAACCGCGAGGATTATAATGCACTTAAGAGTATATGGTATGCGATATCATGGAAACGGCTAAGGGATGGATCCCGAAAGCCGCAGACAGGCTCAGCTCATGCCAGAGCACCATCTCACACGATTCCAAGCACTCTGCCTCCAGGATTGTTAAGGCCTGCCATAGGAGTGACTGATAGGAGATCTGTGTGTCCATTTTAGGGTTAGATATAGGTATACTATATCTAAAGCAAAGGGTGATTACACCACCTTGCCCCAGCTGTCGTGCAGCCAGTTGTGTCAGATTTGGATGGCCAGCCAGAGGTGGCATAATACATGCTGCAGCCCCTGGTAGGCCCTGGGTACACCTATGCCCTGGGTACCTAAGGTACACTGTACAGGGACTGATAAGGTGACTCAGTATCCAATTTAGATATGTACCTAAGGTACATGGAATCCATTTTACAGAGAGAGCAGTAGGCCTGGGGCCCTGAATAGCAGGGTCCCAGGTCAACTAAGTCAGAAAACCAGCAAAACACCAGTAAAAAGTTGGGGGCAACCATAGTCAGGGATCTACCTTCCTACATAACCCCCCCCCCCAAACGAAAGGAGATAAGGCTAGCCTTGCCAGGTAAGCCTATATTGCCTGAGTGGCCATTTAAGGAAGTACCAGCACTGGCATGGTTACCCCCTATCTCATGGTCCACTAAGCAATCCCTCACCCTAAGGGTGTCTGAGGGTCTCCACCATAGGGAATCTCTACCTGTGGTGTGTTTTGGCAAAGTAAAAGGCTGGTGCTGCAATGGAGTACTGAAGTGAGGCTCCACTAATTTTGGGCTCAGCTTCCTCCAATCATTTTCCACCATAGAGGCCTTTCTTTCCAAGACTGAGTTGTTTTGGGCTCTCAGGGTCAACCTCTGGCTACCTACAGCTGGAGGTTGGGTCCCTCTGTTTGGCTTACTGGAGGGACAGGTCAGGTTTGGGGCCCTCAGGTCCCAGGTTTGGCTGTGCCCAACAGTGTCCATCTGTGGGAGGTCCCTAACTAAATTTAAGGGGGATCCCTCAGGAGTTGGTTTTATTTTCACTTGGCTAGGACTACTAGCTTCAGTGCCCTTAATCTGCTGATTGGGGAATTCTTTTGGACAGGGGGCCCTTTGGGGTCCACCACTGGCCTCCCTGACCTCTACAGCCCTGGGCTGGCTGAGGCAGGGTAGAGAGGGGCAGGTTACCTGCTCCAGACTGGGTCCCACCTTGGAAGGGTCCACTGACATCAGGGGTTCTGCCAGGCTAGGCCTGACTACCTCTGTGGCAGTTTCTTCACAAGGGGTCAGATCAGTTCCCTGAGGAGGCTGATCCTCTCCTAAAGTCTGGTGGGAGGGAGATTTCTCTTCCTCCTCAATACTCTCTGTCTGAGTGGAGTGATCCATAGTTTCAGGCTTCACAACACTATCATCTGTCTGAGTTTGAGCTGTGGCCATCACAACTCTCCCAACCTTTTCAGGAGGGGGCTCAGTTTGGGTGTGGGCTGTTACCATGACAGCCTTGACAACCTGTTCTGGGAAGGAAGTTGTCTGAGATTGGGTTGTGACTGGCACAACCCTCCTGACCTGTTCAGGGAGGACATCTTGGACTGGGGCTGTGGCTAACACTGCCCCACTAACCTTACCATGGGGGTTTACCATTCTAGAATGGGTTTCTTGCTCTACCTCAGCCCAGGCTGAGGTCTCTAAATCATTCCCCAGTAGGCAATCTACAGGCAAGTTGGATGTCACTGCCACTCTCTTGGGGCCAGTGACACTTCCCCAGCTGAGATTTACTACTGCCATGGGATGAGTTTTCTTCACTCCATCAATGTTTACCACCTGGTATGTGGCACCAGGTAAAAGTTGCCTTGAGGGGACTAGACTCTCAGTCACCATAGTGATGCTAGCCCCTGTATCTCTATAGGCCTCAACTTTTATACCATTGATGAGGGGCTCCTGTCTGTACTTGCCCAAAGTGTTGGGACAAGTTGTGAAGTTGGCAAACCCCATGCCAGTCTCACAGACAAGAGTATCTAAGTTTGGGGACCTGGTTAGGCCAGAGTCCCCAGGAACTCCCAAAGTAAATGCACCCAAATTCTTGGGGGCACTCCCACCACCTGGGGGATTACTACTAGTAGTAACAGGAGGTTTGGGAATGTTACTTGGGGGTATGTTTTCCTTATTGTTATTCTTTGGGCAACTGCTGTCAGTTTTTAAATGACCCACCTGTTTACAGGGATAACAATAAGGTTTCTTCTGGTCGTTGGAAGGATTCTGGGACCCACCCCCCTCAGAGGATTTTTGGGGCCCTGATGTGGTTTGATCTGTAGATTTATTCCCACCCTTCTCTTGAGGCTTGGTTGATTCCTTTTTCTGGTCACCACCTTGGTTCTTGGGCCTAATCCTGGTTCTGACCCATTTGTCTGCCCTCTTACCCAATTCTTGTGGAGAGGTCAGATCAGAGTCTACCAGGTGCTGGTGTAATAACTGGTTCTGACAATTATTTAAGACTTGCTCTCTCATAATAAGATTATACAATCCTGTGAAGTCAGTAACCTTGCTACCCAGTAGCCAGCCTTCCAAAGCCTTAGTGGCACAATCAACAAAGTCAGACCAGTCCTGAGACTGAGTTTTCTGGGTGTCTCTGAACAGCAACCTGTACTGCTCAGTGGTTAAACCGAACCCATCAACCAGTGCATTTTTCAGGACCTGGTAATTGTTAGCATCCTCAACTCTAGTAGTGAGGAGCTTATCTCTACCTTTGCCATCAAAGGAGAGCCACAGTATAGCTGCCCACTGACTCTGGGGAATGCACTGCACAGTGCAGGCCCTCTCCAGAGCAGCCATCCATTTCTGGATGTCATCCCCTTGCTTAAAGGGGGGCACTATCTTTGTCAGGTGTTTAGTATCTAAACCCTTCTCTCTATCTCTTGGGAGATTGCTGCCACCAGTGGGAGCTAACCCACTCATCTGCTGCTCTCTTGCCAGGGCAAGCTTCTCTTTGGCCAGGGCAATTTCTTCCCTTTCAATCCTCAGTTCAGCTTGTCTCATCCTAGCTTCATGCTCCCTTCTCTGAGGGGAAGTAAATCTCCTCTGTGGAGGATTCCTTCTCCCCTGAGAAGAGGCATTAGAGTGCAGAGATCTATTGGAGTCCCTAGAAAGAGATCTATCTCTCCTAACTCCAAGGTTAGGCCCACTTCGGGTTAGTACTGGGGGTCCCCCAGATCCTAGCCCAAGTAAGTCTAAGTTGGTCCTAGTTAGCCTTCTGACTACCTCAAGACCTTTGTCTACCTCATCCCCAGAGAGTTCCTCCTGATCCCCCTCCTCAACTGCTGAATCAGTGTTGGGGAGGTCTGGATCCCCAGAGGTTCCCTCTAAGGCTGGCATGTTCTCATGTAACTGAGAAAGCTTTCTGGCATCATATGTCTCTAAGAGACCTATCAGAAAGGGAGTGGTGGGGTTAGACCCCTGCTTCAGTTTCCTGGAGACACAGATTTGTCTCATCTCCTGGAAACTGAGAGCTGCATATCTTGAAGTGACCTGTGGAGGGTCAACACTGACCAGGGGAGTCTCAGTAGAATCTCCCTGGGTAGACATGCTTTTCTAGTGAGGTGTAAGTGGTGCACTTACCTACACTATATGTTTGCCTACTGATCCCTTGCTAGAGTTGTAGTTTAGGGTGTGCTAAGCCCTAGGAGCTACAACAGCTGGTTCAGTAGAACTCAGAGTATTCTAAGCTAAGTTATATGTACCTTTAGTACTTATGTGATCTTTCACAAGATATTCTTAGGGCATGTGTGGTAAAACAACAGCAAGCTCAAATCCCAACCGCTGCTCACCAATGTGAGAAGTTGGCCTGATGTGCAGTGCTCACTATTCTAGTGATCACTATATATCAGTCCAAACAACCCTTATTGATGATTGGTTGTAAGTCAACCTTATAGACCAGCTATCCTAGTAGCATGGATACGAGCAGTCTAAGGCTAAGACTCTAGAGGGCGTGTTAAGCCAGCTGTTTTACCATCACATTACCCCTTGAACACCCAGTGAAAGGACACCACACAAGTGTTATGAAAATAAACAATGTATTTATTAGAATCACAACAACCCTGTACTCTTTATGAGGACAGGGTGCTAGGCACACAACAAAACTCTTACGAAAATACTTAAGTTAGCACGTTATACACAAATGCCCGAGGGGCACGAAAAACCATATACTCTAAAAGTGGAATGCGAATTACTAGCAGGTAAGTAACAGTTCTAATAGGCTTTGGAATCGCTAGGACTGGACTAGGGAATCGTTAGATTACTACTAGGAGGCCCAGGGGACTCGGGTGCAGAGTGTGCACTCTCACGCGGGATGCGGGACAAAGTCTATGGAAGCTAGAATTCACAAAGTTAGTGTTCACGGGCGAACCCGACCTGGTAGGAAGAAAACGACAGTGGATCCTGACCCTAGGATAGTGAGGCTATGCTGGGACACCGAAGTGCCGAAGTTACCTAGCCCAGGGGCTGCAGCTGCATAGGTCTGAAAAGACGTCGGGGATCTCGTTGCCGGACCAGGAGCCTGGAAGGAAGAAGTTGCTGGCAGGCGACCAGTGAAGGAAAGTTCGATGGATCCAAGCCTGGATCAAGGAAGAAGAAAACCTGAAAGCAGAGGGGACCAAGTTCTTGAATCACTAGCCAGTGATTAAGTGGGCACCAGGATGGCACCGGGCGAAGTCACCGCAGTCAGGTGAGTGGGCGCTGCTGGGCTCTGCAGTCTCTCGGACCAGGAGGCGTTGTCGGCGACCAGGATGGAGGTGCGAGCTGTCCCACGAAGGTTCTTGCTGTCGACGTCGCTGGACCCAGGATTGGGCAACAAGTCTTGGCAAATGCAAGGCCCACGCGGTGGACCTAAAATGGCGTCTTGGGCGGACCAGGAGGGTCCAGGGTACTTCTCCGATGGAGGGAAGCAAGGGCCAGTCTGGAGCAACCAGACCAGCAGCAGAAATGTCGTCGGGCGTCGTCAGGAAGGCCACAAGCCAGCGGGCTAGTAGCCAAACAACGCGGTGAGCAGCAAAAAGCAGAAGGGCCCCACGCAGATCGTGGAGATGCTGGGGGGCTGCTCTTCGGTGCTGGAGCTGCTCAGGGTGGGGCTTCTCGGACCCCAAAGCACTCACCAGGAATTCACTCGGCGGGCGTGCTGGAAAGAAGTCGTGCAGTCTTGCAGATAGCCGGTCCCTTGAGGTCTCGTCGCACCCACGGTTCTCAGCTGGGCTGTAGAGGCGGGTAGAGGTCAGAGGTGCCAGGGAAGCCGGGTCTCGTCGAGCTGGGCAGTCGGATTCCGGAGGAAGGACTTGCAGCAGACCGCAGTGTTCTTTAGATGGTGCCTGCGGATGCAGGGTGACTACTCCTTAGTCACAAGGGAGAAATCTTAGGAAGAAGTCTTGAGTTCCTTTCGTGGAAAGTAGTTTCAGGATTCAAAGATGATCTGATTTGGAAGGGGGCCAGTTCCTACCTTTATCCTGTAAAAAGGGGCTGGCACGCGACTAAGTCCTGCCCTATGGGTGGGACTAGGAGGGGGGTGGTTACACCCACTTCCTTGGCGGGCTTTTCCCCAGCACAGGGTCTGGAGTGACCCTGGAACTGGTTCCAGCCAGCCTATGCACAGTGAGCACCGGGGTGCCACGTGCAGTCACCTTCCTCTAAAGCCCTGCCTACCTACAATACACAAAACCCTGTCTGGGACGGCGCTGGCACCGCCCCTGGCAGGAAACCCTTTGTCCTTATCTCCTGCTCTGGGAGGACTCCCAGCAGCAGGAGGGCAGACTTGTGTCTCGGTGGCAGCATCCATTTTGTGGATGCTAAGGCTCTGTCTGACTTTTAACCGGGTTATAGGTTACATGCATGTCGTGTCCCTCTAGAAGGGTGGAATGCTAACCCCGTCGCCAGAATTGGCGAGGGGTTAGTATTCCAATTCGTATGACACCTTACTCGACATGTTTTGATAAAGCGATACCAGAGTTGGCATATAACCGCGAGGATTATAATGCACTTAAGAGTATATGGTATGCGATATCATGGAAACGGCTAAGGGATGGATCCCGAAAGCCGCAGACAGGCTCAGCTCATGCCAGAGCACCATCTCACACGATTCCAAGCACTCTGCCTCCAGGATTGTTAAGGCCTGCCATAGGAGTGACTGATAGGAGATCTGTGTGTCCATTTTAGGGTTAGATATAGGTATACTATATCTAAAGCAAAGGGTGATTACACCACCTTGCCCCAGCTGTCGTGCAGCCAGTTGTGTCAGATTTGGATGGCCAGCCAGGGGTGGCATAATACATGCTGCAGCCCCTGGTAGGCCCTGGGTACACCTATGCCCTGGGTACCTAAGGTACACTGTACAGGGACTGATAAGGTGACTCAGTATCCAATTTAGATATGTACCTAAGGTACATGGAATCCATTTTACAGAGAGAGCAGTAGGCCTGGGGCCCTGAATAGCAGGGTCCCAGGTCAACTAAGTCAGAAAACCAGCAAAACACCAGGCAAAAAGTTGGGGGCAACCATAGTCAGGGATCTACCTTCCTACACTCACCCTCACCCACCCTCACGCTCACCCTCACTCACCCTCAACACCTCACCCTCACACAGTGCAATAGCTCTCAGACCATTTCAGTTACAGCTTTTATAAATATTTATGGCTTTTTTTATTTGTAATTCTTTAGCATTGGCTACAGGAAACAAAAATGCTAAACATTTACAAAAAAAACCCATAAACAATTCTAAAAGCACTAACTCTAATGGTGCGAGACCTATTGCATTTCCAATGCTTGTTTTTTTTTGGTAGCGCGCTTTCACTTTCACAATGGGGCCTTATGCACCAGCGAGACAAGCCGCGCAGCCCGCTCAAATCGTTTTTCCCCCCATTTAATTATGGTGCCGCGTGTCTTCTTATAAGAGATTATTTTGTGCAGCTCTCGCTTCAATTTCTGGCAAGGATTTAAAGAAATCTTGACTGATGCATGTGTGGAATGTGAAGAATTTATGTAATGCAGCTCTGCTCATGTGAAATGTACTCGCCTGCCCAGCTCCTTAGTCATTTCTGTTCTAAATTGCTGCTTGGAGCGGCTATAAGGAAGCTGGTTCTTGCAGGCGCCTTAAGCAGGCATTCGTCATGTAGTAGAACTTCCACTATTCCCCGCATCAGGCGGGTCTGGGGTTACTGTAGAGCACAGTTGTGCAAGCTGTGATGCTTCCACGCAGGAAATACTTCTTCTGACTGTACAAATGCTTAGGTTTCACATCTGTTTAACTGGTGGTAGGAGAACATGATGTACTGCTGAATATTCATTAAAAGAGCCGACTCATTCATGCCCGATGCCCGAGCCTCTTTCTCCGGATAAGAACAGTGTGGTGGCACCTCTATCACATGTTAATCTTTGTAATAAACCGCCTGACTGGAAGAAGTGTATATGATTTCTGTTCACAGAATGGGGAAAGTGATGGTGCTAGAGAATACGCTTTACATTAACGAACGTGTGAAGTTACTGTGTTTTAAATGCTTTTATCACTCTAGATTTGACCAGGACAACTGTTTCTTGGTTTAATTCCCCTTTGTTGTTACTCACTCATCTTTAGAGGCCTTGTGTACACAGCGTACATTTGTGTGGCCCAAAAAATCACCTAAACTTGATTGGTGGTTGGTGTGTATCTGTGTTCATGATGTATGGTTGTATGTCAAGGATGACTGGTCCTGATGCACCTCCTTTATTGCCTGCAGCCCGGCTAGTTCATTGCTGTGAATATTGAGCGAACTGTTTTTTTTGTCCATTAGGTCTATCAAAACGGGCATATATTCTTGTGTGTGTATTAATGTTAATATGCCAGCAAAAGTCAGAAATATACTCCCAGTAGGTTACCACCTATAGTTTAGGTAAATTTAAAATGTTGTTTTGTTACAGTGCTTCCTCATTGCCTTTCCAGCTACTTTGTGAAGTTGGGGAGATAGGATCACACCAAGCACCTAGTAGTTACCTGGTAATTTTGATGCAGCGGCTCCTATGAAGTAGATGTAAAACACATTACCTTTTATAATGCCGATAGCTTTAACTCCTACAAATGTGAGACCTACTGCATTTCCAATGCTTGTTGAAAACTAGTCACCCAGGGGAATCCAGGACGGTGTGACTTGTGTGACTCTCACCAGCTCCTGTTACCCAGAATCCCTTCCAAACTTCAAACTTTCAAAAAATAAAAAGCAAAAAAAACATTTTCCTCACATTTCTGTGATGGAAAGTTCTGGAATCTATGGGGAGCCACAAACTGAAACCCACCCAGCATTCCCCCAAATCTGCAGATAAAAATGATACCTCACTTGTTAGGCCTAGTGTCTGCAACAGGAAACGGTTCAAAACGCAATATGGACATTTTTCTAGTGGAAACTGACCCTTTTTTAGAGTGCGCCTAGCTGTGGAATCTGGTCCTGAGCTAAACCGGCACCTAGGGAAATCTAGCAACCCAGTACATTTTTTAAAACTAGACACCTAGGGGAATCCAGGATGGGGTGACTTGTGTGGTTCTCACCAAGTTCTGTTACCCAGAATCGTTTGCAAACCTCAAAATTTATTTTTAAAAAAAATAATACATTTTCCTCACATTTTTGTGATGGAAAGTTCTGGAATCTGCGAGGAGCCACAAACTTCTACCCACCCAGCATTCCCCCAAGTCTACCGATTCAAAAAAGGTAGCTAACTTTTGTTGGTGGACCTAGTGCCTGCAACAGGAAATGGCTCAAAACTTATTGTGGAGAAATCAAAATGATGTATTGCGATACAACCTGGATTTACAAGGGAGTCATCCACGTTTTTGGTCCCGGACTTGACGGCCATCTAGGGAAACCATTTCAAACCCAGACATTTCTGAAAACTAGGCACCTGTGGAAATCTAGGGAGGTGTTTCTTGTGTGGATCTCTCAATGTGTTCTTACCCAGAATCTCCTGTAACCTGAAATTAAATAAAAAAAATTAATTTAAAAAAAATCACACTTTTCTCACATTTTTGTGTGGTAAAGTTGTGGGATCACCTGGTCGACACAAATTGCCTACCACCCAGCAATTCCCCCAGGTCTCCCGATAAAATAGTACTACTTGCGTGGGTGGGCCAAGTACCCGGGACAGGGAAGGGCCCAATATGTATAGCTCAAAACATATTGTGGAGACATAAAAATTATGCATCACAAAACGATGTGGTTTTGCAAGGCAGGCACCTGCGGTTTTGTTCCCGGGCTAGGCAGCTATCTAGGGAAATCTGTCAAACCCAGACATTTCTGAAAACTAGACACCTAGGGGAGTCCCTGATGTGTGGCTCCCCCAACGTTTTCTTACCCGGAATCTCATGCAAACCTCAAATTTAGCAAAAAGGGAACATTTTCCTCACATTTCTGTGTGGGAAGGTTGTGAGATCACCGCGCCGGCACAAATTTACCACCACCCAACGTTCCCCTCAGTCTCTCGATAAAAATGATGCCTCACTCGTGTGGGTGCCCAAAGCAGTCAGCCTAAAAAAAAGTATTAAAAAACCTGCTCTTCTGGACCTTTGGTCCCCCCTCAGTTTTTCATTTTAAACTTTTAGTTTCTCTGCTTAGGGCACCCACACAAGTGAGGTATCATTTTTTTCAGGAGACTGAAGGAAACGCTGGGTGGTGGGAAATTTGTGCCGTCACAGTAGTCTGACAAATTTTCCACACCGAAATGTGAGGAAAAGTTGAACTGTTAGCTAAATTTGATGTTTGAAGGGGATTCTGGGTAATAAAACACGGGAGGCTCCACGCCAGCCAAGCGCCATCCATGCATACCACCAGCCAAGCACCATCCATGCACACCGACAGGCAAGCACCATCCTAGAACGTCGCCAGCCATCGGACAGTCCACGCACACCGCCAGACATGTGCCATTCACACAGATCATTAGCCAAGCGACAGTCCATGCACATTGCTAACCAAGCGTTCTACCACACACATGGCCAGCTAAGCACAAGTCCACACACACCGCCAGTAAAATGCAGGTTCACACACCGCCAGCCAAACGCCAGTAAACACAAACCGTCAGCTAAAATCCAGTTCACACACACAAAAACGTTCTCTAGTGTCTTTCTGCCCACCCTTGGGAGCAGGTGTGAATACAAATATTGCTGCTCTGCTCCATGTGGAGGGGCAGCAGCAGCAGCAGCCAAATGTGTTAACAAAAAAAAATAGGAGCAACCCTTCCCTAAGGGGACGCTCCCTAACATGCCCATAAATATATCTCTTTTGCTTAGTGGGCTTTCTGCACCCTGGGGGGAACAGAAAGACTCCCAATTTTTTGGAAGGGTGGGGGCATCATAATGCCCATTAAGGGCAGCCCCCACCCCTATGTTTTCAAACAAAAAAATCCCTGGTGTATAGTGGGATTTCTGCCCCCGGGGTGCAGGTCAGGGGTGATGACCTAACTCTGCTCCCAGGGTGGCAGAAAGACTGTCCCTTTTGTGTTGGGGGCATTGGCATGCCTATTGTGGGCTGCCCCACCCCTCTTTTATTTAAAAAGAAAAAAATCCCTGTTGTCTAGTGGGCTTTCTACCCCCATCTGCATACCAGGAGGGGCAGAAAGACTTTTTGGGAGGGTTGGGGCATTATAGTGCCGCCCACCCCTTAGTATAAAAAAAATATCCCTGGTGTATAGTGGGCTTTCTATCCCCCCTGGGGGCAGACCGGGTTTACTAATCCCCATCTGCCTCCTGGGGGTGCAGAAGGACTGTCCCTTTTGTGTTGAGGGCATTAGTATGCCCTTTGTGGGCAGCCCCCAACTCTCCTATTTAAAAAAAATATATATCCCTGGTGTAGTGTTCCATATCCCCCCCGGAGGGGGCAGATTGGGGGCTACTGCCCCCATCTTTCTCCCAGGGGGGAGAAAGACTCACTATGCCCAAGTTACTATGGGGGGAGCAAACTCGGAGGGGGGAGGAGAGGAGGCCCCCCCACTGCAGCCGCCACCGCCAGGAGTCACGCTGTTGGTATTTACAGCGCCGCCGCCCGGGACTACATCTCCCGGTAGCCTCAGTGGCGGCGCTGCCCTCTGACACCGGGATAGCGCCAGGAGGCGCCTTTAAAGCAGCGCTCCGCTCGGCGGAGCGCGGGGACATTGCATAACTCGGAGGGGGGAGGAGAGGAGGCCCCCCCCACTGCAGCCGCCACCGCCAGGAGTCACGCTGTTGGTATTTAGAGCGCCGCCGCCCCGGGACTACATCTCCCGGTAGCCTCAGCGGCGGCGCTGCCCTCTGACACGGGGATAGCGCCAGGAGGCGCCTTTAAAGCAGCGCTCCGCTCGGCGGAGCGCGGGGACATTGCATAACTCGGAGGGGGAGGAGAGGAGGCCCCCCCACTGCAGCCGCCACCGCCAGGAGTCACGCTGTTGGTATTTACAGCGCCGCCGCCCCGGGACTACATCTCCCGGTAGCCTCAGCGGCGGCGCTGCCCTCTGACACCGGGATAGCGCCAGGAGGCGCCTTTAAAGCAGCGCTCCGCTCCGCTCCGCGGGACGCCGGGCGAAGCCCGGGCAAAGGGCGGGCCCTCTGTGGCCCTCAGAGGACCCGAGGAGGACGGGACGGGCCACCCCACTTGATCCACCACGGGAGGAGGTATTGTGATGCTTTAATTCTTATATTGACTATATCGGCGTTTCATTCATTGACATAGACACTATGTCCATCTGGGAGGAGCTCAACGCCCTGTGTGGCACAAAGTACGCACCAGATGTTGTTATAACCTCCCCTACTGTGAGCCCTAATTGTGTTATCTCTAATGACTTCTCACGGGACTCATCATCACCTATATTAAAATATCAGAAACAAGTAAACGCCTCATCCCTGGATCACACCATTAGAGGGAAACACGACAGCGACATTGTCACTGCGAATAATGCAAATATACAACATCCGTGCAGTGGCCCAACATTATCTCCCTCCAATTTAATTACATCAGCGCTGGACATGGCCGCGGCCAAGCAAGATGACCCTGTCTTGCCTCCCCAAATGACTTTACTGTCTCAAATTGAGCAACTCTTGTTAACTGTTATTTCGCCTTTGGTCCCAAAAATAAATGAGTTGGGGGATAGGCTGAATAGCATCGAGGAAGCAATAAAAAAGTATCCTCTTCCGAATAACAAATTGGATGTATCCGCCTGCACAAACCCTCCCACTGTCACTGTCCCTGAAAAGTACAAGTCTAATACCTGTAAAAATGGCGAACATCAACTACGGCCCCCTTGTATACCAATTTCTATAGAGCACAAAGTAACTTCAAAACCCCCGTCACTAACTCATATGGTGGTTCGTCTAGCCCTGGCAAGAATGCCATGTATCCACTTGCCTCCACAGGCTGCCCCATACGTGTCTATCCTCTCTGGGGTTCCTGCCATCACCAAGGGAACACACAAGTCACGGCAGGACCTGCTAGACAAGGCCATCGCCTGGTTGCGGAAAAATAGACCTCTGCCGCCCGGGCTGGATGGTGGCATTTTGGGTATCAGGAGGGTGGGGTGGTTGGGCTCGCTGCCCAAGGACATCGCTGGGGACCTGGTGCTAGTCGAATTCAAGAACAGTAATATCGTCCCTTACTTACGATTTCGCCCCCCTAAGGAGAGACATGGCACCATTCAAACTTGGGATTTGCACGATTTTTACCCGAGCCCCCGGTATATTTAGTTACACCAATAGCCATTTAATCTCTTAGTCCTTACTGGTTTTCAACTTTTGTTTTAAAAATTGTATACTAAAAAACCCATCACTAAGAGGATGTCACTGCAGCTTGTTTAATGCCCTTGTTCTAAAGTTGATTATTGAAAATGTAATTTATGTATATTTATGTATATTGATTAGCTGATTCGATATACCTATTTAATTCTGTTTTACTATTTTTGTAATGAAATGTTTGATGTTTTATGTAACCTTATGGTGTTTATCTATGTATTGTTGACGCTTTTATGGTTTTTAAACAAAATCGAATAAAGCTAACTGAACTGAACTGAACTGAACTATGGGGGGAGCAAAAGCCTTTGTCCAAGGGACTGCTCCCCCTCCCTGGTGCCTAGTGGGTGGATCCCTACCCCAGGAGGGCGATTCCCAAGTTGGGATCCACTAGAGAGGGGTATCATTGGAAATAGGAGATTCTCCCTTTTCCAATGGTACCTCCCCCTTGTGATTTGGTGCTTGGGGATGAGATAGCCCCACGAGCACCGAAGCACTTAAAGTGAAAAGAGCCGATAGGCTCATTTCAGTTTCATATGTAATTACGTCAGTGCGCCATGTGCGCGATAGTCATTACACATGAAAAAAAATGCCTCTGAGGATTTGGGAGGCTCGTCCCCCATCTCCCGAGAAACTGGGGGTGCTTCGAGCCCAACTTCTTGCAGGTAAGTAGATTGGTTCCAGTGGCCAAATTTTGGGGGTTAGGACCAGCACGGGGCCACAAACAGCACCAAACATACACCACCAGCAGCAGTTTGTTTCTTCTGGGCAGTGGTTTTCGAAGGCAGCAGTCCTCCAAGGGTTTTCAGAGGTCACTGGCTGAAAGACAGGTCGCAGGTTCGACGAAGCTGGAGACTGGACAGTAGGGTTGGGGCCAAGGCAGTCGTCTTCATTGTTGTCTGCAGGGATGTTTTTTTTCTTCTTAGGTTGTCTCAGAGCTAGTTTTCAGGTCTGAGGAACCACCTAACTACTACATTTAAGGGTGTTTTAGGGGAGTAGCATGTAGGGCCAATGGGCACCATACCTGGGGTGTCTACACCCTCAATTATGCCACCCTCCTGTGGGAGGGGGCATAGCCCGAGCCCTGATTTGGAGGGGTCTGCCCATCTTCAAGATGGCGGGGACTGAAAGATGTGCTGTCCCTCGCCTCCCCCACCTTAGGGGTAGAGATGGCAGAGGTGGGCACACATTCTATTCTAGGTTTTCCTTCCAGTTTTCCCACTCAAAGTGGGGGTGTAAACCGGGGGCTGCCATCTGCTGATAGCAGCAGAGGCTGGGGGTCTTATTAAAAAGATGGCAGGCCTTTGAAGCTTTCCTTGTGAGCACTGGCCCACCCTGGGGGAGGAGATGTGGCACCTCTGTCCAGGATGTGCATTGTTTCTGGTCCCTGAGAGCAGAGGCTCACCACCCAAGAGTCCAGAAACATGTCTCTGTGTGGCAGGCAGCCTAAAGCAAGTCTGTGCCCACTCCAGGGTCGGTAGGTTTTTCAGGAAGCACCTATGAGGTGCTCTCTGAGTACATGGTACAATCAATTTCACACTGGCATCAGTGTGGAGTTATTAAAAGGAGTTTTTTGGTACCAAGCACTCCTGGTTTCAGTGAAGCCATCACAGTGCTCTGGAACTTGAGTTGTCGAGTTTCCAACCCAAGTACTCATAATTGCTTTCCTGACATTATACTATTTGAAAATTGACATAAGTATTGTAGGCAGGGGCGGCTGGTGGGATTTGAAATGGGTGAGGCGTAAGCAGAACGAATCAACGTATGCGAGCGAGCGCAGCAAGCGAGACCGATGCCAAAAAGGGGGGGTTCTCCCCCGTGAATAAATTGTAAAAAAATTGGCATATTTTGGTGCGATTTTCACTATTTCACTATTTCTGTGATAAATGGCCAAAAAAATCAGTTCTTCTAGGCATTCATAAAAGAAAACTCATATATTATGTTAGAGAATTTCTGGGTTGTCAAGCAGTATTAAGATGTTTGCATGGCTACTGATTGCTGAACTAATTTGAATCAAAGACTACCTCTATGGAAGCAGAGGTAAACTGTTAGACGTGAGAACTTAAGGAAAACACGTATCCTGTAAATTGTTCAGTGATGCCCTCAGCTGTTATTTTTTAGACATCTTTCAGAAGCTGTGCAGGCCTGAAGAGTTTCATCATCTCTGCTGACAGGTCAAGTATGATATTTCACATTGAGACTGGTGTCTACCACTCAATGAAATGCTGTTCCCTTTCAGAAGTTGTGGTGTTTTTAGTGAAGCATCTGTGTTGGTTTGCCATAGTGAAGAGGAGAGGAATCCTTTCCAAGTAATCTAGCGCATGGTTTCAGACTTAATGATTTTTCAGCTCGTGGCCTGTTTGTTTAGTTCTAAAGGGTGGCTGGCATCAGTTCAAACGGAAACTTCTTGACAATTCTAACTCCACACTATGACATAACACAAAGTAAAATTACAACACAACAAAAAACATAAATGGACATATATCAACAAAACAACCAAAACAGAGCCCATTACAACAAATAATACAGTAAAATGCAAGTGTAATAAAAAACAAAAAAGCTCAAGAAGCAACACATCATCAACAAAATAGTCACAGAATAACCACACAACCTAAACAAAAATAATACAAGCCACACCAGACAAATACCGCAACAAAAAAAATTACACAGCAAAAAAATTGACTTAAAGAAGTGCAGATACTCTGTGCCCATCAAAGGAGCCAATAATATATCGCCACCTAGCAAAACACTCACATTGCAGACAGCTGGAATGTTACCATCCTACTCTATGACACCAACTTTAAAAACGACAAGGAAAATAAATCACAATCTAACTGAGCATTTGAAGTGTACATTAATTAAATAAATAACCAATATTTAAAGGTAACACAATAAACAACTCAAACTTGAACCAGCTTTGTCACTGAAAAATTAAGGGATTATTCCAAGGCAGATATGAACAAAGTGCACAGGCTTTGTGAAGACACTCAAAGTAAAACGAACAAATTGGGTAAATGGCCTGCCCCATTGCCTCATAATGTATCTGGTGGTAGATGGATAATAATGGACAATCTGTTCTTTCGGGTGCACTGAATTTCTTCCCTTATATCTCATTATACACAACATATTCATTCATTGTAAAAAATGAGTTAATCAAAACAGAATTACAAATTATCTAGTAGAAAGCGGAATCCAAACCATCTGAAGAATTTGCAAGATACTTTATAAATTTTATTAATTTATAAGTACTATCATTTGAAGGTAAAAAAAGGCTGTCAGTTTTATACAGTGGTGCACGAGGTGAAGATTTGTGACAATTAGTGCTCAGTGAGATTTTGTGCCATACAATATATACAGTATGTGCCTCATGGGAACAGTTCAGACATGGCCATATGCAAATCAGTGTTGACCCTGTGCCTCATGGGAACAGTCCAGCCCGAACTGCTAAGCCATATCTTCCCTGGACCGGAAACAAGCATCCTAGGACCGGTTTCTGGCTATCAGCGGTCTTCAGCCAGGATAGGCTTGGCAGTTCAGGCTGGACTGTTCCCATGAGGCACAGGGTCAAGACTGATTTGCATATGGCCATGTCTGAACTGGGGTGGTGTGGTGAGCAAAATAACGATAGATTAAACCCAGATATGTGACTGGGGGTGAATGTTTTGCCATTGTGCAACATTCCGTCCATCAATTGTTGTTTTTGAATTTGTCACCCCGAGTTGGACGAGTATGCTCAAGTCCCGTGCTCTCCATGCCACTGGAATCAAGCTATCCTGGCTGATGATGGCTGATAGCCAGAAACCGGTCCTAGGATGCTTGATTCCGGTCCAGGGAAGACATGGCTTGGCAGTTCGGGCTGGACTGTTCCCAAGAGGCACATCGTCAAGACTGATTTACATATGGCCATGTCTGAACTGGGGTGGTGTGGTGAGCAAAGTAAAGATGGATTAAACCCAGATCTGTGACTGGGGTGAATGTTTTGCCATTGTGCAACATTCCGTCCATCAATTGTTGTTTTTGTTATTGAAAATTATGACATATTGGTCGGATTTCTCTGCCACAAAAGCCTCTGCACTAGATAGAACCTTAGATTGTTAGGTGGGCATAGGGATTGTGGTACAACCCATGTTTGAAGCCTGTAATCTCAGTCTCTGTCCAGCAAGTATATTTCCCCAAGCTCAACTCCTCCTTCTTTGCTCGCCATCCCACTCAATTTATAGTGGGAAAAGTCCTTCGAGAAGAGGAAGGCTTTATCTTCGCACCTGGACAGAATTGAATGTTTGATGGACTGCAAGCCTCTCACTTATGTCCGTACATTCGTCGTGAGCTGTGCTCTGAGAATCGGGTATGATTTCTATCCATCTGCCTCTTCTTGCAGGCATTATGTCTAAGAGGTGGTTAGATTTATACTTGTTCCCCTGCATTGGATCTTTCGTAGGTTCACATGCTTGAATTATTCCCCATCTTCAAAGGTATGCCCCTCTGTAACTTTGGAGTAGCAGTTCGAATCAGAAGCACTCTAGAATCACTCTCACCTATTTGGAAAATAACCTCCCAGAGGCCATTTCACTTAGCATTTTTAATAAGTGTTGTGTGGAAAAGCAGTTACAGAGCTCTTCAATATCTTCCGACAGGTAAAACTAGTTTTTTTTTTCTTGAGAAATTTAGCATCTACCCTATCCTTAGGTGGTTTATGTTGGGATTCCCCACTTCTACTTCTGGCATAGGCAATGATCAGAATTGAAAAATGGAAAAATAGCTATTTAAAAAAAAAAAAAGTGAGCCGGCTCAAACAATGTGACTTATTGGAAAATGTAGGTGCTCTTTGATACCCCCTACAGAAATGCATTTATTGCCCTCACATTGACCATGTACCAAGGGATGCAAGATTTGCAAGACATTTTCAGCCAAGAATCTTAATTACCAAGAGGGAAGAGTTTAGAAGTGTATCCAAAGGGCTAGGGCAATAAAGCTCCTGCCTTAGGGGTCAATCAGGCTCAAGTTTCAAGGTCTCAAAGGAGAAAATGTGTTAAAACGCAACATGGAAACAACTAAGAATGAAGGCAGTAATTTAGCAAGTGAGGGAGCTCCATTTTCACAAAAGGAGCCGGATAAAAAATACAAAGAGAATATGAGAACATAATCTCCATCACCTGAGAGAGAGAAGAATAGGAAAGCATCACCAACTCTGCCAGCGCACTATCTCCTAAAATAAAGTAATCCACATCTGTCATTCTGTTAACTGTACTACTGTTGACTGCACCACAGGTTGACATCTCAAGTTTCTACGCCCGGAGGCGTGGCCAACAGCATGGCCGAGTAGGACGTGCGGCGCTGGAGCTCCTGCCGTGCTGCAGCAAAATCCGACAAATTACACACTTCCCGGAGCGCCAGACACCCGAAACGAAAGCACCCCGACCCCCGAAGCCGGTGCACCTGACTTCGAAGCGGAGAAGCGCCTGACTGCATGAGGGGCGCCGACTCGGCCTGAGAGCTTGGAAAAAGACCTTTCCGCGGGCAAGATGGCGGCCACGACGTCCGAGCCCTGAGCACCGGGCAGGGAGCCTCTGCCAGACGCCGGAGGACGAGAGGAGCCGGCGAACGCTGAAAGCGCCCGTGCGGAGAGAAGGCGGTGAGTGGACAGATCCGGCGGGAGCAGGCAATGCACGAAGGGACCGGCCGCCCTTTACCAATATGGCGGCCATGGAGCCCTGACCGACTAGCGAGAGGCGGCTGGCTCGCCCCAGGGGCTGAGAGACGACGGTGCCCGCCAGGAGACGTCTGCGAGCGGGACGAGGCGGCGAGAGTGAGACCCAGTGGGGTGCTCGGATGGCACTCCAAGGCCGACTCCGCTTTACCAAGATGGCGGCCGCGACGCCGGAGCCCTAAACCAAGGCTGAGAAATAGCTGACACGCGCCGGGGGCCGGGAGCAGCCCTCGGAGGACGCTCGATCAGACGAGGCTGGTGGTGACCCTGCCCAAGGCAGAGCAGTGGCTGACACACACCGGGGGCCGGGAGCAGCCTGCGAGGGACGCTCACACGGACGAGGCTGGGGGTGATCCTGCTCAGCACTGAGACACTGCAACAATCCCTAGCCGACCATCACCCTTCAGAGCCCGGGGCCTATGGACTAGGGGTGACCATCTGCGCGCCCTCTGGGACTGATCCGACCTCTTGCAGGGTATCGGCCCAGCCTAAAGAGGCCTGAACAGGGGTACCGATACGGCCGGGGTCCCACCCCTGAGGGGTTCTGCGTTTGTCCCTCACTAGAAGCGGGGGTGAGCGGCGGAGGTCAGAGGGGCCCGAGACTGCATACCCTACGACCGGCACACGCCGGAAGAGCTGGCAAGTCGTAAGATGCCCTGAACAACGGAGAGGCCCGGACACAGAGGGGCCCTACCCCGGAGCCGCGACCAACCATGGGCAAGAGAGATACGCTTCCGAAGACACAGAAACTAGGACCTATGGACAACTTCGCGGCACCAAGGCCTCAGACGGAGCCTCTATCAGTGACGCCTGGGGTGCGGACTGACACGACGATGCTGCTGGAGGCCATACAGGCCTCCAGGACGGATATCCAGGAGTCCCGAGCGGCACTGGAGGTCAAAATCGGGGAAGTGGGCTTGGAAGTGACACTACTTCGACAAGATTGCCGCAAGCTGTCTGACAGAGTAACGGCGACGGAAACGAGGATTGGAGAGAACGAGGACTCGATCTCCACCCTGAAAAAAGACATGGTGGAGCTGCAGGCCTCCCACCGCCAATTGCTCTGGAAGGTGGATGACGCCGAGAACCGGGCAAGACGCAACAACCTGCGCTTCATGGGCTTTAGAGAAGGTATAGAAGGGACGAACATGGCGTCATTCCTCCGCACCTGGCTGCTGCAGACTTTCCCAGATGTGCAGTTCTCCCCATGCTTTATTATCGAAAGAGCACACAGGGCCCTCCTGGCAAAACCGCCTGAGGGAGCGAGGCCGAGGCCGGTTATCGCCCGCTTCCTCAACTTCGCCGATAGAGACTTGATCTTAAGAGAGGCCAGGATAAAGGGGGAGATCCGACTGGAAAACTCAACAATAATGATCTTCCCGGACTATAGCCAGGAGGTTCAGAAGCAACGCCACTCCTTCGGCGCGGTTAAGGCGAAACTGAGAACCCTGCACATCTCATACATGCTCCTCTTCCCCGCTAAGCTGAAGGTACTGTACAAAGACAAATCGATATTCTTCGTGCACCCGGAGGATGCATGGCAGTGGCTTGAGGAGCGCCCTATCCTCAATAGTAGGGAGACTGCAGGGAGAGAAGAGCTGGACAGAGTAGTGAGGCAAAGGTCCCAGTGGGAACTCCCAAAGCCACAGAGACGGAAGTCAAGGAGGGTGAAGAGACAGACGCCAGCCACTCCATACCGGGAGCGGGGATTAGGGGACACGCGGCGTGGGGGAACATCATCGCCAGGGGGCACCTCTGTGCCAGGCTCGAGATTCAGTTGCCTCAGGAGTGATATTCGTTCAGAAGGAGACGAGGAAGAGAGCTTGGGGAGCCGTCCCTCTGGAGGAGAGGAGGAGGGAGAGGGGTCGAGCTCGGTACACCCGTTGGTGGAGGCGATCCGGCATATGGAACATGACTCCTCGGGGCAGGCCGGCGCCTCAGTGCTGGACACGCAAAGTGCGCCTGAATCAGAGACACAAGACTCCAAATCGTGAACTGTTGAGATTTGGACCATGGAGAATACCCGGTGGGGTGCAGATATCCTCCCGATGACACGATCGTTGAATTGTGGTGTGCTTGGACCATGGAGAGGGCAGCCCGGCGGTGGAGGGCACGCAAGTTGACACGCTTCCCTGTTCTACAAGTTTTATTGTTCTTTGATTCTTGGTTTTCTGGGGGCTCGATAGGGAGGGTGTTTGTGGGTGGGCGACAGGCCTACTCTTACGGAAAGTTATGTCCTGGCCAAGGATACGACTGGAAGGGGAGGGAGGTGGGGAGTGGGGTGGGAGAGGGGGTTTTCAAGTTTGTTCGGATAGGGGGCCGGGGGGGGGAAGTTGGGGGGGATACAATTTCAATGGAACCATGCAGCAGCGCACACTGAGCCCACACATCACCTGCACATGCCAGGGTCAGGCCACACTCAGCTACCACGCAGTCCAATGGCAAGTACCGTAGTCACCCCAAGAGAGGGAGATAGGAGACTGAGAATCCTAACATGGAATGTCAATGGCCTGGGTTCTAAGTTCAAGAGAGGCTTGATAAACGCTTACATTAAGAGGGTGGACCCAGACATCACCTTCCTGCAAGAAACACACCTCAAGGGTACTCAGTGCGCCTTTATTGCTAGGGGGAGACACAGGGTCTTAGCACATGCGGGATATACCTCTGACTCTAGAGGGGTGGCAGTCATTGTTAAAAAAGTCTCACCATTTTGCATTACCCGCACCTGGCTTGACCCACAAGGCACTTATGCCGGAGTGCAGGGCACTTGGAACAGACGCACCTACATCCTAGTCTCGGTCTATGCGCAACCTAAACTGCAACCCCGTACACTCACATCGCTTACTCATATACTCTGGATACCTCTGATACGATACAAGTAGTGGGAGGAGACTTTAACGATGTTATGAACACCGCACTCGACAGATCTGGAGACATGAATAGAGGTGAGCGCCAGACCACACTCTGCAGTCAGATGTCCGCCATAGGACTGACAGACATCTGGAGGTGGCTCCACCCGACACAGCAGACATACTCATACTACTCTGGGGTGCACAGGGTGTTCTCACGACTCGACTACATTTTTATGTCCCGTCAATACCTGACAGCAGACGACACTGCAGAATACAGGGCCAGGGGCATATCAGATCACTCGCCATTGTATGTGAGAGTGGGACGGGACCAGGGTAGACACACGGGCTCTTGGCGTCCGGCGGCCTGGGATTTGCAAAACGCGACCATACTTAGAGGCATCCGAGCTGACATTAAGGTATATCTGGCAGAAAATGAGGGTACGGTTGACTCAAGTGTTACTCTGTGGGAAGCCCTGAAGCCGGTACTTAGGGACAGGATAAACTCTAGGCTGGGTGAAGAAAGACGGAGACTTCAGGCAGAGGTGGCCGCCCTAGAACAGGCTATCCTAGAGGGGGAACGGGACTGTTTGACCCGTAAAAACACAGAGACCCTTTGACGGCTTCTAGATGCTCAGAAACAATACAGGGAACTGGTAACCAACGAAGCGAAGACCCAGTCCCTTGCCACCCTTCACAGGTTGTACGATGCAGGGGACAAGTCGGGGAAGCTCCTGGCGTGGCTCAGCCGGAAAGAGCGGGCGGCGAGGTGGATTGACAGTGTAAAAGCCTTGGATGGCGCAACTGTCAACACTGATGCGGAGATAGCCGAAACGTTTGCCACACATTTTGAAACTTTCTATGCAGCCCGTGAACTTGCTACCACAGAGGAGGCGTTCCAGTATTTAGAGGCCACAGTCCTGCCAGTCCTGCCCCCTGAGTCCATGGATGCCCTAGAGACAGACATAACGGTAGATGACATCACTGAGGCCATTGCCAGATTGAGACCGGGCAAAACCCCGGGCCCTAATCGCTTCCCAGCGGAGCTCTTCAAGCGAGCGGCAGACCTTCTGTCACGCCATCTTAGGAGCCTCTTTGCTGGTGCCTTTGAAGAGGGAGAGCTCCCTCCAGACCTCGCTAGTGCTACAATTGTCCCAATCTATAAAGAGGGCAAACCACGAGAGAGTTGCGCCTCATACCGACCCATTTCCCTGCTGAACACGGAAGTGAAACTATTAACAACCATCTTGGCAGCCCGCTTGAGAGCAGTTATCACAGGTCTGGTTCATTTAGACCAGTCAGGCTTCTCACCAGATAGAGCCACTAAATTAAACCTTAGAAGGACCCATAACTGGCTACAAGAAGTACGGGACCGCAGCGACCCCCATTGGTTCCTCTCCCTGGATGCCGACAAGGCGTTCGATGCGGTACACTGGCCCTTCCTCGGCGCAGTGTTACATAAGTTTGGTTTCGGGCCGAATTTCATTCGGTGGGTCCAGCTCCTCTACACTGCCCCGAGAGCCAGGGTGCGGGTGAACGGGACCTTCTCGCGCGAGTTTCAGATTCAGAGAGGCACCCGGCAGGGGTGCCCTCTGTCCCCCCTCCTTTTTACGCTCACAATAGAAGTGCTTGCCGCCAGGATCCGGCAAAACGATGACATTCGCGGCTTTACGAGAAGCGAAGCGGTCTCGATACCGGAAAAAATCTCGTTATACGCAGACGATGTCTTGCTCTACGTAACCGAACCAGTAACCTCGATTCCAGAGCTCTTCCGAGAAATAGAACGATACGGAGGGATGGCTGGACACAAAATAAACTGGCACAAATCAGTACTTTATAACCCTGAGGGTCGTGACAGATGGGGGAACCTACCAGAAAACCTACTGACGACTACCAAGGGCTTCCAGTACCTCGGGATCTATATCACCGTGAGTGAGACCCTCTCGTTCAGTAGAAACGTGGAACGGATCATACTTAACGCAGTAGCAGATATGAACTGATGGAGACAGCTCCCATTGACACTCCTGGGCAGAGCGGCCATGTATAAAATGGTCACACTGCCAAAATTCTATATGCTCTGCAAAACGAATACTATCCGATACCGACGTCGGTCTTTCACAGGATCCATGCGGATCTGCGTTCCTTCCTTTGGCTGGGCAAGCATGCCAGGGTGGCCCTGTCCACGCTCCAGAGACATCAGTACAGCGGTGGGGTCTCGCTTCCTAATCTAGAGGCCTACTACTGGGCGGAACATCTAACGCCAATAAACGACTGGCTTCATGCCCCGGCGGACCACCCGACATACGCTCTGGAACGGACGAAAATGTCGCCCAAAAACTTACTATTCTATCTCTATGGAACCTTTAGGAAAACTTCCCTCCTCCCGGCCACGTCCGTTACACTCTCCGCATGGACGAAGGCCAACCGACGCATGGGATGGGATAAGAAACCCACACGACAAACGCCATTGTGGCATTGCCAGTGGTTGGCGGATCTGCACAAACTGCGAGCTTTCCGAAGGTGGGACGACATTGGCATCTCTACTATAGGGGAGGCGGAGGTAGGCGAGATGGAGGACTTGGATTGAGAAATAGTTCTGATGCATCCCCGGGAGGTGGCAATCAAGTCCCGACTGCGACTGATCCAGTTGAATGTACTCCATAGAACCTACTATGACAGACAGCAGCTATGCAAGATGGGGAAAGTAGAGAACCCACGTTGCCTTAGATGCCATCAGGGAGTAGGGGATTTCTACCACACGATATGGTCGTGCACTATAATACAAACATACTGGACCCGGGTTTTTAAAGAATTAGGGGAGGTCCTCGGGGCTTCGATCCCACAAGATCCCAAGTTGGCACTGTTAGGCATGACCAACGAGGTAGATTTGACACGTCCACTTCTTATATTGTTGGTCTTAGCACTAGTGGTTGCGAAAAGGGACATCGCAAAGTACTGGGGAGCGCCGGACCTGGAGGAATAGAGAAGAGGACTAGATCTCTACATGGCAGCCGAGAGGGTAACTTATAAGGCCAGGGGATGTCCCAAAAAATTCCGCAGAGTTTGGTCGAAGTGGAGACACTATCATGGGTTCGATGGGGGGCTGTGAGGGAGGGCTTCCCTGGATGGATGTGGAACTGGTTACCAGGCCAAATGGGACATTTACACAGAGAGGGTGTCAAATGCTACTGGACTAGTGGACTATCATACGATACCCGCGATTTTTGACTCAGAATTGTGAAGGGCATCACTGGCACTGGCGGGGGGGGGCGGGTGGAGATGTGTAACGGTTGCAAAGTTTTGGATGTACACTGCTGGAGGCAAATAACTTGTGTTTTTCTTGTTCATTGGGGGGGGGGGGGTTAGCAAAAGAGAAAAAAAGCAGATGCTCGGAATGCCCTTGAATGCTCAGACATATATGTAGGTCTACACCAACAGCGCTTTACCAAAACTCGCCGCCCTACCTCCGGGGTGTGGGCTAAATGGCCGTATATCCATCTGCTGAGAGTATGATGTGCTATTTGTGGCCAGTATCTGGAGTACCTGAGTGTTTGTTAATGGATCCCTATGACTCTGCAATAAAAAAAATTAAAAATAAAAAGTTTCTACGCCCTAATGGACAGGACATCAAAAGATTTGACCTCCCAGTGACAACTAATGAAATTGCTTTTTATATGACTTCATGGAGCCATCCAGAAGAGCTGGCAAAGCAATTTGTGGCAAGAGGTCATAAAATGAATGCAGAACCTGCAACAGTGACAGCAGTGATACTCAGACTTTACAAGAGATATAAAGCATCAAACAACACACCTTAAGGCAGACCCAGTAACCATGGAAGCAACCCAAAGTTGGCCCAGAAACCCAAAATCCCCTCATTGGCGGGTGAACTCAGCCAATGTTGCCTAGTAGATCACAAATGAGAGTTATACTCAAAGGTGGCAAAGGGCATCTTCCAGTGATGCGGAGAACTCTGGCTGTATCTGTTCACCACCGTAGAGAATGTGCAGTGTCAAAACTTTTGCATGTTGGAGTTCCCAAGGCAGTCCTCGCTCTAATACTCCTGTCAAAATTGGGGGTCAGGACTCCTGTACACCTTTCCTTCCCTCCCCTCCCTGATGATCACGCGAGATGGACTCGGGTCATCCTAGCATCCCCGGACAGGTCGAGGGAAGGGTACTACCAGGAGCTTCCAGCCATGGGCATTTGTTCACCGATCGAGGCTGCTCCTTCGGGAGGATAGTTTCTCACAGCAGTAGGTCCGAGTCTTGCACCCAAGCTTGCACAACGCACAGGTCTGTGGGTGGAGATTGAGCGGCAACAGCTGATGGCTTTTGATTGACCTCCCAAAGTTGTTGGTGTTTATCTTCGCAGCCAGGCATCCATCAACAAAATCTGTTTATGTAGGACGCTGGCAGAAGTTTGTCGCTTGGTTTTCCTCTTGACATATCCAACCCTTGAATGCGCAGTTATCGGATGTTTTCCTGTTTTGTTTCTCCTTAGCTGAGCAAGGCCTTGCTGTGGCAATAGTTAAAGTTAATTTCGGCAGGGGCGCTAGAAAGCCCGAAGCAAGATGGCCGCACATTAGTGCAGCTGCGCCGGCCGTGCAACAGCAATCTGTTCAAAATCCGCCCATCCAGCACTCTCAATCCTTAAAAGTGAGTCCCCTGTATGCGGCAGTGACCCAGCTCGTCCCGGAGCCACAAGTTGCTGAGAACTCCGGAATTGCAATGGCGGGATTGGAGTATGCGAGGCACATCGTGCTAGGCCTGACCCTCGCGTAGGCCGCTGAAACCGGTGCCTGCGGGAGCATGCAAAGTGGAAGAAGAATCAGAGGCGTCCTGAGTGTGATGGAGCCTAGGTCCTGGTTGTGGGGCCGGTGCCTTACACCGGGGTGTTCTCGGTGGGCAGTGAAGCTAGCGCCGGCTGACCCAGAGTCTGAAAAGCTGACTGGTGGAGACTGGACAAGGGATGCAAGGCTGCACCAGCTGGTGCTGCGTGGCAGTGCACATACACAGAGCTCTCCCTCGGGAAAGTGACACAGGTGAACAGTGCGCCAGGAGCCCTGCAGACCTGAGGCCGCAGAAGTGAGTGGTGCTGAGAGTGCGGCCATTCGCTCCCCCACATAGTGCGCACACGCCGAGGACAGGCTGGGGGGTACTGGGCCATAATCGGACCTGAAGCGCAGGAAATACGGGGGTGAGCGGAAGGCAGATCTGCAAAGTATAAGCCATGCGCTTGGCCTCAGCGTAAAAGAGCAGAACCTGCGCCGGCTAAGGGAGAAGCAGCGGGGCCAGCGTGAGAGCAGCTGCAGCACCGCATTGAAACATCCCCTGGTGGTGGGCCCCCACCTGCATCCCAGGGCAGAGAAGATATCCTGCAGCTGCCCGGGAGGGGCGCACACTGCGTCAGAGCCCCCTAGGGGATATGATGGTGAGCGGCTGCTGCAAGCATATATGGGCACTTGTGAAGTAACGAAAGGCGCACGGAGGAGGCTTTCGAGGACCAGACCCCGCAACCTCTGCACATGTGAGACTGACTGTGTGAGCCTGGTGGAGTTGTGATGGCTGTGTAGCGGCGAGGATTCAGGGAGGCACATTGGGCAGCTAGCTCATAGCCGCTTCTAAGTCAGGCCCCCCGTCGCTCCAAAGGAGGGGGCCAGAACACTGTCCAGTGGCCGTAAAGACACAAGGCATAGACCAGGGAACTAACCATCACTCGACTGGGATGCGAAAGGCTGGCGCAGAGTGGTTGATAAACATGGGCAAAACAGTGATGGGTCAGTCCTGTCTCACTTTTGAGACGAAGAGAACTGCAAAATCTGCGCAGGAAGACCAGAGAGAGACTGAGCACGAATTGGAATCTCATGGGACTTCACTGCTTGAGGCAACACTACAGGCCATGCATCAACGCCTATTGATGGCAAAATGGACACTCTGATCAATTTGGCTGAGATGGAGTCCATGTGTTGGTTCAAACATGCATCCAGACTCGCGGAGAAAAGGCTGTCAACAGCGGAGGACGACATATAAGCCACTACCAGCAAATGCACGGAAATGGAAACGCTTCTGAGCATTATACAAGCCAAAAATGAAGACTTAGAAGGGTGCTCACGGTGCAGTAACGTGCCCATAATTGGCATTCCGGAAACTACGAACACCGGCAGGATGGAGCTCTATGTGAAACAGATGCTCATAGATCTGTTCGGCTGGGAGAGCCACTTGCACATTATGGTTGTGGAGCGAGCACGTAGGCGAAACCATCCCCGCGGTGGCCCTGTGTGCTGTCATAACTAAAATGTTAAATTACTGTGATCGTGACACAGTACTACGCCTGGCTTGAGAGAAGAAGGAACAGAGTTACCAGGGCTACCAAGTTGCTTTCTATCCAGATTTCACGGCTAATGTTCAAGCGGTGAGTAGAAAGTACCAAGCAGTAAAGAAACAACTGCAGAAAGTGAACATAACTTACGCCATGTTATACCCAGCCAAACTACGATCGAGTACGATGGACAGCACAAAATATACAATACTCCAAGGGCGGTGCAGGAATTTCTGAAAAGAATTGCGCAGACCAAACGGGGTCAAAGTTCGCAGAAAGTAGACGATTCAGACTAATCAACTGGATGCGAGATGCAACTGCATGTATAGACTGTGTGGAACTGGGAAGGAACCACTATCATCTTATATATGAAGAGTATGAGGATGACTGGTGTTTGATTCCCCTGGCCACCTCCGGCATGGAGGCTGTTTGGGTTCCTGACAAACCCCTAGTGAGAGAACCCCATCTGAACTGATAAGTACTGTTTACTGTTGGGTGTTGCAGAACCTGGGGGACCTTGTCTTCAGCATGATTGGGATGCTGACGTGGGAGGTAGGGGGGTGGGTAGTGGACACAGGGTTGTTCACTATAGCTTGCAGACAATCAAGAAATCTGCTCCCCTTTCGTTGGTGTCGGTGTATGTTCCTCCTGGCCTACAATCCACGACATTTGCAGGCTTGGGGCGGATGGTATTAGATCTCCCTGAGGGTGTTTTGATATTAGGTGGTGATTTTAACTCCGTCGTTTCTGGCAGAGCGGATCGCTATCCGCCCAGAGACCTTCCTGCTGCGCAATCCTGGTTGGGTGACTTTCTGGAAACACTGGGGCTTGTAGATTGTTGGAGGCTAATGCATCCAGTGCAGACTCAATTTACCTTCCACTCGGGAGCACATGGTAGTCTTTCCAGATTGGATTATATCTTGATACCGGCTGCCCTATCCCCTTCGATTGGAGAGATTAGACACCTGGCTCGGGGTATATCAGACCATTCCCCTATCTGGTTTCATTTTAATTTCAGCACAGGCGCTGAAGGAAGGATGGCCCCGATTAACCCCTGGTATCTTCTTAACCCCAAAACTCGCACTGAATTGATTAAATCATTTGATCTGTATTTTGCTGAAAACGTGGGTTCTGTGTCCTCACCTGTTTCGCTGTGGGAAGCTTTCAAGACTGTTTTCAGGGGACAGGCATTGTCTTTGATTGGGTGTGCCAAGAAATGTAAGAATGGGGTAATTGTTCATCTCGAGACAGAAATTACAGAATTAGAGACTGCATTGGAGCGAGATGTGACTCGAGAGACATTGCATATTCTCCACCTTAAACAATTGGAATATAAAACTTTGGTTACTGATGCGGCCAATATGATGAGTAGGGAACAGCAGGGACGATTATATGATGTGGGCGATAAAGCAGGAAAATTGATTGCCTGGCTGGACAGAAAGGAGAGAGCGAGTCGTGTGGTTCCTGTGATTGAGAAATTGGATGGTGTGCGTGTAACGGACCCTGTTGAAATTGTTGAATGCTTTGCTGATTATTTCCGAGAGGAGTATACCTCGGTGTCTGACAGACCCGAAGAGGATTCTCAATTGTTGCTTAAAGATATAGCACTGCCGTGTTTGTCAGAATCAGATCGGGATTGTCTGGATGCCGCACCCTCGGTGGATGAGGTGGCTCTCGCGCTTCGCTCCATTCGTTCTGGCAAGGCTCTGGGTCCCAATGGTCTTCCTATAGAATTGTATAAATTGCGCCCTGATACCCTGGCTCCCTATCTCCGAGATATGTTTTTGGCTGCGCGAGAAAATGGCTCCCTTCCTAGGGATCAGCGTCTTGCGACCATTGTGGTGATCCACAAGGAGGGCAAGCCACGGGATCGCTGTTCGTCTTACAGACCCATTTTGCTTTTAAATGCGGAGCCTAAGATTCTCGCCAAGCTACTCGCTAATCGTCTGATTACAGTGATCAGCGACCTGATCCATCCGGATCAGTCGGGTTTTATCCCTCATCGTAACACGGCATTAAATTTACGACGTTTGCATGGAGTTCTCGCGAGGGCCCCGACGTTGCGTGAACCGGCCATCTTGGCATCCTTGGACGCCACGATGGCCTTTGACACAATTGAATGGTCGTATCTTTGGGCCGCGCTCGCCAAGTTTGGATTTGGCGCTGGCTTTATTGGTTGGGTCAAACTCCTGTATGCAACGCCACTGGCGCAGGTGGTGGTTAATGGTCGTGTCTCCATGCCTTTTGCTCTCGGAGGGGCACGCGGCAGGGCTGTCCGTTATCCCTGCTTCTCTTTGCTCTTGCGTTGGAACCACTCGCCGCTTGGCTACGTTGGGAACATTCACTGAAGGGCATACGTTAGACCCCGGAATTTGAAGATCGTATCTCCCTATATGCGGATGATATTTTATTGTACCTCAAATCTCCCCAAAAATCGCTTAACGTATTGTTCGACGTGCTTAACTCCTTCGGGAGGAACTCGGGCCTCGTTATCAACTGGTCAAAATCCTATATCTACGTGCTCGCAGGTGATGTCCCTCGTTTACCGCTGGGCTGCCCCATCCAGTTGTCACAGTCTGGTTTTAAATACTTGGGTGTGTTTATCTCGCTGGATACGGAGGTTCGCTACGAACGTAATATACTCCCCCCCCCCACTCCAAAGGTTGCGCTCGGATGTAGTGCGCTGGCGTAGATTACCGTTGTCTCCCTTGGGGCGAGCGGCCCTTTTTAAAATGATGTCCTTACCGCGATTTCTATATGCACTTCAGAATAGTTTTGATGTGATCCCGTCGAAATATTTTCGGGAGGTAGAATCGTTGCAGAGGCAATTGATATGGGACGGACGTTCGCGCATCGCTCTTCCAAAATTAACACTTCCCTGGTATGATGGCGGAATAGCACTCCCGGATATTCGTAGGTATTATTGGGCTTCCCAACTTGCTGCCATCAACCATGGGATGTATGGTCCGGCACTGAATCCGGCCTTTGAAATGGACAGGTTGCTGCTCCCGGGTGGAGACTATTATAGGGCGCTTTACTCGGGATCCTCCCGTTCACAACTTTCGGGACCTACCGCTATAGCCGTGCGGGTATGGCATAGCGCGACTGCGGCTATGCGCTGGAGCGACAGACTAACAGGCACTGCTCCGCTTTATGCCTCCGCAAAATTGGGCTGCCTATGGAAGACGAAGGGATTTGATAAATGGGACACGATCGGTATTAGTAAAGTGCGTGATCTCTGGGTTAAAGGAGGGGTGAAGACCTTTTCGGATTTGCAAGCGGAATATAAGCTGAGTGACAGGGACATTTTTCGCTATGTTCAAGTACGCCATGCCTTGAATTCAGTGTTTCCTGTGGGTAGTGATATTCCGGAATCCTCCCCCCTCGAAGATCGTATATTGGATGGTCATGTGCCGGATAGTACTATCTCATTGTTTTATAAAAAGATGATTAATGACCGATCGAGTTTGCTGGATCGCCTTCGTGAAACCTGGATTGCTGATGGTATTGAACTAGATGATGAGGACTGGAAATCCGCGATCTCCTCTCCCAGGGAGGTTGCGATTCCGGGCCGCCTCCGTCTGGTCCAACTCAAGATCCTCCACAGAATCTATGTCACCGGCCCCCGTCTGATCCATATGGACTATTCCACGAATGGCTTGTGTAGGCGTGGTTGTGGTCTCCTTGGCACCTATCTCCATATAATATGGGAGTGCCCTGAGGTGGTGCGTTTTTGGCATCGTATACATGATGTGATGAGTGAAGTAACGGGTGTTGTGATGATGCCAGAAGCCCAGCAATGTTTGTTGAATGTATGGGGTCCGAATGATTATGACGTATCGCAGCTTCGGTGGGTGACTCTTGCCAATATGGTTGCCAAACGAGATATTGCACAATTGTGGGGGTCCCCGAGGCCGCCTACAGTGACTGCTTGGAAAGAGAGTGTGGACTGGTGCATGTTCAGAGAGAAGACAGTGTATATAGCAAGAGGCAGGCCCAGGAAATGGGGAAAGATTTGGAACCAGTGGAACTCATACCGGGGAGGTATCTGTACGCCCCCACTCGCAGAAATTCCTAGTCCTTCTCAATCGCCCTGACCTGCATTCCTTCTAGCTGTGGCACATTGTGATGTTTATATGCAATTTTGCCTTTGCCCCCCCTCCCCTCCCTATCTGCATTCGAAGAATTTTCTCTCCTGTTGTCCTGTGTCTCCCATCCTCCTTGAGCACAAGCCTAATGGATGTACTATTGCTACATTGCCTTGACTGTTTGTTGATGTGTTTTTTCTGTTTTATGTAATAAAAAGTTACAACCAAAAAAAAAAGAAATCTGCTCCCATTGTAGCTCACTCACACTTAAGGAAATTTGTGTTATGCCTTCGATGACCGGAAGGGACACAGTCGCTAACGTGACGCTCTCATGTATGACATGGAACGCACAAGGGTTGAATTCCCCCAAGAAAATCAGACAAGTATTAGCCTACCTCAATAGACACAATATTCAGGTGGCTCTGCTCCAGGGGACACATCCAAGGAGGTACACAGAATCTAGGGTGGGGACACACTGGGCTGGGTTCAAGCTTGCGTCATCCTACTCGTCATATGTAAGGGGAGTGCTCACAGTAATAAAAAAAGGCACACAGTTTACGGTAAATCAATCTATAACAAATGACAATGGGAGGTATGCCATATTGCATGGCAGAATGCTTGGGAAACTCTTTACAATAGTGAATGTCTTTGGGCTGAACACAGGTGAGCCAGATTTTTATACAGGAATACTGAGTGTGCTGCGTGGTAGGCTGGATTCAGAAATAGTGTGGGGGAAGACCTGAACACGCGCCCGGTTCCCTGCAAAGATAAATCTAGTCAGCAGGCAGGGCATTCTCCCAAGGGGTCCCACATTATCAGGGAAGGGATAGAAGAGCTGGGCCTAATAGATGCTTGGAGGGTCCACAACTCTGACAGACTGGGGGGTACACACACATCCACTGCACACGGAAGCTGGTCGAGATTAGATAATTACTGAGCGGTAGGGTGAGTGCATGGGTGACAGACCTAGGACAGTTAGCCAGAAAACTATCAGACCACAATCCGGTCAAGTTTAGACTGCATGTCCTGGTGAGCATGCCCCACTAATTCACGTGGAGATTTGGGGCTGATGCGCTGCTAGACCCAATTTACAAAGTCACAATTAGAGAGCCGATCACACAGTACTTACAATAAATAAGGGTTTTGGTAAGTGAGGCTGCCATGCTCTGGGAAGCCTTTAAGGCCACCATCGGAGGAAAATGTATAAGCACAAAAGAGGGCATACTGAGGGATATCCGGGGACAACTCCAGCAGTTGGAGGTCGCACTAAAGCAACTGCAGCAGGAGGCCAGCCCATGCGCAGACACACTGGCTAAAACCAGAGACCTAGTGACGGAATATAATGAGCTGGCTGCGGAGAGATGCAATACTTGTCGAAGATGCATGTTTCAAGAGCGTATTGGGAGGGCGGGAGACCAGGCCACAATTTAGCAGCTAGAATAAAGATGAGAAGAGATCAACACCATAGAAAATCTCACGGACGATACAGGGGGAAATCACTATGATCCGTGGGAAATACTAACACAATTTCAGAGGTTTTACGTGGACTTCTATACTTTGAAGGGGCAGACGTATCCTTGCTAGTTAGATCATTACTTGGCAGACATTAAGCTCGCTTGGTTATCCAAAGGGCAATGGGAATTCATGAGTCAACCAATTGAGGAGGCTGAGATTCGTGCAGCAATACAGGCCCTGCCAAACAGAAAGGCTCCGGGGCGGACGGGCTCACAAGCGAGTTCTATAAAGAGTTTGGGTATGTGTTAATACCACACATGTTAGACTTGTAAGCCCTAATAATCACCCTCCTCAAGCAGGATAAGTCATCATTGAGATGTGAATTCTATAGGCCATTGTCACTCTTAAATATAGATGCCAAAATACTGGCAAAGATACTGGCCACAACACGCCAACTCTTGCTGCAAAATATGGTCCTACCGGACCAATCTGATTTCATACCGAACAGATCTGAAAGAAACATGTAGTGATAGATTCCTTACCTTAGAATTACCCCCAGGCGTCAGGCCGGATCCAGAAAGTTTTCATCAGCAGTACCCCTGCACGTCGGTAGGTGTCGTCGTGCGGCTCCGCGTGCGTCATTGGCGCTGGGATGACGCATTTGGAGCATCTTAGACATGCCCACGTGCGCTGACATCAGTTCTTTCTTTTTCCGCGCCAGCAAGCGCAGATCAGGGAAGGGATAGTACCCCCAGTCAATTTTTGACTGAGTTTTTCAAGGCCGTTTGTCTCATTTTTTCGAGTCGATCGACTCCTGGTGTCGTAGGAATGCCCGGCTCCAAGAATTGTGGGGGCTGTCACCGCATGATGTCGGTGACGGACCCACACCGCATGTGTCTCTACTGCCTGGAGTGCGACCCCGACCCCAAGTCGTGCCCCGACCGCCAGGCCATGGAGCCGAAGACTTTGCAGGAGCAGTCCCGAAAGTTGCTGGAAGTCCGGCAGTCGGCTCCACGCCGCTCGAGGTCCCGGTCCCGCGGGAGGTCAAGGGACCGGTCGCGGATCTGTCACCATATTTCTTCTGGATCCAAGTCTTCGCACTTGGGGTCAGGTAGGTTGAAGCATTCCAAAAAGAAGTCAAAGATGCATCGGCGCTCTCACATTCCCCTTGCGTGACACGGCTAAGGGTGCAGGTGGTGCCACCCCCGCGGCACTGGCAGAGCCTACGACATCGCCGCTGGTCTACCCTCCTTTTCTGTGTGCAAGAGTTTCTTGCTGCCATGGCCCGACTCTGGTGGTCCTGTCCTTCCATCACTGGCGGCTCCGGCCCCGGTGTCGTTGGCGGCTCCGGCCCGACGCCGCATGACCCCCTGGGATCCAGGATCGGACCCCTGTCGATGCTGATTTACCTAATAACACCTCCACCGGCGCCGTCCTCCCCGGCACCACCACCGACTCCGCCCGCTCCTCGGGACGACGTCGTCCCCAGGTTCAGCCAGGACACGTGCCGGAACGCACTCGCCCGGCGCCGATTCCGACGCCGATGGGGCCCTTTTTGCCCTGTGTCCTTACTTCTTATTTTCAGCCTGTTCCACAGACTTCGGAGGAAGGGGAGGACTGGGAGGGGTCAGAGGACCCTCTAGCACAGGAGTGTGCTTATGATCCGGACTGGGTAGAGGATTTAGGGGAAGCCAATGGTCTCAACACCCCACCTGACCTTTGCATGCTGTCTCCTCCTACCATGGCTATGGAGGAGGGAGCCATTTACGCAGTGGTATTGAATAGGGCGGCCGAGGCCCTCCATCTCACACCCCTACAGTGGCAGTCAGGACTAACCTCCTGACAGAAGTGCAACAGCCGGCAGCAACCTCTTCGGAGCCCTTGCTGCCCTTTAATGAAGCATTGTCTGATGTTCTTTTGGGCACCTGGTTCAGGCCCAACACAGGACCTCCTGTGGATAGGAACGTGGCCCAATGCCATCGCCCAGCTCCGGGCGACCCCCTCTTCCTCTCCCAACACCCCACCCCTGAGAGCTTTGTTGTCCAAGCCTCTACTTCCTAGAGCGCGTTCCCTTCCGCCCCTCCGGATAGGGAATCCAAGAAGCTGGAGCAGCTTGGCAAGAAGCTGTTTTCATCTGCCAGCTTAGGGCTGCGGTCGTTGAACACCGCATGCCTCTTGGGCCGCTATTCCCACTCTCTGTGGGGCACGGTTGAGAAGGTGCTGCCTAAGTGCCCGAAGGAGGCCCAGGCAGTCTTCTCACAGGCTATTGCTGCTGGAAGAGACGCAGCGAAGTTCATTATACGTTCACCGCCGACTCACTGGGCAGATCGATTTCCGCGAAGATGGCGCTTAGGCGCCATGCCTGGCTGAGAACAACTGGTTTCTCAGGGGATGTCCAGAACACTCTGATTGACATGCCCTTTTATGGTATTCGCCTCTTTGGCAATAAAGCAGACAGTGCGTTGGAGCGCTTTAAGGACTCCCGGGCTACGGCCAAATATTTAGGCCTGTCGGCCACTCGGCCTGCTTCGCCTTCTGCTTTTCACTCTTTTCGTGGCCACAGAAGGGGTGCCCCACCACGTTCGCTGGGCCACAGACCACCGCAGCAACAACTTCAGTGTTGCCGTGGACGTGGGAACCGTCGAGGCGTTTCAGAGGGCCAGCGGGCGGGTCAGTCCACCTCCGCCCCCGCAGCATCCCCTGCAAAGCCTTCCTAGTCCGTTATTTCAGGCCTACCAAAAGCCTGTGGGTGGCAGAGTTCACCATTATCTCCCCCACTGGCGCAACAACACATTGGGCAAAACAAATAGGAGGTACCCCTGATATTTTACAACAGGGAGGGGGGTTAGAACAGTAGAAAAATTTGGAAATCCCTGTCTGGCAAGACAGCAGATAGCTGGTTTTAGTACTTATGAACGTGGTCTGGTTTCAGAGGGATAATATTCTCTACCAATCTCTCTGAGGGGCAGATATACCTACTAGGTGGAGCACTATACTGCAACTAAATGAACTTACAAACGCACTCAAATATACCAAACAGGAAGAGGTTTTTTGTCGTTAAAAAATGATCATAAGGATTTATTTACCTCCCAATTGGGTTACAATCTAACACATTATCACAATTTTAAAAAAAATTAAAAATTAAAAAACCACATAACATGGTTATACAATCTCATATAAAAAGTCAGAAATTAATAAGAAAACAGTCTTAATCACCGTGCTCGCTTTGACCTTACCAGCGCCCCTCGGGGGTACACGAAGGTGATGGTGGTGGTCGCAGCTCATCTGCGCAGATCGGGGGTTTCAGTCTTCCCCTATCTCGATGACTGGTTGTTGAAGGTAGGCTCGTCCCAGACAGTCGTCTCCCACCTCCAGACTACGGCCAACCTCCTACATTTGCTGGGGTTTTCCATCAACGTGCCGAAGTCACACCTGATTCCCTCACAGAAGCTCCTCTTCATCGGAGCGGTACTGGACTCGGTGCAGTTTCGGGTTTATCCTCCCGAACAGCGAGTCCGGGATATTCAGGCTATGATTCCGATCTTTCAGCCTCTATCCTGGGTTTCGTCAGGATGACCCTCCGGCTACTGAGTCTGATGGCCTCCTGCATCCTGTTAATGGATCATGCCATTTGCGGGCTCTGCAGTGGGACCTGAAGTTCCAGTGGGCACAGCATCGGGGCAACCTGTATGATCAAGTCCAGATCTCGGAGGGCACTGCACGACAATTGCAGTGGTGGCTCACGAATCGCGATTGGTCAATGGCAGATCCCTCTCCCTTCCCCAACCAGAGCACACAGCGGTGACGTGTGTGTCCCTTCTGAGATGGGGCGGCCACATGGGAGAGGTGGAGATCTGAGGCCTCTGGTTTCTGTCGGAGGCCCGGCTCCATTTCAACCTTCTGGAGCTTCGGGCAAACCGACTAGCACTGAAGGCATTCCTTCCCTCTGTTGTGGGGAGGGTAGTGCAGGTGTTCACAGACAACGCCACCACCATGTGGTACTGCAACAGACAGGGCGGGGTGGGGTCGTGGACCCTACGTCAGGAGGCTCTGCGCCCCTGGACATGGCTGGAACATCAGGGCATGTCCCTGGTGGTTCAACACCTGGCAGGTTCTCTGAACGCCAGGGTGGACGACCTCAGACGTTGGTGCATGATGGATCCCGAATGGCGTCTGCAATCGGACGTGGTGTAAGGTCTCTTTCAACAGTGGGGAGAGCCTTGTTTAGATCTATTCATGACCGAAGAGAACGTGCAATGTCCTCAGTTCTGCGCGTTGGAATTTCCAAGGCGGCACTCGCTAGGCAACGCTTTTCATCGCGAGTGGAGTTGCGGTCTACTATACACCTTTCCGCCTATACCACTTATACCCAGAGTGCTGAAGAAGATCAAGCTCGACCGGGCCCAAGTTATTCTTGTGGCTCCAGACTGGGTTCAAAGAGTATTGTATACCGAGCTACTCAGCATGGCGATCGATCCCCTGCTCCGCCTGCCTCTTCAGGAGGATCTTCTGTCCCCCCAAACCTATCCAGCTTCCACCTCATTGCGTGGAGATTGAGCGGCGGCAGTTGACGTTTTTTAACCTGCCTCCCGAAGTCTGTGATATCTTGGCAGCCAGGCGTCCCGCCACTAAAACGGTATAAACCTGCAGGTGGAATACATTTGTGGCATGGTGCACAGTAAAGGCTGTGGATCCCCTTTCTGCTCCTCTTTCAGAGGTCCTTATATTTCTCTGATCTTTGGCCTAGCAGGGCTTAACTCTGGACAATATCAAGGGATATCTCTCTGCCATTTCTGCCTTTTTACGGCTTCCAGATCAGCCTTCCCTTTTCAAGTCCCCTGTTGTAAATAGATTCTTGAAAGACATTGCGCACATGTTCCCTCCTTTCCCTTTCGTGATGCCTCAGTGGGACTTAAACCTACTTCTGACTTAGTTGATGTGTGCTTTGTTTGAGCCACTTCACAACTGTCCTCTTTGTCTTCTCACTCTAAAGACTGCTTTCCTGGTTGCCATCACCTCTGCCAGAAGAGTGAGTGAGCTCCAGGCTCTTTCTTCTACACCTCCTTTTCTCTCTGTCCATCCAGACAAAGTTGTTCTATGGACTCGTCAATCTTTTCTGCCAAAGGTTGTCACTGCCTTTCACATCGGGCAGACCTTCTCTTTGCCCACCTTCTTTCCGCCTCTGCATCCTTCTAAAGAGAAAGAGAGGCTCCACCGTCTGGACTAAAAACGAGCGCTCTCCTTCTACTTTAAACGCACACAACAGTTCTGGGTAGATGACCAGCTCTTTGTTGGCTATGTGGGAGCCAAGAAAGGTCGGGCCGTGCACAAGCGGACCATCTCTCGATAGGTCGTTCTATGCATTAAGGCTTGTTGTTCTTTGGCTAAAAAGGAGCTTCCGGTGAGGCTACGTGCCCATTCTACTAGGGCGACGGCAGCCACTACTGCTTTGGGACGGGGAGTTCCCTTGCATGACATCTGCCAGGCAGCTGCGTGGGCCTCGCTGCACACGTTTACCAAGCATTACTGCCTGGACAGCCAAGTCCGGAAAGATGGCTTCTTTGGCCGTTCTGTTCTCCAGGATTTTCTGGTGTGATATTGGATTGCAGACCCACTACCGGGGTTGGTATTGCTGGTGTAGCTATTCTAAGGTAAGGAATCTATCACTTCGTGTTTCTTTCAGATACACAAGTTACCTTCGGTAACGATATATCTGTAAGAAACATTAGTAGTGATAGATTCCTTACTGCCCCATCCATCCTCCCTGTTCTGCGAACTGATTCCTAGGGTTAAGGTCATCCCTTTTAGGGCCCTAGTTTCATGGCACAAGTGGTCAGTTACTTGCATGGCTCTGCTTTCCTGGTGTGGAAAGTCGTGTACAGAACTGATGTCAGTGGGCGTGGGCGCATCTAAGTAGCTCCACGACGTTGTCCCAGTGACGCCAACGGCGCAAGCGGAGCCGCACAATGACGCCTACCGATGCACAGGGGTACTGCTGATAAAAACTTTCCGGATCCAGCCTGACTCCTGGGGATTATTCTAAGGTAAGGAATCTATCACTACTAATGATTCTTACAGATATATTGTTACTGAAGGTCAGTAACTTGTGCATCTACATCGCATAACTTGCGTATGATTTTTGCCCTGTACCACCAGCTGAACCCCGACCTCCAAGCTGCAGCAGTCATGTTAGATGCTGCCAAAGCATTTGACTCCATTGAGTGGAGTTATATGTTCATGATATTGCAATGAATGGGGCTGCCTGAGTTCTACTGTAATGGGTGTGGCTGTTTTATACTGATGCTGTGGAGAGAATCCGGACAGACGGGGTAACATCTGATCCCATACAGATCTGCAGTGGAACGAGGTGGGGGTGTCCTCTCTCTTCCCATTGCTGTTTTCCCTGATGCTGGAGCCGTTGGCATGTATCATTAGAAAGCGCTATAGGGCGTCAGCATTGCGATTCATGCTGCGGCCCATTAATATATCGCTGTATGCTGATGACTTGGTGCTGTTCATTCGGGAGCCGCAGCAGCATTTCGCACCAATTCTCTATGAATTCAGTAGATTTGAGCGATTCTCTGGGATTAGTATAAATTGGAATAAATCCACTATAGTCGCTCCAACTGGGTGCACCACCCATCATGAACTTGGATATCCCCTTGAATGGACCACAGAACCTTTCAAGTATCAAGGGGTATGAGTTCAAAGGGACCCAGAACTGATAGTGAGGGATACAACAAGCTGGAACAATAAGTAACTTGCTTGATAAGGTTGCCGCTTTCGATGGCAGATCGGGTCGCACTTTTCAAAATGATAATATTACCAAGGTTTTTGTATCTGTTCAGTAATATACCAATCATATTGCCCAGCCAGCTCTTTAAAAACATATGGTCTCAACTTTTTCTTACAACGCTGCCAATCTTTGGAACACCTGTCCTCTTTACTTACGTTGGGAGCCCAACCTTTTGTCCTTTCGGAAACTCCTCAAAACTTGGCTTTTCCAAAATTCCGCCTAACTAAGCTGGCTTATCTATCCGCCACTGTGATTAGCTCTCTGATGCCTCAGGGTAGGTACCCGCTCTATAAGTACTTTATCATTCTACTGGTAAGGCTTGTGGGGGTGGGAAAGCAGCCTCGAGTAGGGCGGGAAATACTCACTTTGGACCACAAGAACAGGGGATATAATGCTCCAGATCTGTACCTATATTATCCATGTGCCCAAGCACAATTCGCACATTACTGGTACAACCCTACTGCATATATCCCACATCTAGCGGTGAAAGACGGAGATGCACAGCCAATCCCATTACGAAGTATTCTACCACATTACAAATGTGGGATACCCAGAATGGCAAATTCCTTCCGGCTGATGATCTACAATACATAAAAAAACAAGATGCCACTGTTCCACGTACCACAGACTTTGGCCAGCTGTGAAGGCACTTTATTCCACACTCCCAGAAGAACAGCCAACACCACACACATTGCATGCGCTATTAGTTAGCCCCACCCACCACAAATTAATCATCAAGCTAAATAGAGGAATGGGAGCACAGCTGCAGACTGACAGTCGTTAACATCGAACTGATGAACCTTGTTGTTTCAAGTTACCTCTTGAGATATGTTTTCTGAAGGAATTCATCCGCATGTTACTGCCAACACCATTTGTAACGCTGCAGTGGGACCTCAATTTCCTTACCTCAAGTGCATACCCTTCCAGCCCATGTACAGATGTCCTCTTCGCTTCCTGCACTATCAAGAAGGCATTTCTCATTGCCATAACATTCAATCAATCAATCAATCAAGCATATTTGTATAGTGCGCTACTCACCCGCTAGGGTCTCAAGGCGCTGGGAGGGGAGGGGTCCGCTACTGCTCGAATAGCCAGGTCTTGAGTTGTTTCCTGAAGGAGAGATGGTCCTGGGTCAGCTGTAGGTGGGTGGGTAGGGAGTTCCACGTCTTGGCCGCCAGGTAGGAGAAGGATCTTCCTCCGGCGGTGGCTCTGCGAATTCGTCGGATGAGGGCGAGGCTGGCGGAACGGAGCTGGCGGGTGGGTGTGTAGAGTGTGAGGTGGTTGTTAAGGTATTTGGGACCCATGTCGTGGAGAGCCTTATGTGCGTGGGTGAGGAGTCTGAACGTGATCCTCTTGTTGACGGGGAGCCAGTGCAGGTCTCTCAGATGGGCAGAGATGTAGCTGTGACGGGGGATGTCCAGGATGAGTCGTGCAGAGGCGTTCTGGATGCGCTGGAGTCTTTTCTGTAGTTTGGCTGTGGTCCCAGCGTAGAGAGTGTTCCCGTAGTCCAGTCGGCTGGTGACGAGGGCCTGGGTGACCGTCTTCCTGGTTTCGGTGGGGATCCACCGGAAGATCTTTCGGAGCATGCGCAGGGTGTTGAAGCAGGATGCTGAGACAGCGTTGACTTGTTTGGTCATCGTTAGGGAGGAGTCTAGGATGAAGCCCAGGTAGCGTGCGTGGTCCGTGGGCTTGGGGGCGGTGCCCAGTGCAGGGGGCCACCAGGAGTCGTCCCAGGCGGAGGTGGATGATCCCAGGATGAAAACTTCGGTCTTGTCTGAGTTCAGTTTCAGGTGGCTGGTCTTCATCCACTCCGCGACGTCTTTCATTCCTTCCTGGAGTCTGGCTCTGGCAGTGGCGGGGTCGTTGGTGAGGGAGAGGATCAGCTGTGTGTTGTCAGCGTAGGAAATAATGTTTAGGTTGTGTTGGCGTGTGATGGCTGCGAGGGGGCTCATGTAGACGTTGAAGAGGGTGGGGCTGAGCGAGGATCCTTGAGGTACGCCGCAGATGACTTTGGAGATCGCGGATCGTAAGGGGGGGGAGGCGTACTCTCTGGGTTCTTCCAGAGAGGAACGAGATGATCCACTCCAGCGCCTTTCCTTGGATTCCGGTGTTGCTGAGGCGCTGTATTAGTGTGCGGTGGCATACGGTGTCGAATGCTGCTGAGAGATCGAGGAGGATGAGGGCAGCTGTTTCCCGTTGTCGAGCAGGGACCTGATGTCGTCGGTAGCTGCGATGAGGGCGGTCTCAGTGCTGTGGTTTGCTTGGAAGCCAGACTGCGAGGGGTCGAGGGATCCGTTTGTCTCGAGGAAGGCGGCGAGTTCTTTGTTGACGGTCTTCTCGATGATCTTGGCAGGAAAAAGGAGGAGCGAGATTGGGCGGAAGTTCTTGAGGTCCATGGGGTCCGCGGTGGGTTTCTTCAGGAGGGCGATGAGCTCGGCCTGTTTCCAGCTCTCCGGGAAGGTGGCGGTTGCGAAGGAGGTGTTGATGATGTCCCGGAGTTTGGGTGCGATGGTGGCGTCGGCCTTGTTGAAGATGTGGTGTGGGCAGGGGTCGGTTGGGGAGCTGGAGTGGATGGTGTTCATCATGCGGGTGGTGTCTTCGGTGCTGATCAGGGTCCAGGTGCAGAGGGTGGTTATGGGGGGGGCGCTGGTTCGGTGGTTGGGTGCGTGGTCTGTGCGTCAAAGTTGTTGTGTATGTCGGCGATCTTGCAGTGGAAGTATGAGGCGAGTGAGTCGCAGAGGTCTTGTGAGGGTTTGATGTCGTTGTTGCAGGCGTTGGGGTTGGAGAACTCTTTGACGATGCTGAAGAGTTCCTTACTGTTGTGGGCGTTGTTGTCTAGTCTTTCTCTGAATGTTGCCCTCTTGGTGGTTCGGATCAGCTGATGCTGCTTGCGGATGGCGTTTTTGAGGGCTGTCATGTTTTCTGTAGACTGGTAGGCTTTCTCGAGGGTGCGGCAGTATTACTTGGAGTTTTTGAGGTCGTTGGTGAACCAGGAGGCTTTCTTGCTGACTGGTCTGCTGGGAGGGGTTTTCAGCGGTGCAAGGTCATTGGCACAGTTGGTGAGCCACTGTGTGAGGTTGCGGGCTGCTTCGTTGGGGTCCGTCGTGTTGGTGGGAGGGTTCTGGCTGAGGGAGGTGGTGAGCTGGTCCTCGGTTATCTTGCTCCAGCTTCTTCGGGGGGGCCTGTTGAGGGTGGTGGTGGGTGGTGGTTCTCCTGAAGTTGAAGTGGACGTAGCTGTGATCTGTCCAGTGTAGTCCGGTTGATTGGCTGAAGGAGACGTGCTTGCTGGAGGAGAAGACGGGGTCAAGCGTGTGGCCGGCTTAGTGGGTGGGGGAGTTCACCAGTTGCTTGAGTCCGAGGTTGGCGAGGTTGTCCAGTAGGGCGGCGGTGTTGCTATCATTGTTGTTCTCCAGGTGGAAGTTGAGGCCCCCGAGGAGGATGTAGTCTGAGGAGGTTAGGGCGTGCTGGCTGACGAAGTCTGCGATGGCATCGCTGAATTGTGTGCGTGGTCCCGGTGGTCTGTAGATGAGAGTGTCTCTGAGGGTGGTCTTGGGGTCGGTGTATATCTGGAAGTGGAGGTGCTCGGCGGCGGCGAGGGTGTCGTCGGAGTTGGTCGTGATTCGGATGGTGTTTTTGTAGACGATGGCGATTCCTCTTCCGGTTTGGTTGACGCGGTCCCTCCGGGTGATCTTGTATCCTTCCGGAATGGCTTTGGCGATGTCGGGAGCTGAGGAGGCGTTCATCCAGGTTTCTGTGAGGAAGGCGACGTCTGGTGATATTGTGTCGAGGAGGTTCCAGAGTTCGACGGCGTGTCTGTGGACGGTGCGGGTTTTGAGAAGGATGCACTTGAGGTGATTGTTGCTGGTGTTTGGCTTGGCGGGTGCGGTGCAGGTTCGGAGGCAGGTGAATTTGCAGGCTTGGCAGGTGAAGGGTCCGTGGGTGCGTTTCGGGGTGGCTCGGTAGCAGGCGGGGTACCTGCCGGCGTTGAGTGCGTGGAGCGTGGCGGCCTCGAAGGTCCGTCGTGTGGGCTGGCATCGTCAGGGGCCAGGGGTCCTGGCGCTGGGTGCGGTCCAGGCGCGGACGGGCGTAGACGGGCTTGCCTTTGGCACGCCCGCTGCGCGTACGTGTGGACTCTGCCATAAATGGCGAAGTGGGAGGGAGGAGCAACTGGGAGGCGAATGGGAGGGGGTACAGAAGAGAAAGAGGTGGGGCCACAGGGGATCAGTGGCGAGGAGCGGGGGGAGAGAAGAGCGGGAAAAACGGAGGCGAGGGGGCAAGTACACAGGACAAAACGGGCAGAAATACGGGCACAGAGACAAAAAAACGAAATACAAATAACAAAATACAATACTCAGCGACTAAACACGGGCAGAAAACCGTCACAGGAGAAAAGCCAGAAGCTCAGCTGCAGGGCAGCGGTGAACTCGTGGCAGCAGCGGTGAAGCCTGGCACACTCACGGGGAGTCGCGCAGTGTGTGGAGCGACCGGCCCTGAAGCAGGGTCAAGGGTCACAGCTCACCACTGCGTGGACTCCGCCATAAATGGCCAAGTGGGAGGGAGGAGCAGCTGGGAGGCGGGAGCGGGGAGGCGAATGGGAGGGGGTACAGAAGAGAAAGGGGCGGGCCGCAGGGGATCAGCGGCGGGGAGCGGGGGGAGAGAAGAGCGGGAAAAACGGAGGCGAGGGGGCAAGTGCACAGGACAAAACGGGCAGAAATACGAGCACAGAGACAAAGAAACGAAATACAAATAACAAAATACAATACTCAGCAGGGGCAGCGACTAAACACGGGCAGAAAACCGGCACAGGAGAAATGGCCAGAAGCTCAGCTGCAGGGCAGCGGCGAACGCGTGACAGCATCGGTGAAGCCTGGCACACTCACGGGGAGTCGCGCAGTGTGTGGAGCGACCGGCCCTGAAGCAGGGTCAAGGGTCACAGCTCACCACTGCGTGGACTCCGCCATAAATGGCCAAGTGGGAGGGAGGAGCAGCTGGGAGGCGGTAGCGGGGAGGCGAATGGGAGGGGGGTACAGAAGAGAAAGGGGCGGGGCCGCAGGGGATCAGCGGCGAGGAGCGGGGATCGGGGGGAGAGAAGAGCGGGGAAAAATGGAGGCGAGGGGGCAAGTACACAGGACAAAACTGGCAGAAATACGGGCACAGAGACAAAAAAACGAAATACAAATAACAAAATACAATACTCAGCAGGGGCAGCGACTAAACACGGGCAGAAAACCGGCACAGGAGAAAAGCCAGAAGCTCAGCTGCAGGGCAGCGGCGAACTCGTGGCAGCAGCGGTGAAGCCTGGCACACTCACGGGGAGTTGCGCAGTGTGTGAGGCGACCAGCCCTGAAGCAGGATCAAGGGTCACAGCTCACCACTGCGTGGACTCCGCCATAAATGGCCAAGTGGGAGGGAGGAGCAGCTGGGAGGCGGGAGCGGGGAGGCGAATGGGAGGGGGTACAGAAGAGAAAGGGGCGGGCCGCAGGGGATCAGCGGCGGGGAGCGGGGGGGAGAGAAGAGCGGGAAAAACTGAGGCGAGGGGGCAAGTACACAGGACAAAACGGGCAGAAATACAGGCACAGAGACAAAAAAACGAAATACAAATAACAAAATACAATACTCAGCAGGGGCAGCGACTAAACACGGGCAGAAAACCGGCACAGGAGAAAAGCCAGAAGCTCAGCTGCAGGGCAGCGGCGAACTTGTGTCAGCAGCAGTGAAGCCTGGCACACTCACGGGGAGTCGCGCAGTGTGTGGAGCGACCAGCCCTGAAGCAGGGTCAAGGGTCACAGCTCACCACTGCATGGACTCCGCCATAAATGGCCAAGTGGGAGGGAGGAGCAGTTGGAGGCGGGAGCAGGGAGGCGAATGGGAGGGGGTACAGAAGAGAAAGGGGCGGGGCCGCAGGGGATCAGCGGCGAGGAGCGGGGGGAGAGAAGAGCGGGAAAAACGGAGGCGAGGGGGCAAGTACACAGGGCAAAACGGGCACCGAGACATAAAAATGAAATACAAATAACAAAATATAATACTCAGCAGGGGCAGCGACTAAACACGGGCAGAAAACCGGCACAGGAGAAAAGCCAGAAGCTCAGCTGCAGGGCAGCGGCGAACTCGTGGCAGCAGCGGTGAAGCCTGGCACACTCACGGGGAGTCGCGCAGTGTGTGGAGCGACCGGCCCTGAAGGAGGGTCAAGGGTCATTGGCAGGCGAGTGAGAGAACTTCAGGCCATGTCAGTGATTCCACCTTATACATCTTTTTTCCTCTGATAAATTAGTCCTGCTGATAAATGTGTCATTCTTGTTCAATGTTTTCTTGCCCATAGGGCAATCTATGACCATTGCCAGCTTTCAATGCACAGCCTCATCCTTCAATGGAGGAAGACCAAATCCACCGCCTTTATCCTAAGAGGGTGCTTATTTTCAATATAGACCAAACCAGAGACTGCAGATAACATAATCAACTTTTCTTCAGTTTCGGGGAGTGGCCGAACTGCGTACCAAGATGGCTTATAGTTCCAATCTCCGCCATACTCTCTGAAACCAACGGCCATCCTGAAGTCCACACGCCGAAATACACCACAGCGTCGGTGCGACTGAGCTCTCTGCCACCAATCGAGGGTCTGGGGCCACTGCGCCTTTGTGGTGCATGCTGTGGCCTGCGTGCTGCCACCGAGCCACGGCCTCAATTACGGCTATCACCATGACTTCGACGCGTCCGCAACCTGGCAGTGAGGAGCGGAATGAGGCGCATATTGCGGGCTTGTTGCGCCTCTACTGCTGCGGACACCACGGGGCATTCATGAACATCGCGGGATCCCCGATTGTGAGAGGGTAAGCCTTTATATTGTAGTGTAGTTCCTATATTCCAAATAGGCTCTGCGCATTGGAATAATATACCCTATAGTTTAGACGTAGGACTAATGTCTACTAGGTCAATCGAATATACCAGAAACTTTCTCGAATAAACAAGAAGGGATTAGTTTCTGACAACCGCATAAACATGACAACTTTGTTTCCCCAAGATAAAACTGATCTTCAGAGTTGTGGAAACAATAGATAGAAATTTCACTCAGTCAATCGTGCATGCTTCGTTTCACCAGAGGTGCCGAGAACATAGATAGACGGGCGTTTTCAATAAAAGGATTTATTGAACAGTCTTCTTTCTCAGGCATTAGAAATTCACTGCTACAATCGTAAAACTGGTTGTAAAATATAATGCATATAGTATAAAGAGTAGAATAAAATAATACTGTATGAGCATTGTATAGTTCCTAAACTATAAACAAATACATACATAAATAACAGAGGCTAAAAGTACTCAACTGGTGCTTCTAAAATGCGCCTACCCCGATGTACCTTAGTACGAGGGAAGAAGTAAGTGAGGTGTAGCATAAATATAGTATTCTTTTGCCAAGAATCTGTCCAAGATTTCTCTTAGGGTCTAATCAGCTCCGTACCTTGGTTAGAATGAAGAAGGCCAGGTTCAGGACTCGATTTCCCAACACGCCGCAAGGGGAGCTTGGAAACACTGGAGCTGGATTTCTCGGGAAGAGAAAAGAAATCGTCTCGCTCAGTGCGTCTGCTGGAGGGTCGGCTTTCTTCGGCACTTGCTGTAGCAGGATGCGTCGGGCAAGTAGATAGTCGAACTGCTCCAAACCACCGTGTGTTTGCTAAGGCAAGTGTGGGCATATTTATACCTTGAAGTTGCAGAGTTTGACGTAAAGGTGGACATAATAACATCATAAAAGAGTCTCAATTCTTTGAAAACTCCATTAGTTCTTGGACAAGTCAGTTCTCGAGCAAGGGGAAGTCCCTAGCTGCTGAAGCCGAGTTTTCCAAGAAATCGTTGTAGATTTTCAGAACTAGTGGAAGTATCCCTGCCGTATCTGGACCGCATGAGCTAAGGCCAAATATGGTTATGATTTCTATGCCTATATAAGGATATAGTATTTTATACCTATATAAGGGCATGAATCGGGAAAATTACAATAGGGTCCTAAAATGGTACACAACACCCACTTCACATTATCATGTTCATCTAAGATCAAGCACTAAAACATATAAACTAGAGCATGTGTGTACAAACCTCAAAAAATTCATATAAAATGCATTTGAGATGGTTGCACATGGAAAAATGAGCATTTGCATAGTACGCATTAAAAAGGAAATTATGTCATTGTAATATGGGAAATGCTAACCCAATGAATCACGAAATTACATTTATGAAATGGCTCTTAGTTACAGAAAAAAAATCGAGACCATCCCATAGCAGAGTATATCAACTGTGTTGGTTTGTAGATAAGGTCTAAATTGTTCCAAGGAAGTATTCAAAGAATTCTTGTTCTCTAAGAATAGTTCTATTTTAAGCAGATTACTTTGTGCCAAAGTTCAGTTTTGGAAAGGGAGAGAAAAAAAATCAAATTAAACCGTAGCGAAATGGAGTTCCAAACTTAGAAGCCGTTGTTATGAAAAAGCGAATGTCAAATTCAGAGTTCATAGAATGCAGTGTGCTAACTTCAAAAGTTATTCTCGGTGTCAGGAGAAAACATTAAATCATCTAGGTTGGCAAAGAAATCGTCTACCACTGTAGTAGAAAGTTGAACCACTTCATTAAGAAGAGCAATTGTACACAGATGTGAAGCATCGCCGTCAGCATCAGCCGCGTTAGCAATGTTCATAGCAGATGGTACCTGTGTGCCTGTTGGTCCGTGTATCTCACCTTCAGCTGGATTTGCCGGTGAGATCTCAATGAATGCTGTCATCAGGATTGGTAGCCGTTGGGGCAACACAGCACATGAGTCGTTACCGGACCCAGTAATGCGTCAACATCCATTGGCATTGCCGATGGAATTGCTAGACAGATATCTAACACGCATTCCTCTCCACAAAGCAGGCTTCGTAGAACAGGTAAGATGCAATCTTGCCAGATTGGTCTGAATGAGAGAAACCATGTGGTATTCAGATATCTTAAACGAGCCAAGCCAAGGATCTGTGTAATGCGTTCACGATACTGGATCGCCAGAAAAGCATTTTCCATGATTATCTGGGTATCGTTGGTGACTGGACTTGCCATATCGGAGAAGAAGGAACAAAAATAGTATCCCTGCTACGAGTCCCAAGATGAGAGGCAGGCCGCCCAACACAGAGTGTACAAAGTTTGGAAAAATGCCTAGGACTACTTCAAACGGTGCTAACAGTCCCGAAAAAATCGCCTTAAATACATGTACAATACCACTGGTATCAGACATGTTTAAGATACGGAGAAAAACCAAAGGTGGTGATGGACGGAGCATTGACAATACAAACACTCACCTCCAGTCAACTGATCTGGGTTTAATCCATCACCGTTCTTTAGCTCACTCCGCCACCCCAGTTCAGACATGGCCGTCTACAAATCAGTCTGACCCTGTGCCTCATGGGAACAGTCCAGCCCGAAATGCCAAAGCCATGTCTTCCCTGGACCGGAATCAAGCTTCCCAGGACCGGTTTCTGGCATTACAGCCGTCTTAAGCCGGGCTTTCTTGACTCCAGTGGCAAAGTGAGCAAGGGACTCACGTCTGAGCATTCCCTGCCAACTTAGGGCGAACAAAGTGGTACAATGGGGGGGGGGTGATGGACGGAGCATCTGAACCAATCAAACACTCACACCCAGTCAACAGATATGGGTTTAATCCATCACCGGTCTTTAGGCCACTCTGCCACCCCAGTTCAGACATGGCCATATGCAAATCAGTCTGACCCTGTGCCTCAAGCCCGGCTGAAGACGGCTGTAATGCCAGAAACCGGTCCTAGAAAGCTTGATTCCGATCCAGGGCAGACATGGCTTTGGCATTTCGGGCTGGACTGTTCCCATGAGGCACAGGGTCAGACTGATTTGCATACGGCCATGTCTGAACTGGGGTGGCGGAGTGAGCTAAAGAATGGTGATGGGTTAAACCCAGATCAGTTGACTGAGGGTGAGTGTTTTTATTGTCAACGCTCCGTCCATCACCACCTTTGGTTTTTCTTTGTTCGCCCTAAGTTGGCAGGGTATGCTCAGACGTGAGTCCCTTGCTCACTTTGCCACTGGAGTCACGCAAGCCCGGCTGAAGACGGCTGTAATGCCAGAAATCGGTCCTGGGAAGCTTGATTCCGGTCCAGGGAAGACATGGCTTTGGCATTTCGGGCTGGACTGTTCCCATGAGGCACAGGGTCAGATTGATTTGCATACGCCCATGTCTGAACTGGGGTGGCTGAGTGAGCTAAAGAACGGTTATGGATTAAATAGAACGTAATTGAGACTGGCCGTGTTGTAACATTAGCAAGTCTTGTTCTATTATGTCTATGGCAGAGGATACAATGCTGTCCAAAGAATACATTCTGGATGACAGAGTTGTTAACCCATTGTCAACTACAGAGAGAGCTTTCTCTAGATTAATACGATCAATTTCTCGTATTCTTTCAGCTGTTTCCATTTGCGTGACTTTCCATGCTTCATTGTAAGCAGCGTATATACCGGCGTATATGAAATGTTTTTTTATTAATTTTTTTTTTTTATTTTTTTTTTTTAAGAACCATTATTGGCATGAGACGGAGATACAAACATGGGCCTACAACCAGTCCGGCCGGGCGCTATTCAAATCGATTTAAAAAATATATTGTATTAGAATAACATATAGCGGTCCGGAGGTCAAGAGCTGAGAAGCATCCAGGATATACCATACAGTTAAAGTACCATGCGATAAGAAGGATCGAAGACGGTTCATTTTATAATAACGGAAAATAAAATGAGAATCAATGTCGCGTAATTACACATACCCCTAATACAGCTAACCAAAGCAAGGATTTTACGCCAGTGATGTACACAAATGAAAAGGATGGGGGAGGGGTATATGAATCAGGATAGATGCAATAGACACCAAGTAAGCATGCGCACTAGCCCCACCCCTCAAGGCAAAACACAATATGGGAGACATGGAAGACGACGACATCGAAAAAGGAAAAGGGCAATGGGCCATAGAAACAAGATAGAACAAAATAACAAACCCATCCCCCAACCCTTACCCTGCACCCCTGCAAAAGGCTACGGCCTACCCCCCCAGCAGCGTGCCTGTCGCCCTAAGTAAGAGACCCGAAATATAGAGAAGAAAAAAGGGAAAAAGAAAAGAAAAAATACAGGAGAAGGGCCCTCGATCCGGTCATCCGGCCCCTCCCACCTCCGCGCGCAAAAATCGTATAAACAGTAATGGTAAAAGAAGCACAGGTAGCAGCAATCACGTAAAACGCAAGCAATGACACCCCCGCAAAGCGCCCCTCAAATCACCATCAACCAGCCATGAGTCCCTCCAAGTTCCAATCAAATTCACCCCTGGCCACTTTTGTCAATAGTACCAACGTCAAACCATCCCCCAAATGGGATACAGAGTAGCACAAAGGGTCCGAGTACACCGGGAAGATCAGGCAGTGTCGCCGCTCCATAGGACCCCAGCCACCGAAATTTCGCCGATGATGCATGGCGGAAGTCTGAGTGAAACAATGTCAACACCGCCAACAGTCTCGAGTCCGAACACAGTCCCGCCAGACACGGAAAGGGAAACACACGAAGCGGGAAGCGCCAAAACCCCGACGGGGCCGCCCAAGCCATGTATCGATGCTGTTCCTCCACTTACTGATCAGAGAAAGGCCCGGGTGAGACAATCACATGCGCCACAGATGCATCCACAGTAGGCGCAGGGACCAGATCTATCCACGTCTCCAAGAAGATAGACTCATCCGGGGAATACGTCGATGAAGCAGAGGCAGACACAGCGGCCCCTCCTTGAGAGCGATCCGTGCCGTTACAAGATGGCGGGACAACAATGGCGGCCATCCTTTGTCCCAAATTGCGGGCCTCCCGGATCAGGGCTGTCTGCAAGGTTGTTAGTGCAGCCAAGATGTGTTTGGGCGTGGGCGGTTTCTCGCATAGCCAGACCTCGGGGTTCTCTTGCGCACCGGTGTCTCTGCCCGGGCGAGGGGTGCACGGGAAAAGCACCATCCGCCATTTCAGCCGGCACGTCCTCTTTCCCCTCCACCGCACCTCAGGAGCGGGCCCGACCCCCGGGGTCAGCAGGATTCACAGCGGGATCTCAACAGTCAGGGCAGGCAGCAGGAAGGAGAGTCACCGAAAGGCTAAACAAGCTCCCCGCTGCATGGGAGTCACCCACCGGTCCCCAGGGAGGGCTGTTAACATAACCGGGTATCACACCGAAGGGGAACTGGGCATCATGGACTCTCGCCGTCCCGGCTATTCCGCACCTCCCGCAGGGCAGCCCACTATTGGGGTGGGTTGGTATCACCTCTTCCGGCTCGCAGTTCTCAGGTTCTCTCCGACCGGCTTCCCATCGCGACCAGAGGCCGCTGGCGTTGCAATCACGGCCGGACACTCCCCTCACTCGAGATCCCGGCCGCAGCACCTCGAAGGCCGCCAAAGAGACGGAGACAGTTCTTCGGGTCTACTGCACGGCGGAGCCTCAAAAGCAGACGGTAAGTGAACGCTTCCCTTCTCCTACTTAATGTAGCAAAAACTGCTCAGGTTTATCGCCAGGATATATGTGCGGGGCGAGAGCGCTCACGGAGCCAAGCGGTTATGCAGCCATCCCGATCGCCATCTTGGCTCCTCCCCCTATGAAATGTTTTTGACGTGGATTACGAGGTCCAAGTAAGAAGTCTCGTAAGTCAACGCCATCTTTAAGCAAAGATAGTGTTGTTTTATTTCTGGAAGTGTGGATTTCTGTAGCCACTCAAGGCATAGTTTTCCTACACTGTAAGTTGTTATTATCCCTGGTTGTTGTCTCTGGACATATCTTGAATCTGGCCTAGTTACTGTAAACCCTTGTATCTTGTTCAGGAATCTATTTTGACAGATATTCGTGTCTGTGGGCCAGATTAACCATTTTTTCCATTCAGGATTTGTTCTGTTTTGTTTTGAAATATAATTTCCTCTACTCCCTCATCTGTAGTTCTATTACTATCAGGTGTGGGCTGAGGTATGGACGGTTTGTTTAAATCTTTAATCTTAGCCAGGCCAAGACAAGATGTCTGTTGAACAGTCTCATTTAAGAACAACAGTTGTTCTGGGATGATGCAGGCTCTGGATAATGCTTCGAGACCTTGTACATGCCAGTCTTTTGTGCCCCAGACAGTTTTTGTCTCAATGTTGTCTTTCCAAAAGTTAAACCCCAATGTGGACAACTGAGCATAAAAGGCCGCAGAATAGATCTGTTTAGTATTAGTCAACATACTTTTCATGCCTGTCTTATTAACATTTCTAAAGAAAAATGTTTCTGGATTTGTGGTATTGAACCCTGAAAAGTATGGAAATTGTCTATAGAATGTTTAGAGCTACCCTTTGGTGGCGTTGGACAATGTTCCCATTGATTATAACTTAAAACATTTCTACGGTTTGCAGATTTGTGCAAATAATGGTGACCAAAATGATTAAAACAATACATTTGTTCATAATCTGATGAACCTTCTAAGTAATCATGATTTGTAAATTTTGCTGTCATTTCTAAGTCTGCCATCATGTTATTAACAGTCTCAAAGTCCCAATCATCATAAAATGTGCTGGGTGAAACGAAATCACTCAAGGAAACCTTAAATTGGTGTGGAATCTTCAGCAGCTCGACAGGACCATAAATGTCATAATCAGTCCTATCCCATGCTATTCCACCAGGTAGAGGAACGGCTGTGATGTTCACTGATGATAGGTCTCGTTGTTCACGATGAGATGATTTGTGTGGCTTCAGAAGCAAGTTGATGTTCTTACTTGCTGTGTCCATTTTACTGTATTTTCCATCTATCAGCTTTCCCAAACTTAAAACGAAAATCAGCCATAGTAAGAGAAGAAGTACACGTAACACAATCCAAAATTCAGCCCATGGTGAAACCAGATATGTATTTGCAAGCTGGTGACAAAGTTCCGTTAATTGTTCCTTGAAAGTTTTATTTGCTGGCGTTGTTTCAGGCTCACTGGGACCCTCAGAAAAATTATCAAAGTTGATGAAATAGCCAGAGGCAGTTCTGTCAGTTGTTGGTATTGCATCCGGATTATTTGAAATCGTTGGAGCTGCTTGTTCCCTTGACATATTAGTATAGTCAGATGCTACATCATTGTAGACGGGAGTGTCTTGACAAACTGTTATTTGGGTTTCAAGAGGCACAAGTTCCATGGCTTTGTTGCATAGTCCTTTTTTACTCTCTGTAGATTCTTCAAAGGTGATGAGTCTTTCAGTTTGAACCTCTTGGATAGTAGCGAGATTTGGTCTTCTGCTACATCTTTGGAGTTCACTGGGCCTACTACTTATTATAGGCCACATGATGTGGTTTGACCAGGTCGATGGACACGACTTGGTTCTCCTTTCTTCCAGTAAGGGGCGGCAGTAACACTGATCTTGTTCCGTGGATTGCTAAGACAGGTACTGGTGTTCTGTAAGAAGGCCCAAATTCCTTCTTGACTGCGATCTTTTCCCTGACTAGATCCCCAATCTTTGGAATCCAGACAGGTCTTGCTGGGACAGGTGTTTTTTCTTCAGTGGTTGTTGGCTTCTGTAATGTGTTGCTTAGACTTCTTCGTGTTTCATTTAAGTCCTGCAAAACAGCCTAACGATCTTTGATATCAAAGGGTTTTTGTTCTACCACTGAAGTGTGACGGTCGAGGTCTTCAACCAACATTCTAGTACCAAAAAGCATTTCACATGGAGTGATTCCACCCAGAGAATTTCTTGGCAGGTTATTAAGACTACGTTTGACACTTAGATGTTTGACCCACCCATCACCCCAACCTAACACCCTAGCTGTTATAGATTGCTTTATGTCATGTTTTTTTCTCTCCACAACCGAATTTCCCTCAGGATGGAATGGACTCGAAAATCGCAATGCAAGGCCAAAATTGGCCATGGCCTCCTTGTAAGCTTTGGAGCTAAACGCAGGATCCTGGTCAGAATGTAGCGTGCCGATTGCATATGTGCCGATAAAGACTCGCAAATCTTTTATAACAGTTCGGGCGTCAGCCGAGCGCTGAGGCCACATCCAAATGAATCTTGAGAAGGAATCCACTGCAACCATGATATATTTATAGTTGCCATCCCTCTGTAAGGGACCGCAGTGGTCCAGGTAAATGCATGCTAATGGTTTATCTGAAATTAGAAGGGGTGTCTGCGCCGGGCGTTTCACTGTTGAAACTTTTATTTTCTGTCAAATTTCACATTCCAAGATATAGTTTCTGGTTTGTTTCTTCATGTGCGGCCACCAGTATTGTTGCTTTAATAATGAAACTGTGGCGGAAATACCTGTGTGTACAGAGGCTAGCCCTTCATGTGCTGCTAAGATCAGTCCAAACCTGTGTTCCATGTTTGGGATTACTCTATCCCCCACTCCAGGGATTCGAGCAAACGTAACATCATTTGTATCAGTTATATATGACTATTTGAGTGGAAAGCCTTTTGGTAGTGGTTTACCACTGTCTTTTATTGAAGCAGTGACAGTTTGCATTATTTCGCTGTCTATTTTTGTTTTTGAACAAGTGATTGCAGCTACGGAAGCCGTTTGTACAGCTGCCTTCGCGGCTTCATCAGCCAATGAATTCCCTTCAACGTGAACGCCATAACGCTGATGACTCAGTGTATGGATCACGTGAGTCTTTTGTAGTTCTTTCTGCAAAATAACTACTTGTTCCCAAAGCATTTTGTGCTTGATTGAGCCACCTTTTGCGTCTTTGAAACCAGTTTGAACCCAATTCTGCAAGTATTCATTGTAAGACTGGGCGCAGTAATACGAATCGCACTTTATGAGTGTGGGGAATTCGCGATCGGTATTTACCAGCGCCATCTTGAAAGCTTGGAGTTCAGCTCGCTGAGCTGTACAGTCTCCTAGTGATTGAGTTTTTGTGACCATGGGTCTGAATTTACCATCGTGCCAGCGACCTTTTACAATCACGCACGCAGCGCTATAAGCTTGTTTACCCCCAATTGCAGGCTGTGCTGATCCGTCTGTATAGATTATACATCCGTAATGTTCTAGAGGAAGAATCTCAGTGGGCAGAGGACATTCTTGTTCGTATTGGAGAAATTCTTGAGTTTTCAAGTAGGGATCAAAATCTTATTCAACGTCTGTTGCAGCAAGAGAGTTAACCCATTGTATCCATCTTGGATGTAAAGCTTTTGCATTTGGAATGCTTGCTTTTGTCACTGCCTCCAAGGCAGATATAGGCGTAACGACCATTATGCGTTTTCCCTGTGCCAGGGCTCTCTTTTTTGCCACTGCAGTTTGAACCGCTGTCAGAATTATTTCTGTTGAAGTGAATTTCATTTCAGCTTGTGTGTACAAGTGTGATTTGTAAGCTATTGGTACCTTTTCACCTTCATTAAAGGTTAGGTGTGTGAATCCGCATCTCCCTGGGATGATTCGGATTACAAGGTTGCGTACATTGTCGCATGTTTGTAAATGTTTTGTTGCTAACATGTCTGTTTGCACTGAACGCAAAATTTCTGTGTGTTTTTGAGTCCAATTAGTTTGTTTGAAATCACGTTTGATTAATTCGTAGAGAGGTTTTACCCTTTCTGCGTAGTTTAGAATGTAAGTTCTTCCAAAATTCATGAAACCCAGAATTGACTGTAAGTTTTTCAGCGCTTTTGGAGGTTGGAGCAGCGCACACTTTTCTAAAAAGTTGGCCGCCAGGCTTTTGCCTTCACTTGAAAATTCGTATCCTAAGAATAGGACATTGAGGTGGGCAATTCTTGATTTTTTTAAATTGAACTTGTACCCTTCAGAAGCGAACCCAAGTATTATGGTGTTCACTCTTTTCAAGTGCACATCCAAGTCATCGTCTGTAGATCGATGTCATCGACATAAGATAATGCCTCATCATCATACATTAGTAGTAACTCTGTTACTCTAGCCTGAAAATAACCCTGGACTATTCTTGAATCCTTGGGGGAGACGGCAAAATTGATGCTGTGTCCCCATTATTGAGAAAGTGGTCAAATACCTGATTTCTGGTGCGATATTTTGACAGAAGAAACCGTTTGAAATAACTGATGTTGTTTTATATTTTTTGCGCACGATGTTATTCATCAGTCCTGCACTGTGTGCATTTTGTACTGCAAAGGTTTTGCAGCAGGAGTTTAAATGTCTGTAATCCAAAACTAGACGATATGTTTCGTCTGGTTTGGAGACAGGAAAAAAAGGATTGTTCATTGACGGGGTGTATGTTTCAATCACCCCCTGGTATTCAAGTTGATCTAAGATCTCCCTGACTTGTTTTTTAGCTTCCTGCTTTACTGGATACTGCCTCTGAGCAGTAGGTTTATTTTGTAACTGGATTTTATGGTGAGGAGAGTCCTCATCCCATCCCACATGATTTTTATATAATGCTGGAGCCTGGGCCACAGCCCATTTTCTGGCAAAAGTGTATTTTTTATGAATAGGAATATGATTGGAGAAGGCTGGCATAATGATTTCTTCACCATATGGGCTGTCCCTGATAAATTCTGGTGGCTAGTCTTGTTCAGCTAGAAGAATGTCATAACCCTTAGACAGCTTCTCCCAAAAGAGTGCTTTTATTTTCCTAGTTATGTCCCCCTCCATCCGGAGCATTACTTCATATAACTTATGGGGTACACTAACCCTGGTGTCGGCCGTTTCAACTTGATTGCATTCATTCAGATCCACTGTCTCCAGATGATCTTTCAGGATCCTGCGAGCTATGATGACCTCTGCTGTGCTGTCCAGCATTGTCTGGGCCCACTCCCCGTTCTTGAGTTGTGTCCTCAAGATCCTCGGCATGTCTGATTTTAATACTTACTACCTTCTTTTTGGAGAATTAAGTTTTCTTATTTTTTGGACTGTGTTGATCGTTTTTTCACTTCACACGTTCTTCCTTGTGTTCTGATCGTCCTCTTCTTTCTGATTTCTGCGAGGAAGTCTAAAAGGCACGAGAGGAACGTGTATCAGTATCTTGATATCTATCAGGTTTTCTAAAATTATCCCTATTTCTGAGGTTATACCTCTTTTCAGAGTGCTCTTTTTGAGGAGATCTACCTCTGGACTGAGAACGCTTCTCTTTAGGAAGTGACTGTCTACTATTTTCCCATTTCTTTTTAGGAGTAGTTAGATTATTTTTGATAAAAACTTTTTCAGGATTTTCAGTTAGTTCGGGCTTTACAGGTTTCCCTCCCAAACTATCTCTTCCTAGTTCTTCATAGGATTTCTCAATAATTCTGACAAGTTCATACGGTTGCTCAGTAATATCGAGTTCTTTTAATTTTTGGCGGATTGCCACGGATGTTTCTTCACCTTTAATGTTAGATAATAAAATAGCTGAGACCTGTTTGAAATCTTTCAGTAATTTCATACCAAGATTCAAGGCCGGTTCTGGTTCGTATTCATTTTGAATCTGTCTCAGGACGTCTTGTATTACTGCCACAGACGGGACACCATGTGTTTTTGTATAGATTGAAGCAAAGACTGTACCCCAAATGTCACAGTCCTCCACGTGTGGTGCTATCCCCATTGGTAAACAGATTGTTAGAATCCTGTGTTTCTCATGAGGTGTACTATCGGGAAATACTGCCTCTATTTGAGTAATTTTTTGAGCTAACCAGAATGGAATTTGTTCCCGTTTTGCGGGCTACTTACCGATGACTGACTGTATAGTCTGTGGTGTGATTTTGTTTGTGTTTCCCTGCTGAGGGGTGTGCTGTGGAATCCTTATAGCAGGTTGGACTGTTAGAGTCCACATGACATATTGTACCAATTGTCTATGTATTTTTATTAATTGTTTTAGCTGAGCTAACAGTTCTGGACCCTTCATTTGTTCAATGGCAGGATGTGGTGTATAGCTGGCTAGTACCGGCCATGTTGCTCCTGGTCTACCTAGTGGACCGAGCCTGGTAATGTGATTTTGATGTTGTAGGGCACCTTTAAACCAGAGCTGATGCTCTTGGTAAGTTAGTGGAATTTCAACGTCCTCGAAAGGAACGTATTCCGTTGGACGTTCCTCTGCTTTGTAGAAGTGGAACACATGTGTTGTTGGATTTGCTTCAGGGAAGACAATCGATGAATAGAATACCTCTGTCTGACGATATTCATGTGCCTCTATGACAAAAATTACCCTACCACCTCTTGGTGATAGGCCATTTTCCATAAGCTTTATAGCTATGTTTTTCCTTAAGTTTTTTGGGATGATTATAGCATCATTGTCGTCTTCATTAAACCCTGTGGTGTTAAAACCTGGTCGGGCTGCTGCTGCAGCTCTACCGGCTTCGTTTTCAGCCATTTTGTTGACTGAAAGTTTGCAGATCAAGTTTCAAGGAAACAAAGATAAGGTGTACAATATTTTGGAACACTGTATCCTTTCAACGTTGAACAAAAACAAAAACTAATACATAGGATTTTTCGTTCTACTTAGTTATGGCGGATATTTTATCCTTTAACCCAGTGGTTCCCAAACTTTTGACTCCTGAGGACCCCCATTGAGTCACCACTGGATGCCGGGGACCCCCAAGCAATTTGTATGAGTTACATTTCAAATATTAAAACAGTAATTCGAAAAAAAAACATGTGCACACAAACCAAATACTTAAAGTACTAAGGATTTTGTGGCCAGATGTACAACCATTTCATTTAGCGCCTTGCAATTGGCGACACATTGCGAGTCGCTTAATGAAATGTACAACAGTGTGTTTAACACTATTTGGGATTCCCAATGGGGTCGCAAATGGCAAGGCTCATTAATATTAATGAGCCTCTCGCAATTTGCCAGCCCATTGGGAATACAAGCCCTCCCAGGGATGGTGGCCTGCTAGGCTCAGCAGACCACCATGTCTGAGACTGCTTTTAAATAATGAAGTTTTCTTTTTAAACATGCAGCCCGTTTTCCATGCATTTAAAAAAAATAGAAAATTAAACGTTTTTGTTTCATTTTTTAAGGGCAGGGAGTGGCCCTTGGGACCACTACCTGCTCTTAAAAAATAATTTTGCATACATTTGCAAAGGGAAGGGGGTCCAACCCGTTTGCGCATACAAAAACGGGTCGTACACTTGGCCCTTAGTATTTTATTTTGAAGGAATAGCCCCACTGTCACATGTATTTCATTTGTTTTATAGCATCTCTCATACCATTGTAGGATGTCAGAGCACTTTACATCACACATATAAGAGACAATGAATCATACATGTAAATCAGTGTAAAGAAAATGTTACATAATGTAAAGGGGACTACAAGGTGTCGTATTCACATGTCATTCATACTGGTAGGCATTTTTAAATAGTGCTTGGTCTGGGAAAGTACAAACTCAGGATTCAGAAAATAACACAGTGACTAGCACGGACTTTAGCATTAAAAATGTATCTCCACCCAAATAAATCTTTTTAGCAGCATCAGGATAATGAATGACTGGGGAAAAACATAAGTTACTAACTGGTACCATGCAGTTTGCAATCAGCTCTTTGATGACAGTTTATAGGTCCCTCTGCTAGATTATGATTGTCACTTATGAAGTGCACAGTAACAAAAGAATCTCTGTGACAAAAGCAGTAACCACGGACCTGTGCACATAAAATACTGCTTTTTAAAATGCATGTTACACATTCTTTTCAGTAGGCACATTAACCCTCTGTGCTACATTAGTTAAGTCAAAGCTGCCACTGAACAAAACTCTCATCCCTCTCCAGCAGGTACATTAATCACTGGCATTATCTTGACACTTTTATTGTTGCTTGAAAGCTGCTAATTATACAAGAAACTTTTCCTTGCTTTTAAAACTGGTTCCTACGGACCCCCTGGGAATTTGTCACGGACCCCTGGGGGTCCGCGGACCCCAGTTTGGGAAACACTGCTTTAACCCACTCCAGACGTCTATTGGAGTATTTTACGGGAAAAATGGGGTCTCTGTGAAAAGCACGACTGAGTTACTCTAGTATCTAGCGTTAAATTAGTGCCTTACCAAACGTTGGGCGCCATGTAGTGTAGTTCCTATATTCCCAATAGGCTCTGCGCATTGGAATAATATATCCTATAGTTTAGACGTAGGACTGATGTCTAATAGGTCTCTATCGAATATACTAGACTTAATTTGTGAGTGCCAGCTAGCTCAGAGGTCACCAGAAGCTTTCTCGAATAAACAAGAAGGGATTAGTTTCTGACCGCATAAACATGACAACTTTGTTTCCCCAAGATGAAACTGATCTTCAGAGTTGTGGAAACAATAGATCGATATTTCACTCAGTCAATCGTACATGCTTCGTTTCACCAGAGATGACGAGAAAATAGATAGACGGGCGTTTTCAATAAAAGGATTTATTGAACAGTCTTCTTTCTCAGGCATAAGAAATGAACTGCTACAATCGTAAAACTGGTTGCAAAATATAATGCATATAGTAGAAAGAGTAGAATAAAATAATACTGTAAGAGCATTGTATGGTTCCTAAACCATAAACAAATACATACATAAATAACAGAGGCTAAAAGTACTCAACTGGTGCTTCTAAAATACGCCTACCCGATGTACCTAACCTAAGCTGAGTACGAGGGAAGAAGTAAGTGAGGTGTAGCATAAATATAGTATTCTTTTGCCAAGAATGTGTCCAAGATTTCTCTTAGGGTCTAATCAGCTCCGTACCTTGGTTAGAATGAAGAAGGTCAGGCTCAGGACTCGATTTCCCAAGAGCTTGGAAACACTGGAGCTGGATTTCTCGGCAAGAGAAAAGACAGCGTCTCTCTGAGTGCGCCTGCTGGAGGGTCGGCTTCCTTCGGCACTTGCTGTAACAGGATGCGTCGGGCAAGTAGATAGTCGAACTGCTCCAAACCACTGTGTGTTTGCTAAGGCAAGTGTGGGCATATTTATACCTTGAAGTTACCGAGTTTGACGTAAAGGTGGACATAATAACGTCATAAAAGAGTCTCAGATCTTTGAGAACTCCATGAGTTCTCAGCCAAGTCAGTTCTCGAGCAAGGGGAAGTCCCTTGCTGCTGAAGCCGAGTTTTCCAAGAAATCGTTGTAGATTTTCGGAACTAGTGGAAGTATCCCTGCCGTATTTGGACTGCATGAGCTAAGGCCAAATATGGTTATGATTTCTATGCCTATATAGGGATATGGTATTTTATACCTATATAAGGGCATGAATCTGGAAAATTACAATAGGGTCCTAAAATGGTACCCAACAATATCTTTCCCACGGCCCAGGACATATTGCGCCCCCTCATAGAGGCTTTAAACACTCCAAGTGGGCCAGACTGAGGACAGTTCCCAGCCTGCTAGACTTGGCTCCCACCATTGCCTCATTTGCTTCAGCGTCCCTTCCCGCTAAAACTGGACAGCGTGGGAAAGCTCGGAGGCGCCTATTGTGCTCATATTGACTGTGTGTCTAATTCCCCACGTTTATATGACTGCTTGGAGACGATCCACCACCCTGTGAGGCCACAACTGCGGAGCGATCCCCGACTTGTGGTGGAGACAGCCAGATGGTCTATGCTGGCAACGGCCTGATGCCCACATTGGGGGCTACTGCGTATGAAGGAGATGGGAGGTGCATCAGGTGGATCAATGTCTTTGTAACGGACTCGACGGGGCAATAGCAGGATAACTAGATCAAGCTGTTCCAGGTCCATTGCGACACTAGTCGGGAGAACCGAAACAGGGGAAACTCACTTTTGAAAAGGCAGGCGGAGGCACAAATTTAATACACTTGACAAACGGCTCGACAAAGTGGGGGCTAGACTAGATCAGCACGACAAGAGACTTGACACTGCTGAGGGCAGAATTTCAGACTTGGAGGATGGCATGGCCCATGCTGCTAAACGATTGGAGATGATGGAAGGCCTATTGAAGAATATTGCCATAAAGAATGAGGACCTTGAAGCCAGGAGGAGACGCAACAACGTTTGTATTATGGGAGGGGTGCCTGAATCCACGAATACGGGACGATTGGATGGGTTTTTGAAGGCCTTCTAGTTGACTTATTTGGTCGCGAGTCCTTTACTGCTACCTTTGTTGTCGAACGGGCGCACAGATCCCTTGGTCCACGGCCTAACCCTGGCTATCCACCTTGCCCTATCTTTGGCATGGCCTCTGAACTTTAAAGAAAGGGACACTGCTTTGCAGTTGGCACAGGAACGTGGGTCACCGGACTGGCAGGGCTCTTCCATCTCCTTGTACCTGGACTTCACCACGATGGTTCAGGAGGCCCGCCGAAAATTTGCACCAATCAAGGCCACGCTATGCAAGGCAGGACTAAATTACGGAATGCTGTACCCTGTGCAACTGAAAGTAGATGTGGAGGGCAGGTCAAGGATTTTAGAAACCCCTGCCGAGGCCCAAGAATTCCTCAGAATCCGAGCAAACGCTGGGCCGCCAAAGAAATTGCCTACACCAGAACGTTCGCCCTCGATGCCGAACTCTGGAACCAGTATGGAACTGTTTTCAGCGAGCTGAAAGACTGTATCATTGCAGAACGTTGATAAGTATTGAGTGTATTAGTATTCTCTTTCTCCTGTTTGTCCTCTTCAAGATAGTTCGGGAACTGGACTCTGGGCTCTGACTAAACTGAACTCTTTTTATTGCCTGTTTAAAGGTTTCCGGTGATAAGGTGAGGCGTTGCCTCTCCTCTGTGCGTTTGCACATTCTTGCTATGTTTATGTTTGATACTTGTGATATTTGCTTTGAACTGTTATAGGGCTATGGGATTTCCCCTAGATCGAGAACAAGGGGATGGGTGGGTGGGTTAGTGGGGGGGCTGGTCTTTCTTTAGTTAGATGGTATCATTTGTTCCTGACACAACTTGTTTGCCATGCCGTTCCACGTTGCACGTACTAATAATAACACCATGTTCTTTGTAGCTCTGACCAATTGTGATGATGGCGGGTAGGCTCTCTACTGTTTCTGACATTAACTTCCTTACATGGAAGTGCGGGGTTTGAACAATACCAGGAAGGGGAAACATGTGTTAAACTATTTACAGCGCCACAAGGCTGACATTATTTTTTTAGAGGAGACACATTTATCCCCCACTGCCTCTTCAACGTTTACCTCTAGCTGGGGGTTGACCGCTACTTTGAGAACTACCGCACTTATTCCAGGGGAACTGCCATACTTATACACAAACGGCTGCCTTTCCAACTATATAACGTGCATACTGATAGAGCAGGTCGTTTCACTTTGGTAGCAGGGAAGCTTATGCGCCGAATATGGATGACCCTGATTTTCTTCATTCTTTGCACACCCTGTTGCTTCCCTTAGGAGCTGACTACATATGCTTAGGGGGGGATTTTAACCTACTTTTGCAGCCGGAAATTGAAAGCACAGCAGATTCCCCTGCCACAAAAACCCAAGCCAGTAGGGTGATTGGTGACATTTGTGACTATCGGTCTAGTGGACTTATGGCGCAAGCGTTTCCCCACCGATGCTGCAGACACTCACAATTCGGGCCCCCACGACACTTGGACGCGTCTAGACTACTGGCTGGTCTCACACACAATGGCCCCCTGGTTCCGGTCTGTGACCCATTTCCCTAGAACGTACTCCGATCACTCACCGGTCATCATGCATATCCGATTTCCCAGACCAGAGGGTAGTGAAAGTCAGTGGAGGTTCCAGGGACAGGCTTTAAACGACACGGTATTCTTTGCAGAGATTCAGGAGTCAATAATGAGATACTTAGACCTAAATGTGTGCCCCGTCAGTACATGGGCGACTGTGTGGGAGGCATTCAAGCCGTACATAAGAGGGGAATGCACTGCCAAGCATGCTGGGATACTCAGGTCACTGAGGAGTACAATTGCTCACATAGAGTGGTGTGTATTTCTTATATATCCAATACAGGATCTGAGTGTTCTGATAACATAAACTTTGGGTTTGGTGGCAGACTGGTTCCGAGCACCCCCACCGGATATGTTAACCTGTTTGCATTAGCTAGCTCACAGCGCCACTAGAATCTCCTCTTATCGGGGAGAGAATAGTTTCTGGCAACCTCAGAACATGACGACCCTGATCCCTCGGGATCGTGGAAGCAATATACTACTTTTCGCTCAGTCACTCGTGCTTACTTCGTTTGTCTCAGAGATACACAGAATAAACAGTCTGGGCGTGTCAATAAGGATTTATTGAACAGTTCTTATTCTAGTGTAGAATAGATTTGCTGTAACAACCATTAGGCAGTAGCAGAGATATATGATTAGCAGTACTACGAAAGTAAAGGGATGGTACAGTTCTACCATTTTGCAGTAATCATGACTATATACAAGTACATAAAACACATGATAAGAAAGTGCATACTCCTACGATGTCTCCCTAACTAGATGTACCTAAATATACCTAACATTAGTCTAGGTGTTATGCGTTATGCCAAGAATCCCTCTAAGGTCTAACCAACCCCATTACCTGATCAAGGAGAGAATATGGGACCCCGTCCTGGTCTCGAGTGATGTTAGACCACTGCTATCTGGAGCATCTGCATGCAGGAACCTGAGCGTCTCTGGTCAGTGTGTCAGCCGGGAAGTCATGGTCTCCTCTGTCTGTCTAAGCAAGACATGATGTATATATACCCAAAGGTCTCAACAGGGGTCCTACCTTGCTGTGTTACCGTGTCGGCTTAAAGGATGACGTCGGGCTTGAACTTTAACATAGATATTATTGAGCAGATGTTCGTCCTGCTGTGAGCCCTGCTATGCTTCCAAGAAGCCTCATGCTTAATGTATGACTATCGAACCAGGGAAAAACTCGCGTTCTGAATGCAGTGTAGTATCTAGGTAAAAAGTCAGTCCCTATGAAAGGTTATGTATGAAATGTTGTAAAGGGTATAGGTGAAAGGTTGCCGTGTTTACCTGCGCCTATATAGGGTACCTATATGGAATATAACAAGAGGTCCGTCTTAAGGTCTTGGTTGACGAACAGCTTAAACACCCGACCCCGGCTAAGCAGGCCAGTCGCTTGCTATTGCTGACGGAATTCAGGGAAGCCGCTGACAGTGAAACACATTTTCTGGGGAAATATGCTACCCCCAGGCGATATGGCGTAGGGGATAGACCGGGACACACACTGGCGCAACTTTTGAGGCCTTGCGTGGGGAAAGCCTACATTGCATCCATCCGCTCTGACGATGGGCAGATTCACAAGGACCCAGCCGAGATCAGGGATGAGTTCCATCAATATTACACAAATTTATACACCACACGCGCAATGCATGATGACGACGACCGCAGGACTTATTTAAATGAGATCGCTATGGTATGATTAGAGAACTATATGCAGAAGTTTTTAGCAGAGCCATTTTCTAAGGAAGAAATTGTTAGCGCCACAGATGCCTTAAATGGTACTACAGCGCCAGGGCTGGATGGCTTTATAGGCTTATTTTACAAACATTATAAAGAGACACTTGCCTCGTACCTTCTTGAGGTCTATAATGAAGCCCTGGAACAAAAATCATTGCCTCCCACACTCCATGAGGTCGTAATTGTCTTGCTGCCAAAACCTGACAAGGACCCTTTGAGATGCGGCTCTTATAGCCCGCTATTTCTTTTGAATTTGGACTATAAAATCCTTGCCAAAATGATTGCCTTGAGATTGGCCTTGCTCTTGGATCGCATAATTTCCCCAGTATAGTCTGGCTTTATTCCCCATAGGTCTACAGCGCTAAATTTACATACATTGTTTGCAGTGCTCCACAGAATTGCGCCGCAGGTACCGGCTGCGGCAGTCCTGCTAGATTCAGAAAAGGCATTCAACTCCTTGGAATGGCCTTTCATATGGGCCATGATGAGGAAATTAGGCATCCCCAAATGTTTTATAGAGCTTATGGCATTACTTTACGCCTTACCCACAGCAAGACTGAATGGCACTCTGTCTACCCCGTTCACTCTCACACGTGGCACCAGGCAAGGTTGCCCTTTATCCCCTTTACTTTTAATACTGGCTCTTGACCCTTTGGTCCGCTACTTTCAAGAGAAACATCTCCATAGAGGTATCCAGTTCGATACAGGCCCTCTCCTCATCTTGCTCTATGCAGACGACATTGTGTTGTATGTCCGCCAACCGCCGGACAATCTGGGTCCACTTATTAGAGATTCTTCGCTTTTGTGGGTATTCGGGACTGGCTATAAACTGGAGTAAGTCCGAGCTACTCCCTTTAACAACAGGCACCACTGAATGGGAATGCGAATTCCCACTGAAATGATGTCATGACTCGGTCAGGTATTTGGGTTTCCAGATTCATAGAGATGCAGACCAGATGGTGAGACTGAATACGGTTCAGCTATACACAATCTTGAGGCGCAGGTGGAACGATGGATAAGGCTCCCACTTTCTATGTCCGGCAGAATTGCACTTATGAAGATGGTAGTTCTTCCGAACTTTCTATACGTGTTCCATAACATTCCCTGTCCGCTCCCAGACAGTTTTTTTAAGACCCTTAGATCACATCTCATCAGGCTTGCATGGGGTGGCAAAAGACCTAGGATTCGATGGGAAACCATGACTTTGCCATATGAAAGTGGGCGGGATGGGGGCCCCGGACTTCAGAATGTATTACCTAGTGGCACAGAGTAGTTTTGCCCATTCATTGTACCATCCAGATGCACGTATTCCCTACAGTAGGCCTGAATCAGACCTGGTGCTCCCGACTCCGCTGCATGCCTTTTTACCCCAGGGGTTTCCTCACGACTCTAGAGACCTTCAGACAGTGTCCACCCCGATCTGGGCGTGGCGTAAACTGACGCGAGTGACGGGGAGCAGATCCCTGTACTCTTCCGAAATCTCCATAGCATACAATCCATGGCTCCCTATCATAGAAGAGAAATTAGTTTTGCGAGTGCTTAAATCTCATCCCATGATAAAGTTTGGTGACCTGTTCCCAGATGGGCACTTATTTGATAGTGCTGTAGGGGGTCGGACAGCCGAACTGACTTTTATGGATCCGTTTATTTTCAGCAGGGTGCGCAAGGCTCTGCATGCTAAAAATATCGGAATATCCACTTGAGCCGCAGTCCTTCGAGTATCTATCCCTTTTAATATCTAACTCTGCCGGGAATCGATTGATTTCTAAGTTATACAAGGCCAGCATGGCTCTGATCCCGAGCTATGACACTAAGATTCGAATGGCCTGGGTGTGCGATCTGGGTCATCCTATCCTGGACGACAAGTGGGCTTTCTGTTGTAAGCAGATTAGAGAAATCTCCCTTAACATTAGGCATAATAAGCATGGGCGGAATTTGCGAATTCGCGATACGCAAATTAGTAATCGTGATTCGCAAAAATCCGCCAAATTCCGCGAGCTAGCGTTTTTTAGTTTTTTTTGCGAGTTGACGAGATTTTTTAACCAGTTCGGGAACGAGAACTTGCGCATGCGGTCGCAACGGTCATGAACATGTTGTTTCCACTTAACCAGCCTGCTCGCAATGCCTTTTTCCTGTTTCGGGTCTCAATGACGTGTTCGCGCGCAATGACGTGTCCGCAATCGCGGCGTCGCTCGGCCAGCTACCAAAATCTCGCAGCGTACGCAAACAGGGAGGAAAACTCATCAGCGAACGCAGAATTATGGTAAGTCAATGCCGTGCGCGCAAGATTGTATTTTTGAAGCGCGAACAAGAAAAAAAAATCCGCCAACTCGCGAATTGCGGATTTTTGGGCAATTTCGCACGGCTCGCGGATTGCAAAATTGCCAAAAATTCGCAAATTCCGTGAGCGGAACGAATTGTCCACCCATTCTTAAGGCATAAGCTGATACATTTTAAATACCTATGGAGATCGTATATGACGCTGTCCAAACTTCACACTATTGACCCGTCCCGGCCTCACAATTGCCAAGAGTGCGGCAGCCCTTATGCTGACTTTCCCCATTTGACATGGACTTGCTCCAAGTAGCTATTTATTAAATAATATCCCTGATGACTGTTGGAAATAGACCCTTCCCCGGAAGTTGCACGCCTGGGATATGTCTCTAATATGCCCAAGAAGCTATGCAAATTTATCTCGCTGGCGCTGCTTTTGGCTAAGCGCATGATAGCTCGTAGATGAGGTGGCAAACTGCTTCCTACAATGGGTGCATGGCTTGCTAGTCTCACATTTTGCAACACAAACTGCGAACTGTATGCCACATTGCTCCCACCTAAGTCTCAACCAAAAGATATCTGGGATCCTCTTAAGACATATTTACAGAACCTGGAACCTGTTGCCCCTAATCATACTCCCGATGGCATAGTTCCAACTGGCCTGGGTTGAAAGGTTAGCGGTTAGACCACATTGTTTATATGTTTTCAGGTGCTTTCTGGGGATGGATACATCTGCACTCTGGGAAACTGTGTCACAAGCAGACTAATATGTCCTAGTCAGACACTCTGTAAATTTTGTGTGGCGCTGTCACATGTTTTTTGTGTATACCATGACAAGATGCTACCAAACGTTTGAATTATTAACATGATTGTGAAGCAACAACTGTGGAAATGGCATTGATTTGTATATGTCGGAAAATGATAAGTTTCAATGAAAAATAACTTTTCTTCAGTTTCTCTGGGGCTACAAAAGGCAAAGTGGTACAAAAGACAACTGTCTCTAGATGGGTTGTGTTCAGCATCAGGATCGCTATGGGATGGCCATCTTGTAGAAAAATATGGTTGTTTTGGTACCATCATACAGGCTTACATGATATCTAACCCAATATCTCAGAAGACAATTTGTCAAGTTGCTAGTTTGCAGTGGGTGTTGCCTTTGGCCAGTAAGCAAAGAAGTTTTGAAAGCCCTAGACAGTTGGACTGATATTTAGTGAAGTCCTGCACTCCTGATATGTCTGGGACTGGCTGGCACAATTAAACGTACTTGAGAATGGTACACCTGTGTCTTGTTATCAAGTGAGATATCCGAGACCCCCGGAGGAAAATAATTCAGATATTATTTGCACCAGGGAAACCAGAAACATTTGTCTACTTGTTTTGATGGCACCTGAGGGAAGGCTTTAGCATTTGAAGTTGGCACTGGTTGCAAAGAGGTTTGTTGCTGGCATGCCTCATAACACAAAATTCATATTCAGCTGGAAGTCGCGCATGTGCTATTTGTGACATCACTGAATATCTCGATAACGGACATCTCCTAAGTTGTCCTATATGACTGATGAATGTTGAGGATCAACGTGCACATTGTGTTCGAGTGCCAACCTTCATTAAATATCCTGGCTTCTTCTCACTATCTAAAGTACTTTGGGGAAGATCTACAAGAAAGTGCTGCAGCGCGGCACCGCAAGCCCTTTGGCTGCACCACGCTGCGGCACTTTCAGAGCACAGGAATGCGACATATCTACAATGATATGTCGCATTCCTGTGCTCTCCCCCTGCACTGGTGCAGAAACAGCTGCCATGCACTGGCGCAGGCACCCTTGCACCACGGTGCAAGGATGCCTGCGCCATGGGGAGATTGCTTTTGTGAAAGAAGGGGCCCCTTCCTGCACAAAAGCAATCACGGCAGGCATTTTCCTCTTTCAATGCGTGCTGTAGAATGCAGCACGCATTGAAAGAGGAAAAAATGAGGAGAAATGAAAACATTTCTCCTCGTTTCGCTTGGCTACGCCACCCCTATGGTGGCGCAGCAAACTGACACATTTCCAGGTTTACGATTTCTCGTAAACCTGGAAATGCCTCAGTTTACATGGGTGTTAAGTGTGAACACCAAAACCCATGCCCCGCCCCTAACACGCAAAGTGTTGCGTGAACAGGGGCGATATTTACAAGCACAGGTTAAGTCATGCAGGGTGATTTTACCTGTGCTTGTAAATATCCCTTAGCAGGCTGCGCCACCGGTGCGTCACGCAACGTGATGCACCGGCAGCGCATGGGGCTTGTAAATCTGCCCCTTTGTCTTGAGTAAATCATAACGGTTATGCTGGCAGTATGGCAGTGAGGAAGGATAAAATGGCTAACTTGATTGCTCTTAGGTGTCAGTACATGCATTTGCTGACATCTTACTTGCTGCCCAGTGTCCAAACTTTTCAACCTGTAATACAGGTGTCATGGCTCCCTCTCTCCTCCTCTGGCCAGTCCTGACATAGGGACTGTGAAAAGCACTTTGTGTCTATAAAGTTGCCAGTTGTTCTGGAGTTCATCATCACCACTACCTTTTCCTGGAGGGGGCCCACTGATAGGTGCGCATGGAGTGCCAGGTGTGGGGATGAGACTTGCATTGTATTTGCTATGGATTGTTCAATAGCCACATGATTTATACCCAAGGCATTCTCCTGTTTGTCCCCTGAGCTCCTTAGTTTCCCTAAGTGTTGGCACCTTGAAACAGTTTTTGTCCTGGTGTCTTAGGACGAGATGGGCATTCCCGTACAAAGTGGCCCTACTCTCCACAATATAAGCATTGCCCACTTTGTCGTCTGAGATTCTTTTCTTCTTGAATGAGGAGCTTTCTAATACCCCCTATTTCTATAGGCTTACTAGTGTTGGGTAAACTAGGTGTGCTTTTCTCTTTGGATCTGGTAGGTGGACGTAAGTCTCCCTGTTTTTGATTGCCCTTGCAGTCTGCTAACCTATGATCTGAGTGTAAAGTAAGGGCTATTAATTCTTCACAACTATCAGGTCAGGGGTCTATCTGGGCCAAGAGGTCCTTGATCTCATCTGTTAAACCCAGACAGTATAATGCTGGCCTTTTTTCTTCCGGCCAATGGGTTTATTTATTTATATAGCACCTGAATCGACCGCCGATGGGATATCTCTGCACTTCGGATGGGCAACATGGGCATAGTGCTACTACAGCTGAATCAGAGACAGAAAAGAGTGGTCTTGAGCAACTTCCTAAATTGTAGGTAGTCAGGGCATTGTCTATAATGCAGGGGGAGCTTGTTCTGATAGAGGGGGCCTAGATGAGAAAGGGCATTTCCCCCCCTAATCTAGCCTTCCTGACTCAGGGAACCACAAGAAGATGTTTGGAGCCAGAGCGGAGAGGCCTGGAGAGTAGGTAAGGTGTAAATTTCTCCGAGAGATAGGTGGGACCAAGATTGGATAACGCCTTATGGATGGTGCAGCAGACTTTACATTTTAGCCATTGGATTATTGGAAGCCAGTGAAGCTGCAAGAGAAGAGGGCGGGAAGCAGTCCTGAGGGGGGTGTTGAGGACCAATCGCGCTGCCGTGTTCTGGACTACCTGCAGTCTGCTAAGCGAGGTCTCATTAGTGGAGATCAGCAGACCATTGCAGTAGTCCAGACGGCTTAATATAAGTGCTTGAGTCAGAGTCTTCCGAGTTGAATCGGGGAGCAAAGGAAAGACTCGGCGGAATAGGCCCAATGTATGGAAACAGGAGCCAGCTGTCTAAACAGCATGCTCCTTCAGAGTAAGGGCTTGATCCAGGCAGATGCCTACGTTCTTAAAAAGGGATTTAGGGGCAGGCAGAGCACCCAGATCAACCGGACACCATTCAGGAGTCCATAATAAGAGGGCCTCTCCGAAGAGCAAGATCTCTGTTTTCCCAACATTACACTGGAGGAGTTTACTGTGAGAAAGTGCCATCTTTCTTGCATGATATGCCCCCACTTTTTGCTGAATGGCAGATCTACATTGACTGAGTGTGCCCTGGGTTCCTGCCAACCAGATACCCAGGGCCTGTGTTCCTTCCCTAAAACTGTGTTGAAACCTAAACTCGATTGGTCTCTCTGGCCACAGGTCAGCCCCTGGTAAATGGTACCCAGGGCACTGTGACCAGAGAAGAGCCTAAGGGCTGCAGCACTTATTGTGCCACCCTTGGGGCCCTGTACCTTGACACACACACACTTCCTTTGCAGGCTGAGTGACTTGGTGCAGAACTAAACAGAGAGTCGACATGGCACACATCTCGGTGTGCCATGCCCACAACCCCACTGTCCTGGCATACCTCAGTCACCCCTCTAGCTGGGTTCACTATGCCAGTGGTGTGGGCACAGGTGCATGAGCCCTGTGCCCCTACAATAACCTGGGCCATTCCTGGGCACTGTAAGTGCAGTGATGCCATTAGGAATATATGGTGCTGGGAGATTGTCATTACGAACTCCACAGCACCATAATGGCTACACTGAAGACTGACAAGTTTGATACCAAACCTCTCATCACATTAAACCCACACTGATGCCACTGTAGGATTTAATGTAAAATGCACTACAGAGGGCATCTTAGAGATGCCCCCTGAAACCTAACCTACAATCCACGTCTTGTCTGAGAGGCTGCCTTGGCTGCCACACAGCAGACATGTTGCTGGACCCCTGGGTAGAGAACCTTTGCTCTCCTCTAGCTGGGTTCACTATGCCAGTGCTGTGGGCACAGGTGCATGAGCCCTGTGCCCCTACAATAACCTGGGCCATTCCTGGGCACTGTAAGTGCAGTGATGCCATTAGGAATATATGGTGCTGGGAGATTGTCATTACGAACTCCACAGCACCATAATGGCTACACTGAAGACTGACAAGTTTGATACCAAACCTCTCATCACATTAAACCCACACTGATGCCACTGTAGGATTTAATGTAAAATGCACTACAGAGGGCATCTTAGAGATGCCCCCTGAAACCTAACCTACAATCCACGTCTTGTCTGAGATGCTGCCTTGGCTGCCACACAGCAGACATGTTGCTGGACCCCTGGGTAGAGAACCTTTGCTCTCCTGGGCTTGCAACAATGCACATCCTGGGTGAGGTGCTAGGTCTTCTCCCCCAGGTGGGCAGGGGAAGCGTCAAAGGCATGCCGCTTTTGTGAGCTTCTCCAGACGACTTGCTGTACTCAGCAACCAGCCCCACCGGTTCTGACCTCCCCACTCTGTCGCGAAGACTGGCGGGAAACACTGTTTGAGGTGTGCCAGCCTGTGCCAACTCCACCCCTCAGGTGGGAGAGTCGAGGCGAAGCACAACTTCGGGCTCCGGCCATCTTAAGGATGGGGAGCCCTGCCCAATCAGAGATAGGCTCCTGCCCCCCCTCCCACAGAAGAGGAGCAGTATAAGGGGTGTACTCACCCCAGAACAGGAAAACCATTGGTCCCTGCCCTTGCCCTACCTGTAACGCCCCTAAATTTTGTATTTAGGTGCAGACTGTACCTTCCTTCCTCAGATCCCGATTTGAAAACAAGAAAGAAGATCAAGAAGAAGAAGACCTGCCGTGCAGCTGCTAACAAAAGAACGAAACCAACTGGCCCTACAGGCCTGTCGATTCTTGAACCTGCTCCTGCTAAATCCTGGCGTGTCCTGCAGACAGCAACCTTGAAAACCCAGGAGGACCTGCCTGCCTTGAACATATTAAAGACTGGGACTCCCATGAGCAGTGGTTCTGCTCAAACAGCAATACCCCTGGTGCCAGTCAGGAACAGCGAGTCCAGCACACTCTGCACCCGCCGATGCCGGCCTGTGTCTGAGTTGGCAAAGAACCTGAGGACGTCCCCTCGGCGATTGTGACCTGGAATCCAGTGCCCAAGGACCCTCCTCGACGACCCAGACGACGCCTGCAGCCTCACAGCAAAGGACCCTACAACCGCGACCATCAGAAGGTAAGATTTCCCAACGTCAAAAGACACCCAGCACCCGGCGCCCCATGGCCCCCTGTGCCCAACTCCTGGGTGCCTGCCTATCCTCCAAGATCCCAACTTACCCCTCGAAGTGTTGGTCGCTCCTGAAGAATCTCTGTCCCCGAACCTGCAGCCTTTGTTCACCTTCCAAGTTCTTCATTGAATAACATTGAGCGCCCGACGGCTCAAAAGCACCCTGCACCCAGCCGCCCGAGTGCCCCTGGCAGTGCAACCTTGTTCCTAACCTACTTCCCCATTAGCCCTGAGCAAGTGACCAGGAGCTCAGCTCCCACATCCGCGTGGTCTGCTTGCCAGCAGCCACCAACCGAAGGCCTCCTGCCTCTCTTTGGATAACATTGGGCCTAACTACCTCTGCACCCGGCTGCCCTGTGCCGCTGAGGGTGTACCAACTGTGCCTACCTGACCCGGGAGACCCTTGAGTCTATGCCCAGAACCTTAACTCTGCCAGTCGAGTACTTACCCAAAAGCCGATAACTCACTTTTCTTCCATAGTGTAACATTGACTGGTTTCACTTGGAAATTCTTCTAAGTGTGGAGTTTTGGAACTTTAAAATATTCATCTAAAATCAGCTGAACAACGAATTTCGATTTACTCACCTGTTATCAGGGGAGAACCCAGTGCTGCATCTTTTAGCCCAGCACTGACCCTGAAAAGTAATTTTAACCGTACTTACCAGTAACTTGAATTTCCTTCCATAGGAATTCATTGTCTGGTTTTCACCAGAAAAGTTTCTAAGTGTCGATTTTCACAATCTACAAATATTCCTTAAAAATCGCCTGTATGACTTAAACACATTCTTTCAACTATTTACAGGAGATACCTCAGTGCTGGATCCAGGATCCAACACTGAATAAGTAATGATAACCCTACTTACCTGCTAAGTGAATTTCCTCCAATAGGATAACATTGGTGATTCTATGTGAAAAAGTTTCTTAGTGTCAACTTTTTAAATACAATAATATTCCATAAACATCACTACTGTAACAAAAACGCTTTTACTTAACTGTTTACAGGAAATGTCCCAGGACTGAATCTAGGATCCAGTCCTGTGGTTAGACAAATAATCTACAAAGTAACTAAATTGCATTTAACTAGAAATTCCCATTGAGCTTAATGTTGCATTGTGTGTGAAATTGTGTTGCCTATTGCAACAACTGTAACTATTGTAATCAAAAAGTCTCTTGCCTATTTGAAAAGTATTTAACTAATGAGAAAGTATATTTTGATACCTTGTTGGTTCTAAAATAAAACAACTATATATTTTGATACATGACAATTGGCCCAGAGTTCAGTTCTTGAGTGTGTGAGACCATTTGCTGACTGAGTGTGTACAACAAATGCTTTACACTATCCTCTTATACTGCCTTACTGCTCGACCAAGCTTCCACTTTAGAGAGTAAGGTCATATCTAACTTTAGCCTCTGCCAAACCTCTGGAGACTGTGGACTCTGTGCACACTGTACCTTACTTTGGTCCAGTGTATACAGAGCCACTTTCTTACAATTACTCTTCATCCAGTGTGAAATAGCTCTCATACCAGAAGAGAAGGCCAACTGTACAGATGGAGTAAATTTGTCGAAAGGAAAAAGCAGCTGTGTATCATCAGCATAGGATATCGGGGTGAACCCATGCATCCTCAGGAGACTGGCCAAGGGGGGAACATAGATATTAAACAATGTGGGGCTCAAGCATGAGCCCTGAGGTACTCCCTTGGACAACTCCATGGGTGCTGAGCGATACGGGCCGAGGTTAACGATCTGGGAGCGAGCAGATAAAAAGCTCTTCATCCACTGAAAGACAGAGTTTCCTAATCCAATCTCCTTCAATCTCCTCAGCAATATCTGATGTGAAACCGTCTCGAATGCGGCAGAGAGGTCCAACAGCACCAGTATTGTAGAGTGGCCCTTGTCTAGTGTCATCCGGATGTTATCCGTGACCACTAGCAGAGCTGATTCAGTGCTGTATTTGGGCCTAAAGCCTGACTGGGAAGAGTGTAAGCAACCAGCGATTTCGACATGGTTGGAGAGATGTTTGTTGATGTTTGCTTCTCCAATAGTTTGCTCAGGAAGGGAAGAAGCGAGATGGGGGCAGAGATTGGAAAGATCCGTCACAGGGGCCTTGGTGTTTTAACGAATAGGCCTAACCTATGCTGCTTTCCATTCTGACGGAACGTGGCCCTCTCTCAGTGAGAGATTGAGAAGATATTTAATAAAAGGAGACAGTTGATGGGCCAGAGAGGTGGCAACTTTGGCCAGGATGACGTCGAGGGGGGACCCTGATTTTACCGTGCAAATCAGTGTTTCTACATCTGCCGAGGTCAACGGAGGGAAGTCGTCTAGCAACTGAGTGGTTGCCTGTTCTGGTTGATTCGATGTCATTGAGGCCAGGGGCTGGCTTCCTGACAGGAATATTTTTTCGTAGATAAGCTCTATTTTGTGCGAAAAGTATTGTGCAATATCATTGCATAGCATTTGCGTGGGTGCCTCATGGTTCTCACAGGCCTTGGGATTGATAAAAGACTGGAGGATGTGATGTAAGATTTTAGAGGCGCTACCAGCCTGAGCTAATTGAGATGCAATAGTGGCTTTACGCGCAGTTTTTATATTTTAATGGTAGCTGGACAGGGTGGCCAGAACTGATCTTTATACCTCTCATTGTGGGTAGTGCGCAAAAGTCTTTCATATTTCCTGCTGAGTTGTTTCTTTACTCGCAGCTGAGAAGAGAACCAGGCAGTCTGAGGGCGTTTAGAGTGATTAGGGAGTGATTTCAATGTTGCAAGGTGGTCAATAGCAATGGAAACAGCAGATTTCTATTTGGCCAGAGCTTCCTCTATATTGCCCGAAGCAATATTCCGTGGCATTAAGAAAGAGGCTTGAAAGCTGTCTGGGGTGACTTTCTGCAATTGTCTGTGGGTGTAGTAAGTGACAGGGTTAGATCCCTTCAATTCCCTTGGAGAAAATTCAATTGACGCATGGTCACACCAAGTTAATTGTTGGGGGGGGTTCACACTGAATACTGGAAGAGATAATGTCCAGTGTGTGGCTTGCTATGTGAATGGGGCCTTCATTGAGCTTGAATAAGCCCAAGAGGACTAGGTCTGCCAAAAGTGTCTGTGAGTCAGCGTGCATTTACTGTGAATGTTAAAATCACCTAGTAGTAAAAAGTTGCTGCACGAAATCAGGTGGGAAGCTATTAATTCGGTGAGTTGTAATGAGAATTCAGCTAAGGGGCCTGGGGGTCGATAGACTAAACCCCCCTTCTAGCTAGGTTGGGGAGAAGAAATCTATCCGGAAAGCTAGTACTTCCATAATGGCATTGCAATGCTGGTCCAGTGCAGTGACTTTAATGCTATCTTTTTGCACAATAGCAATTCCATCCCCCCACCTTTGATTGACTGTCCATCCTAATAAGTTTGTAGCCTTTGGGTATGGCTAACACAATGGAAGGAACAGAATGAGGCTTAAGCCAGCTTTTGGTCAGAAACCCCAGCTCGGGCTGCGCTGAGGACAGTAGATTCCAAACCTCAATAGAATACTAGGGCAGGGATTGGATATTACATAGCAAACTTTTCCATTTCTTCTGTGGCTTATCGTGGGGTTTGCCTTTATTATGGCCAAAGATGGTGGCGGGTTCAAGGGTAGGGGAACCAACACTGGGGTGAAAGCAGTGAGGTACCTCGTGAATCGGCGTAGTATCAACAGAGTTACCCTGAAACCTACAGACGTGGCAAGAGAAGGGTCCTTCTGGGATTGGCCAGGTCTCAGTCTGGCATGAGAGTGTGGAGTCAGTCCTTAAATCCAGCAGCTCCTAGAATAGAACCAAAGGGGAGTAGGGCCCTGCTTAAAAATAAAATGACCAGGGTCCTTGGCTCCTGGCGAAGTCCAGGCGCGGACGGGCACAGACGGCTTGCCTTAGGCACGCCTTCGGCATGCCCGCTGCGCGTCATCTGGGGCATCCAGTTAAGACAGTGCTGTAGCTGCTGCAGCTGTCTGTTCTGCAGTGGTAATTCTTCATTCTTAGTCCTCTAGGTAGTGCTGCTAGCTGCTTCTCTAGTCCCTTCGGTATTTCCTCCTTCTAAGTCCTCTAAACAGTGCTGTAGCTGCTACTCTGGTCCTGTCTGTAATTGCTCGTTCTGTCTTCCAGACAGTGCGTCTAGCTGCTTCACTGGTCCCATAGGTAATTGTCACATTTTAGTCCCCAAGGCAGGGCTTCTATGGTCCTCTCAATAGTTTCTCAATCTAAGTCCTCTAGACAGTACTGCTAGCTGCTTCTCTGGGCCTGTTGGTAATTCTTCATTCTAAGTCCTCTAGACAGTGCTGCTACCTGCTTCTCTGGTCTCATCGGTAATTCCTCATTCTAAGTCCTCTAGGCAGTGCTACAGCTGTGTCTCTGTTCCATTGGTAATTCCTCATTCTTAGTCCTCTAGACAGTGCTGCTAGCAGCTTCTCTGGTACCATCAGTAACGCTACCATTCTAAGTCCTCTAGGCAGTTTTGCAGCGGTGTCTCTTTTCCCAGTGGTAATTCCTCATTGTTAGTCCTCTAGACAGTGCTGCTAGCTGCTTCTCTGGTCCCATAGTTAATACCTCATTCTAAGTTGTCAAGACAGTACTGCTTCTCTGATCTCATTGGCAATTCCTCCTTCTAAGTCCTCTACACAGTACTGCAGCTACTTGTCTGGTCCCATTGGTAATTTCAACATTTTAAGTCCTCCGGTCCGTGCAGGAGCTGTCTTTGTTCCAAGTGGTAACGGCTCATTTTTTGTCCTTTAGGCAGTGCTTCTAGCTGATTCTCTGTCCCGTAGAAAATTCACCATTCTAAGTCCTCTACACAGTGCTGCTAAATGCTTCTCTGGTCTCATCAGTAATTCTCTAGTTCTATTGGTAATTCCTCATTCCAAGTCATCTAGGCAGCGCTGCAGCTGTGTCTCTGTTCCCAGTGGTAATTCTGCATTCTCAGTCCTCTACACAGTGCTGCTAGCTGCTTCTCTGGTCTCACAGTTAATATCTCATTCTAAGTCCTCTAGACAGTGCTGCTTCTCTGGTCTCATCAGTAATTCCTAATCCGAAGGTCTCTAAGCCGGGCTGCAGCTGTGTCTCTGTTTCCAGTGGCAATTTCTCATTCTTAGTCCTCTAGGCAGTGCTGCATCTCTGTCTCTGTTCTCAGTGGTAACTCCTCATTCGTAGCCCTCTAGACAGTGCTGCTAGCTACTTCTCTCATCCCAGTGGTAATTCCCCATTATTAGTCCTCCAGACAGTGCTGCAGCTGCATCTCTAGTCCCAGTGGTAACTCATCATTCTAAGTCCTCCAGACAGTGCTGCAGTTGCCTCTCTAATATCAGTGGTAATTCCTCATTCTAAGTCCTCTAGACAGTGCTGCAGCTGTTACTCTGGTCCCGTCGGTAAATCCTCATTCTAAGTCCTCTAGACAGTGTTGTGTACTTTTTAATACCTATATAGGATCTGCGCATTTAGACAACATACACTGTAGGATTGGTGTCCAGACTGATTCTAGACACCCACACCGGGTATGTTAGCCTGCACACCAGCTAGCTCACAGTGCCACTAGAAACCCGTCTTAACAAGGAGGGAATAGTTCTTGGCAACTATCGAACATGACAACCCTGATCCCTCAGGATCGTGGAAACAGTGCAATACTTTTCGCTAAGTCACTCGTGCTCACTCAATCTCCCAGAGATGCACAGAATAAACGATGGGGACGTTTTCCAAAAAGCATTTATTGAACCAGCATCATTCTAGGGTAAAATAGGTGTGCTGAAACAACCATTAGACAGTAACAGATATAAATGATTATAAGCACTAACAGAGTAAAAGGATGGTAGATTTCTACCACTGTGCTAAAACAATGAATACAGGCAAGGATATAAAATACATGACAGTAATAAATGCATACTCCTACGATGCAACCTTAACTAGATGTACCTAAGTGTACCTAGCATGTATGTGGGTGTAAAGCCAAGAATCCCTCTAGGATAAAGTCAACCCCATTACCTGAAGTGTGAGACTGTGGGACCCCGTCTTGGTCTCAAGATGGACACCCTGCAAGGGATGTTAGACTACTGCGAGCTGGTGTGTCTGAGTGCAGGAACCTCAGCATCTCGCGTCAGTGTGTCGGCATGGAAGTCCTTTTTTCCTCTGACAACCTCAGCAAAATATGGTGTTTATATACCCAAAGTGGTACCCTCAGGGGTTCTACCTTGCTGTGTCATGTCGGACCTAGGATGACGGATGGAATTACCCTTGCACATAGTTATTATGCAGGCGATGGTAGTCCTGCTGAGTTTCCAAGAATCCTCATGCATAATAGATGAGGCTAGTTTTCAGAGAAAACCCTACGTCTTGTAAGCCGTACCGTAACTAGGTAAAAGGTCAATCCCAAGAACCGTTATGTAGTGTAATGATAGGGAACAATATAGGTGAAAGGTTAGGTGACTACATGAGCATATATTGGGGTACGTTTAGGGAACATAACAGTGCTGTTAGCTGCGACTCTGGTTCTATTGGTAATTTCTCATTCTAAGTCTTCTAGACATTGCTGCAGCACCTTCTCTGGTCCCGTCGGTAATTCCCACATTTTAAGTCCTCTAGTCAGTCCTGCTATCGCCTACGCTAGTCCTGTTGGTACTTCCTCATCCTCAGTCTTCCAGACAGTGCTGCAGCTGCTTCTCTGGTCCCATCATTAAGTCCCACATTTTAAGTTCTCTATGCAGGGATGCAGCTGCTTCTTTGGTCTGGCCAGTAATTCCTCATTTTAAGTCCTCTAGACAGTGCAGCTATCTGATTTTCTGGTCCTCTCAGTAACTACCCCATTCTAAGTCCTCTAGGCATCGCTGCAGCAGTGTCTCTGTTCCCAGTGGCACTTCCTCATTCTAAGTCCTCCACACAGTGCTGCTACCTGCTTCTCTGGTCCCATCGGTAATTCCTTATTCTAAGTCCTCTAGGCAGTGCTACAGCTATGTCTCTGTTCCCAGTGATAATTTCCCATTTTTAGTCCTCTAGACAGTGCTGCAGGTTTGTCTCTGGTCTCAGCGGTAATTCCTCATTCTTAGTCCTCTAGCTAGTGCTGCTAGCTGCTTCTCTACTACAGTCGGTAACTCCTCATACTAAGTCCTAGGCAGTGCTGCAGCTGTGCCTCTGTTCCCAGTGGCAATTCCCCATTATTAGTCCTCTAGGCAGTGCTACATCTGCGTCTCTGTTCCCAGTTGTAACTCCTTATTCTTAGTCCTCTATACAGTGCTGCTAGTGACTTCTCTCTTCCCAGTGGTACTTCCTCATTCATAGTCCTCCAGACAGTGCTGCAGCTGCCTCTCTAGTCCCAGTGGTAATTCCATATTCTAAGTCCTTTAGACAGTGCTGCAGTTGCTTCTCCGGTCTCAGTGGTAATTCCTCATTCTAGACAGTGCTATAGCTGGTTCTCTGGTCTTGTCTGTAATTCCCACATTTTTAGTCCTCTAGGCAGTGATGCAGCTCCTTCTTTGGTCCTGCCAGTAATTACTCATTCTTAGTCCTCTAGACATTGCTGCTAGCTATTTCTCTAGTCCCGTCAGTAATTCCTCATTTTAAGTCCTCTAGGCAGTGCTGCTAGCTGCTACTATGGTCCCGCCGGTAATTCCTCATTCTGCGTCCTGTAGAGAGTGCTGCAGCTGCTTCTATGGTCTCATCGGTATTTCCTCATTCAAAGTCCTCTAGATAGTGCTGCAGCTGCTTCCCTGGTCCCGTCGGTAATTCCCAATTTTTAAGTCCTCTACGCAGTGATGCAGCTGCTTTTTGGTCCTGCCAGCAATTCCTCATTTTAAGTCTTCTAGACAGTGCTGCTATCTGCTTCTCTGGTGGTCCCGTCAGTAATTTCTCATTGGTAATCCCACATTTTCAGTCCCTTAGCAGTGCTGCATCTGTGTCTCTGTTCAGTCACCAATAGTGGCAACCAAACTAAGGTCCATCCCATGACAATGGTGTCCTTAGAATGGGGAACGGTCAGTGGTCAAAAGAAGGTGGATTTGTTCTCTGTTATTCCTATAGCCTGTCTGCTAGGAAATGATCTGGGGTCCTCAGCTTGGGCTGAGGCAGAGCTGTAAACCCCTACAGCCTTGCTGTGAATACCTGAATGGGTGTGTGTGTGAAAAGCAGAGCACAAAGTAAAACCCAGGGTGAAAAAGAGGAGTTGGAGCCTTGAATAATAGCCCAATTCTCCAAGAGAAAAGTCAGGAAGTCTGGGAAACCAATTTCAGTTCAGGCACAAGCTCCGGTACCATCTGCTGAGGGAGAAGACTTGGCAGCCCCAGAGGGAAATCAGCCCCAGGAACTCGGGCCTTATATAACAAACCTCCCAGGCCCAGTGGAGCCCTCTAGAGAAGAGATGTGCCAGGGACAGAGGACCCGTTCCAATCTTGAGAGTCTGAGACAGCAAGCTGCTGACCAGGAAAAGAGTGATGTCAGTAGCTCCAACCAAACCTTTTGGTAGGAGAGACTACTGTTCACTGAGGCCAGAAACCCCAAACCTGGTGCCACTAGGAGAGTGGTAGTGCCACAGGAGTACAGAGAGTTCTTACTCTTTTTAGCCCCTTAGCTGGGCATCTTGGCCAGATCAAAACTGGAAGTAGGTGAGTCACCCATTTCTACTGGCCAGGTATGTCCCAGAAGGCGAAGGAGTTTTGTAACTCTTATGTTAACTGTTAAGCCAATGGCAATGCAGGTACCCACACGAATGTCCCCTTAATTTCAATTCCAGGGGTTGGGGTTCCCTTTGAAAGGGTAGCGGTTGTCGTTGTTGGTCCCCTTTACCTTCCAACAGCATCAGGGAACAGATTTATGCTGGAGGTAGTAGATCATACCACCAGGTAACCTGCAGCTATTCCACTTAAGACTGTCACTGCTCCTGCTGTTGCCAGGGCCCTCTTTAATATATTTACAAGAGTGGGTTTTCCTAAAGAGGTGGTGTCAAAAAGAGGTAGTAACTTCATGCATGGCTACCTAAAGACCCCATGGAATGAATGTTGTGTGACTTACAAGTGCACTACCCCATATCATCCACAAACCAATGTATTAGTTGACAGATTCAACAAAACCATGAAAGGCATGATAATGGAACTCCCTAAAAACTCTGAAGGAGATGGGATGTCCTTTTGCAATGTCTGCATTTTACCTACAGAGAAGTGTCACAGAAGGGAGTGGGCTTCAGTCCCTTTAAACTTCTGTTTGGTCATTCTGTAAGGGGACATTTTGTCAGGTTAAGGAAGGCTGGGCAAGACCTTTAAAGAGCCTAAGCTAGACATTGTGGACTATGTACTTGGCTTACGTTCAAGGATGGCTGAGTACAAGGAGAAAGCATCCAAAAACCTGGAGGCCAGCCAAGAGCTCCAAAAGCTCCAGTATGACCAAAAGGCTGCACTGGTGGAGTTTCAACCAGGGCAGAAAGTGTGGGTACTAGAGCCTGTAGCACCAAGGGCACTCGAGGACATAGGAAGTAGTCCTTACCCTATTATTGAAAGAAAAGGTGAGGTCACCTACTTATTTGTCCTAGGCACTAGCAGGAGTCCTCACAGAGCATCCATGTGACCCACCTGAAACCTATCCATGACAGAGCTGATGTGACCATGCTGATGGTCATTGATGAGGATCTGGAAGAAGAGAGTGAACCTCTCACTGATCTCCTCTTCCACAGACCTACTGGTGGGTCAGTTGATGGCGTGGTCTTCTCAGACACCCCCTTTGCCCAACAGCAAGCTGACTACAGGCATGTCCTGGAGCAGTATGTTGGGCTCTTTTCCCTCACCGCTGGTCAGACTAGCTGGTGTACCCATGATGTGAACACTGCTGACAGTATACCTGTTAAAAATTAGTATACAGACAGTCTGACCAAGTGAAGGAAAGCACCAGGGCTGAAGTCAGCAAGATGCTGGAGTTAGGGAGGATTGAACCTTCTGAAAGTCCTTTAGCTAGCCCAGTGGTCTTGGTCACCAGGGTGTGATCTACGACATTGGTGGACTGCTAGGGCACGAGACGAATCACAAGACCTCACAGCTGAGCGGTGCGGAGCAGAGGAGGAGCGCAGGAGCACAGGAGGCTCACGGAGATTAAACGCCCTCTGCCCACCCGTAACCCCCGCTAACGAGCTAACAACCCGGGGGGGGGGGGCCTTTGGGGCTGACGAGCGCGGTCAAGGCTGAGCCAGGTAATCGGCGGTGGGAGCTAGCAGAGGGCTTCCGAGCCTCGGCTCCCCCCGACCCACCCGTCCGAGGCAGAGGCGGCTGACTGGAAACTGGGGGTATGGTCCCTCGCTAGCTGTTTTCCTTTCCTCGCCTCAACCGGGCTTGATCTGAGGGGCCGAGGGGTCGAGGCTTGTCCTGCATTTGCCTTGCCCTATTTTCTTGCCCCGAGAACGCCTTGAGATTGCTTGTGTCTGGTAGCTGGCTGCCAGGCTCAGCACTGAGACCGGAGTACTGCTGGTGGGGAATGCAGCCCCACGGGCAGACTAAATTGGACTATTTCAGGTAATAAACCGCGAAAACGGTGCGAAGGGTGACCGGCCTACCTGGAAACATCAGATAAAGGAAAAGGGAAAAAAGGACAAAGGAAGGAAATTCCAACTGGATGAACAATTTTTTTTTTTGCTTCTTCTCCTTTCTCCCTGTGGAGTGGCCTACTAGTTGCTGCAGCGGTGCAACTAAATCAAATTTCGCCAGCCATAGCCATTGTAATTGAAGCCTCATCTCAAACTCAAACTACCGCCACAAACACAGCCATAACCACAGACAGTCCTGCAGCCCTATCACAGATACACTAAGTGAAACCTTTTCACAACTGCTCTAAATGGCTTCCCCCGAGGTACAGTCCACCAAGAGAAACAGCTACCCTTACAGCTCAGCAAAGGTCCTCAATTGTGAAGCCACCAGAAGGCCATACCCCTTCCTTCAAGTATGGAAACTATCTCATAGAATATTTCACCAACGCAGAGCCAAAGCCATGGAAAAAAGGAAGGACCAAAAACCCAAGTTACACAGGCTAAGTCCAAAATCAATCAAAACAACTGAAGAGCTAACGACAACTCATGATGTATCTTGCATGCCCTCCACTTATGGTGCAGAGTCTAATCTCAATCAGAACAAGACAAATCACTCGACCTCGGAGATCTTGGTAGCTTCAAAGTCTATCAAAGACACAGTCAGTGTAACAATACTAACACCAAAACTTAAACACAGGGCTAGGGCCCACACAGACAGCAAAAGGGCCAGCTATACGAGCAGCAGAAGTATCTCAGAAATCAAAAGGAAAAAATTAATAACAGATTATTAAAAAAGAAATCTCCCCAGTCAGTACACTTCGACTTCTTAGACACACCCAGGAAAAAGGAACCCAACAGAGGTCGGTAGTCCCCCCTGCCCCCATGGTTGATATAATATCGCTTATAACCCCGTCTCCTAGAACTAATAGTAATTACATTCAGGTGCTCCAACAATCAATAAACAGTACAGTAATAGACATATCCTCGGGAAGCCTTCTGGATAGTTTTCTGGCAGACATTGATCTATCACCTAGAATGATGGAAACAGACCAAAGAGCTGAAAACGGCATCTGCCTCACAACTAGTCTCTCAACCACTACCAATTGCCAGTTTAAAGCACACCCCCATCTCAAACCAAACTGCAGAACCACAACTGCTCAGATCCACTGCTTAGGGGACAAAAGAACAGGATGCCCAGGACAATACGGCACAGTAAGCTGTAACACTGGAAGAACTGACAAGCAGACAACGAACCTCAAAAAAGGTATTCGCGGGGGATCTGACATCGGTCAGGACCAACCCGGGGCTCTTCCTTGCAATAAGGTCAAGGACAATGATACTATGATTTATACCACGACTGGTAAAATACCAGAGCAACACGAGCTCCAACTTTCAGTGGCCCAAAGCTCTAATTTGAGCGCAAGCATCGTTGATAGCCTAATACTATCGGCCACTAAAAAAAAAAAAATAATACAGAACAAGACTCTCTACTAGCCTCCATAAACGCCACCTTAGCCAACACAGTAAATGCCCTGACATGGCAATATGGCGAATTGGAACTACAACTTGACCTATTTCAAACATTGGCCATCTCGATATTAAAGATCGAGGAAAACGTCAGCTCTTTGCAGGAGAGGTTAAAATATTTCGATGAAAAAGAATCCCCTTGTGCATCATGCTCATGCCACCAAATTGCGGAGAAATGATGCACGATGCCTGATGTTCCTAATCTAATGATAATGGATATAAAATCGGCCCTACAACAACAAGTAAGTAGCACTGTCAGCAGGCCTGATCAAAAACCTAAAGAGAAGGAAAACTGACAATTCGCGGAACGATTAACTACTTCTCCGGAGGTAGCCAACAGGGAAACCCCACAGCCGGGTGCAATGCCACCAAAGAAAGCTCTTACAAAATCTTCATTGTATACCTTGGCAGGACCTGACTTCCAGGGGGATGCTCTACCCTCCACACTGCAAGAATTGGACAAAAAATCGCCAGGCTATCACAATTGAAAAATCCCAACCGCAGACAATAACAGGTCTTCTGCCCTATCAAAAAGAGCCTAAAAAAGGGCAGAAATAAAGCAGTGAGAGAACGCTCTTCAAACCAGCTTTCAGTCAAACCAGTAAAACTAGACAGCAAATTGCTCAATGTATACCCACTGTTTAAAAGCAGTGGAAAAATGAAGAATGCACCAAGATCTGTCCAAGCCCCTGTTACTCCATCCTACGCAACCTTGGTTTCAACACTGGTTCTATTCAAACCAAATACTGTCTCTATCACGGTACAAAATGCAGTCACAGAACTCATTATACCAGGAACACACCAACCAGGAACACCCTTACTTATGCAAGACCAGTAGGAAACTCAGCCTAGTAATAGTTGCAATAAGCTAAAAGACCTACAACTAGATCAATTAACTGCTCCTTCACCTGTAATTACAGCAACATCAGCTCTCTCTTCACCCAAGGACAAACTAAGTTCTATTATGGACCAAAGTCCAATATCACGACCCTCAGCTCCTTCTACTCAAACGCAGAGGGCGCTCCATCTCCCAGGACGGGCGGCGTCTCCTGCGACAAATAGCATGGATCCACAAAGACTATCACCAGGGAGTGATCAAATCAGACTATTCACCAATTACCATTTTCTCTTCGCCCATCCTCATAACGAAGGTCAACTTAAAAAGAGCCCGGGTGAGGATCGACCATCTAAGCTGGCCCTCATCCCGCACTATCCTTCGGAAGGGAGCCACGATGTATTGAATTGATCAAACATATTAAGATTGTTCCAGGCAACTCCCATTCAGTCAAAGATAACGTCAGAGGACATTCTGAGTGTGGAATTTAAATCCACCCCAGAGTGTCGCAACGGGAGGGAAGCCACATTCATAACATTAAAAACAAATCTAATGGCAGAAGATATATTAAATTGTAAGGCCATTTTAGAAGAATGGGGCATAGGAGTTCAAAAAATCCAAGCGTCCAAATACCCAGCCCCACTAAAAAAGTTATTTGACTCAGCCAACCCAAATGCCCACCCGTATAGTATATTAAAGGGGACTGGGCACTCATTCGTCTCTTACGGACAGACAACATACAAATCTCTTGCACCTACTCATCAACAAGGGGCCTGACCAGGAAAACAGCAATAGGCCCCATTAGGGGAGATCAACAACCCAACTGGATTCAGGCGCTCTTTTTCTCATTTAGAGAAGCCACAGTTAATACCTAGCAGTGAGCCACATCATTAGATAAATCTTCTGTCATGGAACGTTGCTGGGTTATGAAGACTTTTAAGCTTAAACACAGCAAAATCACTAATGATGGCATCGGACATCCTGTGTTTCCAAGAAACATGGACTCTACTCCAATAACAATCGTCGGCTTCCAAGGGGTCCACCAAGTAGCAATAAAAAAAACATCTTTGGGAGGCCCTCCGGTGGCTTGTCAATATACCTTAATATTAACATGAAACTAACAACACATCCAATTCCACCTCAAGATAAGATGCTTCAAGCACTCGCACTGCATAGCTCCAAGACATCCGCGCAACTAATTAAGATCCTTCTGATCAACGTTTATTTCAATAGCTTTGGACCATCACGAGCAACAAGGCTAAGCCAGCTGAGTGATAATTTGGATCAAATTCTCTGCGATCACTCTAATCATGAAAAAATAATCTGCGGAGATTTCAATTTGAGACACCTGGAAATATCTGACAACGTTAGTCCACCCTCAAATCCCCTAAGTTCTCAAATAACAAAACCTTAAGTAAACACGGGCTAAAATCTGCACAGTCCATAGCTAATAACTTTGAAGTACCAACTCTGACTATAAAAACCTTTAGGGGGATAAGCACTATTGACTACGTGTTTGCCTCTGAAAAACTCATGAACGATCTTGTGAGCTTCGTTGTACATCCTACAAACGACAGTGAACACCTTCCTCTTCGCACAACATTTAATATTCACTTATCTAAATGTAAAAGTGATAAGGTTTTGGGCACCTCTTGTAACGATGAATCAGTACACCTAATTCAGAGAATAAAATGGGGACATGTCAACCTTCGGGAACCAGCATTATGGAAAGCCGATACATGACAGTCCCTGCAGGCCCGAAGTGGTGAATACTTTCTAAAGCATTGGGGATCTATAACCTGGGGCATCCACGAAACAATGAACTCCCGCACAGGTCGAGGGCGCCAGCAGTTAAAATCCTCTCACAAATATCAACTTATTCTGACTAGCTCCCGGCGCATCCGAAAGTTGACGAGGGCACGTAAGATAACACGGAATGAACAAGCCAACGCTGTGCTATTATTGGAACTTCAAGTCTCAAGAAAACAACATAAACAATTGATTTGGCAAGAGAAAAACAAGCAGAGGGAAAAGGATTGGCTATATATGTACTCTATAATGAGCAAGCATAACCAGGCTGATTTATGGAGACATATCAAAACCAAAACAGGACAGGAAGTTGCAAGGAGTAACACCATCAATGAAGCCCTGTGGTCCTCACACGTAAAAAAACTATATGTAGTTGATCATTCTATAATCTTCCCGTTTGAACATCTAGGGCCTCATTTATGAAAAGTGACGCATCGCTGCGAGAAAAAAGCGATGCGCCACTTTTCATTGCGCCCTCCTTGCGACCCCAATGATGCGTCATATTTACAATATGACTCATCATTGCGCAAGGAGTTACAGATACGTCAGTATTTCTGACGTATCTGTAAGCGCAAAAGTGACGCATTGCTGGAGTGTGTCACAAAAGTGACACAACTCCAGCAATGCATCCTTTCACATGGGGAAAGCCCCCTTTCACATGGGGAAAGCCCCATGTGAAAGGGCTTGCGTCAGTATTATGCCTGCTGTGAGGCAGGCGCAAGATTTTGACGCAACAGCGTCCTAAAAGTGACGCAGTGAAATCTCATAGATTTCACTGCGTCACTATTACGAGGCTTTTTGCAGGGGAACGCCCCCTCTGCATACATTATACCTGACGCAGGTATAATGTAGCGCAGGGGTTTACAAAGTGATGCATCTGCTTAGATGCGTCGCTTTGTAAATAGTGCGCAACAGGAGGCATGTTTTACGCTGCCGATGCGCCACAAAAAGTGACGCATCGGAAGCGCAAAACTGACGCAAGGCCTCATAAATGAGGCCCCTAGAGTCTACTGATGACACAAAACACTGTGTCTCCATATATACAAATAACAGCACTCAAAAATCACTACGCAAAATAAGAGCCTCAGGCGCACCTGGCCCAAATGGTCTCCCGGCTCAACTATTTAAAGAAGATTTAGCCTTATGGCCTGCATTGCTCTCCCCATTGTTCACCACCTGTGCCAAGTTCCATCAAGTGCCCGACAGTTGGAGAGGTTCAATATTGCACCCAATATTTAATAAGGGGGACAGACAGGATCCTATTAACTACTGTCTAACAGCCCTATTGGATATTGAGGCCAAGATCTACGCAGCAACACGGTAAACATCCTTCACAACGCGGTCAAAACACCGCGGTGCCATTACAACGAGTCTTTTACAACGCAAGTCATTACCATGACTTGCGCTGGAGGGCGCTCTAGACTAGGGAATAGTAGATTTACTATTCCAACGCCTTCCCTACTGTACGTAGGCTGGAGTTGGAATAGTAAATCTTACTATTCCTAAGTCCAACACCCTACAGCGCAAGTCGTTGTAACAACTTGCGTTGTAAAAGATGCGTTGTGATGTACCTCGATCATTTTGATCGCGTTGTAACATCATACATCCAGCAACACTCCTAATTGAGTTGGAAACTTGGGCAACAACAAATTAAATTATTCCATTCTGCCAAACAGGCTTTCGACCCAACTCCTCCACACTGGACAACATAATTACCCTATCTTATCTTGCCCACCAGGCAATTAGTCGGAAATCTTCAGTCCTTCATGCATGCTTTGTGGACTATTCGTCAGCATTTGACCTAATGGACAGAGGTATCTTATGGAGAAAACTCCAGGTGTGGGGAATTCCAAGCAGTCTGCTTAACGCCAACATTTCCTTATATTCCTCCACTTGGGTAAGAGTTAAGCTGTCAGATACTGCGCTGACCAGGAAGTTCCCCACCAACCAAGGGCTAAAACAAGGGTGCGTCCTTGCACCCATGTTGTTTAATCTATACACGGCAGACATGTCCAGGGCTCTCAACAATGCAAACTTAATCCATCCAAAAATTGGCAAAACTAAGACCACAATACTGCAGTATGCAGATGTTATAGTTCTGTTAGACAATTCAAAAATAAGTCTACAGAGAGCATTAAATTCATTGCACCAATACAACAAAGCAAACAAAATGATAGTAAACACTTCAAAAACAAAGGTGCTATCCTTTGGAAGGACGCAAAAACACTCAAGTAGAAACTGGTCATTGAGTCATCTAAAAATCTCAAGAGCCAAATCCTATAACTACTTGGGTACATGGTTCTCTGCAAATGGCGCACCTAAAGGATAAGGCGGCACTGATTACAACTAGACTCTGTCAATTACATACAGCCCTTGAAAGTCCCACCTCAGCCCCAATTAGAAAAGTACTTAGGGCTGTATTACCATCTGCACTATCATACAATAACGATAGCCAAGTTGGCCTTCAGGCCCAATCATACCTCAATTGCACAATTGGAAAAGCCTGCCTGACCCAAATTCTGGCAGCAAAGATGTTGGCTTTACGCATTAAAGACTTCAACCCTAACTGGCCAATGCTTTACAAGATAGTCAAGTGTAGACTTTGTGGCTACAAAACCGAAACCTTTTTACATCAAGTCTGCAGTTGCCCGACGTTGCTCGTGCCCCGGCGAACATTATTGAAGCCGCCCTTTTTAACCCATGGTATAAGAACATGCAATAACGGAATGAACTGGATTTTTAGTACCATGGTTCCCCTTGAACTGGCAAGAATAGGCAAATTTTAGGCAAAACACACAATTAAGCATAGAGATGTTAGTGGATTGACATATTTTAGCCTTGGCACTTCGGACATTAAGCATAGTAATGTTTGACCTCCTTGCACTTGAGCCTTAACTTCTGTCATGCATTTACTTTACTTTGCGGTTGATTTAGAAAAATTATATATTTCTTTTTTATTCCTTGTTTAAATAATTGAAACTAACTTTCTTATCATAGTTTTGAAATACTCATATATCTTAAATTTAAACCGTCTCATACCTTGAATGTTACATTTGGGCGCCACGTGCCAGCCACTGCACAGACCCATCATTCTTCTTTTTTTTCTTAGCCTAAAATGCCTTTTTAATGTTTTATATTGTTTTAGTTATAAGTAATCTACACAATAAACTTTGTACTGACTGGTCTTGGTCCCCATTTTAAGGGTGGTAACATAGAGCTGGGGGTTTTGTTGGGACTATCGAGGTCTCAATGCTGTCACTAAGGCAGATACACACCCTACCCTATCCCAAGGACAGATGAACTTCATGACAGGCAAGGGGCAGCCAAGTTTCTCAGTACTTTTGATTTAACATCAGGGTACTGGCCGATTGGTCTGACCCCTGGAGTAAAAGTAAAAGAAAAGGCAGCATTCTCTACCCCAGGTGGACATTACCAATTAACAGTAATGCCATTTGGACTAAAGAATGCCCTTGTCATCTTCAAGGTTGGTGAATAAAGTCCTTGCTGGGTTGGAAGCTTTTAGTACAGCAGATCTAGATTATAGTGATGTCTATAGTGCAACTTGGCAGGATCACATTGTCCACCTTTGAAAGGTCCTTGAGGCTCTGCAGAGTGCAATCTATCAAGGCAAGCAAATGCCAGCGAGGGCGTAGGTGGAGGCCAAGTTTAATCCGTACAGCCCAAGACCCAGACAATTGTGGACTGGGTAGCTCCAACCACCCAGACTCAAGTCTGGGCATTCCTTGGCTTGACTGAGCACTACAGGAGGTTTGTGAAGGGGTATGGTTCCAATGTGGCACCCCTCACAGAATTGACCTCCAAGAAGATGCCAAAGAAAGTAAACTGGACAGTGACCTGTCAAAAGGCTTTTGACACTCTGAAGGAAGCAATGCACTCTGCACCAATCTAAAAGCTCTATATTATTCAATGTAGATCATAGTGCAGACACATGCCTCTGAACATGGGATAGAAGCAATCCTATCCCAGACCAACTATGATGGCCTTGACAAGCCTGTTGCTTTCATTAGCAGAAGGTTACTCCCCAGACAGAAGCATTGGAGTGCCATAGACAGGGTAGCATTGTCTGTGGTTTAGTCGATGAAGAAGTTGAGAACATCCTTGTTTGGTACTCCCTTTCTTGTTCAAACTGACCACAGGCCTCTCAGATGGCTGATGCAAATATGAAAGGTGAAAACCCCAAACTGTTAAGATGGTCCAGCTCCCTATATGGTATGGACTTTTTTTTGTTTTTTTTTTGTTTTAATTTATTTTTATTGCAGAATCAGATACAAGACCTCAGAGTAGGCCAACCATCACACATATAGCATCACAAATCTGAAAGCGACAATTATATCGTACACAGCCAATCAGCCCACATCCCGGAGGCTGGGCGGCGCGCCAGGTCTACCCTTCGCAAGAAGATGCTTCCGTGTATTCCTTTCCCAGGCATTCGGTCAGCTTCACCGTTCAATATCCGCTTTTACCCCCCTAACATCCCCCCCGTCATGCACCAACCAGCAGACTCAGAGTTCTCATGGGGACACCGTCATCAGCCCTTACCCTGTCCGATACAGACCCACCCCTATCACTCCAGAGTCCTCCTCACGGGTCCCCCCAGTATTACTGCTAGGGTGCCTGCCTACTTCCTCGGGTGCCCCCCACTTCCTGGGTCAGTCCTAAGGTCTATCCTCCGATTCTTGTCCGTGTCGCTATGCTAAACTACCTCCCTTAAAACGCCCCCCCCCTCAACTGCTGCTAATACGGGCACAATAAATCTGTACTAACTCTGGGGCTCATTACTCATCAGGAGTCGCTTGCAATCACTAAGTGTACATGGAATCCTTATCCGTTAGTGCTCCTCCACTTAATCCTCTACCATGTAATCACGCAATGCCTGAACCACCATCTCCCAGGCTCTCGCCATTTCCAAGCAGCTCTCCTTGCCAAGTCTAGTAGCCTGCCGCAGTCTGATAATGCCTTCACAGCCCGACCATTTCAACAGCTCATTCATCCATCTCCTCACTGACGGGCCTTCTTTAGATTTCCAGTGCCAAGTTATCTCTCTCTGAGCTAGCATGAGTCCCAGATCAATAAATGTACTCGTAATTTTCGTGTGTTTAGTATGAGGGAACCAGAGCAGTAGACACGCTGCCATATCAAAGTCCACCTCCCTATCCGTTACCGCGGATCACTGACATAATATCGACGACACAAATATCGAGATACACAAATATCGAGTCAAAAATATCGATTGACAAAATATCGACTCCCTATCTTCAAACAGGTAAGTACCAAAATATCGACTCCAAATTATCGACTTACAAAAATATAGACTGTCAAAATATCGATTTTTTAAAATGTCTTAAAATTAAGTTAAAACTAATATAGTAATAAATATATTTAATATAAACTTAGAAATAATTATAAAAAAATATAATTTTAATAAATAATTTATATAATTAAAAAAATTATATCACCAAAAATTACACATACACACATATATATATATATATATATATATATATATATATATATATATATATATATATATATATATATATATTTAAACATATTATTAAATAAACATATATAACATTTTAGAAAATGTTTAAAATTTATTGTTACAACTATAGTGAGTTCAACATTAGCAAAAGTGTTGGATAGCGTAGAGGTAAAATTTACTACTCCCACTCCAGTGGGTGCAACAGTAGGGAAAGCGCTGGGTAGCGTAGAGGTTAAAATTACTATTCCCACTCCAGGGATGTATGACGTTACAACGCATACTTTTACAACGCCTACCATTACAACAAAACTTTTACAACGCAAAAACTTTTACAACGCATACATTTACAACGCAAGATTTTACAACGCATATACCTTTACAACGCATACCATTACAACATAAGTATTGGTAAGTATATAATAATTTTTTGAATATAAATTAATAAAAAATATTATAATATAATTTAATATAATTTAATTTTATTAAATAAATGTAATTTAAATGTAATTTTACTTTATTTTTACAAAGTACCCCTGTACCCCAAAAACCCAAAACTGACCCTGAACCCTAAAAATACCCCTTTACCCATAAACTGAAAACTGACCCTGAACCCTAAAAATACCCCTTTACCCGAAAACTGAAAACTGACCCTGAACCCTAAAAATACCCCTTTACCTACAAACTGAAAACTGACCCTGAACCCTAAAAATACCCCTTTACCCCAAAAACTGAAAACTGACCCTGAACCCTAAAAATACCCCTTTACCCAAAAACTGAAAACTGACCCTGAACCCTAAAAATACCCCTTTACCTACAAACTGAAAACTGACCCTGAACCCTAAAAATACCCCTTTACCCCAAAAACTGAAAACTGACCCTGAACCCTAAAAATACCCCTTTACCCAAAAACTGAAAACTGACCCTGAACCCTAAAAATACCCCTTTACCCAAAAACTGAAAACTGACCCTGAACCCTAAAAATACCCCTTTACCCAAAAACTGAAAACTGACCCTGAACCCTAAAAATACCCCTTTACCTACAAACTGAAAACTGACCCTGAACCCTAAAAATACCCCTTTACCCCAAAAACTGAAAACTGACCCTGAATCCTAAAAATACCCCTTTACCCAAAAACTGAAAACTGACCCTGAACCCTAAAAATACCCCTTTACCCAAAAACTGAAAACTGACCCTGAACCCTAAAATTAAAATATTTATCAATTAATCAATTATAATTAATTACCAATTATATTTTAATTAATTACCAATTAATAATTAATTAACAATTAATTGAAAAAAATATCAATAAATAAATTAACATATTTAATTAATTATAATTAAATTACTTCCCACCCTATTCCCCTATAAACCCACAACCCGCTACAGAAAATAAATTACTAAAATTAAAATATTTATCAATTAATCAATTATAATTAATTACCAATTATATTTTAATTAATTACCAATTAATAATTATTTAACAATTAATTCTACATTATTATCAATAAATAAATTAACATATTTAATTAATTATAATTAAATTACTTCCCACCCTATTCCCCTATAAACCCACAACCCGCTACAGAAAATAAATTACTAAAATTAAAATATTTATCAATTAATCAATTATAATTAATTACCAATTATATTAACAATTAATTCTAAATATATATCAATAAATAAATTAACATATTTAATTAATTAGAATTAAATTACTTCCCACCCTATTCCCCTATAAACTCACAACCCGCTACAGACTTATATTACACAAAAAATAAAAATTATTATTAACTTACCTTAAATTCGATATTTTTGTTGTCTATATTATGTCTAGTCGATATTATGTCCATTCTATATTTTTGATTCGATATTATGTCCATTCTATTCGATATTAATTTTCTCTAGTCGATATTTTTGTTGTCTATATTATGTCTAGTCGATATTATGTCCATTCTATATTTTTTACTCGATATTCTGTCCAGTCGAAATAATTGACTCGATATTATGACTGTACACCCGTTACCGCATTCAAGAGTTCCCCCACTTCCGGCCAGTACATCCCTAGTTTCGGACATCCCCATAACAGGTGATCCAAATCAACCCCAGGCGCCAAACATCGTAGGCACTTTGCGTCCAATACTTGGAAATATTGCTTTATCCTCTCTGGGGTCAGGTATGCCCTATGCACTATGAAGAAATGCACCTGTTGAAATCGTGCGTTTCTCGTACCCTTCCACGTCCGCCTCAGGATATGGCCCCAGTCCGCGTCCGGTATGGGTTTGCCTATACTGTCCTTCCATCGCGACTTCAGAGCCAGCAGCGGCACCAGCCCCTCATTCAACATTCTCGTGAGGAGGCAAGTTACCGCTTTAGTAGTGCCCGCTGCCATCACCACGTATTGGCATGCCATGGTCACTTCCGGCTCGGCAAGCCCTCCCCTCCAATGTTTTTGCATCGCTGCCACCACCGCCGCGTGTAATAGAAAAGTACCGTCAGGCAAGCCAAACTGCTCCTGCAACGTCTGATAGGGAACCAACACCCCATCAACGTACAGATCCCCCACCATCTGTAAGCCCAACTCCTCCCATTCCAGAACCTGGGACCAATCGCCCCCATGCGGCAGCGCGGTCAGCATCCCCAGCGGTATCTCCGGTGCATACGGCTGATCTCTGTCCGATCTTTTCAGACTCCTTTGCCAGCACAATTTAAGCGTCCTCTCCTCCACCGTAAGATCCCTCGAGTCTAATTTCTGTTGCATGATTATGTAAGATAGGATGCACTTTTGTATACCAGTACCACGGTCACTTACAGGACCCCTGAATTCTCTAGCAACATTCTGCGTTAGGACCTGAAGTTGTGCCGCCAGATAGTATAGTTCAAAGTCGGGGACTGCCATCCCTCCTTCAAACTTAGGCCTAGTCAGGGTATCCAACGCCACCCTACGCCGGCCACGGCCCCAGAGGAAACCCGTCACCAGCATCTTCAGTTCCTTAAAGACCCGCTGAGGGATCCACACCGGCAGTGTTCGGAAATAGTAAAGCAGCCGCGGAAGCGCCACCATCTTCAACAATGCCACGCGGCCCAATACCGACAGAGGGAGGGAGGCCCAAAATTCCATGCTGCCCCTCAGTGCGCGGATGCAACGCCCTATGTTCCCCTCCAAGAGGTCCGCAGCCTCGTGATAAATGCGCACTCCCAGGTAGGTGAAGCCGGATGGCTCCCACACTACCTCTCTTGCTAGTGGGGGACAGGGTGTGCCCGCCCGCAACGGGAATATACAGGTCTTAGACCAATTCACCTTAAGGCCTGACAAACGACCGAATTCAGCTAGCATATCCACTGCTCCCTCTAAGGCTCGGCCATCGTCTGCCAAGTACAGCAGCAGATCATCAGCGTATAATGATATAAAATGCGACTCTGGCCCTAGCGCGACCCCACTGTACATGGTGCCCGACCTCGCCCGTGCCGCCAGTGGCTCCATCGCCAATGCGAACAGCAGGGGGGACAGTGAGCAGCCCTGTCTCGTCCCTCTACAAACAGGGTAAACCGAAGACACGAGCGGCCCCAGGCGCACCCTCGCCCTGGCTGACGTGTAAAGCACCCTAGTCCATCTCCGGAATCCCTCCCCAACTCCGAATTTCAGCAACACCTCATCTAGGTACTCCCACTCAAGGCTATCGAAAGCTTTTTCGACATCAACTGCCAACACCACGGAGTCAAGAGCCGAGGTCCCGGCACCATCCAAAATTCGGACCAGCCGTCGTATATTCATGGAGGTATTCCTAGTCGGAATAAATCCCGCTTGGTCCCTATGCACCAGCGTGGTCATGTGCGGCAGTAACCTGGTGGCCAGGATGCGACTCAAGATCTTATAATCCACCGTCAGCATAGACAAGGGTCGATAAGATGTCACATTCAACGCATCTTTGCCTGGCTTCAACAATGGTACTACTAGAGCCTCCCTCATCGACTCAGGTAGGTATCCCAATTCCTTTGCCGAAAAATACACCATCAATAGATTCGGTGCTAGGGTGTCAACAAATGTGGCATAGAATTCTATCGGTAAGCCATCCACCCCTGGGGTTTTATTTCGAGCCATCTGTTTAATAGCCCCTCTCACCTCTGCTAGCGTTATAGGACCTCCTAGTGCCTTCGCCTCCTCGCTGTCCAGCACCGGTAGCGGGATCAAGGCCAAGTGGTCGCCTATCTCAGATCCCCCCGCCTCCAGGTGGCATTCATACAGTCCCGTATAATAGGTCTGAAAGCACGCCAGAACTGCCGATTGGGAGTAGACTACCTCCCCCCTCTCTGCTCTTATACTCATGATCGGACACCCCCTAGGCTCCGGATCGGCAAGCTTGGCAAGGAGCGCACCCACTTTATCTCGTTCCTCATGCACCTTAATGTTGTACAACTTATAATCATAGCACCGCAGCCGTTCAGTCTCAGTCGCCACTACCTCCTTAGCCTCCACCAAGCGCTCCTGGAGATCCGGCCGCTCAGGCCTCTGCCGTTCCAGGCCTCGCAACACCTCTTCCGCTTTCGCCAGATCATTCAAGACAGCCGTCCTCACATTCGAGAATCTACCCATGCACACGCCTCTCACCACCACTTTTCATCGCATCCCACTCTACTGATCGCGACGTGGCTGAGCCCTCATTCTCCGCAAAGTAGCGGTCAATGCCCTGTTGAACCGTGTCCCTGAATACCTAATCCTCTAGTGTTTCAGGTCTCAACCGTCATGACGGGACTGCCGACCTCGCCCGTTGCCATTGTACCGACACCAATAAGAGGTTATGATCCGATAATGTCCTGGTCAGATATTCAGTATGTGTCACCACAGTCGCCAAGGCACCACTACACAGCACCGAGTCTAGACGAACATGCAATTCGTGTATTGCTGAAAAGTAGGAGTAATCCCTTATCTCAGGATGCTGCTCCCTCCACACATCAATCAGTCCCCACTTCTCCTGCCAATCTTTCCTGTGAGCTGCTAGCCTGCGCACTGGGGAGTCGACTAATGGTGGATGCGACCTATCCAGTTCCACATTAGTGATTGAGTTAAAGTCGCCCCCTAATAAGACAGGACCCGCCAGGAAATAGGCCAGCGAACTTGTTAAGCCATCAAAAAAGCGGGCCTGATCAGAATTGGGGGCATATACACTACACAGGACCACCTCCCTACCGTAAAGTCGGCCCTCGACCGCTACATATCTACCCTCGGGATCAACCCGCTGGTTCGTGACTTGGAATGGCGTCCCCGCTCTTATCCATATTAGGGCCCCTCTGGCAAACGCCGAGTATGTCGTGCCAAACACCTGACCTCGCCACCTCTTCTGTAAGGCTCCGCATTCTTTCTTAGTCAAATGAGTTTCTTGAAGCATTGCAATCTGCACACCCCGCCTCACCAAGTAAGCATGCACCTTGTGGCGTTTCACCATTGTTTGAAGACCACGGACATTCCATGTGATACATTTCACATTAGGTAACGACCCCATAATAGATGTTTCTGTACAGTACCACCATCTTACAGTTGTTCCCCGCATTGCAGCAGTTGCATCTCCCCTTCAAACCCCCCCACAAAACACCCCACATCCCACTCCCCAGGACAGGACCTAATAACCCAGCTTCAGCCCCGTTCCAAACCATCAAAACCACACACACACACTAATCTGTGGTCGTCACCACAGACGGCCTTAAGGGCCACAAGAGGGTGATAGAGCGTCGACCCAGGGCAGGCAGAGCTCCCACCCCGCGCCCTCAGTCCCACGCTGCCTGCTCAGCCCCATACCTGAGAGGTCACCAAAAGTCCGGAGAGTCTGTCCCAACAGGTTCCCCAGACAAACTGGGTTCTCTGAGATGTCACTCGTTAAACAGTTCATCCGAAGTCTGCGGGGTGACCTCCGGTCCCTTCACACTCCCCGTTTCCAATTCATCTGCTCCAGATTTCCCTCCTTCCTCCTCCGAGTCCGACCCCCCCGATGTCTTTTCCTGTTGCGATCTTGTGATGCTCGCCGTCGCAGCCAACGCTCCCTTCCTGTCATCCGCCATCTGGGTGTCTCGCAAGGCCCTCTCGAGTTTGTTCCGTGAGCGAATGCGCTGCGACTTCCTAACCCGGACCGGTTTAGGCCTTTCCCTTCCGCTTTTGTTCGTGTGGTCCGTTCCAGCACGGTACAGTTCAAGCCACGACCATGCCTCGTCCGGAGTCTGGAAGAAGTGCGTCCTGTCATTGAGGATCACCCTTAATTTGGCAGGGAAGAGCAAGGAGTACTGAATCCCCTCTTCCCTCAGTTCTCTTTTAACCGACAAAAAGGACGCTCAGTGTTTCTGAACTTCCTGCGTATAGTCCGGAAAGATTGTGACTTTGCTATTGCCCACTTGGAAGGGGCCCTGAGACCGTGCTCTTTGTATCAAGAGGTCGCGATCCTTATAGTGCAGTAGTTTCACCACCATCGGTCGAGGTGGTCGGCCCTCTAGGGGCGGTCTTGCCGGGACCCTATGCGCTCTTTCCAGGGAGAAGAAAGGAGAGAGACCCTCAGGTGCTACGACCTTTTTAAACCAGTCCTCCATGTACGCCACCGCGTCATCTCGTTCAATTTTTTCCGGAAGGCCCACCACCCTCACGTTATTCCTCCGGTCACGACTTTCAGCATCCTCCGCCCGTCGCTCCAGAGTCGCCAAGCGACCAAGAATATCCGTCAGTTTGTGTTCCGCCGTCACCACCGCAGGCTTCAGCTCCTGGAGTAATTGTTCATTTTCTTTCACTCTGTCTGAGAGCTTGGCATGGTCCGCTCTCAGGAGGCCCAGCCCCGATGCAACCTGCGCTATATCGTGATGTAGCGATTCCTTCGTCGCGGTAATCGCTTCCAGGATAGCATCGAGGCGCAGGTTCAACCTCTGTTCCGGTGTTGACGCCTCCTGTGAAGCTCGGGTTCCGCCATCTTGGACCAAGGCGGTTGCGTCATCTTGGCCTTGGGACGCGCTCGAAACCCCACCAGTAGCGGCCATCTTGGTCGCGCTAGATGCACCACCCAGGCCACCTCCTATGGCCACGCTAACCACGATGCCCCTACCACAGGCACACCTCCTGTTGCTTCTTCCCAGAGGAGACAGTGTCCAAGATTACCATGGCCCCACACACAACCTCAAAGATAGTTCAAGCCCCTTCCTCTTATCGTCCGTGTCCCCAGAACATTCTTTCAGGCTCTGGATACTATATTCAATTCAGAGCCGTACGCCACTTGTCCTATCCCCAGAGCGCCATCAGGGATCCGGGCCACCATCCAATTCAGCCGCCCGAGCCAGCAGCACTTCCCCAAGCAAGTAGGTGGGCACCCCCTCAGAGCCGATCGCGCCGGCCGCCCGAACCAGCACACTGCGGCAGGCCAACGGTGCTGCCTCAGTTCTCACTCCAAGTTTACCCCCCCTCCACACTTGGATCGGTCTAGGCAGGCGGCGTCAGCTAGCACTGCGGGCCCCCCGTGGCCCCCACCGGTGTGCAGAGTCCCTCTCACTCCCAGCCGCTTTCGGAGATTGCCTTGCTCCCCGGAGGGTCAGGGTCCTTAGCCATGTGTGCTCCGATCCCGTTTCCGCTACGGTATCAGAGTCTGCTGCTCGCCAGCACCGTCTGCTCCACGAGCTGCCGGGTCTGCCTGCTCGTGCCGCCCCCTCCAGAAGACCCAGGCCAGCGCTCCGCACACTCGACCGCTGCCAGTTGCAGGCGTCGCCGCCCAATATCAGTCCGCCATACACCAGCCGCTAGGATGGGGCGCCGCTCTCACCACTGCCCGTGATCACGATGGGCTCGCCCCCCTCCCTCGGCTCCGAAGGCGCCCTCAGTCGTGCCCCCGCTCCACTCTCTCTGCTGGGCAGCCACCGGAACACCAGCGCTGTACAGGCGCACTCCGTCACCGGGTCTCTCCGGAGTTTCACGCCGCCATCTTTGTCTTTGTTTCCTGCTCGGCTCCTCCGGGCTCCGGGACTGGATCTCCGCTCGTCCCCCGAGGTCCCGCCGGCATCCAAACCCTCCTGTCCGCTCAGCAATCACCTCCTGTGGTGAATCCGTGCCCTCAGAGGCACTACAGGCAAGATCAGCAGGAGAATTATGGGGACTCGGCGCGGAGCTGCACGCTCACACCGCCATCCCGGTCGGCGCTCAAACCACGCCCCTATGGTATGGACTTTACAGTTGAGCATAGACCTGGAACGGACTATGCCAATGCAGATGGCCTTTCCAGGTTTTTCCACTTAGATGATGATAACTCTCTTGGGAAAGGTTAGTCTCATTCTTTTTCATTTGGCTATGGGGAGGGGGATGTTGGAAAGTGCCCCTTTTTGACATCTTTAACCCCACGTTTTGCCTGGTAAATGATGCAATTTTGACAAAAGTGCACTGGGTTCCTGCTATCCAGGTCCCCGGTGCCAGATCCCTTTCCCTAAAACTGTACAATTGTTCCCCCAATTGGCAATACCAATAGCACCCCTGTAAGACCCTAGTAAATGGTACCCAGGAAACCTCGGGCATGAATGCTAAAGAGGGTCCCTAAGGGCTGCAGCATATATTGTGCCCTCTTAAGAGACCCCTCACCATATTTGTGCAAACTGCAATTGCAGGCTGCGTGATGTGGTGCAGACAAAAGCGAAGACACAACATGGCACACCTTCTGTGTGCCATGCCTGCAGACACTGTGTGCAAAATATGTAAGTCACCCCTATAGCATGTCTTACAGTCCTAAGGCACGGTGCATTATATTATAAGTGAGGAAATATCTGCATGAGCAGATATGCCCCTATGATTTCCAAGTCGATTACTGGACATTAAACAGAGAAGCCATCTTGAGTACATGTACTGGGCACTGGTGATTACGAGTTCCCTAGCTACAGTATGGCTTCACTGAAACCAAAGATATTTGATATCAAACACTTTGTATTAATAAACTGACACAGATTCCAGTGATGGATTTATTAACACATATACCCTGAAAGCAACTTTTCAAACAAAATAAAACCGAACAATATCACTATACCCAAATCCGGCCCTGGGTCATGTGCCCACATGCCAAAAGGTTCACCACTAGAGAACTCTAGCCAATTGAACAAATGGAAATGTTAAAAAAACGGACAGGGATGCCACGGGTTGAATTACCACTTTATACAATATGCTGTTGACTGCTCTGCTACTGGCCCCCTACTTCTACAAGATTCTCAGTAATAATCTGTGGATTGTAGTAAGTGATGACCAATGGAAGGTCCTAGGCCAGGAAGTTCATAAATTCTCCCACAGCATAACTTGTAGAAAAGAAACTTTACAAAGTGACATTTGATTGGTACTCTTGCCATTCTGTTCTGGCTAAATGTCACCCACATATACCAACTAGGTATGCTGGAGAGGATACTGGTTGCTGGGAGATTTTAAGCACCTCTGATGGAACTGCACATAGGTCAAACTGACCTGGGCTCTCTCTGCAATGTAAAATTTCCTGGGTTATCCGATACTGAAATATTTAGCATTTATTATCCTAGGACTTCGATCACCTGAATTAAAACCCAAACAAAGCTAGATCTCCACTGATGTGGATCTTTTGGGGTGTAGCAAAAATGCCTTAGCAGCTTACTACATGTAAAAAGAAACACCATCTTTATCGCTGTGGTGGCCTAAGTTATGGAACACACCGGCAATATATAGTACCACAAGCTCACAAAAGGTTTGCGGCATCTAGGGGGCCTCCTAAAGGATTACCTATTGTAGGACATTCCTGTGGTATTCTGGCCAGCTTGAATAAATACCCTAAACTTGATCAATGATTAAAAAGAAGTCAAATGAAATGGAATATATTCAGTGTAGAAATAAGGCCTACTGAGATGTGATCCCAAAAGGACTATATAAAGTGATAAGCCCTTTCTAGAGTGCCCATTGTCGGTCAGGAGCATGCAAGCTTAAATATATTTTCAGATGTTGTTTTTTCTTGTTAAAGATCTATTCCTTTCACAAGTTTTATTTGGGGGGGCATTGAGGAGAATTTATACTTGCTGTGTCATTTGCCATTTGTTTATTTGTTGGACATTTTGCCAACAAGACAATACAAACACCATTTATTATTGTCATATTAAACGTTCCAAGGGCTGTAGCCAATTTTTAGGACGAAGCCTACCAGACAGCGCAGGTGTCTGGTTTGTTGAAATCGTCTTGGGGACATTCAGAAAGCTTCCCTGAGAATGCATTCTGGCAATTGCTTACCACTGGATTTGTAGTTTGTAACTCACATTTCCTTGCTTTCTATTTGCGGGCTCTATTTGATTTAGTCTGTCTAGCTTGAGCTCGCCCTTCTCTTGCCCAAGACTTGTTTACTGTATCCTTACGATATCTCACTTTCTGTAAACAGGCATTTAAATCTTGTTTATATCATGTCACATTTGCTTTGCCTTTAAACACAAAGAACAAATGTCAGGCTCGTATTCCGAGAGAGCTTGGTGTTTACTTTTCTTTCTGTGACTTCAAAGTGTGAGAATTTATAGGAAAGCAAGAGGAATGCAGATTATTCTCCCCATGGATCTTGCTCCTTCGTGCCCCTCTATGCTTCAATTTACAAGGCTGTAGCATAAGTGCCAAACAGATATTCATGTTGAGGCTCTTCTATCAAAGCACTGATGGCTTTTGCTTAAAGTGACCCTCTAATGATCTTTCTGTTTGCAGTCAGCAAATCAGAGTTCGAAACCCTTTCAATAGTAAAACGCATGAGCAAGTCAAAAGGTGTAGCCTATACAACTGCACTTAATGAGCAATAGCCTCAGTATGAGCAAACACATATAGTGGCACCGTGCCATAAAAACCTACACAACACAGATTACTGATTTCCTGAACACATCAAACAGGAACCCAGAAACTCACTGCATTATTTAAACTTCAGCCTTAAACGTCCTGCTTATATCAAAACATAGCTTTTATACCATTTGGCGGATACTTGTGTTGTCAACAATAAAATAGGTGAGCATGTTCCACTGAAACAACAATGGCCTTCCACCAGGGCTGGCTTTAGCACTGCCAGCATCTGGTGCGACACTCTACACTATTTCACTATATGCCTCTCTACTCTGCATCACTCTACTCTATGCCAGTGCACTCTACCCCCCTCTAATATGCACCACTGAACTCTTAGCCTCTGCCCTATACACCAGTCCAGTCTAGGCCAATCCAAACTACTCTGCACCACTCCACTCGGTGCCATCCCACTCTATGCCACTCTACTCTGCAACACTGCACTCTACACTACTACTCAACTATGCCACTCCACTGTACCCTGCACAACTCCACTCTACGCCACTTCACTCTGAAACAATCCACTCTACGGCACTCTACTACAGTCTGTGTCACTGCGCTCTTCGGCACTCTACTCCACTCTACGCCACTACTCTATACTACTGCACTCTATCCTGCACCACTCCACTTCAGTCTACTCTGAAACAATCTATTCTATGCCACTGCACCCTATGCCACTACGATCTACGCCACTACTCTAGGCTACTGTACTCTACCCTGCACCACTCCACGCTACTTCACTGTACTATAAACTACAGCACTCTATACAAATGAACGCAACACCACTTTCCTCAAAATCAATGCACTCTACGGCAACTACTCTACACCACTGCACTTTACGCCACTATACTCTACTATGCAACACTCTGCACTCTACACCACTCTATTCTACTCTGAGCCACTCTACTCTAAGCCATTGTACTCTATGTCCCACTTCTGCAAGACTGCACGCTCGGCCATTGAACTAGATGGCACTCTACTCTGCACCACTGTACTCTACGCCACTGCATGCTACACCACTGCAAACTATGCTGCTCTACACCATTGCTCTCTATCACTGTATTGTACTCCACTCTGATCTACTCTGCCCCACTGTACTCTGTCACTGCTCTCTGTGCCACTCTACTATGTCACTTTACTCTACTCTGCAAGACTGCATTCTCCGCCACTGAACTCAACACACTCTACTCTGCACCACTGCACTCTACGCCACTGTCTGCTATGCCACTCTACACCATTGCGCTCTACCTCACTGCACTCTACACCACTCTATTCTACTCTGCACCACTCTACTCTATGCCTCTGCTCTCGGCACAACTCTACTCTATCCCACTACAATTTACGCCACAGCACTCTACTCTGCACCAGTCCACTTTGCTGCACTCAATGCCACTACACTTTATCACTCCACACCACTCTAATCTATTCTTTAACACTTTACTCCTCACCACTGCACCCTACGCCACTCTACTTTACACCTCTACACTCTATTCTGCACCACTCCGCTGTACTTGGAATCACTCCACGTCACTTTACTCTAAACTGAAACAGTCTACTCTACGCCACTGCACTCTGTCAATGCACTCCACACAAATCTACTCTGCACCACTGTAATGTATGCCACTTCACTCTATTCCACTCTACGACACTCCACTCTATGAAGCTGTACTCTGATGCTCTACTCCACTCTATGTCATTCTACCCTACTCCACTCTACCATTCTCTATACAGCTCCCTCTATGCTACTCAAGCCACTTTACTCCACTCTACACCACTTAACTCTACAACACTTAACTCTACAACACTGTACCATTGTACTCTCATACCCGACTTCACTCTATGCCACTCCATTCTCCCACAATCTACTCCACTCTATGCAACACCCTCTATGCCACTCCACACCACACTTTGCCACTCCACAACACTCTATGCCACTCCACTCTACCCACTCTGACACTCTACCCCACTCAACTCTACTCCACACCCTTCAACTCTACGACACTCTACTCACTCCACGCCACTTCATGACACTGTACTGCACTTCACTCCACTCCACTCAACTCTACACCACTCCACACTACTCCATAACACTCCGGTCTACTCTACTTTATGACACTCCACTCCATGCCACTCTCCTTTACACTACTATCCTTTAGCCATGCTAAACAGCAGTCATATTGATGTGCAACATGACTAAATTATATTGGCAACCCCAGTAGCTCTTGCATAGGCAAGACCTATTGGCTTTTCCAGTGCTTGTTTATCAATCAGGATTTATAAAGCGTGGCTAATCACCCAATAGGGTATCCAGGCGCTTGTAGGCCCCGGAGGCTTATTCGAACAGCCTGGTCTTGAGGGCTATTCGGAATTCCGGAAGTAAGATGATGGTCCAGAGGTGCATGCGGAGGCTGTTCTAGGTCTTTGCTGCTATGTGGGAGTAAGAGATTCCTCCACTTCTGCTTTGATAGATGACTGGAGTATGGGCAAGTGAAAGGGAGTCAGAGCGTCGTCTTCTCAATGTTTTTAAAAAAAACGTTATTTAGCATTTGAACACAAAACTTCTGGACATATATGCATAAATACAGACAGTTACTGGGAACAATTAAAATGTACATTTGCACTACATATGGCTCATATCAGGTACATCATAATCCGTACTTTCCAATATGCTATACCATATGATACGTGAAGGTTGGGCCCTCAGACTCATTCACTAATCCAGATTACACAAAGATGAAACAACTCTACATTCTGTAGCCAATTACGAATATCAGGAGTGAAAGAGGTGACATGAAGATTGCAGTGCTGGAGCCTGGTGTGCCATGCATCCATTTATCCTGTCCCATCGGGAACGATACCATGCTCCCGTTGAGTAAGTGGGTCCTGCTGTAATGATGCAAGGTAGGTTCGAAAAGGGCCCCATATGTCTCTAGGTCTAGAGGCGGAGGAGATTGTGGTCGCGTATATTTCACTTCTCACGATGCAGGAGGACAGGCTATTCATCCATCCCTTAATTGTGGGAGCAGACTTCTCACCCCAATGAATGGCTACCTCTCTTTTGCCCAGCAGTCAACAGATGGCTGCGAACCTGCAAACATTTCGGGGGAATTGAACCACATATCTTAGGAGAGAAATCTCCGGCAAGGGTTCTATTAATAAGTTAATCATGTTACCCAATGTCTTGTGTTCCTCCACCCAATATGTGTGTATGCGAGGGCAAGACCATGCAAGATGAGCGAAGTCAGTGTGTGGGGTTGCGCATCTTTGGCAAGTATGTGTTTTGGAGGGGCCGATTCTGTGAACTCTAGCTGGAGTGACATATGTTCTGCGGAGAAATTTGAAGTGAATCAATTTGTGGCGGCTATTGAGGGAAACATTCTTTGTGACTTCGCAGCATGCCGCCCACTGGTCATCCGTTCTCTGATTGCCCAGATCATTCTCCCAGTCTTTACGGATCCTGTCATCATTTAGTGGGACAATAGCTGCACAAGCCTTATAAAGTTTAGAGATTAGGTGGACTCCCCTTTCGCTCTCAATGACCAGCGACAGTGGGGTGAACGACGGGGGCTCAAGAGGAAAGCCTGGAAAGGCAGTGTGTAACACAGAGCGAATGCGCAGTAATACAAATTTGGCCATGAATGTTGTGTCAGGGAATCTAGTAGATTTGTGATTTCATGGTGAGATTTTTGTCAATGATGATTGCCAAGTTTCTGGCATGGCTGGAGGGAGTGGGTGCAGGTCCTCGGTCTGATGGCCACCAGGAGACATTCCATGTGTTACTGCTGTTGCCAAAGATCAGTACTTCTTTCTTGTCTGTGTTCAGCGGCAGGAAGTTGTTCTTCATCCAGTCTGCAAAGTTTGTCTTGCATCTGTGGAGGTTGGTTCTGGTGGTAGTGGGGTCGTCCGTGAGTGAGAGGTTGAGTTGGGTGTCGTCTGCTTAGGAAATTATGTTGAGACCGTAGGATCTGACTATGTTGGCTCATATATACTTTGAAGAGCATGGGGCTGAGGAATGTAACCTGTGGGACACCGCAGGTGATCTCCTTGAGTTCAGAGGTAAAAGGTGGGTGGTGGATACTCTGGGTTCTTCCGGTGAGGAAGGAGGTGATCCATCTCAGTGTATCTCCTTGGATGCCAATGTGGAAGAGTCTTTCGATCAGTGTGCGGTGGGATTCGGTGTGTCGAAGGCTGCCGAGAGGCCAAACAGGATCAAAGCTGCTGTTTGTCCTCAGTCGAGGAGGGTTCGGATGTTGTTGGCGGCTGCGATAAGGACAGTTTTGGTGTTGTGATTGCTGCGAAAGCCAGATTGGGAGGCATTGAGTAGCTGGTTCTGTTCCAGGTGTGTCATGAGTTGATTGTTGATGATCTTTTCCAGTTTCTTCACTGGGAATGGGAGCTGGGAGATTGGCCAGTAGTTTTTCAGTTCACTGGGGTCAGCAGAGATTTTTTTGATTAGTGGTCTGCCTTTGGCGTGTTTCCATGCATCGGAACATTTTGAGGGGTTGATAGAGGTGTTGAGTAAGGTGGTGAGTTCTTGGCTGATCCTTTGGTTTCTGTGGTTGAAGATGTGGTGCAGGCATAGATCTGTGGGAGCTTCTGAGTGGATGGATTTCATGCTGCAGGTGGTGTCTTGAGTGGAGCAGATGTTCCAGGTGGTCAGTGTGTGGTTCGTGTTTGTTACGGTGGTGGCATATCTGTTGGTGAAGTCCAAAGGTGTGGGTTGGGGCTCGAAGTCTCTGTATATGGTTGAGATCTTGTCATGTAAGAAGTGGGTGAGGTTGTTGCACAGCTCCCGTCAGGGTGTGATCTTGTTTTCGCTGGCAGCCAGGTTGGAGAATTACTTAACGATGTTGAAAATTTCCTTGGCGTTGTTTGCACTGGTTTTGATGCATGTGGCAATGGCTGTTGTCTTTGTTGCCCTCAGCAGGCCGTGGTAGAGGTTGAGGGAGGTCTTGAAGGCAGCCCTGTCGGAGGTGTTCTTGATGGTGCACCATCACTTCTCCAACTGCTTACTGTCTCGTTTCGTTGTTCTGTGTTCTTGGGTGTACCAGTTCCTTTTTAGAGGATTTTCTTTGGATGTTGCTCTTGATGGGGACAATGCTGTCTGCACAATTGGTGATCCAGGTTTTGAAGTTTTTCACTCCCTGTTTGAGGTTGGTGGAATAGCAAGTCTGGAGGTGTAGAGGGTGTTAGCCAATCTGGTCTCTGAAATGTTATTCCACTTCTGGTCAGCAGTGTTGGTCATCTTGGGGGGGGGGCAGTGTGGGGGCTGGAGATGCCGAAGTGGACGATGGAGTGATCGGTCCATGTGAGTTCGGTAACATGGCTGTATTTGACGCAGTTGCTGGAGGTAAAAATTAGGTCCAGCGTGTGCCTACTGTGTGGTAGGGTTGTGGACGATCTGTGCCAATCTAAGGCTGCTCATACTGTGGAGTAGGTGAGCGGTGTTTTTGTCATTGGGGTCGTCGATGTGGAAATTTAGGTCACCGAGGAAGATGTAGTCCTTGGAGTCTAAGACTAGGGCCGTAATGAAGTCTGCAATGATGTTGCAGAAGCTGGAATGTGGGCCTGGGGTTCGGTATGCAAGGGTGCCTCTGATGGTAGTCTTGTGGTCCATGTGGAGCTTGAAGTTCAATGGGGGTGGTGATGTTGTCGATGGTGGCGGTACACAATATGGTTTCTTTGTGGATGATACCTGTTTCTGCTTCTGGCTTATTGGTATGGCCCTGGTGAGTGATTTAATATGTCGGGGATCGCTGTGGCAATATCTGGGGTGGATGCGGGTTTGAAACAGGTCTCAGTGACAAAGACTATGTCAGGTGTGAGGGTGGCGATGAGGTCCCATAACTCAGTGGAATGCTTGCATAGTGAGCATGTGTTGAGAAGTGCACATGAAAGTTGGTGTTTTTATTCAGGTGGTGTGTTCAGGGTAGGGCTGGTATGTGTGCAGTGGCACGTGAAGTGGCAGTGGGTGTAGACGAAAGGTCCTACCATGGAGCGTGGGTCGGCGCAGTGGCAGTGTTATGGCATCCAAGGTCGGTGTAGGAGAGCTCGGCGATGGTGTACCTTCTGGGGGCAGGAGGGCCAGGGGGTCATGGCACTGAGCATGGTCCGGGCACAGATGGGTGTGATTTGGCTCACCTTCAGCACACCCAATGCATGCGTCTGCTATGCGGACGAGCCGCGGCCTGCATTAAGTAGGTCCTGGGGTGGGCTGGGCTGCTGTTGGAACGGTGAGTGGGAAAACCCTAGAGGGAAAACCCAGGAAGGTGCAGTGTCACTTGATGATTCTGGAACAAGCAGGAACTGGAGGCCACAGGATAGAGGCAAGCTAGGTAACCAGGTGACTTTGACATCTCCAGGATTATTGACCAGTATTTGACCTAGGATTTGATCTAGGATACCCAAACCATTTTCCTTTTGTAATATGCCTCATCCACTGGAGACTTGCTGGTGATTTCTGTGTTAAAATCTCCAAACAGGAGAATTGGGACCATTGGGAATTTCAAGATGATTTTCTTCAGAAGAACCGTATTTTTCAGTTGCTTTCTCTGAGGGAAAATATGTATTTAGTGGTATTAGATCTTTAAGGGTATCTTTAAACTGTCCACACTTAATCATGGTATTTCAATGATTAGAAAGTTGGTAAACACCCCAGTTTAGACCTGGCCATATGCAAATCAGTCTTGACCCTGTGCCTCATGGGAACAGTCTAGCCAGAATGTGGGTCCTGGGATCACTATGCCTCTGGAATCAAGCTATCCTGACTGAAGAGGGGTGAAACACCGAAACCGGTCCTAGGATGCTTGTTTCCGGTCCAGGGAGGACCTGTCTTTGCAGTTCGGCTGGACTGTTCCCATGAGGCACAGGGTCAAGACTGATTTGCATATGGTCAGGTCTAAACTGGGGTGGCATGGTGAGCAAAAGAATGATGGATTTAACCCAGATCTCTTGACTGGGGGTGAATGTTTTGATTTGTTCTGCATTCCGTCCATCAATTGCGTGTCTTGTGTACATTCATGGTCAAACCATCCTATGTTCTGCTACTTATTATCCTTATTGACCCTATTTAGATTAGAGGTTATAGCCATTGTGAGCTTTCCAAACGCTGCCACAACCATTTCTGGGGGTGGTTCAGCATTGGTACAAGCAATTAAACTTTCCCTGTTCGCTTTTCCCACCTTTTCCAAAAGAGATTTTTCAGCAATCCTAGTCCATTTGATACTTATAAAATCTTTCCCTGCTACTGCAATATTGGGTGCCAATAATATGTCTTCACATCCCCTTATTTTAATACTTATAGTTAGTGTCAGGGAGGCATGGTCCCTAAAATTCATAAATTCTATAAGAAATGACCTGATAGACTTTATACCATTCAGTGACATAGGAGAGTTAAGGTCTTAAGAGGCAAGGCAAGGAAGAAACCCCATGACCGATTAAACAGAATGAGCTCGCAATTAAGACGCCTTAAAATGGGTTTGTGCCAGGGATAATCACCTCTGACAGCCATTTCCTTGTAACAAACAATGCAAACCTACGAGAGTTATACACAACAGGAATCCATATAGATGGCCTTCAAGAGGAGAACATTGACAGGATCACCTTAATCCCACATATATATCTCTCAGAGGGATGACTTTGACAGCCCTATAACCACAGAAGAGGTGACTGCTGCCATTAGCTTATTACAGGCCAGAAAGGCCTTTCGGCCTGACAGTCTCACAGGACATTTCTGTAAAGCTTTTGCACATACCCTGGTACATAAACTGGCTACTCTGTTCAGTGATCGGGCAGAGAGGGTCAGGGGTACTCCCAGTAATGGAGAAGCAGATATTTCCCTCATACTTAAACTGGGGAAAGACCCTAAGCTATGCTCATCTTAACAGCTTTTCGCTCAGGTAAACACAAATTTAAAGCTCTTTGCCAACATAGTAGCAACAAGACTAGAAGCCCTCATGCCTGAACTCGTCCACTCCGGGCTTTATAGTGGGAAGACAGATGCATGACAGGGTAAAGAGGGTGATCTAACGGCAAGTGATCCAGATTGTTTTGATATCCCTTTATGCTGAGGAGGACTTCAACCCCAGGAGGACTGAATCTTCCTCTCCTGGGTCTTGCAGAGATTAGGACTGGAATGGCGATTCATTGAAGTCCCTTATGGCTATACTAAACCTTTTTATAAGACTAACACACTCCTTTTCCGTATAGTGGGGCACTAGATCATGCTGCCCATTGTTCTTTATTCCTGTTTATAGAGCAACTAACTATAAGCGAAGAGGTGGGAATTGGGAGAATCCCATTAGGGAGAAATATGCTTAAGATTATGCATTTGATGTGTGGAAAAGTAAATTTTGCCATGTTCTGTGTCCCTACGTGTTCCCCATCCTATGTTGTATGTGCATGATTAATATGCATATGTATTCTCCGTGATCGATTAAAGACGCAATTACAGTTGTGTCCATCTCTAGTATGCCAGTTTCCAGTTCTCGTGAAAGCTACGAGTATTAGGCCTATGTAAAGTTACGTTGCCACGTTTCTCAGTGTGCACGTTATTTCATTGTAAAGTCCCCGTTTCTAGGCCTCAAAAGGGCCCGGACACCAGATTCAGCTCCTGTCTCCTGAGCCCTCGCTGAGGAGCGATACAGCCCCCACCTGTATTCCTGACCCTTCACTTACTTCCTGCCTCACAGTGCCCGGCTCGGCCTGGCTCTCTGCCTGCTAGTCTGCCAAAAGTATGTTATGATTCTAGTTATCAGTCCAGCCCTCCTTCTCTGCATTCCTAAGCTACTGAATCGCATCAATAGTTTCCGTCATGGTCTAGCCTTTACGTCTCCATGTAAGAGAAATACTGTATTTATGGTCATTTAATATTCTTCAACACGCACTACATGTAGAATAATGCATGCACCAGTCTTAGTGTCTGTTAGCCTTTACCCGATAACTTTTGGATTCTATCAACATGTTCTCTAAACATCAGATACTAGATAGTGTTTAGGTACATGTCGCCCTGACTCTCCAGACTTCAGTTTCTGCTCCTAGCGCAGAAGTCATAGCCCCCAGCTTCTCCTAGTAACACGTCATTGTCAGTTTGCGCGCACCACTAGGTTAGAGGTTCCAGCTCCTTAGGTAGCCCCCTCCATGTTTCCGCCCCATTTTATGACATATTCTGTTACGTTTACATCACATGTCTATGTTCACGCCTCTTGTTACACCTACTTTCACCCTTATCTTTCGCGGCTGCTATTGACCACACCCACTGCTCCGCCTATTGTATGTACTGTAATGCAATTGTTTTAGTATATATACTTGTGCACTGTTATTAAATGTTACGCCGACTCCGATCCTGCCCCCGGCAGCGCTGCCATCCTAGTCCTGTGCAGGTTGTCCTGTTCCTGTCCTTATGCTGTATTAAACCTGCAAACTCCTACTACCTCGAATCTTGACTCTTATTTATTGAGCTATCTGTTATTACTATATCCAGTCAAAAATAGATCCGGTATTATTTATTTATATACCACATAATGGCGCCCGAATAGGGACTTGCCCTTTCCCCACGCGCCGGTGAAGACACGCAAGCCCCCTGATCCTCTGCAGCCGTGACGGAACCATACCGGCCACGTGCAGATATTTCTGCTTCAAGTATCCCTCAGGCCCACGGAGGAGACGGAGGTTGCGGTCCAGCATCCAGACGAGGCGGTGGAGGAACGCGGCGAGTCCCGACCAGAGCCCAAGCCGAGAGTCCAAGGTCCGAGGTATCCGGGGGCCCACCCGTAACAGAAGTCCGAAGTGTGTCCGTCCGGCGTCGTAGCAGTCCAGTCCAGTCCGAGGCCTTCCGTTCTTGCTGCCCGGTGAGTACCGTTGCTGGGGTAGTATCTAGACAGGGTCAATCTAATTGACTCTGGTCCGTGGGTTTGGTGGTACACAGATCCAACACGAAGTGTCCACTTAGGTGGATGCGGGTCCTGACGCGTCTCTTTATGAGACCGGTAAGTTTCGTACTGTTTCAGCAGTGCATCTAGTTTCTGTTCTAGTCAGTTCTGTTCTCGAGAAAATTCATGTATTCTGTTTTCAGTATTCCAGGTAGTATTTTGTCAAGACTGTTATTTTAAAATGTCATTCATGTATTTTAATGTCGTGGAATGAAAGTGGTGAAATTATCGTGTTCATTGTGTATTGTATTGTGTCTAGATTACAGTCCAGTCATGCCTTTGTTTTCCAAACTACGTCAGTTAAAAACTAGAAAAGGTCTGTTAGAAGAAGCAGTTCCTGTCCCGCCTAGGGACAGTCCAGGTCATTTTATGTATCAAAAGCATGGCATAAGTGCCATATTGTATCTAGATTTATGGGTGGAGTACACCAAAGAGTTAGAGGAAAAGTATAGATGGCCCGTATCAGGTACGTGGGATGCCGAGTGCATCATGCGAGTAGAAGAAGCATTATGGAAAAGGAAAGCCAGACAGTCACAGAAAGATGCCATCGAGTTATGGCGCAAAGAATCTCATAAAAGAACCGAAAAAGAAATCAGAAAGTCAGAATTAAGTAGAGAATCCATAGAAAGAGCCCAAGAAAGGGAACTAATCGAAATAGGTGAACGAGTTAAAACCGAACAGTCAGACAGACAGAGGAATGCCCTCATTAAGGGTATGTATCCTCTCCTTGCCGAGGGCTTGCCAAAAGCGACCCCGGAGGCATCCAGTAATTTTCCGCCACCATTAGTTCCGACCAAGCTACGTCACAAACCGACCGCAGCTGATATTTTTATCTCGTCCTATTTGGACGACACAGTCCCAGAATATGCAAATCCTGTTCCGTCAGTTCCTGTAAATGATGAAATTCCTGCTCCTCCAGTCACCAGGGCACCTGTTGCAGTACCTGCTACGGTACCCCCGGTCCAGCCCGTAGTACAACTTCCCGCCACATCAGTCACTCTGCCAGCACGAAGAGTATCAGTCGACGATTCCAGTTTAGGGGCCGCAGGAGGAGGTCCTCCTGGTACCCCGCCGCCATACCAACGTGTAACGTTAGTCGAGTTACATGAACGTGCGTTACAGCGTACGCCCAAATATAAGTCCGTTGCAGAAATCCGACGAGCTCTTACTGAATGCCGCTATGATCCAGTCACAGGCGATGATAGTACGGTTATATATTCCATACGTGTAAGACGGGTGACCGGGTATTTGGACACCCTACCGGATATGAAAGAAGATCTAGACAGAATATATCGTTTCATCCGTACAGGGGATGATCCAGAAAGTATTGGCGAAGCCATGTCTCAAAGGAAAGCTGAGATCCAGCTCATGATATTAAAATTTCTGATTAATTGTTTAATAAGGGAACAAGATTATCCGACCAAAGATCCGGCCGAAATGAGAACCCTGACCAGGTGGAGTGATAATATAGCCGAGGGTAAGCACAGAACCATCAGTAGTATAGAGAGTATGTACAAGAAAATTTGTAAGGAAATAATAAGGTTACACGAACAACGTAAAACAGCACAAGTAAGTGAGAAAGAGAATGACTCTCCTACCAAAGAGGTAGAGGACGAGAATCCCGCCAGAATAGCGTATGTAGGTAAATCTAGATTTCCAGGCCGACATTTACGCCTAGAACACAAGAAAGTCTTTCATCATCCAGCACCAGAACAAGGCTCTCTAGAACAAGTGTTTCAAGCTACCGATCACATTCTGAAATCACGAATCGGTTATAATGAGTTAAGTACTATGCATGAACAAGAACTAGCCCGATCAGCAGTCCAATGGGTTACTGATTCTACCACTTTTCCAGACGAAATAGTGGCACAAATGTTTCTGAAACTGCCCCCAGCCGAGCAGCGACTGGTGGGTATGTATATGATTCAGCACCTCATTACATTGTATGAGGGTCAACATTCTGATCCAGGTCCGTTACATGATGTCCTGAACGAGTTACTCCAGTATAGATGGAAAGGTTTAGGTACCGATTTAATTAGTGTCATTCTAGAACAGCGTCATAAATATAGTATGTTTTTGAACCCGCATTTTGTTCACGTCTCACCTCCAGAAAGTAAACCGTTTTACATAGATAGACAGAATCCGTTACGAGAAGTACACCCAGTCAGGACAGCAGATGGTGAAATGCAACGAGTATTTGTTTACACCCCGATTACAAAGATGGAACTCTTAGAGATGAAGAAATTAATCCCCTGTCACGACAAAGATCCAGCAGGGTTCCACCGAGAGTTAAAGGACATGCTCCGTATGGGAGAATATACGTATCCAGATATTATTAAAATGCTAAAGGTCCTGTTGCCCGCAGGGGTATACGAAAAACTCAAGGAAAAAGAATGGGAGGTGGGAGAGAAAAAGATCGATTGGGCAGTTCTAGAAGCTGAAGATAAGATACGAGTACCAGGTACCGGTCTTGGAGAGAAATGTAAAGAATTACCAGAACTGTTAATACAAGTTTTGCCCAGATTGTTAGCCACTAAAAAGGAAGACTGGGATGCAATCTCAGCCTGTAAACAGAAACAAGATGAAGACACTAGTGATTTTTATTCTAGATTTGAAAAATGTTTCATTATAAACAGTGGATTGAAGACGAGTAGCGAGTCATACCCTCATCTTTTTGTTACTAAACTAGTCGAGAATTCAAGTCCACAAGTTAAGAATCGAGTTTTGAAAGTCGAAAGTACATGGCAAGCTAGTACCCCGTCCCAGATGTTACAGATGCTCCAGTTTCACCAGAATAGAATCAGAGAAGAGCAAGAACACGAGAGAAGACGTATGAAAGACACGAAAATGAAAGTACTAGTTGCACAATCTGTTCCACAAGACAGTCAGAAGAGGGGTCCGAATCAAGCCAGTCATCCTGCAGCTCCCGTTAAAGGGACATGCAATTATTGTAAACAGCCAGGTCATTTTATAAACGAGTGTGCAGTTCTGAAACATAATATAGCCACTGGTAAGACTAAAGAAAGACCACGTCAGCCTAGACAAGAACAAGTTTCACAGACTTCTCAGCCACAGAATGCACAACAGACAGTTCCAGCGCCGCAGCCTATCGCTGCAACACAGCATGTTACACAGCAGATGTACCAGTATGCTCAGACAGAGTATCCAGAGTACCAACAATACTCATGAAACAGCCTAGAGAGGGAGGTAGGCTTGCCTCTCATCGAGATTCCTGTAGATCAAGAAGGTCCCTATATTCATAGTCAAGTATTAGGAAAAGACAGAAAGTTTCTGATTGATACAGGGGCAAGTAGGACTACCATAAGTCACGACGAGGTTCCAGGGGCTCCGCTCTCAGGCTCTAGAAATGTTTCCCTTGGATTTTCAGGAAAGCCTATTGTAAACGAGATTTCAAAGCCAGTTATTCTAGAAGTAGGTCCATTGTCCCGCACTACTGATCTATTACTTACAAAATCATGTCCAGAAAATCTGTTAGGCATTAAGACACTGAAAGAACTAGGTGCAGTTATTTGCTGTTCCCCAGAGGGAATACGTTTGTTTTTACGTGACTTCAAGGGTCACTATGTTTTACGAGATTTTGATCCGAGATTGTCTAATGTCCCGCAGCATCTATGGGCGCAAGGTCCAACTGATGTAGGTTACATGCAAATCACACCCCATCGTGTGACTCTCAAGCAAGGTATAGTCTTGCCACGAATCAGACAGTACAGATTACCACCTGAGGCTGTAGCGGCCTTATCTAAAATAATTGACGAGCTCATGGCTCAAGGAGTAGTTGTAGAAACTGACTCCAATGTATGTAATTCTCTGATCATTCCAGTCATGAAACGTACTGATCCAAATGCACCCCCAGTATATCGATTAGTGATTGACCTTCGAGAACTCAATAAATGTATTATTCCCCAGTACCCAGTTGTTCCAGATATTTCATCCCTGTTGACAGCCATTGATTCTGAGGCAATATTCTTTACCGTAATTGACCTCAAGAACGCGTTTTTCAGTGTCCCCATTCATCCGGACAGCCAGTACCTTTTTGGTTTTTGTTTAAATGGAAGGAGCTATAAATTCACACGAGCTCCTCAAGGTTTCACAGAAAGTCCTAGCATTTACAGTCAAGCACTTAAGAGACAACTAGACAACATTCACATGCCAACTGACACTGCCCTGCTCCAGTATGTCGATGATCTACTGATCACAGCCCGTTCTGAACGTGCTTGCGAGCGAGCATCACTTACAGTCTTGTATTTCCTTGCCGAGATGGGGCACAAGGTGTCCCCTTCAAAGCTTCAATTCTGTGTCCAGCAAGTGATCTACTTAGGCCACTTGCTGTCCAAGTGGGGTAGGCAGTTGACACCCGACAGTATCCAGTTAATAGCGAGTCTTCCTCAGCCCAAGACACAGAAGGAGGTACGTGCTTTTATCGGCCTTACTTCTTATTGCAGACAATGGATTCCTCAGTATGCATTTCTAGCCAAGCCACTGATACAGTTAACGACACAGGAGGCAGCAGTATCGACTGTCCTCCCTTGGACATCTGAACATACACTTAGCTTCAATGAGTTAAAGAAAGCTCTATGTCAAGCTCCTGTTCTAGCTACACCAAACTACAGTAAGCCTTTTACACTTTTTGTTACAGAACGTGATGGTACAGCATTATCTGTTCTCACACAAGATCAAGCAGGACAATACAAGCCCTGTGCTTATTTTTCGAGCACATTAGATCCAGTAGCCCAGGCTCTGCCTGCGTGCCTCAAGTCAGTTGCAGCCACAGCACTAGCTATCAGACAAAGTGATTCCATAGTATTAGGACACTCCTTGACAGTACAAGTTCCACATTCCGTGGAAGTTCTTTTAAACCGAACACAGACTCAGCACTTGACAGTTGCACGTTTAACAGGTTATGAACTGACACTGTTCCAGCCACACATAGAAATCAGACGCTGCAACGTTCTAAATCCCGCTACACTGTTACCGTCAGTTAATTCGAATCCTGCCACACACGACTGTGTGGAAGTAGTTAACACTATGACTAAGCCAAGACAAGATCTGACAGATATTCCATTACCAGATCCTGACCTGACACTTTATGTGGATGGTTCATGTATGAGAACAAGTACAGGAGAACTAGTAGCCGCGTATGCAGTGACTACTGACACTGAAGTTATAGAAACACACCGTATTGACGCCCTGTCTGCTCAAGCAGCAGAGCTAGTTGCTCTGACACAAGCCTGCATACACGCCAAGAACCTGAAAGTCAATGTTTACACAGATTCACGCTACGCATTTGGAATCGTACACGACTTTGGAGTGCTCTGGCAGGAGAGAGGTTTCATGACTTCTCATGGAACCAAGATTCAGCATGGTCTCCTTATTCAAGCTCTGTTAGATGCCATACATTTACCGACATCCATTGCCATCATGAAATGCAAAGCACACACGAAAGTTACAGACATTATTTCCCAAGGTAATGATCTAGCAGATCGAACAGCCAAGCTTACAGCACAGACTCCAGACATGTCAGTTAATCCGACACAGACACATACTCCAGATCCGACTACTAGTATGACAGTTAAGGACCCCACTCAAGATGTCATAGATATCCAGTTACATGCTACTCCCGATGAAATCAAGAAATGGTCCGAACAAGGAGGGGTCCAGACAGATCAGGGATGGGTAACGAAGGGAAAAGCCACATGGTTTCTCCCCGACTCAATGGTTCAAGTCATTATCAATACCGCACATAGTCCAGCACACTTAGGAGAAAAAGTCATGTTAGACAGTATCCAGAACATTTGGTTTAACAAGCATTTACGAGCTGCAGCCAAGCAGAAAGTCCGTACCTGTATGATATGTTGCCAGTTTAATCCAGGTAAAAGTGTCCCGGTGGAACAAGGTGGATTCCAGCCCCCTGACCACCCTTTTGAAGTCCTCCAGATGGATTATATTCAGATGGAGCGATGTCGAGGTTTCAAGTATGTCCTTGTAGTTGTATGCGCTTTGTCCAGGTGGACAGAAGCATATCCAGTCCCAGATTACACAGCCGCGACCACTGCCAAGCAGTTGGTTCGTGAATTCTTCCCCCGCTATGGACTCCCTAGGGTCGTATATTCTGATAACGGCCAGCCATTCTCATCTGAACTGATGAAACACGTTTCCCTGTTGTTAGGATACCAGTGGAAGTTCCATTGTGTACGCCATCCTGAAGCAGCCGGTCTAGTAGAGAGACATAACCAGACCCTGAAAATCCGCATTGCTAAAGTTTGTAAAGAGAAAGGTGTGGACTGGCTAGTAGCTCTGCCAGTCGCTCTGTTTTATATGCGCATGGTCGCACATTCCAGATCAGGTCTGTCCCCGTACGAGGTCGTTTTTGGCCGCCCCCCAAATATGTGGGGTACACCTAGACCCCGAAGTATTACAGATGTTTCAAGTAATATGCTGACAGATTACCTAGCTTCCTTGATGTCTGCCCTACACTCTTGTCGTTCACAGGTTGCCGCCGCATTTCCAGACAATACCGAGGTGGCACCGCATGAAATCGTTCCCGGAAGTCTGGTTCTCGTGAGGAACTTTGATCGTTCAAGTCCGCTGGAGCCCCGCTGGAAGGAGCCCACGCAAGTCCTCCTGGCCACCCGTACTGCCGTCAAGCTGGAAGGCAGGAAGGGCTGGGTGCATTTGTCGCATGTAAAGAAGTTTTATGGACTAAAGACTGTTTCCAAGAACATTTCCGAGGATTTTAAAGACTGCCAAAGTACTATTCTCAAGGACTGTCCCGCAAAAGACACTGATTCAAAACCCTCCCTGTTAGAGAAAACTCCGCAGCAGGAGTATAAGTTGAAATTAAGGTCTAGTAAAATAAGTCAGCCAGTTTGATTGTCTAATTCCTCACCTAGGCGAAACGGTTAGACCGGTTTCTGACATGTTTAAATTAGACCCCCATAGAGAGAGAGTTAGTGAGAACTCTAAAAGTTGCATTATTATTTTATGTTTCCTGCTATATCTCAGCCTTATGATTACCTGCACGAGTTATGCATTGCATTTATGTTTTCCAATTTCTCATGTAAATAAGTCTTCTAATACTGCAGTAGAGCATACGTTTAGTGATCTGCCTCCTCATGAACTATCTTATCGTCTTGCTATGCGAAATAATTCCTTTATCCGCATGTTACATTATTCACACCAGACCAGCAATGCCACTAATTGTTGGGTGTGTGGTCGACTCCCCCCTTTCCAGACACCGAAGGGAGTTCTGCCACTCTTTCCTTATCCATTTTCACATACTGGTTCGTGTGGAGCATGGTCCACGTTAACGTCATCCTCAACTGATATGTCCTTCCTGAACAGTACATGTTTTCCAGACAAGCAAGGTCTTCCCCGCAGAACAGGGTTAGATCTAGAAAATGAAGTTTATAATTTGGGTAATTATTCTTCGAATTTCATGGTCCTGAATGTTCAGTCTGATCCTATTTCAGACTTACCTGCTATGTCAGTATTACCAGTCAAAGGCGAATTATGTGTCAGAAATAATGGTTCCATACATGTAGGACATAGTGATTGTACTACTATCATCAAGTATAGTGACAGTGGGAAATCTATTTTCAAAGCTTCACGTCATTCTTATTTTGTTTGTGGTCAGACCGCATATGTTCGTCTGCCCCTCGATTGGGAGGGAACTTGTTACATTGCCTTCCTACTGCCACCAGTTTTTCTAGCCCCACCTGACTATCATAGGAACTCCCACCTAGTACATACTAGACACAAGAGAGACCTCCCGATTGTCGATTATACTGAAACTGCTCTAGAACAATACATAGATATCAATAAAGGTGTCTTTCCCTACTTAGGTACTGTCGTGAATAGTAAATTGATACGTAGATTGACCAGAACACTTGAAGCAGTAGTGATTGAGACTACCTCTGCTCTAGGTAACTTAACCGAAGAGCAATCTTTTATGAGAATTGTCGTGCTCCAGAATCGTCTCGTCCTTGACGTCATACTGGCCGATAGGGGCGGGGCATGTAGAGTCATCGGATCTAGTTGCTGCATTTTCATTCCTAATAACGCGCCGTCCGTTTATTCAGCTATAACCAGACTGCATAAAATTGCCCATCTGTTACACCAAAATCCAGGCACCTGGACGTGGTCCGGTTGGTTCTGGAGTATAATTTCTGCCTGGGGATGGAAAGTGTTGTCCTTTCTAGGTATTGCAGTGGCGATCACATTCAGTTGCTGCCTCTGTATACAATGTGGCCCTGCGATTTGCGGCATTTGTGCTACCTCTTGTATTCCTAGTCCCAAGTCCCATCCTAAATCCCGTTCCAAGACAATTCGAGACGAGCAAATGATACTGTATGAAATGATAGATGGTATCATGAATATTGATGTTTCCTGATGGAAACGTAGTGACAAGGAGGGAATGTGGAAAAGTAAATTTTGCCATGTTCTGTGTCCCTACGTGTTCCCCATCCTATGTTGTATGTGCATGATTAATATGCATATGTATTCTCCGTGATCGATTAAAGACGCAATTACAGTTGTGTCCATCTCTAGTATGCCAGTTTCCAGTTCTCGTGAAAGCTACGAGTATTAGGCCTATGTAAAGTTACGTTGCCACGTTTCTCAGTGTGCACGTTATTTCATTGTAAAGTCCCCGTTTCTAGGCCTCAAAAGGGCCCGGACACCAGATTCAGCTCCTGTCTCCTGAGCCCTCGCTGAGGAGCGATACAGCCCCCACCTGTATTCCTGACCCTTCACTTACTTCCTGCCTCACAGTGCCCGGCTCGGCCTGGCTCTCTGCCTGCTAGTCTGCCAAAAGTATGTTATGATTCTAGTTATCAGTCCAATCAATCAATCAATCAGTGGCACTTATAGAGCGCGCTACATACCCGTAGGGTCTCAAGGCGCTGGGGGGGGGGGGGGGGGGTGCCGCTACTGCTCGAACAGCCAGGTCTTCAGCTTCTTCCTGAAGGAGAGGTGGTCTTGGGTCAGGTCGGGAGGGAGTTCCAGGTCTTGGCGGCCAGGTAGGAGAAGGACCTTCCTCCTGTCGTCGCTCTTCGGATGCGGGGGACGGCGGCGAGGGCGTGGTTGGCTGATCGGAGGTGGCGTTTCGGAGCGTAGAAGTTGACTCAGCTGTTGAGGTAGCTCGGGCCTTGGTCGTGTAGGGCTTTGTGTGCGTGGGTGAGGAGGCGGAAGGTGATTCTTTTGTTGACGGGGAGCCAGTGAAGGTCTCTCAGATGTCCGGAGATGTGGCTGGTTCGTGGGATGTTGAGGATGAGTCTGGCTGAGGCGTTCTGGATCCGCTGGAGTCTCTTCTGGAGCTTGGCGGTGGTTCCGGCGTAGAGGGCGTTGCCGTAGTCCAGTCGGCTGGTGACTAGGGCCTGGGTGACGGTCTTCCTGGTCTCGGTGGGGATCCACCAGAAGATCTTCCGTAGCATGCGTAGGATGTTGAAGCACGCCGAGGAGACGTTGTTGACTTGCCTGGTCATGGAGAGGGAGGAGTCCAGGATGAAGCCCAGGTTTCGTGCATGGTCTGTCGGTTTGGGTGCGGTGCCCAGGGCGGGAGGCCACCAGGAGTCGTCCCAGGCGGAGGGTGAGGAGCCCAGGATGAGGACCTCCGTCTTGTCCGAGTTCAGTTTCAGGCGGCTGGTCGTCATCCACTCGGCTACCTCTTTCATCCCTTCGTGCAGGTTGGCTCTGGCGGCGGCGGGGTCGTGGGTCAGGGAGAGGATCAGCTGGGTGTCGTCGGCGTAGGAGATTATGCTGAGGTTGTGTTTGCGTACGATGGCCGCGAGGGGGCTCATGTAGACGTTGAAGAGGGTGGGGCTCAGAGATGATCCTTGGGGGACGCCGCAGATGACGTTGGAGGCCTCTGACTTGTACGGTGGTAGGCGGACTCTCTGTGTTCTTCCGTCGAGGAAGGAGATGATCCATTCCAGCGCCTTGTCCTGGATTCCGATGTTGCTGAGGCGCCGTACTAGGGTGCGGTGGCAGACCGTGTCGAATGCCGCGGAGAGGTCTAGGAGGATGAGGGCCGCTGTTTCTCCATTGTCCATCAGGGCTCGGATGTCATCGGTGGCGGCGATGAGGGCGGTCTCGGTGCTGTGGTTGGCTCGGAAGCCGGACTGTGAGGGGTCGAGGGATCCGTTCGTCTCGAGGAAGGCGGCCATCTGTTTGTTGACGGTCTTCTCGATGACTTTGGCTGGAAACGGGAGGAGCGAGATGGGGCGGTAAGTCCAGCCCTCCTTCTCTGCATTCCTAAGCTACTGAATCGCATCAATAGTTTCCGTCATGGTCTAGCCTTTACGTCTCCATGTAAGAGAAATACTGTATTTATGGTCATTTAATATTCTTCAACACGCACTACATGTAGAATAATGCATGCACCAGTCTTAGTGTCTGTTAGCCTTTACCCGATAACTTTTGGATTCTATCAACATGTTCTCTAAACATCAGATACTAGATAGTGTTTAGGTACATGTCGCCCTGACTCTCCAGACTTCAGTTTCTGCTCCTAGCGCAGAAGTCATAGCCCCCAGCTTCTCCTAGTAACACGTCATTGTCAGTTTGCGCGCACCACTAGGTTAGAGGTTCCAGCTCCTTAGGTAGCCCCCTCCATGTTTCCGCCCCATTTTATGACATATTCTGTTACGTTTACATCACATGTCTATGTTCACGCCTCTTGTTACACCTACTTTCACCCTTATCTTTCGCGGCTGCTATTGACCACACCCACTGCTCCGCCTATTGTATGTACTGTAATGCAATTGTTTTAGTATATATACTTGTGCACTGTTATTAAATGTTACGCCGACTCCGATCCTGCCCCCGGCAGCGCTGCCATCCTAGTCCTGTGCAGGTTGTCCTGTTCCTGTCCTTATGCTGTATTAAACCTGCAAACTCCTACTACCTCGAATCTTGACTCTTATTTATTGAGCTATCTGTTATTACTATATCCAGTCAAAAATAGATCCGGTATTATTTATTTATATACCACAGATGTACAATATCCTCTTGATCCTGACCTCACTGTCAACTTTGCTTCAAACTCTGACAATCCACGACACACAGCCGAAAGAGATCAGTTAGCTTTTCCTCTCAGCCTTTTTCTCTTCCTGCTACATTGACTATGTTAATTTGGCTACTGTTGTTGCTGAGGAAGTTGCCCCTTTCTTCCATCTGAAGGTTGGTAAATGTTTGAAATAATTTCCTTGGTTTATGGGCAATCTTCTATCTAATAAGTGAAGACGGACAAGCATGGGGTGACTGGATGGAGTGAACCCCCTGAAAGGTAACGACTTTGAAGGTTTTAACCTGAGTGAACTTGAGGTTCCCATAATATAGTTGAAAACTGAGCCTGATTCCAGTCCATGCAGAGCTTTATTGTATCACGTTCTTAACATGTGGAGGAGAAATAAATAAAGTCCGCTATCCTTGATGCATGATGAAGTGGCCCTGTTTGTTCGGATGATGTATGTGCGGGATGCAGTAAATACCCAGATGCCTGTTTGCTATATATGATTTAAACTACACTGGATGTTGTAAGAAATTGTTCATTTTTATTTATGAAAGATATATATTTGTCAATTCCACTGAAACCTGTTGACAAAATATTAATACACAATCTACAGACACTGGATATCCTATATGAAATTAATTAGAAATCGTGCACGCTGAGTGATATATGAAACAGAGGTGTATATGTTTTAAGACAGATTAATTTGTCTTAGATGAATCTGCCTTCTTTGTGATATGTGGTATGAGTATTGCACTTCTATATGAATCTTTTTTTTTCATATTTTTAATTTATAGTTTTCTTTATAACCACAAGAGGAGAAAAATTAAATATGACCAAAATCAAACAAATTAAATTTCCATGATCCATCAATCATTTTTCCTTATCACTGCATAAACAATATAAACAATAACAAACCCTAATAATGAAGTGCATATAGTGTATCACATGTCAAGGAAGAGACCAAATTCATCCAATTTCATTTCAAACATGTATGAGACAACTCTCAGAGACTGATACTTAAGGCTGCGTGTTCAAGACACCATACACCTACCCAGTCCTGGAAGGAAACCCAGGTCTACTTCCACCTTTACTAGCATTCTTGCTTTTTCAACTGTATAACTTACTTTCCTGATTATATATATATATATATATATATATATATATATATATATATATATATATATATAGAGTAGCCTTGCTAACCATTGGTGTAATGTAGGAGGAGCTAGGTAGAGCCATGCTGCTGCTATACAAATGTGGACTACTGCCATGGCTATAAAAACAAAAAACTGCCCTGAGATAAAACCCATATTGTTGTGCATTCTCAATAATATTAATTGAGAGGTTAGGGTAACATCTGGCTGCAGTACCGTTCTCAAAAACCTGCTTAAGCAAATCCAATGCTGGGCAAGTGATAAACATGTGATCTAAAGTCTGCTGCCCGACTTTGAGAACGTGGACAGCAGATACCAGCATTCCCCTGAAATCCCCTCCCCCCCACTTTGCAATTTTTGCTGGAGTGTACTGCAGATCCAATAGCGTCTTATAATGTTGCGCCTGTAGCCTAGCAGACAGTAAAATATGACCCAGCTCAAGTGATTCGAGGTAGCTACAATCTGTAGTATCAAACCTCCTCTGTCACTTCCCCAGATGTTTCTCGAGATCGTCATACAGACAGCGGCCCAAAAAGTCATAACCTTTGCTTATCGTACAACTGGGATTTTTACAGATCAGCTCCATTCGTTTTTGTTTAGTGAATCCGATTGCCCCCAACCCCTTTTTTTAGAGAGAAAATCTCAGACCTGAAGATATTAAAAAAATTCCCTCTTGTCAATCCCATAATCAACTGCAGCTCCTCGAATGTAGCGATTTTGTTCCCAACAAAAGTCTCTTAATGTCTCAAGCCCTCTAGCCTCCCAGCTAAGACATAATGGATCTTGTAATATCAAAGAAAGAAGTAGAAACCCCTGGATAGGAGTGTATGATAGCTGTATCGTCCAATACTGATCTTCCTTCTTATAACTGCCCAGATCTTAAAAGCTGTCTGAAGAGTCTTAAATTTGACTTTCTTCTAATAAATTGGCTCGACATTCTTTAGGAAACTACTTTTAGCATCGTCCCCTATTAATAGTTTATATATGGTGGGAATACCCTCTCTCATGACTGATGATCATCCAAACCACCCCCAATGATGGAGTTAATGAATTTCAAGGTGGCAGCCCCATTATAATATTTAAAATTAAGGACAGCCCAATCACCTCTCAACCGAGGTAACATCAAATATCGGAGAGCTCTTCTGGTCTTGGCATAAGACCAGACTAAATCGGAAACAGGCACAAAGCCGTTCCCAACAGGAAGGCAGCAACGGCGACAGAAGGCGGTAGTCCTGCGCCGCAGGAGGAACTGGAGGGAAAGGAGGCCACAGTCATCAGTGTGGAGACGATGCAAGGAGTCGGGAGTCCGGACACAGCTCGGGAGGACCTGATACAACATCAACAGGGTGAGTAACCACCAGGGACTGGGGGGACGGTGGAATATGGGCACAATGGCACACATGCACAACGATGTGTAGCACACTGCACACCCACAATGACCCAGAATCATGACCATGTACCCCGTAGCACACTCCAGCACACACACAAAGCAAGAACAGCACACCCACAGTGATGACAATGTGGTTCAACACGCAAACACGACTCTGCATAACAGAGGACACAACTGGGTCCGCACACGCGAAGAAACAGACCTACTACATCTGACAGAGCTGGAAACTGTGAAAAGGAAATGTACGCATACAACCACACATCCGTCATGTAGTCCAAATGTACACGGTCCCGCATCCAAATCCTGCACCTCCCAAACAGTCACAATGTACATTGTCTGACAGTCGGCATGTAAACAAGAACAATGCACCAACATACATGTCAATACAATGTCACCATGCATCTCCCATTCACATTGCAGATCGACACACAATACCTCCAGCAGAGCAGAGAAGACCACACATCAGTGATGTTGGAGAGGACCACCACACCATCGGCACAGACGCCCACCAACAGCCCATGGACCTCCCACTCAACCCACCACCAGGGCAGCCAAGCTACGCAGAGGAAAACACAGACCCTGCAACAGACCACACAGCAGGAAGCACCCGCAAGCACGGCTGGGTCACAACACTTCATTGAGCCACAGATGGCAACCCGATGCCAGGTGTCAGAACGCCAGAAGGAGGTGGCCGAACAGGTTTGGGTGGGGTCCGAACCCATGGAAGGCGAACTAGATCACAGACGTGGGTGTCCATCATCCTTCAGGGACCACCTACACCGGAGACCCACACTGCCATTGACACATGCAGATGCACATACCCAGTACATAACCACGCCCATGGGCACGCAAACATCAGTCACACACCCTCATTGACCTTGCGTACGACGGCCCAGTCCACTCCCCTGACGACTTCAGTGGTTATCCACAAAGCTACATCTCCAAGCTCCAACCTGCTGCCTGCTGTGACATGTTTGCATCCGCTGTACACAGCACATAGTAATGTGGTAGGTGTCCGGGCACTCACGCATACAACAAGACCAAAGGGACACATGCAGATATCATGTTGAATTGGCTACGGGCACATGCGCCCGGCAGCTTTATTGGCAGGGCCACATGTACAGTGATGCCTGTGCTGGATGTGTGGGGTGTGTGTAAGCCAGCCAGGACGGAATTTTTGGTGCTGGCTGCAACCTGAATAATGGACACCAGTGCAACAGAAAAATATAAACCTGCAAAACAGTCAATTGCTGAGCAACATGGAGGAAGCCGGAGCAAGTACAGAGGTCACCCAACATACAAATAGAAGTGTCCGTGAGTTGCAGTGTACTGAGGTAGGGGCACTAGAGCTGAGCGCACTCATGTGAAGAAAATGTCTGGTGTTGTTTCCCGTCTGGATATTCCTGATGCAGATGCAGTGGGGTGTGTTAGACCTTCATCATCTTCCACATCAATGTCCCAGGGCACCCGCACTACCTGAGGTGACATTGCTGGGCAACATCTCCACAGCACAACACTCAATAAGTGACGGTCCATGGGTTGCAGTGCACTGAGTTAGTGGCAACTGGCGTGCTGAGCACGGTAACAAGCAGAGGATGGCATCCACGACAGGTGCGAGCAACTCCGTTAGTCTGTCAGTACCACTATTTGGACTCTGGCAGATGGCAGATGGAGGTGGTTCTGGCGATGGTTGCGTGTGCCTCCTGCGGTTAAGCCACGTTCGGGCCGGTCTGGACTCGATGTAATGTGTGAGCCCTGGTGGGGCGCATTTGTGGCCGGAGGCAGCGGACAGCACAGGCCTACAGACACATGGCGTTGATGACCCCAAAACCATCGCCTCAGAGGCCATCCAACATCTCAGAAGAAGGGGTCCTGGGCCTGACCAGCACAGAGTTAGTGGCCCCGGATGCACAGCGGCCAGCACTGGCACCCCACCACAGGACGGTGACTTGCGGTCCACTGAGGTAGGGCCATGCGGACTGAGTGGGTCCTCATCGAGCTCCAAGGGGAATGTGACTGAGGGTAGCGAGGGACAATGTAAGGGGTCCTCCAGGGTTTAATGCAAAGGTTTTATCTCATCCGGAACAAATAAATGTGGTGAGTGGAAAGCGACAGCCTCGTTGCCACCAACAATTTGGTATCAGCTACATGAGGATGAAAACTAGTCCATAGACTCAGACGCCACCAAAGTTCAACCAGAGAGTGTCCATGATTGTCGGGGAACAGACTTTGTGGCACCGGGGCTGAGGGTATGCAGTCTGGGATGATGCCGGTACACTGATATGAACTCCCCCATTGCTAAATCAGGACTCTGTGACCTACTAGGCTGCCGTGTAGGTGGGAGGCAGCGGTCAGCAGTGGCCCACTGCCAGGCTTCGATGGCTCGCGATGCACAGAGTTAGTGACATAAGGGCAGTTTTCGGTAGGGTCCAATAATCTCCGTAACTATGATCCTTTTCTCCTCGCATATGCAACGCTTCATCCACTTACGCCTCTCCTTGCGTGCATTGATATGCACTCTGCCTTTGAATCATCAATGTCCAGTTCTAAATCTGTGACCTACTCGAGCGCAGCATAGGCCTGCGGGCAGTAGTCCGTGTGGGCCCACGTGCACGTGTGGTTGTGATGCTGATCACAGACTTGGTGGCACCACATCGAAGGGAGTATAGTGATTGCCAGTCAGTAATAAAGTTCGTCCTCTGCCATGGTGTAATCAAGACTCCGTTCCAAATGTGTGACCTACTAGTCCACTGTGTCATACGGTAGAGTACGTAAACAATAAAGGAGTCCTGCGCGCCTTCGCTTGCGGAGGCCGTGTCGTTGTTGCAGGTTGCCAGAGTCGTGGGCCTCGGGCTTGGAGCAAGCACCGGCACGTGGTGGGCCCTCTTCGACACAAGCCGGTGTCGGCAGGTGGGCATTGAGGCATGGGTGCGCAGGGGCAGGCAGGACTGGTTCGGGGACCAGCAGCCCAGGGTACAGCAGGTGCACAGGATCGCAGGTAACTCCGCTCACGAAGACGGCGTCGGCCTCATGGCGGGGTGAGAGGCGCTGCCATGCCAGGGACGTTGGACATTCTGGAAGAGGACCACGCCCAGGGTTACGTGCCTTTATTCACACCCCTACGCTGTCCGGGCGTACACCGGGCCAGCCCATTCCGCTCATGCTTACAGTAGGAACGTAACAAGCTACAGTCCCGCGATCTTCACCACTGGCTGGGGTGACATGGTTGCGTCCACTGTCCACTACACTCCATACACCAGCAGGGTCTGTCAACATGGCTATGTGTGTGGTCAGCATACCGCAGTCTGGCCATCACATCCACACCACACTTGGCATTGAGTACATTCTCATTCATGGGTAACTTGCCTCCTTCGCACATGCATGGCCCCCACCTCTTCCGACATCCTGCTATTGTGTGGCTTAGGTGCCATGCCGTTGATGTGCATTTCCTGTGTTGTGAGTTGCATGAATGTGGACTTGAGGTGTGTGCATTTGGTATTGGCCAACAGGCAGTGCATTATCATGGGTGCCATCCTGATGGCGCAGGTTGATGATGGACTGTTGGAGGTGTATGAATCATGCACACTGCCAGGGTGGGAGGCGGCGATGTTGGCGGACATTCCCTGGTGGTCCACTAGTGCCTGCACATTGCTGGGATACGTGCGCTTTCTGTAGCGCTTATTGTGTGCAGTGTTGCCAGGGGGCACAAGTGGGTTCTGGGGGGGTGGTGGTGGGTGTTGTGGCCCTCTTGGGTGTCCGTCCCGCATGTTCGGTGGCTGCATGGCATCCGTTGTTCTTCAGGTGTGGCTCTGGCCTTGGCTCCCGTTTGTGGTGCAGGCTGTGGTCCGACTTTACATCAGGTCAGAGCAGGTGTTAGTTTCCTGCTGCTAACGCGCCTCATCGCATGTTTAGTCATCTTATCGCCGATCTGGCTGGTCGTTGAGAATGTTGCGGAGTGGTGTTGTTGCGGCTTTTTGCTCGGGAACGCCTACTCTGCATCTCATTAGCGATAGTTGCGGGGGTCATCTATGGCGATGTTTTTTGCGGCTGCGCTCGCAGGTAAACTGGTGAAATGGGCTGTTGGCACCAGCTTGTGAATGGGGCGTTAGTTTTATTGCAACTTTGGCTGCGATAAAGTGCTGTTAACTCGGCGATAGCTCCTTGAGAATATGCCCCACTGTTTATTAATTTTATAGGTCTGAATGACCAGGGATCTTGAGGGGGTTTCCCTTTCTTTTTGAACACCACTATGTTGGTCCGGCCCAAAAATCGGGTGCATGTTGCCCTTTTTGTACCTTCAAAAAGGTTTCAACGAAATTGGCTTCTTAGACTGGGAAAAAAAACATATAAAATTGCTGTGGAATTTTGTCTACACACCAACAGCCTTACCAGAGGGTAGGGCCTTAAGAGCATCTTTGATTTCATCTTTACCAAAAAAGACGTCCAAATATTCACAATCCTCTGCGTTAGTTTTACTTCCAATAATGAAATGCAAGTATTTCTTTATTTTATTCTCATCACTAACCCACCAACATGATGCAGTTATTCATAAAAATCCCGAAATACTCCACAAATTTTCTCAGGGTGGGTAAAAAATGTGCCTGATCTATTCCTAATTTCGGCAATTTCTCGATACACTGATTTCTGTCTAGTCAGCACTGCCAGCTGATGACCCACACTGCAATATTTTCGTTTACATTCCTTTTTGCATGCTGTGTACTTTTCCACTGCCTTATTTGCTGAAATAATCTTGATGGCAGATTTAACTATTGCAATCCTATATTGAATTTCTGGTAGCTTAGCCCCCTCTGAAACAGCCACTATCAATTGAGCCTCCATCTCCCATAATTCTCTATACTTATTTTTCAAAAGCCAGGATTGGGTCTTTTGACGGCTTAAACTAAAGCTAAGAGTTTTCCCCCTTTTTTAGTGTATCTCTAACTATACCAGCTGAGGCACTGCCTCTGTTGCAGTCTAGGAATTCGGGGATCCATTTGTTCATGTGGGCGATATATTCCTTACTGGAAGGCCAATTCAGGGGCATATTATCAAGGACCGGTGTTAAAATTATCGCCGTTTTATCGGCAGGAAACTGCCGATAAAACAGCGATAATGGGTTTGATAATACGCCCTTGTTAATTCCCACAGAAGCCCATGTTCTTGTGTTAACATGGGCTTCTATGGGAATTAACAAGGGCGTATTATCAAGCCCATTATCGCCGTTTTATCGGCAGTTTCCTGCCAATAAAATGGCGATAATTTTAACACCGGTCCTTGATAATATGCCCCTAAGTGTTAAAAAAAATCTAATAAAGTAGTGTTGTCTACATTTGGTCCATAAACAGAGCAAAATGTAGTTTTTCCGCTGGCCTCTTGGCATTCAGCAATCACCCTCCCTCCCTCCAAATCAACCCTGTAACCCTCCCCTAAAAAAAAAAAAACCACTATACTCTGACCAATCCCCCCTCAGTTTCCTACACCAAGAAGCAATCCGGCCCAACCTGGTCTGAGTGATGGATCCTGTGCTCGTCCTTCCACCAGCTTGCAACAAATAAACAAACTATTATCCTCATCAAGGCATGAGACTACGAAAATTAACTACATTTCAGTTACGCCATTATGTCAAAGGAAACCCCCTCATAACTTAGCCAGACTCATATATACATAGCTAGTCCTAAATTAAGACATACTTAAAAAGAGCGAACAAAAAAGATAAAGAATAACATCACTATAGACCCACTAGTAATAGACATGTAAGAGCTGGAAAAAAGAGGTAAACCTTATGCCAGAGAAAAAAAAAGAAGGAAAAAAATAAACTAATTAGTATCCAGTTGTGTCTCTTGCCATTCAAGTTGTGCCAACTAATTAATCAATGGACTCTTTAGCTTTGATCTCTGATCTGAATACCGGAGTCTTATTTTTGAAAATAATCTTGACACGAGCCAGGTTCATCAAATATGCCTCAGCCCCCTTTTTATAGCATGGCTTAATCAGTTGTCTCAGCCTCCACCTTCTTTCCACTGTTACTTGACATAAATCTGGCCTGGTGAAGAAGGAATGTCCTTCGAAGCTTTGTCTAGTGTGAGAGCACGCTTTCTCCAAGAGGGCCTGCAAGAACACAAATGTAATTAAATAAATGATAATGGCTCTACGCCTGGCCACTCCATCTCCCTGTTGTTGATTTTGCTTTTTTAACGACGAAATTAATGAACGCTTTGAACTTCTTGATTCCAGGATATTAGCTCAGGAAAGGGTCCTTTAATCAATTAACCACAAACTCCCTTATGTCATTACCTTCTATTCCCTCTTCCAGGCTCAAAACCTGCAGGATATTTTGCATCTGCTTGTTCTCAAAATCCTCAAGTTTCCATTTTATGTCTGAGATTTGTGAAACATGAGCTTCTGTTTGGTCTTTTAACTGCACTAGATCTGTCTACAGGGCAGTGATGCGATTTTCAACCACAGCTCCCTGTAATTTGTTTGTGGCTCGTCTGGTTTTGCGACCATCCAAACAAGTTTCTTCTTGATTTTCCCTGATGCAGCTATATATTAGGCTCAATGTTGGCTCGTTGGCTTCTACCTTCTGTATGTGATTCTAAGCATGTTTTAATATATTGTTTGATTAAAAAATCCATGTTGATTTTTCCAAATCTTGGTATTCAATTTTGCTATATTTTCCAGTATGAGGTTATACATGTGAATGGTGTGAGATTACATGTTTCTGGAGTACAAATCACGGTATGTATTAATGTTTAATAAGAGGAGCATTTATTTATTTTGTGAGGAATTGGGGCGCAAGATATGGTGTGTTTGTATGACCTCACAGTGCAATAGACTTACCAACCACCTTTAGGTCCTGTAGGTTTCATCTGTTAAACCCTCAGCTCAACCCGGGTTAGCTGTGGCACTGAGCAGCAAGGCTTACACAGAGGAAGAAGTGCAAAGAATTGCACCACTCAAAAGATCCAACACCAATTTACAAAAATAGACTATTTTTATAAGAATTTAGACATCTCAACGAAAAAGGTCCACACAGGAGATACGGATTTTACAAGAAATTAAAAATTAAAGCATTTTCACTCAACTGTGAACAAGCCTTGGCAAATTCAATGAATATGACATTCAGAAACTTTTTCAAAGAAAACTTGGGCAAGTGTCAATGTGGTCGGGCAGAATTATTAGCTGGTCAGTGGGACCAACAAAGTCAGTTACCTCCATAGAAGAAGCAGTCTTCAAGAGTTCCAGGCACGTTATTCACACTTAAATGGATTCCTATGGAGTGGTCCTCATGCAAGGGATGTAGGAATATTCTGAAGACGCTCAAAGGATGCTGTGGTTCCGACGCAATCGATGGGGGACTTCTTGCAGGCACACCTAGGTCCATGAAGATTGTGCGGGGTGCTGGTTGCAGGGTTGACATCCCACGAGGTCCTCTCCGGCCTGGCCAAAGTTCAGTCACAACTGGACTACCAGTCGCCTTGTGTCGCGGTCACAGGCCAATCCTCTCTGGGCTAATAACTCACCTTCTGAGGGTCCCAGCAACTCTCTGAAAGCACCCCTGGGCTCAGCGAACTCGGGCGCATGACTGTGCATCGGGTTGTGGTCCTTGGTGCTACACGACAGGAGTGGTAGTGGCTTCAAGACTTTAGACTACCAATTTGCACCAGAAAGCCACTTCAAATGTTGTGTCCCTGTGGTGCGAACAGAAGGGCAGTCGGCTGGCTCTTGGGGGTCTCTTGACTGAGTCCAGGAGAGCAGGACACAGCAGGTACAGCCGATCTTTCTCAGCCGATGCATTCTTCGATGGTGCAGCCTCTATTTACTGGTCCTTTGGTGCAGCAGGGCAGTCCTTCTTCCAGGTCGGTTGAGATCTGAGGTCTGGGTGCCAGAGTTGAAATGAAATGAAATGAAAATGAAATGAAATGAAATGATGAAATGAAAACCAGTTTTATTAAGCGCTAGCAGCTGCCCTGAGGCGTCCAGGCGCTAGAACTACAACCGTGCCTTCAGAAAAAAAGAGCAGGGAAAGATCCCACTAATTAAAAAGAAAAGTCTTGAGCTGTTTGTGGAAGCTCAACAGATTGGAGTCAGCTCTAAGATGGAGGGGTAGAGTGTTCCATAATTTAGGGGCTTTATAAGCAAAGGATCGACCTCCGGCCCTCGCTCTACGGATCCTAGGAACTTGGGCTAGGAAGGCATGTGTGGAGCGAAGGGCTTTAGTGGGTTGGTAGGGTAATACCAGAGGGTGGTTGATTTCTGGACCAGATTTCCAGTAAGCTTGATGGGCAATGCACATAGCCTTGAACTTAACTCTCTCTCTAATGGGCAGCCAGTGCAACGCTCTTAAGCCAGATTTTATTGAGGTTCTGCGGGGAGTTCCAAGCAATGTGCGGGCTGCACAATTTTGGGTGCGCTGCAGTTTTTGTAAAGTGTACTCCGGCGCCCCCAGGTACAGAGCATTGTTGAAGTCAAGACGAGATTGAATTAAGCCCTGTATAACTATCTGCCTGGCCTCCAAGGGAAGAAGAGGGAGAATTCTTTTAATCATCCTCAAGAGGCCAAAACAGGTTGCAGAGACTTTAGTTGCCTGCATATCGAAGGTCAATGATTTGTCCATCCACACCCCCAGGCTTTTGATATTGTCTCTGGGGGTGGGAGCTGTGCCCATGCTCAGAGGCCATAGCAGCTCCAAGGTAGAAGGGGCTGAGGGGCCTAGGAGCATAAGCTCTGTTTTATCATCATTGAGCTTCAAACAGGACTTCGTCATCCAGCTCTTGACCTGTTCCAGGCATGTTGTTAGATTGGACTGTGGAAGTGGGCTGCTCTCTTGCACAAGGGAGACCACTAGCTGGGTATCGTCCGCATAGGTAATGATGTTAATACCATGCGGACGCACAATCCCAGCCAGCGGGCTCATATATGCATTAAAGAGCGTAGGGCTCAATGAAGAGCCCTGCGGCACCCCACATCCCAGTGGCTTGCCAGAGGAGACCGATGTACCTTCAAAGACCTGGAACGTGCGATCACTTAAAAAGGACCTGAACCAGGCCAGGGCTTCTCCCGATATTCCCAAGTCGAGGAGACGGTTTAAAAGAATCTTGTGGTTTACCGTATCAAAGGCGGCGCTCAGATCAAAGAGGATCACTGCCACTGACCCTCCCTGATCCAGGATCCGCCTTGTCTCCTCTGTCACAGCCAACAAGGCAGTCTCTGTCCCATGTTTGGGGCGGAAGCCTGTCTGGGAAACGTCGAGCAGGTGGTTATGCTCGAAGTACTGAGTTACAATGATGTTAATATGTTTCTCTAAGATCTTGGTTACCCAGGGAAGAAGTGATATTGGACGATAGTTATTAAAATTCGTCGGATCAAGAGTGGGTTTTTTCAACAATGCTCGAACCATGGCATGCTTCCAGGCCTGGGCACCATCCCACTTACTATGGAAGAGTTCAGCAACTCCATAAGTGTGGGGAGGATGACTTTATTGGCTAGGAACAGAGCGCCAGGAGGAGCAGGATCACATGGAGATCCCGATTTAATTTGGTTTATTAAAGGCTCAAGAGTGTCAAGGTGCAGCAAAGGAAAATGGGTCAGGTAATTTTTTTGAAGGGAGGTCTCTAACTCTATAGGTAGATCCGATTTTTGAGTGGACACTTCTAAGTCTGGATCTGAAAAAGAAAGGTAGATTGTGTTTACTTTCAAAAAGAAAGAATTAGCCAGTTCGTCACATCAAGAGGATGAATTATCATTGCCTGTCGACGGAGACGGCAGCCTAGTCAGTGTTTTCACTATCTGATAGATCTCTTTAGGCTTGGACTTAGCCAATCTAATCTTTTCAGTATAGTAGGCAGACTGTGTGGTTTTTATTTCGTTTTTATAGGTCCTAATGGCTTCCCTATAGATCGCTTTGTCCGTAGGGTCGTAGGACATACGCCACTTTCTTTCTATTCTTTTACATAGGCGTTTTTTCCCGCTGAGCTCTTCTGAGTACCAGGGCGCTGTTTTTTGCTTCCTTTTTGTGCCAGAAGTGCGAAGAGGAAGTACGGAATCCAGGGAGCTTGTGATCCAACTGTCAAACAACCTGTTATTAATACAAGGGTCACAAGAGAATAGGGGACTAGAAGCAATAAGAGTACTGGTCCATTTATCTGTACTGAGCTTTGACCAATTTCAAGTTGTTCGTAGAAGGGGGGTGAGAAATGGAGATTTAGGAGCAGTCCAAATTAGAGAGATCAAAAAGTGATCAGTCCAGGGAAGATGGCTAATACTGCCCACTTTCAAATGTTCGCTGTTACTGAATACAGGGTCTAAAAGATGACCTTTAATGTGCGTTGAACCCAAAACAAGTTGCTCTAATTGAATAGCAGCTAAGCTGGCTATCATTCCTGTGGCGATAGTGTCTGAAGTATTATCAAAATGGATATTAAAATCTCCGAATAGAGTAAAATTTGAGGGAGATGTAACCAATTCTGCCACAACAGATGGAAGATCTGTTTGAAATTGTTTTATGGAACCAGGGGGGCGGTAAATAAGAATGCCAGAGAAGCTGTTATTGGGTGAAAATTCGATGACAAAGGGGAGACTTTCACAGTCAGAAAAAGACTCCGTCAGGCAGCGACATATATAACTGTCCTTATAAATGAGCGCGAGTCCTCCGCCTTTGCCCTGCGGACAATCTAATCGGGCTATCTGATAGCCAGGGATAAGGGCTTGCACTAGATCATACTGGGAGTCTTGGGTCAGCCAAGTCTCAGTTAAAAAGACTACATCCGGGGTGTGCTCCTCCAACAACAAAGATATCTCTAGGCTGTGTTTTGGAAGAGATCTACAGTTAAGAAGAAACATATGATAATCCTTTAAAACCGGATGGGTTAGTTATCTCAGCCTTACAATGAGGGCAGCAATGAGGGGTCTCCAAGGGATTAAAGTGGTGATGGCAGCATACTAGCGTAGAGGGACGCAGTTGGTACAGGGAGTCCTTGCTGTATATCAACCTTTGTCGTTGTAAATGAGCAGGGGGGGTGGCCCCTGGTCCCGGTCGGGCGCGGACAGGAGCAGACGGGCTTGCCTTTGGCGCGCCCGCTGCGCCCGCCCGCTGCGCGGACGTAGAGACATGTGAAATTTATATGGCGCAGAGGAGGGTGGGAGGCGTCCTGCAGCTAGACTGCAAACCCCTTAGCCCTCTTAAGATGGCGGCTATGAAGGGCTGTAAGCCCCTGTCCCTGTCCCTCAGCGCCGGCCCCTACTCGGCTGCGCAAGGGTGTCCCTGTTATGCTTGGAAAGTGCCCTCAAGGCAGGATGCAAGTGTTAGGGAATGGACTGCCTGGTTCCCTCTCACCTGGTAACCACTTTCTGTGATGTGCAGCATCTGGCTATACCAGGATGCACCATTCTGCCCACTCCCAAGATGGCAAGACCCCTCTCTCAGTGTTCAGACCTCACTCGTATACTCCTGGGGTGTGGCTGCCTCAGAGCTACACACCCTGGGAAAACCGATTTGGCTACAGGTTTCCCTTCTCTGCTCCCCATGCCAGAATGACAGCTTAAACAAGGGAGAAGCCCTCCCACTAGTGTTACACATCTGCCCTTCAAAGGAGGTTTCTCCTTTGAAGCCTGCCTTTTGGGGCTGACACCTAAGAGGCTTCCTGCAGGTGGGAGGTAACACCTCCCTGACCTGCAATCCCTCCCTGTTCCCTTTCCTGAGAGCTGTTGGCATGTCCCTCCAGGAGAACAGAAAGTTGTCTTGTGGAACAGCCTCCATGTGTGTTTGGGAAGGCGCAGTAGTTTTAAAAGCAATATAGAGGCAGCTTTGTGAAAGCTGCACACTGCAACAAGTTACATTCACTTTGACTTGAAATACGTCGGGTTTACTGTAACAAGTACCTCGAAGTGCCCACTTTGGTTGAACTGTTCAGAAGTTAGCACAGCTGTATGATCACCAATTAGGCGACCACGTCTTTCCCCAATTAAGATGGTAGTTTTGCATGTTTACTGTCAGGACATGTAAAATACATATATTGCACCCAGCCTTAGACCTCGGCATGCGTTCCAGAGGGGTGACAGGTGTACAGGGGATGTAGTCGGGCTAGCAGTGTATAACTGCTCTACCAGTCTACAGTGGGGGACCTTCAGGGTGGCACAACCAGTGCTGCAGCCCTGGGGTACCTCTCTAACCTACATGCCTTGTGTACCAGGGTACCATATGCTAGGGACTTACAGTTAAGTTGGATATCAGGGCACTGGCAATGAGGTCTGATTAGCAGGCCTCAGTGCACTCTCAGTTAAACAAGACAACTGCACCAGTTGAAAAACCTTGGGGTGACCATACAAAAAGAGGTATTTCCTTACATATTTGGTCTAGATAACCCTGCCTCGACAACCCTGTCCCCTTGGTTTGAGGGGTCACGCTATTTGTTTTGATCATGGAAGAATGGGATCAGAAGAGGACAGGCCAGCATGGCTGAGGCACCCGTCTAGAGCGTGTGGACAGTGAACTTGTCCGAGGAATTTTATGGACTCGGTCTCAAGAGCTAGCTACCCTTACTTGCTAAGGAACTTGAAGAAAGATATGACTTCTGGGAAGGTTTTTTTATTTGTGTGTTTCCAAGTAGTGGGTACTAAAAGCTCCTCATGGACCTCTGCATTAATATCTGCTATGCATTGGACAAGAGGTAATGCGTGCTCATTCTACCAGAGCAAAGGCGGCAACCACACCATTAGCATGCAGAGTTCTGGTCCTGGATATCTGCAGGCAGCAAAGTGAGCCTCACTGCACAGGTTCACTTAGCACTACTACCTACACGGTCAGGTCCTTTGCGATGGGCACTTCGCCCATTCAGTCCTGCAGGACTTCCTAGCCTAATCAAGTTCGCTGACCCTCCTCCCGAGATGTATTACTTGGGTATCTGTTCTAACGTAAGCAATCTGCAGCTAGAAGTCTCTATTAGATAAACAAGTTATTTACCTTTGATAACAGCTTATCTGGTAGAGACTAACTGGCTGCAGATTACTTACTGACCCACCAATCCTCTCCACTTTGTGAATGGATTTATAGTAACAGGGCTATTTCCTTCTCTGGGCACAAGTTTCACACATCGGTGGTGCATTCTTCATGGCTCCGTGCTCCTGGTGTGGAAATTCATGAAAAAACGGATGTATGCTCGCTGGGGTTACGCCACACAGAGCTGAATGGTGCCAGCTACTGGTGCGCAAGGGTACTACCCATGAGAAAAATTCTGGATCCAGTCTGACGCCTGGGAATAATTCTAGTGTATGGAATCTCTGGCCAGAAGTCGCTATCAGATTTTGGTGTATGGTTTTGGTAGTCTGTAGATTAGAGTGCCACTTAGGCTGAAGTTGGCTGTGAATTTGGAGCTTCAACGACAGGTGTTCCATGTTGGAAGATGACATAATCATGGAGGTAGTGCAGCTGACGGCCACCATTCCGCCTTAAGGCTTGTGAAATATGTCTTGCCTGGCGACCTTGTAAACAGGTGGGGGAGGCTGTGACGATGTCCGGTGCCAATGCTGGGTTCAGCCAGATTTCTGTGAGGGAAAACTTGGTCTGGGTGTTGTCAGTCAGCAGATCCCAGATCTCTGTGGTGTGTTTAGTGAGCATGCAGGTGTTGATGAGCATGCATGTGAGCGCAGAGTGTTGTGTGGGTGGTTGCAGGACTGAGCTTGTGAAAGAGCATGGTGTTGGGTGCTGTTGGTTTGGTGAGTGAAGTGCTGTGGGTGAGGGATGTCACTTCCTGTTTTAATATAGATTTGGAAATCCAGTGAAGTCACTTCCTGTGCAAATAGATGATGGTAAATGCAGTGGTCACTTCCTGTGCAGATGGATGATGAGAAATCCAGTGATCTCACTTCTTGTGCAGATGGTTAATGAAAATGAGTCCTCCTGCTTAGCTTCTCCTTAAAACTGTAATTTGGGCAGGAAATCAGTGATGTCTCTTACTGTGCATTTGGATGATGCGTAATCCATTGATGTTAATCTATATTTACATTATTCAATTTTATAAAATAAAATCATGCAAGTGCCATGTAATAGAAAGGTCCCACATGATTGTACATAAAAGTACGATAAAATGACATAAGTAGTATATCATTTCCTGTGCAGATGTATGATGGTAAATCCAGTGACGTCACTTCCGGTGCAGATGGAAGATGGGAAGTCAGTGATGTTACTTCCTGTGCAGATGATATGGAGATCTCTGCCACAACATAGGGACATAGAGGAAACTCTTCTGGAAACCTGATCTTTGAATCGCCTCCATGTGTTTGGAATGCCCTTGGAGAAATAGTGTGAAAAAAGCCTTCTGCACAAATGGAGAAAAAGTGTAGTTGATGATATGTCAGGTCTTTGACAATTCACCAAAGTAGCCGTCCATTGTCCATGGTTGCACTGGCTGCTTCCTGCTGAAGCTGGTCCCACTGAAAATGTCGGTCACAGCAGCACTGACTTGATAATGCATACTAAAAAGTCAGTCTTTTCCTTGCTGAAATATTAGGGTACAACCTATGACTAGCCAGCAGGTATTTTATAAAGGCCATCCACATATGAGTTGCAATATGCATCTACATTCTAGACATATTGCGATTATAGGAGTTGTGATGTTCTACCTCACAGGCCCTCAAAGGTGCCTTTGAGTTACGTGGTCTACTCTGGATTTAGGGGATTAGTTGACCTCTATGACCATCTATTAGCGTATAGCCCATGTAGTTTGTGAGGCCTTTAGGGTGTATTTTAATTCGTTTTTCCATCCGCCATTTTGTACATATTTGTAATTTAGTCTGTATTTAGTTGTCTGTATTAAAATACTTTTCCTTTCAGACATTGATTTATTATGTGTTATTTCTGAGTTTCTAGCTCACAGGACCTCCCGGAATCAACCATGGGCTGCCCTGCCATGCTAGAGTATTTACTAATAGGGGGTACTTGGTTCCAAGCTTGAGGATCCGCATTAAGGGCACCAGGACACCAGATCTGAAAGTTTCAGGTGACACAATTTTGGTGAATTGACTTCTGATTGCTTTGGAACGTCGAACACCAGATTTCTCACATATAAATGCTGACAGTCATTATATGTAAAAAAAAAATTGGGGGGGGGGTGGCGGCTTGGAGCATCAAGATGGCGGTCGCACTCTAAGAGTGCGCTGGACCCCTCCGTCATCCGCTCCAGTATCCAGCACCATCTGCGACTACCTTTCCCCTTTTTGCTAGCTGCCAGTGCCTGGGAACCATCCTGCCTACCTGCCAGTGCTGTGGAACTGCAGCGGAGACCATCGCGGCGGCCGCAGTGCTACTCCTGCCTCCCAAGTCACCTGACGGTGCCTGTTGGGCAAGGGAGTCGGACTCCACCGCAGCGGCCAGTTGACTGTGACCGAGCCCAGAAGACGCCAATCCGGCTGGGAGCCCACAAGACACCAGATCTGCGGGCAGAGACGGGGCCTGCCGCAGCAACGGAGCCAACCCCATTCCCGGGGATGCCTGAAGGCCGCATTGCTGCGCCCCCTGGGCCATGACCTGGGCCTGGAGTCGGCCAGTGAACACTCCCACGTGGCTGCTGGCTTCTTTGCGGGACTTGGGGGCCTCACTGAGGAACTGCTCTCCCCGCTGACTCCAGACACCCTCCTGAGCTCTAGCCAGCATGTGGCCGGCAGAGGGGGAAAGAAGCTTAACCTGCCCCAACTTGCTCTCTAGGTCCCGGGGCGCGGGCTGGTGCCTACGGAGCTGCACCTGGCCGTGTTGGAGGTCGGGGCACCGGCTGCTGTTTGTGCTGCGGGCCCAGGGTGGGGCCCCCTGTCCTCCGGTGCAGCTAGCCTGTGGCAGGGGAGATCATCGATCCCAAGTGGAGAGGCCCGTTCCCGCCAAGTGCTGCCCCTGGTGAAGACGAGCTGGCGACCGACCGTTCTTGCTATTGGGGCGGGCGGTACCTCCCTCCTCCGCACAACATGCCTACCCCGACTGAGCACTGGACCCCGCTGGGGGAGTACCTGCCGGGACTGCGATGGCCTGTGGCAGGTGGAACATGCAAGGGGGCTGAAGAACTGACTAGAGCGTGCCATGGGTGTACGCCTCGGCCACATGGATTTGTGCGTGGGGACTGGGACTGCATGGCCTTCATTGTTGGTCTTCACCCCTGACCTGGGCACACCACGCTGGGAAAACCCCTGCATGCCCCTGGGGGGTCACCAGGTACATGATGCGGTGCTAGCAGGAATCAGTGGTCCAATTTGCTGCCCTGGCCGTGATGGAGGTTGGGGCCTGTCGTACGGTTCCCTCTGGGAGGGAACAACGACCTCAGTTGCCATCCGGGGACCACCCCAGCACTACTCCAGCTCTACTGCTGACTGGTTAGCTCCTCGAATCGGCGGAGTCCGCCTTACCCTGCTTGGAATTAAGAGCAGTCACCCACCCCTGGGCGGCTCTGCACTCGGGACGTCCCCGGCTGCCCACCTTCGAATCCACCCCACAGCCCTGATCATTACTGGGCCTGTTTTCCCCCGGCTTTCTGCGGTGGATTGGCCGCCTTGACTCTGCTGCCTGCTCCCTCCACCCCATTACTGCCTGTGGCTCCTCATGGACATGGCCTGCCCTGGACAGCCTTCAAATTCCACTCCGGAGTCCACAATCTCATCCGCCTCATGCCTCCTCTTGCGGGACTGCCGGTGGCCCTCCTCTGTCCCTGGTTACGCCCTCCTTGCGCCCTGGACCGAGCCCTGGCGGTGCTGGGTTGGACCAGGCGAGACCTGCCCTTCAGCTCCTGCGGAACATCCAGGGAGGAGGCGGACCGGCCGTCATCTCGGGCGGCAGGGGCTGAACGTCCGGCGCTGCTTGAGTCGCCCTCCACCACCGACGAGCCTGAGTGGGAGTGACTGCAGCGATTGGATCCGAGGGCGGACTCCCACGTTGCTCTTTCCACACAAGGGACCATCGGCCCCGTGAGCCTGTGTCTCCCTGCTGCCCGGGCATCTGTGGCCCTCCTCCCAGGGCCGCGATGGGTAGTGTCCGCGGCCCTAAGACACCCGCTCCACAAACTCAAACTAAAATGGTTCAGTACACCACCACCGAGCGGAACTCGGTGGACGGGATGCTGAGGGGCCCCTCCATCCCGGAGAATGACCTTTTGACCATCCTACAGGCTATCGGCGCCTCCCAGTCCTCGGTGGAGAGCAAGATAGGTGAGGTCCGGGTGAACATGGCCCTTATACGTCAGGACCTTCGTAACGCCATGGCGCGAATCTCTGAGGTGGCGTCCAACCTATCCACAGTCTAGGACAGGCTTGGGCAGTTGAAGACCCAGGTGGAACACCTGCAGACCTGCACTCGGAGCTCCACCATAGAGCAGAAGATGCCGAACAACCTGCGCCTGGTGGGTTACCCGAAGGGGTGGAGCAGGGCCACGTGGACTCCTTTGTGGAGGCGTAGCTAAAATCCTGGATGCCCAAAGATGCACTTTCAGTTTGGTTTGCGATTGAGAGCGCTCACCGATCACTGGTGCCTAAGCTGCCTCCCGGTGCTCCACACTGCCTCATCATCGTGAGATCCTCAACTTCCAGGACAGGGGTGACATCCTCCGCGGGCCTGGGCCCATGGTCCCCTGAGGTACCAAAACACCACCATCATGCTCTTTCCAGACTACACAAGGGAGGTGCAGGCCCAGCGCCACTCCTATGCTGATGTCAAGCAAAAGCTTCGCAACCTGGACCTGAGGTATGGTCTTTTCTTCCCAGCCTGCCTCCGAGTTGTCTTCCAGGGCAAGAGAATTTTCTTTGACACCCCACAAGCCGCCTGGACCTGGCTCACTGAGGAACGACCCCTACGGGTTCAACCTGCTCCCCCGCCATCCTGCTAAATTCTCAGCACGCAGATCGGCCTCCTGCTAAGCAGCAACGGAGGCGCACCTGGTCCTGAAGGAGAGGGGCCGGCAGGGAAAGGCATCGAGGTCACGGGCCCTGGTGCCCAGATGTAGGACACTAGCGGGACCCCCCCAACTCTCCATCACCGGAGCCGTGCCAGCTTTATGGACAATCTGCACTGTGGTCCGGATCCATCTGGAGCCCTTCGCACCGCCTCAGCAGATGCGGATCTTTCTAGAAGCCCCCGCTTCAGGGCCTCGGTGGGGAGGCTGAAGTCCGACTAGCAGGACCTCCACCGGACCAGTATAGGAGTAGAACTACCACGAACACTGCTCACTTAACAGCAAGCTGACGACACCACCATATCCATCACTGTGAAGGGGTTCACCATTGCCACAAAGTGCTCTGCTAGGCGTTTTAGCTTAGCCATTTGTTATTGTTAATTTATCTTTCGTTTCAGGGCGACAGATGCTTCGGTTCAAGAAGTATAAGGTAGGGAGAGGGGGGACCATTGTCCCCAGGGTTGTTCTTGACCCAGCTCCGTTTGAGCCATTGCCTTATGTTGTTTACAGCACCATGACATCTACACGCTAAACTGCCACCGACAGACAGCACAACATTTGGGTGAGTCACACCTCTGCGTCCTGGCGGCAGAGCATTGTTCCCCTTGAGGCCCGGGGCCCAGGCCCCTTCGGCCCACTCCGTCCACGCATCGTCTGCGATCCGGATGTCTGCCAGCAGTAGGCCCCTCGATGTTCTGTCCTGGAATGTGAATGGATTGCTAGACCGCATCAAACGCACAGTGGTCCTTAAATATCCCCAGCGTCACGGGCCCGAGGTTCTTCTCCTTCAAGAGACGCACCTCCTGGGAACCCGGTGCCCCTTTCTAGTGAGATTAGGGTTCGAAAGGGTGTGGTACTCCGGCACCACACAGGCTCTATCTGGGGGTGGCCGTGCTAGTACAAAGGGGGCTCCCCTTCACCCCTGAACATGTATCGACCAACTCACAGGGCCGCTATGTGACCGTGTTTGGGAGGCTAGAGAGGCAGGCCCTAGTCTCTGTTTATGTCCAGCCCACGACTATCCCTTCCACTCTCCATCACCTCACACTCATAATCTCCGCCTTGCCCGTGGGTCAGACAATAATTGGGGGCGACTTCAACGAGGTTATGCAACTGTCACTTGACGCAACCGGCACACCCTCCCCAGTACGATTGGCCCACGCTAGGAAGCTGTTGGATGGTTGGCTGCTCTTGGTTTGTGTGACGTCTGGAGGGTTTGGAATCCCCGAGGGACACAATACACTCATACCTCGGTGGCCCACCACATACACTCTTGCATCGATTTGTTCCTCCTACCCGCCACCGACTGTCAAAGTGTCTCAAATATTTCTATTCTCCCACAGGGGATCTCTGATCACTCGGCTATGTCACTACACTAAGGGGGTGCCGCGGACGGTCTGGCGACTGAACGCGTGGTTTTGCAGGATAAGGAGGTCAGGGACGCGATAGAGGTGGAGTAGCGCCACTATTTTCTTACTAATCAGGGATCGGTCCCCTCTCCGGGCACACTCTGGGAGGCCGGCAAGGCCACCATCCATGGCGTGGCCTGGGGCCTGGTGCATGTGAAGCGAGCGGCGCATTGCGCTCGCCTGGCTCGGCTCAGGTCACGCGGCTGGAACTGACCCTCTCTGACACTGCTGAAGCTCAACCTGTTAGGCTTCTGGCAATGATTCGAGATGAAATCCGACAGATCTCCCTTGATTCTCCCAAGATTTTTTGGCGCTTCTCCGTGCCCATATTTATGGCTGGGGAGACAAAAACGGGAAGTTGCTGCATAACTTGGTTTCTTACCCCATGGCCAACAGGATAATCCCTGTAATCCGGGAAGTGACCGGAACCCGCCATTACGCAGGATTTTGCGGATTATTATGCCCAGCTATATTCTGCTCGCTACTCTTGTGGATTTGCTGGTACGAACGGTGTCCAACTTCCCTGCCTCACCAAGGCAGAGTTAACAAATCTAGATCTCCCATTTACCCCGGAGGAGATACAGGGGGTCATTTCCTTGTTGAACCCAGGGAGGACGCCCGGGCCGGATGGCTTCCCGCAGGAATACTATGCGGCTTATACAGTCTTGTTGGTGCCCCAACTGGTGGACCTCTTTCAACATGTTGCTGAAACGGGCTCGTCCCCCCCCCCCCAGCCCCCCCCCCGAGACTGACGTGGCCACCATAGTTGTAATCCCGAAGACTCAACCACCCTCTGCCACTTGTGCGGACTACCGTCCGATCTCTCTAATCAACACTGAAATGAAGATCTTCGCCACAGCCCTGTCCCAGCATCTCCGTCCCCTCTTGCACAAGCTGGTCCATCCGGATCAGTGCGGCTTCATGACAGCACGCTGCACCAGACACTGCATCAGACACTGCATACGGTGCCTCCACCTCGCTTTGGCCCACCGCCACTGTCTAACACCGTACCTAGCACTTTAACTTATAGATTTCAAAAAGGCCTTTGACACGGTGGACTGGGGGTATCTGGTGGATGTCCTTGTGGCGATGGGATTTGGCCCCCTTTTCTGACTCCTCGTCCACGTCCTGTATTCCAATCCCAAAGCCAGGGTTCTTACCAACGGTGCCACCTCAGAGGCATTTCCAATTCAGAGAGACACGCACTGGGGCTGCCACCACTCACCCCTCCTGTTCGCACTGGTGATGGAGCCCCTGGTCTTGCTCATACAAAGTAATCTCTGAATTCGGGGCTGGTCCTTGGATTCATACCACGTGGACAAAATCGCTCTCTATGCGGACGATGTCCTGCTCTACTTGGCGGATCCGGAGAGCTCTGGCCCCCGCTGCCTGGAGGTGCTCCAGGCCTTTGAGACCGTCTCAGGCCTGCGACTCAACCCGGCCAAATCTACTCTGATACCCCTCCATCTGCTAAAGGCTTGCTTTGACTGGCAATCGAATATCCCCATCAGGAGACAGTCGTTCAAGTACCTTGGGATTTGGGTGGCTCTGCTCCCGGAGCTGGATTGGACACTCAACATTACCCCCATGGTCACAAAATCTAAAAATGACCTTAAGCGCTGGCAAACCCTACCACTTAAAACCCTTGGAAGAGGGGCGCTTTTTAAAATGATGAACCTCCCCAGTTTCCAATATATCATTCAGAATACCCCCTTTCACTTCCCGGGAAGTTGGTTCCGAGAATTTGATGGGCTGATTAAGAGGTTTTTGTGGGGGGGATGCCACGTATCACCTTGGCCCGCTGCAGGATCCCGCCCTTTGTTGGAGGCATGGGTATGACGGATCTCCACCTCTACTACCTGCCTACCAGACTCCTCATGGTCCATGACTGGTTCACTGGGGGGGTGGTCTGACCCGGCCTATCGGACTGAACTTGGAGACATGGACTTTCCTCATATTCAAGCATACTTATACAGGGATCCCATACCACAGGCGATACCACCAATCACCAGGGCGGTCCTAGTGGCCTGGCGCTCCGCCCAGCGACACACGCGCTGGGACAAGCGAATCACTCAACACACACCTCTCTGGCAGGGCACATGGTTGCGAGAGGCGACGACCCTTACAGGCTTACGACAGTTGGACCATGTTGGGATTTCTCTCCTGGGGGGGATGTGTGGGTGGGAGCTCACAGGGCCTTCCCTGACCTCCAGCAGCGTCACTCCCTTCACACCTCCCAATTCTACAAGTACTTGCAGCTCTGCCATGCCCTCGCGGTCCATGTCTCACCAGGCACATCACTACTTGAGTTTAGCCCGTTGGAGGCACAGGTTATGATTGGAAACCTGGGAAGAGGAGGGGTGTCTCCTGATATATCGCTCCCTGGCGAACAATGGCCCAACCACTTTAGCCTCACTGTGGGCTTGTTGGGAGGAATGGCTGGGTCCCGTAAAGGATGCGGACAGGCGCGACGCCCTTATGGCTCTCAAAACTCTCACAACCTCCTCTAAACTCCGCCTCATTTAACTTTACTATCTACACATGGCCTATCTTACTCCGGTGCAACTGCACAGGGCGGTGCTGCGCTCCTCCCCGGATTGCACCCAATACGGCCGGACCCCGGCTGATTTTTACCACATGGTCTGGCTGTGCCTGGGCCTCGCCCCGTTCTGGTCAAGGGTGGAGTCCGAGCTCACATAAACATTGGGTTGGCAGGTCCCTCACGACCCCCTGCGTCTTCTCCTGGGCGTGTTTGATGGCTTAGATGGCTCTAGAGCAGATAAACACTTTCTGGGGACAGCGGTTGCAGTGGCCAAGCATGATATCATGGCGGCCTGGGCTCAGGCCGGCCCCCCTGCCCTGAGGAGATGGTGCTGAGGGGTAGACTGGTGCGTGGCCCAGGAGGAACCCTCTTCGAGGCACGTGGCTGTCCGGTGAAGTTCTGCAGGGTATGGGGCAAATGACTGAACCTACTGTCTTAAACTCCTTGTACTGGCTCTCACATTTAATAACGCACAGCTCTCCAGCTTGGGTGGCTTTGCCTGATTATTCCTACCATGGCTGTGGGTTTTATTGCCTGCTGGGGACAGAATTTGCTTTATCCTGTATGCTATGAGCTGTTGTTTTGTTTGTTTGCTTTCTAGAATGATAATAAAAAATTGATTATCAAAAAAAATGTGTTGAGTGCTATATTGCCCTCCTTGTTTAAATGTATGTCACCAACCATAAACATGTGCATTTCACTGACATGGAAGAATAGACACAAGCTTTTTGATTCAGATGCCAAAGCTAAGTGATGAGTACCTCTTACTATTTATTTCAAACTTTAAGGGGCTTATTTACAAGCCCATTGCGCTGCTGGTGCGTCACTATTTGTGATGCACTGGTGGGGCGTTTTCCTGCCCCATATTTACAAAGGCACAAAAAGCCACCCAGCGTGGCTTTTCCTGTCCTTGTAAATACGGGCCCTTTACATGCAGCACTTTGCATGAAAGGAGAGTTCCATGGCTGTTGCAGTTCCTAGGCAACACCAATGGAACCTGATTTCCAGGAAATCGTAAACCTGGAAACGCGTCTGAATGCTACGCCTCCCCAGGGGAGGCATAGGGAAGCGCAACAAGGAGCAATGTATTCTTTTTTTTACTCTTTCTATGCGTGCTGCATTCTGCAGCACGCATAGAACGAAGAAATCACCTCTTATGATTGTTTATGTGCAGGAAGGTCTCCCTTCCTGCACATAAATAATCATTAAAAAAATATATTTTACAAGTTCTATATGCAAATATAGAATTTGAAAAACACCATTTCAGATTTGTTATGTGCAGGTAGGGACACTTTCCTGCACATAAACAATCATCACATTGACACAGGCATCCTTGCACTATGGTGAAAGGGTGCTTGCGTCTGAGCATGGCAGCTAATTGTGCGCAAGCAAAGGGATCAGTCATATTCTTGTAGATTTGACGCATCCATGTGCTTTGAAAGTGCTGCAGCATGGTGCAGGCCTGCAGCACTTTCTTGTGAATGAGGCCCTACATTTTTTGTCTCATTTTGAAAGTGAATCTATTCTTTTAGTTCACTTTATTGAATAGGCATTATTTCAGCCTGCGTAGGAGGTGTTGGGAGATGTGTTAACTCTTATGTGTGCATGCACATTGTAATGGCAGTCAGTACCTCCAAGCCTGTACTTAGACAGTGCTGTTCGAAAAAGCACTCAGGACCCTAATTTTGAAGAGGTGACAGCCATAGAAGGTTTGAATCACATACTTTGTTTAGAACAAGTTTATTTTAATATGTTATTTCTATGCCCAGTGTAAAGGTATCTTTAGTTTATGTGTATCCTCATATTTAGTAAAGTTGAAAACACTTGTCCCTGCCTTTACTTCACCCATCTTGAGGCTGAGATTTACCATTCTGGTAGTTAACTGAGCACATTGTGTGACTTAAACTGCTTAATAAATCTAGGGATTGACTGGGCCCAGTATCTTACTGTGATTATTCACTCTTCCTGGGAACTGCTTCAGCCATCGTATCCTGCATGAGTGTTAGTTGGTACATTCCCTTTCCCTGTCTGTGAGTTCCATACTTCTTACTGCTCGTTATGCCAAATGGCCTGTAGGGAAGGAACTCCACTTCTGTCTGTCTTGGGCTAGTGTCTGTATTGTGCACTGACTGTGGTTCAGGGTCTTCATTTCTGTTTCCACTATTCGTCTCCAGGTGGTCTTTGGCCTGCCTCTCTTATGTTTGCCTTCGGGGTTCCAGTGGAGAGATGTTCTTGTGATGGAGAGCTGTTCTCTTCTGATAGTGTGTCCTATCCAGCTTAATCTTTTCTCATTATGATGGTGTCCAGCTCTTGTGCTTGCGCCTGGTGAGCAGCTAGAGATGGTTCGCAGCCAGAAATTGTACAAAATTGTTCTCAGGTTACGGTGTGAAAGGTACAGTTTGGTGATGTCGCTTTTATCATCTGCCAGCACTCTGACCTATACAAGAATGCGGACAGAATGCAGCTCTGGTGTTGGTGCTGTACTGAGATGACCTCCACACATTGTTCAGTATCCTTGTCCTTGTTCAATCTGCTCTTAATGTCACTACCTGCCCCTCAACCATGCCTGATACTACTGCCTAGATAGGTGAATTCTTTATCAACCTTGATTGGTGAAGAATTTGGGATATTAAGTGGCAGGACTTCTGATTTCTTTGTGTTGATCTTCAGGCCCACTTGCTGTACAAAGATGTTGAGGTGAGACATCTTTTCCTACATATGCTGGTACGGGAGCGAGAGCAAGGCTAGGCCTCTGCATAGTCAAGGTCCTTTATTGTAGAGAATAAGGTCCATCTGATGCCTCTGGATCGGTCTTCAGTTGTGCGTCACACCACCCAGTTGATTTCTAGGTTGAAGAGCAGCGCTGACATCACACATCCCTGTCTCACACTGGTCTTGAACTAGAAGCTATACTTACTATCTCCCATCTTGCAGGTTAAAGTATAATAAAAGCTCTTTATCAGGAGAACTATCTGCTGTGGTATGGCGTACGTTAGAGGCTCAATGAACAAAAAGAGAGATAGGGAGAGTAGACTGACACTCTTATTCCCCGGTTATAGTCAATAAACAAACAAAGAGTGTCTTATGGTTGTACTTGGACCACATTAGGGAGCAACAAGAAGGGAGAAAAACGGCCTCACTTAGGACGTTTAAGGAAAGCCCTCACTCACCACCTGGTGATGACATGCTTCATCATCGGGCTCCACCAAGGGGACCGAGTGTCTCCTTGGTGTGCTACGACGCCAGATCTACTGCGGAGCAGGTTAGTGAGATTTAGGACATGTTGGTGCAAACTAAACTAGTGAATGGTGAGGTATTAAAATGTGTCTGTAGTGTATCAAAAGGAAAATTTATTCTATGATCACTAAAGACTTTATATTAAATCTATGTGTATGGAAGCAGTCCACATTTAGTTGAGTGGCAGATTCCTAGATATCAGTCGACATGTTTCTTGCCGTGAAACGGTGGAATTTTACCAGGCAATTCTTCAGGACTATCAAGGTGTATTAAACCCTGGCGGTATGAGCACGCTAAGGCCCACCCTAACCTAGGGACGTGAAAGTGAAAATAAAAAACTGTGAAAAAGTGCAAAAAATTAGGAAGAGAGAATTGTCTCCCTAATCACTCCTGGTTTAGGAGGCTTCGACTTTTCGGTTTCTGCACCTGTAAATGGAAAAAGACGTGGACAAACATATAGAACACGACATACATTTAGTATTTGTTCCAATGGTATCTATGGTTATCTAGTGCTCCAAATGTGGTTCAGAGACAGTAGTGGTGAATAGTAACCGTACAGTTATCACCACCTTAGCCCCTGGGTTTAGCTACTATCCAGAAGGAAGTGTTACGTGCTATTCGTGGTGCGAGCTAGGTTGTGAGTTGCATAAAAACGGATGTTTTATTTCCGATTGGCGATCAAAGTAATAGTGCAGGTCGATCGCGTGGATTAAATAAATTAAAAATGTCTCACTTAGTTGGTGTTAAGGAAAAACACCATGGGTCACAGGAGGGGGGTGGGAACGTAATTGGCACACCCTGCGTGTTTGTCAAAGAAAGGAGAGATACATACAATGAGTCAATGGCTTAGGAATCGGTACTTAGCTTTAGCGGTCAGCCGATCGTGGAATCACTGGATCTACTCACGCCCTCGACGCTCCGCACCCTCAGTGTACCTGCATCACCCTCTACTGGACCCCGAAGATGGGAGAGCGGGGCCCAGACACCGTATATATGAGAACGGTAACGCGGGACAAATCGTTTCCGGGATGGGCGTGGTCAGGGAGGGGGCTCGAGGTGACGCCCAGGAGTGAGCCAATCACTCTGAAGTGACGTTGTAGTCACAAGGTTGGTCTTGGTTGCTCGGCAACCATGAGCGTCCTAAGGGTGTTACTCGCTACGCGGACATAACAGAGTTTAAGCAGAGGCTCGCGGATTGTTACCGCTTGGAAAAAAGGGGGTCTGGGCTCAAGCGTGATAGATTTTAATGCACCCTAGCAAACCAGTGGCCCTCTGTTGATGATATTTATGAAAACCAAGGCTAACAGTCAGGTATTCCGCTTGTAAGATTTAGCGGGGCAAACCCACTTAGACAGCAAAGAGATTGTTTATTTTTGGGTTACTGGCTGTTAAAATCATATAAATTACTGAATGGAAAGTCCAATCATGGACTGACCCTAGCTTATGTTAGAGTGATTTGCTGTGTGAGACTCACGATACAGCTGAAGGTGGAAATTAATTATATATATTGTGCATATGTACAATTGCACAGACAGAATGTACCAGATTCGAGTGATCAACTATAGGACTCACAAAGTGTCTATTTGATCACAGCATTCCAAGGTATTTCATCATTCAGACCTGTGAGATGGGTCCCAAGCCCGTAGACCCACCTCTGTTCTTTTTCAAAGAGGCGACTGTTTATATTGGCGCCACTGTTCACATGTTCAATTATGGTCCACTGTAAATCATTGGTTGTGTGGTTTAGTTCTAAGTAATGTCTGCTCATTTAGGTTGTTAGTTTTTTACATCTGATGTTTGAGCGATGCTCACAAATTCTCTGCTTCACCTTTCTGCTCGTCATGCCTACGTAACGTAGGTCACAAGGACACGTAATCAGGTATACCACGTTTTGCGTATTGCAATTTGTGTGATCTCTTTGTATCCATGATTTCCCAGGTTCGAGATCAAGTGTTTTTGATTGTGTGGTAAGGTGACAGACACTGCAGTTGGAGCAGGGAAAATGGCCAGTAACTCTTGGTAGGTTCCAGGTGTCTGTGATAGATCTCACTGTATCCGGGGCAGTGGCTTTAGGTCGTGTATGGACGAGTGCATCCCTTAGGCTGCGACCTTTCTTAAAAGAAAATAGTGGTTTTTCCTACGTTTTATTAGTACTAGACAGGATTCTCCAATTTTTGTTAATTGACTTCTTCATGTAGTTGGAGGGTACTGTATGTAGTCACACATGTTAGTGGTATGTCTTTGGAGATGTTGATCTTGTCCTCCAGTAGGGCTTCTCGTGGCTGGTTACGTGCTCTTTTGTAGCGCTTATTCAGTGTTGCCGCTGGGTAGCCTCGAGATTTTAGTTTGTCTGTCAAGTCGGCAGACTGAGTCTTAAAATCTTGTAGGTCGGAGCAGTTGCGTCTCAGTCGCAAATACTGACCGTATGGCAGATTTTCTTTCAGTGGGCGGGGATGGAAACTCGTGAATTCTAAGAAGTTATTCCGAGCAGTAGGTTTATGGAAAGTTTTCGTGGTCAGTCTTGTCCCAGTGACACTAATTGTCACATCCAAAAATGTTGCCTCTGTTTTGCTGGTCGTGAAAGTAAATTTCAAATTTGGATCCAGGGTATTGATCCAGATCAAGAAAGCCTGTAGTTGTTCATCATTGCCGGTCCATATTACCAGGACGTCGTCGATGTAGCGTCTCCAGACCATTATAGACTCGGCAAACGGACAGTTGGGGGGTAGGACGTGTTTTGCCTCAAAGCCAGCTACATAAAGGCCCACTACACTGGGGGCAAATGTACTGCCCATCGACGTACCAGCGCATCGTAGGAAGAGGTTGCCTTTGTACGAGAAAAAGCTCTCTTTTAGTGCTAGTGTAGCGCATTTCAGGATGAAATATTTTGATGTTTGAAAATCCCAGGTGACTGAGTTGAGAGCAGTACCTAAGACTTTGATGGTATCGTCCTGCGGGATACTGGTATAGAGGCTCTCTATATCCAGTGTGACCAATGTTATTGTATATCCTGTAAGGTCGAGGTCTTGAAGCACCTGGAGGAGGTTCTTGGTGTCCTTAAGGTAGGTTGGAGTACTCTGCACAATTGGTTTTAGGTAATGGTCACAGAAGCGTGACAGAGTGTGGTTCTGAAATTCTGGACCCTACTGTTGTCCCGGTATCGAGGTCCGATACCCGTGTCCCGAAACATCAACGTACCATGACGAATTTGGTGTCGACGAACCGATAATGATTAGGACATCATTCCTATGCATTTGCGTCATGATCGAGGCATGCTAACACCCCTGAATCGTAGTTTCCGTCCCGACCCCTCAGACTCCATTTTGTAAACGGTATCCATCTTGCGTCTTGCCCTCATGATAAGTCAATTAAAGGTCGAGCTTGATCTAAAAAGGACACGTCCACCTTCCCTGACTCCCCCCTGACCTGTCCCAACTGACTCCCTTGCCTCCAGCCAAACCTGTTTGGGCAGCTCCTCGCCCAGTGGCCAAACACGATAGCATCAATGCACAACATACCACAAACCATTCACCGCGTACAGATCATGTTTTCTACACACACACACACACACCTGTCCGCGTTCCCTGTTTATGGCCAGTTTTATGACTAGGAGGTACCTTCTTTTATTGGGGCTTCACCGATATCTGATGGGAGTTCCGGGCTTGGCTGAGTAATCTATCACGAATTGGACATCTAAAATACGGGCTTGCCTACATGACTTCGCTCTTTTGTATTATTGTAGAAATATGTGTATAGCCATATCGTAAACTCAAGAATTCTTGCTTGCAGCTATTGTTTTTGTATATAAGGAGAAGGCTGGTTCTGTAAAAACGGACAGTCTCCTGAGAACACATGACCTGTGTTTGTCGTGCTTCTAGGACACCTGTTACTTGGTAGCTGCCAATAAAACTTGATCTCTGACTGCGACTAGAAGACTCCGTGTTTCTGTGGTCCGGAACAAGGGAGAACTTAGAGGTCTTCGGGTGTTATCCCCTGGCACCACCGGGTTCTTAAAAACCCGGCACCTCAGTTGGCGCCCAACTCGGGGCGGTATCAAGCGGCGACGGTCCAAGCCAGATGTTCGTGAGGAGCTTCGTGTGAAAATTCCAGAGGACGGCCAGCCACTTCAGCGACCCCTGTATGTCGACGTGGTTCCGAAGGTCTTTGCTGCGAGGTTCCCCGCGTCCCGACGGCTACGAAGGACTGCTGCCCTGACTATCGCCTTGTTTTGGACCCAGTGATCCTTGGTAGAGCGAAACGATAGACGAGTCTTCTAGCGACGTCACCGATCTTCAAATACTTCAGTTAAGTATAAGTGGAGCGTCTCCCAGTCCTTAGTTTGTCCTTAGTTTTTGGTATCCTTGAGATACGCTTTGATTTGGTACTTGCAAGCCCCAAAGCCGAAGGACTTGTGTATTCACCAGAAATATCGTAACAGATAATCCTTTGAAGTTTGAAGCTAGACTAGTGAGCAAAGATGCCTGGTTTTAGCAGACTTGGAAACTTGTTTTGTCTTGGTTATAGTAAGGACTCCCGATTAGAGGATTCCTGTCCGGTTCCTCCGATTGGAACTCCAACGTATGCGCTCTATGTAAAGCACGGCGTAGGTCCTATCACATATAATGAAGTGTGGATAAAATACACCCGCAAGGATGGTGTTTTAAAATGGCCCCAATATGGTAGTTTCGACTCAGAAATATTAGATAACCTAGAGGTCAAATTATTCAGGAGAAAAGCCCGGCCGGCGATGTTTGACTCTTTCCGCTTATGGCGCAAAGAAGCCAAACAGAAAGAAATAAAATTAGCAAAAAGGAATAAAAGAGGTATGTCAATGGTGCAAGCTGCCGTTGCATACAGGGATAACGAGGAAGAGCAAGAAAGCGAACAAATACTTAGGAGCAAGAAACTAGCAGTAGATAAATGCTACCCGATGTTACCAAATAAGGGACAAGGTCAAGAGGAGAGATCCGAGAAAGATCCATTAATGTCCCACTTGTTAAGCTCACCTCCACCGTATGCGTTAGACGCTACTACAACGCCAAAGCGTTTTACTATACCGCGCCCCGGCGCATGTAACCCAGCTCTTGCACGAACGCCAGCTCCTCTTCAGCTGGTTCCTACTTCTCCGGCGCAGCCTTCTCAAAGGCCGCCGTCTCAGCTACCTACTCCATCTACTTCTACGACTTTGCCTACAGCTCCAGCTATTGTCTATGATACTACGTCTGCTACTACTTCAACTTCCTCTGCTATTGCCTCTACTTCTTCTTTGCCTCAGCCTGTTTTTTCTGATGCATTTGCCCCTCCGCAAGCTTCTCCTTCTATTAGACCAAGAGTGACAGGTACCGTCACTGGTCTGCTTTCACCTTTCTTCGGGTCGCCTAAAACGACCCCTAAAACAGAACATAGACAGTCCCGTAGTCAACTGCCTGACTACGAGGAAAGAAAAGTGCTGAATGAACTAGCCCGTAAATGGATTACGGATACTGTTAGATATGATGTTCAGTCTGTTATGGAAGTTTTCCGTCAATGGAATGCACCCACTCAGAGATACGTATTCGAAGAGATGTGTGTATATCTGGGCGAAGATTTGGAGACGAATGATTCCAAATGCACTATGAACGAACTATGGCGTACACGCTTTAAGTTCTATGAAGGTATGATTATAGGTGCAGATGTTGAGAAAGCGATAGAGTTATTGCTCTCTTATAGGAGTAAGGGAAACGTCTCTAGATCATGTCACGAAGACGATGCACCAGGTGGGAAAAGAGCGAGACAGTACCCCATGAGAGAGGTTCCTCCGGTTTGGAGGGAAGGTGATGCGAATGCGAATCCACCAATTCTGCCTCATTTCCAGCGTGTATGGGTACATGTCCCCTGGAAAAGATCCGATGTCTTAGCACTCAAACAGACACTGCCTGATCCTCGTAAAAACCCGACTGGGTATTATAAGGAGTTATCGCAAACTGCAAGCTCATGTATAATGAATTTAGCGGATATAGACATGTTGTTTGGGAACGTTGTTCCACATCCTTTATGGAGCAAAATACGTCATACGAACCATGACCAAGAACTAGGTGACTCATGGGCGAACATTACCGCTATAGATGCTAGACAAATTGGTGGTTCTAAACCTGAGCCGTTAATAGCTGAACTTCCCGGTAGAATTATCGCGTACATGAAAACCATAATGCCTGAAGTACGCGTAAACTGGGACAAGCTATCTGCATGCAAGCAGAAGAAAGATGAGAATGTGTCTGACTTTTTCACAAGATTTGAGGAGACTTTCACCGATCATAGTGGTCAAGATATGGCTACCGAGGGTGGTCAAAGATTGTTTGTAGACAAATTCGTACATAATTTAATCCCTGAACTGTGTAATAAACTGAAAGATTCAGAGAGTGCTTGGGCTGTCTCTACGTCAGCGCAAATTTTAGCTACAGCCCAGTACTATGAAAATAGGCGCAAAGACGAGCTAGATAAAGTAGACAAAAAGACAAAAGATTTAAAAACTAAAGTTCTTCTCCAGCAAGCCTATCCGCCTCGTACGGCTAGTCAGCCCAATTATCAACAACAACAGCAGTATTCGAGAAACGCGCAAGGAATCGAGTTTTCCCATCAGCGTATTGCTTATAGCCCGAATCAATGTGCGTATTGCAAAGAAGAGGGTCACTTTAAAGGTGATTGTCCGGCTCTTGCGCGAAGTTTGAGCGGTGCTTCAGGTGTAAGGGGAAGAGGTGTTCAACATGCCCCAAGAGGTAGGGGCCGTGGAAATTTCACCCAGAATACAACTTCTTTTCCGCCTCAGAATTCGATGAACAGCTTTGACCCACAGAATAATACATCGTCTAGGTCAGCTCAGTACTATGCAGACGACTATTACACCGAACACGAAAATGAGGGTAACGATTGCTAGGACAGCCGTGGACAAAGAGAGGGAGTTGTTTCAGTTCCAGTAGATCAGAATGGACCTTATGTCGAGGTAATTACCTCAGGAGTGTCAGAGCCATTTCTGCTGGATACTGGTGCTACAAAAAGTTCTATCATGCACTCGAAACTTCCTGGCGCACCTTTGTCTGGCGAAATGAATGTTTCAGTAGGTTTCTCTGGCGCCCCTGTTAGAAACCCGATCTCTAGTCCTATATCTCTTTCTATTGGCCCGTGCGAATTAGAAGCGCCCCTCATTCTTACAACAGGTTGCGGTGAAAATTTGTTAGGTTTGGATTTGCTAAAAAGGTTGTATGCGACTTTGTACTGTTCACCCTTGGGAGTACAACTTACTTTAGGTAAGAAAGTCGTTTCTCCAATGTATGTGTCAAAAGAAAATATTCCGACTGAATTGTCATCACTTCCTGATATACTTTGGGCTAACGGTTCTAATGATGTAGGTCGTTTGGAGATAGCACCGTATGTCATAACATTGAAAGCCAACGTTAGGTTGCCACGTATTCCCCAATACAAAATATCTAGCGAATGTGAAAAGGCGTTATTGACGATTGTTTATGACCTGATTGATAAAGACGTCATCTAAGAAACAACAGGAAATGTTTGTAACAGTCCAGTCTTACCGGTCTTAAAGCGTACCGATCCTTCACAGCCCCCTGTGTATAGGTTCGTGATCGACCTCAGAGAAGTGAACAAGATAGTTATCCCACAGTTTCCAGTTGTCCCCGACATTACTGCTTTATTGACGATGGTTCCAGCTTCAGCAAATTGGTTCTCGTGATTGACCTGAAGAACGCTTTCTTCAGCATCCCGATTGCTGAGGAGAGTAGAGATATTTTTGGCTTCAATTTAGGAGGACGAAGCTTCCGCTTCAAGTGCGCTCCTCAAGGCTACTGCGAAAGCCCATCAATATTCAGTCAGGCCCTGAAAACACAACTAGACACGATTGTTCTACCGAATGGCTCAACTCTGATTCAGTATGTAGACGATCTGCTGATCGCTGCAGACACTGAAGAGATTTGCAAGAAAGCTACGTTATCATTATTACGTAACTTATGTGACATGAAGCACAAAGTCTCTCTTTCCAAACTACAATTTTGCCGACAAGAAGTAACCTACCTAGGTCACATCTTGTCGAAGGAGGGAAGGAGACTGACACCAGAAAGAATACAGGCAATTGCAGAACTGAGTGCCCCAAGGACACAGAGAGAGGTTCGAGCCTTCTTGGGCATTACATCGTACTGTAGACAATGGATACCGAATTTCTCACTACTAGCTAAACCCTTGCTGGCACTACTCTGTAAAGACACGCCAAATCCTATGCCCTGGTCTGAAGATTGTCAGACGAGTTTCCACGAGTTGCGTGATGCATTGTGTTCGGCTCCTGTGTTGGGAAACCCCAACTACAGTAAGCCTTTTACATTATATGTCCATGAGAAGGAAGGTTGTGCATTATCAGTTTTAACACAACATTTTGGGGACAGACAGCGCCCATGCACGTATTTTTCGGCAACTCTAGACCCTGTGGCTAAAGCCCTACCAAGTTGTCTGAGGGCTACCGCCGCAGCAGCTGACGGCATTCAACAATCCGCTGGATTAGTCATGAATAATACTCTGATCGTTATGGTTCCGCATGCAGTAGACATTTTACTAAACAGGACGAAGACACAACATCTTACTAGCGCTCGACTATCCAGTTACGAACTTACACTGCTAGCAAGTCACATCCACATAAAGAGGTGTGATACACTGAACCCCGCAACGTTATTACCCATTCCGACAGAAACAGACAAGATTGATAAACATGACTGCTGTTTTAGGACAGAAGAAGAGACAAAAGGGAGAGTAGACTTACAGGACACTCCCCTTCCTGAATGCAACGATACTTTATGGGTTGATGGTTCATGCTTCAAGTTACCGAATGGTGATACGACTGCAGCATATGCCGTAACGACATTACACACCATTATAGAGACCGCGCGTATTTCCCACAATTCTGCACAAGCCGCAGAATTGATTGCGCTTACCAGAGCATGTGTGTTAGCGAAAGGAAAGCGAGTGAATGTGTACACTGACAGCTAATACGCCTTTGGCGTGGCTCACAGTTTTGGGAGATTGTGGCGTGAACGTGGGTTTCTTACGTCACATGGTGCAAAGATACAACATGGTCAGTTAGTTAATGAGCTCCTCGAGTCACTGACCTTGCCACTGCAAGTTGCCATTGTAAAATGCAGTGCACACAAAAAGATTCAAGACGATGTTGGCCGCAGGAATGCATTTGCAGATGAGGTTGCGAAAGAGACTGCAAGGAACACAATGAGTCGGATGTATGTTGTAGGTCCCGCTAGATGGATTACTGATGTGGGAATGTGTGAGGACACCATCGAAAGCGTGAAATCTATACAAGCCGAGGCAACTGAGAAAGAGGTAAATGAATGGAGAGAAAGTAAAGGTAGATTAGACGCGAATGGTTGTTGGGTCGAATTGTCAGAACACCAGCGATGGCTATTACCTAACGCCTATGTACTTGCAGTAGTAACAATGGCTCATGGATTTGCGCACATCAGTTCGAGAGGAATATGTAAGCTATTGGCCCCAGTATGTCAGAATAGCAATATCCCAAAATATGCAGAGAATGTGGTCAGAAACTGTATGGTGTGTTTGAAGTACAATCCCGGTAGGGGAACCCCAACTCCAGCTGGTCATTTTGCGCCTCCAACGTATCCGTTCGAGGTTTTGCAGCTCGATTTCATTCACATGGAGAGATGCAACAATCTGAAGTATGTGCTCGTTGTTGTTTGCGCTTTCTCCAGGTGGGTGGAAGCGTACCCCCTTAAGGACAATACTGCCTTGTCAACTGCCAAAGCCCTTGTCAAAGAGTTCTTCCCGAGATTCGGCATGCCTAGAATCGTCTGGAGTGATAATGGAAGTGAATTCGTAGGACGCGTGATGAAGAGAGTGTGTGAGTGTTTAGGCATACAACAAAAGTTTCACTCTGCGAATCACCCCCAATCAGCTGGATTAGTAGAGTGCTACAATGGCACTTTAAAGCTCAAATTAGCCAAGATCCAAGCCTGTACAGGTCTTAAATGGCCTGACGCCTTGCCCCTAGCACTCTTGTCAACCAGAATGACCGTCCATTCCAGGTTAGGACTTAGCCCCCATGAGATAGTGTTTGGCCGCCCAGCCAACGTCTGGGGCGTGCCAAGGCCAAAGAAACTCAGCGAAATAGAGCACCCCGTACTGCTTGACTACTTGTGCGAATTAACAACTAAATTGCGTGTTTTACACCAACAGGTTCACAGTTCCTCTCCGCCAGCCTCTGACGATCCAGGTAAGGATGGGGTCTTCTTTGCCTTCAAAGAACGCCCTGAGTTTGAGCAGCGATCTCACAGTGGAGCTTGAATTTGTCTGGGCGGGTAGTTGGAACAAAACCAAGGCCTCTTTCAAGGACCTTTATTTCGGTTGAGGACAGAATTTTGTCTGAGAGATTGGTTATCAGGCTTATAGGCCGCTCACTCCCGGTTGCTGTTCTCTGTTGCGGGTATGATTGCTCACTGCATCGTTGTCTTCCCATGACACTTGGTTGGACCCTCTACTCTTCCCTCTCCCTCTCCTGCCCTGTTCTAAAAAAGGCTGGCGGTATTGATGTTGGAAGTTGGGTGGTGGCATAAATCCAGGGTTCCAATCCATCATTGGATATGGAGGTTGTTGGAAGGGGAACTGGAGGCCCATTCCTGTCATCTCTGGTGGTAATGGCCATCTTTGTTGCTGATTATGGAAGCCCTGACGTCCTCTACCATTGCAATTTCCTCTGTTGCCTCGTCTTCTACCTTGTTTGTGGGACCCACTACTGGAACCACTGCTATTGGTTGAATCGTTATCCGATGGATCAGTGTTGCTTTGGTTCCTTGTGGGTGGTGTAAAGGAGGCTGCTGAGTATGGGTAAACCTTTTCGAATTCAAACTTTTTTAGGTCCTTTTGGAACTTAGTGACTTTGGCTTACATAAGGTTGTCCTTATACTCATTTAATTCTTTATTTATTTCGTCCAGCTTTTTTTTGTAACCTGTAATCGTTGCCTTGAAATGAGACTCGGTCTCCTGGATTTCGACCTGGAGGGTCTCTGAAAGTCTTAAGGCTGTCTTTATAATTAAAACGAGCCAGTCGCGGGTACAATGCCACGCGATCATGGCCCATTCCTTTCGGAAGGTGGCGTCGTTCAAGAAAATACGTGGCGCATTCGTAACTAGTAATCCTCTAGGGGCCGTGTTTTTAAGGAGATACTGTTTTAGTATTGTCCCATGGAGGACAGTACGTATTCTGTCACGTTTTACTTCCGTCAGCTTTTCCCATTCAGAAGTATGGGCTAACACCTGTGAAATTGCTGGATCAGCAAACAGATTGGAGCCAGACAATAAGTCAGCCACCTCTGATTCAGAATATGTCAGTCCTAAGTTAGACATAGTGACCACACGGTAAGGAGACACTGGAAGATAAAATTCTTAAAAGAGCCAAAAGAGCGCTCGTTAAGAACAGCTCTGCGCTGCTAAGTATCAATGAACAAAAAGGGAGAGTAGACTGACACTCTTATTCCCCGGTTATAGTCAATAAACAAACAAAGAGTGTCTTATGGTTGTACTTGGACCACATTAGGGAGCAACAAGAAGGGAGAAAAACGGCCTCACTTAGGACGTTTAAGGAAAGCCCTCACTCACCACCTGGTGATGACATGCTTCATCATCGGGCTCCACCAAGGGGACCAAATGTCTCCTTGGTGTGCTACGACGCCAGATCTACTGCGGAGCAGGTTAGTGAGATTTAGGACATGTTGGTGCAAACTAAACTAGTGAATGGTGAGGTATTAAAATTTGTCTGTAGTGTATCAAAAAGAAAATTTATTCTATGATCACTAAAGACTTTATATTAAAATCTATGTGTATGAAAGCAGTCCACATTTAGTTGAGTGGCAGATTCCTAGATATCAGTCGACATGTTTCTTGCCGTGAAATGGTGTAATTTTACCAGGCAATTCTTCAGGACTATCAAGGTGTACTAAACCCTGGCGGTATGAGCACGCTAAGGCCCACCCTAACCTAGGGACGTGAAAGTGAAAATAAAAAACTGTGAAAAAGTGCAAAAAATTAGGAAGAGAGAATTGTCTCTCTAATCACTCCTGGTTTAGGAGGCTTCGACTTTTCGGTTTCTGCACTTGTAAATGGAAAAAGACGTGGACAAACATATAGAACACGACATACATTTAGTATTTGTTCCAATGGTATCCATGGTTATCTAGTGCTCCAAATGTGGTTCAGAGACAGTAGTGGTGAATAGTAACCGTACAGTTATCACCACCTTAGCCCCTGGGTTTAGCTACTATCCAGAAGGAAGTGTTACGTGCTATTCGTGGTACGAGCTAGGTTGTGAGTTGCATAAAAACTGATGTTTTATTTCCGATTGGCGATCAAAGTAATAGTGCAGGTCGATCGCGTGGATTAAATAAATTAAAAATGTCTCACTTAGTTGGTGTTAAGGTAAAACACCATGGGTCACAGGAGGGGGGGGACGTAATTGGCACACCCTGCGTGTTTGTCAAAGAAAGGAGAGATACATACAATGAGTCAATGGCTTAGGAATCGGTACTTAGCTTTAGCGGTCAGCTGATCGTGGAATCACTGGATCTACTCACGCCCTCGACGCTCGGCACCCTCAGTGTACCTGCATCACCCTCTACTGGACCCCGAAGATGGGAAAGCGGGGCCCAGACACCATATGTATGAGAACGTTAACGCAGGACGAATCGTGTCCGGGATGGGCGTGGTCAGGGAGGGGGCTCGAGGTGACGCCCAGGAGTGAGCCAATCACTCTGAAGTGACGTTGTAGCCACAGGGTTAAATCTTACAAGCGGGATAGCTCACTGTTAGCCTTGGTTTTCATAAATATCATCAACAGCGGGCCACTGGTTTGCTAGGGCGCAATAAAATCCATCACGCTTGAGCCCACGCCCCTCTTTTTTCCAAGCGGTAACAATCCCCGAGCCTCTGCTTAAACTCTGTTATGTCCGCGTAGCGAGTAACACCCTTAGGACGCTCATGGTTGCCGAGCAACCAAGACCAGCCTTGTGACTACAACGTCACTTCAGAGTGATTGGCTCACTCCTGGGCGTCACCTCGAAGAATGCACCAGATCTGATAGCCATCATAGTAAGGCCCCACAAGTACCTGGTCCATCACTCTCTGGCTCCTGGACTGCAGCATGAATTGGCCCAAGAATGCCGGAACAGCACCATTTCCTCTCAGACTTTGGGGCAGATTTACAAGAAAGTTACGCATCTGTAAACATGCGTCACTTTCCCTGCGCCACGCTGAGAAACCCTTGCGCCACTATAGATGCGCCGTATTTACAATACTGACAAAAACAAGTATGCCCTCTTTCTCAATGACTCTATGAATGAATACCAGATAAACAATCTCATTAAACCTGGTATGGTACTTTTATTTATACCTGTTTTTTAAGAATTATTTAGAAAAAAGATTTCAAAGTGGCAGAAAAGAGTGCACAATACAACACAATTACTTTTTACATTAAGCACAAAACACTTTCAAATTATACAAACGGATTATATAAAACACATATTCAAACATCAAGTGTTACATTCAACAAAAAATGCACATTACCGTGCCTACAAATTTACAATGTATTTAACCATTCCATACTAAAAAAGTTATTTACATCAAGCGAGCTACTTCTTAAACAAGAGAAAAAGACAAGAGAAAACAACCATGAGGTAATATTATTTTAAACCACACTAAGTTTTGACTCTTGTTGAATTTGCCAGCTCTTGCTGGTTTTGCCGACGCGTTTCAAGTAAGGACCAAGCGTATCCAAACTATCATCAGGGCGTTTGTTAATAATCTGTTGGAATGTAAGGAAATCGTTTTACTATATTATTTGCCTCTTTTTTAAGTACTCATTAGCACCGTGTGGGTAAACTTAAATGTACCTATATATTCTTCTGAATATGACCTGCTTTAATTTCTGTTCATAAACAACATCCGTGTTTCAGGTCTCCATCGGTAACTCTTATAAACAAGCAATCTGGTGGGGGACAAAAAAGAAGGGTTGTCCACATTCACCATGCATCCTTATAATGCATTGCTGAAAGATCTATTCAAAACAAGGATCCATACCTCAATCTTGTGGATCTTGCTAAATCAGGAGGGGCAGAGGAGTTTCGTTTCTTGTGATTAAACCTGTGATGAGCAACATATATCTTACTTATGGCACCCAGGATTAAACAACTATAGTCTTTTCAAACTCATATGTACCACTGGCGTTTAAGTCATACCTGTTCTGAAAATGGCTGGCGGTTACTCTATTTCTTCCTCATAAGTGGCACGTGTACCTGTATGAACAATGTACCCGTGAGTGCAACGTTTTTCACAATGAATTAGCACAATGGCATGCTTTTCGCTCGAGCAGATGATTTTGTACCTGTAATTTTGCTCGACAAGGGCTCGCCTCTGGCCCACACCTACGGCCCCAGCCGGGGCTGTGGAAATCAGGTTCCCACTTGTTTTATTCTTTGCGTCTCTCAATCACGGAGTTCGCCGACTTCTGTAAGCGAAGCATGTTTGGAATTACTAATTGCTACATAGGCTTCTAAAATCTAGCCTTGTGAGGGCGTCCGTAGTTCAAATACCTTTTAGACCGAGGTCTGTTCCTGCTGCATCACCCACTGCTTCTTGCTCGCTAGCGGTTCATTTGTGACCGCGGCGGCCATCTCTTCACGATATAAGAATGGATAATTTCCAAATTGGTGCATTCTGGGATATTGAGTGTATGGCTCGTCGTGATTTCAACATAATTATTTGTTGAAACTACAATACAGCGCACCGTGGCGCAAGGATTGACAGATGCCTCAGAAATTTGACCTACATCTCCTCTTCCTCATCGAACTACCCGAGTAAAGAGAGCTAGGATGGGTGGACGGGCCTTCTCCCACCTAGCCGCAACCAAATGGAACGAGTTGCCCATGAGCCTCAGGCTGACGGATTGTCACCTATCTTTTAGGATGCAACTGAAAACCTTTCTCTTCCCCAAACCAGATTAAGACAAACCACTCTGTATTAGCCTACGGCCCACCACAAACATTATAGCGCCGTGATATCCTACTCAGGATGATTGTTTGCGCTTTATAAGCAACATTAACATTAACATCGTGATCACCAGTTTACACCCTCTACGGCTGTCCCCAGTATCATAAGTCCTGATTAGACCCCACATTCTAGAGAGGGTCGAAATGCTGTCGACAATTTTGATGAAAACGAACCACTGACACAACACTTATTATTGTATAAAGTTACTGCATATGTTGTGAAAATTTCAGATGTGGTCGTTTTCAGTAGAAAACATACTTGAAACCTTGTAAATATTGTCTCATTGTGTCACCTAACTGTTAGGTTCATGCTACACTTGGGACACCTCTTCACAAATGCTTTCCTTTTTGTATAATTTTTGTATATGATGTGACTAATACAAACATATGTGTATAACAAAACCCTTAGTGTGTCTGGTCCCTCTCTCTATGACATCATTATAACCCTCCTATGGCGATTGTGCACTAGTATATTTATATATAGATATATACTATTCCACAGAAACCATTGTCTTCTTGTTATAATGATCTATCAGCCGGCAAAAATATGAATCAGGCCTGGAGCTTCATGTGGTGAAATTTTATAACTAAATTTGTAATAATCAGCCTCTCTTTATTTTATTGTTTTTACGCTCAGCGTAATGGACACTGAAGTCACCTCTATTTTGCATCAGATTTTTCTAGCACTTTAATGTTTTTACCAAATGTATTTTGTTTTATTATTTTTAGTGCAAAGGTTTTAAATAATCACCCAATTAAACTTAAACAGTGGTTGGCGGATCCTGTATTAGTTGCAGATTCCTTACCTTCGAATTTTCAACAGCAGTACCCCATCTTGTAAATCGGTGGCAAAAATCTGCTCTGTATCCATCGTGGGTGCTGGAATACCGTCTTGGGACCTATCTAGATGGTGCCCATGCACGCTGTCAGCTCTTTTTCCACGCCAGCCTAAGCATATATCCAGAGAGAGCTACCCCTTCGCCATTTTTTGGCTAGCTTCTTTCGGCTTCTTGTTGGCTTCTTGTAGGACAGGTTTCAAGCCCGGAGGCTCCTGCCACTGGATGATGTCCGTGACGGATGCACACCTCGTGTGCCTCTGGTGCCTGGAACTCGACCATGACCCGAAGTTGTGCTCCACGTGCTGGGCTATGAATCTGAAGGCTTTGCAGGAGCAGTCCCGAAAGTTGTTGGAGGTCCGGCGCTCAGCTCCGCGTCGTTCCCATTTTCGTTCGGGAGGAAGGTCCTGAGAACGGTCACAGACCCCGCACTCCTCGACGCATTCCAAGTCATTGAGGATGTCAGGTAAGCACAAGAGGTTGAGGAAGCACAGGCGTTCTCGACTTCACCCCATCAGTCGGCTGACGCGATGTGGGACTCTGAGCGTCGCTGCCCGAAAGCTTCGTCCCTGAAGCCTCCTTCTGAGACAAATCAGCGCCTCCCTGCTTTTCCGGGAGCCAGGGCGTCTCCTGCCCAAATTCAAAAGTTCTATGAGGCCCTCTACCTCATTTTTAGATAGCACAGCTCTGCTGGTGTGCCTTCAAGCCCCTCAGAGTCGGTTGGGGGCCCTAGGCCTTCCACACAGGCGGCTTCGGCCCTGACTCCGCAGTGCCACCATGGAGCCGTTCTAGGATCTGGAGTGATGCCAGTCGATCTTACTCGACCTTTCCCGACATCGACGGTGCCCTTGATCAGCGTCGACCCTATCCTCGTCCCCGACGTGGAATCGGGGCTGGACCGACATTGCTCCGCGTAGATTCTGACACCGGAAGGACTTTTGTCCATGTGTTCATACCTGGTGTGGATTTTGTGCCAGGAGGTGGAAAAGAGGACTGGGAGGGGCATCGGATCTTTTAATTGACCAGCTTAAAGAATATATGGACTGGTGGATGGGCCTGGGTGAGGCCAGTGGTTTGGACACCTCCCCTGATACTGGCTCGGTTTCTCCCCCCTACCGTGGCTACGGAGGAGGGAGCTTCTTATGCCGTGGTGGTGAGAAGGGCAACCGAGGTCCTTCGCCTCGAACTCCCTTCGGTGGCAGTCAGGATTAACCTCCTGACAAAGGTGCTTCAGCCTGCGGCTACAAATTCAGAACCCCTTTTACCCTTCAATGAAGCCCTCACCGATGTCCTTCTGGTCACTTGGTCCAAGCCCAGCACAAGTGCTTCTGTTTATAGGAAAATTGCCTACCGTCACCGCCCGTTCTGGGGGACCCTCATCCCTCCCCTGAGAGCTTGGTTGACCAAGCCTCATATGCAATGGCTCCATTCCCGTCTGCACCCCCAGGTAGGGAATCCAAGACGCTTGACCACCTTGGGAAGAGGATATTTTCTTCCTCCAGTTTGCCATTGCGGTCGGTGATTACCACATGCCTCTTGGCCCGATACTCCCATACCATCTGGGATATGGTTATGCAGGTGGTGTCTCAGCGCCTGGAGGAGGCCCGGGCCGTTCTCTCCCAGGTAGTTGCAGATGTGGGAGATGCAGCTAAATTGCGGACTGGACACCATCGACTCACTGGGCAGAACTGTTGCCTCGTCGATAGCACTCAGATGCTACGACTGGTTGAGGACTTCCGGCTTCTCGGGGGGATGTCCCGTCTACTTTGATGGACATGCCCTTTGATGGCACTCACCTTTCTGGCAACAAGGCAGACTCATCGCTTGAGCAAATCAAGGATTCCCGAGCTATGGACAGATCCTCGGGCCTCACGGCTACCTTCCAGCAACCTCAGTCGGCCTTTCGTGGCTACAGAAGGGGCACTCAGCCACGTTCTGCCCAGCCCAGCCACAAAGTCATGCAAGCTGTCTAGAGTCTGCGAGCAGCGGACGAGGGACCTAGCGTTCTCTTGGGTTAAGGAGCCAGCGGGTGGCTAGTCAACCCCCCCCCCCTTGCCACCGCCTCCAAACTTTCCAAGTCTGAAGTTTTAGGCCCATCATCGTCCAGTTTCGCAGGACTCGCCATCACTGGCAATCCTTCACATTGGACAGGTGGGTTCTGCAGGTCATCTGAAGGGTCTATTTCCTCCCCTTCTAGACTACCCCTCCCGCCATGCCACCCTCCTACGACCGAATGTCGGAGGATTGTTTGGAGCCTCTCCGCGAGGACGTTGCGTCTCTCTTGTCCAAAGGGGTCATAGAAAGGGATCCTGTGCACGTAGAATGCGGTTGTTATTCCAGCTACCTTCTGGTGCTAAAGAAAACAAAAAGGACTGAGTCCGATCTTAGAACTCCGGACCCTCAACTTCTTCCTTCGGAAGGAGAAATTAAAGATGCTCACTTTGGTCCAGGTCCTTTCTGCCCTCGACCCAGGAGACCGGATGGTAGCATTGGACTTGCAGGAAGCTTACTTCCATATCCCCGTCCTGCCTGCCCACAGATGTTACTTATGGCTCACGGTGAGCCACAAACGCTGTCAGTTTACAGAGCTCCCCTTTGGCTTACCAGGTCATGGTTGTGGTCACAGCTCATTCGCGCAGATCATGGGTACTAGTCTTCCCCTATCCTGACGATTGGCCGTTGAAGGCGAGCTCGCCCTAGACTGTCGTCTCCCACCTTCAGACTACAGCGGACCTACTGCACTCGCTGGGGTTCACTATCAACGTGCTAAAGTCACACCTGACTCCCTCTCAGACACTCCCTTTTATGGGTGCGGTTCTGGACTCTGTGCATTTTCGGGCCTATCCTCCCGAACAGCGAGTCTGGGATATTCGGGCTATGATACCGATGTTTCAGTCTCTATAACCAATTTCAGTGAGAATGATTCTGAGGTGCTGTACCTCATGGCATCCTGGTAGTGGATCACGCCAGGTGGGATATGCAGGCTCTACAGTGGGACCTGAAGTTCCAGAGGGCGCAGCAACAGGGGAATCTTTCTGACTGCGTCCAGTTTGCAGAAGGAACTGTATTGGTGGCTAACAAACCAAGATTGGGTCAGAGGCAGATCCCTCTCCCTTCCCCAACCAGATCTAACACTGATGACAGATGCGTCATTCCTGGAATGGGGTGGCCACCTGGGAGAGGCGGAGATCAGAGGCGCCTGGTCTCCGGCGGAGTCCAGTCTCCATATCAACCTTCTGGAGGTCTGAGGGATCAGACTGAGACTAAAGGCATTACTTCCCTATCTGAAAGAGAAAGTGGTACAGGTGTTCACGGACAACACCACCGCCATGTGGTACTGTAACAAACAGGGCGGGTGGGATGGTGAAACTTTTGTCAGGAGGCTCTCTGCCTCTGGACATGGCTGGAACATCAGGGCATAACTCTGGTTTACCACTTGACGGGTTCTCTGAACGCCAGAGTGGACAAACTCAGCCTTCGGTGCCTGGTCGATCACAAATGGGTCTCCATACAGAGGTGGTACAAGGCCTCTTTCAGCAATGGGGAGAGACTTGGTTAGATGTGTTCGTCACCAAAGAGAACCCGCAATGTATCGGAACATTGGAGTTTCCAAGGCTCGCTCAGCAACAGTTTTTGTCGTAAATGGAGCTTCGGCCTCCTCTACGCCTCTCCGCCTACACCATTTCTGCCCAGAGTGCTCAAAAAGATCAAGCACAACCGGGCTCAAGTCATTCTTGTGGCTCCAGATTGGGAATGAAGAGTCTGGTATTCGGACCTTCTGAGCATGGCCATTGATCCTCCGATCCAAATGCCCCTTCAGGAAGATCTTCTGTTGCAGCAGCAGGGGACCGTTCTTCACTGGAACCTGTCCAGCCTCCACCCCATTGTGTGGAGATTGAGCGTCGGCAAATGACAGCTGTCGACCCTCACCCGAAGTCTATGATGTCATCTTAGCAGCCAGGTGTACCTCCATAAACCGGTATACGCCTGTAGATGGAACAAGTTTGTGGCACGGTGAACAGCAAAGGCTGTTGATCCCCTTTCCAGAGTTTCTCTTGTACAAACTTTCTTTGGCTCAGCAGGGCTATGCCTTGGGCACCCTTAAAGGTTATCTTGCAGCTAAACTCTGCCTTTCTGAGACTTCCAGATTAGCCTTCCTTATTCAAGTCTCCCATTGTAAATCAGTTATTTAAGGGCCTTACTCACTTGTTTCCTTCATCTTCCAATAGGATTTAAGTCTGGTTTTGACCTTTCTAAGTGTGCTCCCTTTGAGCCCCTCCATAATTACCCTCTCAGACTTCTCAGTCTTAAAACTGCTTTCCTTATTGCCATCACCTCTGCTCACAGTTAGTGAGCTACAGGCTGTGTCTTCCAAGCCCCCTTATCTGTCTGTCCATGCGGCTAAAATGGTGCTTCGAACGAAGACTTTGTTCCTCCCTAAAGTGGTTACGCCCTTTCATGTGTGACAATTCATCACTCTGCCCACCCCGCATCCCTACAAGGAAGAAGGGAGACTCCACCATCTGGACCTCAAAGTGTTGTCTTTTTATCTTGATCATACCAAAGACTTCCGGATGGATGATCAACTCTTCATTGGCTATTTGGGCACCAGAAAATAGGTCAGGCTGTGCAAAAACGGACCATCTCTGAATGGCTTGTCCTTTGCATTAAAATATACTATGCATTAGCGAAAAAGGAACCTCCTGTGGGGTTGCATGCTCACTCTACTAGACCAACAGCTGCAACAATTGCGTTAGCATGCAGAGTCCCAGTTCTTGATATTTGTCAGGCAGTGACGTGGGCATCCTTGCACACGTTTACCAGACACTTTTGCCTGGACAGCCAAGTCTAGAGGGACGGGAACTTAGCCTGTTTGGTCCTCCAGGACTTTCTGGTATAATCTTGGTTTGCAGACCCTCCTCCGGGGTTGGTATTGCTGGGGTATCTATTCTAAGGTAAGGAATCTACAACTAATAGTCTATCAGATGAACAAGTTACTGTTGGAAATGGCCCTTTTTGCAGGGTCATCACTAAACTTTTTGCCTTCCTCTTGCATTTTTTTCTGACCTGTTGTTGTTGGTTTTATGACTCTGGGCACTTTACCACTGCTGATCAGTCCTAAAGTGCATATGCTCTCCCTGTGTAAATATGATATGACTGTGAATTGGTATATGTCTGATTGGCTTATTTGGTTTACCTGTTAGTCCCTAGTAGTGTGGCCTGTGTGTACCTAGGGCTGGTGACCCAAATGCTGCTGGTGGACCTGCAGCTCTGGTTTGCGCCACCCACAGAAGCAGCTTGTAAATGGTACCTCAGATCTGCCACTGCAGTGTCTGTGTGCTGTTCTGAACTGCTATCTTGGCTGTGAAGTGCCCACACTTCCCAGCCCCTGAACCTTCCCTTGGCATGATGTCAGTCACCCCTATGATAGGTGCATTGTGTGTGTAAGGTAGGACATGGCTTGATATGTGTAGCATGTCCTGGTAGTAAATTACCCTCCATTTTGTTTTTCACTGCTGCAAGGCTACCTGTTCTCCATAGACTAGAATGGGCAGTCTGACTATTAAATCGTATAGTCCTAACTGACTCAGGGAACATGGTACAAATTCGAGTTTACTATGCCTCAGCTCAGAAAAATAAAATACATCTTTTAGCAAAGTTAGTTTAAATATTCGGTGTTTGAAAATACCCCTTTTAGAAAGTAGGTATTTTCTTGCCTAAGCCTTCCAGTATGCTCTGCTGTTATGTGTATTGACTATCTGGGTTTAGAGGGGCAAGGCAGACTGAGTCAGACCTGGGTTGAATAGAGAGATCTGCATTGAGTACTGGGGAGGGGTAGCTCCTTGACCTGAATAGGGCTGTGCCTGGCAAAGTGAATGCTGGCTCCACCTCCTACTGTGCGTCTGATGGCAGACCCCCTCTTTCTGAAAGGAAGGATGCAGCCTGGTAAACAAAGTGCTCCAGGCCTGAGCAGAACTGGTTCTGGCTGGGTTCAGTGACTAGAGACTTTTGAGAACAAAGACTTTTGGGGTATAAATATCTGTGCCCAAACCCCTGATTTTTAGATTGCTCCTAGATGTCAAGAAGAACCTCAGTCCGTTTCACTGAAGGACTCTGCAGGAGAGGACTGTCCTTGTGCGCTATTTCTTGGATTGGCCAGCAGTAGTTTCCCCTGGACTTGGAAGAAGAAGGAAAAGGACTTTTGAGAGACTTGTATTTTGCTAAAGCAATCACCCTGGAGTCACAGGCACATCTGACTCCCTCACCAGCCTCCTGATTCCTCCCTGCGAGGATTTCTATCTGAAGGTGAGGCCCCTGTGAGTTCCAGGGCCTATAATTCTACTCCAGAGAAAAGAGAGCTGATATCGCCGCTAACGCCCGTTTGCGAGCCTCCGCAGCTGAAGAGTGTCAGAAAAATCACCGGGCTGCTGCCGCTGTGCACTCTTAAACCTGAAACCATCGCATCGCACGCTTGCGGGTCACGAAGTGCTCGCTAACACCCGAAGATCATTGCATCGCACGTTTGCAGGCTTTGCGAGTGCTCGCTCACCCCGGATCATTGCATCGATATCATCGCATCGCAGTGCGGGCGCCGTGCGTCTGCCATTTTCCTCGCATCATGCCCAGAGCGTCGCTCCCTCGCGGGCGCCATTTTCTTTCATCGCAACAGGATCGCACATGCGACAGGCCCAGCGCATCATTTCCCCTTGCGGCAAGGATTCAACGCATCACCGGCCTTGCATGAGGAAAATCATCGCTACAGCTCGTTTGCGACATTTTGTTGGTTTTGCTACGAAATCCAGGTACTTTGTAAGTAAAAGGGTCGCCGAGACCACTGCCTTGAACTGAACTCCTATTTGCACACACTGAACTATTTTTACAGCATTTCAAGAATAATACTACTTTACAGCATTGTGGCTTTTTACCGTTATTGGTCTTGGGTTAAGTCTATATATAAAGATACTTATTTTTTATGACTACTTGAGTGGTGGCCCTTTGTAGTGTTTCTCACTGTGTTACTGTGTATGATCATAAATGTTTTACACACTGCCTCTGAGATAGGCCTAGCTGCTCGTGCTACGTTACCACAGGGTTGAGCAGGGGTTATCAAAGGGTGTAGCCCCCTTACTCTGACTTAGGAAGAAGGGTCCCTACATGGACAGTGGCCAGCCATTGCCAACTAGAGACCCCCATTTCTAACAGTTTCTTACCGTTATTAACGATGTATCTGGTAGAGACACATTAGTTGTAGATTCCTTACCGGCCACACATCCTCCCCGCTCTGCGAACTGATTTCTAGGGATAGGGACTCACCTAAAGGGCCCTAGTTTTGACGTAATAGTGGTTAGTGTATTTCATGGCTCTGCGCTTCTGGCGAGGAAAGTCGTGTTAAGAACTGACATCCGCGCGCGTGGACGCATCTATATAGATCCTGCAATGTCATCCCGGCGCCCACGATGCCGACGACGGAAACGTAGCCGACCAAAGCCACCTACCCATGGGCAAGGGTACTGCTGTTGAAAATTCTCCAGATCCAGACTGACGCCTAGGGTAAATTCTAAGCTAAAGAATCTACAACTAAAACATGTCTCTACCAGATATATTGTTACGGAAGGTAAGTTACTTGTTCTTCAGGGTCTGCCTTGAACATTTCTGCATTTAGATTGTCTTGGCCAGGAAGTTTTCTGTTCTTCACAGATCAGATGGCAGTGATTCTTTTCTTGTCTTCTTTCTTTGATGGGGCCGTGTTGACATCCAATTCCATCCCTGCATCTTCGATATTCACTTCACTTGTTGGTACCAATCTGTTCAAGACTTCTTTGAAATACTCGGCCTAGGGTGCTTACTGCTCTTTCTCTGTTATGAGTAGGCTGCCTTGCTTTTCCATAACAGGGATGTTGTATGTTGCACAAAGTTTAACACGGACTACCTTCATGATCTTGAAGACCTTACCCCGTTTTTTAGGTTTCGACCTGGCGAAAAGCTGCGCCGTGCAGCTTTTCGACGCAGGTCGAAATCTTTTGTTAGAGTATTGTGGCTTGGGCACCGCCTCACTCTCCCATTGGCTAGCTCCATAAATGGAGGCTAGCCATTGGCAGAGAGAGGCGTCCGTCATTCTTCAAGGCGACTCGTGGGCGTTCCGTAGAATTTTTCCCTTTTGCCTACGTCAGTGCGGCGGTGGGCGGGGTTTATTTTTTGGCTCGTCGAGGTTTTATTTGGTCATTCTGCGGCCCATCTCCATTGCTGCAGCACACCTGCTACCAACACTGCACCACTTCCTGCAGGACGCCTCCCACCTCCACTGCTGCGGCACGCCTGTCGCCTCCAATTCACCAGTTTCTGCAGCACGTGTCCCACCTTCATCACTTACACTGCACTGCTTCCTGCAGCACGCGTCCCACCTCCACTGCTGCACACCTGCTACCAGCACTGCAGCACACCAACTACCAGCACTGCAGCATACCAACTACCAGCACTGCACCACTTCCTGCAGCACGCGTCCCACCTCCACTGTTGCAGCACGCACGTCACCTCCAATTTACCGGTTTCCTACAGCACGCATACCACCTTCATCAATATTACTACACCGCTCCCTGCAGCACATCCTTCACTGTAGTTTCCTGCAGCACGCATACCACTTTGATCACAGAAACACTGCACTGCTCCCTGCAGCACGGCACCAATCTCCTTGCAACTACGGCCGCACCGCCTGGCACGGCCTATTTGGAATAAATAAACTGCACGCTGTCACACTCTCTTGGGTGCTTTGTTGCGGCACATCAATGCATTAAAGGCCCGCTAATAATAGCGGCTCGTCGACGCCCCCACGGTTGACCCTTGACAGGGCCCATTGCCCTCAGTTGTGACTAAAGAGACGCTTCAGGGGGAGAGGAGGGCAGGGCGCATCAGGAAGTAGTTACCCGCCTGTAGACATTTCAGCTGGTGAAACTTCCTGCCATTTTAAAGGGAAAACGTCAGGGTATTTACTGTGACTTGCGGATAAATCTGCATGTTATTCACCCCTCTCTCTGTATATGTATATAGGAGAGGTGCAGTTCATCACTCCTGTTAATTTCCATTGATTCTGATTTTATCCCTGTGAGAAATTCTCCCCCCCCCTCTCCTCCCAGGGTACGTTTGTGTTTAGACTGCACTTGAACTCGTACTCCCCTCAGAGGTGAGTCCAGACTGCCCACCAACCAAGGTGTGCTGTTGAGTCAATGTGTATGGGCCCAATTCACTCAAAGCACACTGCACTGAATATCCGTTTACACTGCAGTGTAGTTCAGTGTACACTATAGAGAACATCTGGTTATACTGCAGCGAAGCTCAGTGCACACTGTAGAAACATTCCGTTCATACTGCAGGAGAGCTCGGCACACACTGTAGAGAATAGATGTTTACACTTCAATGTTCACGCTGCAGTGTATAGTCAGTGTACATTGTAGAGAAAATCCGGTTACACTGCAGTGGAGATCAATGCACACTGCACTAAATATCCGTTCACACTACAGCGAAGCTCAGTTCACACTAGTAAGTTACGTTCTTACTGCAGTGGAACTGAATGCACACTGTAGAGAATATCTGTTCACGCTGCAGTGTATAGTCAGTGTACACTGCAGAGAATATCCGTTCCCACTGCAGAGGAGCTCAGTGCACACTGTAGAGAAAATAGCCGTTCACACTGCAGTGGAGCACAGTGTACACTGTAGAGAAAATAGCTGTTTCTACTACAGCGGAGATCGATGCACATTGTACAGAATATCTGTTTATCCCACTGTTGAGCTCAGTGCACACTGTATAGAATATCCGTTCATACTCTAATGGAGCTCAGTGTAGACAGAGAATATCCGTTCATACTCTCCTGGAGCTCAGCGCAGACAGATAATATCCGTTCATACTCTCCTGGAGCTCAATGCAGACAGAGAATATCCGTTCATACTCTCCTGGAGCTCAGTGCAGACAGAGAATATCCGTTCATACTCTCCTGGAGCTCAGTGCAGACAGAGAATCTCCGTTCATACTCTCCTGGAGCTCAGTGCAGACAGAGCATATCCGTTCATACTCTCCTGGAGCTCAGTGCAGACAGAGAATATCCGTTCATACTCTCCTGGAGCTCAGTGCAGACAGAGAATATCCGTTCATACTCTCCTGGAGCTCAGTGCAGACAGAGAATATCCGTTCATACTCTCCTGGAGCTCAGTGCAGACAGAGCATATCCGTTCATACTCTCCTGGAGCTCAGTGCAGACAGAGAATATCCGTTCATACTGCAGTGGAGCTCAGTGCAGACAGAGAATATCCGTTCATACTGCAGTGGAGCTCAGTGCACACTCCCAATTAGATCTGCTTATAGTGCAGTCCAGCTCCATGCACACTAATAAACAGCCGTTTATACTGCAGTGGAGTTCAATGCACACTGTAGAGACTAGCCGTTCAAACTGCAGTGATCACTGCACACTACAAAACAGCCGTTTACACTGCAGTGGAGGTCAGTGCTCACTGTAAAGAAGCGCACTGCACAGCTGCTGTGTTCGGGCGCACGCAGGGGGCACGGGGAGCAGGGCAGCCCGTGTGAAGGGGGTGGGGGCTCTTGATGCAGGCACTGTGTAAGTGTAAGCCGTTTATTTTCACTGATTTTTACCCCACTGATAACGGAGCGTGCTTGGCCTGTGTCTGCTAGGATGTTGTTAGCTTACCCGCCCCACCCCCCTCCCGCTGAGACATGGTGAGTTTATCCTGTCATTTGTCTATTTCCTACTTATTCATTTAACACAGCCGCGAGGTCGCAGAACGTAGTCAAATAGCCAACATAGGCACACACAATGCATCTAATTAATCAGTCCCACCGCCATTGTGGCTCACTCACACTTCCTTTTCACACTCTCTTCCTGTACTCTCTCTCCTACACTGTGTACACCCCTCACCCATCTGTCTAGCAGTCCATGCCCGCTTTGTTCCCCTTATGCTCCCTTTGGCACAATTCACTAGCCATGTTTTCGTAGAGAGTTATTACCTGAATGGGCAGAGTTCAGAGCGGACCCCTCCAGGGAAAGTGGAGAGAGCGGGGATAGTTTATGGCTAAGCAGTTTATTTTCACTGATATTTACCCCACTGATAACGGAGTGTGCTTGGCCTGTGTCTGCTAGGATGTTGTTAGCTTACGTTAACAAAAGATGAAGCAGGTGAGAGGTTCCCCTTTCCTAAATCCTTATCACAGTCTAAAAAAAGCTTCTTTAATTTTACGACCTAGTCTTTCAAAACCAAATTCAAGCCTTAGCAACTACAACCGCCAACAATGACATTTTTGCTGAAACATTTCCATAGTTTACTTTACATAACCTTTAAGACTTGACATGTGAAATCGTTGTCATAATAACATAAAACGGTTATGAGGGCTATTGGACCCGGTCCTTTGGGCAGGTTCACCCCGTGACTTTTTTGCTTTTTCCTAGCCTGTTTTTGGAACCTGGATTGGTGATTTTAGGCCTCTGCGCACTTTTTCACTGTGGTACAGTGTAAAGTGCGTGTGCTCTCTGTGTATGGATGGTGAGCGGCCTGCCCTCCCATAGGAATGAATGGGGAATATGTATGCCCATGGTAGATTCCTGATGCATGGGGAGTGCAGGGTCGAGTTTGATATGTGTGAACTCGTGAGAATGAATGCTGCAGAATGGTGTATGCGGCATGGCTGTGTCTAGTCTAGAAGCGCCACTTTTAGAAGTTGGCATAATTGTGTAGTGAGTCTGCTGGCACGTGATTGGCTGATGAGCCTGGCCTGCTGGTAGATGGACTGTCTGGTGAGTAGGACGGGGTCTGCAGGGCCCTGGAGGAGGGGGTCTGAGTCAGCCGTAGATGAAAGGCCCCCATCTTCTGTCAGGGATGGGAGGAAAGAGCGTCTGGTGGAACCAGGCTGTGCCTGTCGGCCCACCCCTGATGGCTCTCCCTCCTGATGGCCCACTGTCACCTCTGACCTGAGGCTGACAGGAGAGGGAAACCAGATACACCCAGGGCTTAGGGGCTCGCTTACACAAAGACTTCAAAAGACTTCAAAGCCTTTTCTGTGTATAAGAAGGGGCTGTGTTCCCTTCCAAGTTGTTCTTGTCTTGTTCTGTTGCTGACGGGAATCTACCCGGTGCGGGCGCTGCCCAGCCCCTGGAGGCTGATGGACTGCTGGGGGACTCTTCCTGACTGTCCCCTCGCCTGCTGCATTGCTTGGAAGACTTTGCTGGTCCATAGCGCTTAGGGGCGCTTTATTTTGCCTTTCCTAGCGCCTGGGAGCGCTTTGCCTATTTTTCTAGCGCTTTGGAGCGCTTTATTGCCCCAAGCGCTGGAGAGCGCTTTATTTGTCTTCACAGCGCTACTTGGCCCCAAGCGCTTAATAGCGCTTCAACTTTTATGGGGTGCTGGTTGTATCGAGGGTGCCACACCTCGGATCGTGGCTCCCCGCCTGCCTGCCTAAAGAGGCGGGCCGCTGCGCTGCCCGCAGCGACCCGGAAGTGGTCGGCCGGCCGGCCAATCTCAGCGCGGCCGGCCGGAAGTCCCGCCCCCCGCAGTCGGCGTGGAGGGGAAAGGAAGGCGCGGGAGATGGCGGCGGTGGACGGGGCTCCTCTCGGCTGAGGGAGCCCCAGGGAGACGAGGCAGCCGGTTGGCAGGGCTCCCGTGTGCCGAGGGAGCCCTGCAGAGACAGGAAGTCCGGTCGGCTGAGGAGAGGAGCCGAGAGAGCAGCGCCGGCAAAGGAGAGCCCAGCGGAGGAAGCCGCGTGTGAGGCAGAGCCCCCTCGACCAGCCCGGTGAGTGTTTGAAGGGCTGGGGGTAGGCGGGGAGCTCTGCGGATGGCCGTGCCTGATCGAGGCAGCGGGCCGCTCCTCTCTGCTTCCAGCGATGTGTTGAGAGCCCCGTAGGCTCTCTCGATGGCCCGTGTCCTGCCCTCTATCCAGGGGGGCCTAGTTGGTGGAGCAGGGCGGCCCCGGTTGGCAGCGGGCCGCCCCAACGATATCTAGAGCCCAGAGAGGCTCAAGGGGCCTCATCTTGTGTGTTTTGAGCCCAGAGAGGCTCGGGGGCCAGGTGCTTGATGTCGAGCCCCCGAGGGAGGGCTCCAACGGCCCCTTAATTGTGATTAGAGCCCAGTGAGGCTCTTGGGGGGACACCAGTGTTTGTAGAGCCTGTGTGGCTCCAACGTGGACCTAGGTGTTGGGAGAGCCTGTGTGGCTCCAGCATGGTGCAGTGGGCGCCTGAGGGCCAGTGAGGGCCCCGGCACAGTTTTGAATCTCCAGCTGCCCAGCAATTAGTGGGCAGCTGCACCGTTTAGGTGCAATTTCAGGAGAGAGTCCCTGTGTGGGACAGCGAGGGCACAGTGGTGCCAGGCCTTCCCAGCTGCGCAGCACTTAGTGCCAGCTGCAGCGTTTAGGCCCTTGTGAGTGTTCCCAGGGGCCCAGCAAGTAGTGGGCCCCTGCATCGTTTAGGCCCTGACATTGAGACTCAGGGCGTTCTAGCCCCAACAAGGCCAGTTGGCCTAGGGACTGCCACAGATGGTGGCTTATGTAGGTCTTGCGCAATTGTATGGATATTTGCACCTCTGAATGTGATTTCTTGCATCATGTCTTATTCCTGCACCTCTGAATGTTTTTAGACATCATGTGACGTTTGCGCTACTGTATTATTCTGGTACCTCTGAAGGTATTTTTATTTCATCATGTGCTTTATTCTTAACACCGCTGAATGTGTAGGTTTATGCATTATGTGTTTTTCTTTACTACTCCTCTGAATGTATATTTATGCATCATGGGTAATGTGTTCTTTCTTAGACCCCTAAATGATGTGTGATACTTAGGTGGTTTTCCCTTACTGCTCCTCTGAATGTGTTTCCCACATCATGGGTAATGTGTTCTGTCTTAGACCCCTAAATGCTGAGTGATACTTAGGGGGTTGTTCTTTTTAGTACAGGTGGTCCTAGTGAGGTCCTGGTCCCCTGCGTGACAGTCTCCTACGGGTTTAGGGTTGCATAGGTGGTACTTACCTGTTCCCAGTAGTTACTGGATGTGATCGATAACTGTTACTTTGTGTTACAGTGAAGTTTATATACTTTTATTCTAATTTCTGACAAGTATTTCTATATCTGCAAAGTGTTGATTCTGACAGTGGCCCATGTGGCCCTGTCTTGTAAATAATCCCTTGTGAATATTGCCGTGCCAGTTGGCACAATGTACATGTGTGATTTCTGTCTGATATGCTTTGACAATACAAAAGTTATTTTAATATAACCTTGTGTGGAGTCTCTTTTGTGGTGTACCTAGTATGTTGTCGCTGTTGTGCGCTGACGCAAATGCTTTACACATCGCCTCCGAGTTTAGCCTAGACTGCTCGTGCCAAGCTACCTAGAGGGTGAGCAGGGGTTATCTTGGCGTGTGACTTCCTTGCCCTGACTAGAATGGTGGTTTCTGCCTGGCTTTGGCATCAGCCTTAGCCTACCAGAAATAGCCGGTTCTAACATTGGTGGGTCAGCGGTGCGGATTTGGACGTGTGTTTGGGCAGTGCCATAGCGACAACTGGCTACATTACAAAAACTCTGCATTTTTCAGATAGTCACATGTTTGGGATTATCGTTTTTGATTTTGTTTTTCCTCAAGAGTGTCATTTTCAGATGGTGTTCCTGCGCTTTATGTTTAGTGACAGATGAGAGAAAATGACAGGGTGGGACGCCAGTAGAGAGGGGAGGTTCCCATAGATTAGGAATCCCTTGCTGGGTCCAGTGTCCAATCCCTGTTCTTGTCCCTGTGTGGGTAGATGGAAGAGAGGGAGGGTGGAGGAGAAACTGCTTGCTCAGGAGGGTGGTTATTCCCTGAGTGTAGTGTGTGTGTCTGGGTTCCCCAGTATGGTAGGACCCAGTGGTGGCAGCTTAAATGTGTCCAGTGCGTGAATTCCCATTCCCAGTCCCAGAGTATGGTGCCTGGTGCTCAGTAAGAGGGTGACAGGTTGAGAGTCAGAGGCAGTGAGGAACTGTCTCACCAGTCTGGAGGGGGAGTGTGTGGATGAGTGGTGTCTTGAACTGGAGGGGTTCGTGTGAGGTTTTTTTTAAGGAGCTTGCACGTGAGGTGTACCTCTGGTGGTGTGCAGAAGGTCCTGCAGAGGCATTTGGACAAGAATGTGGATGTCTGGCGGTGTGCTAGATGTCTTAGAGAGACATTAGGGAGTGATTCTAAAAGTAGTGGCTTGTGTATCTGATAATCCTGTGTAGGTGAAGAGGTTCATGTGTAGCCCGGCTAAGTCCCATTAGGATGGTAGGGGTGTAGGGGCTCACGTACTGTCTCAGTGGAGGTGGAGTGAGTGTGGGACGGTGTGTCCCACGTTGGCCCGAAACCCTGTCTCAGGGCCTGGAGGGTTCCTTAAGGGAGCGCCAGGTCAGGGGCCTAGGCTGTACTTACAAGTCATTTGAAGAGGATCTTCCTGTGTCTAGAGGACGGGGAGTGTCTGTAATCAGAACTCCGGCGGTCCTGGTGTTGGGCTGTACCGCTCCTAAGTGGAGGGTGCAGAAGTCCTGGTTCGCTGGGCATTTGACAGTCTAGAGTGCTTGACCATTTGTGGGGCCTCTGGAGGTCGTTCCCCGCGGAGGGGGGAGGCCAGGTTCAGGTTCAGCCTGACCTGGAGGGAAGGGCATCTGTAGTCAGTGTCCTGACCGGTTATTGGCTTCCAGGGGTACCGCTCCAAGGTGGGATGGTGCAGAACTCTGGAGAGGGGTGCAGAGGGACGGTGTCCTTACTTCTGACCCCGGTGGGAGGAGAGTGTGTCGCTGCTACACCGCTGGCGTGTGCTCTGTCTAGCCTGAGACATACTGGGCCTGTAATCATGGAACTGGAAGGGGGTGCAGAAGGACGGTGTACTTCGGACCCCGGTGCAACTTGAGGGTTTAGATCCTAGGTTGGGAGATTAGGAAACTTCTAGGTCAAGAGGAATCTCTACCCAAGTAGATCAGCTGAAGAGACTGAGGGGGCTGCCCTTGCTGTGTGTTCTGGGGCCCACCTGCAGTTTGTTGGTTCCACTAAGGTAGAGGAAAGGGGACTTTGCTGTGTGCTGTGTCCCCCCACCTGCTTGAAGAGGGACTGTGCTGTGTGCTTTGTACCTCAGAAGTGGAATAGTTTCCAGGTGGTAGACCAGTGACGGAGTGAGGTCCTGATCTGGTAGGAGAGTTGTGTTCTGGTGAGTGCTAAGGTACTTACCTCTGCCAACTAGAGACCCCCAGTTCTAACATTGGTGGAGTAGAGGTAGGATGGGGCATTCTTGCCGTGACCTCTAGTCAGCCTGAGGGTGTGGACCCTAGGTTGTTGGATCAGTGGTAGTTGTAGCTACCCTGAGAGAGAGAGAGTGGAGATTGGCTATTGTGTGCCAGGGGTTACTGCCCCCCACTCTGTGGATTGGTTAGGACCTGTGATATTTGGATGGCCTAGGGCCTAGTCCTGGCTGTGGATGACTAGGGTGTACCAGTGGGGTATCCTAGTTGTGCCAGAGAGCTGTTGTTGAGGGAAATCTATGTGGGTTCCGAGTGGCGAAAAACTGGACGGTGTCCCTGCCGTGCAGGTCCGTGTCCGTGGTTTTGTCGCCCAAAGCATTGAAGACCATCAGTGTAGTGATTGGTCTACCCTGCGTTTTGGCTGGAAGGGGGATGTGTTGGACCCGGTCCTTTGGGCAGGTTCACCCCGTGACTTTTTTGCTTTTTCCTAGCCTGTTTTTGGAACCTGGATTGGTGATTTTAGGCCTCTGCGCACTTTTTCACTGTGGTACAGTGTAAAGTGCGTGTGCTCTCTGTGTATGGATGGTGAGTGACCTGCCCTCCCATAGGAATGAATGGGGAATATGTATGCCCATGGTAGATTCCTGATGCATGGGGAGTGCAGGGTCGAGTTTGATATGTGTGAACTCGTGAGAATGAATGCTGCAGAATGGTGTATGCGGCATGGCTGTGTCTAGTCTAGAAGCGCCACTTTTATAAGTTGGCATAATTGTGTAGTGAGTCTGCTGGCACGTGATTGGCTGATGAGCCTGGCCTGCTGGTAGATGGACTGTCTGGTGAGTAGGATGGGGTCTGCAGGGCCCTGGAGGAGGGGTTCTGAGTCAGCCGTGGATGAAAGGCCCCCATCTGCTGTCAGGGATGGGAGGAAAGAGCGTCTGGTGGAACCAGGCTGTGCCTGTCGGCCCACCCCTGATGGCTCTCCCTCCTGATGGCCCACTGTCACCTCTGACCTGAGGCTGACAGGAGAGGGAAACCAGATACACCCAGGGCTTAGGGGCTCGCTTACACAAAGACTTCAAAAGACTTCAAAGCCTTTTCTGTGTATAAGAAGGGGCTGTGTTCCCTTCCAAGTTGTTCTTGTCTTGTTCTGTTGCTGACGGGAATCTACCCGGGGCGGGCGCTGCCCAGCCCCTGAAGGCTGATGGACTGCTGGGGGACTCTTCCTGACTGTCCCCTCGCCTGCTGCATTGCTTGGAAGACTTTGCTGGTCCATAGCGCTTAGGAGCGCTTTATTTTGCCTTTCCTAGCGCCTGGGAGCGCTTTGCCTATTTTTCTATCGCTTTGGAGCGCTTTATTGCCCCAAGCGCTGGAGAGCGCTTTATTTGTCTTCACAGCGCTACTTGGCCCAAAGCGCTTAATAGCGCTTCAACTTTTATGGGGTGCTGGTTGTATCGAGGGTGCCACCCCTCGGATCGTGGTTCCCCGCCTGCCTGCCTAAAGAGGAGGGCCGCTGCGCTGCCCGCAGCGACCCGGAAGTGGTCGGCCGGCCGGCCAATCTCAGCGCGGCCGGCCGGAAGTCCCGCCCCCCGCAGTCGGCGTGGAGGGGAAAGGAAGGCGCGGGAGATGGCGGCGGTGGACGGGGCTCCTCTCGGCTGAGGGAGCCCCAGGGAGACGAGGCGGCCGGTTGGCAGGGCTCCCGTGTGCCGAGGGAGCCCTGCAGAGACAGGAAGTCCGGTCGGCTGAGGAGAGGAGCCGAGAGAGCAGCGCCGGCAAAGGAGAGCCCAGCGGAGGAAGCCGCGTGTGAGGCAGAGCCCCCTCGACCAGCCCGGTGAGTGTTTGAAGGGCTGGGGGTAGGCGGGGAGCTCTGCGGATGGCTGTGCCTGATCGAGGCAGCGGGCCGCTCCTCTCTGCTTCCCGCGATGTGTTGAGAGCCCCGTAGGCTCTCTCGATGGCCCGTGTCCTGCCCTCTATCCAGGGGGGCCTAGTTGGTGGAGCAGGGCGGCCCCGGTTGGCAGCGGGCCGCCCCAACAATATCTAGAGCCCCGAGAGGCTCAAGGGGCCTCATCTTGTGTGTTTTGAGCCCAGAGAGGCTCGGGGGCCATGTGCTTGATGTCGAGCCCCCCAGGGAGGGCTCCAACGACCCCTTAATTGTGATTAGAGCCCAGTGAGGCTCTTGGGGGGACACCAGTGTTTGTAGAGCCTGTGTGGCTCCAACGTGGACCTAGGTGTTGGTAGAGCCTGTGTGGCTCCAGCATGGCGCAGTGGGCGCCTGAGGGCCAGTGAGGGCCCCGGCACAGTTTTGAATCTCCAGCTGCCCTGCAATTAGTGGGCAGCTGCACCGTTTAGGCGCAATTTCAGGAGAGAGTCCCTGTGTGGGACAGCGAGGGCACAGTGGTGCCAGGCCTTCCCAGCTGCGCAGCACTTAGTGCCAGCTGCAGCATTTAGGCCCTTGTGATTGTTCCCAGGGGCCCAGCAAGTAGTGGGCCCCTGCATCGTTTAGGCCCTGACATTGAGACTCAGGGCGTTCTAGCCCCAACAAGGCCAGTTGGCCTAGGGACTGCCACAGATGGTGGCTTATGTAGGTCTTGCGCAATTGTATGGTTATTTGCAACTCTGAATGTGATTTCTTGCATCATGTCTTATTCCTGCACCTCTGAATGTTTTTAGACATCATGTGACGTTTGCGCTACTGTATTATTCTGGTACCTCTGAATGTATTTTTATTTCATCATGTGCTTTATTCTTAACACCGCTGAATGTGTAGGTTTATGCATTATGTGTTTTTCTTTACTACTCCTCTGAATGTATATTTATGCATCATGGGTAATGTGTTCTTTCTTAGACCCCTAAATGCTGTGTGATACTTAGGTGGTTTTCCCTTACTACTCCTCTGAATGTGTTTCCCACATCATGGGTAATGTGTTCTGTCTTAGACCCCTAAATGCTGAGTGATACTTAGGGGGTTGTTCTTTTTAGTACAGGTGGTCCTAGTGAGGTCCTGGTCCCCTGCGTGACAGTCTCCTACGGGTTTAGGGTTGCGTAGGTGGTACTTACCTGTTCCCAGTAGTTACTGGATGCGATCGATAACTGTTACTTTGTGTTACAGTGAAGTTTATATACTTTTATTCTAATTTCTGACAAGTATTTCTATATCTGCAAAGTGTTGATTCTGACAGTGGCCCATGTGGCCCTGTCTTGTAAATAATCCCTTGTGAATATTGCCGTGCCAGTTGGCACAATGTACATGTGTGATTTCTGTCTGATATGCTTTGACAATACAAAAGTTATTTTAATATAACCTTGTGTGGAGTCTCTTTTGTGGTGTACCTAGTATGTTGTCGCTGTTGTGCGCTGACGCAAATGCTTTACACATCGCGTCCGAGTTTAGCCTAGACTGCTCGTGCCAAGCTACCTAGAGGGTGAGCAGGGGTTATCTTGGCGTGTGACTTCCTTGCCCTGACTAGAATGGTGGTTTCTGCCTGGCTTTGGCATCAGCCTTAGCCTACCAGAAATAGCCGGTTCTAACATTGGTGGGTCAGCGGTGCGGATTTGGACGTGTGTTTGGGCAGTGCCATAGCGACAACTGGCTACATTACAAAAACTCTGCATTTTTCAGATAGTCACATGTTTGGGATTATCGTTTTTGATTTTGTTTTTCCTCAAGAGTGTCATTTTCAGATGGTGTTCCTGCGCTTTATGTTTAGTGACAGATGAGAGAAAATGACAGGGCGGGACGCCAGTAGAGAGGGGAGGTTCCCATAGATTAGGAATCCCTTGCTGGGTCCAGTGTCCAATCCCTGTTCTTGTCCCTGTGTGGGTAGATGGAAGAGAGGGAGGGTGGAGGAGAAACTGCTTGCTCAGGAGGGTGGTTATTCCCTGAGTGTAGTGTGTGTGTCTGGGTTCCCCAGTATGGTAGGACCCAGTGGTGGCAGCTTAAATGTGTCCAGTGCGTGAATTCCCATTCCCAGTCCCAGAGTATGGTGCCTGGTGCTCAGTAAGAGGGTGACAGGTTGAGAGTCAGAGGCAGTGAGGAACTGTCTCACCAGTCTGGAGGGGGAGTGTGTGGATGAGTGGTGTCTTGAACTGGAGGGGTTTGTGTGAGTTTTTTTAAGGAGCTTGCACGTGAGGTGTACCTCTGGTGGTGTGCAGGAGGTCCTGCAGAGGCATTTGGACAAGAAGGTGGATGTCTGGCGGTGTGCTAGATGTCTTAGAGAGACATTAGGGAGTGATTCTAAAAGTAGTGGCTTGTGTATCTGATGATGCTGTGTAGGTGAAGAGGTTCATGTGTAGCCCGGCTAAGTCCCATTAGGATGGTAGGGGTGTAGGGGCTCACGTACTGTCTCAGTGGAGGCGGAGTGAGTGTGGGACGGTGTGTCCCACGTTGGCCCGAAACCCTGTCTCAGGGCCTGGAGGGTTCCTTAAGGGAGCGCCAGGTCAGGGGCCTAGGCTGTACTTACAAGTCATTTGAAGAGGATCTTCCTGTGTCTAGAGGACGGGGAGTGTCTGTAATCAGAACTCCGGCGGTTCTGATGTTGGGCTGTACCGCTCCTAAGTGGAGGGTGCAGAAGTCCTGGTTCGCTGGGCATTTGACCGTCTAGAGTGCTTGACCATTTGTGGGGCCTCTGGAGGTCGTTCCCCGCGGAGGGGGGAGGCCAGGTTCAGGTTCAGCCTGACCTGGAGGGAAGGGCATCTGTAGTCAGTGTCCTGACCGGTTATTGGCTTCCAGGGGTACCGCTCCAAGGTGGGATGGTGCAGAACTCTGGAGAGGGGTGCAGAGGGACGGTGTCCTTACTTCTGACCCCTGTGGGAGGAGAGTGTGTCGCTGCTACGCCGCTGGCGTGTGCTCTGTCTAGCCTGAGACATACTGGGCCTGTAATCATGGAACTGGAAGGGGGGTGCAGAAGGACGGTGTACTTCGGACCCCGGTGCAACTTGAGGGTTTAGATCCTAGGTTGGGAGATTAGGAAACTTCTAGGTCAAGAGGAATCTCTACCCAAGTAGATCAGCTGAAGAGACTGAGGGGGCTGCCCTTGCTGTGTGTTCTGGGGCCCACCTGCAGTTTGTTGGTTTTTACTAAGGTAGAGGAAAGGGGACTTTGCTGTGTGCTGTGTCCCCCCACCTGCTTGAAGAGGGACTGTGCTGTGTGCTTTGTACCTCAGAAGTGGAATAGTTTCCAGGTGGTAGACCAGTGACGGAGTGAGGTCCTGATCTGGTAGGAGAGTTGTGTTCTGGTGAGTGCTAAGGTACTTACCTCTGCCAACTAGAGACCCCAGTTCTAACATTGGTGGAGTAGAGGTAGGATGGGGCATTCTTGCCGTGACCTCTAGTCAGCCTGAGGGTGTGGACCCTAGGTTGTTGGATCAGTGGTAGTTGTAGCTACCCTGAGAGAGAGAGAGTGGAGATTGGCTATTGTGTGCCAGGGGTTACTGCCCCCCACTCTGTGGATTGGTTAGGACCTGTGATATTTGGATGGCCTAGGGCCTAGTCCTGGCTGTGGATGACTAGGGTGTACCAGTGGGGTATCCTAGTTGTGCCAGAGAGCTGTTGTTGAGGGAAATCTATGTGGGTTCCGAGTGGCAAAAAACTGGACGGTGTCCCTGCCGTGCAGGCCCGTGTCCGTGGTTTTGTCGCCCAAAGCATTGAAGACCATCAGTGTAGTGATTGGTCTACCCTGCGTTTTGGCTGGAAGGGGGATGTGTTGGACCCGGTCCTTTGGGCAGGTTCACCCCGTGACTTTTTTGCTTTTTCCTAGCCTGTTTTTGGAACCTGGATTGGTGATTTTAGGCCTCTGCGCACTTTTTCACTGTGGTACAGTGTAAAGTGCGTGTGCTCTCTGTGTATGGATGGTGAGTGACCTGCCCTCCCATAGGAATGAATGGGGAATATGTATGCCCATGGAAGATTCCTGATGCATGGGGAGTGCAGGGTCGAGTTTGATATGTGTGAACTCGTGAGAATGAATGCTGCAGAATGGTGTATGCGACATGGCTGTGTCTAGTCTAGAAGCGCCACTTTTAGAAGTTGGCATAATTGTGTAGTGAGTCTGCTGGCACGTGATTGGCTGATGAGCCTGGCCTGCTGGTAGATGGACTGTCTGGTGAGTAGGACGGGGTCTGCAGGGCCCTGGAGGAGGGGGTCTGAGTCAGCCGTAGATGAAAGGCCCCCATCTGCTGTCAGGGATGGGAGGAAAGAGCGTCTGGTGGAACCAGGCTGTGCCTGTCGGCCCACCCCTGATGGCTCTCCCTCCTGATGGCCCACTGTCACCTCTGACCTGAGGCTGACAGGAGAGGGAAACCAGATACGCCCAGGGCTTAGGGGCTCGCTTACACAAAGACTTCAAAAGACTTCAAAGCCTTTTCTATGTATAAGAAGGGGCTGTGTTCCCTTCCAAGTTGTTCTTGTCTTGTTCTGTTGCTGACGGGAATCTACCCGGGGCGGGCGCTGCCCAGCCCCTGGAGGCTGATGGACTGCTGGGGGACTCTTCCTGACTGTCCCCTCGCCTGCTGCATTGCTTGGAAGACTTTGCTGGTCCATAGCGCTTAGGAGCGCTTTTTTTGCCTTTCCTAGCGCCTGGGAGCGCTTTGCCTATTTTTCTAGCGCTTTGGAGCGCTTTATTGCCCAAGCGCTGGAGAGCGCTTTATTTGTCTTCACTTCGCTACTTGGCCCCAAGCGCTTAATAGCGCTTCAACTTTTATGGGGTGCTGTTGTATCGAGGGTGCCACCCCTCGGATCGTGGCTCCCCGCCTGCCTGCCTAAAGAGGAGGGCCGCTGCGCTGCCCGCAGCGACCCGGAAGTGGTCGGCCGGCCGGCCAATCTCAGCGCCGCCGGCCGGAAGTCCCGCCCCCCGCAGTCGGCGTGGAGGGGAAAGGAAGGCGCGGGAGATGGCGGCGGTGGACGGGGCTCCTCTCGGCTGAGGGGGCCCCAGGGAGACGAGGCGGCCGGTTGGCAGGGCTCCCATGTGCCGAGGGAGCCCTGCAGAGACAGGAAGTCCGGTCGGCTGAGGAGAGGAGCCGAGAGAGCAGCGCTGGCAAAGGAGAGCCCAGCGGAGGAAGCCGCGTGTGAGGCAGAGCCCCCTCGACCAGCCCGGTGAGTGTTTGAAGGGCTGGGGGTAGGCGGGGAGCTCTGCGGATGGCCGTGCCTGATCGAGGCAGCGGGCCGCTCCTCTCTGCTTCCCGCGATGTGTTGAGAGCCCCGTAGGCTCTCTCGATGGCCCGTGTCCTGCCCTCTATCCAGGGGGGCCTAGTTGGTGGAGCAGGGCGGCCCCGGTTGGCAGCCGGCCGCCCCAACGATATCTAGAGCCCCGAGAGGCTCAAGGGGCCTCATCTTGTGTGTTTTGAGCCCAGAGAGGCTCGGGGGCCATGTGCTTGATGTCGAGCCCCCGAGGGAGGGCTTCAACGACCCCTTAATTGTGATTAGAGCCCAGTGAGGCTCTTGGGAGGACACCAGTGTTTGTAGAGCCTGTGTGGCTCCAACGTGGACCTAGGTGTTGGTAGAGCCTGTGTGGCTCCAGCATGGCGCAGTGGGCGCCTGAGGGCCAGTGAGGGCCCCGGCACAGTTTTGAATCCCCAGCTGCCCAGCAATTAGTAGGCAGCTGCACCGTTTAGGTGCAATTTCAGGAGAGAGTCCCTGTGTGGGACAGCGAGGGCACAGTGGTGCCAGGCCTTCCCAGCTCCGCAGCACTTAGTGCCAGCTGCAGCGTTTAGGCCCTTGTGAGTGTTCCCAGGGGCCCAGCAAGTAGTGGGCCCCTGCATCGTTTAGGCCCTGACATTGAGACTCAGGGCGTTCTAGCCCCAACAAGGCCAGTTGGCCTAGGGACTGCCACAGATAATGGCTTATGTAGGTCTTGCGCAATTGTATGGTTATTTGCACCTCTGAATGTGATTTCTTGCATCATGTCTTATTCCTGCACCTCTGAATGTTTTTAGACATCATGTGACGTTTGCGCTACTGTATTATTCTGGTACCTCTGAAGGTATTTTTATTTCATCATGTGCTTTATTCTTAACAACGCTGAATGTGTAGGTTTATGCATTATGTGTTTTTCTTTACTACTCCTCTGAATGTATATTTATGCATCATGGGTAATGTGTTCTTTCTTAGACCCCTAAATGCTGTGTGATACTTAGGTGGTTTTCCCTTACTGCTCCTCTGAATGTGTTTCCCACATCATGGGTAATGTGTTCTGTCTTAGACCCCTAAATGCTGAGTGATACTTAGGGGGTTGTTCTTTTTAGTACAGGTGGTCCTAGTGAGGTCCTGGTCCCCTGCGTGACAGTCTCCTACGGGTTTAGGGTTGCGTAGGTGGTACTTACCTGTTCCCAGTAGTTACTGGATGTGATCGATAACTGTTACTTTGTGTTACAGTGAAGTTTATATACTTTTATTCTAATTTCTGACAAGTATTTCTATATCTGCAAAGTGTTGATTCTGACAGTGGCCCATGTGGCCCTGTCTTGTAAATAATCCCTTGTGAATATTGCCGTGCCAGTTGGCACAATGTACATGTGTGATTTCTGTCTGATATGCTTTGACAATACAAAGTTATTTTAATATAACCTTGTGTGGAGTCTCTTTTGTGGTGTACCTAGTATGTTGTCGCTGTTGTGCGCTGACGCAAATGCTTTACACATCGCCTCCGAGTTTAGCCTAGACTGCTCGTGCCAAGCTACCTAGAGGGTGAGCAGGGGTTATCTTGGCGTGTGACTTCCTTGCCCTGACTAGAATGGTGGTTTCTGCCTGGCTTTGGCATCAGCCTTAGCCTACCAGAAATAGCCGGTTCTAACATTGGTGGGTCAGCGGTGCGGATTTGGACGTGTGTTTAGGCAGTGCCATAGCGACAACTGGCTACATTACAAAAACTCTGCATTTTTCAGATAGTCACATGTTTGGGATTATCGTTTTTGATTTTGTTTTTCCTCAAGAGTGTCATTTTCAGATGGTGTTCCTGCGCTTTATGTTTAGTGACAGATGAGAGAAAATGACAGGGTGGGACGCCAGTAGAGAGGGGAGGTTCCCATAGATTAGGAATCCCTTGCTGGGTCCAGTGTCCAATCCCTGTTCTTGTCCCTGTGTGGGTAGATGGAAGAGAGGGAGGGTGGAGGAGAAACTGCTTGCTCAGGAGGGTGGTTATTCCCTGAGTGTAATGTGTGTGTCTGGGTTCCCCAGTATGGTAGGACCCAGTGGTGGCAGCTTAAATGTGTCCAGTGCGTGAATTCCCATTCCCAGTCCCAGAGTATGGTGCCTGGTGCTCAGTAAGAGGGTGACAGGTTGAGAGTCAGAGGCAGTGAGGAACTGTCTCACCAGTCTGGAGGGGGAGTGTGTGGATGAGTGGTGTCTTGAACTGGAGGGGTTCGTGTGAGTTTTTTTTTAAGGAGCTTGCACGTGAGGTGTACCTCTGGTGGTGTGCAGGAGGTCCTGCAGAGGCATTTGGACAAGAAGGTGGATGTCTGGCGGTGTGCTAGATGTCTTAGAGAGACATTAGGGAGTGATTCTAAAAGTAGTGGTTTGTGTATCTGATGATCCTGTGTAGGTGAAGAGGTTCATGTGTAGCCCGGCTAAGTCCCATTAGGATGGTAGGGGTGTAGGGGCTCACGTACTGTCTCAGTGGAGGCGGAGTGAGTGTGGGACGGTGTGTCCTACGTTGGCCCGAAACCCTGTCTCAGGGCCTGGAGGGTTCCTTAAGGGAGCGCCAGGTCAGGGGCCTAGGCTGTACTTACAAGTCATTTGAAGAGGATCTTCCTGTGTCTAGAGGACGAGGAGTGTCTGTAATCAGAACTCCGGCGGTCCTGGTGTTGGGCTGTACCGCTCCTAAGTGGAGGGTGCAGAAGTCCTGGTTCGCTGGGCATTTGACCGTCTAGAGTGCTTGACCATTTGTGGGGCCTCTGGAGGTCGTTCCCCGCGGAGGGGGGAGGCCAGGTTCAGGTTCAGCCTGACCTGGAGGGAAGGGCATCTGTAGTCAGTGTCCTGACCGGTTATTGGCTTCCAGGGGTACCGCTCCAAGGTGGGATGGTGCAGAACTCTGGAGAGGGGTGCAGAGGGACGGTGTCCTTACTTCTGACCCCGGTGGGAGGAGAGTGTGTCGCTGCTACGCCGCTGGCGTGTGCTCTGTCTAGCCTGAGACATACTGGGCCTGTAATCATGGAACTGGAAGGGGGTGCAGAAGGACGGTGTACTTCGGACCCCGGTGCAACTTGAGGGTTTAGATCCTAGGTTGGGAGATTAGGAAACTTCTAGGTCAAGAGGAATCTCTACCCAAGTAGATCAGCTGAACAGACTGAGGGGGCTGCCCTTGCTGTGTGTTCTGGGGCCCACCTGCAGTTTGTTGGTTCCACTAAGGTAGAGGAAAGGGGACTTTGCTGTGTGCTGTGTCCCCCCACCTGCTTGAAGAGGGACTGTGCTGTGTGCTTTGTACCTCAGAAGTGGAATAGTTTCCAGGTGGTAGACCAGTGACGGAGTGAGGTCCTGATCTGGTAGGAGAGTTGTGTTCTGGTGAGTGCTAAGGTACTTACCTCTGCCAACTAGAGACCCCCAGTTCTAACATTGGTGGAGTAGAGGTAGGATGGGGCATTCTTGCCGTGACCTCTAGTCAGCCTGAGGGTGTGGACCCTAGGTTGTTGGATCAGTGGTAGTTGTAGCTACCCTGAGAGAGAGAGAGAGTGGAGATTGGCTATTGTGTGCCAGGGGTTACTGCCCCCTACTCTGTGGATTGGTTAGGACCTGTGATATTTGGATGGCCTAGGGCCTAGTCCTGGCTGTGAATGACTAGGGTGTACCAGTGGGGTATCCTAGTTGTGCCAGAGAGCTGTTGTTGAGGGAAATCTATGTGGGTTCCGAGTGGCGAAAAACTGGACGGTGTCCCTGCCGTGCAAGTCCGTGTCCGTGGTTTTGTCGCCCAAAGCATTGAAGACCATCAGTGTAGTGATTGGTCTACCCTGCGTTTTGGCTGGAAGGGGGATGTGTTGGACCCGGTCCTTTGGGCAGGTTCACCCCGTGACTTTTTTGCTTTTTCCTAGCCTGTTTTTGGAACCTGGATTGGTGATTTTAGGCCTCTGCACACTTTTTCACTGTGGTACAGTGTAAAGTGCGTGTGCTCTCTGTGTATGGATGGTGAGTGACCTGCCCTCCCATAGGAATGAATGGGGAATATGTATGCCCATGGTAGATTCCTGATGCATGGGGAGTGCAGGGTCGAGTTTGATATGTGTGAACTCGTGAGAATGAATGCTGCATAATGGTGTATGCGGCATGGCTGTGTCTAGTCTAGAAGCGCCACTTTTAGAAGTTGGCATAATTGTGTAGTGAGTCTGCTGGCACGTGATTGGCTGATGAGCCTGGCCTGCTGGTAGATGGACTGTCTGGTGAGTAGGATGGGGTCTGCAGGGCCCTGGAGGAGGGGGTCTGAGTCAGCCGTAGATGAAAGGCCCCCATCTGCTGTCAGGGATGGGAGGAAAGAGCGTCTGGTGGAACCAGGCTGTGCCTGTCGGCCCACCCCTGATGGCTCTCCCTCCTGATGGCCCACTGTCACCTCTGACCTGAGGCTGACAGGAGAGGGAAACCAGATACACCCAGGGCTTAGGGGCTCGCTTACACAAAGACTTCAAAAGACTTCAAAGCCTTTTCTGTGTATAAGAAGGGGCTGTGTTCCCTTCCAAGTTGTTCTTGTCTTGTTCTGTTGCTGACGGGAATCTACCCGGGGCGGGCGCTGCCCAGCCCCTGGAGGCTGATGGACTGCTGGGGGACTCTTCCTGACTGTCCCCTCGCCTGCTGCATTGCTTGGAAGACTTTGCTGGTCCATAGCGCGTAGGAGCGCTTTATTTTGCCTTTCCTAGCGCCTGGAAGCGCTTTGCCTATTTTTCTAGCGCTTTGGAGCGATTTATTGCCCCAAGCGCTGGAGAGCGCTTTATATGTCTTCACAGCGCTACTTGGCCCCAAGCGCTTAATAGCACTTCAACTTTTATGGGGTGCTGGTTGTATCGAGGGTGCCACCCCTCGGATCGTGGTTCCCCGCCTGCCTGCCTAAAAAGGAGGGCAGCTGCGCTGCCCGCAGCGACCCGGAAGTGGTCGGCCGGCCGGCCAATCTCAGCGCGGCCGGCCGGAAGTCCCGCCCCCCGCAGTCGGCGTGGAGGGGAAAGGAAGGCGCGGGAGATGGCGGCGGTGGACGGGGCTCCTCTCGGCTGAGGGAGCCCCAGGGAGACGAGCCGGCCGGTTGGCAGGGCTCCCGTGTGCCGAGGGAGCCCTGCAGAGACAGGAAGTCCGGTCGGCTGAGGAGAGGAGCCGAGAGAGCAGCGCCGGCAAAGGAGAGCCCAGCGGAGGAAGCCGCGTGTGAGGCAGAGCCCCCTCGACCAGCCCGGTGAGTGTTTGAAGGGCTGGGGGTAGGCGGGGAGCTCTGCGGATGGCTGTGCCTGATCGAGGCAGCGGGCCGCTCCTCTCTGCTTCCCGCGATGTGTTGAGAGCCCCGTAGGCTCTCTCGATGGCCCGTGTCCTGCCCTCTATCCAGGGGGGCCTAGTTGGTGGAGCAGGGTGGCCCCGGTTGGCAGCGGGCCGCCCCAACGATATCTAGAGCCCCGAGAGGCTCAAGGGGCCTCATCTTGTGTGTTTTGAGCCCAGAGAGGCTCGGGGGCCAGGTGCTTGATGTCGAGCCCCCCAGGGAGGGCTCCAACGACCCCTTAATTGTGATTAGAGCCCAGTGAGGCTCTTGGGGGGACACCAGTGTTTGTAGAGCCTTTGTGGCTCCAACGTGGACCTAGGTGTTGGTAGAGCCTGTGTGGCTCCAGCATGGCGCAGTGGGTGCCTGAGGGCCAGTGAGGGCCCCGGCACAGTTTTGAATCTCCAGCTGCCCAGCAATTAGTGGGCAGCTGCACCGTTTAGGCGCAATTTCAGGAGAGAGTCCCTGTGTGGGACAGCGAGGGCACAGTGGTGCCAGGCCTTCCCAGCTGCGCAGCACTTAGTGCCAGCTGCAGCATTTAGGCCCTTGTGAGTGTTCCCAGGGGCCCAGCAAGTAGTGGGCCCCTGCATCGTTTAGGCCCTGACATTGAGACTCAGGGCGTTCTAGACCCAACAAGGCCAGTTGGCCTAGGGACTGCCACAGATGGTGGCTTATGTAGGTCTTGCACAATTGTATGGTTATTTGCACCTCTGAATGTGATTTCTTGCATCATGTCTTATTCCTGCACCTCTGAATGTTTTTAGACATCATGTGACGTTTGCGCTACTGTATTATTCTGGTACCTCTGAATGTATTTTTATTTCATCATGTGCTTTATTCTTAACACCGCTGAATGTGTAGGTTTATGCATTATGTGTTTTTCTTTACTACTCCTCTGAATGTATATTTATGCATCATGGGTAATGTGTTCTTTCTTAGACCCCTAAATGCTGTGTGATACTTAGGTGGTTTTCCCTTACTACTCCTCTGAATGTGTTTCCCACATCATGGGTAATGTGTTCTGTCTTAGACCCCTAAATGCTGAGTGATACTTAGGGGGTTGTTCTTTTTAGTACAGGTGGTCCTAGTGAGGTCCTGGTCCCCTGCGTGACAGTCTCCTACGGGTTTAGGGTTGCGTAGGTGGTACTTTCCTGTTCCCAGTAGTTACTGGATGTGATCGATAACTGTTACTTTGTGTTACAGTGAAGTTTATATACTTTTATTCTAATTTCTGACAAGTATTTCTATATCTGCAAAGTGTTGATTCTGACAGTGGCCCATGTGGCCCTGTCTTGTAAATAATCCCTTGTGAATATTGCCGTGCCAGTTGGCACAATGTACATGTGTGATTTCTGTCTGATATGCTTTGACAATACAAAAGTTATTTTAATATAACCTTGTGTGGAGTCTCTTTTGTGGTGTACCTAGTATGTTGTCGCTGTTGTGCGCTGACGCAAATGCTTTACACATCGCGTCCGAGTTTAGCCTAGACTGCTCGTGCCAAGCTACCTAGAGGGTGAGCAGGGGTTATCTTGGAGTGTGACTTCCTTGCCCTGACTAGAATGGTGGTTTCTGCCTGGCTTTGGCATCAGCCTTAGCCTACCAGAAATAGCCGGTTCTAACATTGGTGGGTCAGCGGTGCGGATTTGGACGTGTGTTTGGGCAGTGCCATAGCGACAACTGGCTACATTACAAAAACTCTGCATTTTTCAGATAGTCACATGTTTGGGATTATCGTTTTTGATTTTGTTTTTCCTCAAGAGTGTCATTTTCAGATGGTGTTCCTGCGCTTTATGTTTAGTGACAGATGAGAGAAAATGACAGGGCGGGACGCCAGTAGAGAGGGGAGGTTCCCATAGATTAGGAATCCCTTGCTGGGTCCAGTGTCCAATCCCTGTTCTTGTCCCTGTGTGGGTAGATGGAAGAGAGGGAGGGTGGAGGAGAAACTGCTTGCTCAGGAGGGTGGTTATTCCCTGAGTGTAGTGTGTGTGTCTGGGTTCCCCAGTATGGTAGGACCCAGTGGTGGCAGCTTAAATGTGTCCAGTGCGTGAATTCCCATTCCCAGTCCCAGAGTATGGTGCCTGGTGCTCAGTAAGAGGGTGACAGGTTGAGAGTCAGAGGCAGTGAGGAACTGTCTCACCAGTCTGGAGGGGGAGTGTGTGGATGAGTGGTGTCTTGAACTGGAGGGGTTCGTGTGAGTTTTTTTTAAAGGAGCTTGCACGTGAGGTGTACCTCTGGTGGTGTGCAGGAGGTCCTGCAGAGGCATTTGGACAAGAAGGTGGATGTCTGGCGGTGTGCTAGATGTCTTAGAGAGACATTAGGGAGTGATTCTAAAAGTAGTGGCTTGTGTATCTGATGATCCTGTGTAGGTGAAGAGGTTCATGTGTAGCCCGGCTAAGTCCCATTAGGATGGTAGGGGTGTAGGGGCTCACGTACTGTCTCAGTGGAGGCGGAGTGAGTGTGGGACGGTGTGTCCCACGTTGGCCCGAAACCCTGTCTCAGGGCCTGGAGGGTTCCTTAAGGGAGCGCCAGGTCAGGGGCCTAGGCTGTACTTACAAGTCATTTGAAGAGGATCTTCCTGTGTCTAGAGGACGGGGAGTGTCTGTAATCAGAACTCCGGCGGTCCTGGTGTTGGGCTGTACCGCTCCTAAGTGGAGGGTGCAGAAGTCCTGGTTCGCTGGGCATTTGACCGTCTAGAGTGCTTGACCATTTGTGGGGCCTCTGGAGGTCGTTCCCCGCGGAGGGGGGAGGCCAGGTTCAGGTTCAGCCTGACCTGGAGGGAAGGGCATCTGTAGTCAGTGTCCTGACCGGTTATTGGCTTCCAGGGGTACTGCTCCAAGGTGGGATGGTGCAGAACTCTGGAGAGGGGTGTGGAGGGACGGTGTCCTTACTTCTGACCCCGGTGGGAGGAGAGTGTGTCGCTGCTACGCCGCTGGCGTGTGCTCTGTCTAGCCTGAGACATACTGGGCCTGTAATCATGGAACTGGAAGGGGGGTGCAGAAGGACGGTGTACTTCGGACCCCGGTGCAACTTGAGGGTTTAGATCCTAGGTTGGGAGATTAGGAAACTTCTAGGTCAAGAGGAATCTCTACCCAAGTAGATCAGCTGAAGAGACTGAGGGGGCTGCCCTTGCTGTGTGTTCTGGGGCCCACCTGCAGTTTGTTGGTTTTTACTAAGGTAGAGGAAAGGGGACTTTGCTGTGTGCTGTGTCCCCCCACCTGCTTGAAGAGGGACTGTGCTGTGTGCTTTGTACCTCAGAAGTGGAATAGTTTCCAGGTGGTAGACCAGTGACGGAGTGAGGTCCTGATCTGGTAGGAGAGTTGTGTTCTGGTGAGTGCTAAGGTACTTACCTCTGCCAACTAGAGACCCCCAGTTCTAACATTGGTGGAGTAGAGGTAGGATGGGGCATTCTTGTCGTGACCTCTAGTCAGCCTGAGGGTGTGGACCCTAGGTTGTTGGATCAGTGGTAGTTGTAGCTACCCTGAGAGAGAGAGAGTGGAGATTGGCTATTGTGTGCCAGGGGTTACTGCCCCCCACTCTGTGGATTGGTTAGGACCTGTGATATTTGGATGGCCTAGGGCCTAGTCCTGGCTGTGGATGACTAGGGTGTACCAGTGGGGTATCCTAGTTGTGCCAGAGAGCTGTTGTTGAGGGAAATCTATGTGGGTTCCGAGTGGCGAAAAACTGGACGGTGTCCCTGCCGTGCAGGCCTGTGTCCGTGGTTTTGTCGCCCAAAGCATTGAAGACCATCAGTGTAGTGATTGGTCTACCCTGCGTTTTGGCTGGAAGGGGGATGTGTTGGACCCGGCCCTTTGGGCAGGTTCACCCCGTGACTTTTTTGCTTTTTCCTAGCCTGTTTTTGGAACCTGGATTGGTGATTTTAGGCCTCTGCGCACTTTTTCACTGTGGTACAGTGTAAAGTGCGTGTGCTCTCTGTGTATGGATCGTGAGTGACCTGCCCTCCCATAGGAATGAATGGGGAATATGTATGCCCATGGTAGATTCCTGATGCATGGGGAGTGCAGGGTCCAATTTGATATGTGTGAACTCGTGAGAATGAATGCTGCAGAATGGTGTATGCGGCATGGCTGTGTCTAGTCTAGAAGCGCCACTTTTAGAAGTTGGCATAATTGTGTAATGAGTCTGCTGGCACGTGATTGGCTGATGAGCCTGGCCTGCTGGTAGATGGACTGTCTGGTGAGTAGGACGGGGTCTGCAGGGCCCTGGAGGAGGGGGTCTGAGTCAGCCGTAGATGAAAGGCCCCCATCTGCTGTCAGGGATGGGAGGAAAGAGCGTCTGGTGGAACCAGGCTGTGCCTGTCGGCCCACCCCTGATGGCTCTCCCTCCTGATGGCCCACTGTCACCTCTGACCTGAGGCAGACAGGAGAGGGAAACCAGATACACCCAGGGCTTAGGGGCTCGCTTACACAAAGACTTCAAAGCCTTTTCTGTGTATAAGAAGGGGCTGTGTTCCCTTCCAAGTTGTTCTTGTCTTGTTCTGTTGCTGACGGGAATCTACCCGGGGCGGGCGCTGCCCAGCCCCTGGAGGCTGATGGACTGCTGGGGGACTCTTCCTGACTGTCCCCTCGCCTGCTGCATTGCTTGGAAGACTTTGCTGGTCCATAGCGCTTAGGAGCGCTTTATTTTGCCTTTCCTAGCGCCTGGGAGCGCTTTGCCTATTTTTCTAGCGCTTTGGAGCGCTTTATTGCCCCAAGCGCTGGAGAGCGCTTTATTTGTCTTCACAGCGCTACTTGGCTCAAGCGCTTAATAGCGCTTCAACTTTTATGGGGTGCTGGTTGTATCGAGGGTGCCACCCCTCGGATCGTGGTTCCCCGCCTGCCTGCCTAAAGAGGAGGGCCGCTGCGCTGCCCGCAGCGACCCGGAAGTGGTCGGCCGGCCGGCCAATCTCAGCGCGGCCGGCCGGAAGTCCCGCCCCCCGCAGTCGGTGTGGAGGGGAAAGGAAGGCGCGGGAGATGGTGGCGGTGGACGGGGCTCCTCTCGGCTGAGGGAGCCCCAGGGAGACGAGGCGGCCGGTTGGCAGGGCTCCCATGTGCCGAGGGAGCCCTGCAGAGACAGGAAGTCCGGTCGGCTGAGGAGAGGAGCCGAGAGAGCAGCGCCGGCAAAGGAGAGCCCAGCGGAGGAAGCCGCGTGTGAGGCAGAGCCCCCTCGACCAGCCCGGTGAGTGTTTGAAGGGCTGGGGGTAGGCGGGGAGCTCTGCGGATGGCTGTGCCTGATCGAGGCAGCGGGCCGCTCCTCTCTGCTTCCCGCGATGTGTTGAGAGCCCCGTAGGCTCTCTCGATGGCCCGTGTCCTGCCCTCTATCCAGGGGGGCCTAGTTGGTGGAGCAGGGTGGCCCCGGTTGGCAGCGAGCCGCCCCAACGATATCTAGAGCCCCGAGAGGCTCAAGGGGCCTCATCTTGTGTGTTTTGAGCCCAGAGAGGCTCGGGGGCCAGGTGCTTGATGTCGAGCCCCCCAGGGAGGGCTCCAACGACCCCTTAATTGTGATTAGAGCCCAGTGAGGCTCTTGGGGGGACACCAGTGTTTGTAGAGCCTGTGTGGCTCCAACGTGGACCTAGGTGTTGGTAGAGCCTGTGTGGCTCCAGCATGGCGCAGTGGGCGCCTGAGGGCCAGTGAGGGCCCCGGCAGAGTTTTGAATCCCCAGCTGCCCAGCAATTAGTGGGCAGCTGCACCGTTTAGGCGCAATTTCAGGAGAGAGTCCCTGTGTGGGACAGCGAGGGCACAGTGGTGCCAGGCCTTCCCAGCTGCGCAGCACTTAGTGCCAGCTGCAGCATTTAGGCCCTTGTGAGTGTTCCCAGGGGCCCAGCAAGTAGTGGGCCCCTGCATCGTTTAGGCCCTGACATTGAGACTCAGGGCGTTCTAGACCCAACAAGGCCAGTTGGCCTAGGGACTGCCACAGATGGTGGCTTATGTAGGTCTTGCACAATTGTATGGTTATTTGCACCTCTGAATGTGATTTCTTGCATCATGTCTTATTCCTGCACCTCTGAATGTTTTTAGACATCATGTGACGTTTGCGCTACTGTATTATTCTGGTACCTCTGAATGTATTTTTATTTCATCATGTGCTTTATTCTTAACACCGCTGAATGTGTAGGTTTATGCATTATGTGTTTTTCTTTACTACTCCTCTGAATGTATATTTATGCATCATGGGTAATGTGTTCTTTCTTAGACCCCTAAATGCTGTGTGATACTTAGGTGGTTTTCCCTTACTACTCCTCTGAATGTGTTTCCCACATCATGGGTAATGTGTTCTGTCTTAGACCCCTAAATGCTGAGTGATACTTAGGGGGTTGTTCTTTTTAGTACAGGTGGTCCTAGTGAGGTCCTGGTCCCCTGCGTGACAGTCTCCTACGGGTTTAGGGTTGCGTAGGTGGTACTTTCCTGTTCCCAGTAGTTACTGGATGTGATCGATAACTGTTACTTTGTGTTACAGTGAAGTTTATATACTTTTATTCTAATTTCTGACAAGTATTTCTATATCTGCAAAGTGTTGATTCTGACAGTGGCCCATGTGGCCCTGTCTTGTAAATAATCCCTTGTGAATATTGCCGTGCCAGTTGGCACAATGTACATGTGTGATTTCTGTCTGATATGCTTTGACAATACAAAAGTTATTTTAATATAACCTTGTGTGGAGTCTCTTTTGTGGTGTACCTAGTATGTTGTCGCTGTTGTGCGCTGACGCAAATGCTTTACACATCGCGTCCGAGTTTAGCCTAGACTGCTCGTGCCAAGCTACCTAGAGGGTGAGCAGGGGTTATCTTGGAGTGTGACTTCCTTGCCCTGACTAGAATGGTGGTTTCTGCCTGGCTTTGGCATCAGCCTTAGCCTACCAGAAATAGCCGGTTCTAACATTGGTGGGTCAGCGGTGCGGATTTGGACGTGTGTTTGGGCAGTGCCATAGCGACAACTGGCTACATTACAAAAACTCTGCATTTTTCAGATAGTCACATGTTTGGGATTATCGTTTTTGATTTTGTTTTTCCTCAAGAGTGTCATTTTCAGATGGTGTTCCTGCGCTTTATGTTTAGTGACAGATGAGAGAAAATGACAGGGCGGGACGCCAGTAGAGAGGGGAGGTTCCCATAGATTAGGAATCCCTTGCTGGGTCCAGTGTCCAATCCCTGTTCTTGTCCCTGTGTGGGTAGATGGAAGAGAGGGAGGGTGGAGGAGAAACTGCTTGCTCAGGAGGGTGGTTATTCCCTGAGTGTAGTGTGTGTGTCTGGGTTCCCCAGTATGGTAGGACCCAGTGGTGGCAGCTTAAATGTGTCCAGTGCGTGAATTCCCATTCCCAGTCCCAGAGTATGGTGCCTGGTGCTCAGTAAGAGGGTGACAGGTTGAGAGTCAGAGGCAGTGAGGAACTGTCTCACCAGTCTGGAGGGGGAGTGTGTGGATGAGTGGTGTCTTGAACTGGAGGGGTTCGTGTGAGTTTTTTTTAAAGGAGCTTGCACGTGAGGTGTACCTCTGGTGGTGTGCAGGAGGTCCTGCAGAGGCATTTGGACAAGAAGGTGGATGTCTGGCGGTGTGCTAGATGTCTTAGAGAGACATTAGGGAGTGATTCTAAAAGTAGTGGCTTGTGTATCTGATGATCCTGTGTAGGTGAAGAGGTTCATGTGTAGCCCGGCTAAGTCCCATTAGGATGGTAGGGGTGTAGGGGCTCACGTACTGTCTCAGTGGAGGCGGAGTGAGTGTGGGACGGTGTGTCCCACGTTGGCCCGAAACCCTGTCTCAGGGCCTGGAGGGTTCCTTAAGGGAGCGCCAGGTCAGGGGCCTAGGCTGTACTTACAAGTCATTTGAAGAGGATCTTCCTGTGTCTAGAGGACGGGGAGTGTCTGTAATCAGAACTCCGGCGGTCCTGGTGTTGGGCTGTACCGCTCCTAAGTGGAGGGTGCAGAAGTCCTGGTTCGCTTGGCATTTGACCGTCTAGAGTGCTTGACCATTTGTGGGGCCTCTGGAGGTCGTTCCCCGCGGAGGGGGGAGGCCAGGTTCAGGTTCAGCCTGACCTGGAGGGAAGGGCATCTGTAGTCAGTGTCCTGACCGGTTATTGGCTTCCAGGGGTACTGCTCCAAGGTGGGATGGTGCAGAACTCTGGAGAGGGGTGCGGAGGGACGGTGTCCTTACTTCTGACCCCGGTGGGAGGAGAGTGTGTCGCTGCTACGCCGCTGGCGTGTGCTCTGTCTAGCCTGAGACATACTGGGCCTGTAATCATGGAACTGGAAGGGGGGTGCAGAAGGACGGTGTACTTCGGACCCCGGTGCAACTTGAGGGTTTAGATCCTAGGTTGGGAGATTAGGAAACTTCTAGGTCAAGAGGAATCTCTACCCAAGTAGATCAGCTGAAGAGACTGAGGGGGCTGCCCTTGCTGTGTGTTCTGGGGCCCACCTGCAGTTTGTTGGTTTTTACTAAGGTAGAGGAAAGGGGACTTTGCTGTGTGCTGTGTCCCCCCACCTGCTTGAAGAGGGACTGTGCTGTGTGCTTTGTACCTCAGAAGTGGAATAGTTTCCAGGTGGTAGACCAGTGACGGAGTGAGGTCCTGATCTGGTAGGAGAGTTGTGTTCTGGTGAGTGCTAAGGTACTTACCTCTGCCAACTAGAGACCCCCAGTTCTAACATTGGTGGAGTAGAGGTAGGATGGGGCATTCTTGTCGTGACCTCTAGTCAGCCTGAGGGTGTGGACCCTAGGTTGTTGGATCAGTGGTAGTTGTAGCTACCCTGAGAGAGAGAGAGTGGAGATTGGCTATTGTGTGCCAGGGGTTACTGCCCCCCACTCTGTGGATTGGTTAGGACCTGTGATATTTGGATGGCCTAGGGCCTAGTCCTGGCTGTGGATGACTAGGGTGTACCAGTGGGGTATCCTAGTTGTGCCAGAGAGCTGTTGTTGAGGGAAATCTATGTGGGTTCCGAGTGGCGAAAAACTGGACGGTGTCCCTGCCGTGCAGGCCTGTGTCCGTGGTTTTGTCGCCCAAAGCATTGAAGACCATCAGTGTAGTGATTGGTCTACCCTGCGTTTTGGCTGGAAGGGGGATGTGTTGGACCCGGTCCTTTGGGCAGGTTCACCCCGTGACTTTTTTGCTTTTTCCTAGCCTGTTTTTGGAACCTGGATTGGTGATTTTAGGCCTCTGCGCACTTTTTCACTGTGGTACAGTGTAAAGTGCGTGTGCTCTCTGTGTATGGATGGTGAGTGACCTGCCCTCCCATAGGAATGAATGGGGAATATGTATGCCCATGGTAGATTCCTGATGCATGGGGAGTGCAGGGTCCAGTTTGATATGTGTGAACTCGTGAGAATGAATGCTGCAGAATGGTGTATGCGGCATGGCTGTGTCTAGTCTAGAAGCGCCACTTTTAGAAGTTGGCATAATTGTGTAATGAGTCTGCTGGCACGGGATTGGCTGATGAGCCTGGCCTGCTGGTAGATGGACTGTCTGGTGAGTAGGACGGGGTCTGCAGGGCCCTGGAGGAGGGGGTCTGAGTCAGCCGTAGATGAAAGGCCCCCATCTGCTGTCAGGGATGGGAGGAAAGAGCGTCTGGTGGAACCAGGCTGTGCCTGTCGGCCCACCCCTGATGGCTCTCCCTCCTGATGGCCCACTGTCACCTCTGACCTGAGGCTGACAGGAGAGGGAAACCAGATACACCCAGGGCTTAGGGGCTCGCTTACACAAAGACTTCAAAGCCTTTTCTGTGTATAAGAAGGGGCTGTGTTCCCTTCCAAGTTGTTCTTGTCTTGTTCTGTTGCTGACGGGAATCTACCCGGGGCGGGCGCTGCCCAGCCCCTGGAGGCTGATGGACTGCTGGGGGACTCTTCCTGACTGTCCCCTCGCCTGCTGCATTGCTTGGAAGACTTTGCTGGTCCATAGCGCTTAGGAGCGCTTTATTTTGCCTTTCCTAGCGCCTGGGAGCGCTTTGCCTATTTTTCTAGCGCTTTGGAGCGCTTTATTGCCCCAAGCGCTGGAGAGCGCTTTATTTGTCTTCACAGCGCTACTTGGCTCAAGCGCTTAATAGCGCTTCAACTTTTATGGGGTGCTGGTTGTATCGAGGGTGCCACCCCTCGGATCGTGGTTCCCCGCCTGCCTGCCTAAAGAGGAGGGCCGCTGCGCTGCCCGCAGCGACCCGGAAGTGGTCGGCCGGCCGGCCAATCTCAGCGCGGCCGGCCGGAAGTCCCGCCCCCCGCAGTCGGTGTGGAGGGGAAAGGAAGGCGCGGGAGATGGTGGCGGTGGACGGGGCTCCTCTCGGCTGAGGGAGCCCCAGGGAGACGAGGCGGCCGGTTGGCAGGGCTCCCATGTGCCGAGGGAGCCCTGCAGAGACAGGAAGTCCGGTCGGCTGAGGAGAGGAGCCGAGAGAGCAGCGCCGGCAAAGGAGAGCCCAGCGGAGGAAGCCGCGTGTGAGGCAGAGCCCCCTCGACCAGCCCGGTGAGTGTTTGAAGGGCTGGGGGTAGGCGGGGAGCTCTGCGGATGGCTGTGCCTGATCGAGGCAGCGGGCCGCTCCTCTCTGCTTCCCGCGATGTGTTGAGAGCCCCGTAGGCTCTCTCGATGGCCCGTGTCCTGCCCTCTATCCAGGGGGGCCTAGTTGGTGGAGCAGGGTGGCCCCGGTTGGCAGCGAGCCGCCCCAACGATATCTAGAGCCCCGAGAGGCTCAAGGGGCCTCATCTTGTGTGTTTTGAGCCCAGAGAGGCTCGGGGGCCAGGTGCTTGATGTCGAGCCCCCCAGGGAGGGCTCCAACGACCCCTTAATTGTGATTAGAGCCCAGTGAGGCTCTTGGGGGGACACCAGTGTTTGTAGAGCCTTTGTGGCTCCAACATGGACCTAGGTGTTGGTAGAGCCTGTGTGGCTCCAGCATGGCGCAGTGGGCGCCTGAGGGCCAGTGAGGGCCCCGGCACAGTTTTGAATCTCCAGCTGCCCAGCAATTAGTGGGCAGCTGCACCGTTTAGGCGCAATTTCAGGAGAGAGTCCCTGTGTGGGACAGCGAGGGCACAGTGGTGCCAGGCCTTCCCAGCTGCGCAGCACTTAGTGCCAGCTGCAGCATTTAGGCCCTTGTGAGTGTTCCCAGGGGCCCAGCAAGTAGTGGGCCCCTGCATCGTTTAGGCCCTGACATTGAGACTCAGGGCGTTCTAGACCCAACAAGGCCAGTTGGCCTAGGGACTGCCACAGATGGTGGCTTATGTAGGTCTTGCACAATTGTATGGTTATTTGCACCTCTGAATGTGATTTCTTGCATCATGTCTTATTCCTGCACCTCTGAATGTTTTTAGACATCATGTGACGTTTGCGCTACTGTATTATTCTGGTACCTCTGAATGTATTTTTATTTCATCATGTGCTTTATTCTTAACACCGCTGAATGTGTAGGTTTATGCATTATGTGTTTTTCTTTACTACTCCTCTGAATGTATATTTATGCATCATGGGTAATGTGTTCTTTCTTAGACCCCTAAATGCTGTGTGATACTTAGGTGGTTTTCCCTTACTACTCCTCTGAATGTGTTTCCCACATCATGGGTAATGTGTTCTGTCTTAGACCCCTAAATGCTGAGTGATACTTAGGGGGTTGTTCTTTTTAGTACAGGTGGTCCTAGTGAGGTCCTGGTCCCCTGCGTGACAGTCTCCTACGGGTTTAGGGTTGCGTAGGTGGTACTTTCCTGTTCCCAGTAGTTACTGGATGTGATCGATAACTGTTACTTTGTGTTACAGTGAAGTTTATATACTTTTATTCTAATTTCTGACAAGTATTTCTATATCTGCAAAGTGTTGATTCTGACAGTGGCCCATGTGGCCCTGTCTTGTAAATAATCCCTTGTGAATATTGCCGTGCCAGTTGGCACAATGTACATGTGTGATTTCTGTCTGATATGCTTTGACAATACAAAAGTTATTTTAATATAACCTTGTGTGGAGTCTCTTTTGTGGTGTACCTAGTATGTTGTCGCTGTTGTGCGCTGACGCAAATGCTTTACACATCGCGTCCGAGTTTAGCCTAGACTGCTCGTGCCAAGCTACCTAGAGGGTGAGCAGGGGTTATCTTGGAGTGTGACTTCCTTGCCCTGACTAGAATGGTGGTTTCTGCCTGGCTTTGGCATCAGCCTTAGCCTACCAGAAATAGCCGGTTCTAACATTGGTGGGTCAGCGGTGCGGATTTGGACGTGTGTTTGGGCAGTGCCATAGCGACAACTGGCTACATTACAAAAACTCTGCATTTTTCAGATAGTCACATGTTTGGGATTATCGTTTTTGATTTTGTTTTTCCTCAAGAGTGTCATTTTCAGATGGTGTTCCTGCGCTTTATGTTTAGTGACAGATGAGAGAAAATGACAGGGCGGGACGCCAGTAGAGAGGGGAGGTTCCCATAGATTAGGAATCCCTTGCTGGGTCCAGTGTCCAATCCCTGTTCTTGTCCCTGTGTGGGTAGATGGAAGAGAGGGAGGGTGGAGGAGAAACTGCTTGCTCAGGAGGGTGGTTATTCCCTGAGTGTAGTGTGTGTGTCTGGGTTCCCCAGTATGGTAGGACCCAGTGGTGGCAGCTTAAATGTGTCCAGTGCGTGAATTCCCATTCCCAGTCCCAGAGTATGGTGCCTGGTGCTCAGTAAGAGGGTGACAGGTTGAGAGTCAGAGGCAGTGAGGAACTGTCTCACCAGTCTGGAGGGGGAGTGTGTGGATGAGTGGTGTCTTGAACTGGAGGGGTTCGTGTGAGTTTTTTTTAAAGGAGCTTGCACGTGAGGTGTACCTCTGGTGGTGTGCAGGAGGTCCTGCAGAGGCATTTGGACAAGAAGGTGGATGTCTGGCGGTGTGCTAGATGTCTTAGAGAGACATTAGGGAGTGATTCTAAAAGTAGTGGCTTGTGTATCTGATGATCCTGTGTAGGTGAAGAGGTTCATGTGTAGCCCGGCTAAGTCCCATTAGGATGGTAGGGGTGTAGGGGCTCACGTACTGTCTCAGTGGAGGCGGAGTGAGTGTGGGACGGTGTGTCCCACGTTGGCCCGAAACCCTGTCTCAGGGCCTGGAGGGTTCCTTAAGGGAGCGCCAGGTCAGGGGCCTAGGCTGTACTTACAAGTCATTTGAAGAGGATCTTCCTGTGTCTAGAGGACGGGGAGTGTCTGTAATCAGAACTCCGGCGGTCCTGGTGTTGGGCTGTACCGCTCCTAAGTGGAGGGTGCAGAAGTCCTGGTTCGCTGGGCATTTGACCGTCTAGAGTGCTTGACCATTTGTGGGGCCTCTGGAGGTCGTTCCCCGCGGAGGGGGGAGGCCAGGTTCAGGTTCAGCCTGACCTGGAGGGAAGGGCATCTGTAGTCAGTGTCCTGACCGGTTATTGGCTTCCAGGGGTACTGCTCCAAGGTGGGATGGTGCAGAACTCTGGAGAGGGGTGCGGAGGGACGGTGTCCTTACTTCTGACCCCGGTGGGAGGAGAGTGTGTCGCTGCTACGCCGCTGGCGTGTGCTCTGTCTAGCCTGAGACATACTGGGCCTGTAATCATGGAACTGGAAGGGGGGTGCAGAAGGACGGTGTACTTCGGACCCCGGTGCAACTTGAGGGTTTAGATCCTAGGTTGGGAGATTAGGAAACTTCTAGGTCAAGAGGAATCTCTACCCAAGTAGATCAGCTGAAGAGACTGAGGGGGCTGCCCTTGCTGTGTGTTCTGGGGCCCACCTGCAGTTTGTTGGTTTTTACTAAGGTAGAGGAAAGGGGACTTTGCTGTGTGCTGTGTCCCCCCACCTGCTTGAAGAGGGACTGTGCTGTGTGCTTTGTACCTCAGAAGTGGAATAGTTTCCAGGTGGTAGACCAGTGACGGAGTGAGGTCCTGATCTGGTAGGAGAGTTGTGTTCTGGTGAGTGCTAAGGTACTTACCTCTGCCAACTAGAGACCCCCAGTTCTAACATTGGTGGAGTAGAGGTAGGATGGGGCATTCTTGTCGTGACCTCTAGTCAGCCTGAGGGTGTGGACCCTAGGTTGTTGGATCAGTGGTAGTTGTAGCTACCCTGAGAGAGAGAGAGTGGAGATTGGCTATTGTGTGCCAGGGGTTACTGCCCCCCACTCTGTGGATTGGTTAGGACCTGTGATATTTGGATGGCCTAGGGCCTAGTCCTGGCTGTGGATGACTAGGGTGTACCAGTGGGGTATCCTAGTTGTGCCAGAGAGCTGTTGTTGAGGGAAATCTATGTGGGTTCCGAGTGGCGAAAAACTGGACGGTGTCCCTGCCGTGCAGGCCTGTGTCCGTGGTTTTGTCGCCCAAAGCATTGAAGACCATCAGTGTAGTGATTGGTCTACCCTGCGTTTTGGCTGGAAGGGGGATGTGTTGGACCCGGTCCTTTGGGCAGGTTCACCCCGTGACTTTTTTGCTTTTTCCTAGCCTGTTTTTGGAACCTGGATTGGTGATTTTAGGCCTCTGCGCACTTTTTCACTGTGGTACAGTGTAAAGTGCGTGTGCTCTCTGTGTATGGATGGTGAGTGACCTGCCCTCCCATAGGAATGAATGGGAAATATGTATGCCCATGGTAGATTCCTGATGCATGGGGAGTGCAGGGTCCAGTTTGATATGTGTGAACTCGTGAGAATGAATGCTGCAGAATGGTGTATGCGGCATGGCTGTGTCTAGTCTAGAAGCGCCACTTTTAGAAGTTGGCATAATTGTGTAATGAGTCTGCTGGCACGTGATTGGCTGATGAGCCTGGCCTGCTGGTAGATGGACTGTCTGGTGAGTAGGACGGGGTCTGCAGGGCCCTGGAGGAGGGGGTCTGAGTCAGCCGTAGATGAAAGGCCCCCATCTGCTGTCAGGGATGGGAGGAAAGAGCGTCTGGTGGAACCAGGCTGTGCCTGTCGGCCCACCCCTGATGGCTCTCCCTCCTGATGGCCCACTGTCACCTCTGACCTGAGGCTGACAGGAGAGGGAAACCAGATACACCCAGGGCTTAGGGGCTCGCTTACACAAAGACTTCAAAGCCTTTTCTGTGTATAAGAAGGGGCTGTGTTCCCTTCCAAGTTGTTCTTGTCTTGTTCTGTTGCTGACGGGAATCTACCCGGGGCAGGCGCTGCCCAGCCCCTGGAGGCTGATGGACTGCTGGGGGACTCTTCCTGACTGTCCCCTCGCCTGCTGCATTGCTTGGAAGACTTTGCTGGTCCATAGCGCTTAGGAGCGCTTTATTTTGCCTTTCCTAGCGCCTGGGAGCGCTTTGCCTATTTTTCTAGCGCTTTGGAGCGCTTTATTGCCCCAAGCGCTGGAGAGCGCTTTATTTGTCTTCACAGCGCTACTTGGCTCAAGCGCTTAATAGCGCTTCAACTTTTATGGGGTGCTGGTTGTATCGAGGGTGCCACCCCTCGGATCGTGGTTCCCCGCCTGCCTGCCTAAAGAGGAGGGCCGCTGCGCTGCCCGCAGCGACCCGGAAGTGGTCGGCCGGCCGGCCAATCTCAGCGCGGCCGGCCGGAAGTCCCGCCCCCCGCAGTCGGTGTGGAGGGGAAAGGAAGGCGCGGGAGATGGTGGCGGTGGACGGGGCTCCTCTCGGTTGAGGGAGCCCCAGGGAGACGAGGCGGCCGGTTGGCAGGGCTCCCATGTGCCGAGGGAGCCCTGCAGAGACAGGAAGTCCGGTCGGCTGAGGAGAGGAGCCGAGAGAGCAGCGCCGGCAAAGGAGAGCCCAGCGGAGGAAGCCGCGTGTGAGGCAGAGCCCCCTCGACCAGCCCGGTGAGTGTTTGAAGGGCTGGGGGTAGGCGGGGAGCTCTGCGGATGGCTGTGCCTGATCGAGGCAGCGGGCCGCTCCTCTCTGCTTCCCGCGATGTGTTGAGAGCCCCGTAGGCTCTCTCGATGGCCCGTGTCCTGCCCTCTATCCAGGGGGGCCTAGTTGGTGGAGCAGGGCGGCCCCGGTTGGCAGCGGGCCGCCCCAACGATATCTAGAGCCCCGAGAGGCTCAAGGGGCCTCATCTTGTGTGTTTTGAGCCCAGAGAGGCTCGGGGGCCAGGTGCTTGATGTCGAGCCCCCCAGGGAGGGCTCCAACGACCCCTTAATTGTGATTAGAGCCCAGTGAGGCTCTTGGGGGGACACCAGTGTTTGTAGAGCCTGTGTGGCTCCAACGTGGACCTAGGTGTTGGTAGAGCCTGTGTGGCTCCAGCATGGCGCAGTGGGCGCCTGAGGGCCAGTGAGGGCCCCGGCACAGTTTTGAATCTCCAGCTGCCCAGCAATTAGTGGGCAGCTGCACCGTTTAGGCGCAATTTCAGGAGAGAGTCCCTGTGTGGGACAGCGAGGGCACAGTGGTGCCAGGCCTTCCCAGCTGCGCAGCACTTAGTGCCAGCTGCAGCATTTAGGCCCTTGTGAGTGTTCCCAGGGGCCCAGCAAGTAGTGGGCCCCTGCATCGTTTAGGCCCTGACATTGAGACTCAGGGCGTTCTAGCCCCAACAAGGCCAGTTGGCCTAGGGACTGCCACAGATGGTGGCTTATGTAGGTCTTGCGCAATTGTATGGTTATTTGCACCTCTGAATGTGATTTCTTGCATCATGTCTTATTCCTGCACCTCTGAATGTTTTTAGACATCATGTGACGTTTGCGCTACTGTATTATTCTGGTACCTCTGAATGTATTTTTATTTCATCATGTGCTTTATTCTTAACACCGCTGAATGTGTAGGTTTATGCATTATGTGTTTTTCTTTACTACTCCTCTGAATGTATATTTATGCATCATGGGTAATGTGTTCTTTCTTAGACCCCTAAATGCTGTGTGATACTTAGGTGGTTTTCCCTTACTACTCCTCTGAATGTGTTTCCCACATCATGGGTAATGTGTTCTGTCTTAGACCCCTAAATGCTGAGTGATACCTAGGGGGTTGTTCTTTTTAGTACAGGTGGTCCTAGTGAGTTCCTGGTCCCCTGCGTGACAGTCTCCTACGGGTTTAGGGTTGCGTAGGTGGTACTTTCCTGTTCCCAGTAGTTACTGGATGTGATCGATAACTGTTACTTTGTGTTACAGTGAAGTTTATATACTTTTATTCTAATTTCTGACAAGTATTTCTATATCTGCAAAGTGTTGATTCTGACAGTGGCCCATGTGGCCCTGTCTTGTAAATAATCCCTTGTGAATATTGCCGTGCCAGTTGGCACAATGTACATGTGTGATTTCTGTCTGATATGCTTTGACGATACAAAAGTTATTTTAATAAAACCTTGTGTGGAGTCTCTTTTGTGGTGTACCTAGTATGTTGTCGCTGTTGTGCGCTGACGCAAATGCTTTACACATCGCCTCCGAGTTTAGCCTAGACTGCTCGTGCCAAGCTACCTAGAGGGTGAGCAGGGGTTATCTTGGCGTGTGACTTCCTTGCCCTGACTAGAATGGTGGTTTCTGCCTGGCTTTGGCATCAGCCTTAGCCTACCAGAAATAGCCGGTTCTAACATTGGTGGGTCAGCGGTGCGGATTTGGACGTGTGTTTGGGCAGTGCCATAGCGACAACTGGCTACATTACAAAAACTCTGCATTTTTCAGATAGTCACATGTTTGGGATTATCGTTTTTGATTTTGTTTTTTCTCAAGAGTGTCATTTTCAGATGGTGTTCCTGCGCTTTATGTTTAGTGACAGATGAGAGAAAATGACAGGGCGGGACGCCAGTAGAGAGGGGAGGTTCCCATAGATTAGGAATCCCTTGCTGGGTCCAGTGTCCAATCCCTGTTCTTGTCCCTGTGTGGGTAGATGGAAGAGAGGGAGGGTGGAGGAGAAACTGCTTGCTCAGGAGGGTGGTTATTCCCTGAGTGTAGTGTGTGTGTCTGGGTTCCCCAGTATGGTAGGACCCAGTGGTGGCAGCTTAAATGTGTCCAGTGCGTGAATTCCCATTCCCAGTCCCAGAGTATGGTGCCTGGTGCTCAGTAAGAGGGTGACAGGTTGAGAGTCAGAGGCAGTGAGGAACTGTCTCACCAGTCTGGAGGGGGAGTGTGTGGATGAGTGGTGTCTTGAACTGGAGGGGTTCGTGTGAGGTTTTTTTTAAGGAGCTTGCACGTGAGGTGTACCTCTGGTGGTGTGCAGGAGGTCCTGCAGAGGCATTTGGACAAGAAGGTGGATGTCTGGCGGTGTGCTAGATGTCTTAGAGAGACATTAGGGAGTGATTCTAAAAGTAGTGGCTTGTGTATCTGATGATGCTGTGTAGGTGAAGAGGTTCATGTGTAGCCCGGCTAAGTCCCATTAGGATGGTAGGGGTGTAGGGGCTCACGTACTGTCTCAGTGGAGGCGGAGTGAGTGTGGGACGGTGTGTCCCACGTTGGCCCGAAACCCTGTCTCAGGGCCTGGAGGGTTCCTTAAGGGAGCGCCAGGTCAGGGGCCTAGGCTGTACTTACAAGTCATTTGAAGAGGATCTTCCTGTGTCTAGAGGACGGGGAGTGTCTGTAATCAGAACTCCGGCGGTCCTGGTGTTGGGCTGTACCGCTCCTAAGTGGAGGGTGCAGAAGTCCTGGTTCGCTGGGCATTTGACCGTCTAGAGTGCTTGACCATTTGTGGGGCCTCTGGAGGTCGTTCCCCGCGGAGGGGGGAGGCCAGGTTCAGGTTCAGCCTGACCTGGAGGGAAGGGCATCTGTAGTCAGTGTCCTGACCGGTTATTGGCTTCCAGGGGTACCGCTCCAAGGTGGGATGGTGCAGAACTCTGGAGAGGGGTGCAGAGGGACGGTGTCCTTACTTCTGACCCCGGTGGGAGGAGAGTGTGTCGCTGCTACGCCGCTGGCGTGTGCTCTGTCTAGCCTGAGACATACTGGGCCTGTAATCATGGAACTGGAAGGGGGGTGCAGAAGGACGGTGTACTTCGAACCCCGGTGCAACTTGAGGGTTTAGATCCTAGGTTGGGAGATTAGGAAACTTCTAGGTCAAGAGGAATCTCTACCCAAGTAGATCAGCTGAAGAGACTGAGGGGGCTGCCCTTGCTGTGTGTTCTGGGGCCCACCTGCAGTTTGTTGGTTCCACTAAGGTAGAGGAAAGGGGACTTTGCTGTGTGCTGTGTCCCCCCACCTGCTTGAAGAGGGACTGTGCTGTGTGCTTTGTACCTCAGAAGTGGAATAGTTTCCAGGTGGTAGACCAGTGACGGAGTGAGGTCCTGATCTGGTAGGAGAGTTGTGTTCTGGTGAGTGCTAAGGTACTTACCTCTGCCAACTAGAGACCCCCAGTTCTAACATTGGTGGAGTAGAGGTAGGATGGGGCATTCTTGCCGTGACCTCTAGTCAGCCTGAGGGTGTGGACCCTAGGTTGTTGGATCAGTGGTAGTTGTAGCTACCCTGAGAGAGAGAGAGTGGAGATTGGCTATTGTGTGCCAGGGGTTACTGCCCCCCACTCTGTGGATTGGTTAGGACCTGTGATATTTGGATGGCCTAGGGCCTAGTCCTGGCTGTGGATGACTAGGGTGTACCAGTGGGGTATCCTAGTTGTGCCAGAGAGCTGTTGTTGAGGGAAATCTATGTGGGTTCCGAGTGGCGAAAAACTGGACGGTGTCCCTGCCGTGCAAGTCCGTGTCCGTGGTTTTGTCGCCCAAAGCATTGAAGACCATCAGTGTAGTGATTGGTCTACCCTGCGTTTTGGCTGGAAGGGGGATGTGTTGGACCCGGTCCTTTGGGCAGGTTCACCCCGTGACTTTTTTGCTTTTTCCTAGCCTGTTTTTGGAACCTGGATTGGTGATTTTAGGCCTCTGCGCACTTTTTCACTGTGGTACAGTGTAAAGTGCGTGTGCTCTCTGTGTATGGATGGTGAGTGACCTGCCCTCCCATAGGAATGAATGGGGAATATGTATGCCCATGGTAGATTCCTGATGCATGGGGAGTGCAGGGTCGAGTTTGATATGTGTGAACTCGTGAGAATGAATGCTGCAGAATGGTGTATGCGGCATGGCTGTGTCTAGTCTAGAAGCGCCACTTTTTGAAGTTGGCATAATTGTGTAGTGAGTCTGCTGGCACGTGATTGGCTGATGAGCCTGGCCTGCTGGTAGATGGACTGTCTGGTGAGTAGGACGGGGTCTGCAGGGCCCTGGAGGAGGGGGTCTGAGTCAGCCGTAGATGAAAGGCCCCCATCTGCTGTCAGGGATGGGAGGAAAGAGCGTCTGGTGGAACCAGGCTGTGCCTGTCGGCCCACCCCTGATGGCTCTCCCTCCTGATGGCCCACTGTCACCTCTGACCTGAGGCTGACAGGAGAGGGAAACCAGATACACCCAGGGCTTAGGGGCTCGCTTACACAAAGACTTCAAAGCCTTTTCTGTGTATAAGAAGGGGCTGTGTTCCCTTCCAAGTTGTTCTTGTCTTGTTCTGTTGCTGACGGGAATCCACCCGGGGCGGGCGCTGCCCAGCCCCTGGAGGCTGATGGACTGCTGGGGGACTCTTCCTGACTGTCCCCTCGCCTGCTGCATTGCTTGGAAGACTTTGCTGGTCCATAGCGCTTAGGAGCGCTTTATTTTGCCTTTCCTAGCGCCTGGGAGCGCTTTGCCTATTTTTCTAGCGCTTTGGAGCGCTTTATTGCCCCAAGCGCTGGAGAGCGCTTTATTTGTCTTCACAGCGCTACTTGGCCCCAAGCGCTTAATAGCGCTTCAACTTTTATGGGGTGCTGGTTGTATCGAGGGTGCCACCCCTCGATTCGTGGTTCCCCGCCTGCCTGCCTAAAGAGGAGGGCCGCTGCGCTGCCCGCAGCGACCCGGAAGTGGTCGGCCGGCCGGCCAATCTCAGCGCGGCCGGCCGGAAGTCCGGCCCCCGCAGTCGGCGTGGAGGGGAAAGGAAGGCGCGGGAGATGGCGGCGGTGGACGGGGCTCCTCTCGGCTGAGGGAGCCCCAGGGAGACGAGGCGGCCGGTTGGCAGGGCTCCCGTGTGCCGAGGGAGCCCTGCCGAGACAGGAAGTCCGGTCGGCTGAGGAGAGGAGCCGAGAGAGCAGCGCCGGCAAAGGAGAGCCCAGCGGAGGAAGCCGCGTGTGAGGCAGAGCCCCCTCGACCAGCCCGGTGAGTGTTTGAAGGGCTGGGGGTAGGCGGGGAGCTCTGCGGATGGCTGTGCCTGATCGAGGCAGTGGGCCGCTCCTCTCTGCTTCCCGCGATGTGTTGAGAGCCCCGTAGGCTCTCTCGATGGCCCGTGTCCTGCCCTCTATCCAGGGGGGCCTAGTTGGTGGAGCAGGGCGGCCCCGGTTGGCAGCGGGCCGCCCCAACGATATCTAGAGCCCAGAGAGGCTCAAGGGGCCTCATCTTGTGTGTTTTAAGCCCAGAGAGGCTCGGGGGCCAGGTGCTTGATGTCGAGCCCCCGAAGGAGGGCTCCAACGACCCCTTAATTGTGATTAGAGCCCAGTGAGGCTCTTGGGGGGACACCAGTGTTTGTAGAGCCTGTGTGGCTCCAACGTGGACCTAGGTGTTGGTAGAGCCTGTGTGGCTCCAGCATGGCGCAGTGGGCGCCTGAGGGCCAGTGAGGGCCCCGGCACAGTTTTGAATCTCCAGCTGCCCAGCAATTAGTGGGCAGCTGCACCGTTTAGGCGCAATTTCAGGAGAGAGTCCCTGTGTGAGACAGCGAGGGCACAGTGGTGCCAGGCCTTCCCAGCTGCGCAGCACTTAGTGCCAGCTGCAGCATTTAGGCCCTTGTGAGTGTTCCCAGGGGCCCAGCAAGTAGTGGGCCCCTGCATCGTTTAGGCCCTGACATTGAGACTCAGGGCGTTCTAGCCCCAACAAGGCCAGTTGGCCTAGGGACTGCCACAGATGGTGGCTTATGTAGGTCTTGCGCAATTGTATGGTTATTTGCACCTCTGAATGTGATTTCTTGCATCATGTCTTATTCCTGCACCTCTGAATGTTTTTAGACATCATGTGACGTTTGCGCTACTGTATTATTCTGGTACCTCTGAATGTATTTTTATTTCATCATGTGCTTTATTCTTAACACCGCTGAATGTGTAGGTTTATGCATTACGTGTTTTTCTTTACTACTCCTCTGAATGTATATTTATGCATCATGGGTAATGTGTTCTTTCTTAGACCCCTAAATGCTGTGTGATACTTAGGTGGTTTTCCCTTACTACTCCTCTGAATGTGTTTCCCACATCATGGGTAATGTGTTCTGTCTTAGACCCCTAAATGCTGAGTGATACTTAGGGGGTTGTTCTTTTTAGTACAGGTGGTCCTAGTGAGGTCCTGGTCCCCTGCGTGACAGTCTCCTACGGGTTTAGGGTTGCGTAGGTGGTACTTTCCTGTTCCCAGTAGTTACTGGATGTGATCGATAACTGTTACTTTGTGTTACAGTGAAGTTTATATACTTTTATTCTAATTTCTGACAAGTATTTCTATATCTGCAAAGTGTTGATTCTGACAGTGGCCCATGTGGCCCTGTCTTGTAAATAATCCCTTGTGAATATTGCCGTGCCAGTTGGCACAATGTACATGTGTGATTTCTGTCTGATATGCTTTGACAATACAAAAGTTATTTTAATATAACCTTGTGTGGAGTCTCTTTTGTGGTGTACCTAGTATGTTGTCGCTGTTGTGCGCTGACGCAAATGCTTTACACATCGCGTCCGAGTTTAGCCTAGACTGCTCGTGCCAAGCTACCTAGAGGGTGAGCAGGGGTTATCTTGGCGTGTGACTTCCTTGCCCTGACTAGAATGGTGATTTCTGCCTGGCTTTGGCATCAGCCTTAGCCTACCAGAAATAGCCGGTTCTAACATTGGTGGGTCAGCGGTGCGGATTTGGACGTGTGTTTGGGCAGTGCCATAGCGACAACTGGCTACATTACAAAAACTCTGCATTTTTCAGATAGTCACATGTTTGGGATTATCGTTTTTGATTTTGTTTTTCCTCAAGAGTGTCATTTTCAGATGGTGTTCCTGCGCTTTATGTTTAGTGACAGATGAGAGAAAATGACAGGGCGGGACGCCAGTAGAGAGGGGAGGTTCCCATAGATTAGGAATCCCTTGCTGGGTCCAGTGTCCAATCCCTGTTCTTGTCCCTGTGTGGGTAGATGGAAGAGAGGGAGGGTGGAGGAGAAACTGCTTGCTCAGGAGGGTGGTTATTCCCTGAGTGTAGTGTGTGTGTCTGGGTTCCCCAGTATGGTAGGACCCAGTGGTGGCAGCTTAAATGTGTCCAGTGCGTGAATTCCCATTCCCAGTCCCAGAGTATGGTGCCTGGTGCTCAGTAAGAGGGTGACAGGTTGAGAGTCAGAGGCAGTGAGGAACTGTCTCACCAGTCTGGAGGGGGAGTGTGTGGATGAGTGGTGTCTTGAACTGGAGGGGTTCGTGTGAGGTTTTTTTAAAGGAGCTTGCACGTGAGGTGTACCTCTGGTGGTGTGCAGGAGGTCCTGCAGAGGCATTTGGACAAGAAGGTGGATGTCTGGCGGTGTGCTAGATGTCTTAGAGAGACATTAGGGAGTGATTCTAAAACTAGTGGCTTGTGTATCTGATGATCCTGTGTAGGTGAAGAGGTTCATGTGTAGCCCGGCTAAGTCCCATTAGGATGGTAGGGGTGTAGGGGCTCACGTACTGTCTCAGTGGAGGCGGAGTGAGTGTGGGACGTGTGTCCCACGTTGGCCCGAAACCCTGTCTCAGGGCCTGGAGGGTTCCTTAAGGGAGCGCCAGGTCAGGGGCCTAGGCTGTACTTACAAGTCATTTGAAGAGGATCTTCCTGTGTCTAGAGGACGGGGAGTGTCTGTAATCAGAACTCCGGCGGTCCTGGTGTTGGGCTGTACCGCTCCTAAGTGGAGGGTGCAGAAGTCCTGGTTCGCTGGGCATTTGACCGTCTAGAGTGCTTGACCATTTGTGGGGCCTCTGGAGGTCGTTCCCCGCGGAGGGGGGAGGCCAGGTTCAGGTTCAGCCTGACCTGGAGGGAAGGGCATCTGTAGTCAGTGTCCTGACCGGTTATTGGCTTCCAGGGGTACTGCTCCAAGGTGGGATGGTGCAGAACTCTGGAGAGGGGTGCGGAGGGACGGTGTCCTTACTTCTGACCCCGGTGGGAGGAGAGTGTGTCGCTGCTACGCCGCTTGCGTGTGCTCTGTCTAGCCTGAGACATACTGGGCCTGTAATCATGGAACTGGAAGGGGGGTGCAGAAGGACGGTGTACTTCGGACCCCGGTGCAACTTGAGGGTTTAGATCCTAGGTTGGGAGATTAGGAAACTTCTAGGTCAAGAGGAATCTCTACCCAAGTAGATCAGCTGAAGAGACTGAGGGGGCTGCCCTTGCTGTGTGTTCTGGGGCCCACCTGCAGTTTGTTGGTTTTTACTAAGGTAGAGGAAAGGGGACTTTGCTGTGTGCTGTGTCCCCCCACCTGCTTGAAGAGGGACTGTGCTGTGTGCTTTGTACCTCAGAAGTGGAATAGTTTCCAGGTGGTAGACCAGTGACGGAGTGAGGTCCTGATCTGGTAGGAGAGTTGTGTTCTGGTGAGTGCTAAGGTACTTACCTCTGCCAACTAGAGACCCCCAGTTCTAACATTGGTGGAGTAGAGGTAGGATGGGGCATTCTTGTCGTGACCTCTAGTCAGCCTGAGGGTGTGGACCCTAGGTTGTTGGATCAGTGGTAGTTGTAGCTACCCTGAGAGAGAGAGAGTGGAGATTGGCTATTGTGTGCCAGGGGTTACTGCCCCCCACTCTGTGGATTGGTTAGGACCTGTGATATTTGGATGGCCTAGGGCATAGTCCTGGCTGTGGATGACTAGGGTGTACCAGTGGGGTATCCTAGTTGTGCCAGAGAGCTGTTGTTGAGGGAAATCTATGTGGGTTCCGAGTGGCGAAAAACTGGACGGTGTCCCTGCCGTGCAGGCCTGTGTCCGTGGTTTTGTCGCCCAAAGCATTGAAGACCATCAGTGTAGTGATTGGTCTACCCTGCGTTTTGGCTGGAAGGGGGATGTGTTGGACCCGGTCCTTTGGGCAGGTTCACCCCGTGACTTTTTTGCTTTTTCCTAGCCTGTTTTTGGAACCTGGATTGGTGATTTTAGGCCTCTGCGCACTTTTTCACTGTGGTACAGTGTAAAGTGCGTGTGCTCTCTGTGTATGGATGGTGAGTGACCTGCCCTCCCATAGGAATGAATGGGGAATATGTATGCCCATGGTAGATTCCTGATGCATGGGGAGTGCAGGGTCCAGTTTGATATGTGTGAACTCGTGAGAATGAATGCTGCAGAATGGTGTATGCGGCATGGCTGTGTCTAGTCTAGAAGCGCCACTTTTAGAAGTTGGCATAATTGTGTAATGAGTCTGCTGGCACGTGATTGGCTGATGAGCCTGGCCTGCTGGTAGATGGACTGTCTGGTGAGTAGGACGGGGTCTGCAGGGCCCTGGAGGAGGGGGTCTGAGTCAGCCGTAGATGAAAGGCCCCCATCTGCTGTCAGGGATGGGAGGAAAGAGCGTCTGGTGGAACCAGGCTGTGCCTGTCGGCCCACCCCTGATGGCTCTCCCTCCTGATGGCCCACTGTCACCTCTGACCTGAGGCTGACAGGAGAGGGAAACCAGATACACCCAGGGCTTAGGGGCTCGCTTACACAAAGACTTCAAAGCCTTTTCTGTGTATAAGAAGGGGCTGTGTTCCCTTCCAAGTTGTTCTTGTCTTGTTCTGTTGCTGACGGGAATCTACCCGGGGCGGGCGCTGCCCAGCCCCTGGAGGCTGATGGACTGCTGGGGGACTCTTCCTGACTGTCCCCTCGCCTGCTGCATTGCTTGGAAGACTTTGCTGGTCCATAGCGCTTAGGAGCGCTTTATTTTGCCTTTCCTAGCGCCTGGGAGCGCTTTGCCTATTTTTCTAGCGCTTTGGAGCGCTTTATTGCCCCAAGCGCTGGAGAGCGCTTTATTTGTCTTCACAGCGCTACTTGGCTCAAGCGCTTAATAGCGCTTCAACTTTTATGGGGTGCTGGTTGTATCGAGGGTGCCACCCCTCGGATCGTGGTTCCCCGCCTGCCTGCCTAAAGAGGAGGGCCGCTGCGCTGCCCGCAGCGACCCGGAAGTGGTCGGCCGGCCGGCCAATCTCAGCGCGGCCGGCCGGAAGTCCCGCCCCCCGCAGTCGGTGTGGAGGGGAAAGGAAGGCGCGGGAGATGGTGGCGGTGGACGGGGCTCCTCTCGGCTGAGGGAGCCCCAGGGAGACGAGGCGGCCGGTTGGCAGGGCTCCCATGTGCCGAGGGAGCCCTGCAGAGACAGGAAGTCCGGTCGGCTGAGGAGAGGAGCCGAGAGAGCAGCGCCGGCAAAGGAGAGCCCAGCGGAGGAAGCCGCGTGTGAGGCAGAGCCCCCTCGACCAGCCCGGTGAGTGTTTGAAGGGCTGGGGGTAGGCGGGGAGCTCTGCGGATGGCTGTGCCTGATCGAGGCAGCGGGCCGCTCCTCTCTGCTTCCCGCGATGTGTTGAGAGCCCCGTAGGCTCTCTCGATGGCCCGTGTCCTGCCCTCTATCCAGGGGGGCCTAGTTGGTGGAGCAGGGCGGCCCCGGTTGGCAGCGGGCCGCCCCAACGATATCTAGAGCCCCGAGAGGCTCAAGGGGCCTCATCTTGTGTGTTTTGAGCCCAGAGAGGCTCGGGGGCCAGGTGCTTGATGTCGAGCCCCCCAGGGAGGGCTCCAACGACCCCTTAATTGTGATTAGAGCCCAGTGAGGCTCTTGGGGGGACACCAGTGTTTGTAGAGCCTGTGTGGCTCCAACGTGGACCTAGGTGTTGGTAGAGCCTGTGTGGCTCCAGCATGGCGCAGTGGGCGCCTGAGGGCCAGTGAGGGCCCCGGCACAGTTTTGAATCTCCAGCTGCCCAGCAATTAGTGGGCAGCTGCACCGTTTAGGCGCAATTTCAGGAGAGAGTCCCTGTGTGGGACAGCGAGGGCACAGTGGTGCCAGGCCTTCCCAGCTGCGCAGCACTTAGTGCCAGCTGCAGCATTTAGGCCCTTGTGAGTGTTCCCAGGGGCCCAGCAAGTAGTGGGCCCCTGCATCGTTTAGGCCCTGACATTGAGACTCAGGGCGTTCTAGCCCCAACAAGGCCAGTTGGCCTAGGGACTGCCACAGATGGTGGCTTATGTAGGTCTTGCGCAATTGTATGGTTATTTGCACCTCTGAATGTGATTTCTTGCATCATGTCTTATTCCTGCACCTCTGAATGTTTTTAGACATCATGTGACGTTTGCGCTACTGTATTATTCTGGTACCTCTGAATGTATTTTTATTTCATCATGTGCTTTATTCTTAACACCGCTGAATGTGTAGGTTTATGCATTATGTGTTTTTCTTTACTACTCCTCTGAATGTATATTTATGCATCATGGGTAATGTGTTCTTTCTTAGACCCCCTAAATGCTGTGTGATACTTAGGTGGTTTTCCCTTACTACTCCTCTGAATGTGTTTCCCACATCATGGGTAATGTGTTCTGTCTTAGACCCCTAAATGCTGAGTGATACCTAGGGGGTTGTTCTTTTTAGTACAGGTGGTCCTAGTGAGTTCCTGGTCCCCTGCGTGACAGTCTCCTACGGGTTTAGGGTTGCGTAGGTGGTACTTTCCTGTTCCCAGTAGTTACTGGATGTGATCGATAACTGTTACTTTGTGTTACAGTGAAGTTTATATACTTTTATTCTAATTTCTGACAAGTATTTCTATATCTGCAAAGTGTTGATTCTGACAGTGGCCCATGTGGCCCTGTCTTGTAAATAATCCCTTGTGAATATTGCCGTGCCAGTTGGCACAATGTACATGTGTGATTTCTGTCTGATATGCTTTGACAATACAAAAGTTATTTTAATATAACCTTGTGTGGAGTCTCTTTTGTGGTGTACCTAGTATGTTGTCGCTGTTGTGCGCTGACGCAAATGCTTTACACATCGCCTCCGAGTTTAGCCTAGACTGCTCGTGCCAAGCTACCTAGAGGGTGAGCAGGGGTTATCTTGGCGTGTGACTTCCTTGCCCTGACTAGAATGGTGGTTTCTGCCTGGCTTTGGCATCAGCCTTAGCCTACCAGAAATAGCCGGTTCTAACATTGGTGGGTCAGCGGTGCGGATTTGGACGTGTGTTTGGGCAGTGCCATAGCGACAACTGGCTACATTACAAAAACTCTGCATTTTTCAGATAGTCACATGTTTGGGATTATCGTTTTTGATTTTGTTTTTTCTCAAGAGTGTCATTTTCAGATGGTGTTCCTGCGCTTTATGTTTAGTGACAGATGAGAGAAAATGACAGGGCGGGACGCCAGTAGAGAGGGGAGGTTCCCATAGATTAGGAATCCCTTGCTGGGTCCAGTGTCCAATCCCTGTTCTTGTCCCTGTGTGGGTAGATGGAAGAGAGGGAGGGTGGAGGAGAAACTGCTTGCTCAGGAGGGTGGTTATTCCCTGAGTGTAGTGTGTGTGTCTGGGTTCCCCAGTATGGTAGGACCCAGTGGTGGCAGCTTAAATGTGTCCAGTGCGTGAATTCCCATTCCCAGTCCCAGAGTATGGTGCCTGGTGCTCAGTAAGAGGGTGACAGGTTGAGAGTCAGAGGCAGTGAGGAACTGTCTCACCAGTCTGGAGGGGGAGTGTGTGGATGAGTGGTGTCTTGAACTGGAGGGGTTCGTGTGAGGTTTTTTTTAAGGAGCTTGCACGTGAGGTGTACCTCTGGTGGTGTGCAGGAGGTCCTGCAGAGGCATTTGGACAAGAAGGTGGATGTCTGGCGGTGTGCTAGATGTCTTAGAGAGACATTAGGGAGTGATTCTAAAAGTAGTGGCTTGTGTATCTGATGATGCTGTGTAGGTGAAGAGGTTCATGTGTAGCCCGGCTAAGTCCCATTAGGATGGTAGGGGTGTAGGGGCTCACGTACTGTCTCAGTGGAGGCGGAGTGAGTGTGGGACGGTGTGTCCCACGTTGGCCCGAAACCCTGTCTCAGGGCCTGGAGGGTTCCTTAAGGGAGCGCCAGGTCAGGGGCCTAGGCTGTACTTACAAGTCATTTGAAGAGGATCTTCCTGTGTCTAGAGGACGGGGAGTGTCTGTAATCAGAACTCCGGCGGTCCTGGTGTTGGGCTGTACCGCTCCTAAGTGGAGGGTGCAGAAGTCCTGGTTCGCTGGGCATTTGACCGTCTAGAGTGCTTGACCATTTGTGGGGCCTCTGGAGGTCGTTCCCCGCGGAGGGGGGAGGCCAGGTTCAGGTTCAGCCTGACCTGGAGGGAAGGGCATCTGTAGTCAGTGTCCTGACCGGTTATTGGCTTCCAGGGGTACCGCTCCAAGGTGGGATGGTGCAGAACTCTGGAGAGGGGTGCAGAGGGACGGTGTCCTTACTTCTGACCCCGGTGGGAGGAGAGTGTGTCGCTGCTACGCCGCTGGCGTGTGCTCTGTCTAGCCTGAGACATACTGGGCCTGTAATCATGGAACTGGAAGGGGGGTGCAGAAGGACGGTGTACTTCGAACCCCGGTGCAACTTGAGGGTTTAGATCCTAGGTTGGGAGATTAGGAAACTTCTAGGTCAAGAGGAATCTCTACCCAAGTAGATCAGCTGAAGAGACTGAGGGGGCTGCCCTTGCTGTGTGTTCTGGGGCCCACCTGCAGTTTGTTGGTTCCACTAAGGTAGAGGAAAGGGGACTTTGCTGTGTGCTGTGTCCCCCCACCTGCTTGAAGAGGGACTGTGCTGTGTGCTTTGTACCTCAGAAGTGGAATAGTTTCCAGGTGGTAGACCAGTGACGGAGTGAGGTCCTGATCTGGTAGGAGAGTTGTGTTCTGGTGAGTGCTAAGGTACTTACCTCTGCCAACTAGAGACCCCCAGTTCTAACATTGGTGGAGTAGAGGTAGGATGGGGCATTCTTGCCGTGACCTCTAGTCAGCCTGAGGGTGTGGACCCTAGGTTGTTGGATCAGTGGTAGTTGTAGCTACCCTGAGAGAGAGAGAGTGGAGATTGGCTATTGTGTGCCAGGGGTTACTGCCCCCCACTCTGTGGATTGGTTAGGACCTGTGATATTTGGATGGCCTAGGGCCTAGTCCTGGCTGTGGATGACTAGGGTGTACCAGTGGGGTATCCTAGTTGTGCCAGAGAGCTGTTGTTGAGGGAAATCTATGTGGGTTCCGAGTGGCGAAAAACTGGACGGTGTCCCTGCCGTGCAAGTCCGTGTCCGTGGTTTTGTCGCCCAAAGCATTGAAGACCATCAGTGTAGTGATTGGTCTACCCTGCGTTTTGGCTGGAAGGGGGATGTGTTGGACCCGGTCCTTTGGGCAGGTTCACCCCGTGACTTTTTTGCTTTTTCCTAGCCTGTTTTTGGAACCTGGATTGGTGATTTTAGGCCTCTGCGCACTTTTTCACTGTGGTACAGTGTAAAGTGCGTGTGCTCTCTGTGTATGGATGGTGAGTGACCTGCCCTCCCATAGGAATGAATGGGGAATATGTATGCCCATGGTAGATTCCTGATGCATGGGGAGTGCAGGGTCGAGTTTGATATGTGTGAACTCGTGAGAATGAATGCTGCAGAATGGTGTATGCGGCATGGCTGTGTCTAGTCTAGAAGCGCCACTTTTTGAAGTTGGCATAATTGTGTAGTGAGTCTGCTGGCACGTGATTGGCTGATGAGCCTGGCCTGCTGGTAGATGGACTGTCTGGTGAGTAGGACGGGGTCTGCAGGGCCCTGGAGGAGGGGGTCTGAGTCAGCCGTAGATGAAAGGCCCCCATCTGCTGTCAGGGATGGGAGGAAAGAGCGTCTGGTGGAACCAGGCTGTGCCTGTCGGCCCACCCCTGATGGCTCTCCCTCCTGATGGCCCACTGTCACCTCTGACCTGAGGCTGACAGGAGAGGGAAACCAGATACACCCAGGGCTTAGGGGCTCGCTTACACAAAGACTTCAAAGCCTTTTCTGTGTATAAGAAGGGGCTGTGTTCCCTTCCAAGTTGTTCTTGTCTTGTTCTGTTGCTGACGGGAATCTACCCGGGGCGGGCGCTGCCCAGCCCCTGGAGGCTGATGGACTGCTGGGGGACTCTTCCTGACTGTCCCCTCGCCTGCTGCATTGCTTGGAAGACTTTGCTGGTCCATAGCGCTTAGGAGCGCTTTATTTTGCCTTTCCTAGCGCCTGGGAGCGCTTTGCCTATTTTTCTAGCGCTTTGGAGCGCTTTATTGCCCCAAGCGCTGGAGAGCGCTTTATTTGTCTTCACAGCGCTACTTGGCCCCAAGCGCTTAATAGCGCTTCAACTTTTATGGGGTGCTGGTTGTATCGAGGGTGCCACCCCTCGATTCGTGGTTCCCCGCCTGCCTGCCTAAAGAGGAGGGCCGCTGCGCTGCCCGCAGCGACCCGGAAGTGGTCGGCCGGCCGGCCAATCTCAGCGCGGCCGGCCGGAAGTCCGGCCCCCGCAGTCGGCGTGGAGGGGAAAGGAAGGCGCGGGAGATGGCGGCGGTGGACGGGGCTCCTCTCGGCTGAGGGAGCCCCAGGGAGACGAGGCGGCCGGTTGGCAGGGCTCCCGTGTGCCGAGGGAGCCCTGCCGAGACAGGAAGTCCGGTCGGCTGAGGAGAGGAGCCGAGAGAGCAGCGCCGGCAAAGGAGAGCCCAGCGGAGGAAGCCGCGTGTGAGGCAGAGCCCCCTCGACCAGCCCGGTGAGTGTTTGAAGGGCTGGGGGTAGGCGGGGAGCTCTGCGGATGGCTGTGCCTGATCGAGGCAGTGGGCCGCTCCTCTCTGCTTCCCGCGATGTGTTGAGAGCCCCGTAGGCTCTCTCGATGGCCCGTGTCCTGCCCTCTATCCAGGGGGGCCTAGTTGGTGGAGCAGGGCGGCCCCGGTTGGCAGCGGGCCGCCCCAACGATATCTAGAGCCCAGAGAGGCTCAAGGGGCCTCATCTTGTGTGTTTTAAGCCCAGAGAGGCTCGGGGGCCAGGTGCTTGATGTCGAGCCCCCGAGGGAGGGCTCCAACGACCCCTTAATTGTGATTAGAGCCCAGTGAGGCTCTTGGGGGGACACCAGTGTTTGTAGAGCCTGTGTGGCTCCAACGTGGACCTAGGTGTTGGTAGAGCCTGTGTGGCTCCAGCATGGCGCAGTGGGCGCCTGAGGGCCAGTGAGGGCCCCGGCACAGTTTTGAATCTCCAGCTGCCCAGCAATTAGTGGGCAGCTGCACCGTTTAGGCGCAATTTCAGGAGAGAGTCCCTGTGTGAGACAGCGAGGGCACAGTGGTGCCAGGCCTTCCCAGCTGCGCAGCACTTAGTGCCAGCTGCAGCATTTAGGCCCTTGTGAGTGTTCCCAGGGGCCCAGCAAGTAGTGGGCCCCTGCATCGTTTAGGCCCTGACATTGAGACTCAGGGCGTTCTAGCCCCAACAAGGCCAGTTGGCCTAGGGACTGCCACAGATGGTGGCTTATGTAGGTCTTGCGCAATTGTATGGTTATTTGCACCTCTGAATGTGATTTCTTGCATCATGTCTTATTCCTGCACCTCTGAATGTTTTTAGACATCATGTGACGTTTGCGCTACTGTATTATTCTGGTACCTCTGAATGTATTTTTATTTCATCATGTGCTTTATTCTTAACACCGCTGAATGTGTAGGTTTATGCATTACGTGTTTTTCTTTACTACTCCTCTGAATGTATATTTATGCATCATGGGTAATGTGTTCTTTCTTAGACCCCTAAATGCTGTGTGATACTTAGGTGGTTTTCCCTTACTACTCCTCTGAATGTGTTTCCCACATCATGGGTAATGTGTTCTGTCTTAGACCCCTAAATGCTGAGTGATACTTAGGGGGTTGTTCTTTTTAGTACAGGTGGTCCTAGTGAGGTCCTGGTCCCCTGCGTGACAGTCTCCTACGGGTTTAGGGTTGCGTAGGTGGTACTTTCCTGTTCCCAGTAGTTACTGGATGTGATCGATAACTGTTACTTTGTGTTACAGTGAAGTTTATATACTTTTATTCTAATTTCTGACAAGTATTTCTATATCTGCAAAGTGTTGATTCTGACAGTGGCCCATGTGGCCCTGTCTTGTAAATAATCCCTTGTGAATATTGCCGTGCCAGTTGGCACAATGTACATGTGTGATTTCTGTCTGATATGCTTTGACAATACAAAAGTTATTTTAATATAACCTTGTGTGGAGTCTCTTTTGTGGTGTACCTAGTATGTTGTCGCTGTTGTGCGCTGACGCAAATGCTTTACACATCGCGTCCGAGTTTAGCCTAGACTGCTCGTGCCAAGCTACCTAGAGGGTGAGCAGGGGTTATCTTGGCGTGTGACTTCCTTGCCCTGACTAGAATGGTGATTTCTGCCTGGCTTTGGCATCAGCCTTAGCCTACCAGAAATAGCCGGTTCTAACATTGGTGGGTCAGCGGTGCGGATTTGGACGTGTGTTTGGGCAGTGCCATAGCGACAACTGGCTACATTACAAAAACTCTGCATTTTTCAGATAGTCACATGTTTGGGATTATCGTTTTTGATTTTGTTTTTCCTCAAGAGTGTCATTTTCAGATGGTGTTCCTGCGCTTTATGTTTAGTGACAGATGAGAGAAAATGACAGGGCGGGACGCCAGTAGAGAGGGGAGGTTCCCATAGATTAGGAATCCCTTGCTGGGTCCAGTGTCCAATCCCTGTTCTTGTCCCTGTGTGGGTAGATGGAAGAGAGGGAGGGTGGAGGAGAAACTGCTTGCTCAGGAGGGTGGTTATTCCCTGAGTGTAGTGTGTGTGTCTGGGTTCCCCAGTATAGTAGGACCCAGTGGTGGCAGCTTAAATGTGTCCAGTGCGTGAATTCCCATTCCCAGTCCCAGAGTATGGTGCCTGGTGCTCAGTAAGAGGGTGACAGGTTGAGAGTCAGAGGCAGTGAGGAACTGTCTCACCAGTCTGGAGGGGGAGTGTGTGGATGAGTGGTGTCTTGAACTGGAGGGGTTCGTGTGAGGTTTTTTTTAAGGAGCTTGCACGTGAGGTGTACCTCTGGTGGTGTGCAGGAGGTCCTGCAGAGGCATTTGGACAAGAAGGTGGATGTCTCGCGGTGTGCTAGATGTCTTAGAGAGACATTAGGGAGTGATTCTAAAAGTAGTGGCTTGTGTATCTGATGATCCTGTGTAGGTGAAGAGGTTCATTTGTAGCCCGGCTAAGTCCCATTAGGATGGTAGGGGTGTAGGGGCTCAAATACTGTCTCAGTGGAGGCGGAGTGAGTGTGGGACGGTGTGTCCCACGTTGGCCCGAAACCCTGTCTCAGGGCCTGGAGGGTTCCTTAAGGGAGCGCCAGGTCAGGGGCCTAGGCTGTACTTACAAATCATTTGAAGAGGATCTTCCTGTGTCTAGAGGACGGGGAGTGTCTGTAATCAGAACTCCGGCGGTCCTGGTGTTGGGCTGTACCGTTCCTAAGTGGAGGGTGCAGAAGTCCTGGTTCGCTGGGCATTTGACCGTCTAGAGTGCTTGACCATTTGTGGGGCCTCTGGAGGTCGTTCCCCGCGGAGGGGGGAGGCCAGGTTCAGGTTCAGCCTGACCTGGAGGGAAGGGCATCTGTAGTCAGTGTCCTGACCGGTTATTGGCTTCCAGGGGTACTGCTCCAAGGTGGGATGGTGCAGAACTCTGGAGAGGGGTGCGGAGGGACGGTGTCCTTACTTCTGACCCCGGTGGGAGGAGAGTGTGTCGCTGCTACGCCGCTGGCGTGTGCTCTGTCTAGCCTGAGACATACTGGGCCTGTAATCATGGAACTGGAAGGGGGGTGCAGAAGGACGGTGTACTTCGGACCCCGGTGCAACTTGAGGGTTTAGATCCTAGGTTGGGAGATTAGGAAACTTCTAGGTCAAGAGGAATCTCTACCCAAGTAGATCAGCTGAAGAGACTGAGGGGGCTGCCCTTGCTGTGTGTTCTGGGGCCCACCTGCAGTTTGTTGGTTTTTACTAAGGTAGAGGAAAGGGGACTTTGCTGTGTGCTGTGTCCCCCCACCTGCTTGAAGAGGGACTGTGCTGTGTGCTTTGTACCTCAGAAGTGGAATAGTTTCCAGGTGGTAGACCAGTGACGGAGTGAGGTCCTGATCTGGTAGGAGAGTTGTGTTCTGGTGAGTGCTAAGGTACTTACCTCTGCCAACTAGAGACCCCCAGTTCTAACATTGGTGGAGTAGAGGTAGGATGGGGCATTCTTGTCGTGACCTCTAGTCAGCCTGAGGGTGTGGACCCTAGGTTGTTGGATCAGTGGTAGTTGTAGCTACCCTGAGAGAGAGAGAGTGGAGATTGGCTATTGTGTGCCAGGGGTTACTGCCCCCCACTCTGTGGATTGGTTAGGACCTGTGATATTTGGATGGCCTAGGGCCTAGTCCTGGCTGTGGATGACTAGGGTGTACCAGTGGGGTATCCTAGTTGTGCCAGAGAGCTGTTGTTGAGGGAAATCTATGTGGGTTCCGAGTGGCGAAAAACTGGACGGTGTCCCTGCCGTGCAGGCCTGTGTCCGTGGTTTTGTCGCCCAAAGCATTGAAGACCATCAGTGTAGTGATTGGTCTACCCTGCGTTTTGGCTGGAAGGGGGATGTGTTGGACCCGGTCCTTTGGGCAGGTTCACCCCGTGACTTTTTTGCTTTTTCCTAGCCTGTTTTTGGAACCTGGATTGGTGATTTTAGGCCTCTGCGCACTTTTTCACTGTGGTACAGTGTAAAGTGCGTGTGCTCTCTGTGTATGGATGGTGAGTGACCTGCCCTCCCATAGGAATGAATGGGGAATATGTATGCCCATGGTAGATTCCTGATGCATGGGGAGTGCAGGGTCCAGTTTGATATGTGTGAACTCGTGAGAATGAATGCTGCAGAATGGTGTATGCGGCATGGCTGTGTCTAGTCTAGAAGCGCCACTTTTAGAAGTTGGCATAATTGTGTAATGAGTCTGCTGGCACGTGATTGGCTGATGAGCCTGGCCTGCTGGTAGATGGACTGTCTGGTGAGTAGGACGGGGTCTGCAGGGCCCTGGAGGAGGGGGTCTGAGTCAGCCGTAGATGAAAGGCCCCCATCTGCTGTCAGGGATGGGAGGAAAGAGCGTCTGGTGGAACCAGGCTGTGCCTGTCGGCCCACCCCTGATGGCTCTCCCTCCTGATGGCCCACTGTCACCTCTGACCTGAGGCTGACAGGAGAGGGAAACCAGATACACCCAGGGCTTAGGGGCTCGCTTACACAAAGACTTCAAAGCCTTTTCTGTGTATAAGAAGGGGCTGTGTTCCCTTCCAAGTTGTTCTTGTCTTGTTCTGTTGCTGACAGGAATCTACCCGGGGCGGGCGCTGCCCAGCCCCTGGAGGCTGATGGACTGCTGGGGGACTCTTCCTGACTGTCCCCTCGCCTGCTGCATTGCTTGGAAGACTTTGCTGGTCCATAGCGCTTAGGAGCGCTTTATTTTGCCTTTCCTAGCGCCTGGGAGCGCTTTGCCTATTTTTCTAGCGCTTTGGAGTGCTTTATTGCCCCAAGCGCTGGAGAGCGCTTTATTTGTCTTCACAGCGCTACTTGGCTCAAGCGCTTAATAGCGCTTCAACTTTTATGGGGTGCTGGTTGTATCGAGGGTGCCACCCCTCGGATCGTGGTTCCCCGCCTGCCTGCCTAAAGAGGAGGGCCGCTGCGCTGCCCGCAGCGACCCGGAAGTGGTCGGCCGGCCGGCCAATCTCAGCGCGGCCGGCCGGAAGTCCCGCCCCCCGCAGTCGGTGTGGAGGGGAAAGGAAGGCGCGGGAGATGGTGGCGGTGGACGGGGCTCGTCTCGGCTGAGGGAGCCCCAGGGAGACGAGGCGGCCGGTTGGCAGGGCTCCCGTGTGCCGAGGGAGCCCTGCAGAGACAGGAAGTCCCGTCGGCTGAGGAGAGGAGCCGAGAGAGCAGCGCCGGCAAAGGAGAGCCCAGCGGAGGAAGCCGCGTGTGAGGCAGAGCCCCCTCGACCAGCCCGGTGAGTGTTTGAAGGGCTGGGGGTAGGCGGGGAGCTCTGCGGATGGCTGTGCCTGATCGAGGCAGCGGGCCGCTCCTCTCTGCTTCCCGCGATGTGTTGAGAGCCCCGTAGGCTCTCTCGATGGCCCGTGTCCTGCCCTCTATCCAGGGGGGCCTAGTTGGTGGAGCAGGGCGGCCCCGGTTGGCAGCGGGCCGCCCCAACGATATCTAGAGCCCCGAGAGGCTCAAGGGGCCTCATCTTGTGTGTTTTGAGCCCAGAGAGGCTCGGGGGCCAGGTGCTTGATGTCGATCCCCCCAGGGAGGGCTCCAACGACCCCTTAATTGTGATTAGAGCCCAGTGAGGCTCTTGGGGGGACACCAGTGTTTGTAGAGCCTGTGTGGCTCCAACGTGGACCTAGGTGTTGGTAGAGCCTGTGTGGCTCCAGCATGGCGCAGTGGGCGCCTGAGGGCCAGTGAGGGCCCCGGCACAGTTTTGAATCTCCAGCTGCCCAGCAATTAGTGGGCAGCTGCACCGTTTAGGCGCAATTTCAGGAGAGAGTCCCTGTGTGGGACAGCGAGGGCACAGTGGTGCCAGGCCTTCCCAGCTGCGCAGCACTTAGTGCCAGCTGCAGCATTTAGGCCCTTGTGAGTGTTCCCAGGGGCCCAGCAAGTAGTGGGCCCCTGCATCGTTTAGGCCCTGACATTGAGACTCAGGGCGTTCTAGCCCCAACAAGGCCAGTTGGCCTAGGGACTGCCACAGATGGTGGCTTATGTAGGTCTTGCGCAATTGTATGGTTATTTGCACCTCTGAATGTGATTTCTTGCATCATGTCTTACTCCTGCACCTCTGAATGTTTTTAGACATCATGTGACGTTTGCGCTACTGTATTATTCTGGTACCTCTGAATGTATTTTTATTTCATCATGTGCTTTATTCTTAACATCGCTGAATGTGTAGGTTTATGCATTATGTGTTTTTCTTTACTACTCCTCTGAATGTATATTTATGCATCATGGGTAATGTGTTCTTTCTTAGACCCCTAAATGCTGTGTGATACTTAGGTGGTTTTCCCTTACTACTCCTCTGAATGTGTTTCCCACATCATGGGTAATGTGTTCTGTCTTAGACCCCTAAATGCTGAGTGATACCTAGGGGGTTGTTCTTTTTAGTACAGGTGGTCCTAGTGAGTTCCTGGTCCCCTGCGTGACAGTCTCCTACGGGTTTAGGGTTGTGTAGGTGGTACTTTCCTGTTCCCAGTAGTTACTGGATGTGATCGATAACTGTTACTTTGTGTTACACTGAAGTTTATATACTTTTATTCTAATTTCTGACAAGTATTTCTATATCTGCAAAGTGTTGATTCTGACAGTGGCCCATGTGGCCCTGTCTTGTAAATAATCCCTTGTGAATATTGCCGTGCCAGTTGGCACAATGTACATGTGTGATTTCTGTCTGATATGCTTTGACAATACAAAAGTTATTTTAATATAACCTTGTGTGGAGTCTCTTTTGTGGTGTACCTAGTATGTTGTCGCTGTTGTGCGCTGACGCAAATGCTTTACACATCGCCTCCGAGTTTAGCCTAGACTGCTCGTGCCAAGCTACCTAGAGGGTGAGCAGGGGTTATCTTGGCGTGTGACTTCCTTGCCCTGACTAGAATGGTGGTTTCTGCCTGGCTTTGGCATCAGCCTTAGCCTACCAGAAATAGCCGGTTCTAACATTGGTGGGTCAGCGGTGCGGATTTGGACGTGTGTTTGGGCAGTGCCATAGCGACAACTGGCTACATTACAAAAACTCTGCATTTTTCAGATAGTCACATGTTTGGGATTATCGTTTTTGATTTTGTTTTTTCTCAAGAGTGTCATTTTCAGATGGTGTTCCTGCGCTTTATGTTTAGTGACAGATGAGAGAAAATGACAGGGCGGGACGCCAGTAGAGAGGGGAGGTTCCCATAGATTAGGAATCCCTTGCTGGGTCCAGTGTCCAATCCCTGTTCTTGTCCCTGTGTGGGTAGATGGAAGAGAGGGAGGGTGGAGGAGAAACTGCTTGCTCAGGAGGGTGGTTATTCCCTGAGTGTAGTGTGTGTGTCTGGGTTCCCCAGTATGGTAGGACCCAGTGGTGGCAGCTTAAATGTGTCCAGTGCGTGAATTCCCATTCCCAGTCCCAGAGTATGGTGCCTGGTGCTCAGTAAGAGGGTGACAGGTTGAGAGTCAGAGGCAGCGAGGAACTGTCTCACCAGTCTGGAGGGGGAGTGTGTGGATGAGTGGTGTCTTGAACTGGAGGGGTTCGTGTGAGGTTTTTTTTAAGGAGCTTGCACGTGAGGTGTACCTCTGGTGGTGTGCAGGAGGTCCTGCAGAGGCATTTGGACAAGAAGGTGGATGTCTGGCGGTGTGCTAGATGTCTTAGAGAGACATTAGGGAGTGATTCTAAAAGTAGTGGCTTGTGTATCTGATGATGCTGTGTAGGTGAAGAGGTTCATGTGTAGCCCGGCTAAGTCCCATTAGGATGGTAGGGGTGTAGGGGCTCACGTACTGTCTCAGTGGAGGCGGAGTGAGTGTGGGACGGTGTGTCCCACGTTGGCCCGAAACCCTGTCTCAGGGCCTGGAGGGTTCCTTAAGGGAGCGCCAGGTCAGGGGCCTAGGCTGTACTTACAAGTCATTTGAAGAGGATCTTCCTGTGTCTAGAGGACGGAGAGTGTCTGTAATCAGAACTCCGGCGGTCCTGGTGTTGGGCTGTACCGCTCCTAAGTGGAGGGTGCAGAAGTCCTGGTTCGCTGGGCATTTGACCGTCTAGAGTGCTTGACCATTTGTGGGGCCTCTGGAGGTCGTTCCCCGCGGAGGGGGGAGGCCAGGTTCAGGTTCAGCCTGACCTGGAGGGAAGGGCATCTGTAGTCAGTGTCCTGACCGGTTATTGGCTTCCAGGGGTACTGCTCCAAGGTGGGATGGTGCAGAACTCTGGAGAGGGGTGCGGAGGGACGGTGTCCTTACTTCTGACCCCGGTGGGAGGAGAGTGTGTCGCTGCTACGCCGCTTGCGTGTGCTCTGTCTAGCCTGAGACATACTGGGCCTGTAATCATGGAACTGGAAGGGGGGTGCAGAAGGACGGTGTACTTCGGACCCCGGTGCAACTTGAGGGTTTAGATCCTAGGTTGGGAGATTAGGAAACTTCTAGGTCAAGAGGAATCTCTACCCAAGTAGATCAGCTGAAGAGACTGAGGGGGCTGCCCTTGCTGTGTGTTCTGGGGCCCACCTGCAGTTTGTTGGTTTTTACTAAGGTAGAGGAAAGGGGACTTTGCTGTGTGCTGTGTCCCCCCACCTGCTTGAAGAGGGACTGTGCTGTGTGCTTTGTACCTCAGAAGTGGAATAGTTTCCAGGTGGTAGACCAGTGACGGAGTGAGGTCCTGATCTGGTAGGAGAGTTGTGTTCTGGTGAGTGCTAAGGTACTTACCTCTGCCAACTAGAGACCCCCAGTTCTAACATTGGTGGAGTAGAGGTAGGATGGGGCATTCTTGCCGTGACCTCTAGTCAGCCTGAGGGTGTGGACCCTAGGTTGTTGGATCAGTGGTAGTTGTAGCTACCCTGAGAGAGAGAGAGTGGAGATTGGCTATTGTGTGCCAGGGGTTACTGCCCCCCACTCTGTGGATTGGTTAGGACCTGTGATATTTGGATGGCCTAGGGCCTAGTCCTGGCTGTGGATGACTAGGGTGTACCAGTGGGGTATCCTAGTTGTGCCAGAGAGCTGTTGTTGAGGGAAATCTATGTGGGTTCCGAGTGGCGAAAAACTGGACGGTGTCCCTGCCGTGCAAGTCCGTGTCCGTGGTTTTGTCGCCCAAAGCATTGAAGACCATCAGTGTAGTGATTGGTCTACCCTGCGTTTTGGCTGGAAGGGGGATGTGTTGGACCCGGTCCTTTGGGCAGGTTCACCCCGTGACTTTTTTGCTTTTTCCTAGCCTGTTTTTGGAACCTGGATTGGTGATTTTAGGCCTCTGCGCACTTTTTCACTGTGGTACAGTGTAAAGTGCGTGTGCTCTCTGTGTATGGATGGTGAGTGACCTGCCCTCCCATAGGAATGAATGGGGAATATGTATGCCCATGGTAGATTCCTGATGCATGGGGAGTGCAGGGTCGAGTTTGATATGTGTGAACTCGTGAGAATGAATGCTGCAGAATGGTGTATGCGGCATGGCTGTGTCTAGTCTAGAAGCGCCACTTTTTGAAGTTGGCATAATTGTGTAGTGAGTCTGCTGGCACGTGATTGGCTGATGAGCCTGGCCTGCTGGTAGATGGACTGTCTGGTGAGTAGGACGGGGTCTGCAGGGCCCTGGAGGAGGGGGTCTGAGTCAGCCGTAGATGAAAGGCCCCCATCTGCTGTCAGGGATGGGAGGAAAGAGCGTCTGGTGGAACCAGGCTGTGCCTGTCGGCCCACCCCTGATGGCTCTCCCTCCTGATGGCCCACTGTCACCTCTGACCTGAGGCTGACAGGAGAGGGAAACCAGATACACCCAGGGCTTAGGGGCTCGCTTACACAAAGACTTTAAAGCCTTTTCTGTGTATAAGAAGGGGCTGTGTTCCCTTCCAAGTTGTTCTTGTCTTGTTCTGTTGCTGACGGGAATCTACCCGGGGCGGGCGCTGCCCAGCCCCTGGAGGCTGATGGACTGCTGGGGGACTCTTCCTGACTGTCCCCTCGCCTGCTGCATTGCTTGGAAGACTTTGCTGGTCCATAGCGCCTAGGAGCGCTTTATTTTGCCTTTCCTAGCGCCTGGGAGCGCTTTGCCTATTTTTCTAGCGCTTTGGAGCGCTTTATTGCCCCAAGCGCTGGAGAGCGCTTTATTTGTCTTCACAGCGCTACTTGGCCCCAAGCGCTTAATAGCGCTTCAACTTTTATGGGGTGCTGGTTGTATCGAGGGTGCCACCCCTCGATTCGTGGTTCCCCGCCTGCCTGCCTAAAGAGGAGGGCCGCTGCGCTGCCCGCAGCGACCCGGAAGTGGTCGGCCGGCCGGCCAATCTCAGCGCGGCCGGCCGGAAGTCCGGCCCCCGCAGTCGGCGTGGAGGGGAAAGGAAGGCGCGGGAGATGGCGGCGGTGGACGGGGCTCCTCTCGGCTGAGGGAGCCCCAGGGAGACGAGGCGGCCGGTTGGCAGGGCTCCCGTGTGCCGAGGGAGCCCTGCCGAGACAGGAAGTCCGGTCGGCTGAGGAGAGGAGCCGAGAGAGCAGCGCCGGCAAAGGAGAGCCCAGCGGAGGAAGCCGCGTGTGAGGCAGAGCCCCCTCGACCAGCCCGGTGAGTGTTTGAAGGGCTGGGGGTAGGCGGGGAGCTCTGCGGATGGCTGTGCCTGATCGAGGCAGTGGGCCGCTCCTCTCTGCTTCCCGCGATGTGTTGAGAGCCCCGTAGGCTCTCTCGATGGCCCGTGTCCTGCCCTCTATCCAGGGGGGCCTAGTTGGTGGAGCAGGGCGGCCCCGGTTGGCAGCGGGCCGCCCCAACGATATCTAGAGCCCAGAGAGGCTCAAGGGGCCTCATCTTGTGTGTTTTAAGCCCAGAGAGGCTCGGGGGCCAGGTGCTTGATGTCGAGCCCCCGAGGGAGGGCTCCAACGACCCCTTAATTGTGATTAGAGCCCAGTGAGGCTCTTGGGGGGACACCAGTGTTTGTAGAGCCTGTGTGGCTCCAACGTGGACCTAGGTGTTGGTAGAGCCTGTGTGGCTCCAGCATGGCGCAGTGGGCGCCTGAGGGCCAGTGAGGGCCCCGGCACAGTTTTGAATCTCCAGCTGCCCAGCAATTAGTGGGCAGCTGCACCGTTTAGGCGCAATTTCAGGAGAGAGTCCCTGTGTGGGACAGCGAGGGCACAGTGGTGCCAGGCCTTCCCAGCTGCGCAGCACTTAGTGCCAGCTGCAGCATTTAGGCCCTTGTGAGTGTTCCCAGGGGCCCAGCAAGTAGTGGGCCCCTGCATCGTTTAGGCCCTGACATTGAGACTCAGGGCATTCTAGCCTCAACAAGGCCAGTTGGCCTAGGGACTGCCACAGATGGTGGCTTATGTAGGTCTTGCGCAATTGTATGGTTATTTGCACCTCTGAATGTGATTTCTTGCATCATGTCTTATTCCTGCACCTCTGAATGTTTTTAGACATCATGTGACGTTTGCGCTACTGTATTATTCTGGTACCTCTGAATGTATTTTTATTTCATCATGTGCTTTATTCTTAACACCGCTGAATGTGTAGGTTTATGCATTACGTGTTTTTCTTTACTACTCCTCTGAATGTATATTTATGCATCATGGGTAATGTGTTCTTTCTTAGACCCCTAAATGCTGTGTGATACTTAGGTGGTTTTCCCTTACTACTCCTCTGAATGTGTTTCCCACATCATGGGTAATGTGTTCTGTCTTAGACCCCTAAATGCTGAGTGATACTTAGGGGGTTGTTCTTTTTAGTACAGGTGGTCCTAGTGAGGTCCTGGTCCCCTGCGTGACAGTCTCCTACGGGTTTAGGGTTGCGTAGGTGGTACTTTCCTGTTCCCAGTAGTTACTGGATGTGATCGATAACTGTTACTTTGTGTTACAGTGAAGTTTATATACTTTTATTCTAATTTCTGACAAGTATTTCTATATCTGCAAAGTGTTGATTCTGACAGTGGCCCATGTGGCCCTGTCTTGTAAATAATCCCTTGTGAATATTGCCGTGCCAGTTGGCACAATGTACATGTGTGATTTCTGTCTGATATGCTTTGACAATACAAAAGTTATTTTAATATAACCTTGTGTGGAGTCTCTTTTGTGGTGTACCTAGTATGTTGTCGCTGTTGTGCGCTGACGCAAATGCTTTACACATCGCGTCCGAGTTTAGCCTAGACTGCTCGTGCCAAGCTACCTAGAGGGTGAGCAGGGGTTATCTTGGCGTGTGACTTCCTTGCCCTGACTAGAATGGTGATTTCTGCCTGGCTTTGGCATCAGCCTTAGCCTACCAGAAATAGCCGGTTCTAACATTGGTGGGTCAGCGGTGCGGATTTGGACGTGTGTTTGGGCAGTGCCATAGCGACAACTGGCTACATTACAAAAACTCTGCATTTTTCAGATAGTCACATGTTTGGGATTATCGTTTTTGATTTTGTTTTTCCTCAAGAGTGTCATTTTCAGATGGTGTTCCTGCGCTTTATGTTTAGTGACAGATGAGAGAAAATGACAGGGCGGGACGCCAGTAGAGAGGGGAGGTTCCCATAGATTAGGAATCCCTTGCTGGGTCCAGTGTCCAATCCCTGTTCTTGTCCCTGTGTGGGTAGATGGAAGAGAGGGAGGGTGGAGGAGAAACTGCTTGCTCAGGATGGTGGTTATTCCCTGAGTGTAGTGTGTGTGTCTGGGTTCCCCAGTATAGTAGGACCCAGTGGTGGCAGCTTAAATGTGTCCAGTGCGTGAATTCCCATTCCCAGTCCCAGAGTATGGTGCCTGGTGCTCAGTAAGAGGGTGACAGGTTGAGAGTCAGAGGCAGTGAGGAACTGTCTCACCAGTCTGGAGGGGGAGTGTGTGGATGAGTGGTGTCTTGAACTGGAGGGGTTCGTGTGAGGTTTTTTTTAAGGAGCTTGCACGTGAGGTGTACCTCTGGTGGTGTGCAGGAGGTCCTGCAGAGGCATTTGGACAAGAAGGTGGATGTCTGGCGGTGTGCTAGATGTCTTAGAGAGACATTAGGGAGTGATTCTAAAAGTAGTGGCTTGTGTATCTGATGATCCTGTGTAGGTGAAGAGGTTCATGTGTAGCCCGGCTAAGTCCCATTAGGATGGTAGGGGTGTAGGGGCTCACGTACTGTCTCAGTGGAGGCGGAGTGAGTGTGGGACGGTGTGTCCCACGTTGGCCCGAAACCCTGTCTCAGGGCCTGGAGGGTTCCTTAAGGGAGCGCCAGGTCAGGGGCCTAGGCTGTACTTACAAGTCATTTGAAGAGGATCTTCCTGTGTCTAGAGGACGGGGAGTGTCTGTAATCAGAACTCCGGCGGTCCTGGTGTTGGGCTGTACCGCTCCTAAGTGGAGGGTGCAGAAGTCCTGGTTCGCTGGGCATTTGACCGTCTAGAGTGCTTGACCATTTGTGGGGCCTCTGGAGGTCGTTCCCCGCGGAGGGGGGAGGCCAGGTTCAGGTTCAGCCTGACCTGGAGGGAAGGGCATCTGTAGTCAGTGTCCTGACCGGTTATTGGCTTCCAGGGGTAACGCTCCAAGGTGGGATGGTGCAGAACTCTGGAGAGGGGTGCAGAGGGACGGTGTCCTTACTTCTGACCCCGGTGGGAGGAGAGTGTGTCGCTGCTACGCCGCTGGCGTGTGCTCTGTCTAGCCTGAGACATACTGGGCCTGTTATCATGGAACTGGAAGGGGGTGCAGAAGGACGGTGTACTTCGGACCCCGGTGCAACTTGAGGGTTTAGATCCTAGGTTGGGAGATTAGGAAACTTCTAGGTCAAGAGGAATCTCTACCCAAGTAGATCAGCTGAAGAGACTGAGGGGGCTGCCCTTGCTGTATGTTCTGGGGCCCACCTGCAGTTTGTTGGTACCACTAAGGTAGAGGAAAGGGGACTTTGCTGTGTGCTGTGTCCCCCCACCTGCTTGAAGAGGGACTGTGCTGTGTGCTTTGTACCTCAGAAGTGGAATAGTTTCCAGGTGGTAGACCAGTGACGGAGTGAGGTCCTGATCTGGTAGGAGAGTTGTGTTCTGGTGAGTGCTAAGGTACTTACCTCTGCCAACTAGAGACCCCCAGTTCTAACATTGGTGGAGTAGAGGTAGGATGGGGCATTCTTGCCGTGACCTCTAGTCAGCCTGAGGGTGTGGACCCTAGGTTGTTGGATCAGTGGTAGTTGTAGCTACCCTGAGAGAGAGAGAGTGGAGATTGGCTATTGTGTGCCAGGGGTTACTGCCCCCCACTCTGTGGATTGGTTAGGACCTGTGATATTTGGATGGCCTAGGGCCTAGTCCTGGCTGTGGATGACTAGGGTGTACCAGTGGGGTATCCTAGTTGTGCCAGAGAGCTGTTGTTGAGGGAAATCTATGTGGGTTCCGAGTGGCGAAAAACTGGACGGTGTCCCTGCCGTGCAAGTCCGTGTCCGTGGTTTTGTCGCCCAAAGCATTGAAGACCATCAGTGTAGTGATTGGTCTACCCTGCGTTTTGGCTGGAAGGGGGATGTGTTGGACCCGGTCCTTTGGGCAGGTTCACCCCGTGACTTTTTTGCTTTTTCCTAGCCTGTTTTTGGAACCTGGATTGGTGATTTTAGGCCTCTGCGCACTTTTTCACTGTGGTACAGTGTAAAGTGCGTGTGCTCTCTGTGTATGGATGGTGAGTGACCTGCCCTCCCATAGGAATGAATGGGGAATATGTATGCCCATGGTAGATTCCTGATGCATGGGGAGTGCAGGGTCGAGTTTGATATGTGTGAACTCGTGAGAATGAATGCTGCAGAATGGTGTATGCGGCATGGCTGTGTCTAGTCTAGAAGCGCCACTTTTAGAAGTTGGCATAATTGTGTAGTGAGTCTGCTGGCACGTCATTGGCTGATGAGCCTGGCCTGCTGGTAGATGGACTGTCTGGTGAGTAGGATGGGGTCTGCAGGGCCCTGGAGGAGGGGGTCTGAGTCAGCCGTAGATGAAAGGCCCCCATCTGCTGTCAGGGATGGGAGGAAAGAGCGTCTGGTGGAACCAGGCTGTGCCTGTCGGCCCACCCCTGATGGCTCTCCCTCCTGATGGCCCACTGTCACCTCTGACCTGAGGCTGACAGGAGAGGGAAACCAGATACACCCAGGGCTTAGGGGCTCGCTTACACAAAGACTTCAAAAGACTTCAAAGCCTTTTCTGTGTATAAGAAGGGGCTGTGTTCCCTTCCAAGTTGTTCTTGTCTTGTTCTGTTGCTGACGGGAATCTACCCGGGGCAGGCGCTGCCCAGCCCCTGGAGGCTGATGGACTGCTGGGGGACTCTTCCTGACTGTCCCCTCGCCTGCTGCATTGCTTGGAAGACTTTGCTGGTCCATAGCGCTTAGGAGCGCTTTATTTTGCCTTTCCTAGCGCCTGGGAGCGCTTTGCCTATTTTTCTAGCGCTTTGGAGCGATTTATTGCCCCAAGCGCTGGAGAGCGCTTTATTTGTCTTCACAGCGCTACTTGGCCCCAAGCGCTTAATAGCGCTTCAACTTTTATGGGGTGCTGGTTGTATCGAGGGTGCCACCCCTCGGATCGTGGTTCCCCGCCTGCCTGCCTAAAGAGGAGGGCCGCTGCGCTGCCCGCAGCGACCCGGAAGTGGTCGGCCGGCCGGCCAATCTCAGCGCGGCCGGCCGGAAGTCCCGCCCCCCGCAGTCGGCGTGGAGGGGAAAGGAAGGCGCGGGAGATGGCGGCAGTGGACGGGGCTCCTCTCGGCTGAGGGAGCCCCAGGGAGACGAGGCGGCCGGTTGGCAGGGCTCCCGTGTGCCGAGGGAGCCCTGCAGAGACAGGAAGTCCGGTCGGCTGAGGAGAGGAGCCGAGAGAGCAGCGCCGGCAAAGGAGAGCCCAGCGGAGGAAGCCGCGTGTGAGGCAGAGCCCCCTCGACCAGCCCGGTGAGTGTTTGAAGGGCTGGGGGTAGGCGGGGAGCTCTGCAGATGGCTGTGCCTGATCGAGGCAGCGGGCCGCTCCTCTCTGCTTCCCGCGATGTGTTGAGAGCCCCGTAGGCTCTCTCGATGGCCCGTGTCCTGCCCTCTATCCAGGGGGGCCTAGTTGGTGGAGCAGGGCGGCCCCGGTTGGCAGCGGGCCGCCCCAACGATATCTAGAGCCCCGAGAGGCTCAAGGGGCCTCATCTTGTGTGTTTTGAGCCCAGAGAGGCTCGGGGGCCAGGTGCTTGATGTCGAGCCCCCCAGGGAGGGCTCCAACGACCCCTTAATTGTGATTAGAGCCCAGTGAGGCTCTTGGGGGGACACCAGTGTTTGTAGAGCCTGTGTGGCTCCAACGTGGACCTAGGTGTTGGTAGAGCCTGTGTGGCTCCAGCATGGCGCAGTGGGCGCCTGAGGGCCAGTGAGGGCCCCGGCACAGTTTTGATTCTCCAGCTGCCCAGCAATTAGTGGGCAGCTGCACCGTTTAGGCGCAATTTCAGGAGAGAGTCCCTGTGTGGGACAGCGAGGGCACAGTGGTGCCAGGCCTTCCCAGCTGCGCAGCACTTAGTGCCAGCTGCAGCATTTAGGCCCTTGTGAGTGTTCCCAGGGGCCCAGCAAGTAGTGGGCCCCTGCATCGTTTAGGCCCTGACATTGAGACTCAGGGCGTTCTAGCCCCAACAAGGCCAGTTGGCCTAGGGACTGCCACAGATGGTGGCTTATGTAGGTCTTGCGCAATTGTATGGTTATTTGCACCTCTGAATGTGATTTCTTGCATCATGTCTTATTCCTGCACCTCTGAATGTTTTTAGACATCATGTGACGTTTGCGCCACTGTATTATTCTGGTACCTCTGAATGTATTTTTATTTCATCATGTGCTTTATTCTTAACACCGCTGAATGTGTAGGTTTATGCATTATGTGTTTTTCTTTACTACTCCTCTGAATGTATATTTATGCATCATGGGTAATGTGTTCTTTCTTAGACCCCTAAATGCTGTGTGATACTTAGGTGGTTTTCCCTTACTACTCCTCTGAATGTGTTTCCCACATCATGGGTAATGTGTTCTGTCTTAGACCCCTAAATGCTGAGTGATACTTAGGGGGTTGTTCTTTTTAGTACAGGTGGTCCTAGTGAGGTCCTGGTCCCCTGCGTGACAGTCTCCTACGGGTTTAGGGTTGCGTAGGTGGTACTTTCCTGTTCCCAGTAGTTACTGGATGTGATCGATAACTGTTACTTTGTGTTACAGTGAAGTTTATATACTTTTATTCTAATTTCTGACAAGTATTTCTATATCTGCAAAGTGTTGATTCTGACAGTGGCCCATGTGGCCCTGTCTTGTAAATAATCCCTTGTGAATATTGCCGTGCCAGTTGGCACAATGTACATGTGTGATTTCTGTCTGATATGCTTTGACAATACAAAAGTTATTTTAATATAACCTTGTGTGGAGTCTCTTTTGTGGTGTACCTAGTATGTTGTCGCTGTTGTGCGCTGACGCAAATGCTTTACACATCGCGTCCGAGTTTAGCCTAGACTGCTCGTGCCAAGCTACCTAGAGGGTGAGCAGGGGTTATCTTGGCGTGTGACTTCCTTGCCCTGACTAGAATGGTGGTTTCTGCCTGGCTTTGGCATCAGCCTTAGCCTACCAGAAATAGCCGGTTCTAACATTGGTGGGTCAGCGGTGCGGATTTGGACGTGTGTTTGGGCAGTGCCATAGCGACAACTGGCTACATTACAAAAACTCTGCATTTTTCAGATAGTCACATGTTTGGGATTATCGTTTTTGATTTTGTTTTTCCTCAAGAGTGTCATTTTCAGATGGTGTTCCTGCGCTTTATGTTTAGTGACAGATGAGAGAAAATGACAGGGCGGGACGCCAGTAGAGAGGGGAGGTTCCCATAGATTAGGAATCCCTTGCTGGGTCCAGTGTCCAATCCCTGTTCTTGTCCCTGTGTGGGTAGATGGAAGAGAGGGAGGGTGGAGGAGAAACTGCTTGCTCAGGAGGGTGGTTATTCCCTGAGTGTAGTGTGTGTGTCTGGGTTCCCCAGTATAGTAGGACCCAGTGGTGGCAGCTTAAATGTGTCCAGTGCGTGAATTCCCATTCCCAGTCCCAGAGTATGGTGCCTGGTGCTCAGTAAGAGGGTGACAGGTTGAGAGTCAGAGGCAGTGAGGAACTGTCTCACCAGTCTGGAGGGGGAGTGTGTGGATGAGTGGTGTCTTGAACTGGAGGGGTTCGTGTGAGTTTTTTTTTAAGGAGCTTGCACTTGAGGTGTACCTCTGGTGGTGTGCAGGAGGTCCTGCAGAGGCATTTGGACAAGAAGGTGGATGTCTGGCGGTGTGCTAGATGTCTTAGAGAGACATTAGGGAGTGATTCTAAAAGTAGTGGCTTGTGTATCTGATGATCCTGTGTAGGTGAAGAGGTTCATGTGTAGCCCGGCTACGTCCCATTAGGATGGTAGGGGTGTAGGGGCTCACGTACTGTCTCAGTGGAGGCGGAGTGAGTGTGGGACGGTGTGTCCCACGTTGGCCCGAAACCCTGTCTCAGGGCCTGGAGGGTTCCTTAAGGGAGCGCCAGGTCAGGGGCCTAGGCTGTACTTACAAGTCATTTGAAGAGGATCTTCCTGTGTCTAGAGGACGGGGAGTGTCTGTAATCAGAACTCCGGCGGTCCTGGTGTTGGGCTGTACCGCTCCTAAGTGGAGGCTGCAGAAGTCCTGGTTCGCTGGGCATTTGACCGTCTAGAGTGCTTGACCATTTGTGGGGCCTCTGGAGGTCGTTCCCCGCGGAGGGGGGAGGCCAGGTTCAGGTTCAGCCTGACCTGGAGGGAAGGGCATCTGTAGTCAGTGTCCTGACCGGTTATTGGCTTCCAGGGGTACCGCTCCAAGGTGGGATGGTGCAGAACTCTGGAGAGGGGTGCAGAGGGACGGTGTCCTTACTTCTGACCCCGGTGGGAGGAGAGTGTGTCGCTGCTACGCCGCTGGCGTGTGCTCTGTCTAGCCTGAGACATACTGGGCCTGTAATCATGGAATTGGAAGGGGGTGCAGAAGGACGGTGTACTTGGGACCCCGATGCAACTTGAGGGTTTAGATCCTAGGTTGGGAGATTAGGAAACTTCTAGGTCAAGAGGAATCTCTACCCAAGTAGATCAGCTGAAGAGACTGAGGGGGCTGCCCTTGCTGTGTGTTCTGGGGCCCACCTGCAGTTTGTTGGTTCCACTAAGGTAGAGGAAAGGGGACTTTGCTGTGTGCTGTGTCCCCCCACCTGCTTGAAGAGGGACTGTGCTGTGTGCTTTGTACCTCAGAAGTGGAATAGTTTCCAGGTGGTAGACCAGTGACGGAGTGAGGTCCTGATCTGGTAGGAGAGTTGTGTTCTGGTGAGTGCTAAGGTACTTACCTCTGCCAACTAGAGACCCCCAGTTCTAACATTGGTGGAGTAGAGGTAGGATGGGGCATTCTTGCCGTGACCTCTAGTCAGCCTGAGGGTGTGGACCCTAGGTTGTTGGATCAGTGGTAGTTGTAGCTACCCTGAGAGAGAGAGAGTGGAGATTGGCTATTGTGTGCCAGGGGTTACTGCCCCCCACTCTGTGGATTGGTTAGGACCTGTGATATTTGGATGGCCTAGGGCCTAGTCCTGGCTGTGGATGACTAGGGTGTACCAGTGGGGTATCCTAGTTGTGCCAGAGAGCTGTTGTTGAGGGAAATCTATGTGGGTTCCGAGTGGCGAAAAACTGGACGGTGTCCCTGCCGTGCAAGTCCGTGTCCGTGGTTTTGTCGCCCAAAGCATTGAAGACCATCAGTGTAGTGATTGGTCTACCCTGCGTTTTGGCTGGAAGGGGGATGTGTTGGACCCGGTCCTTTGGGCAGGTTCACCCCGTGACTTTTTTGCTTTTTCCTAGCCTGTTTTTGGAACCTGGATTGGTGATTTTAGGCCTCTGCGCACTTTTTCACTGTGGTACAGTGTAAAGTGCGTGTGCTCTCTGTGTATGGATGGTGAGTGACCTGCCCTCCCATAGGAATGAATGGGGAATATGTATGCCCATGGTAGATTCCTGATGCATGGGGAGTGCAGGGTCGAGTTTGATATGTGTGAACTCGTGAGAATGAATGCTGCAGAATGGTGTATGCGGCATGGCTGTGTCTAGTCTAGAAGCGCCACTTTTAGAAGTTGGCATAATTGTGTAGTGAGTCTGCTGGCACGTGATTGGCTGATGAGCCTGGCCTGCTGGTAGATGGACTGTCTGGTGAGTAGGATGGGGTCTGCAGGGCCCTGGAGGAGGGGGTCTGAGTCAGCCGTAGATGAAAGGCCCCCATCTGCTGTCAGGGATGGGAGGAAAGAGCGTCTGGTGGAACCAGGCTGTGCCTGTCGGCCCACCCCTGATGGCTCTCCCTCCTGATGGCCCACTGTCACCTCTGACCTGAGGCTGACAGGAGAGGGAAACCAGATACACCCAGGGCTTAGGGGCTCGCTTACACAAAGACTTCAAAAGACTTCAAAGCCTTTTCTGTGTATAAGAAGGGGCTGTGTTCCCTTCCAAGTTGTTCTTGTCTTGTTCTGTTGCTGACGGGAATCTACCCGGGGCGGGCGCTGCCCAGCCCCTGGAGGCTGATGGACTGCTGGGGGACTCTTCCTGACTGTCCCCTCGCCTGCTGCATTGCTTGGAAGACTTTGCTGGTCCATAGCGCTTAGGAGCGCTTTATTTTGCCTTTCCTAGCGCCTGGGAGCGCTTTGCCTATTTTTCTAGCGCTTTGGAGCGATTTATTGCCCCAAGCGCTGGAGAGCGCTTTATTTGTCTTCACAGCGCTACTTGGCCCCAAGCGCTTAATAGCGCTTCAACTTTTATGGGGTGCTGGTTGTATCGAGGGTGCCACCCCTCGGATCGTGGTTCCCCACCTGCCTGCCTAAAGAGGAGGGCCGCTGCGCTGCCCGCAGCGACCCGGAAGTGGTCGGCCGGCCGGCCAATCTCAGCGCGGCCGGCCGGAAGTCCCGCCCCCCGCAGTCGGCGTGGAGGGGAAAGGAAGGCGCGGGAGATGGCGGCGGTGGACGGGGCTCCTCTCGGCTGAGGGAGCCCCAGGGAGACGAGGCGGCCGGTTGGCAGGGCTCCCGTGTGCCGAGGGAGCCCTGCAGAGACAGGAAGTCCGGTCGGCTGAGGAGAGGAGCCGAGAGAGCAGCGCCGGCAAAGGAGAGCCCAGCGGAGGAAGCCGCGTGTGAGGCAGAGCCCCCTCGACCAGCCCGGTGAGTGTTTGAAGGGCTGGGGGTAGGCGGGGAGCTCTGCGGATGGCTGTGCCTGATCGAGGCAGCGGGCCGCTCCTCTCTGCTTCCCGCGATGTGTTGAGAGCCCCGTAGGCTCTCTCGATGGCCCGTGTCCTGCCCTCTATCCAGGGGGGCCTAGTTGGTGGAGCAGGGCGGCCCTGGTTGGCAGCGGGCCGCCCCAACGATATCTAGAGCCCCGAGAGGCTCAAGGGGCCTCATCTTGTGTGTTTTGAGCCCAGAGAGGCTCGGGGGCCAGGTGCTTGATGTCGAGCCCCCCAGGGAGGGCTCCAACGACCCCTTAATTGTGATTAGATCCCAGTGAGGCTCTTGGGGGGACACCAGTGTTTGTAGAGCCTGTGTGGCTCCAACGTGGACCTAGGTGTTGGTAGAGCCTGTGTGGCTCCAGCATGGCGCAGTGGGCGCCTGAGGGCCAGTGAGGGCCCCGGCACAGTTTTGAATCTCCAGCTGCCCAGCAATTAGTGGGCAGCTGCACCGTTTAGGCGCAATTTCAGGAGAGAGTCCCTGTGTGGGACAGCGAGGGCACAGTGGTGCCAGGCCTTCCCAGCTGCGCAGCACTTAGTGCCAGCTGCAGCATTTAGGCCCTTGTGAGTGTTCCCAGGGGCCCAGCAAGTAGTGGGCCCCTGCATCGTTTAGGCCCTGACATTGAGACTCAGGGCGTTCTAGCCCCAACAAGGCCAGTTGGCCTAGGGACTGCCACAGATGGTGGCTTATGTAGGTCTTGCGCAATTGTATGGTTATTTGCACCTCTGAATGTGATTTCTTGCATCATGTCTTATTCCTGCACCTCTGAATGTTTTTAGACATCATGTGACGTTTGCGCTACTGTATTATTCTGGTACCTCTGAATGTATTTTTATTTCATCATGTGCTTTATTCTTAACACCGCTGAATGTGTAGGTTTATGCATTATGTGTTTTTCTTTACTACTCCTCTGAATGTATATTTATGCATCATGGGTAATGTGTTCTTTCTTAGACCCCTAAATGCTGTGTGATACTTAGGTGGTTTTCCCTTACTACTCCTCTGAATGTGTTTCCCACATCATGGGTAATGTGTTCTGTCTTAGACCCCTAAATGCTGAGTGATACTTAGGGGGTTGTTCTTTTTAGTACAGGTGGTCCTAGTGAGGTCCTGGTCCCCTGCGTGACAGTCTCCTACGGGTTTAGGGTTGCGTAGGTGGTACTTTCCTGTTCCCAGTAGTTACTGGATGTGATCGATAACTGTTACTTTGTGTTACAGTGAAGTTTATATACTTTTATTCTAATTTCTGACAAGTATTTCTATATCTGCAAAGTGTTGATTCTGACAGTGGCCCATGTGGCCCTGTCTTGTAAATAATCCCTTGTGAATATTGCCGTGCCAGTTGGCACAATGTACATGTGTGATTTCTGTCTGATATGCTTTGACAATACAAAAGTTATTTTAATATAACCTTGTGTGGAGTCTCTTTTGTGGTGTACCTAGTATGTTGTCGCTGTTGTGCGCTGATGCAAATGCTTTACACATCGCGTCCGAGTTTAGCCTAGACTGCTCGTGCCAAGCTACCTAGAGGGTGAGCAGGGGTTATCTTGGCGTGTGACTTCCTTGCCCTGACTAGAATGGTGGTTTCTGCCTGGCTTTGGCATCAGCCTTAGCCTACCAGAAATAGCCGGTTCTAACATTGGTGGGTCAGCGGTGCGGATTTGGACGTGTGTTTGGGCAGTGCCATAGCGACAACTGGCTACATTACAAAAACTCTGCATTTTTCAGATAGTCACATGTTTGGGATTATCGTTTTTGATTTTGTTTTTCCTCAAGAGTGTCATTTTCAGATGGTGTTCCTGCGCTTTATGTTTAGTGACAGATGAGAGAAAATGACAGGGCGGGACGCCAGTAGAGAGGGGAGGTTCCCATAGATTAGGAATCCCTTGCTGGGTCCAGTGTCCAATCCCTGTTCTTGTCCCTGTGTGGGTAGATGGAAGAGAGGGAGGGTGGAGGAGAAACTGCTTGCTCAGGAGGGTGGTTATTCCCTGAGTGTAGTGTGTGTGTCTGGGTTCCCCAGTATAGTAGGACCCAGTGGTGGCAGCTTAAATGTGTCCAGTGCGTGAATTCCCATTCCCAGTCCCAGAGTATGGTGCCTGGTGCTCAGTAAGAGGGTGACAGGTTGAGAGTCAGAGGCAGTGAGGAACTGTCTCACCAGTCTGGAGGGGGAGTGTGTGGATGAGTGGTGTCTTGAACTGGAGGGGTTTGTGTGAGTTTTTTTTTTAAGGAGCTTGCACGTGAGGTGTACCTCTGGTGGTGTGCAGGAGGTCCTGCAGAGGCATTTGGACAAGAAGGTGGATGTCTGGCGGTGTGCTAGATGTCTTAGAGAGACATTAGGGAGTGATTCTAAAAGTAGTGGCTTGTGTATCTGATGATCCTGTGTAGGTGAAGAGGTTCATGTGTAGCCCGGCTAAGTCCCATTAGGATGGTAGGGGTGTAGGGGCTCACGTACTGTCTCAGTGGAGGCGGAGTGAGTGTGGGACGGTGTGTCCCACGTTGGCCCGAAACCCTGTCTCAGGGCCTGGAGGGTTCCTTAAGGGAGCGCCAGGTCAGGGGCCTAGGCTGTACTTACAAGTCATTTGAAGAGGATCTTCCTGTGTCTAGAGGACGGGGAGTGTCTGTAATCAGAACTCCGGCGGTCCTGGTGTTGGGCTGTACCGCTCCTAAGTGGAGGGTGCAGAAGTCCTGGTTCGCTGGGCATTTGACCGTCTAGAGTGCTTGACCATTTGTGGGGCCTCTGGAGGTCGTTCCCCGCGGAGGGGGGAGGCCAGGTTCAGGTTCAGCCTGACCTGGAGGGAAGGGCATCTGTAGTCAGTGTCCTGACCGGTTATTGGCTTCCAGGGGTACCGCTCCAAGGTGGGATGGTGCAGAACTCTGGAGAGGGGTGCAGAGGGACGGTGTCCTTACTTCTGACCCCGGTGGGAGGAGAGTGTGTCGCTGCTACGCCGCTGGCGTGTGCTCTGTCTAGCCTGAGACATACTGGGCCTGTAATCATGGAACTGGAAGGGGGTGCAGAAGGACGGTGTACTTCGGACCCCGATGCAACTTGAGGGTTTAGATCCTAGGTTGGGAGATTAGGAAACTTCTAGGTCAAGAGGAATCTCTACCCAAGTAGATCAGCTGAAGAGACTGAGGGGGCTGCCCTTGCTGTGTGTTCTGGGGCCCACCTGCAGTTTGTTGGTTCCACTAAGGTAGAGGAAAGGGGACTTTGCTGTGTGCTGTGTCCCCCCACCTGCTTGAAGAGGGACTGTGCTGTGTGCTTTGTACCTCAGAAGTGGAATAGTTTCCAGATGGTAGACCAGTGACGGAGTGAGGTCCTGATCTGGTAGGAGAGTTGTGTTCTGGTGAGTGCTAAGGTACTTACCTCTGCCAACTAGAGACCCCCAGTTCTAACATTGGTGGAGTAGAGGTAGGATGGGGCATTCTTGCCGTGACCTCTAGTCAGCCTGAGGGTGTGGACCCTAGGTTGTTGGATCAGTGGTAGTTGTAGCTACCCTGAGAGAGAGAGAGAGTGGAGATTGGCTATTGTGTGCCAGGGGTTACTGCCCCCCACTCTGTGGATTGGTTAGGACCTGTGATATTTGGATGGCCTAGGGCCTAGTCCTGGCTGTGGATGACTAGGGTGTACCAGTGGGGTATCCTAGTTGTGCCAGAGAGCTGTTGTTGAGGGAAATCTATGTGGGTTCCGAGTGGCGAAAAACTGGACGGTGTCCCTGCCGTGCAAGTCCGTGTCCGTGGTTTTGTCGCCCAAAGCATTGAAGACCATCAGTGTAGTGATTGGTCTACCCTGCGTTTTGGCTGGAAGGGGGATGTGTTGGACCCGGTCCTTTGGGCAGGTTCACCCCGTGACTTTTTTGCTTTTTCCTAGCCTGTTTTTGGAACCTGGATTGGTGATTTTAGGCCTCTGCGCACTTTTTCACTGTGGTACAGTGTAAAGTGCGTGTGCTCTCTGTGTATGGATGGTGAGTGACCTGCCCTCCCATAGGAATGAATGGGGAATATGTATGCCCATGGTAGATTCCTGATGCATGGGGAGTGCAGGGTCGAGTTTGATATGTGTGAACTCGTGAGAATGAATGCTGCAGAATGGTGTATGCGGCATGGCTGTGTCTAGTCTAGAAGCGCCACTTTTAGAAGTTGGCATAATTGTGTAGTGAGTCTGCTGGCACGTGATTGGCTGATGAGCCTGGCCTGCTGGTAGATGGACTGTCTGGTGAGTAGGATGGGGTCTGCAGGGCCCTGGAGGAGGGGGTCTGAGTCAGCCGTAGATGAAAGGCCCCCATCTGCTGTCAGGGATGGGAGGAAAGAGCGTCTGGTGGAACCAGGCTGTGCCTGTCGGCCCACCCCTGATGGCTCTCCCTCCTGATGGCCCACTGTCACCTCTGACCTGAGGCTGACAGGAGAGGGAAACCAGATACACCCAGGGCTTAGGGGCTCGCTTACACAAAGACTTCAAAAGACTTCAAAGCCTTTTCTGTGTATAAGAAGGGGCTGTGTTCCCTTCCAAGTTGTTCTTGTCTTGTTCTGTTGCTGACGGGAATCCACCCGGGGCGGGCGCTGCCCAGCCCCTGGAGGCTGATGGACTGCTGGGGGACTCTTCCTGACTGTCCCCTCGCCTGCTGCATTGCTTGGAAGACTTTGCTGGTCCATAGCGCTTAGGAGCGCTTTATTTTGCCTTTCCTAGCGCCTGGGAGCGCTTTGCCTATTTTTCTAGCGCTTTGGAGCGATTTATTGCCCCAAGCGCTGGAGAGCGCTTTATTTGTCTTCACAGCGCTACTTGGCCCCAAGCGCTTAATAGCGCTTCAACTTTTATGGGGTGCTGGTTGTATCGAGGGTGCCACCCCTCGGATCGTGGTTCCCCGCCTGCCTGCCTAAAGAGGAGGGCCGCTGCGCTGCCCGCAGCGACCCGGAAGTGGTCGGCCGGCCGGCCAATCTCAGCGCGGCCGGCCGGAAGTCCCGCCCCCCGCAGTCGGCGTGGAGGGGAAAGGAAGGCGCGGGAGATGGCGGCGGTGGACGGGGCTCCTCTCGGCTGAGGGAGCCCCAGGGAGACGAGGCGGCCGGTTGGCAGGGCTCCCGTGTGCCGAGGGAGCCCTGCAGAGACAGGAAGTCCGGTCGGCTGAGGAGAGGAGCCGAGAGAGCAGCGCCGGCAAAGGAGAGCCCAGCGGAGGAAGCCGCGTGTGAGGCAGAGCCCCCTCGACCAGCCCGGTGAGTGTTTGAAGGGCTGGGGGTAGGCGGGGAGCTCTGCGGATGGCTGTGCCTGATCGAGGCAGCGGGCCGCTCCTCTCTGCTTCCCGCAATGTGTTGAGAGCCCCGTAGGCTCTCTCGATGGCCCGTGTCCTGCCCTCTATCCAGGGGGGCCTAGTTGGTGGAGCAGGGCGGCCCCGGTTGGCAGCGGGCCGCCCCAACGATATCTAGAGCCCCGAGAGGCTCAAGGGGCCTCATCTTGTGTGTTTTGAGCCCAGAGAGGCTCGGGGGCCAGGTGCTTGATGTCGAGCCCCCCAGGGAGGGCTCCAACGACCCCTTAATTGTGATTAGAGCCCAGTGAGGCTCTTGGGGGGACACCAGTGTTTGTAGAGCCTGTGTGGCTCCAACGTGGACCTAGGTGTTGGTAGAGCCTGTGTGGCTCCAGCATGGCGCAGTGGGCGCCTGAGGGCCAGTGAGGGCCCCGGCACAGTTTTGAATCTCCAGCTGCCCAGCAATTAGTGGGCAGCTGCACCGTTTAGGCGCAATTTCAGGAGAGAGTCCCTGTGTGGGACAGCGAGGGCACAGTGGTGCCAGGCCTTCCCAGCTGCGCAGCACTTAGTGCCAGCTGCAGCATTTAGGCCCTTGTGAGTGTTCCCAGGGGCCCAGCAAGTAGTGGGCCCCTGCATCGTTTAGGCCCTGACATTGAGACTCAGGGCGTTCTAGCCCCAACAAGGCCAGTTGGCCTAGGGACTGCCACAGATGGTGGCTTATGTAGGTCTTGCGCAATTGTATGGTTATTTGCACCTCTGAATGTGATTTCTTGCATCATGTCTTATTCCTGCACCTCTGAATGTTTTTAGACATCATGTGACGTTTGCGCTACTGTATTATTCTGGTACCTCTGAATGTATTTTTATTTCATCATGTGCTTTATTCTTAACACCGCTGAATGTGTAGGTTTATGCATTATGTGTTTTTCTTTACTACTCCTCTGAATGTATATTTATGCATCATGGGTAATGTGTTCTTTCTTAGACCCCTAAATGCTGTGTGATACTTAGGTGGTTTTCCCTTACTACTCCTCTGAATGTGTTTCCCACATCATGGGTAATGTGTTCTGTCTTAGACCCCTAAATGCTGAGTGATACTTAGGGGGTTGTTCTTTTTAGTACAGGTGGTCCTAGTGAGGTCTTGGTCCCCTGCGTGACAGTCTCCTACGGGTTTAGGGTTGCGTAGGTGGTACTTTCCTGTTCCCAGTAATACTGGATGTGATCGATAACTGTTACTTTGTGTTACAGTGAAGTTTATATACTTTTATTCTAATTTCTGACAAGTATTTCTATATCTGCAAAGTGTTGATTCTGACAGTGGCCCATGTGGCCCTGTCTTGTAAATAATCCCTTGTGAATATTGCCGTGCCAGTTGGCACAATGTACATGTGTGATTTCTGTCTGATATGCTTTGACAATACAAAAGTTATTTTAATATAACCTTGTGTGGAGTCTCTTTTGTGGTGTACCTAGTATGTTGTCGCTGTTGTGCGCTGACGCAAATGCTTTACACATCGCGTCCGAGTTTAGCCTAGACTGCTCGTGCCAAGCTACCTAGAGGGTGAGCAGGGGTTATCTTGGCGTGTGACTTCCTTGCCCTGACTAGAATGGTGGTTTCTGCCTGGCTTTGGCATCAGCCTTAGCCTACCAGAAATAGCCGGTTCTAACATTGGTGGGTCAGCGGTGCGGATTTGGACGTGTGTTTGGGCAGTGCCATAGCGACAACTGGCTACATTACAAAAACTCTGCATTTTTCAGATAGTCACATGTTTGGGATTATCGTTTTTGATTTTGTTTTTCCTCAAGAGTGTCATTTTCAGATGGTGTTCCTGCGCTTTATGTTTAGTGACAGATGAGAGAAAATGACAGGGCGGGACGCCAGTAGAGAGGGGAGGTTCCCATAGATTAGGAATCCCTTGCTGGGTCCAGTGTCCAATCCCTGTTCTTGTCCCTGTGTGAGTAGATGGAAGAGAGGGAGGGTGGAGGAGAAACTGCTTGCTCAGGAGGGTGGTTATTCCCTGAGTGTAGTGTGTGTGTCTGGGTTCCCCAGTATGGTAGGACCCAGTGGTGGCAGCTTAAATGTGTCCAGTGCGTGAATTCCCATTCCCAGTCCCAGAGTATGGTGCCTGGTGCTCAGTAAGAGGGTGACAGGTTGAGAGTCAGAGGCAGTGAGGAACTGTCTCACCAGTCTGGAGGGGGAGTGTGTGGATGAGTGGTGTCTTGAACTGGAGGGGTTCGTGTGAGTTTTTTTTTAAGGAGCTTGCACGTGAGGTGTACCTCTGGTGGTGTGCAGGAGGTCCTGCAGAGGCATTTGGACAAGAAGGTGGATGTCTGGCGGTGTGCTAGATGTCTTAGAGAGACATTAGGGAGTGATTCTAAAAGTAGTGGCTTGTGTATCTGATGATCCTGTGTAGGTGAAGAGGTTCATGTGTAGCCCGGCTAAGTCCCATTAGGATGGTAGGGGTGTAGGGGCTCACGTACTGTCTCAGTGGAGGCGGAGTGAGTGTGGGACGGTGTGTCCCACGTTGGCCCGAAACCCTGTCTCAGGGCCTGGAGGGTTCCTTAAGGGAGCGCCAGGTCAGGGGCCTAGGCTGTACTTACAAGTCATTTGAAGAGGATCTTCCTGTGTCTAGAGGACGGGGAGTGTCTGTAATCAGAACTCCGGCGGTCCTGGTGTTGGGCTGTACCGCTCCTAAGTGGAGGGTGCAGAAGTCCTGGTTCGCTGGGCATTTGACCGTCTAGAGTGCTTGACCATTTGTGGGGCCTCTGGAGGTCGTTCCCCGCGGAGGGGGGAGGCCAGGTTCAGGTTCAGCCTGACCTGGAGGGAAGGGCATCTGTAGTCAGTGTCCTGACCGGTTATTGGCTTCCAGGGGTACCGCTCCAAGGTGGGATGGTGCAGAACTCTGGAGAGGGGTGCAGAGGGACAGTGTCCTTACTTCTGACCCCGGTGGGAGGAGAGTGTGTCGCTGCTACGCCGCTGGCGTGTGCTCTGTCTAGCCTGAGACATACTGGGCCTGTAATCATGGAACTGGAAGGGGGTGCAGAAGGACGGTGTACTTCGGACCCCGATGCAACTTGAGGGTTTAGATCCTAGGTTGGGAGATTAGGAAACTTCTAGGTCAAGAGGAATCTCTACCCAAGTAGATCAGCTGAAGAGACTGAGGGGGCTGCCCTTGCTGTGTGTTCTGGGGCCCACCTGCAGTTTGTTGGTTCCACTAAGGTAGAGGAAAGGGGACTTTGCTGTGTGCTGTGTCCCCCCACCTGCTTGAAGAGGGACTGTGCTGTGTGCTTTGTACCTCAGAAGTGGAATAGTTTCCAGGTGGTAGACCAGTGACGGAGTGAGGTCCTGATCTGGTAGGAGAGTTGTGTTCTGGTGGGTGCTAAGGTACTTACCTCTGCCAACTAGAGACCCCCAGTTCTAACATTGGTGGAGTAGAGGTAGGATGGGGCATTCTTGCCGTGACCTCTAGTCAGCCTGAGGGTGTGGACCCTAGGTTGTTGGATCAGTGGTAGTTGTAGCTACCCTGAGAGAGAGAGAGTGGAGATTGGCTATTGTGTGCCAGGGGTTACTGCCCCCCACTCTGTGGATTGGTTAGGACCTGTGATATTTGGATGGCCTAGGGCCTAGTCTTGGCTGTGGATGACTAGGGTGTACCAGTGGGGTATCCTAGTTGTGCCAGAGAGCTGTTGTTGAGGGAAATCTATGTGGGTTCCGAGTGGCGAAAACTGGACGGTGTCCCTGCCGTGCAAGTCCGTGTCCGTGGTTTTGTCGCCCAAAGCATTGAAGACCATCAGTGTAGTGATTGGTCTACCCTGCGTTTTGGCTGGAAGGGGGATGTGTTGGACCCGGTCCTTTGGGCAGGTTCACCCCGTGACTTTTTTGCTTTTTCCTAGCCTGTTTTTGGAACCTGGATTGGTGATTTTAGGCCTCTGCGCACTTTTTCACTGTGGTACAGTGTAAAGTGCGTGTGCTCTCTGTGTATGGATGGTGAGTGACCTGCCCTCCCATAGGAATGAATGGGGAATATGTATGCCCATGGTAGATTCCTGATGCATGGGGAGTGCAGGGTCGAGTTTGATATGTGTGAACTCGTGAGAATGAATGCTGCAGAATGGTGTATGCGGCATGGCTGTGTCTAGTCTAGAAGCGCCACTTTTAGAAGTTGGCATAATTGTGTAGTGAGTCTGCTGGCACGTGATTGGCTGATGAGCCTGGCCTGCTGGTAGATGGACTGTCTGGTGAGTAGGATGGGGTCTGCAGGGCCCTGGAGGAGGGGGTCTGAGTCAGCCGTAGATGAAAGGCCCCCATCTGCTGTCAGGGATGGGAGGAAAGAGCGTCTGGTGGAACCAGGCTGTGCCTGTCGGCCCACCCCTGATGGCTCTCCCTCCTGATGGCCCACTGTCACCTCTGACCTGAGGCTGACAGGAGAGGGAAACCAGATACACCCAGGGCTTAGGGGCTCGCTTACACAAAGACTTCAAAAGACTTCAAAGCCTTTTCTGTGTATAAGAAGGGGCTGTGTTCCCTTCCAAGTTGTTCTTGTCTTGTTCTGTTGCTGACGGGAATCTACCCGGGGCGGGCGCTGCCCAGCCCCTGGAGGCTGATGGACTGCTGGGGGACTCTTCCTGACTGTCCCCTCGCCTGCTGCATTGCTTGGAAGACTTTGCTGGTCCATAGCGCTTAGGAGCGCTTTATTTTGCCTTTCCTAGCGCCTGGGAGCGCTTTGCCTATTTTTCTAGCGCTTTGGAGCGATTTATTGCCCCAAGCGCTGGAGAGCGCTTTATTTGTCTTCACAGCGCTACTTGGCCCCAAGCGCTTAATAGCGCTTCAACTTTTATGGGGTGCTGGTTGTATCGAGGGTGCCACCCCTCGGATCGTGGTTCCCCGCCTGCCTGCCTAAAGAGGAGGGCCGCTGCGCTGCCCGCAGCGACCCGGAAGTGGTCGGCCGGCCGGCCAATCTCAGCGCGGCCGGCCGGAAGTCCCGCCCCCCGCAGTCGGCGTGGAGGGGAAAGGAAGGCGCGGGAGATGGCGGCGGTGGACGGGGCTCCTCTCGGCTGAGGGAGCCCCAGGGAGACGAGGCGGCCGGTTGGCAGGGCTCCCGTGTGCCGAGGGAGCCCTGCAGAGACAGGAAGTCCGGTCGGCTGAGGAGAGGAGCCGAGAGAGCAGCGCCGGCAAAGGAGAGCCCAGCGGAGGAAGCCGCGTGTGAGGCAGAGCCCCCTCGACCAGCCCGGTGAGTGTTTGAAGGGCTGGGGGTAGGCGGGGAGCTCTGCGGATGGCTGTGCCTGATCGAGGCAGCGGGCCGCTCCTCTCTGCTTCCCGCGATGTGTTGAGAGCCCCGTAGGCTCTCTCGATGGCCCGTGTCCTGCCCTCTATCCAGGGGGGCCTAGTTGGTGGAGCAGGGCGGCCCCGGTTGGCAGCGGGCCGCCCCAACGATATCTAGAGCCCCGAGAGGCTCAAGGGGCCTCATCTTGTGTGTTTTGAGCCCAGAGAGGCTCGGGGGCCAGGTGCTTGATGTCGAGCCCCCCAGGGAGGGCTCCAACGACCCCTTAATTGTGATTAGAGCCCAGTGAGGCTCTTGGGGGGACACCAGTTTTTGTAGAGCCTGTGTGGCTCCAACGTGGACCTAGGTGTTGGTAGAGCCTGTGTGGCTCCAGCATGGCGCAGTGGGCGCCTGAGGGCCAGTGAGAGCCCCGGCACAGTTTTGAATCTCCAGCTGCCCAGCAATTAGTGGGCAGCTGCACCGTTTAGGCGCAATTTCAGGAGAGAGTCCCTGTGTGGGACAGCGAGGGCACAGTGGTGCCAGGCCTTCCCAGCTGCGCAGCACTTAGTGCCAGCTGCAGCATTTAGGCCCTTGTGAGTGTTCCCAGGGGCCCAGCAAGTAGTGGGCCCCTGCATCGTTTAGGCCCTGACATTGAGACTCAGGGCGTTCTAGCCCCAACAAGGCCAGTTGGCCTAGGGACTGCCACAGATGGTGGCTTATGTAGGTCTTGCGCAATTGTATGGTTATTTGCACCTCTGAATGTGATTTCTTGCATCATGTCTTATTCCTGCACCTCTGAATGTTTTTAGACATCATGTGACGTTTGCGCTACTGTATTATTCTGGTACCTCTGAATGTATTTTTATTTCATCATGTGCTTTATTCTTAACACCGCTGAATGTGTAGGTTTATGCATTATGTGTTTTTCTTTACTACTCCTCTGAATGTATATTTATGCATCATGGGTAATGTGTTCTTTCTTAGACCCCTAAATGCTGTGTGATACTTAGGTGGTTTTCCCTTACTACTCCTCTGAATGGCAAACAAAGGAATTGATGGCTGGGTTATGATTGCGCCGGGTAATAGTGATACTACTCTAGAGGAACGTATTTACAAGCTCGAAGGATAGAGTTTAGGCCACCAATCTAAACACAGCAGGATTGAACCAGTCAATGCCCTCAAATACAACACAAGATTTATCCTGAGCTAACACAAATATCACTTTGCATTCAAATGACAAATTACAAGTCGTTATTTGTTGTCTTCTTTTTCTTTCTTTATTTCATATGTAGGTTGTTCACAAAACCTCCTAGCCGACACGTGTTTCGTCTGATAGGGAGTTAATCCACAGACTTCTTCAAGGCTGATATAGATCAGTTCAGTCTTTAGCTGCACGCCAGAAACCCCTGTTTGGAGGACGAGATACCGTCCTAAGGAGGAAAATACCCTTACAATATAAAGTGGAGAGAGACTGATTCTTGCTATCCACGGGCCGATTTAACGTGATAAAAACAAGAGGAGAGCTGCACCCCCATGACGCTGTAGCAGGGGTGTTGAATAAGAAACTAAAGACTGAACTGATCTATATCAGCCTTGAAGAAGTCTGTGGATTAACTCCCTATCAGACGAAACACGTGTCGGCTAGGAGGTTTTGTGAACAACCTACATATGAAATAAAGAAAGAAAAAGAAGACAACAAATAACGACTTGTAATTTGTCATTTGAATGCAAAGTGATATTTGTGTTAGCTCAGGATAAATCTTGTGTTGTTACTCCTCTGAATGTGTTTCCCACATCATGGGTAATGTGTTCTGTCTTAGACCCCTAAATGCTGAGTGATACTTAGGGGGTTGTTCTTTTTAGTACAGGTGGTCCTAGTGAGGTCTTGGTCCCCTGCGTGACAGTCTCCTACGGGTTTAGGGTTGCGTAGGTGGTACTTTCCTGTTCCCAGTAATACTGGATGTGATCGATAACTGTTACTTTGTGTTACAGTGAAGTTTATATACTTTTATTCTAATTTCTGACAAGTATTTCTATATCTGCAAAGTGTTGATTCTGACAGTGGCCCATGTGGCCCTGTCTTGTAAATAATCCCTTGTGAATATTGCCGTGCCAGTTGGCACAATGTACATGTGTGATTTCTGTCTGATATGCTTTGACAATACAAAAGTTATTTTAATATAACCTTGTGTGGAGTCTCTTTTGTGGTGTACCTAGTATGTTGTCGCTGTTGTGCGCTGATGCAAATGCTTTACACATCGCGTCCGAGTTTAGCCTAGACTGCTCGTGCCAAGCTACCTAGAGGGTGAGCAGGGGTTATCTTGGCGTGTGACTTCCTTGCCCTGACTAGAATGGTGGTTTCTGCCTGGCTTTGGCATCAGCCTTAGCCTACCAGAAATAGCCGGTTCTAACATTGGTGGGTCAGCGGTGCGGATTTGGACGTGTGTTTGTGCAGTGCCATAGCGACAACTGGCTACATTACAAAAACTCTGCATTTTTCAGATAGTCACATGTTTGGGATTATCGTTTTTGATTTTGTTTTTCCTCAAGAGTGTCATTTTCAGATGGTGTTCCTGCGCTTTATGTTTAGTGACAGATGAGAGAAAATGACAGGGCGGGACGCCAGTAGAGAGGGGAGGTTCCCATAGATTAGGAATCCCTTGCTGGGTCCAGTGTCCAATCCCTGTTCTTGTCCCTGTGTTGGTAGATGGAAGAGAGGGAGGGTGGAGGAGAAACTGCTTGCTCAGGAGGGTGGTTATTCCCTGAGTGTAGTGTGTGTGTCTGGGTTCCCCAGTATGGTAGGACCCAGTGGTGGCAGCTTAAATGTGTCCAGTGCGTGAATTCCCATTCCCAGTCCCAGAGTATGGTGCCTGGTGCTCAGTAAGAGGGTGACAGGTTGAGAGTCAGAGGCAGTGAGGAACTGTCTCACCAGTCTGGAGGGGGAGTGTGTGGATGAGTGGTGTCTTGAACTGGAGGGGTTCGTGTGAGTTTTTTTTTAAGGAGCTTGCACGTGAGGTGTACCTCTGGTGGTGTGCAGGAAGTCCTGCAGAGGCATTTGGACAAGAAGGTGGATGTCTGGCGGTGTGCTAGATGTCTTAGAGAGACATTAGGGAGTGATTCTAAAAGTAGTGTCTTGTGTATCTGATGATCCTGTGTAGGTGAAGAGGTTCATGTGTAGCCCGGCTAAGTCCCATTAGGATGGTAGGGGTGTAGGGGCTCACGTACTGTCTCAGTGGAGGCGGAGTGAGTGTGGGACGGTGTGTCCCACGTTGGCCCGAAACCCTGTCTCAGGGCCTGGAGGGTTCCTTAAGGGAGCGCCAGGTCAGGGGCCTAGGCTGTACTTACAAGTCATTTGAAGAGGATCTTCCTGTGTCTAGAGGACGGGGAGTGTCTGTAATCAGAACTCCGGCGGTCCTGGTGTTGGGCTGTACCGCTCCTAAGTGGAGGGTGCAGAAGTCCTGGTTCGCTGGGCATTTGACCGTCTAGAGTGCTTGACCATTTGTGGGGCCTCTGGAGGTCGTTCCCCGCGGAGGGGGGAGGCCAGGTTCAGGTTCAGCCTGACCTGGAGGGAAGGGCATCTGTAGTCAGTGTCCTGACCGGTTATTGGCTTCCAGGGGTACCGCTCCAAGGTGGGATGGTGCAGAACTCTGGAGAGGGGTGCAGAGGGACGGTGTCCTTACTTCTGACCCCGGTGGGAGGAGAGTGTGTCGCTGCTACGCCGCTGGCGTGTGCTCTGTCTAGCCTGAGACATACTGGGCCTGTAATCATGGAACTGGAAGGGGGGTGCAGAAGGACGGTGTACTTCGGACCCCGGTGCAACTTGAGGGTTTAGATCCTAGGTTGGGAGATTAGGAAACTTCTAGGTCAAGAGGAATCTGCCCTTGCTGTGTGTTCTGGGGCCCACCTGCAGTTTGTTGGTTTTTACTAAGGTAGAGGAAAGGGGACTTTGCTGTGTGCTGTGTCCCCCCACCTGCTTGAAGAGGGACTGTGCTGTGTGCTTTGTACCTCAGAAGTGGAATAGTTTCCAGGTGGTAGACCAGTGACGGAGTGAGGTCCTGATCTGGTAGGAGAGTTGTGTTCTGGTGAGTGCTAAGGTACTTACCTCTGCCAACTAGAGACCCCCAGTTCTAACATTGGTGGAGTAGAGGTAGGATGGGGCATTCTTGCCGTGACCTCTAGTCAGCCTGAGGGTGTGGACCCTAGGTTGTTGGATCAGTGGTAGTTGTAGCTACCCTGAGAGAGAGAGAGTGGAGATTGGCTATTGTGTGCCAGGGGTTACTGCCCCCCACTCTGTGGATTGGTTAGGACCTGTGATATTTGGATGGCCTAGGGCCTAGTCCTGGCTGTGGATGACTAGGGTGTACCAGTGGGGTATCCTAGTTGTGCCAGAGAGCTGTTGTTGAGGGAAATCTATGTGGGTTCCGAGTGGCGAAAAACTGGACGGTGTCCCTGCCGTGCAGGCCCGTGTCCGTGGTTTTGTCGCCCAAAGCATTGAAGACCATCAGTGTAGTGATTGGTCTACCCTGTGTTTTGGCTGGAAGGGGGATGTGTTGGACCCGGTCCTTTGGGCAGGTTCACCCCGTGACTTTTTTGCTTTTTCCTAGTCTGTTTTTGGAACCTGGATTGGTGATTTTAGGCCTCTGCGCACTTTTTCACTGTGGTACAGTGTAAAGTGCGTGTGCTCTCTGTGTATGGATGGTGAGTGACCTGCCCTCCCATAGGAATGAATGGGGAATATGTATGCCCATGGTAGATTCCTGATGCATGGGGAGTGCAGGGTCGAGTTTGATATGTGTGAACTCGTGAGAATGAATGCTGCAGAATGGTGTATGTGGCATGGCTGTGTCTAGTCTAGAAGCACCACTTTTAGAAGTTGGCATAATTGTGTAGTGAGTCTGCTGGCACGTGATTGGCTGATGAGCCTGGCCTGCTGGTAGATGGACTGTCTGGTGAGTAGGACGGGGTCTGCAGGGCCCTGGAGGAGGGGGTCTGAGTCAGCCGTAGATGAAAGGCCCCCATCTGCTGTCAGGGATGGGAGGAAAGAGCGTCTGGTGGAACCAGGCTATGCCTGTCGGCCCACCCCTGATGGCTCTCCCTCCTGATGGCCCACTGTCACCTCTGACCTGAGGCTGACAGGAGAGGGAAACCAGATACACCCAGGGCTTAGGGGCTCACTTACACAAAGACTTCAAAGCCTTTTCTGTGTATAAGAAGGGGCTGTGTTCCCTTCAAAGTTGTTCTTGTCTTGTTCTGTTGCTGACGGGAATCTACCCGGGGCGGGCGCTGCCCAGCCCCTGGAGGCTGATGGACTGCTGGGGGACTCTTCCTGACTGTCCCCTCGCCTGCTGCATTGCTTGGAAGACTTTGCTGGTCCATAGCGCTTAGGAGCGCTTTATTTTGCCTTTCCTAGCGCCTGGGAGCGCTTTGCCTATTTTTCTAGCGCTTTGGAGCGCTTTATTGCCCCAAGCGCTGGAGAGCGCTTTATTTGTCTTCACAGCGCTACTTGGCCCCAAGCGCTTAATAGCGCTTCAACTTTTATGGAGTGCTGGTTGTATCGAGGGTGCCACCCCTCGGATCGTGGTTCCCCGCCTGCCTGCCTAAAGAGGAGGGCCGCTGCGCTGCCCGCAGCGACCCGGAAGTGGTCGGCCGGCCGGCCAATCTCAGCGCGGCCGGCCGGAAGTCCCGCCCCCCGCAGTCGGCGTGGAGGGGAAAGGAAGGCGCGGGAGATGGCGGCGGTGGACGGGGCTCCTCTCGGCTGAGGGAGCCCCAGGGAGACGAGGCGGCCGGTTGGCAGGGCTCCCGTGTGCCGAGGGAGCCCTGCAGAGACAGGAAGTCCGGTCGGCTGAGGAGAGGAGCCGAGAGAGCAGCGCTGGCAAAGGAGAGCCCAGCGGAGGAAGCCGCGTGTGAGGCAGAGCCCCCTCGACCAGCCCGGTGAGTGTTTGAAGGGCTGGGGGTAGGCGGGGAGCTCTGCGGATGGCTGTGCCTGATCGAGGCAGCGGGCCGCTCCTCTCTGCTTCCCGCGATGTGTTGAGAGCCCCGTAGGCTCTCTCGATGGCCCGTGTCCTGCCCTCTATCCAGGGGGGCCTAGTTGGTGGAGCAGGGCGGCCCCGGTTGGCAGCGGGCCGCCCCAACGATATCTAGAGCCCCGAGAGGCTCAAGGGGCCTCATCTTGTGTGTTTTAAGCCCAGAGAGGCTCGGGGGCCAGGTGCTTGATGTCGAGCCCCGGAGGGAGGGCTCCAACGACCCCTTAATTGTGATTAGAGCCCAGTGAGGCTCTTGGGGGGACACCAGTGTTTGTAGAGCCTGTGTGGCTCCAACGTGGACCTAGGTGTTGGTAGAGCCTGTGTGGCTCCAGCATGGCGCAGTGGGCGCCTGAGGGCCAGTGAGGGCCCCGGCACAGTTTTGAATCTCCAGCTGCCCAGCAATTAGTGGGCAGCTGCACCGTTTAGGCGCAATTTCAGGAGGGAGTCCCTGTGTGGGACAGCGAGGGCACAGTGGTGCCAGGCCTTCCCAGCTGCGCAGCACTTAGTGCCAGCTGCAGCATTTAGGCCCTTGTGAGTGTTCCCAGGGGCCCAGCAAGTAGTGGGCCCCTGCATCGTTTAGGCCCTGACATTGAGACTCAGGGCGTTCTAGCCCCAACAAGGCCAGTTGGCCTAGGGACTGCCACAGATGGTGGCTTATGTAGGTCTTGCGCAATTGTATGGTTATTTGCACCTCTGAATGTGATTTCTTGCATCATGTCTTATTCCTGCACCTCTGAATGTTTTTAGACATCATGTGACGTTTGCGCTACTGTATTATTCTGGTACCTCTGAATGTATTTTTATTTCATCATGTGCTTTATTCTTAACACCGCTGAATGTGTAGGTTTATGCATTATGTGTTTTTCTTTACTACTCCTCTGAATGTATATTTATGCATCATGGGTAATGTGTTCTTTCTTAGACCCCTAAACGCTGTGTGATACTTAGGTGGTTTTCCCTTACTACTCCTCTGAATGTGTTTCCCACATCATGGGTAATGTGTTCTGTCTTAGACCCCTAAATGCTGAGTGATACTTAGGGGGTTGTTCTTTTTAGTACAGGTGGTCCTAGTGAGGTCCTGGTCCCCTGCGTGACAGTCTCCTACGGGTTTAGGGTTGCGTAGGTGGTACTTTCCTGTTCCCAGTAGTTACTGGATGTGATCGATAACTGTTACTTTGTGTTACAGTGAAGTTTATATACTTTTATTCTAATTTCTGACAAGTATTTCTATATCTGCAAAGTGTTGATTCTGACAGTGGCCCATGTGGCCCTGTCTTGTAAATAATCCCTTGTGAATATTGCCGTGCCAGTTGGCACAATGTACATGTGTGATTTCTGTCTGATATGCTTTGACAATACAAAAGTTATTTTAATATAACCTTGTGTGGAGTCTCTTTTGTGGTGTACCTAGTATGTTGTCGCTGTTGTGCGCTGACGCAAATGCTTTACACATCGCGTCCGAGTTTAGCCTAGACTGCTCGTGCCAAGCTACCTAGAGGGTGAGCAGGGGTTATCTTGGCGCGTGACTTCCTTGCCCTGACTAGAATGGTGGTTTCTGCCTGGCTTTGGCATCAGCCTTAGCCTACCAGAAATAGCCGGTTCTAACATTGGTGGGTCAGCGGTGCGGATTTGGACGTGTGTTTGGGCAGTGCCATAGCGACAACTGACTACATTACAAAAACTCTGCATTTTTCAGATAGTCACATGTTTGGGATTATCGTTTTTGATTTTGTTTTTCCTCAAGAGTGTCATTTTCAGATGGTGTTCCTGCGCTTTATGTTTAGTGACAGATGAGAGAAAATGACAGGGCGGGACGCCAGTAGAGAGGGGAGGTTCCCATAGATTAGGAATCCCTTGCTGGGTCCAGTGTCCAATCCCTGTTCTTGTCCCTGTGTGGGTAGATGGAAGAGAGGGAGGGTGGAGGAGAAACTGCTTGCTCAGGAGGGTGGTTATTCCCTGAGTGTAGTGTGTGTGTCTGGGTTCCCCAGTATAGTAGGACCCAGTGGTGGTAGCTTAAATGTGTCCAGTGCGTGAATTCCCATTCCCAGTCCCAGAGTATGGTGCCTGGTGCTCAGTAAGAGGGTGACAGGTTGAGAGTCAGAGGCAGTGAGGAACTGTCTCACCAGTCTGGAGGGGGAGTGTGTGGATGAGTGGTGTCTTGAACTGGAGGGGTTCGTGTGAGTTTTTTTTTAAGGAGCTTGCACGTGAGGTGTACCTCTGGTGGTGTGCAGGAGGTCCTGCAGAGGCATTTGGACAAGAAGGTGGATGTCTGGCGGTGTGCTAGATGTCTTAGAGAGACATTAGGGAGTGATTCTAAAAGTAGTGGCTTGTGTATCTGATGATCCTGTGTAGGTGAAGAGGTTCATGTGTAGCCCGGCTAAGTCCCATTAGGATGGTAGGGGTGTAGGGGCTCACGTACTGTCTCAGTGGAGGCGGAGTGAGTGTGGGACGGTGTGTCCCACGTTGGCCCGAAACCCTGTCTCAGGGCCTGGAGGGTTCCTTAAGGGAGCGCCAGGTCAGGGGCCTAGGCTGTACTTACAAGTCATTTGAAGAGGATCTTCCTGTGTCTAGAGGACGGGGATTGTCTGTAATCAGAACTCCGGCGGTCCTGGTGTTGGGCTGTACCGCTCCTAAGTGGAGGGTGCAGAAGTCCTGGTTCGCTGGGCATTTGACCGTCTAGAGTGCTTGACCATTTGTGGGGCCTCTGGAGGTCGTTCCCCGCGGAGGGGGGGAGGCCAGGTTCAGGTTCAGCCTGACCTGGAGGGAAGGGCATCTGTAGTCAGTGTCCTGACCGGTTATTGGCTTCCAGGGGTACCGCTCCAAGGTGGGATGGTGCAGAACTCTGGAGAGGGGTGCAGAGGGACGGTGTCCTTACTTCTGACCCCGGTGGGAGGAGAGTGTGTCGCTGCTACGCCGCTGGCGTGTGCTCTGTCTAGCCTGAGACATACTGGGCCTGTCATCATGGAACTGGAAGGGGGTGCAGAAGGACGGTGTACTTCGGACCCCGGTGCAACTTGAGGGTTTAGATCCTAGGTTGGGAGATTAGGAAACTTCTAGGTCAAGAGGAATCTCTACCCAAGTAGATCAGCTGAAGAGACTGAGGGGGCTGCCCTTGCTGTGTGTTCTGGGGCCCACCTGCAGTTTGTTGGTTTTTACTAAGGTAGAGGAAAGGGGACTTTGCTGTGTGCTGTGTCCCCCCACCTGCTTGAAGAGGGACTGTGCTGTGTGCTTTGTACCTCAGAAGTGGAATAGTTTCCAGGTGGTAGACCAGTGACGGAGTGAGGTCCTGATCTGGTAGGAGAGTTGTGTTCTGGTGAGTGCTAAGGTACTTACCTCTGCCAACTAGAGACCCCCAGTTCTAACATTGGTGGAGTAGAGGTAGGATGGGGCATTCTTGCCGTGACCTCTAGTCAGCCTGAGGGTGTGGAACCTAGGTTGTTGGATCAGTGGTAGTTGTAGCTACCCTGAGAGAGAGAGAGTGGAGATTGGCTATTGTGTGCCAGGGGTTACTGCCCCCCACTCTGTGGATTGGTTAGGACCTGTGATATTTGGATGGCCTAGGGCCTAGTCCTGGCTGTGGATGACCAGGGTGTACCAGTGGGGTATCCTAGTTGTGCCAGAGAGCTGTTGTTGAGGGAAATCTATGTGGGTTCCGAGTGGCGAAAAACTGGACGGTGTCCCTGCCGTGCAGGCCCGTGTCCGTGGTTTTGTCGCCCAAAGCATTGAAGACCATCAGTGTAGTGATTGGTCTACCCTGCGTTTTGGCTGGAAGGGGGATGTGTTGGATCCGGTCCTTTGGGCAGGTTCACCCCGTGACTTTTTTGCTTTTTCCTAGCCTGTTTCTGGAACCTGGATTGGTGATTTTAGGCCTCTGCGCACTTTTTCACTGTGGTACAGTGTAAAGTGCGTGTGCTCTCTGTGTATGGATGGTGAGTGACCTGCCCTCCCATAGGAATGAATGGGGAATATGTATGCCCATGGTAGATTCCTGATGCATGGGGAGTGCAGGGTCGAGTTTGATATGTGTGAACTCGTGAGAATGAATGCTGCAGAATGGTGTATGCGGCATGGCTGTGTCTAGTCTAGAAGCGCCACTTTTAGAAGTTGGCATAATTGTGTAGTGAGTCTGCTGGCACGTGATTGGCTGATGAGCCTGGCCTGCTGGTAGATGGACTGTCTGGTGAGTAGGACGGGGTCTGCAGGGCCCTGGAGGAGGGGGTCTGAGTCAGCCGTAGATGAAAGGCCCCCATCTGCTGTCAGGGATGGGAGGAAAGAGCGTCTGGTGGAACCAGGCTGTGCCTGTCGGCCCACCCCTGATGGCTCTCCCTCCTGATGGCCCACTGTCACCTCTGACCTGAGGCTGACAGGAGAGGGAAACCAGATACACCCAGGGCTTAGGGGCTCGCTTACACAAAGACTTCAAAGCCTTTTCTGTGTATAAGAAGGGGCTGTGTTCCCTTCCAAGTTGTTCTTGTCTTGTTCTGTTGCTGACGGGAATCTACCCGGGGCGGGCGCTGCCCAGCCCCTGGAGGCTGATGGACTGCTGGGGGACTCCTTCTGACTGTCCCCTCGCCTGCTGCATTGCTTGGAAGACTTTGCTGGTCCATAGCGCTTAGGAGCGCTTTATTTTGCCTTTCCTAGCGCCTGGGAGCGCTTTGCCAATTTTTCTAGCGCTTTGGAGCGCTTTATTGCCCCAAGCGCTGGAGAGCGCTTTATTTGTCTTCACAGCGCTACTTGGCCCCAAGCGCTTAATAGCACTTCAACTTTTATGGGGTGCTGGTTGTATCGAGGGTGCCACCCCTCGGATCGTGGTTCCCCGCCTGCCTGCCTAAAAAGCAGGGCCGCTGCGCTGCCCGCAGCGACCCGGAAGTGGTCGGCCGGCCGGCCAATCTCAGCGCGGCCGGCCGGAAGTCCCGCAGTCGGCGTGGAGGGGAAAGGAAGGCGCGGGAGATGGCGGCGGTGGACGGGGCTCCTCTCGGCTGAGGGAGCCCCAGGGAGACGAGGCGGCCGGTTGGCAGGGCTCCCGTGTGCCGAGGGAGCCCTGCAGAGACAGGAAGTCCGGTCGGCTGAGGAGAGGAGCCGAGAGAGCAGCGCCGGCAAAGGAGAGCCCAGCGGAGGAAGCCGCGTGTGAGGCAGAGCCCCCTCGACCAGCCCGGTGAGTGTTTGAAGGGCTGGGGGTAGGCGGGGAGCTCTGCGGATGGCCGTGCCTGATCGAGGCAGCGGGCCGCTCCTCTCTGCTTCCCGCGATGTGTTGAGAGCCCCGTAGGCTCTCTCGATGGCCCGTGTCCTGCCCTCTATCCAGGGGGGCCTAGTTGGTGGAGCAGGGCGGCCCCGGTTGGCAGCGGGCCGCCCCAACGATATCTAGAGCCCCGAGAGGCTCAAGGGGCCTCATCTTGTGTGTTTTGAGCCCAGAGAGGCTCGGGGGCCAGGTGCTTGATGTCGAGCCCCCCAGGGAGGGCTCCAACGACCCCTTAATTGTGATTAGAGCCCAGTGAGGCTCTTGGGGGGACACCAGTGTTTGTAGAGCCTGTGTGGCTCCAACGTGGACCTAGGTGTTGGTAGAGCCTGTGTGGCTCCAGCATGGCGCAGTGGGCGCCTGAGGGCCAGTGAGGGCCCCGGCACAGTTTTGAATCTCCAGCTGCCCAGCAATTAGTGGGCAGCTGCACCGTTTAGGCGCAATTTCAGGAGAGAGTCCCTGTGTGGGACAGCGAGGGCACAGTGGTGCCAGGCCTTCCCAGCTGCGCAGCACTTAGTGCCAGCTGCAGCATTTAGGCCCTTGTGAGTGTTCCCAGGGGCCCAGCAAGTAGTGGGCCCCTGCATCGTTTAGGCCCTGACATTGAGACTCAGGGCGTTCTAGCCCCAACAAGGCCAGTTGGCCTAGGGACTGCCACAGATGGTGGCTTATGTAGGTCTTGCGCAATTGTATGGTTATTTGCACCTCTGAATGTGATTTCTTGCATCATGTCTTATTCCTGCACCTCTGAATGTTTTTAGACATCATGTGACGTTTGCGCTACTGTATTATTCTGGTACCTCTGAATGTATTTTTATTTCATCATGTGCTTTATTCTTAACACCGCTGAATGTGTAGGTTTATGCATTATGTGTTTTTCTTTACTACTCCTCTGAATGTATATTTATGCATCATGGGTAATGTGTTCTTTCTTAGACCCCTAAATGCTGTGTGATACTTAGGTGGTTTTCCCTTACTACTCCTCTGAATGTGTTTCCCACATCATGGGTAATGTGTTCTGTCTTAGACCCCTAAATGCTGAGTGATACTTAGGGGGTTGTTCTTTTTAGTACAGGTGGTCCTAGTGAGGTCTTGGTCCCCTGCGTGACAGTCTCCTACGGGTTTAGGGTTGCGTAGGTGGTACTTTCCTGTTCCCAGTAATACTGGATGTGATCGATAACTGTTACTTTGTGTTACAGTGAAGTTTATATACTTTTATTCTAATTTCTGACAAGTATTTCTATATCTGCAAAGTGTTGATTCTGACAGTGGCCCATGTGGCCCTGTCTTGTAAATAATCCCTTGTGAATATTGCCGTGCCAGTTGGCACAATGTACATGTGTGATTTCTGTCTGATATGCTTTGACAATACAAAAGTTATTTTAATATAACCTTGTGTGGAGTCTCTTTTGTGGTGTACCTAGTATGTTGTCGCTGTTGTGCGCTGACGCAAATGCTTTACACATCGCGTCCGAGTTTAGCCTAGACTGCTCGTGCCAAGCTACCTAGAGGGTGAGCAGGGGTTATCTTGGCGTGTGACTTCCTTGCCCTGACTAGAATGGTGGTTTCTGCCTGGCTTTGGCATCAGCCTTAGCCTACCAGAAATAGCCGGTTCTAACATTGGTGGGTCAGCGGTGCGGATTTGGACGTGTGTTTGGGCAGTGCCATAGCGACAACTGGCTACATTACAAAAACTCTGCATTTTTCAGATAGTCACATGTTTGGGATTATCGTTTTTGATTTTGTTTTTCCTCAAGAGTGTCATTTTCAGATGGTGTTCCTGCGCTTTATGTTTAGTGACAGATGAGAGAAAATGACAGGGCGGGACGCCAGTAGAGAGGGGAGGTTCCCATAGATTAGGAATCCCTTGCTGGGTCCAGTGTCCAATCCCTGTTCTTGTCCCTGTGTGAGTAGATGGAAGAGAGGGAGGGTGGAGGAGAAACTGCTTGCTCAGGAGGGTGGTTATTCCCTGAGTGTAGTGTGTGTGTCTGGGTTCCCCAGTATGGTAGGACCCAGTGGTGGCAGCTTAAATGTGTCCAGTGCGTGAATTCCCATTCCCAGTCCCAGAGTATGGTGCCTGGTGCTCAGTAAGAGGGTGACAGGTTGAGAGTCAGAGGCAGTGAGGAACTGTCTCACCAGTCTGGAGGGGGAGTGTGTGGATGAGTGGTGTCTTGAACTGGAGGGGTTCGTGTGAGTTTTTTTTTAAGGAGCTTGCACGTGAGGTGTACCTCTGGTGGTGTGCAGGAGGTCCTGCAGAGGCATTTGGACAAGAAGGTGGATGTCTGGCGGTGTGCTAGATGTCTTAGAGAGACATTAGGGAGTGATTCTAAAAGTAGTGGCTTGTGTATCTGATGATCCTGTGTAGGTGAAGAGGTTCATGTGTAGCCCGGCTAAGTCCCATTAGGATGGTAGGGGTGTAGGGGCTCACGTACTGTCTCAGTGGAGGCGGAGTGAGTGTGGGACGGTGTGTCCCACGTTGGCCCGAAACCCTGTCTCAGGGCCTGGAGGGTTCCTTAAGGGAGCGCCAGGTCAGGGGCCTAGGCTGTACTTACAAGTCATTTGAAGAGGATCTTCCTGTGTCTAGAGGACGGGGAGTGTCTGTAATCAGAACTCCGGCGGTCCTGGTGTTGGGCTGTACCGCTCCTAAGTGGAGGGTGCAGAAGTCCTGGTTCGCTGGGCATTTGACCGTCTAGAGTGCTTGACCATTTGTGGGGCCTCTGGAGGTCGTTCCCCGCGGAGGGGGGAGGCCAGGTTCAGGTTCAGCCTGACCTGGAGGGAAGGGCATCTGTAGTCAGTGTCCTGACCGGTTATTGGCTTCCAGGGGTACCGCTCCAAGGTGGGATGGTGCAGAACTCTGGAGAGGGGTGCAGAGGGACAGTGTCCTTACTTCTGACCCCGGTGGGAGGAGAGTGTGTCGCTGCTACGCCGCTGGCGTGTGCTCTGTCTAGCCTGAGACATACTGGGCCTGTAATCATGGAACTGGAAGGGGGTGCAGAAGGACGGTGTACTTCGGACCCCGATGCAACTTGAGGGTTTAGATCCTAGGTTGGGAGATTAGGAAACTTCTAGGTCAAGAGGAATCTCTACCCAAGTAGATCAGCTGAAGAGACTGAGGGGGCTGCCCTTGCTGTGTGTTCTGGGGCCCACCTGCAGTTTGTTGGTTCCACTAAGGTAGAGGAAAGGGGACTTTGCTGTGTGCTGTGTCCCCCCACCTGCTTGAAGAGGGACTGTGCTGTGTGCTTTGTACCTCAGAAGTGGAATAGTTTCCAGGTGGTAGACCAGTGACGGAGTGAGGTCCTGATCTGGTAGGAGAGTTGTGTTCTGGTGGGTGCTAAGGTACTTACCTCTGCCAACTAGAGACCCCCAGTTCTAACATTGGTGGAGTAGAGGTAGGATGGGGCATTCTTGCCGTGACCTCTAGTCAGCCTGAGGGTGTGGACCCTAGGTTGTTGGATCAGTGGTAGTTGTAGCTACCCTGAGAGAGAGAGAGTGGAGATTGGCTATTGTGTGCCAGGGGTTACTGCCCCCCACTCTGTGGATTGGTTAGGACCTGTGATATTTGGATGGCCTAGGGCCTAGTCTTGGCTGTGGATGACTAGGGTGTACCAGTGGGGTATCCTAGTTGTGCCAGAGAGCTGTTGTTGAGGGAAATCTATGTGGGTTCCGAGTGGCGAAAACTGGACGGTGTCCCTGCCGTGCAAGTCCGTGTCCGTGGTTTTGTCGCCCAAAGCATTGAAGACCATCAGTGTAGTGATTGGTCTACCCTGCGTTTTGGCTGGAAGGGGGATGTGTTGGACCCGGTCCTTTGGGCAGGTTCACCCCGTGACTTTTTTGCTTTTTCCTAGCCTGTTTTTGGAACCTGGATTGGTGATTTTAGGCCTCTGCGCACTTTTTCACTGTGGTACAGTGTAAAGTGCGTGTGCTCTCTGTGTATGGATGGTGAGTGACCTGCCCTCCCATAGGAATGAATGGGGAATATGTATGCCCATGGTAGATTCCTGATGCATGGGGAGTGCAGGGTCGAGTTTGATATGTGTGAACTCGTGAGAATGAATGCTGCAGAATGGTGTATGCGGCATGGCTGTGTCTAGTCTAGAAGCGCCACTTTTAGAAGTTGGCATAATTGTGTAGTGAGTCTGCTGGCACGTGATTGGCTGATGAGCCTGGCCTGCTGGTAGATGGACTGTCTGGTGAGTAGGATGGGGTCTGCAGGGCCCTGGAGGAGGGGGTCTGAGTCAGCCGTAGATGAAAGGCCCCCATCTGCTGTCAGGGATGGGAGGAAAGAGCGTCTGGTGGAACCAGGCTGTGCCTGTCGGCCCACCCCTGATGGCTCTCCCTCCTGATGGCCCACTGTCACCTCTGACCTGAGGCTGACAGGAGAGGGAAACCAGATACACCCAGGGCTTAGGGGCTCGCTTACACAAAGACTTCAAAAGACTTCAAAGCCTTTTCTGTGTATAAGAAGGGGCTGTGTTCCCTTCCAAGTTGTTCTTGTCTTGTTCTGTTGCTGACGGGAATCTACCCGGGGCGGGCGCTGCCCAGCCCCTGGAGGCTGATGGACTGCTGGGGGACTCTTCCTGACTGTCCCCTCGCCTGCTGCATTGCTTGGAAGACTTTGCTGGTCCATAGCGCTTAGGAGCGCTTTATTTTGCCTTTCCTAGCGCCTGGGAGCGCTTTGCCTATTTTTCTAGCGCTTTGGAGCGATTTATTGCCCCAAGCGCTGGAGAGCGCTTTATTTGTCTTCACAGCGCTACTTGGCCCCAAGCGCTTAATAGCGCTTCAACTTTTATGGGGTGCTGGTTGTATCGAGGGTGCCACCCCTCGGATCGTGGTTCCCCGCCTGCCTGCCTAAAGAGGAGGGCCGCTGCGCTGCCCGCAGCGACCCGGAAGTGGTCGGCCGGCCGGCCAATCTCAGCGCGGCCGGCCGGAAGTCCCGCCCCCCGCAGTCGGCGTGGAGGGGAAAGGAAGGCGCGGGAGATGGCGGCGGTGGACGGGGCTCCTCTCGGCTGAGGGAGCCCCAGGGAGACGAGGCGGCCGGTTGGCAGGGCTCCCGTGTGCCGAGGGAGCCCTGCAGAGACAGGAAGTCCGGTCGGCTGAGGAGAGGAGCCGAGAGAGCAGCGCCGGCAAAGGAGAGCCCAGCGGAGGAAGCCGCGTGTGAGGCAGAGCCCCCTCGACCAGCCCGGTGAGTGTTTGAAGGGCTGGGGGTAGGCGGGGAGCTCTGCGGATGGCTGTGCCTGATCGAGGCAGCGGGCCGCTCCTCTCTGCTTCCCGCGATGTGTTGAGAGCCCCGTAGGCTCTCTCGATGGCCCGTGTCCTGCCCTCTATCCAGGGGGGCCTAGTTGGTGGAGCAGGGCGGCCCCGGTTGGCAGCGGGCCGCCCCAACGATATCTAGAGCCCCGAGAGGCTCAAGGGGCCTCATCTTGTGTGTTTTGAGCCCAGAGAGGCTCGGGGGCCAGGTGCTTGATGTCGAGCCCCCCAGGGAGGGCTCCAACGACCCCTTAATTGTGATTAGAGCCCAGTGAGGCTCTTGGGGGGACACCAGTTTTTGTAGAGCCTGTGTGGCTCCAACGTGGACCTAGGTGTTGGTAGAGCCTGTGTGGCTCCAGCATGGCGCAGTGGGCGCCTGAGGGCCAGTGAGAGCCCCGGCACAGTTTTGAATCTCCAGCTGCCCAGCAATTAGTGGGCAGCTGCACCGTTTAGGCGCAATTTCAGGAGAGAGTCCCTGTGTGGGACAGCGAGGGCACAGTGGTGCCAGGCCTTCCCAGCTGCGCAGCACTTAGTGCCAGCTGCAGCATTTAGGCCCTTGTGAGTGTTCCCAGGGGCCCAGCAAGTAGTGGGCCCCTGCATCGTTTAGGCCCTGACATTGAGACTCAGGGCGTTCTAGCCCCAACAAGGCCAGTTGGCCTAGGGACTGCCACAGATGGTGGCTTATGTAGGTCTTGCGCAATTGTATGGTTATTTGCACCTCTGAATGTGATTTCTTGCATCATGTCTTATTCCTGCACCTCTGAATGTTTTTAGACATCATGTGACGTTTGCGCTACTGTATTATTCTGGTACCTCTGAATGTATTTTTATTTCATCATGTGCTTTATTCTTAACACCGCTGAATGTGTAGGTTTATGCATTATGTGTTTTTCTTTACTACTCCTCTGAATGTATATTTATGCATCATGGGTAATGTGTTCTTTCTTAGACCCCTAAATGCTGTGTGATACTTAGGTGGTTTTCCCTTACTACTCCTCTGAATGGCAAACAAAGGAATTGATGGCTGGGTTATGATTGCGCCGGGTAATAGTGATACTACTCTAGAGGAACGTATTTACAAGCTCGAAGGATAGAGTTTAGGCCACCAATCTAAACACAGCAGGATTGAACCAGTCAATGCCCTCAAATACAACACAAGATTTATCCTGAGCTAACACAAATATCACTTTGCATTCAAATGACAAATTACAAGTCGTTATTTGTTGTCTTCTTTTTCTTTCTTTATTTCATATGTAGGTTGTTCACAAAACCTCCTAGCCGACACGTGTTTCGTCTGATAGGGAGTTAATCCACAGACTTCTTCAAGGCTGATATAGATCAGTTCAGTCTTTAGCTGCACGCCAGAAACCCCTGTTTGGAGGACGAGATACCGTCCTAAGGAGGAAAATACCCTTACAATATAAAGTGGAGAGAGACTGATTCTTGCTATCCACGGGCCGATTTAACGTGATAAAAACAAGAGGAGAGCTGCACCCCCATGACGCTGTAGCAGGGGTGTTGAATAAGAAACTAAAGACTGAACTGATCTATATCAGCCTTGAAGAAGTCTGTGGATTAACTCCCTATCAGACGAAACACGTGTCGGCTAGGAGGTTTTGTGAACAACCTACATATGAAATAAAGAAAGAAAAAGAAGACAACAAATAACGACTTGTAATTTGTCATTTGAATGCAAAGTGATATTTGTGTTAGCTCAGGATAAATCTTGTGTTGTTACTCCTCTGAATGTGTTTCCCACATCATGGGTAATGTGTTCTGTCTTAGACCCCTAAATGCTGAGTGATACTTAGGGGGTTGTTCTTTTTAGTACAGGTGGTCCTAGTGAGGTCTTGGTCCCCTGCGTGACAGTCTCCTACGGGTTTAGGGTTGCGTAGGTGGTACTTTCCTGTTCCCAGTAATACTGGATGTGATCGATAACTGTTACTTTGTGTTACAGTGAAGTTTATATACTTTTATTCTAATTTCTGACAAGTATTTCTATATCTGCAAAGTGTTGATTCTGACAGTGGCCCATGTGGCCCTGTCTTGTAAATAATCCCTTGTGAATATTGCCGTGCCAGTTGGCACAATGTACATGTGTGATTTCTGTCTGATATGCTTTGACAATACAAAAGTTATTTTAATATAACCTTGTGTGGAGTCTCTTTTGTGGTGTACCTAGTATGTTGTCGCTGTTGTGCGCTGATGCAAATGCTTTACACATCGCGTCCGAGTTTAGCCTAGACTGCTCGTGCCAAGCTACCTAGAGGGTGAGCAGGGGTTATCTTGGCGTGTGACTTCCTTGCCCTGACTAGAATGGTGGTTTCTGCCTGGCTTTGGCATCAGCCTTAGCCTACCAGAAATAGCCGGTTCTAACATTGGTGGGTCAGCGGTGCGGATTTGGACGTGTGTTTGTGCAGTGCCATAGCGACAACTGGCTACATTACAAAAACTCTGCATTTTTCAGATAGTCACATGTTTGGGATTATCGTTTTTGATTTTGTTTTTCCTCAAGAGTGTCATTTTCAGATGGTGTTCCTGCGCTTTATGTTTAGTGACAGATGAGAGAAAATGACAGGGCGGGACGCCAGTAGAGAGGGGAGGTTCCCATAGATTAGGAATCCCTTGCTGGGTCCAGTGTCCAATCCCTGTTCTTGTCCCTGTGTTGGTAGATGGAAGAGAGGGAGGGTGGAGGAGAAACTGCTTGCTCAGGAGGGTGGTTATTCCCTGAGTGTAGTGTGTGTGTCTGGGTTCCCCAGTATGGTAGGACCCAGTGGTGGCAGCTTAAATGTGTCCAGTGCGTGAATTCCCATTCCCAGTCCCAGAGTATGGTGCCTGGTGCTCAGTAAGAGGGTGACAGGTTGAGAGTCAGAGGCAGTGAGGAACTGTCTCACCAGTCTGGAGGGGGAGTGTGTGGATGAGTGGTGTCTTGAACTGGAGGGGTTCGTGTGAGTTTTTTTTTAAGGAGCTTGCACGTGAGGTGTACCTCTGGTGGTGTGCAGGAAGTCCTGCAGAGGCATTTGGACAAGAAGGTGGATGTCTGGCGGTGTGCTAGATGTCTTAGAGAGACATTAGGGAGTGATTCTAAAAGTAGTGTCTTGTGTATCTGATGATCCTGTGTAGGTGAAGAGGTTCATGTGTAGCCCGGCTAAGTCCCATTAGGATGGTAGGGGTGTAGGGGCTCACGTACTGTCTCAGTGGAGGCGGAGTGAGTGTGGGACGGTGTGTCCCACGTTGGCCCGAAACCCTGTCTCAGGGCCTGGAGGGTTCCTTAAGGGAGCGCCAGGTCAGGGGCCTAGGCTGTACTTACAAGTCATTTGAAGAGGATCTTCCTGTGTCTAGAGGACGGGGAGTGTCTGTAATCAGAACTCCGGCGGTCCTGGTGTTGGGCTGTACCGCTCCTAAGTGGAGGGTGCAGAAGTCCTGGTTCGCTGGGCATTTGACCGTCTAGAGTGCTTGACCATTTGTGGGGCCTCTGGAGGTCGTTCCCCGCGGAGGGGGGAGGCCAGGTTCAGGTTCAGCCTGACCTGGAGGGAAGGGCATCTGTAGTCAGTGTCCTGACCGGTTATTGGCTTCCAGGGGTACCGCTCCAAGGTGGGATGGTGCAGAACTCTGGAGAGGGGTGCAGAGGGACGGTGTCCTTACTTCTGACCCCGGTGGGAGGAGAGTGTGTCGCTGCTACGCCGCTGGCGTGTGCTCTGTCTAGCCTGAGACATACTGGGCCTGTAATCATGGAACTGGAAGGGGGGTGCAGAAGGACGGTGTACTTCGGACCCCGGTGCAACTTGAGGGTTTAGATCCTAGGTTGGGAGATTAGGAAACTTCTAGGTCAAGAGGAATCTGCCCTTGCTGTGTGTTCTGGGGCCCACCTGCAGTTTGTTGGTTTTTACTAAGGTAGAGGAAAGGGGACTTTGCTGTGTGCTGTGTCCCCCCACCTGCTTGAAGAGGGACTGTGCTGTGTGCTTTGTACCTCAGAAGTGGAATAGTTTCCAGGTGGTAGACCAGTGACGGAGTGAGGTCCTGATCTGGTAGGAGAGTTGTGTTCTGGTGAGTGCTAAGGTACTTACCTCTGCCAACTAGAGACCCCCAGTTCTAACATTGGTGGAGTAGAGGTAGGATGGGGCATTCTTGCCGTGACCTCTAGTCAGCCTGAGGGTGTGGACCCTAGGTTGTTGGATCAGTGGTAGTTGTAGCTACCCTGAGAGAGAGAGAGTGGAGATTGGCTATTGTGTGCCAGGGGTTACTGCCCCCCACTCTGTGGATTGGTTAGGACCTGTGATATTTGGATGGCCTAGGGCCTAGTCCTGGCTGTGGATGACTAGGGTGTACCAGTGGGGTATCCTAGTTGTGCCAGAGAGCTGTTGTTGAGGGAAATCTATGTGGGTTCCGAGTGGCGAAAAACTGGACGGTGTCCCTGCCGTGCAGGCCCGTGTCCGTGGTTTTGTCGCCCAAAGCATTGAAGACCATCAGTGTAGTGATTGGTCTACCCTGTGTTTTGGCTGGAAGGGGGATGTGTTGGACCCGGTCCTTTGGGCAGGTTCACCCCGTGACTTTTTTGCTTTTTCCTAGTCTGTTTTTGGAACCTGGATTGGTGATTTTAGGCCTCTGCGCACTTTTTCACTGTGGTACAGTGTAAAGTGCGTGTGCTCTCTGTGTATGGATGGTGAGTGACCTGCCCTCCCATAGGAATGAATGGGGAATATGTATGCCCATGGTAGATTCCTGATGCATGGGGAGTGCAGGGTCGAGTTTGATATGTGTGAACTCGTGAGAATGAATGCTGCAGAATGGTGTATGTGGCATGGCTGTGTCTAGTCTAGAAGCACCACTTTTAGAAGTTGGCATAATTGTGTAGTGAGTCTGCTGGCACGTGATTGGCTGATGAGCCTGGCCTGCTGGTAGATGGACTGTCTGGTGAGTAGGACGGGGTCTGCAGGGCCCTGGAGGAGGGGGTCTGAGTCAGCCGTAGATGAAAGGCCCCCATCTGCTGTCAGGGATGGGAGGAAAGAGCGTCTGGTGGAACCAGGCTATGCCTGTCGGCCCACCCCTGATGGCTCTCCCTCCTGATGGCCCACTGTCACCTCTGACCTGAGGCTGACAGGAGAGGGAAACCAGATACACCCAGGGCTTAGGGGCTCACTTACACAAAGACTTCAAAGCCTTTTCTGTGTATAAGAAGGGGCTGTGTTCCCTTCAAAGTTGTTCTTGTCTTGTTCTGTTGCTGACGGGAATCTACCCGGGGCGGGCGCTGCCCAGCCCCTGGAGGCTGATGGACTGCTGGGGGACTCTTCCTGACTGTCCCCTCGCCTGCTGCATTGCTTGGAAGACTTTGCTGGTCCATAGCGCTTAGGAGCGCTTTATTTTGCCTTTCCTAGCGCCTGGGAGCGCTTTGCCTATTTTTCTAGCGCTTTGGAGCGCTTTATTGCCCCAAGCGCTGGAGAGCGCTTTATTTGTCTTCACAGCGCTACTTGGCCCCAAGCGCTTAATAGCGCTTCAACTTTTATGGAGTGCTGGTTGTATCGAGGGTGCCACCCCTCGGATCGTGGTTCCCCGCCTGCCTGCCTAAAGAGGAGGGCCGCTGCGCTGCCCGCAGCGACCCGGAAGTGGTCGGCCGGCCGGCCAATCTCAGCGCGGCCGGCCGGAAGTCCCGCCCCCCGCAGTCGGCGTGGAGGGGAAAGGAAGGCGCGGGAGATGGCGGCGGTGGACGGGGCTCCTCTCGGCTGAGGGAGCCCCAGGGAGACGAGGCGGCCGGTTGGCAGGGCTCCCGTGTGCCGAGGGAGCCCTGCAGAGACAGGAAGTCCGGTCGGCTGAGGAGAGGAGCCGAGAGAGCAGCGCTGGCAAAGGAGAGCCCAGCGGAGGAAGCCGCGTGTGAGGCAGAGCCCCCTCGACCAGCCCGGTGAGTGTTTGAAGGGCTGGGGGTAGGCGGGGAGCTCTGCGGATGGCTGTGCCTGATCGAGGCAGCGGGCCGCTCCTCTCTGCTTCCCGCGATGTGTTGAGAGCCCCGTAGGCTCTCTCGATGGCCCGTGTCCTGCCCTCTATCCAGGGGGGCCTAGTTGGTGGAGCAGGGCGGCCCCGGTTGGCAGCGGGCCGCCCCAACGATATCTAGAGCCCCGAGAGGCTCAAGGGGCCTCATCTTGTGTGTTTTAAGCCCAGAGAGGCTCGGGGGCCAGGTGCTTGATGTCGAGCCCCGGAGGGAGGGCTCCAACGACCCCTTAATTGTGATTAGAGCCCAGTGAGGCTCTTGGGGGGACACCAGTGTTTGTAGAGCCTGTGTGGCTCCAACGTGGACCTAGGTGTTGGTAGAGCCTGTGTGGCTCCAGCATGGCGCAGTGGGCGCCTGAGGGCCAGTGAGGGCCCCGGCACAGTTTTGAATCTCCAGCTGCCCAGCAATTAGTGGGCAGCTGCACCGTTTAGGCGCAATTTCAGGAGGGAGTCCCTGTGTGGGACAGCGAGGGCACAGTGGTGCCAGGCCTTCCCAGCTGCGCAGCACTTAGTGCCAGCTGCAGCATTTAGGCCCTTGTGAGTGTTCCCAGGGGCCCAGCAAGTAGTGGGCCCCTGCATCGTTTAGGCCCTGACATTGAGACTCAGGGCGTTCTAGCCCCAACAAGGCCAGTTGGCCTAGGGACTGCCACAGATGGTGGCTTATGTAGGTCTTGCGCAATTGTATGGTTATTTGCACCTCTGAATGTGATTTCTTGCATCATGTCTTATTCCTGCACCTCTGAATGTTTTTAGACATCATGTGACGTTTGCGCTACTGTATTATTCTGGTACCTCTGAATGTATTTTTATTTCATCATGTGCTTTATTCTTAACACCGCTGAATGTGTAGGTTTATGCATTATGTGTTTTTCTTTACTACTCCTCTGAATGTATATTTATGCATCATGGGTAATGTGTTCTTTCTTAGACCCCTAAACGCTGTGTGATACTTAGGTGGTTTTCCCTTACTACTCCTCTGAATGTGTTTCCCACATCATGGGTAATGTGTTCTGTCTTAGACCCCTAAATGCTGAGTGATACTTAGGGGGTTGTTCTTTTTAGTACAGGTGGTCCTAGTGAGGTCCTGGTCCCCTGCGTGACAGTCTCCTACGGGTTTAGGGTTGCGTAGGTGGTACTTTCCTGTTCCCAGTAGTTACTGGATGTGATCGATAACTGTTACTTTGTGTTACAGTGAAGTTTATATACTTTTATTCTAATTTCTGACAAGTATTTCTATATCTGCAAAGTGTTGATTCTGACAGTGGCCCATGTGGCCCTGTCTTGTAAATAATCCCTTGTGAATATTGCCGTGCCAGTTGGCACAATGTACATGTGTGATTTCTGTCTGATATGCTTTGACAATACAAAAGTTATTTTAATATAACCTTGTGTGGAGTCTCTTTTGTGGTGTACCTAGTATGTTGTCGCTGTTGTGCGCTGACGCAAATGCTTTACACATCGCGTCCGAGTTTAGCCTAGACTGCTCGTGCCAAGCTACCTAGAGGGTGAGCAGGGGTTATCTTGGCGCGTGACTTCCTTGCCCTGACTAGAATGGTGGTTTCTGCCTGGCTTTGGCATCAGCCTTAGCCTACCAGAAATAGCCGGTTCTAACATTGGTGGGTCAGCGGTGCGGATTTGGACGTGTGTTTGGGCAGTGCCATAGCGACAACTGACTACATTACAAAAACTCTGCATTTTTCAGATAGTCACATGTTTGGGATTATCGTTTTTGATTTTGTTTTTCCTCAAGAGTGTCATTTTCAGATGGTGTTCCTGCGCTTTATGTTTAGTGACAGATGAGAGAAAATGACAGGGCGGGACGCCAGTAGAGAGGGGAGGTTCCCATAGATTAGGAATCCCTTGCTGGGTCCAGTGTCCAATCCCTGTTCTTGTCCCTGTGTGGGTAGATGGAAGAGAGGGAGGGTGGAGGAGAAACTGCTTGCTCAGGAGGGTGGTTATTCCCTGAGTGTAGTGTGTGTGTCTGGGTTCCCCAGTATAGTAGGACCCAGTGGTGGTAGCTTAAATGTGTCCAGTGCGTGAATTCCCATTCCCAGTCCCAGAGTATGGTGCCTGGTGCTCAGTAAGAGGGTGACAGGTTGAGAGTCAGAGGCAGTGAGGAACTGTCTCACCAGTCTGGAGGGGGAGTGTGTGGATGAGTGGTGTCTTGAACTGGAGGGGTTCGTGTGAGTTTTTTTTTAAGGAGCTTGCACGTGAGGTGTACCTCTGGTGGTGTGCAGGAGGTCCTGCAGAGGCATTTGGACAAGAAGGTGGATGTCTGGCGGTGTGCTAGATGTCTTAGAGAGACATTAGGGAGTGATTCTAAAAGTAGTGGCTTGTGTATCTGATGATCCTGTGTAGGTGAAGAGGTTCATGTGTAGCCCGGCTAAGTCCCATTAGGATGGTAGGGGTGTAGGGGCTCACGTACTGTCTCAGTGGAGGCGGAGTGAGTGTGGGACGGTGTGTCCCACGTTGGCCCGAAACCCTGTCTCAGGGCCTGGAGGGTTCCTTAAGGGAGCGCCAGGTCAGGGGCCTAGGCTGTACTTACAAGTCATTTGAAGAGGATCTTCCTGTGTCTAGAGGACGGGGATTGTCTGTAATCAGAACTCCGGCGGTCCTGGTGTTGGGCTGTACCGCTCCTAAGTGGAGGGTGCAGAAGTCCTGGTTCGCTGGGCATTTGACCGTCTAGAGTGCTTGACCATTTGTGGGGCCTCTGGAGGTCGTTCCCCGCGGAGGGGGGGAGGCCAGGTTCAGGTTCAGCCTGACCTGGAGGGAAGGGCATCTGTAGTCAGTGTCCTGACCGGTTATTGGCTTCCAGGGGTACCGCTCCAAGGTGGGATGGTGCAGAACTCTGGAGAGGGGTGCAGAGGGACGGTGTCCTTACTTCTGACCCCGGTGGGAGGAGAGTGTGTCGCTGCTACGCCGCTGGCGTGTGCTCTGTCTAGCCTGAGACATACTGGGCCTGTCATCATGGAACTGGAAGGGGGTGCAGAAGGACGGTGTACTTCGGACCCCGGTGCAACTTGAGGGTTTAGATCCTAGGTTGGGAGATTAGGAAACTTCTAGGTCAAGAGGAATCTCTACCCAAGTAGATCAGCTGAAGAGACTGAGGGGGCTGCCCTTGCTGTGTGTTCTGGGGCCCACCTGCAGTTTGTTGGTTTTTACTAAGGTAGAGGAAAGGGGACTTTGCTGTGTGCTGTGTCCCCCCACCTGCTTGAAGAGGGACTGTGCTGTGTGCTTTGTACCTCAGAAGTGGAATAGTTTCCAGGTGGTAGACCAGTGACGGAGTGAGGTCCTGATCTGGTAGGAGAGTTGTGTTCTGGTGAGTGCTAAGGTACTTACCTCTGCCAACTAGAGACCCCCAGTTCTAACATTGGTGGAGTAGAGGTAGGATGGGGCATTCTTGCCGTGACCTCTAGTCAGCCTGAGGGTGTGGAACCTAGGTTGTTGGATCAGTGGTAGTTGTAGCTACCCTGAGAGAGAGAGAGTGGAGATTGGCTATTGTGTGCCAGGGGTTACTGCCCCCCACTCTGTGGATTGGTTAGGACCTGTGATATTTGGATGGCCTAGGGCCTAGTCCTGGCTGTGGATGACCAGGGTGTACCAGTGGGGTATCCTAGTTGTGCCAGAGAGCTGTTGTTGAGGGAAATCTATGTGGGTTCCGAGTGGCGAAAAACTGGACGGTGTCCCTGCCGTGCAGGCCCGTGTCCGTGGTTTTGTCGCCCAAAGCATTGAAGACCATCAGTGTAGTGATTGGTCTACCCTGCGTTTTGGCTGGAAGGGGGATGTGTTGGATCCGGTCCTTTGGGCAGGTTCACCCCGTGACTTTTTTGCTTTTTCCTAGCCTGTTTCTGGAACCTGGATTGGTGATTTTAGGCCTCTGCGCACTTTTTCACTGTGGTACAGTGTAAAGTGCGTGTGCTCTCTGTGTATGGATGGTGAGTGACCTGCCCTCCCATAGGAATGAATGGGGAATATGTATGCCCATGGTAGATTCCTGATGCATGGGGAGTGCAGGGTCGAGTTTGATATGTGTGAACTCGTGAGAATGAATGCTGCAGAATGGTGTATGCGGCATGGCTGTGTCTAGTCTAGAAGCGCCACTTTTAGAAGTTGGCATAATTGTGTAGTGAGTCTGCTGGCACGTGATTGGCTGATGAGCCTGGCCTGCTGGTAGATGGACTGTCTGGTGAGTAGGACGGGGTCTGCAGGGCCCTGGAGGAGGGGGTCTGAGTCAGCCGTAGATGAAAGGCCCCCATCTGCTGTCAGGGATGGGAGGAAAGAGCGTCTGGTGGAACCAGGCTGTGCCTGTCGGCCCACCCCTGATGGCTCTCCCTCCTGATGGCCCACTGTCACCTCTGACCTGAGGCTGACAGGAGAGGGAAACCAGATACACCCAGGGCTTAGGGGCTCGCTTACACAAAGACTTCAAAGCCTTTTCTGTGTATAAGAAGGGGCTGTGTTCCCTTCCAAGTTGTTCTTGTCTTGTTCTGTTGCTGACGGGAATCTACCCGGGGCGGGCGCTGCCCAGCCCCTGGAGGCTGATGGACTGCTGGGGGACTCCTTCTGACTGTCCCCTCGCCTGCTGCATTGCTTGGAAGACTTTGCTGGTCCATAGCGCTTAGGAGCGCTTTATTTTGCCTTTCCTAGCGCCTGGGAGCGCTTTGCCAATTTTTCTAGCGCTTTGGAGCGCTTTATTGCCCCAAGCGCTGGAGAGCGCTTTATTTGTCTTCACAGCGCTACTTGGCCCCAAGCGCTTAATAGCACTTCAACTTTTATGGGGTGCTGGTTGTATCGAGGGTGCCACCCCTCGGATCGTGGTTCCCCGCCTGCCTGCCTAAAAAGCAGGGCCGCTGCGCTGCCCGCAGCGACCCGGAAGTGGTCGGCCGGCCGGCCAATCTCAGCGCGGCCGGCCGGAAGTCCCGCAGTCGGCGTGGAGGGGAAAGGAAGGCGCGGGAGATGGCGGCGGTGGACGGGGCTCCTCTCGGCTGAGGGAGCCCCAGGGAGACGAGGCGGCCGGTTGGCAGGGCTCCCGTGTGCCGAGGGAGCCCTGCAGAGACAGGAAGTCCGGTCGGCTGAGGAGAGGAGCCGAGAGAGCAGCGCCGGCAAAGGAGAGCCCAGCGGAGGAAGCCGCGTGTGAGGCAGAGCCCCCTCGACCAGCCCGGTGAGTGTTTGAAGGGCTGGGGGTAGGCGGGGAGCTCTGCGGATGGCCGTGCCTGATCGAGGCAGCGGGCCGCTCCTCTCTGCTTCCCGCGATGTGTTGAGAGCCCCGTAGGCTCTCTCGATGGCCCGTGTCCTGCCCTCTATCCCGGGGGGCCTAGTTGGTGGAGCAGGGCGGCCCCGGTTGGCAGCGGCCGCCCCAACGATATCTAGAGCCCCGAGAGGCTCAAGGGGCCTCATCTTGTGTGTTTTGAGCCCAGAGAGGCTCGGGGGCCAGGTGCTTGATGTCGAGCCCCCGAGGGAGGGCTCCAACGACCCCTTAATTGTGATTAGAGCCCAGTGAGGCTCTTGGGGGGGACACCAGTGTTTGTAGAGCCTGTGTGGCTCCAACGTGGACCTAGGTGTTGGTAGAGCCTGTGTGGCTCCAGCATGGCGCAGTGGGCGCCTGAGGGCCAGTGAGGGCCCCGGCACAGTTTTGAATCTCCAGCTGCCCAGCAATTAGTGGGCAGCTGCACCGTTTAGGTGCAATTTCAGGAGAGAGTCCCTGTGTGGGACAGCGAGGGCACAGTGGTGCCAGGCCTTCCCAGCTGCGCAGCACTTAGTGCCAGCTGCAGCGTTTAGGCCCTTGTGAGTGTTCCCAGGGGCCCAGCAAGTAGTGGGCCCCTGCATCATTTAGGCTCTGACATTGAGACTCAGGGCGTTCTAGCCCCAACAAGGCCAGTTGGCCTAGGGACTGCCACAGATGGTGGCTTATGTAGGTCTTGCACAATTGTATGGTTATTTGCACCTCTGAATGTGATTTCTTGCATCATGTCTTATTCCTGCACCTCTGAATGTTTTTAGACATCATGTGACGTTTGCGCTACTGTATTATTCTGGTACCTCTGAATGTATTTTTATTTCATCATGTGCTTTATTCTTAACACCGCTGAATGTGTAGGTTTATGCATTATGTGTTTTTCTTTACTACTCCTCTGAATGTATATTTATGCATCATGGGTAATGTGTTCTTTCTTAGACCCCTAAATGCTGAGTGATACTTAGGGGGTTGTTCTTTTTAGTACAGGTGGTCCTAGTGAGGTCCTGGTCCCCTGCGTGACAGTCTCCTACGGGTTTAGGGTTGCGTAGGTGGTACTTACCTGTTCCCAGTAGTTACTGGATGTGATCGATAACTGTTACTTTGTGTTACAGTGAAGTTTATATACTTTTATTCTAATTTCTGACAAGTATTTCTATATCTGCAAAGTGTTGATTCTGACTGTGGCCCATGTGGCCCTGTCTTGTAAATAATCCCTTGTGAATATTGCCGTGCCAGTTGGCACAATGTACATGTGTGATTTCTGTCTGATATGCTTTGACAATACAAAAGTTATTTTAATATAACCTTGTGTGGAGTCTCTTTTGTGGTGTACCTAGTATGTTGTCGCTGTTGTGCGCTGAAGCAAATGCTTTACACATCGCCTCCTAGTTTAGCCTAGACTGCTCGTGCCAAGCTACCTCGAGGGTGAGCAGGGGTTATCTTGGCGTGTGACTTCCTTGCCCTGACTAGAATGGTGGTTTCTGCCTGGCTTTGGCATCAGCCTTAGCCTACCAGAAATAGCCAGTTCTAACAAGGGCACATTTACAAACATTCTCCTGCATAGAGCAATAGGCTAGGCATTTAATTGCCCTGATTTCAAGCACTAACTTGCTCGTACTCCCCAAGTACCTATGTGTTGTTGAATCATAATCTTTTTAAAGCGGTTGGAAAGGCTTAAGTGTCCAAATTTGTTTCTTTAACTTTGGCCACTCTATTCTGTCTGTTGAATGCAGTGTCAAATCCACTCTTACCACATAGTGAAGTGAGGGCAGGAGATTTCTGTGTGCTCAGTCCCGCGAGCTACAAAGAGTGTGTTTTGTAAATATTTCCACAGCAGTACCGAGGAGCATGGTTTTGTGATCGCTAGGGAGGTTTTTTCGCGCTGTCTTATACGCTGGTCTTGTTATACTGCCCTGCCAAGCGTTTGGGACTTTAATCTTTTTTGTAGGCAGTTGAAAAGAGAGATGAGTTTCTAGCCCATAAATTCGACTTTTTCTGCATTACGTAGCATGAAATGGTTTATCTGGTTTTCGGGCTGTATGATGAAGTGACAGGTTTTGATAGATTGTATCTAAATAAAAGGTAGCTGAGGCCGAAGTCAACTCTCGCTTTTTGTTGTATAGTATTCATGCTGATATATACTATTGACCTATCCATTTAACCTGCACACACCACCGGCAGAGGGCCACTTGAAACCGGATTTCTCCTGGTGCTTTAAGAAGAGTTTTGCTTTGAGTGCTCCTGTTAAGCTATTGGACATTGATTGACAGGTACCGTGTGGGCTGTGAGAGCTGTGTGGGCTGTGAGAGCTGTGTGGGCTGTGAGAGCTGTGTGGGCTGTGAGATCTGTGTGGGCTGTGAGAGCTGTGTGGGCTGTGAGAGCTGTGTGGGCTGTGAGATCTGTGTGGGCTGTGAGATCTGTGTGGGCTGTGAGATCTGTGTGGGTTGTGAGATCTGTGTGGGCTGCGAGAGCTGTGTGGGCTGTGTGAGCTGTGTGGGCTGTGTGGGCTGTGTGGGCTGTGTGGGCTGTGTGAGCTGTGTGGGCTGTGTGAGCTGTGTGAGCTGTGTGGGCTGTGTGGGCTGTGTGAGCTGTGTGGGCTGAGAGAGCTGTTGGCATTGTAAATAACAATGCCATTTATTTATAAGTAAAAAAAAAAAAAAGAAATGTCATGAGCAATGCCAATAGTTCTAACTTTTCCAAAGGCGAAACCATTGCATTGTAAATGCTTGTCTCTACTGGCTGCCTCCTCTGCTTGGCTGGCAAGGTTATTCAAGTGCGCTTGCTTGTCTGCCCTTGTCATTCTTTAGACTTCTAAGTTTGCTTCCACATACTGTTGATTGTACACCTCCTGTAGCCTCTCAGATACAACCTCCATGAGTTTCTTTTTGGGATTTTTTTTATTGGTTAGGATAATCAATCTGTGTCGGAGAGTACCCCCTGTGGCATGGTTTCCCCCTACTTTTTTGCCTGACTCTGATGCATCTTGACTGAATGTGCACTAAGTTCCTGCTAAACAGGTTCCCAGTGCCTGAGTTCTTTCCCAAAACTGTACCCACATATAAGTCTCTTGTAAAAGGTACCCCAGGTATCAAAGGCATTGTGACCAGAGAGTGTCTCTAAGGGCTGCAGCATGTAGTGTGTCACCCTAAGAGACCCCATCACCAAACACATGCACACTGCCATTGTAGCCTTCGTGTTTTGGTACAGAGAAAAGTGAAGAATTCGACCTGGCACAAATCCCTGTGTCAATTAATATTGGGTGGATGCACAGCTCAAAGGTTGGTTCAATGTCTCACCAAAATTTAGAAGGGGTTCTGGTGCACCAGAAGGGTGACGTCGAGGGTCCCACGACGTCTATACAATAGTGGAATAGTGAGACTAGACAGAGTCTGGAATCATCCCCTGTGGGCACACATTAGATCGTCTTCTAAGTAAAGAAGACTTCCTTAGCAATTTTTCTCAAATGTTCATTTTATTTGAAATGGACATTGCCTGATGTTATCAAATTGTTTGGAAAAAGATAAAAAACTACTAATATGATTTGAAAGACAACTTCAAATAAAATGAACATTTGAGAAAAATTGCTAAGGAAGTCTTCTTTACTTAGAAGACGATCTAATGTGTGCCCACAGGGGATGATTCCAGACTCTGTCTAGTCTCACTATTCCACACATCCCTGTGTGCCAGGCCTACCAGCACTGCAAGAGGCATAGGTAAGTCACCCCTACAGCAGGCCTTATAGCTCTAAGGGAGGGTGCACTATACCTCTTGTGAGGGCATAACTGCATGAGCAGATTTGCCCCTATAGTGTCTAAGTCCATTCTTAGATATTATAAGTGCACAGTGAAGCATTACCAAGTACATGGGTTGGGAGCTTGTCACTACGAGTTCCACAGCTCCATGATGGCTTCACCGAATTCCAAGATGTTTGGTACCTAACATCTGAGATTAATGAGCCCACACTGATGCCAGTGCTGGATTTGTTAATAAATGCATTCAGAGGGCACCTCAGAGGAGCCCCCTGAAAACCTAGCAACCCACTAGTGTGTGCCTAACTGGTCAGCACCAGCCTGCCACTTCTAGACATGTTTGTGACTCCTTGTGGTGGGAGTCTTTTGCTCTCATGGGTCAGAAACAAATACTGCTCTGTGTGGAGGTGCCTCAAATCTACCCCCAAGCAGGAACAGCATTTAAAGGCGGTGAGACTCAAAGGCTTCCTGTCCTTTGTCATGCTGACCAGGGCCTCTCCAGCTAGTGGCAAAGCCCGCCCCCCACGATTGGCAGCAAGGTTGGCGGGAAAATTATTAAGCAGGAGAAGTGTGTCCCCTCTCAGCCATGGCAACCCCTAAGGTGCACTGAGCTGAGTGACCCCCTCCTTTCAAAATCCCCACACATTGGTTTAGAGGATTCTAGCCAATAGGATGAGGGGTATGCCCCCTCCCCAGAGGGTGTGGACATACAAACGGTGTAGACACCATAAATAGAGATAGTCCATTGACGACTCCCTTCTAACCCCTGTAGTGCCCCTAAATTGATTATTCAGGGGCACCATTGACCCTTAATCCTCAGATTACTGATGACCTACAAAGGACAAAGAAGAGCCATGCAGCAGCGAAGACTGAAGACGTCAACTGATCTGGCCCCAGGCCTACCGGCCTGTCTGCAGCCCTCAAAGACCCTGCTAAAGAAGCACGACTCATCGCACAGTCCAGCGAACTCCAGGACCCTGGAAGGACTGTCTGCTTTCTAAAATGACTACTAATCTCTTGTTGACAGTAGACCTGTCCAGAAGAAAAACGACTTTAAAAACAAAGTGCTCTGCCAGTGGAACTGCAAAACCAACCACCTCTGCACCCGATGACCACGGCCTGAGTCCAAGTGGCCCACCCAGGTATCAAAGGCATTGTGACCAGAGAGTGTCTCTAAGGGCTGCAGCATGTAGTGTGTCACCCTAAGAGATCCCCTCACCAAACACATGCACACTGCCATTGTAGCCTTCGTGTTTTAGTACAGAGAAAAGTGAAGAATTCGACCTGGCACAAATCCCTGTGTTTGACCTGGCACACATCCCTGTGTGCCAGGCCTACCAGCACTGCAAGAGGCATAGGTAAGTCACCCCTACAGCAGGCCCTAGTGATCCTGAGCAAAAGTCCCTTGTGGATTGACCCCTGCCGGCCTCCACATTGACGCCTGCAGCCTCTACCCAAAGACCCCCCCCTCAACTGCCTTGGGGAGAATTACCAATTGTGTTCAGAAGCTCTAGCCCACCCCAACTTACCTGTACAGCTGTAGGTTTCTTTCGTCAAGCCTCCTGGCCTGAGCCTGCAGCCTTTTTCCGACTTCAAGAGCCTCCATTTGTTTGCATTGGTCGCCCAACGCTGTGTTGGCACCCTGCACCCGGCCGTCCCTGTGCCGCTGAGAGTGTACGTTGGCAGCATCCTTGTAGCCCCCCTGAGCTTACCTTAACCCCTGAAGACTGGGTTACCAAACCGTTCTACTTACGTGTAAGTAGTACCCATTCGATTGCCCTTTCTCCATTGGGTAACATTGGCACCCAGATCCTGAATTTGACCTCTGCACCAAGCTGCCCCTGTGCCGGTGGTGGTGCAGTGAGGTCACTTACCTGAACCTCACCTCGTACTGATTCTTTATCCAAAAGCTCAATATCGTAAATCGTTTACTTACCTATATATTGCTGATTGTGTTTCCTCCCATAGGATAACATTGTACTGTGACATTGCAAAATGTATTATACTCCAACAAAGTATCTTTGATTCTATAAAATAAATACACTAAAAGTAATATTTTTAAATACCATTGGTCTCGGACTTAGTCATTGAGTGTGTTTAATAATTTCTTGCCTGTGTGTGTACAACAAATACTTAATACTGTCCTCTGATAAGACTAACTGCTCGCCCAAACTACCACGAAATAGAGCATTAGTATTATCTACTTTAGCCTCTGTAAAGCCTCTAGGTATCCACTGGACTCAGTGCACACTATACCTTACTTTGGTACAGTATATAGAGAGCCAGCTTCCTGCACCCTGTAAGTGAGCTAATTCACTTTTTGTGGGTGAGGTTTTTATGCGAGTGAAAAGTCGTTTTTTTGATCCAATCCTTGAACTCGATTCTCTTTGGAAGTTGATTTATTTTATTTCAACAATCTTTTGAAGTTAAGTGGTGGCTCTTCTGCACGCAAAGTCGTCCAACTTGTATAAGCTACTGTAGAAAACTGGGGTTTTGCTGCACTAGTCCCCAAGCGTTTTGCCTGGTATTTGATGCAACTTTGACTGAAGTGCACTGAGTTCCTGCTAACCAGGTCCCCAGAGCCAGTGTTCACTCCCCACAACAAGACAACTGGTTAATTGATCCCCAAGTGACCAGGCCTTTAACACACCTTCAAGTCCCTAGTAAGTGGTACCTCGGGTACCTAGGGCATAGGTACCAAAAAGGGTACCTAAGAGCTGCAGCATATCTTGTGCCACTCTTAAGGGATCCAGCACAAAACTCACAGGCAGTGTGACAAGGTGCTTCAAAAAGTGAATACACGACAGGAAGGCTGGTAAATCAGCATATCAAGGTTGGAGACTTCAAAGGCCTCTGACGCATTTGATATGAGACCTAAGGCTTCCCCAGCTAGGTGAAATGCTACCCCTGCCCTGGGCCCATCTGGCACCAGGACAGGTGGGAAAATTAGCTATGCAGGAGGCTTCTTGCGCTGCCTGGCTGGGCACACCTCTAGCGTGACCAACTTTAAGTGAACACGAAATTAGGAATTTCCCCCCCATCTTGTGCGCGGTGGAATTAGGAATTCTGGGACAGGGTGATGCCCACTCACCAAAGGAAGTGGTCATCTAAGGGGTGTAGTGCCCCAGGGGTAAGTAGCCCATTGGCTACTACCCCTCATTCCCCTTAACACTCCTAAATAGAGTATTTAGGAGACCTCCTGATACCAGGTCTTCAGATTTAGACAGACAAAAAGAAGATGTGAACAAAGAATAAGACTGCTGACCCGGGAACTGAGGAGCACGACTGACTTGGTGCCAACCCTGCCAGCCTGTTACTGCAACCGACCCTCGTGGAGCAACCAACTCGTCGTGCTGCTGTGGAGACTCCAAGAACCCCAGATACATGCCAGTGCTTTGTCAAGCGCCAAAGAAACCCCCTTGGAGCAGAGGAGCTACTCCCCTGCAGCCGCAGGCACCAAAGAAGCAACGCCCGGTACACAGACCTACCGCCTTCAGCAGCCACCCAGGAAGAGCTAGCAGTGCTCCTACAGGTCAGATCTGTCCTCTGCCAGGACTGACCAGAGCCGCACAACACCAATACCTGGAGTAATGGAAACCATGCAGCAACCAAGGCTTGTTGTGTCCAGTCTGGACACTAATGGTGAGGAAGAACGACCTGCACGTCAGGGACAGTGAGATACACATCGAGAGTGGCCCAGCTGTCCTGTTTTCCCCTCTGCAGCAGAAACAAGGAAAGTGAGTCTGCGACTGCTGCCACCCGATGTCTCAAAGTACCTCTACACCTGCGCCTCAGAGCCCGAGTCCAAGGGAGGTGACTATATCAACGGGATCCCAGGAGCCACAAGAGTCGAGCCCATCCTTGGGTCTGGCCGGACTGGACTTTCAGTTGCTCCCTGCAGCTTCTTTCTGCAGGCCCCCTCCAACCGAAAGAGACTCTAGCACCGGACCTGATGACAAAAGACACCACTGCACCTGAGCCCCACAGCCAGAGGAGAAGTGGAACAAAGTTGTCCCCATGTGCCTGAGCATTTAAAGGGTCGAGCTCCCCTGTGGCTCTCCCAGACCGTGGACCGTTCCCCACTGAAGAGAATGGGACACCCTTTGCTGTGACACACCTCTGAACCCAGACGTCCCAGAGCCTCCAGAGGTGACCTGTTGATGTGGCTTTGGACCTAGCCCTGTACTCACCTTAAGTCTTGGAGAACAGTTCCGTAAGTCACTCTCAAGTGTCTGAATGTATTATATGTTTTACCCTCAATATGATGACATTAATGCTCACAAAAATTGCAGTCAACTTTTGAAAACTGTAAAAATTAATAACTTGAAAAGTACTTACCTGATTCCAATGATCTTGGTATCTAAATTCATATACAAATATGTATTATTTTTATAAACTGGTGTGGGATTTCTTTATTGAATGTGTGTCGTATTTACTGCCTTCGTGTATGCAATAAATGCTTAGCACTGCCATATGATATGCCTAATTGCTCGCCCACACTAACACAAAAGAGAGCATTTGGGTTGCCATTTGTGCCTCTGTAATTCCTTAGAGGTTTGCCTGGACTCTTTACACAGTGTACCTCTTTTTGGTCCACTATATAAAGACCTAGTTTCGTACAGTTAGTAGTTCTGTGGTTTTTGATTTTGGCTTGGAGGTTGATTTGAGGTCATCTTTTACGAGCACTCCTCTTTCAAAGTTGAGTAGCAGACTATTTATCCAAACTTAATTATATTCTTTAAGTTGAGTCGAAGCCCTGTGTTACACCCTTACCATTTTACTTTGTCTTTGACACGCTTATTGTGTGGGTCATAATCCCCTTTACTAAGTTGATCTGTGGCTCTCCCTAACTTGAATTCAATCATCTATGAAGTATGGTCATGCCGTTTCTATATGCTTTCTTTCCGCTCAGCTTTGTTTTTTTTGACCCAGAAAATACCTTATTGTATTCCTTAGTAAAAGTGACTTTAATTTTGATGTGACATGACATAACACTGAGGCAATAAGTTGTATTTCATGGCCAGTTATTATTACACTGGTTACAAAAGATTTATATTTTATCGAGTGTAACATTGGCTTAGCGACACAGGTGCAGAAAAGGAAAAGCAAAGTTTCAGGCCTATGCAGTTACAGATTAACAATAGAACATTTATTTTAATAGAAGAGAAAATAGAGTTTCAGACGGTGAGGCTATAGTAGGTAAAATTTGCATTTTTCTCTTTACAAGCATACATTTAGAACTCCTCTGATATAAATTTCTAGAAAGCAAAAAGACTCACTTTCTGCAATAAATAGAATGCTCTGTGCTTTACAACAGATTGACAGCAACACTTAAAATTCTGGTGCATGGCCACCAACACAAAGTCTAAAAGGGGATTGAAAAAAGGTCTAAAACAGTGATAGACACATGTCACAAAGTCCACAGTTGAGCTACTACCTAGAAAAGTGTCATTCTCTGTTAAATGGGGCACAAGATCACGCACCCTGCCACATAACGGAGGACTACAAGAATGGGAACAACAGGCTGCAATAAATTATATTAATATTTTACACCTATTTACATGTTACAGTGCCCTCCCCAAGTCCCAGTCTCCCTCTCGGGCAATTTCTGATACCCTCCATTGCATCAGAAAGGTGTACCAAAGTCCTTGCACCTAAAGATATTCCTTGCAGATTGATTTTCTTTCCAGGTTGCAGGCTCGTGCTGCAACGTTAAGACTTTTGCGGATTGTAAAAACGTCAGCAGAGCACATATGGCAGTGATTACATTCCCTCCATTTCATATTCTAATGTCTTTAAAATGAAAAGTAAAATAATTTGACTAATGAAATAGGATTAGGCTGACCAAATAACCAATCCAAAAACGTTTCCAGAGAGTTGAAGAGGCCAGAATACACTTCTTCAGTTAAGGTCCAAACTGCAGATTGGGCCTCCGTTCAATAAGTGCTTTATGTATGGTTGATGATGTGGGCTGTAAAAAGAACGTATTTCCATTTGATCTTACTGTACCACAGATATATTATTTAAAGAAGATTCTTACACTGCGTGGCGAATGTATGGAAGATTGAAAGAGTATGCAACTTGAGTTAAAGACCAAACATCTCTCACTCCTAAATATCTGAAAAAGCAATCTCTAAACACACACATAAACACTCCCACACACATCTCCATCCACTCACAATGTCATCCACATAGATACTGACATACATTTATCTAACACTTGCAGACATCTGAGCCAAATTTGAACCACAAAGTCGGACATCTGCCTTTCTCAGTCTATTTGTTTTCACCTTAGCCATTTTCAGAGTAAAATTGATGTAGAATACTCAAAATAATAAAAATGTTGAACGCCTTTTGTTTTCAAATATGCCTAAGACTGAAATCAGGATGTATGAAAGCAACAGTCTCGCATCAGCAACCCACTACTAACCATTTGTTAATTTCAACATCACAACTCCCAAAATTACATCTTTGGTAATAGACATCAAACACTACTGTCAGCACATTTCTCATACACATCAGTGTTGAACAAGTGACAACTCTCAACCTAACTTCCCCAGAGTCTATTACATCACATATGCCTGGTTGGACATGCCTGTGTAAATGCCTGAAAAACAGTAGCAATTTGGATCTACTCCCATCGTCAGTGGGGCCACTAAGAATTCTAGTCAGCTATGCAGTGACCAAATACAATATATTTTAAATGTATCCTATCTTGGGCAATAAAAACGGTTATTAAAATAAATTAATGATTTATAAAAAAAGAAGGCAATCAAATATGAGTGTGTGTATATATCTGAGATAAGGTTAAAAATGACGACGAGGTGTCGGAGGTTTGTGGATCTGGCAATAGCTTTAGCTCGTTCAGTGGAAGGAAGTGGATGATGCCCATATAACTGTCCATCTCTTCCTTGGATTGTGTATTTGTTCCAAAAGTCACATATGAACAGCATTAATATGCAGGCAAGCAAACCATGGGCCGTGCCTAATGGCCTTGCCCTACTCTTGGACAAATCTAAAAGCATCAGCAAACAAATCCTAGGTAGTAGCCTGTCCTCAGAGCTGGGCCCCCACACCAGCTTGTGGGCCCACACGCCAGCAGTCATGCTCAGGGGATCAAAGCAGGACTATCCGGGTCAACATGGCAACATATGTTCTTAGAGTCCAGGCTCCTGGTAGAGTGATTGGCTCAAGAGCCCACCCACACAACAGCAACCATGCCCCCAAAAGCCAGGCTCATACAGCAGCATATGTGGCTCAAAGACTGAAGCCCACTTTCTAGCAGACATAGCTCGAAGGTCCAGGACCAGGTAGTCTTATTGAGACTTATTTAGTGGTAGGTCTAACACATAGGCAGGTCTTCACTGCAGTAGGAATGGCTCTAAATGTCAAGACCCTGCACAGACTTGCATGGTTGATAAAAATGTTGACAAATACGTTTATGCCTAGACAAAAGTGACAAAACCCAAGCCACATTGCTGAATGTGACAAAACCTAACCCAAGCATCAGTTAAGCATGTGTTACCTGAGCATGACAAAATACAGGGGAACAAGTCAAAAGCAGTAATTTGGAGAAGTGTGGTAGATAGAAAAGGCCAGCTACAGCCTGTTGTAACTTCTGCAATTTTGGCACAAGTCTAAAGATTTAATTACAAACATCCTCATAAGAACTCTTGAGTGCCGGAGGTTGAGACCCACAACTGTAAATGGCATGAAGTACAGCGCAGGAGGTAAAAAACTGCAATGCAACTCCCGCATGCAACAATGACCCTAAAGTCCTCTTCATGCTTCTATTCCTCCTTTGTTTGGCAGTTGTCCTTCATGGGGAAATTTAAGGAAGATTTGCTTTCCCACCACTAGTCAGTAAAATGTTTTGTACATTCCATGGTCTCCTGTTGGAGCTTCAGTACCACACGGTGATTCCCACCCTCAATGAAGGACCACACCAAGATCTTTTTTCTAGGAACGTAGGATTCCTTTTTGCCTGCAGGTGGCGAGTGATAAGCAGCAAACCAGACTTCAATAGTCTCTACAGATAGCTGGAAGTGACAAAGGAATGGTCTCCACGCACGCGGCTCAGATGGATCAGGGCCCTGTCGTATGCCACCTGCACAGATTTGCGAATGCTGGTTTTACGACCCTCCAACATCTTCAGCTTGTCTACTGTGTCATCCACACCGAGTGGCTGCACCTTATCACGAGGAAGCCACTGCCTACAAAAACGGAAAAAAGACAGTTAACCATAGGAGATGGCATCATGAGGCTAGCAGGGACTGGTCAAAGAGTAGGACTATACTGAGTAGTTAACAAAAGAGTATTCCTCACCAGGTTCTTTTATTGTCAAAGAAAAGGACCAAGAAGAGCTTATCTCCTGCTTCTGCTTGCCGCTGCTCTCCCAGCTTCAGCACATCGAGTGGTGGAACTGGGATGGGGATTCCATTGTGCAAGAGTCCTTCACGTGGCATGTTGCTATCAATAATCTAGACATCAGAACAAGGGGCAATATATGAGAAATGCAGAATTTAAGCAATTACCTTACTCAGAGACTGTTTTCATATTGATGTGTGATTCCTAGCTTAAAGTCCAAAACAAACTTGTCACTACTCCAAAAAATCATTATTTAAAAATGTATATATGTTTATTTTGTTAAAAATAAAGTACCACTCTTTCATCTTGCATGTACCACTGATTACCTAGTGATAGTTTCGTGCTGAGACTCTTTTAATCTTTATTTAGAACTAGACGTTGGGGCAGTAATATTGGAGGTGTTAAGAGAAAGTGTGAGTCTACGTATATGTATCACATATGTTCACATTTCACAAGGATGTATGTAATGGTATATATTTAATACAAGCTAGCTGTGAAGCTACGAAGAGCTGTACATTATGTGAGGGGTAGTGAGAACCTCTCCAACATTGTGTACATCAAGGGGGGGATTACACAAATTACATTTTACACACAGTTTGGGCACAGAGAGATTGAAGTGATGTTTCTGAATTCACAGAATGTTGAGTCTAGCGTGAGGCCAAAGCCTGATCCTGGGTCCCCTGGTCTTAACGCAGTAGGTCTCCTCCCATAAACAAATTCCAACACACATAGCTCAAGACTTAACAAAATGACAAATTGCTCCCATAATGCTTATTGGTCATTCTGTTCATAGTACCAATCTCCACTATGTGGGCATCACTGTAAACTTTCATGAAGCACTGTTGTCTGGCAGGCCCGCCAAGAAGGAAATTTTACTCACTCAGTCCATCAGGACGTTTTGGTTTGAGCCAGTTGATGGACACACCATTTAAGAGGTACTGCTTTGGTATCCATTCAAAAGGTGAGGAATCTACGGTTATGAGTCTCTATCAGAAGAACAAGTTACAGACCTTTGGCAGCTGCTTCTCTGGTAGATACTCTATCTAAACGCATATTCCTCACAACCCTCCCACCTACTTGTTCCATGAACTGGTCTCAACACATAAAACTATCCCACATTAGGAATCTGCACGCTGGTCCTGACCAATCGGTTTAGCTCCGTGGGTGCAGAACTGCCAACTCGCAAGGGTGGCACATATAAAGGCCCAGGCATTTTACATCTGTTGCAGAATGATGTTGACGGGGAGCTGCCAGGGACAGACAGACACACACACAGCTGAAGAATTTCAGGACCCACTGACACCGAGGGAAGTATTCAAAAGGTGGGGATCTTGCAGGTAGAGTCTCTACCAGTAAGAGTGTTACTAAAGGTAAGTAACTTGCTCACCAAAGTCTGTAAGGCTTATTTCCTCCATTGTGCACTGAACGGGTACCTCAAGCTGTTTCTTTATTTGCAGTTTATAGAGCCCTGATTATACCCCAAGACATGACAGACCACTTGACATAACAATTTAAACATGAGCACAATTTTTATACAGACTAAATAGCTACAAAATAGCTACTTTCTGTTTTATGGAACATGTGATAGTTCTTCTCAAAACATGTTGCGAAGTGGAGGACTCATTGTACGCTGCAGAATATTCTTCGGAACACTTGTTCACTTTTTTACATTCTTGGCAAGAAGACCACACGTAAGACTCTGCCCAGGTCCCATGGGATTACACGTAAGCTCCCTACTCTAATGTGCAGTTTTTTGCAATCTAGGTTGTGGAAACTATTTAAATGGTCACCACTAATGCACATTTCAGCATTATTTATGCCTCTTCTGATAGAAATGAACCCAATGTCTTGTTACCCACCACTGAATGAGGGGGTGGCGTTTGGGACATCCAGCTAGGCATATGCACTCATTGCATGGACCTTCACAGTCCCCCTAAAATCTAATCGCAACCCCACTGTGTCTGACTGGAAGCAATCCTAGTAAAGAACCAGCAAACTGGCCTTCTCATAGCTCCCATGCCTCTATGGTCCAGCTACAGGAGCGTATGGGACCTCACCTGAAGCTAGGGGAGACAGGACCTGTAGGCAGTGGGAAGAAGCTTCCACTTTTTTGTAATTGTTGCACCCACTCAGCAATTAAATGCAGTGATCTTCTCGGCGTAGATGTCTTAGCCGCAATCCAGAAGGTTAAAGACCAGAGGTACATGACGACAACTGTGGTCTAAATGAGAAATGGCCTGTGGGGCTCGACGTCCATGACCGTTTCAATGTTGAAAGTGAACCAGATGTTGAATGTGCAGTTGCTTTAGAGGAGTGCTTTGCCGTCTAATGTCTTGACAGCGAGCATATTGCTACTGTACCTGTCTTCGACATCATGGACCTCGACATCGAGAGGAAGCAGAACCATTTTCTGTGAGGTTGTCTCCCTTTGGCTCACTGTCCATGCAGAGAGTAAAAGGGTCTGCCTTCTCCTTGCTCCTCAGACCTCATTGAAGTGAAAGATGTAGACCCTGGAACAGGCTATGAAGCCTGTTCTTCTGCCCATCCTATAAAGTCTTCCAGGACATCATCTGACCATGGCAGTAGTCATCAGGATGATGTTCTTCAGGAACGCACAGAATACAGAGGTTGTGAGGGTCTGACTTGGCCACCTTGTCACCACAAGAAGGGCATTTCACAAACAGTGAAGGCATTTTGTGAGAATTTTTTTTTTCGTGTTAGGATATTACTCAAAAACATTCTAGCCCTAAGTGATGTAGAGTGACAACAGTATTTCAGGGAGGAATAAACATATTTCTCCTTGTTACGCCTTACCTGGGAAGCTTAGGTTGTTGGCGCATTTTCAGGTCTACCACTTCTGGTAAATCTGGAACTGCATCAACATCCATGAATGTTGCATGGGAAAACCCACGCAACACCCATGGAAACGCCTCCCTGGGCCAGAGTAATGCAACAGTGATTTGAGCTGCAGTATTCAGGATTTATAAAGCCACTCAAGACCAAGCAAGGTGGCCTTGTGTGGCTTTACACAGCTCATTTCTAATTTGCGTCGCTCTTGCACAATGTTGTGTGGTGCAAGAGCAGAGCAAAGAGACTCATAAATATGCCCGTGTGTTTTTACAGTTGACCTATACCCATGTCAATTAATGTTGACGCAATCCTACATTCTCACGAATCTGGTGAGGAAAAGGCCAACTTGTTGCTGAATGCTTTTTCAGTATATAATGAGAGGACAGTGAGAGGGACATTCCTATAGTTCATCTAATAAATAATGAAGTACCTATTGGATAACATTTGCAGTCTGTCCATTAGGGGTAGACCTTGATTGACCCGGATGCATTAAATATAGCAGATTAGACATCAATCTGTTTGATTACATCTTTGTAAAGATTTTGGCATCTGTATTTAAAAGAGCAATAAGATGGTACGCTTCACACCAGTGTACCAGGTCGCCTTATTTCTGTATTAGCGTTATTTGGTCCTCGGTCATAATGGTTGGAACCCGAAGCTGAGAGGGGGAAGGAGTAAAACGTTTCAACAAGGTGGGGGATAAGTTCTGACTGAATGCTTTTATTTTAGTTATGATCTCTGACACAAAGGCTTCTTGAGCCGTTATGAGACCAATATATTAAGAATATGAAAGGGCAGCTTGGGGCAGGTAGATGAAATGACCCTCTTTCATATCCTTTACTATTTTCACATTTTTCAATAGAAAATATTTATGTATCGATATCATAAGCCCCCCACACCCCTTTCTTATTTGTAGCTGAAAAAAACTGCATGAGATTGACATTGTTCTGTATGTGGTGCACATTCAATGATCGCGAATGGGACGTTTGTAAACACACCACATCTGGGAGAACCTCCTTCCACATATGCTGCATAATAGGGGAATTCAGACCTCGCATAGTCCATGACAGGACTCTCACCATGATTCTAAGGATAAGCTGTCAGGGAACGCTAACAGGGCCATAGTGTAGTGGCCTTGTTTCCTACTGACCTCTATGGACATTCAACCTAAAATTCTCTGATTCTGTATCCACAACTGCCCCCCTCAAACAACCTCCCAAATCCCACTCTCCCCTCCCACACCCACCACTTCTCTAAGCAGAAACGGGATATATGCCTCGATATATGCCTCCCCCACGTGGTGGTGAAGCACATGATAATCTGCTACTTTCCTTCCCAACTCCCCCAACCGCTTCATACTGCTCCTTCTTTCACAAATCCATAGCACCAACATTAACTGAGAGTAGGAGTCAATTATAGTGTTCATGGTCTAGTTGACTACATTCAATCTGCGTAAGAGATAACCAATAAAAAAAGAAAAGTCTAATTCTTGTACATTTCTCCTATTTGCTCCTCTACTTCGTAGACTTTTACCCCCCTTTAGCAGTTCACAACTTGCAGCTATATCACACCTACCCAACCAAGTACTTTGATTTCCCGTTCTCACTGGTGAGTTGCTCTTCCTGAGGCTCATGTCTTTTTCCAATTTTCTTTAGGCTTCGTCATACTACTTTCCTCTTCGTTGGTCGCCACGCATTGACTCTCTTTAGCTGGACCTACGATCACCTGTTCGTATCTAAGTTAAGAGTAAGGGGTGTTTAGAGTCCATCTGAAACTATATGGTGAATGGGAAGGTCCCTGTGTAACTAATCTGCCTTCTTCATAGTTCAATGGTTATTCAGGGTTTGATCAAAGCACTCTGCAATCTGTCTTGAAAAAAGCAACGGTCTGATCCTGGAAACTGACAGGGTCCAGCTTCCTGACTTATTTCAAAATCCTGTCTTTAAGTGGCGAGAACAATAGTTTAGGGACAATACCTCCGCAACGGGCTCCAGGAGTATATCTGGGGCTCCCACCCTATGGACACCTGTGATGGTAATTTCAAAGGAATGATCCTCTTTAAAGATAGAGCGGAACGATTGTTTGCAATACTAGACTTTGTCTGACCGTTCATTTTCACTTACATTTCGAATTCCTATATTGTCTCTCTGGGAGCAGTCTTTGAAGTCTTTGCATTTGTTCCACAATGCCTTAAGTTCCTCCACCTCTTACAAATCTTGTGACTTCCTGTTTACCATGTGCCTGAAGACCTTTATCAAGTCAGAGAGAGGCAATCCATGTTGGATTATTTGTTGTGACCATATTGTTGGCCTAACGGCTAGGGCGCTCGACCTCGGACCTGGGGATCTGGGTTCGAGTCTCGGTAACGACGCCAAAAACCTCCTGTGATTCTGGACAAATCACTTAATCTCCCGTGCCTAAAATGAATGTGTGTCCTCATGTAACGTAACTGGTACTATGTAAAGCGCTCTGATACCTGATTCAGTTCGGGTCTAGTTCGCGCTATATAAAACTCTGCAAAAAAAAAAAAATATTGCAACTTTTATCATGCAGGTTACAGAGGCAGCTCTGTAGGTCTTTTTGTTATTAACTCCATAGCACCCACCGAGTCGAGCCCCAGGAACCATGCGAAGGTGGCTGTAACAACCTATGCTCCAGATGGTGCACTAGGCAAATGAAGGTCTGTGGCTCTCAGGAAATACCTTCAGATGCTTTCCCTCCACCAGGTTTCAGATACCTATTAAAAAATGTAGGACCTCTACTTGTAAGGAAAAACACTGTGCCGTCTGGGACTGGCATCAGCTGATAGGGGGGGTGTACCAATCTGAAGTACTGCCATATTCTTGTTTACAATCATAGCTTTTACTTCTTTCAGGGACGGGGCACACTTCCTTTCAGTGTGGCTCTTCTATATCTAGAAAAAAGGTGGGGCTAACGTTTATAATTAACTTTGATTGCTCACATCATTGACACAGGCAGAGTCCTATCATGGACTGCCAATCTAATAATTCTCCACAGGGCCGCAATATGGCTGCAGCCTCTGCACAGAGAGCACTGACTATTGGTGACCCTAGCTTCGATCTCCCTGCTCCGCTCATCACTCAGGTGCACTCAGCTTCTCCTCCAGGTCTCGTTATATCCCAGGATCTGGTGTTCACTCATGATGGGGCCTAAAAGGGTGAAGCGGACAGAGAGCGCACCAGAAAGCCACCATGCTCTGCACCTCGAAAACCACTCCTCACATACATATATTTGAAAAGCGACCTCATAGGTAGGATAAGACATACTAATTACTATTGATGAGGATTCCTTGGAGGAGAATCTCACCCTCTTCTACCTTGCTACTGAAACTCAAATCTGGAAGAGAATCAGAGGCGGCCAACATGGATCGGATGTAGTGGGGTAGGAGGGGGGAGGGGAGAAGCAGGTATTAAAATATATATATATATATACATACATATATGTATGTATATATATATATATACACACACACATATATATATATATATATATATATACATACACACACACACACACACACACACACACACATATATATATATATATATATATATATATATAAAACACCAAACTCCTTCCTCACGGATAGAACAGAGGCCACACAGGGGAATGACGGAGAAACACTTTTATTTTCGGCAAATGCATTTCGGCCTGACGGCCTTCCTCAGTGCCAAGCAGTGTTCAGGAGGTTTTCAAGGTCAGTCATTCAAAAGTCCTACTGCGTTGTAATAGGACAGCAGCAGCTCCGCCCCCACCAGGTGTGTCTGCTCACTTACTCCGGGTTTTCAAATTGGAAGTGAACTACTTGTCCCAGAATGCTGTAGGCTTTCAGGTGACTGATGCTGGGGGCTGTAATAACGCCAACGTGACCTTGCTGCGTGCTGAATAAACAAAGGTGCTGTTAAAACCAATATCCTGCTGCGATGTGTGTTGAGTGTTTCCCCGGGTCCCCAGACCACGTCAACACTTCGCAACCGTCTTCTCTCCATCCGGTAAGTAGAGGTGGGCCCCAACTTTTTCAATACCTTGAACGTCGCCACACAGCTGCCGAGGCAGCAGCCAGTACAGTGGGGGCCAACTTGCAGCGTGGGGGCCTCTGTAACGCGTTACTGGCCGACGCGTAAAACATAACACCAAACTCCTTACATAGAGACCTTGCGAAGTGCGCAAAACTGTTTGGCTAGCCTGAGCGCCGCGGGCTGGCCAAGCAGTCACTACGCACTTAGGACGGTGCTACCACTTCTCCCCGCCCCCTCACACAAGGCTGCCGGAAGTAGGATAAAATAAAATGATAACGCAGGTTATCATCATTTTATTTTCCCTTGATTTTAATGCTAAAGAAGCATTTACAATGCAACGGTTTCGCCTTTGGAAATGTTAAAGCTATTTGCAATGTAAATGACAATGCCATTTATTTATCTGTTTTCAAAACCAACACATAAATACAAATGTTGTCATTTACAATGCCAATAGCTCAAACTTTTCCAAAGGCGAAACCGTTGCATTGTAAATGCTTGTTTTAAAAGTGTCTGTGAGTGGAAGGAATTGGTTTGCACTGTATACCAAATCCCGAAACTAGACAGAGTTTGGTTGCTGGTGGGTAATAGCTTTTATATGCCCTATACACCACCATTTTTTCTGGTTCATGGCACTTTAACATGTGTTAGTATCAGCCAATTCATTGGTGTACATTTATTCAAATGGAAGGTTGTGTCGGTTAAGTAGGAATTGAAAAAATATTTATTGGAAAAAGTATTATATATATATATATATATATATATATATATATATATATATATATATATATATATTACCTACTGGCGGTCGCCAGTAGGTAGTTATAGTTAGGACCTAGTTTCCATAGGAAATCCTCAACATTCTATTTGGATTAACTTTGGCCCTGGTGGATGAATCTTTGCGAATTTCTCAAAGAAGATGGCTCGGTCCGCTGCGCTCCTTCCCGGAAAGTTTGGGGGGGATTGGTGAAGCGGGGGCTGAGATAAAAGGGGGGTCCCAAAACGTGTTTTCTCCATGTTATTTTCCATAGGACGTTTAGACACGGCTACAGGTCGAACGGCTGAATGGGTTTATAAGAAATTTGGCAAAACTGTAGAATCCGGCTCGCAGATTACGCTTTTTTTGGAATGGTGTAAATCCGCTCAGTAGTTGCTGAGAAAATTAAAGTTAAAGTCAATTATATATCTGTAAGCGCGCACGGGTGCGCGCACTCAAGCGGCTGCGCGCGAGCGGATTTTTTTTTTTGCTGCGTGACGTGTGTTAACGTTCGATTCGAAGGAAATCAGGAACTGTTGACCGCCATTTTCACACTGCGAGTAACTATATTGTTCATTTGAAAGCGTTGGAACATGGAAAGGGGAGAAGGTAGAGATTGTTTTGCTGCGTAGGTTTTCTCAGGGTGTGCAGTAAGGTCCTTAAAGGCGAAAATATATATATATATTTTTTTTTTAAATTGCGGGGTGCGCGCACTCGGGCGCGCACACTTATTTAGAAGAGTGTGAAAATGGAGATAAATCAGAAGTTTGAGTGCTTTGATATAAGGTGGCTCTGAAAAGAGCCCTTGTGTTAATTGAGTTTTTTCTGCATTTATAAGTAAGTAGCGATGCAGAGCCGGATGTTGCAGAGGAAGATTCTGTTTCTGTCTTCCTTCTTACTTAGTTATGGTTTTTTCACTCTCACTGCAGGCTTTTAGTCTGTGGATGGAAATCCATGAACCTAGACTCACCTATGAAAATCATACTATTGATGCTTGACTGAGGCCAAGGAGATCAGAGTGCATGTGTGTGTAAGGTGATGTACCTCTGGGGAGATGATGTTACGTTTAAACGTAGCCCCTGAGTGCTTAGTTCGGTTCTGTTCTCTCACTGTTGTTGATTTAGAGCCCCAAATACAAAGGCTTGTTGTTGCTTGTGAATCCCTAAGTGTATATTTGCTCATACTGATCCATAACGCCCCGGCGTATCCATGTCGTAGGCTGCACGAGTGGGCGAAACTCAGCTGGCCGAGCAAGACTTGGGGAGGGGGCAGGAGCCAAGAGGAAACAAGGAGGGGTTTTCATCATTTGGGACAAAAAATATTTCTAAACCAATGAAAAGTTTTATTAACAAGTCACATGACCTGTTATGCTTACGTTACGCGCTCCGCGCCGCGCCCCGGATTGCTTCCGGGAAGCTGCGCTTCGCGCCTCGGAGCACTTCCGGGTGCGCTAACGCAGCGTGTCATATGACGCATTATGCAACAACGCGATACGTCGTTGGGGCTCCACCGGAACTGATTGAATTGGTAGTCTACAGTGTTTCTGGAAGTTTCAGACTGAAGCTGGCGTCAGCATGAGAGCACCCCGTGGCTACGTCGTGGCCATTCTGCGAGCAATCATGGCAGAAGCTCCCCACCGGAACTCTGCGGTAGTCGGGGGCCCCGGTGACTCTTGTAGAATCTTCAAGGCTGATGGGACGCTTTTGGGAATGGGGCCCATGCCGTAGCAGTCAAGCGTCCGAGTTCCAGGGTTGTCCAGAGCCATCCTTGCAGGCCAGGCCCAAGTCTGTGGAGCCGACCGCCATTTCCTGAGCTCCGTGGCAGCCGCCTGTCGCTGTACCGCAAGAGTGGGTGTAATTCAGCCGGATGGCGGGTGAGACGCTGTATAGCAAGAGCAGGCGTAATTCAGCTGGCCGAGCGAGGCACTGTGCCGCAGGAGCGGGCGCAACTCAGCTTGTCGAGTGAAGCGCTGGGGTGTAGCTGAGAAACCTCCACCTGGGGAGGTTCGTTCGCGCCGCCTCTCCCTTCCAGTGCACCCCACGCCGTCTCCTGGCACAGGTATATGTGATGGTTGGACCAGGGCACCGCAGGACGTGTCTTCAGGTCAAACGGATTGTGGGACAAGGTCCAGAATGGAAGAGTCACCAAAAGGTTAAAAGTTCCGCCGGACCCCGGGAGCCGGCCGCCTATGTCGAGTGAAGTGCTGGGGTGCAGCTGAGAAACCTCCACCTGGGGAGGTGGGGGAGGCTCGTTCGCGCCGCCTCTCCCTTCCAGTGCACCCCACGCCGTCTCCTGGCGCAGGTATATGTGATGGTTGGACCAGGGCACCGCAGGACGTGTCTTTAGGGGTGTAGCTGAGAAACCTCCACCTGGGGAGGTGGGGGAGGCTCGTTCGCGCCGCCTCTCCCTTCCAGTGCACCCCACGCCGTCTCCTGGCGCAGGTATATGTGATGGTTGGACCAGGGCACCGCAGGACGTGTCTTTAGGTCAAACCCTCAACTATGGCACCCAACATCCAGGACTTATGACATTTGTGGAAGGCTGTGACATCGAAGCATCTCAGGGACCAAGCATATGCAGAGTCCTTCCTACAGCCTCTGCGTTCCTTCTTACCTAGTTATGGTTTTTTCACTGCCACTCCAGGCTTTTAGTCTGTGGATGGCAAACTATGAACCTACACTCACCTATGAAAATCTTACTATTGATGCTTGACTGAGGACAAGGAGATCAGTGAAGCGCTGGGGTGTAGCTGAGAAACCTCCACCTGGGGAGGTGGGGGAGGCTCGTTCGCGCCGCCTCTCCCTTCCAGTGCACCCCACGCCGTCTCCTGGCGGAGATGTTGCAGCAGGCTGCCATGTAAATAGTTATTTAATTAAACGTTTTACCCTGTTACTTTGTTGGTGTGTTGTATATATTTATAATATTTGCATAGGGTTTCTCGTTATTTTGGGCGGGGTGGGCGGCGGAGGAATTTCACTGAAAAAACCATGCATTTGGATCGATGTTGCAGCAGGCTGCCATGTAAATAGTTATTTAATTAAACGTTTTACCCTGTTACTTTGTTGGTGTGTTGTATATATTTATAATATTTGCATAGGGTTTCTCGTTATTTTGGGCGGGGTGGGCGGCGGAGCAAATTCACTGAAAAAACCATAGGTTATAGACCATATATAGTTAAATATCTCAAGTCCATCTCTGCACTCGATGGAGATACAGGTCGTCGATCAAAAAATGTGCTGGCCACCTTATTTATTTTAATTTCTTTTATAGCGCTGGAATCAATCCCGTAAGGGTATCTCCGCGCTGAGCCAGCTATAGAAATCTCAGTCAGCATCTAGTTGAATTAAGTGGACAGGAATGCTTCTTGATAAAGAAGGGTTTTTAATGTTTTCCTGAAAGATAGATAGTTGGTAGTTGATCTAACATCAGGTGGCAAATTGTTCCATAAGGCAGGTCCAACCGATGAAAAGGCACGGTCTCCTTGTCTGGATTTCTTTGTGGCCGGAGGTTTTAAAAGCGCTTGGTTGCTTGAGCGAAGAGACCTACTCGGCTGATATAACACCAGAGATTGAGACAGGTATTTAGGACCTACACCATAAATGCACCTATCGACCGTGCAGCAGATCTTAAAATCAATGCGTTGTCGTATAGGGAGCCAGTGTAATTCCTTCAGCAGGGGTTTGGAGGGGGTTCTAGCTGGTGCACCCATGACCAGTCTTGCTGCCGTGTTCTGGACTACCTGCAGACGACCTATTGCATCAGCATTTGCTAGTGTCAGCAGGCCGTTGCAATAGTCCAGACGACTGGTCACTAGAGCCTGCACAAGTGTCTTTCTATAGGTGGCAGGGAGATACGGGAAGACACGTCTAAGTAGACCAATAGTATAAAAGCACAGTCCTGCAATGTGGTTGGTGTGCTCCTTCAGGGTTAGCTTTTGATCCAACTTTACCCCAAGATTCTTTACATGATGTTTAGATGTGGGTGCAGGGCCAAGAACTACCGGCCACCAGTCAGGGGACCAGAGAATGCTTGCTTTACCAAAGAGCATGACCTCGGTTTTTGTGACATTGCATTGGAGGCAGTTCGTCGCCATCCAATGTGACACCGCCCTCATACCCTCAGCAAAATTCTCTTTGACTCTAGAGTCAAGGGAATTAAAAGGGTAGAGGAGCTGGGTGTCGTCAGCATAGGAGATCGGTGTGAACCCATACTTCCGCACAATCTCAGCAAGGGGGGCCACGTAGACATTAAACAATGTTGGGCTGAGACACGAGCCCTGTGGCACCCCCTTCGTGAGCCCCCTAGAGGTGGAACGGAAGGGGCCCAGGCTGACAGATTGTGACCTCCCGGAAAGGAAACTCTCCAACCATGATAGTGCAGAGCCTCCGATTCCTACTCCCTGCAAACGGCTGAGAAGGATGTTATGATCCACGGTATCGAAAGCTGCAGACAGGTCCAACAGCACTAGAATCATGGAGCCACCTCTATCCTGTGACATTTTGATCTGATCAGTCACAGAAAGAAGGGCTGATTCAGTGCTGTGGTTGGGCCTGAACCCAGATTGTGATTGGTCCAGGCCCCCTGTCGCTTCGATAAAGCTGGAAAGAATGGTGTTTACATGCTTCTCTGCCAGTTTGCTGATGTAAGGAAGGAGAGAAATCGGACGAAGGTTGGAGAGTTCAGACCAGGGCAAGATGGAATTTTTGCGTATGGGGTTCACCACCGCTTCCTTCCAGGCAGATGGGAGCAGGCCCTCAGTGTAGGAGAGATTAAGTAATTTTTGGATGGGAGGTCCTACTATGTCAATAAGAGGGGAGATGAGTTTGGCAGGTAGCAAATCAGTGGGGGAGCCAGTCTTTACTTGATGAGTAAGTATGGTCAGGCCCTCAAGAGTTATTTCTGGGATTACCCGAAGGGTCGTTACAGGGGTCAGTATAGGGGACATTTCAGGGACCTCGTTTCCCAAAGGATCTGAGACTGCAGTGATTTTTTTGTAAATCCCTTCTATTTTGTCCTCAAAGAACTGAGATATATCATCACACAAGACCTGGGTGAAAGTGTCTGGGCTCTCACACACCTCAGGATTAGTAAAAGTCCGAATGATTTTAAAAAGCTCTCTTGTAGAGTTACCTGCCTCTTCAATTTGGGCTGTAAGGCCTACTTTCCTGGCCTTTTTGATATTTTTATAATAGGAGGTCATTACTTCCAGATAACGGGTTTTATCTTCCTCCTTGCCTGTTCGTCTCCAAATTTTCTCTAATTTTCTGCATCCCTGCTTTTCAGTTTTTAAGGCCTCGGTGTACCAAGCTTCCCTTTTGGCCATGGTAGGTTTTTTTACGTTTTTCTGAGGGGCAAGAGTGTCAATAGCCATCATCAGGGTGGAATTAAACTTAGAGAGAGCAGTATTGATGTTGTCAGAGTTGGAGAGTGTTGGCTGTTCCCATGTTTGCATGAGTTTAGCAGAAGTTATTTTATGCCAGGGTCTGCGTTTAATATGCTGGGAATGCGAGCGCTTCATAGGATTAGTTAGGTGGGTAAAAGAAAAATTAATCAGTTTATGGTCAGACCAAAAAATGTATTTAGGGGAAGAACAGTGAACATTCGGATGTGAGGTGAAAATCAAGTCCAAAATATGGCCACCTGAGTGAGTGGGTTCACTGTTTCTAAGATGGAGACCTAAGAGAGCAAGGTCCGCAAGAAAGACTTTAGTGTCCGGGTGATCCTTAATATCAACATGAAAGTTAAAATCTCCTAAGAGAATAAAATCTCCGTTAGCTTTCAAATGAGGAGCTAACAGTTCAGTGAGGGCAAGAGAGAACCCCGCATTAGGCCCAGGCGGACGGTAAACTAATGCTCCTCGCCAGTATACCTTGGAGCTGAATGCCAGATGGAAAATTAACACTTCCATGGTAGGTAGCATGACTTGGTCTAAGACTCTGATATTCAGAGTGTCCTTATATATGATGGCAATTCCACCTCCTATTTTCACAGGTCGATCAAGCCGGAGGATTCTGTATCCTGTGGGTATCCCCAGAGTGATGGTAGGGGTAGTGTGGGGTTTCAGCCAAGTTTCCGTTAGGAAGCAAATCTCTGGTTGAATACTATGAATGGTATCCCATAATTGTGTATGATGTTTCGGGAGGGATCTAAGGTTCAACAAAAAGCTTTTTACGCCTCCTTGGGGGCCTATGTTGTGAGTGGGCCGTCCAGCAATAATATAGGAGTCCATAGCCTGAAATCCGCAAGTGAGGCATGAAAAAGGGCCCTCTGGGCAGCGTAAACTTTTAGCGGTACAAGTATATTTCTCTTGGTGTTGTAGTGCTTTCAGAGTGTGTGAGGCGTACCTGATTACGGGGGTTGACCTGCAACAGTCCATAGTGGCAAGGACAGGGTAGGTGGCCCCTGGCCCCGTCCAGTCGCGGACGGGCGCAGACGGGCCACTCTTTGGCTACTCTTCGGCGTTATCTTCGGCTCCCCTGCGCGCGAACGCTGCGCGCTCAGAAGGGGCGAGGGCTAAATAGCCCCGTCAGCCTGTCCGCTAGAGCGCTAACCGCTCAGCAAACCCGGAAGTGGTGTTCTCCTCCCCGATACACAATCACGGGGAGGCGGGGAAGCGAGCGAGTGCTCAGGTAATGATGTGTTTTCAGCGTGTATGTGTGCAAGTGTGTGCACTATTTTAGTCTAGTGTCACAAATAGGAAAAATTTGTAAAATCAATTCTCACAATGCTTTTAAAATATCGTAGTTTAAATCATGCGCAACACGCTATTAAGAAGAGAATAAAGCGGACTGAGCGTCCAAGCAGGCCAGCGGGTCCGGGAAACACTCACACTGTCCCCCCTGCCGCAGCGCGGAAAATGAAGGCTCAGCCTAAATAGCCCCGTCAGCCTGTCCGCTAGAGCGCTAACCGCTCAGCAAACCCGGAAGTGGTGTTCTCCTCCCCGATACACAATCACGGGGAGGCGGGGAAGCGAGCGAGTGCTCAGGTAATGATGTGTTTTCAGTGTGTATGTGTGCAAGTGTGTGCACTATTTTAGTCTAGTGTCACAAATAGGAAAAATTTGTAAAATCAATTCTCACAATGCTTTTAAAATATCGTAGTTTAAATCATGCGCAACACGCTATTAAGAAGAGAATAAAGCGGACTGAGCGTCCAAGCAGGCCAGCGGGTCCGGGAAACACTCACACTGTCCCCCCTGCCGCAGCGCGGAAAATGAAGGCTCAGCCTAAATAGCCCCGTCAGCCTGTCCGCTAGAGCGCTAACCGCTCAGCAAACCCGGAAGTGGTGTTCTCCTCCCCGATACACAATCACGGGGAGGCGGGGAGGCGGGAAAGCGAGCGAGTGCTCAGGTAATGATGTGTTTTCAGCGTGTATGTGTGCAAGTGTGTGCACTATTTTAGTCTAGTGTCACAAATAGGAAAAATTTGTAAAATCAATTCTCACAATGCTTTTAAAATATCGTAGTTTAAATCATGCGCAACACGCTATTAAGAAGAGAATAAAGCGGACTGAGCGTCCAAGCAGGCCAGCGGGTCCGGGAAACACTCACACTGTCCCCCCTGCCGCAGCGCGGAAAATGAAGGCTCAGCCTAAATAGCCCCGTCAGCCTGTCCGCTAGAGCGCTAACCGCTCAGCAAACCCGGAAGTGGTGTTCTCCTCCCCGATACACAATCACGGGGAGGCGGGGAAGCGAGCGAGTGCTCAGGTAATGATGTGTTTTCAGCGTGTATGTGTGCAAGTGTGTGCACTATTTTAGTCTAGTGTCACAAATAGGAAAAATTTGTAAAATCAATTCTCACAATGCTTTTAAAATATCGTAGTTTAAATCATGCGCAACACGCTATTAAGAAGAGAATAAAGCGGACTGAGCGTCCAAGCAGGCCAGCGGGTCCGGGAAACACTCACACTGTCCCCCCTGCCGCAGCGCGGAAAATGAAGGCTCAGCCTAAATAGCCCCGTCAGCCTGTCCGCTAGAGCGCTAACCGCTCAGCAAACCCGGAAGTGGTGTTCTCCTCCCCGATACAAATCACGGGGAGGCGGGGAAGCGAGCGAGTGCTCAGGTAATGATGTGTTTTCAGCGTGTATGTGTGCAAGTGTGTGCACTATTTTAGTCTAGTGTCACAAATAGGAAAAATTTGTAAAATCAATTCTCACAATGCTTTTAAAATATCGTAGTTTAAATCATGCGCAACACGCTATTAAGAAGAGAATAAAGCGGACTGAGCGTCCAAGCAGGCCAGCGGGTCCGGGAAACACTCACACTGTCCCCCCTGCCGCAGCGCGGAAAATGAAGGCTCAGCCTAAATAGCCCCGTCAGCCTGTCCGCTAGAGCGCTAACCGCTCAGCAAACCCGGAAGTGGTGTTCTCCTCCCCGATACACAATCACGGGGAGGCGGGGAAGCGAGCGAGTGCTCAGGTAATGATGTGTTTTCAGCGTGTATGTGTGCAAGTGTGTGCACTATTTTAGTCTAGTGTCACAAATAGGAAAAATTTGTAAAATCAATTCTCACAATGCTTTTAAAATATCGTAGTTTAAATCATGCGCAACACGCTATTAAGAAGAGAATAAAGCGGACTGAGCGTCTAATGGTAATAGCGTGGCCAGGGCTTTTGTCGATGCCTCTGCAAATTGCACAGGGTGCACTTGTTTGACATGCCGCACCATGGTATGTATGGAAAAGGAATATTTTTTTGTTGGATTTCCTCTTGAGAGAAACGAGTCACATATCGTGCAGGTTACTTTTGGTGCATTTACTTTCTTTTGATGTTCAGGATAAGTGAAAAATTGCCAGATGAAAGATTCTTTTTTTCTTCTTAAAGGTAGTCGATCATTTTGTTCAGATTCGGAAGATGAATGAGATACGGTAGCCATTTCACCAAAGTCTTCCGAAAAATGTAGAACGTTGTTCTCTCTTGAGAGTAGAAAAGATAGTGAGAGAAGTGGGTGGAGTGCTGCGTGTAAATTCCAGAATAGAAACTAGTAAGAACTAATTGGAAGTGTTGTTTTCATGTTGCAGCAGGCTGCCATGTAAATAGTTATTTAATAAAACGTTTTACCCTGTTACTTTGCTGGTGTGTTGTACTTATTTATAATATTTGTATAGGGTTTGTCGTTATTTTGGGCGGGGTGGGCGGCGGAGCCGAGCTATCTTGCAGCCATCATGGCGTCGAGCTCGGTTTCTCTCACTAGTTTCGTATTTCTCATGAGGGGTTGTTCCTAATGTTTCTATTTTAGCGAGGTGAAAAAGAGATCCTATCAGTGGCCTACTGATTTTGCTCGATTCCTTTTGTTTTTTCCAACGATTTTTAAGTTAAAGTTTGCTAGCACGATACAGCGGCTAGTCCGCATTTTATATATATGTCTTTTTTATTAGGGGTCTCCTCCGGTGGAGTCGGACGATCTACCTCTAATAACCGGTAAGTGTTCCTCTGAAGGAATGCGTCTTGAAAGTGGCTGACTGTAATGAATGATATTTCACTCAGTGACTTTCAGGCCCATGCTGTTTCAAAACTGTGCATGTGCTTGAAGCAGGCGTAGGTATTGACGCAGCATTGTGAATATAGTGCATTGGTGAGCCTTGCTGGAGCTGCATCACAGTTGCGATGCAACTCTAGCAATGTATTAGTTTTTGAGCACAGATGTGTTACGCATGTATGGTGTTTTTGTACCATGGTGCGCCACATTTCAAATGTGGCACACCATGGGTAACGGAGCACTACCATACTGTGGTGTACATTAACTGGTGCATATCTGGGTATGAAGTAGTTAACATAAATCTGCCCCATAGGTTACAAATCCGCGTTTAGTAGACTGTTTGGCCTTTGTAGTGTTATGTTTTTTCTGTTATTCTATGTAGGTATGTAATATTGCAAGATTTTTGTCACGAAAAAGAAGCCATGAGTATTGGGTTTGTGAAAGATTGCAAGATTTTTAAAATTAAAAAGGAAAAATCATGGCATTGTTTAATATAGTATTGTAAATACTTATCTTTAACAATGATGAGAGAGTAAAAAAAGGTTAACCTGATGTTCGAAAGTTATTCACAGGCTTCTTTAGAGGAAGTATTCTATATGATTGTAGCGTGGGTGTTTCACTTTTTTATAGGTAATAGAATGCATTCTGCAAGCATGTAGTACTCCTCCTGCTACAGCATAAATATTCTTCAGTGCTTATTTTCATTTCGTAAGTGGTATTGAGACCGACACAGAACTTCAATGGATCGGAGGGGCTGTTCCTGTGCATCTGGAGGACTGCTAAGCCGTTGCAGCAGTGGGAGTGAGGCCTCTTACAGGGGCGTAGCGCAGCTCCTTTTGATGTTCACAATTGCAGATAACAGGGTAGAGATGTGAGAGAAGTGGGTGGAGTGCTTCGTGTAAATTGCAGAATAGAAACTACTAAGAACCAATTGGAAGTGTTGTTTTGAAGTCACATGACTTCACATGCGCGTCTCAGGACGTGTACGCGGTGATAGTATCTGGTCACGTACGCCATTTGGAAGTAGCGGTCTAATTCAGCGAAGTTTCAAAACGTGAAAAGGAGTAAACCCAAATATATCCGGATTTAATATATCTTCTGAGCTCGAATCAAGCATACAATTGTTAAAGTGTAAAACCTTTTATATTTATTTTTAAAATACCAAGGTGTGTACATTCGGTCACACACGAAAGTTTAAAAAGACATTTGGCTCCATTTAATGAAAATGTTCATAATAATAAAAAAGAAGCCTAGGTTTACTGTCTTTGACGTAGTATAAGTTCTTTGATGGGTCTATGAAGAAATTTAATAAGTTGCAATCGCGAAGTTTTCCTGAAATATATAGGCGGGTGCGCGCACACGGTCGCGCACGAACGAAAGCCAAAAAAGGGGAGATAAACCCCCTTTATAATATGCTCCTGGAGCTGTTTTTAGTACAATGAGTTAGTTCTGAAAAGAACATTTTTTTTTTTTTAAAACAAGTGTTATGTTGTTTTTGATTTTGGACCAGGGCACCGCAGGACGTGTCTTTAGGTCAAACCCTCAAGTATGGCACTGAACATCCAGGACTTATGCCATTTGTGGAAGGCAGTGACATCGAAGAATCTCAGGGACCAAACATATCCAGAGTCCTCCCCGGGGTATTTGCACAACGGTCCTCCACCCCTAGGCCGCCAGCTATGCTACCTTGACAGGAACAGTGTCATGCAGTTTTTGATTTTTTTAACTTGCAACAACATTTTCATGTGTGACACAGGATCAAAATTAAATGAAGAAATTTATCTTTTCTCGGGGCATTTATGACTCTCAATTTTTAGTTTAGTAAGAATGAGGCTCTGCTCTCCGTACAGAAGAATTTCCCAACACTCGTTGCATTTCATGTGCACCTTTGCAAGATATGGTCTCAAGTCCATCACAGCACTCGATGGAGATACAGGTCGTCCACCAGAAGATGTGCTGGCCACCTCTTATGGTAATAGCGTGGCCAGGGCTCTTGTCGATGCCTGTGCAAATTCCACAGGGTGCACTTGTTTGACATGCCGCACCATGGTATGTATGGAAAAGGAATATTTTTTTCTTGGATTTCCTCTTGAGAGAACCGAATTGCATATCGTGCAGGTAACTTTTGGCGCATTCACTTTCTTTTGTTCTTCAGGATAAGTGAAAAATTGTCAAATAAAAGATTCCTTTTTTCTTTTTAAAGGTAGTCGCTCATTTCCTTCAGATTCGGAAGATGAATGCGGGGCGGCAGCCATTTCAGCAAAGTCTTCCGAAGGGAGTTGAACGTCGTTCTCTTTTGAGAGTAGAAAAGACAGTGAGAGAAGTGGGTGGAGTGCTCCGTGTAAATTGCAGAATAGAAACTACTAAGAACCAATTGGAAGTGTTGTTTTCAAGTCACATGACTTCACATGCGCGTCTCAGGACGTGTACGCGGTGATAGTATCTGGTCACGTACGCCATTTGGAAGTAGCGGTCTAATTCAGCGAAGTTTCAAAACGTGAAAAGGAGTAAATCCAAACATATCCGGATTTAATATATCTTCTGAGCTCGATTCAAGCATACAATTGTTAAAGTATAAAACATTTTATATATTTTTTTAAAATACCAAGGTGTGTACATTCGGTCACACACGAAAGTTTAAAAAGACATTCGGCTCCATTTAATGAAAATTGTCATAATATTAAAAAAGAAGCCTAGGTTTAGTCTCTGTGACGTATTATAAGTTCTTTGATGGGTCTATGAAGAAATTCAATAAGTTCAGATTGCAAAGTTTTCACGAAATATATAGGCGGGTGTGCGCAGTCGGTCGCGCACGAAAGCCTGGAAATGCGCTATCCATTTTATTGAGAACTGTTGCCGAGAGTGCGCACACCGGGTCGTGCACGAAAGTTTAGAAAGGCTATTTTTATTTACAGGCAAATTTTAATGCGTTGAAAAAAAGGCAAGGTACAGACTTTCTAATTCTGTATCGCTTTACAAGGAGTCTCTATGCAACTTGAACAGTGAAGAAAACGGCTTGTTTCTGAAATAAATATTGCCAGAACTTTATTGACAAAAGTATAGGTTGTATACACGAGATATTTCTGAATTAGCATTTTAAAAACCAATGAAATTCACAGAAAAAACCATAGGTTTTACACACGTTATAGTTAGGAAGTAGCATTTACAAAACCTATGAAATTCACTGACAAAACCATAGGTTTGACACCAGTTATAGTTAGCTGGAAATTTTACTGATATAAAACCAATGAAATTCCACGTTATAGTTAGTTGGACTCACTATAACTTGCGCGTGTAATGCACTGCTGATGACGTCACATATTACATCACTCATGACATCACTGATGACACCATCCAGTGAATGTGTGTCTTTCTGAAAAATAAATATGTGTTATATATGTATATATTATTGAATATCTTAGTGAATACATATATTAGTGAGTAATGCTTAAATATTTAAATATATGTATTAGTGTTTCACTTTGTGTATAAGTCGCTGCATGGGTTGATGAGTAGGTACATGTGTATGTATATAGGTTATTAGATGTTTTTCTTAGTATCAGTATGAGTGTTTGCATGCTTTGGTGGGAGTATTACTTAGTACATAGATGCAAGAATGACTGAGTCTCTGTTTGTATGTGTTTTGAAGACAGCATATGTGCAGGACTGTATGGGTGGATGAGTGTGTATATGTCTGTGTTAGTGAGTGAATGACTGTCTTATTAGTGTCTTTATCAGTAACTACATATGTTTTAATCTAGTATATGTGAATATTGATGTATATAAGTGAGTATATGTGAGAGTGAGGGATTGTAAGAGTTCCTGTTTAAATTAGTATGTGTTTCTATAAGTGATTTTTTAAGAGAGTAAGTATGTGTAAGTTTCCTTAGAAGTAAAGTGGTAGTGTGTGTATAGCTGTTTATGCAAATAAATGGGTGTTCAATAGTTTATTTGCATGTGTGAGTATGTGTGTGAATAACTTTTGGATGACTGTCGGTGTGTAACAGGATGTGTAGGTGTATCACTACATATGATTAGTGAATATATGTATGAGTGACTATATAGAACTGTTGGTGAATTAGTGCATGTGTATATAGATGGTGGAATTATTGAATTGGTTGTTGTAACTGGTATGGGTATCTCCATTTTTTTGAAAATTTTTGTTTCTATTTTTGAATAAGTGTTTCAAGGGTTAGATTACAGTGAAAGGAGGTCTGTCACTGTGTCACAAGGATGGTGTCATCAGTGATGTCATGAGTGATGTAATATGTGACGTCATCAGCAGTGCATTACACGCGCAAGTTATAGTGAGTCCAACTAACTATAACGTGGAATTTCATTGGTTTTATATCAGTAAAATTTCCAGCTAACTATAACTGGTGTCAAACCTATGGTTTTTTCAGTGAATATATATACATATACATATACATACACACACACTTAGACAACATGAACGCACACAGTTGTTCAATGTCCAGTTTTACTGACGTTTTCGTGTTCAGTGCTTTATTCATGGCTTCTACTCCTTTGGTGAATCTGGAGCTATGCTAATTTGAATTTTTGACACAAACTGAGAACGTTTTGCAAAAAAATGACCAGCACTTGAACTGGAGATCTCACTTGAAGTAGTTCTGCTGCTGTGCATCAGATTATTCCCTCGGTGATTTGAAGAATGGGAAACAAGAGAGGCGTGTGTATCAAAACTAAAGTAGTCCACACTGACAAATCACGATTCAAGACTTTTCACAGCACACCGTTTTATCAGTACAAGGATGGGATACTTTCGGGAAAACTGAAACTGACATTTAAAAACACACTGAGCCTGTCACAAACAGTGGAGTGTGATCAGTAATATGATGAGGGACTATCGAGATAAACCACTAAACTAACTTGGGGACACGATCTGCAGCAGATCGTGAATTGTGAGACATGTCAATGAGCTTTGTCCAACCCACGGGTCAGGAGAGGGGCAAAACAGCTAATAATGGCGTAAAAATACAGAGGAAAACAGGCCCCTTTTGACTGATGGGCCGGTCATCGGTATCTCTTTTTCAGCTGTTCCTCCTTCCACATATTGCCACCCAGCATGACATCCTCTCTCCGCTGTCCCATGCAGTGCCAGCAGGCAATCCTCCGCTAACAAAAGTTCTGAACAGTTACGCATAGGTTAAATACTGTACATAACCGGGTGCTTCTGATAAGACACTTTTAAGGTTACGCTGTTCCTCCTGGAGTCCCTGTGATTATTTGGTCTAGTCTTCTGATGGTACAGTCAATAACATTAATAGCAATAATTTGTTTATACAGCTTCACTGACATTCTTCTCGCTTAATCAATCAAAACTGAACGTACCTGTCCTCGGCATGTTGTCAAAGCCATTATAGTCAGAATTCGTTTTTATTTGGGGATGTAGGGGGTGGGGGCTGGAGGGGGATGTGAAGAATATACCAAAGATATGGGAGGGTTATGGCGACTGAGTAACACATTACAAGGAATAAGACAGAGCGTAGATCCCACCCTAAAATGGGTAAGGCCCATCTGCTCAGAAATTAGTGACCCAAATTTAAATATGTGGGATCTCAGGCCAGCTCACACTTTTCTGAACTCTCACAATCCGGAGCCGTCCCCTCTGCTCTTACCTTCTAGGGTCACTTCCTTCCCGGCCCGCTTCAGCGCCTGCACAGCTTGGTCATGGGTGGCCTCGCGGAGGTCGCAGCCGTTGACGGCCAGGATTGCGTCGCCCACGCTCAGCGCGTGGCTTTGCTCCGCCGCCAGTACCGGGAAGATTCATGGAAATCAGGATAGGCATGCGGTTCTCGCGCCCGCCCTTGATGCTGATGCCCAGCCCGCCGGACTCCTGCTTGAGGACCCGCACTGCGGACGGGAGAGTTACCCGCTCCCCGCCCAGGGCTCTCCGGGACGCGCCCAGGGCTCTCCGGGACGCGCCCAGGGCTCCCGGGGGCGCCCCCGGGACTCCCTTCCGTGCCATTGGACAGTCCCTGCCCCTCGGAGCCGGGTTCGGCGGAGAGTGCGAGGGTGTCCCCGCTCAGCTCAGCCAGCACTCTCACCCAGCGCTCCCGCAGCAGCAGCTCCAGGAGGCCCTGCTTGGAAGCACGGGTCCACACGGCCATGGCCAGCGGCTCAGGGTCTGACTCCCGCCAGAGCTGAGCGCTCCGCCTCCCGCCGGCAGCTCCCACAGAGCCGCTCTGGCACAGCAGCGGAGACACGCGGAAGCCCTCAGAGCCCCGCCCTCTACTGTATTCATTATTCATGAGATGTTTCTATATTCATTATTCATAGCAGGGTGTAGCTGCTTTGGAGGAGCCATGGTGGCTGAACGTGACCCGCACAGTGTTCGTACAGCCCACCCCTTAATCATCATTATTCATGAGGGGGTAAACGTCCTTCAAGCATTTCCATTTCCACTAGTACAGTACAAGTGTGCCCCGCCTTATCATCAATATTCATGAGGACGCGGATCACTATCTCGGTGACAAGAAACCCGCTTCCCCATGAACACAAAGAAAGGACGAACCAAAAAAATAATGATCGTACTTGGGGAACAGAGATGAAGGACAAAAATGTAACCCAAACTTTACTCCACAGAAGAAAGACTGCTCATTTCTTTCATGAAAAGACAAGTCAGGTCCCGGGCCGTGCTGTGATTGGCTGACGTCACGGGGTGTCCCGGGCTGGCAGCCAATCACAGCGCGGCCCGGGAAATGACGTCACTGGGGTGTCCCGGGCCTGCAGCCAATCACAGCGCGGCCCGTGACACACGTCAACAAGGGGCGGGCTTAAAAAAAGACCCAGAAACGCCCCCGAATCGCGTTTTCTCTTGAAAACGTGATTGACGGGCAATCTCTTCCAATGGCTAGCCTCCATTTATGGAGCTAGCCAATGGAAGAAGGGGCGGTGTCAAGTCGCCACTATAGAGCTAACATTAGATTTCGCCCTTGGGCGGAGCAACTGCTACGCAGTTGCAATGCCAGGGCGAAACCTAAAAACTGTGAGGCGATGCTCCTCCGCCTTAGTAGAGGAGCCACCACTGAAGAGAATCACTTTCAGCGCTGGTCTTCATATCCTGGGTTTAGGTACTCAGTAATAACCCGTTTCCAGGCTCTGGCCCTTTTACACAGAGCCGGGGATTCTCTGCTCAGTGTACAGCCAGGCCAAACACAGCAATTCATCTATGAAAAATGAAATGGTGGGAATAATTCTGCAATCTCCACTAAGAGCTCCATATTTGTGGAGAAGGATAAGCAAAAAAGGAAGGTGGATGTTTCACCATCATCTTGAAAAACTATAAAAGAAAAGATCAATTAAAAAAATATTTCATAAAAGTCATGAAGGTTGCCAACAAGTGAACCTGCTGTATCCGATTTACAGCACAGACTCCCTTATATTTGAAGAGTTGACACCGCACGATGGCAAAGGTGTACAGGTGTGCACCTGATTTTCTTGGCTATCACATATGGGCACTTTTGTGACTTGAATGGCCATCAACAAATGTTCAGACCCGCATCACCCTACTTTCTAGGCCACACAACTGCTCCTGTCAACCTCCAATAGTTTTCTATTACACCTCAGTTGAGGAATCTCCTTTTTTGGCTTATCATGGTCAGACTCCAGGCCTTCATCAATTGTCCTTTAGATTCCTCTTTCTCTGTCACTTCTGGGTTGCTTATCAAGTCTCCACATCTGGTCACTGGGCCGTCTAATGGCAGCCATGTCTGAAGGCTGTAATACACGTATACCAATAAACCCATAAAACACATCATGAATATATAAGCTACTGATGGCGTATAAGGGAAATGCAACAGAAGGAAAATGTTACATACCATGTAAGCATCTGTTCGTAGTGTGCAGTGCTGTAGATTCACATGCTCTGCATACTCATGCTATCTAGTGTTGGGCTTGGATGTTGCAAGTTGTTTTTGTTCGAAGATGTCTTTTGAATCACTGGGTGACAAGTGTGTCCTCCCTATGAAAGTATTGAGCATGGGCACTGATTAAATTGTTAGATTGTTTTTCGCATAGGAGGTGAGCATATGTATCGCCAGGAAAGTGAGGATAGTATGATGGCCATGCATATTATATGTATGAGGATTAAATGGTACGGATGAGGACATGTGCAACCTCCACTGACTCCTGGGGAGGTGGATGGATGCATGTCCATCTACAGCACTACACTCAACAAACATATGCATAGAAGTTAAGTAACATTTTCCGTTTTTAGCAAGTGTGGTGTGGCTGTACATACAGAAGTTCTGCATAGACTGTAAAGTAGTACCCGTAAGCGGTGGTTAGCCAGAGGAGAATGCAAATGCCTGATGTAAGGTTCTCTAGACTGTTTTGCCAATTGTAGCCTGCCAGCAGCCTAAGACATCAACAAAATATTGTTTAGATAAAATATGTGGAGTCGCTGCCTTGCAAATATCAGCTTTGGACATATTTACTAGGAAAGCAACTCTTGCATCTTTCTTATGGGTAGAGAGTGGTCTATGATAAACAGGCAATGGTCTTTTAGCTTTGAGGTGGCAGATTTGGGTGCATTTGCCAATCCATCTAGATATGCCTGCTTTCAAATTGACTCAATCTTATGGGGATTAGCAAAAACAATAAATTGTAGCTGAGTTTTACGAAAAGCTTTGGTTCTCTCAATGTAATACATTTGAATTCGTTTAACATATGATGTATGAAGAGCTCTTTCGGCAACAGGGTCTGGGTGAGGGAAAACGGTAGGGAGCTCTACTGTTTGGTTAAGGTGAAAATGAGATGTGACATTGGGAAGTATATAAGTGTACATTGGGAAATATATATTTTTCTAAATTATTAGAAACATATATATTTTTCTAATAATTTACTCCTCGACTTTGGTCTTTTTGCATGTATATTTATGTCCACTCAGTTATTCATTTCCTAAATGTTTTATTCACACAACAGTACCTCCCAAGTATGGCAGGCTGGAAAAAGAAAGAAAGACCGGGAACGCTTACCAAGGCAGGATACGAAGGGTATCCTCGACACTTTGCCCAAACAAGTTCCAAGGGTTCTAGTTCAATACCCCTCTCAAATGGCATCAAAAGGTTTCTTCCTGAAAGACACAAAGAAAGACTTAAAGAAATAGACTAGAAACATCACCACAATCTCTAGGTACTGTTGGAATATCCAGTGCAACACCATTGACATGCATTGTCAATAAATCTGCAATGAAATGTCAGATACTACCACGTCTATGGACTCTCATGACCCACCATTAAATTCATGTACTGTAAAAAAAAAACCCTAACCATTTTCCACACCCATGTATCACCAGCATCCACCATGGTCTCCAAGAAACATAAAACATCACATTATGGTTTTTAGACAACAACAGTGCCACTGTTAACCCCCAGGTAACGCTTGGAATCCCCCACAATAATCCTCAAGTGCCACAAAAGACTTTCCCTCTCCCCACCCTCATACAAAGGCTTTAACAGAGAACTACACGTCTATGAAAATCCATAACCCACACTGTAACAAACCAATCAAAAGACCAAGTTTCCTCCAGACAGAACACATATTATAAAGAAATTGGTAACCTGCAGTGTTTGTAAAAGAAAATTCGAGACTATAACAAAGGTTTGCATCTGGTAGCAGCAGTTTTGGATTGGCCCGCTGGGCACTATGAGCTGGCTTGAAAGAGCCAGTGTTTAGGTCGGTTCTTTTGGTAACTTGGGCTGTGAAGAAATTTAAAAAGGAGGGGAATCACAATTTCTTTTTGAGCTCAGGGTCTGCTGGCACCCAAGAAACTCTTCTAAACTCAGGCATTTCCGAAAACTAGACACCCAGGGGAGACCAGGATGGTGTTGCTTGCATCAATCCCACTACGTTTACTTAATTGACCTACTTTCATGGATGTTGATAGCTGGATATTTGGGCCAGAGCTCAGCCACCATCAAGGGAAACCAACCAAAGGAAGACATTTTTTTAAATTAAACACTCAGGCAAGTCCAGGGTGGCGAGACTTGCGTGGGTCCCAAAACTTTCTCTTAACCACAATGCCATGTAAACATCAAACTTCGGTTAAAATTTAGGCCTGGGCGTTAAATTACATGCCGTTCATGGAATTTGGGTAATTTCGCGTTCTGCGGAGAACACAGAATTGCCCAAAATTCTGCATTCCGCGGCTTTGCAGAATTGTTTGCTTGTTCGCGTTCTCAAAATGCGTGTTTGTGAGATATTTCCCCCCGAGCCCGCAAACAGCGTTCACGAACAGGAAAAAAGCATTGCGAACCATCAATTCCACGTGTTTGCAGAATTTCTGCGTACTCACTGAGATTTTTTACCATATCCCGGAGCTTTGCGCAGCGCAACTAAGCAAATTCCGCCCACCCCTATTAAAATTGCACATCTTCGTCATATTTCTGAGGGGGTAAAATCAGAAATTTGCAGGATCCACAAAATTCCTACCACCCTCCGTTTCCACACTGCTCCCTATAAAAACGGTACCCTACTTTTGTAGCCTGGCCTAGTGCCTGTGACAGAAACAGGTCAAGTCAGCCAATCTGCAAAGTCGAGATGATCTTCATATCATCCCAGGCGTGACTATTGCCTTGGTAGACCGTCTTGCAGTGGACACATGTGCAGTCTTTTGTGCAGCATGACCGCTAGACATTCGGTAAATAACCTTGGGTTTGTTGTGAACCTGAAGGGAAGAACTTTTAACTGGTAGTGTTGTCCACTTACCAGAGAGCACAGGTATTGGTGTACGCAAGATGGATGGGGATGTTGAAGTAGCGTCCTTCAGGTTAAGGATCCCTATGTGCTCCCCTTTGCACAGCAGTGTAATCATGCTCTGTAGGGTGGTAATTTTGGAAGGCTCCAACAGGATGTAATTCTCGAGAGGCTTGAGATCTAGCATGGTCCACAGGGTTCTAGCCTTTTTCGGTATGAAGAAGTACAGGGGGTTGAATTGTGTGGAGGCACTGGCTTGATTGCATCTTTCATAAGAAGGGCCTTATTTCCTTAAGATGGTCTTGATACAATGCACAGCAAAGAGTTGGTATGTTTGGTGGTGGTGTGTGGGACTTAAAGCAGTACTCTTGGCGTACTACCTTGAGACCTATTGGTCTAGGGTATTTCCTCCCACTGACAAAAGAATAATTGCAACCTTCCGCAGACAGGTATTGTGTGATTGGGGAATGAGGGGCAAAACCTTGCTTTGAGGTGGAGGCAACCCCGCTGCAGCCACCTTAACCTTTCCCTCACTTGTTACCAAGGTAGCCACCTCTTCCAAAGGCCTTGGACACCTGGCTTTCTAGAAAGGGTGGTTGCTGCCGGTATCAATCTGAAACCGGTCCTAGGATGCTTGTTAATAGTCCAGGGAGGACCTGGCCTGGCAGTTCAGTCTGGACGGTTCTCCTTGGGTGCAGGGTCAAGACAGATTTGCATATGGCTGGGTCCAAACTGGAATGGCATGGTGAGCAAAAAAACGATGGATTTAGGTCCAGATCTCTGTACTGGGGTGAATGTATGACATTGTTCTGCATTCTGTCCATTAATTGTTCTTTTTGCTATCCATTTAATAAACAAGGCTGATGACTTTTCTCCCCCTCCTTATGAAAAGTAGCTTTAGCCATTGGTGTCTATAGGGTCCCCATGGCTTTAGGTGTTTCCGTGTCCTTTTTTATTTTTTTCGAGAATGTTATCGAACTGGGGTCCAGACAAATCTTCTCCATCGAAGGGAACATTAATGAGGTGGTGTTGAACCTCTGGGCTGTACCTGGACACCCTAAGCAATGCATGGCAGCAGAGAAGGATGCTAGTATTCATCTTCTGTGATGTGGTATCTACTGACTTAAGAGCACAGCAAATGTTTCCACTGACAAGCATTTCCTTCCACTCCCTCTTGCGAACGGGTTATGGGAGGTACTTTTGAAACCTTCGAATCTCCCCAAGACCACAGAGTGACATGTAAGAATTGTAAAGATTGTGGTTTTTTTTTAATTTGTACAAAGTCTTTTGTTCATTTTCATAACCTTTAAGGAAGTGGTGTAAGTGGCATCACTTCATGACTTGAGAAAGTGTCTCATGCCAAATCACGTTGCACCAATTTCCATTAAATTATTTTGATACCTTGCAAGGAGTAAAATGAGCCCTAGATTGTCCAAATCGGCCCAACAGGGTCCAAGTTATGCCCTTCTAAAGGAGAACGTGGAGCTCCACTGCCGTTCTATCGGATTCCCCCAGGGTGGGCCAGGGTCCAGGGGAGAGCTGCTGTGCTAACGTGTTAAGTTGGGAGAGGGGGCGTGCGTGTGTCTCCCCTCCCCATGCTTCCATCTCACACGGGGACCCCATCCCCCGGGCTGACTTAGGGTAAAGGGGCCAGGACCCCATCACCGGGCCCCCGTGTGCTTCCTGAGGAGGGGGCGCCGTGCTTCCCAGAGAGTAAGGCCAGAGGAGGGCCACTGCCTCGCCCGCGTGGTCCGCTCTCCCTGCTCCCTGTGCCTGTGGGGAGAGGGAGGCGACTGCGGAGGGCTGCCGTTTGCCAGCGGCAAACCTCTATACCTTTTGCCGGCTCCTGCGGCAGAATGCGGGGGTGCTGCTGGGGCGGGGTGCTGCTGGGGCAGGGAGCTGGCGAGGACATCCGGGGCTTGGCTCCCCGAGCTGCCCTCCACCACAGACCACTGTTGAGGTGCCCGGTGGGATGGGCACCTCCACCAGACCCAGAGGAACCCATTCCTAAAGCCCCTGCGGATCTCCCAGATCAACGAGAGAGCTGATACTATGTTGTTCATTGCACTGTGGAATCCAGCCCCATAATGCTTTGCGGGGTCTTTGGTTTTGATTGAAGTTTTGCCCATAACTGTGCTTGGGGTGGTCCTAGGAGCATGGGACCACCACTAAATCATTCAGCGTGATGTGCTCTTTCTGTTCAGGTCATCTACTTACTCCTCGCCCTAGGTTAGCGGGACCCCAAAATCATCACCTCCCTCATTGTTTGTTACAATTCCAATCTCACTCACTTTTTGGGGGATTATATGCTCTTCAGCATGTTAAGGTAGGTTTACTTAATCACAAGTGTTGGGAGGTTTACAAATGAGTATTGCATTTTGTTTTGGTAAGATGTACTCTAATTGGGTTACAGGTCAATTAAGAGTTATACTGACATGACTATATTGAAAATAACATAATGGTACATGTGATCTCACATTGAAAATGACAAATTGGTTTATGTGATGTCATAACAAGCGCCTAGTGCGGTGGGGTCTGATGTGTTATGTGCCTTCTCAATGACAAGTGCCTAGTGGCACAGTGTTTTATGTGATTATGGGCCCATGTGGTTTACATGCATCTTTATAACAAGTGCTTATGTTATGTGGTGTAAAAGTGCTTTACATGGTACGCATGTATGGCGACATCTGCAATAGTGGAGACGAACAGGAACATGGCTTGGATGATACTCTAGTCTCACCTTTGTACAGCCAAACAGTCAAACTGCAGGTAGAGCATGATTCCTCACTTCTGAATGTTGAAGAAAGCTCTTGCATTTTCAGTCTGGCTTTCAGGGATAGAATAAATGTTTTCAGATCCAGAATGTTTATGCTGATGGACAAATCTGTTCTGCCCCACACAATAATAATGGACATATACTTATAGGGAACCACCAAAACTTTGATGAAATATTGATGACTGGAATTTATAGATGCTGCAGGCAGAAGGAGCACCCATTACAAAACAGGGATCATGGGCCCAACATCTTGGTGTCAGCACTAGAGATATGTGCATTGTAAGAGGTTAGGAGAGATTGTTTAGCAACTATCTCCAGTGCTCTGCAAGGTAAAGCTGCAGAGAGCATTTGTGCACTTTGTACGGGATCTTCTCTGATGCAAGATGCCTGTGACCTATGAAGCAGTTCGAATAACCAAGACAATATATATCAATGTTTTCCAGGAAGCTGAGCAAGGGTCTAACTGATATATAATATTCTCTTTTGAAGATAGAAGTGCAGGCCAGGCCCAATTAATCATGTTTGTGCTGATCCTGAGTAATTTACTAAGAAACAAAAACTAAATTAAGTCATGAAGACCAGGCTGGCCTCTGCTAACTCTCTCTCCAAATTTCTGATTAGGCAATTACCCAGGTATGGCCAGAGTAGAATTTTTTCAGCCACATGAAAAGCAACCACAAAGTTCTT